>NC_085046.1:26927771-28302632 GCF_963662255.1 Cinclus cinclus
CCAAACAAAACATTCTTGAGTTGATTCAGCTGGTAAAGTATTGACTTCATATGCTGTTACATTGCCAGGGACTTTGTAAAAGAGCAACAATGCCTAATCAACATAGTGCTTTCAACACATTTGTCACCATGCCTTCTCTATTAGGAAGTTGAGCTGGTTGCATGAAGTAATGAAAATGCCTTTGAACATCCATCAATACTGCTCAGCTAAATATCAGGTGGGTTTAGAACCAATGTGAAGATCATTTAATACTCTCCATGTTCTACTGGCATAAACCTCTTAAATGATTTTTTTTTTTTTGCCACTAAAAAGGCAAAGTAAATGGTTCCTCTTATTATAAAAGATTTCAGAGACAAGAGAGAAATGGTCAACACTCATTGCTGAAACTATTAATGATTCTCATTAATGACCAAGGAAATCCTATTTGAACCGGTGAAATAATGAAGAGTTCAGTGCTTCAAAATATAAACACATTAGAGAAAACATTTTTCTGTTATAAAAATCCAAACTTTTAAGTTCAACTTAAAAATATACTTAATCCATCATAATATTATCTTGAAAATGGCATTTCTAAAGAAGTGAAATGGAAAAAAAGGAAATGTAACTTTTCATTCTTTCCCAGTACATGGCTGAATATGGAATTCCCAAAACAGATGGTAAAGAATATGCAATAGAGTGAAGGTCATCTGGGTTTGATATTCACCTGTCTCTTTTCAGCACCACCAAATTCTTATAGCCTCAATTAATATCTGCCAGAATCAGTAAAATTACATCCCTCTACTGTTACTATTATTTTGTTTGACCTTGGTATCATGAACACGAATGTAATTATGATAATGAGCCAATTATTTTCTACAATATAGAAATCAAAAAGACTAGTACTCCCTCCCTTCATCATGATAATACCCAAACATTCTGGCTTTATTTCCTCTTTAATTGCTAACATGCAATCACTGACATTTTGTTCAGGTTTATTTCTTATTTCTGAAAAGAAAAAAAGCCCAAAACAAGACAAAACCAAGGAGCGAAGTTTTAGCATATTCATAACAGCATGTCAGATATATGATTTATGTAGGATAATAAACAAATATTTTAATATTTGCAGTATTTTACATGCATAAATTTTGAATGGCAGTACATCTGTCTGTTAGGACAACTAACTGTCAATAATGCATCAGCTACACCATATGTTCTGCATATTTTATATAGTTAATATAAAAAGATTGTTGATGATGCTTGAGAGGATTTAATCTTTTTTAGTACTTTTTGACAATCCAGCCGTATCTGCCTACCACAGAATTTTTTGCCCCATAATTTCCCCATTCACAGAATTTTGTTCAAAATTTGGTGAACAAAACCAAATACTTTGGAAAAAAACGCAGTGGTTTACAGATTGTGAAAGTAATGTGTACACTTTATTATGAGGTCAGATCTGCCGCAGTGGAAAAGCAAAAAAAAATTAGAAGCTACTATGCAAAAGTGAGTTAAATAGGTTTGAACAGACTGAAATATAATTAACACAAAACTGTTGTCCTAGATATCCTATTGACGGTTAAAATAGTGACTCCACAAAAAAACCCCTCCTGGATTTGTTCCTAAAGATCATGAATTGACTAAAAATCAGGCTATTCCAGAGGAAAGATTCTTTCATTACCTAGTCAGAAATGAATCTCGGCAACTTTAATCATTGTGGGATTCACAGCCAAACTATACAGACAAATAAGTTGCAAAAGAAAAGAACAACATTATTTTGTTACCTACAATTATGTTTTAAGTCAAAGATATATTACCCAAAGATAGGTTCACCTATGATAAATTGCATAACTTCACAATCAATTTTTGACTTGCAAAACAATATAAGTGCACAATCTCAAGTTAGATATTATTTCCTAGGGACATTCCTAGCTGTCTTTACTCAGATATATTTATAGCTGGAACAAAAATATAAACCTTAAACTCTCTACATTTCTTTTAGATAAACTGCCTTTCTCTATTACCCACTTAAGAATCATGTCTGTTGTAGTAGTCTACTTGTAAAACTGCTTCATGCAGATTGCAGAACTACCTGTAAATTACATCTCAGCAAAGATAATTGCTATTGATTCAAAAGATATTTCAAATTTTCTGTAAGAAGAATCAAGGGGGTTTTAGGAAAGAAACAAGCTAATATTCCATGTGGAAAGTAGGAAGCAGCACAAATTAAACACACCTTTCTGTCACACCAAACATTAATTCTCCACTGCCAACCAGGGACTTCACAACCATCATGATTCCAGAGCATGTTAAATCAATACCGTAAGGATGGTAAACGTCCATATAATGAATTCAGAAGCAACCTATAAACAAGCAGATAAAAGAAGGCAAAAATTGAACAAATTACCTATGTGAATTCCCCTAAGGATTCTCGAAAGGAGAGGTAGTGATGATCTAAATCATGCAAAAGTAGTAGTTAATTCAGCACCAATATCTCTGTATAAACAATTTGAAGATATTTTAACAGCTTCCTACATTTCAAAGTTTACTAGGTCCCACATGTCCCTGGATACTTCGGAATTTCCCTAAGTAGCCCAATGTTTAACTCTCAGTTGCATTATCATGTCTAGGTCCACACATTTTCTGTGAGAAACTGCTGCCAGGCATCTGTTTGGGACCTTTTCTACTCCCAGTTTTTTTTTTCAGTTTATGCCATCTGAGCACATTGCTTACACCCATCTCAAAGTTCTAATTTAAAAGGACATTCCTCTGAATCATGGCTTAGTCTTGCTCATTGCTTTCCAAGTATATTGAAATATATTTTTATTTTCCATCTGAATCTATTTTAAAAAAATATATACCATCTTTTGCCTGTCAGGCCTTACAGCCCTAAACAACACAGATTAAATTTTTACAGAGGCTTACCAAAATCAAAAGAGTCCCATTTTATGATAAATTGATTGGCCCAGAACCAAGCAATACAAATGTAATCCAGTAAAATAAGCACAGAACATTGGCGCCAGTGATTGTGCATTTATAAAATCATACCTCCAAATTTCCTTAACTATGAGAAATAAGCCAGCTTAAAAAAAAAAAAAAAGTAGAAACTCTTAGCCATTCTCTTCAGCTCCATTTGCTCTATGTCCCAATTTATTTTTTTCTTTTTTTTTTTAGTTCAGTGAAATTCTCAGCCTTACCTAATCTCATTTGAAAGCTTCCAACCCTATTTTAGCTTGTCCTGTTAAAAATCAATAAAGATAAGTCAGGCTTGGGAAATGCATATGTAGTCAAAACTTGAGGCAAAGTTTTAATATAAGGCAGATCTTATTGTACAAAGTGCTTCTCTTCACATTTAAGCTGTAATATTATGGTTGTATATTGATTACTTAAAAAGAATAGCAGCAAAAAGAGATGATTGTGTCCTTTGCACATTCCAAAAACTGTTTCTCTTTTTCTTCATGAGGAAATTTTAAAATAAGGATTTTTCTTGTTATTATCCAAAAGCAGTGCCGGTCTGTTTATCAGTATGACACCTCCTAGCTGAGGAACTTGAAGCAAGAATACTATTGGAAAACAGAATGAAATATCCTTTGTGGTTTATTTTACATCATTGGCAGTATGAGTTAGATACCTTCATTCAGCAGCAAATCTCTCTCAGTAATCAAAGTGAAAATTCAACTTACTGGGCTTTTAGTCCTCTTTGAATTAACACAATGTACTGGTTTTGGCTGGGCTAGAGCTAATTTTCTTCACAGTAGTTCATATGGGCCTGTGTTTTGGATTTCTGCTGAAAACAGTGTTATAACACATGATGTTTTCAGTTACTGCTGAGCAGTGCTTACAAAGAGTCAAGAATTTTTGTCCTGCTCATAGAGCAGGAAGAAGCACAAGAAATTGGGAGGGGAAACAGTTGGGACAGATGATCCCAAAAGAGAAAAAGGATATTCCATACCATGTGGCCATATATATACGTAACTGGGGGAAGAAGGATGAAGAGATGAAGGGACTTTTGAAGTGATCACATTTTTCTCCTCAAGGAATGGTTAAACATGAGCCTTGCTCTCCTGGAACTGCCTGAACACCTGCCTGCCCAGAGGAGGGGTGAATACATTCCTCTTTTTGCTTTGCTTCTGCATAATGCTTTTGCTTTATCTATTATACTGTCTTTATTTTCAATCCATTTTCTCATTTTTACCCTTCTGATTCTCTCTCATCCCACTGGAGGAGTAAATGAGTGGTCAGCTGGGGCAGAGCATCCCACCAGGTTTAAACCATAACACACATTTATTCCAATTCAGGGAATTTTAGACCAAGCTCAACTGGAACAATTCTGAAGTCTAACTGAGCTGAGTTAGTTTGGGAGGCATTTCATTGTATGTCAGTATTTATTTTTCATCCATAAAAATGGCACCATATAAAGTAAACACCCCCCCCAACATTCTCACATAAGCAGCTTGAAACAGCCAGTTACACACAAGCAGTTAATTTGAGTAATGCAAACAGCAGAATGGTCAAATGAAACAAATTTATTTTTGGTTACACCTCTGAACTATTCAAAATTAAGCCAAATTCAGACAAATTTGATAAATCAAGTTTATAATAAGGTTAATATTTCACATCCAGCTTTTGGCTTAAAGCAAATTTTTATAGCCTGAAGAATGGAATTATAATAAAATGCTGACAAGCCCATACCACACAAAAGTTTCTGCTAGAGGGTGGCTTGTCTGTTCTTGAAGTTTTAAAATAAATGGATCTACATTTGACAAATAAGATACAATTCACATTCAGTAACTGTAACTCTTGATGGTTTTTTTCTATTTGATAAATAAGAAATAATTATCAACAAGAGAAAGTCCAGATTCTTTTCCCTTCCTAAGTTCAAAGTTGAAATTCTTCAGAGTTCATCCCTACGGCCAATTAGGTCTATTAAATCTCACATGACAGAAGTATTTAAAAATTGCATATATCATTTTCAAAAGCAGAAGGACACATGTTTCTGTGGCTCAATTCCAACCCTTGTGACTTAAATACAGTTCCAATGATTTAGTGCAACAGACAGTTGATGCAGATTTCTCCTTCCTCCTGTCACATAACTGAGTTTTAACTTTTTTAAAAAACAAAACTAGTTCTGAGCCTTCCACTAACAAAGAGTTGTGTCACTAACAGCATTCAGAAGAAATGCATAACCAGTAAAGGGCTGTCATTTGCTGTCTTTTATGAGAAGAATCTGCAACAGATTGCACAATGAAACACCATGACACCAATACAGCATCCAAAACTTATAAACATGAATATGAATCCTGTTGACTTGCAAACAGATATATGACTATTAAAATTAGAATGCCAGAATATCCCAGTTAACTATTCTAATACACTGAACTTTATCAGTTAATATGAAAATTTTAAAACTTTAAAAAGAACAATTTTCTGATTCCTGTGATAGTTGCAATTGCCAAAATATATAAACTCAGGAAACAGGGACCGACCTTCCACAAACCTTTCTATACTGGCCTTGATGTGATGACCTGATGTTCACAGGAGGACACATTCCTTTGCAAAAGGTACAGCTTTCCCTAAGTAGTAGTTTTGTTTTAGTTGTTCTTGCTGACTTTGTGATCAGTTTATGCGAAAATACCTGCAAACGACAAATTAATCCCTTACACTATTTTGCTGACAGCTAATAGACTGTGAAACTATTTGCAGCATTATTTTTATTATTCTGGTTTGCTTTTTCTTTGTTTTTCCAATCATCATTTGATAAACCTAATTTTCAAATAGAACATAGTATTTCAATATTTGATTCATATCTTCTGATTTTCAAAAGAAATGGTCACTGCTAGGTAGTTCTTTTCCATACAGTTTTTCTCTCCCGATGTACACCGGATTTTTGAAAATATTTATTTTCAAAATATCTTGTTCCATAGCAACTCTTATATCAGTAATATTACAAATGGCACACTATTGCATTCTGTAATTGTTATGTAGATCCATTAAATAGTCCTAGATGATATCTAGTGTTTTCACCTTCCATAAAGTTGAATTGTATGAATACATGCAGCCCATGCAATTCATTTTGAGTAAACTCTCTTGATAGAAATCCAAATTCTCTGAGGTAAAGTATGTCCAGAGCATGCCTACACACATGTAGAGAACATTTTCAACAGCTCCCTTTCTCCTTTTCCTCTTTGGGGTGTAACGGAGTTGGTGATTTTTTTCTTTACACTTGGGAATACTCTGTGAGAAGCTTCAAAGCCCTTGGGAATCTCATCTCTAAGTTATACACAATAGACCCGACCAGCTCATCAGAAGAATCATTTATGTAATCAAACCCAAGCTGAAGGAGGAAGACAGCTTGTCATCTCTTAATTTTGCCTATGTTAATCTGTCTTGAAATTGCATCTCAGACATGCAAGCAGTCCAAATTCATTTTGGCTCTTTTCTCTTCCTTTTGTGTCTTTTCTGACATTTACTATGTGTATATACTATCTGTATCTAATATTGCTATCCGTAAATGTACTTTATATCATAACACACACACATAGAACAGAACAGAAAAAAAGTAAGCTCAGAAACAGCAATTTTACAGCAAGGCTTACATTAAATAAATAAATTTAAATCACAGAATCCCCACCACAGCTATAAACACTTTAGCACTGAGAGGTTTTCTTTAGATTGATTAACACTGTCTGTGACTCCTTAGGTCCAAGCAGGCCCACTAGGGACATTACTGGTTGCCATACCCAAGCAATTTAAATCACATCAAAATGAAAAATAGTATTTATTTTAATCCATTATAGAATATTCTATTTATTAGAGAGATGAGTTCATCTGAACAGAGAGAGATAATAACAGCATGGCAGATGGATGAAGGTGTTAAGGGAATAACTAAAAAGGTAATATAAAGTCAAAGATATGTTACAAGTATTTCAAGGTCTTGATGCAACTACTGGAAGTAAACTTAATGGAAAAAATGAAATTTTATCCATGTTCTCTGTTCTTCATACAGGGAGGGGATGGGGATATTTATTTCTTACCTTCATTACTGCCATTATTTCACTTCTATCGCTATGCAGATAATTTAATTTCTATCATTTACAGCACACTGTGCCCTTTGCCTCATTTAGAGAAAATAAGCAAAATATTTCCCCATATGAAAAGGATACCTGTCATCTTTTTTTATTATTATTATATCAAGGCAGATGTATTATTATTATTATTATTATTATAGCAGGCAGAGATGCAAAAAGAGTGACATTTTCACATCACCATCCCAGTCACTTTAAGGGTCAACATGCATAAAGGAAAAGGGCAATCATCCAACTCTTGCTTCAGTGTTTACACAGAGCATTTTATTGCAACTCTCCTTTTCCTCTTCCTTTCCTGTACTTAACCAGAATAGTGTTATGAAATACTTAATTCTTGCACCCTTTCATTTCCTCACATCATTACAATTCCAGATCACTATGTCATCTACTTTGTAGCTGGTTTTGATGCCACTGAATGCCTGGCTTCAGGAAACAGCAAAACAATTCCCATGGGATTTTAGCTAATGGTTCTTTCACGCTATGCTTCAGGGATTGACACAAACAGAAAAATCTTGGATATTGCGCTCTGAAAAATACCCTCACAGAAGGGCAATTTGAATGTAATTTGGAATTCACTAAGCCCTTGGATCGTAATTTATATTTGCCAAATATATGTTAATTAATTCTAATGACATTAAAATAATCTCCCATTTTGGTGCTATCATATTGCAAACAGAAACTACTAAAAGACAATTAATTCTTATTAGACTTCATTTCATAGCACCTAAAAAACGATCTTACTTGATCAAATTTAACAATACTATTCCATGAAAAGGCCATAAGAAATTCTTCAATGGACCATGAAAATCAGACACTTGGACTCATTAAAAAAAATAATAAATTTGTTTTAAAACATAAAAAGTCACGTTCTCAAGAGTTTCTAAAATAATTTGCTTTAGTATATGGTTATTAGTAGATAGGGTACCAATATTCAATTTATATTTGGATTCTATTTCCATCTAGATTCAAGGGATTCAACAGATCCCTAACTAACATTACATACAGTTACTTTCATGTTACCTGATTTAACTCACAAGACCATGAAAGGTTAAATGCTGAGTATACTAAGGGTTAAATGTGGCTACACTTATCATTATTTATGCAGGAGTATATATGGCTTAACGAAGCCACAACAGCACTGTTACCAGACCAAGTGCAATTTCTGTTGTTATATGACCATTTAGACAACTGCAAATTTCTAAACGCAAGAGGTGTTTAAAAGTTAGTAACAACACATTACAGTTGTGTCCATGTCACAAAAGTCCCAAACTTCGTTGTTGACAATTTGTGATAGCACTTTAAACACAGAACAGTGTCTACAAATCATCTTTAATTGAGCAACACCTTTACAAGTGCTTTCTGTAACAAGCCCTTCATATCATTCAGAAGAAAAATTCACAAAATTTCATTGTAATTTTTCTAAATTACTTGACTGACATCTGTGTGTAGATGGCTTAATGGTTCACTTGAGTACTGAACTGAAAGTATAAAACTTGTGTACATAGAATACAAATAGAAACATAGAATACAAATGCTCATCCAGTGCCAAAATAAATACTCCCATTCACTCTGTTCTGTAAACTGAGATTAGGCTTTTTTTACATGGCACACAGGAATTTAACTGCAGAATTCATTAAGGTGAGCAGAAGGAGGGAGTACAGCTAAAATTTATGGCCACAGAAAGATTTATCTTTAGAATATGCCTAATAAAATTTAAGTATGAGCTGCAGTACCTGAATATTTTAAATAGTTATAGGAGGAAAAAGTAGTTTTGAGGCTGCATCATAAAGCTGAAGGAAAAGGAGCCTTATATTGTCTTGGTCCAGCAATTGTGGTAAAATATAATACACCTCTTGCAAGTATCTAATTACTGATGTCTTGACTTTTATTTCATTTATTCTGACTACCTAAACTGTCTCTAAAGTGCCTATCTGGATTTGCAATTTAATGAATAATAATTGATATTTATTCTGCATATTGTATTTGCATCTTAGAGGTTCATTTATAGATTAATATTCTTATTACCTAAAACAAACTATGCATAGACATTCAGATTTGAGAATTACTAATAAGCAAACAAGACACTGTGGGTAGCATTATAATTTGTTCAACTAAACTGGTTGGCCTCAGCTTTAGCTTTTGCATTGTATTAGATGCCAGTGGTGGTTGGAAATGCTTAGACTCTACCAAGTTGTACTGCAGTTCCAGGGAGATAAAGAATTAAGACTTCTCACTGAGTTCCCTAATGGTTTTCAATTTATGCCATTCTTGATAAAGTAACTACTGTAAATCACCCAGAAGGAATTAGTAATACTCACTGCTTTCTACAGTCACACTGATAGTAAAGAAAAAAATGGAATATATTGATAAATTGTGATCAAAAAGAAAACAAAAATATCCAAAAAAACAGAGATACCCAGGCTTGTGAAGTTTATGAACCACACTGATACATATTTTGCCTTAACCATGCACATCCAAATAAGAGCAATGAAAAGGTCCAGAAAGTGCATTCCATCTGCATTAATTTGATTCCTGATTTGGACAGTCAAAATTCAGCAGTCACTAAAATTATTTCCTTACTTTAACATTAAAAAAACTAAAAAAAAATTAAAACCCCAGATTTTACTGCTGTAGTAAATTTGATTAATCATTTCACAGCTTTGGATATTCACAAGAAACAAACCCACACAAGCACAGAAGTGACATTTGGATTTCATATCCATGACTGGTTCTCTGGCAGATCAGGTTTAAATGTCAAGCTTCTGTGAAAAGATTTACCCCTCAGCATTAATCTTTCTCACCCATACATTCTTGTCATTTATATGCCAGCATCTTAGAAAGTACTTGGTATTCTTTGCTATATAGCTCCCTGTTCCTGGGATAACACTGAACCAAATCTAAACCAAGCACTCATGCAATGGGCTGCCCTAAATTTTAAAACTGTCAGTTGAAGGCTGCACTCTCTGAACACTCCCGTCTTCAGAATAACCTTTTAACATACAAAAAAATAATCTATTTAAAAATAGATATAAGGTAGATATCTAAGACAGCCTCCTAGGCAATGCAGCTCATGGACAAGGTCAGTCACCCTGGAAGCAGATATCTAGAATAAATGAAAGACACCTTGAAGTGTCTCTTAGTCTCCAACAGCTCTGAGTGGTACTTATTCTAACCCAGTGATCCATGCCAACTGTGCAGGCAACAAAAACAGATCCCTCCTTATGAAAAATACTGTGACACACTATCAACTCTGAAAGAATTAGCAATATTTACATACAGACTTTGTAGAGGCATTCTGACTTAAGAAGGCTGCTGGTATTGGACTGAACTTTAAACCTAAATCCAAACACATAATCTAATCAAGAAGGGCATTAAAAATATTCTTAAGAAACTTGGAGAAGATGAAGAAGAATATTACCATATGATGTCCAGTCATATTACCTCTGGAAATAAGAATAAACCAAAAAGAAAACTACAATTGAATCATGCTTTCCTTGGTTAGCCAAAATAAAGGTTCTCAAACAGCCTCTTCTAGCTATTTTCTTCATATATAGGAAGAGGGGAAACATGGCTCTCAGAAAATTTCAGCTCACACTGACTAAACTCAAAAGCTAATATCTACTGCAGCTGATAAGGAGATTAATTATTGTTCAGTTAATGCTAAAACAACTAGTAGTTCTACTACTTTTATCACATAGCTAGTACTTTTATATATATATAGGCTGGTAAATAACCATTCTTTTACCCAAATATCTATTCTAGTGATGGTCCACAGACATCATTCCATCAGACCAAGCAAGACTCAAGGAAGGACCACCAGTGCTCACCAATGAAGAGGTGGATTGCAGGTTCCATCTAGAGATGCCTGCCTGAAATCCACTCTGCTGTAACAAAGGCAAACAAGACTTATTGTGCTGGGCCTTACTTGGCAAGTGCAAGCCTACAGCATTTTGTCAAGAAGCAAAATACAAGGAAGAGGTCCTATAGCAGTCCTTTTTATGACTTGCTTGAGGTTTCTTTTTTAGTGTCTTCAAGCTGATGCATTTTGCTGGAACCTTTACTGCTACAGCTCTTGTTCTTTTCTAAACTACAAAGAGGTTGAAAACTGAACAGTTACAGAATTATTTTTGTTGGTGATGTGTAAACATTACTGTCTTGGGAACATGTGGCTTACCTAGATTATTTTTTGATGTAAGAAGCTAAGGGAAAGAACAACTTCCATTACAGTGCAGCATTCTTTTTAAAATCCCAGACTATTAACAACATTAATGTCTTTCACAACTAATTTTTTTTAAAAAAGGGAAGGAAATAATCAAGGACAGGCCCACCATGCTTCAAGCATCTCAAATCACATGGTTGATAATGTAAGAGAGAGGAAAGAAGTAAAATCAGACCACACAGCAGATTTAAAGAAAGCATATAATTATTGCATAGTGTGAGATGGCCTCTGGGCTGCAGTCAGTCAGGAATTCTCAGTACAATTATTACAGGGATACAATGGAGTGTTCTGGGCTCAAAAAGTAAGAGTATTAATACTGACTGAAGTCCTTGCTCCATTTGATCTTAATAAAGGATTAAGGCAGAGAGATACACGGTTCCCTACAGGCAGATCCCTGTGGCTTCACATAATGGTTCTGGGAAACCAATGTCATTGCTGTTTCAGGATGAGCCTGCAGCAACTTTTTATATGCTAACTCTGCTAAAATAAGAATCAAAGAACCTACAATAAAGACCATGATGTCAGGAGACTTGAAGACAAATGAGACTTGAGATTGGTAAAGATAAGTCAAATATATCCTTGTAAGCTGACAAAAATGTTCTTAAACTATCTAGCTAAACTTGATAACCATGAATACAAATGAATCTGAACATTCAAATACAAAGAAAAATTAAGCCTAAAACCAGTGATGAATAAAAAAGTTTAAATCTCATTTTTAAGATGTCTGTGGTTACTGACAAAGACTGATTTCAGATATGCAAGATCTGGTTTATTCCTTTCTACAGAAGTGGTACAAAATACTTATCTCCAGAGGAAAAAAATTAAAACTTTAACTTCAAAATAACAAAAAAAGATTTGCCAAGAAAGGGAATAACATAAGGCTAAAAAAACTATGTGATAGAAAGTATAAATAGAGATGAAGATAGAAAGAAAAATGGGCAGAACTCAGTGGGCAGGGAAATGTCAACATCAATTAAGTCTATTTAAACATCCTTCCCATGTAAATTCCACATTAAGAATAAAAAGGAATCTGCAAAAGACCAAGGGCTATGACTAGAAATGTTAAAGATACACAAGTTATACAAAGTCATTTAAGCCATGCAGGAATGGCCAGGAGCTCTAAATGCTCAGAAATCTGTCAGGAGCTGCAGGAACTCTTTGGTCAGCAGAAGCAGACTAGGGATGTGGCACTGAAAAGATCAAAAAAGAATCAACCATCTCTAAGAGAGAGAAATTTATGATCTGTAAGTATTCTCATCAGCAGTTCCAATTAAATGCTGTGTCTGAAATATCAAGTACTGAAATCCATTCTAGAACAGTGCTGTGTAGAGAAGTTTTCTTCATATGCATCAGCTTTCTAAGTTTTCTTGAAGGAAAAAAAAATGCAGACACATTACTTTGAAAGTACAGACACCACAGAAGGTTTCATGCTTTTAACTGATAGATGCATACGTTAAAAACAAAACTGAAAACAATTCCCTCTTCCTTCTCCCCAGCTCATCTCCTTCCTGTGCACAAAATAAATAGAAACCCCCAAAGCCTTAACTACTCACAAATAATTTCTAAAAAACCCCCCAAATTTTAAGTAAGTGGTCAAAGCCATATATATGGCTTTACCACAAACTGACTGTTTTTCCCATATTCTTGCATCCTTTTTTCTACATCCTGTGATTTTTTTTTTCATTTGAAGATCTGCATATGTTTATGCCTTGTTGATTGACTATTTATGTAATGATTATTGCTGAAAAAAATCTATTGGCATTGAAGAACTTTAAGTCAATCTCCACTGAAACATTCTTTGTTTGTGCTTCATTGTGCTGGAAACATACTACCTTTTTTTTGAAACACAACTGCATTTAATCCTAAGAAACACTGGAGAGAGTAGAAGAGATTACTAAAATGAAGCATTTTAAGCTGCATCTTATGAAGCTACACTCCAGGGAAACAGCACAGAAAATAAATGAGCTATTTCCTCCATTTAAAAAATAAAATTAAATTTTAAAATTGCAAAGAAAAAAATCAACCTACAATACCATTGATAGATAAGCATTACAATCTAAGGATTTTTAGTTCTATCAAATGATCACATTATTCTCCACATTTTTGGAGTATACGTTTGTATCTTAGTGAACGTAAATCCAGATGCTAGCTGAGTTTGCAGAAGTTCTATTTTTAAAAATCATGAAACTTCACATATTTTATATATATATATATATATATATATATATATATTATCCAAAAGTAAGTAAAGTAAGTAAAATATTAAACCCTTTTTAAATATGTGGCTCAGCAAAAGACCACAAGAATTTGATGCACATCTGGAAGCTGATTAGTGTGGGGCGTGCAAAATAAAACAATGACAAAAAATTCTGGGTCAAGGGTCATTTAGTTCTACTCTTATATCAAAAGAAAAAAAGCTGTTGAAGTTACTGGAAATTGTGACAGCACTGTGTAATCTGTGCAAATGTTCAGGCCAAATAACACAGCAATGCATGTTTTCACTGACAAAAGCAAAATGACATAAAAAGACATTGCAAGGACATTTCTTTTTATAAGGCCTAAAATGGCCTTTTTTCATTTCTAGAGCTGAATGAAGCTAGGAAAAGTGTAGATAATGACAAAATCCTGCTCTATGTCCCTGTAATAGACTACTGCTGAGAAAAAAGAAAAAGCAGAACAACTCTTCAGTAGAATTGGATTGTGTTGCTATCCAGGGCTCATAAGGAAAACCCCTCTGAAGCACAATTAGGAAACATGACATACACCCATCACAGAGTGCAACAAGTCCTACGCCCCACACATTCATCTCATTGCAGCATTCCTAGAGATAAACAGTCATTTCTGCTTCACTGAAGAGAAATATAGCACACACTGGCATGTTCTGGACAAGCTGAAAATACCGAGCACATGAACTTCTATGCAAAAGCAGAAGGACCTGGACTTCCAAACTACTCCATTTAATGTGCCAAAATGTCAGGAATTTCAGACAAAAATTTCACTGCAGACTCAGAGGAGCTAGGGCTGGTAAATATAAATGTGTACATACACAGAAACAACTGAATGTATCACTCATATATATTTTTTACCTTTGCTTTCCTTATTTAAATAGGCCAAGCATTCAGCATCTATCTAGAAATAAGAACCCCAAAACTCTACAGAAGACTGGCCAAAGTGTCTCCCAAAGGATATCTCATTCTCAGGGCCCTGTGTTCATTCTCCCTTAACATCTTTGCTTTTGATTTTATTTGAAGCCAAAAGTGATTTTTTTTGCCCACTTTCTAGGGAAAGTTACACCATTCCAAGGGCCACCTTCTCCCAGTGCTAACAGGCAGGCAGCATTCAGCAGCATTTCAGAAGGAATGCACATTTCCAGAGTACGACAGACAGATCAGTATGAAGGAATAATTTCAACGCAGACCCAACTCACAGCTCATGTTTGAGTAGAACACACAACTAGCTGGAAGGAACCTGCAATGATAATCTGCTCCAACTGCCTGACCACTTCAGGACTGATCAAGTAAAAGTCTGTTATTAAGGGCATTGTTCAAATGCCTCATAAATACTGTCACGTTTGGGGCATCGCCAATCTCTCTAGGAAGCCTGGTCCAGTGTTTCACTACTGTCTCAGCAAAGAATTGCTTGATTAAATGCAAGAGTAACAAAAAGAGATAAATTCATTCTGTACACCACTGGTAATAACGAAAACATTCAGCTACTTCAAATAATAAAGCTGAAGTAAGTTTTATGCATGACCAGTTCATCATATACCTTAGCTTTAATATTTGATACTGCTTCATGGCATTTGCATGAGCCTTTCTTTCTATATCATGTAGAACATGTTAAATATTTTAACTCAACTTCCAACCCAAGACTATCACTATCATGGAAGGGAAACACAATTTAGGGCCCCTTACAGAAAACACATCATTTCACTCTCCTCTGTTTCCTTTTGAGGAAAGCCATTTCACAGAAGCCCGTATAGATTTTTACTAATTACTGCAAAGATGATGCACAGTAAAAGAAAGGACAATGTGGAAGATCTAGATGTGCTGAAGAACCTCCCTAACATCTCCTAAAGTAGGGCCATCTTCTGCAAAAGAAATTCCTGTCACAAAATATGAATGCCTCCCTGGAAGCTTCTCATCATTAAGATCTTGGCATTAACATTCAGAATCAACTGCACAAAAGATGAGGTTGTGTTTTATGGGCTACAGTAAGAGTTGTATTCTCCTGGAGCAGTAGAGATCAAAGTCCAGAGTCATTCACATGAGACCTTCCTCAAGGAGATCTGGCTAGTTTTGTAAGACAATACTGAATATTCTCTAGAGGGAAGAATAAGAATGACTATCCCAACTACAATTATCTTACCTCTTTAACTGTAGTATCTTATGCTGCAGAATGCTTCCAGGAAGGCAGTAAATATTTTTTCCCTAATCTGTGCAATCAGAACTATGGCTAAAAGTCCTCTGGACAAAAGCAGAAGGCTTATCACTAAAGTAAATGAATCACTGGTAAATTTGAAAGCAAGGATGGATGTTCTTCTAGTTCTAACTCTTCAGTCTCCTGACATCTACAAATGCACCAAGCTGAAAGAGGATGCCCTTTATTCTTTGAATAAATCTACAAAACAAACCTTAAATTAAAAATATTTTTGGCTGTCAAAGAAAACACCTTACATGAAACACACTATTAGCCATAAAAAGAACTTAATGAGCTTTAAACAGGAAGAATAAATTCCATTTCTTCAAAACCGCTTCTGAATTAAGACCTGAGTATGATGAAGCTTTCAACATCTATCACTCATTTTGGGCAGCAATGTGCTCTTGTTTTACGGTTATCTACAACAAAGACACACTGTCAAACCCCTTGCAACACAGTTCAGTTCTGTTGTATGGAACTGTTGGCCAAGATCCCTGAAACCCACGGAGAGCTACATTCCACAACCATCGTGCACAGAAAAATAATCTGATACCAAATAGATCTTGTTGACACTGGAAATATTCCTGCAGATTCTCTCCTTCAACAAATCTTCACTTTCTTTAACATGGGTTTTTTTAAGTCTCTCAATGATGATTTCACACATGCATTCCATGTGCTCTAACAACAAACTGTCATGGTAATTTCCTCTCAGAAAGCAGGGAAACAACTGCACAAATCTCTCACACAACATGCATCCAGATTAAGCTTCTGCATCCATAGGTTTAACACCCATCTTTCATTTCCACATTCTTCTTATGTACAGAACAGTCTTATTTTTTTTTAACACTCTTACATTAGGATCTACAATAAATTCTATATAAAAGCAAGGGCATGTGGAACACCAGCAAAGCATACAAAACCAGAAGCCTACATCTAAACCCACATAGCTCAAGTATTAGTAAAAAAGAAGCCTGAGAGACTACCATACCCAGTGTCTCTGCAGTGTTTACAGTTTTTTAACAAATTGCTCATTCCAAGAGGAGAGGTTCCAAACAAGTGTTGGAAAAGTAACATTAGATTTAATAGGAAAAAAATGAAAATGGATTTTCTCTTCCTCAGAATGCAAATTTAGGCCAAAGGTCCTTTTCCTCTCCCTAGGGAAGGCTTAGAAAAGCTTATTGCCCCATTTTTCCCTACATAATTTTGCCCCTAGCAATTTTCTCCAATTATGGTGGATATCTAGTATTGCTCACATCTTCAGCCTAGATGACTTACTTTACTGGAATTCCTTTTAAAAATTAACTGATTAGTATGAGCATACAGTCTTACTCGGGCCTCAGAATTAACACACCTACCCAAACCAATTCTGAGAGGGGTTTTTATTGGGTACACAAAGGACTTTTTAAACAATTCACCAGGCATGAAAAAAAAATCCCATAATGATCATTTTCATTACACACATCCTTGTTATTTCATGAAAGGAGTGGATAATATAATAGGCTACTATTCTCAATGAAAGACTATATGCTGATAGAGCACACTAAAGAAATTCTGATCTCTACTGCACCCATGCAATCCTGCTGAGTGAACTGGAGCTGACTGAATGACCATGGATATACAGTTTGGCTCATGAAGGCTATTCACACTGCCTAGCTAACACACACATAACATAAGCAAATCTCCTCTAGGGTGCAAGACAAAAGTATCTTCATTAAATTTGGGTTCTTGACTTCAAAGAAAGTAGCTAAAGTAAGTATGAGATGCATGTGATATGAATAACTCCCAAAATCACTGTGGAAAAATCCCCACCCTATTACTTGAAGCTGGTTCTAGTCAAAGACCACAACAAAATTTATTAACCAACTTTCACTTAGATATCCCTGTAAGATGACTCCAATAGCTTTGTGATGAAATTGAATTACCAAATGTAATACAAAATGTGACATGAATTTGTAACAGAAACTGCAACAGCCCTGGACTTATCATGTCAAAATGCCTTGAGCTACTTAGAAAACTTGAGGCAATTTTCAAATACCCTAGAGCAAGACTGTATATTTTTATTGCTTTTCCATTAACAAGAATCATTAGTGAAGACAGTCTTAGTAGGCATTTAAAAATAATTTTTAAAATAGTAACAAAAAAAAATATACAATACCATAAATTTCATTTAAAATATCAAATTATTTACTTTTTCTTTTAGAAATTGCCTATCATTACAGTCCTTTTCCACAAAATGCTGCATTATTTTAATCTATTCAATGAAATTATTGAAAAGTTTGATAGCTAACTATGAGAATCCAAGTCAACCTTCACAACATCCAACAGGCAACCAGTACTAATGAAAATAAAATATTTTGTGTTACTGTACTGCGCATGGCTCTATACCTTGCATTCAACCCAATTTCTTCACCAAGCAAGGAAACATACTAAAGGTAGCTGCATAATTCAATTCCTTTGTATTACTTAGGGCTTAAAATATCTTGCATATAACTATGTTACCTGAAATGCTTCCAGGGAATGGAACAAAATGCAACACATCAGTCTTATGCTTGATAGCCTAGTTAAGAAACTATATACAAGTTTCCACATGACACTTCAACCATTTTAAAAAGGATTCAGGTTAAATCAGGATATATAAATGCTCAGAATTCCTGTCTGCCATGAGGAAGTTGGATAGACTGAGGGGAAAATACATTTGTTTTATGCAACTATAACAATTAAGAAATTAATCTATCACAGAACAAATCTTATGCAATACTGATTTAAGTCACAGTTAGGATTCCATATGGCAAAAATCCAAGAAAGTCTTGCCATCTAAGATTTTTTCCAAGAGCTACCTCACAAGTACAGTCCAAATAGAATGAAATTCTACTGAGTGATCACTAGTTGTGAACTGTTGGAATGTTCTTTTAGTAATTTTAAAGTCATGAGGAATGTGAATGACACAGAAGGTGTTTAAGGACCAAATAGCTGCAGTCCCTGTGAGCACTGCTGGCTGCCAGGCTCAGACAGAATGCAGCTTCCTCACTTTCCACTGACTTTCAGACTGCAATGAATAAACACCTATGAAAATTGAAACCAAGGGCAGCATGAGCTGTAAAATGTTTACATGAGTGTAAAATGTCTTGTATACCACTGTGGAGAGGTCTTTGAATGTTCTGCACCATACAAATTTATCCTTTCAAACTTCCTCCAGGTCTTCCAATTGCACATATTCACAGGAACAGTCTTTGTTTAAAAGCCACATGCACTTGATCTTAAATTACAACATGCTAGTTCATGTTGCACCTTGCTCTCATCATCACAGGATTAGGCCTGTTCAGTGAACTATTGCTACCATATCAATACAAGTAAGAAATTAAGCTTTGCTTCTACCCAAGTTTTGCACTCTCTAATGAAGTTAAATTCAACTGAAATAAGCCAGACTGCAATAAAATAAAAGTCAAGATGTACCATTACCTTTTTATGGAGAAAAAGAGACTATGAGTAG
Organism: Cinclus cinclus; assembly: GCF_963662255.1. Classification (NCBI taxonomy): domain Eukaryota; kingdom Metazoa; phylum Chordata; class Aves; order Passeriformes; family Cinclidae; genus Cinclus; species Cinclus cinclus. Next base: position 26,946,958 of record NC_085046.1, read on the forward strand.
GAATCCAATTAGATGGTTTTAACTGAATATAAGCATTTTATTGTACTAAGAGGTTAAAATAGTCTATCCATATGGATAAGTGGAACATATCCTTTAAAAGAGCTGCTTGAAAGAGCCCATTGAGTCTTACTCTGATTTTTGTGATTGACTTCAGAAGCTCAGTTCATATAGTAACTGACCACTAGCATTGGAAAGAAGCACCACTTCTGAAGAAAGCTATTGAGTATATGATACACAGTCTCTTGAAGCATCTTTGCCAGGGTGCTGAAGGAGATTAAAACTAGCTCAGTTTTACACTACTGCTCTGAACACAGCCATAAAGGCAGAAAACTGCATTTAGGAACAAGCAGATCATCAAGTCACAGAAAAGTTCTGACATTTTTCCACCTCCAGCAATACAACCATTGAAGTTTTGTTGCCTTACCTAGTCGAGAGACATTGCAAAGAGGGAACCACTAAAGGTTTAGCTTCTCTGTAGCTCATGCAGCTTTTATTACAGGAGCATCTCAGAGAAGGAGAGTCTTCCACAATGGCCCTGTCCTGGCAGGAGAAGCAGCAAGTCCCACTCTCCAGATTTTCACCCTGCCCTGCTCAGATCTCCAGCCTTCCTTTGACTTCTGCTGGCATGAAAAGGCAGGATGCTGTCTCTCTTCTAAAGGGACCAAACACCACAGCAAGACTTCACCTTACAAGTCTGGGATGTAAAACATGAGTGTGGAACCTTGGCTCAGGGACAGCTACTTTAGCACTTTCTAATATCTCTTTTCCCCATTAAAAATTCTGAGTTTTATAAACACCACAGTGATCAGAATAAGGGAGGAAAAAAGCAAGATGTAATTTTCCTATTGGTGATATATTTTGGACTTGCTATGCCAGGTAAGTGTTTAGACCTATAGAATAAATATGTAAGCTCAGGGCCAGACACAGCTATGTGAGTTTCTGTTCAACCTGTGCCACATCCCTACATCTCTTCACTGTGCTATGCTGTCAGAACCTCATAGGGAAAGCAACACATCCTCCACAAATCCCGAAGGTGATCAGTGCATCCTCCACACCTTTCAAATTCTGTCACCATGTCATTTCTCTTTCAATGCCCCATCACCCATCTCCCTGCCACCTCTTCTGCAGATACTGGAAGTCGGATCACTCCACAGATGTTACACACAAGTCCTAGTCCTCTGAACTTTCATATCAAAACTGGTATTCGGGTCTTCCTGGTAAGCATTTGAGAGTTTGAATAAGCTGCAACTAGACAGGCTACTTTATTTCTATCCTCCTTTCACTTTTGCATTTACTCATCTCCTGATTTTTTTCCGTTATAGGACTCTTACCTTCCAACTATTTCTTCTGAACATACAGTCACAAATACAAACTGTATCTTTGGTCTAAGGGATGATTTAGAAACAGGTTATTGAACTAGGAGATTATCTCCACTTGAAATTTCAGAGATGTAGGAACATGACAGGTCCATTAACAAAAATAAAAATCCAGACAGAACCCAAAAAACACAAAACAAAAATCAAGCTCTTATTTGTCAGCTCATACTGGCTTGGGAATCAGACATTGGATATGCAACCCAGAGGTAGATATGACAAACTCAGTTTCTCCTAAAAGTCAGTCATTAAACTGAGAATCTCATCAGGTGATTGCAGTGACACTAAACATTTAAAAAAGAAAATGCAGAAACTGTTCTTATTTTGTCAAAAAGGACTTCATTGCTACAGTATGGACAGTGGGGGATTTCAATAAAATCTAGTGAGCTACATCCAGTGGAAGTCACAGAGTCATCCATTTGCCTTCTGAAATGAAAATTAATAAAAATCAGTACTTAGAGTTAAATTGTATTGAAAAGTTTATGCCTACATTAAAATATAGGGCCTGAAAGAAGACAGCCCATCATGATTAAAAAAATATCAGGACAGCTTTTGTGCCATATGATAATTTTTCTTCAATTACACATAATTAAATATTAAAACAGGATGGGGAAGAGGAAAAAGTATTTAAAACTTAGCATGTAATATTATTACTGCTTGTTATTTCAGTGCTGCTAGTACTACATTCTACAACTGCCCCGTTTTCCATCACTTTAGAGAAGTTTTATTCATGCTGAATTGTGCTACACTTGCTATACTATATATCACCATGCAAGAAAAAAAAGAATAGTAAATGTGATTTAAAGTAAAAAAAAAAACCCTCACAATCAAAAACCTGCCTCCTCTTCTCTCCTGTAGCTGTCTGTTGTCTAATAACACTTGTATTCCAGATCTTACTAAGTCTAGCAGGAATTTTTCTGGGACAGCATGTCCTAATTAAATTTATTTGTGGCAGCCCATTTTTAAAGATTCAAATTAAACATTTTTTTGGTAGCTGAATGACAGTTTCTAAATTCATTTATTAAGCAAGGAGAGTTCTCCATGGACAATAACTGGAACTTCTGTAGAACAGTATTGACAAACACTAAAATGTAACTTATGCTTCCCAAATTTAGCTATAAATGGGGTATACAAAATCACCATGCTCCTGAGTGACAATAGATAAAAATACCTCAGTTTCACATGAGAACTCATAGAGCAAGACCCTTCCTCTAAAAACTTCCCTAGCTGAATTCCAATCACAGTCAGAAGTGAGCATATACAGTAGCAAACCAAGTGTTGCAGAATATCATAACACAGAAAAACTGTGTTAACAGTTTTAATAAAAAACATTTTATTTTTTTCATCTTTCTGTACATCAGGGAAACCATAGCATGGTTTACTTGTTGACAGGAATGGAAGAGAATTTAGTAAAATACCTCTTTGGAAGCCCTTGGAATAAAAACAGCCTGTAAGAGGACACTTAAAAAAAACCTAAAACTCTAAAGAAGATTGAAATTCTGTGTCCCTTGTGGAAAGAGTTAAAAGAGTCAAGGTACAGAAACAGGCTACAATGTAATTCCTGAAGTAACTCCAGTATTCCTGTTAGTGATGTGCATTTAACAATTGTGAGTCTGAAAACAATGAACTCAATATCCTGGTGCCAACCTGGGAATACAAAATTTACAATGGGACATTTTATTGAGTTTTTAAGCACTAAAAATCAGTTTTGCTTGGCTTTAGGTTTTATTAAATAGCTTTAAGTTACAACAGTCTTTCAACTTTTTGCAATCCTGGGAAATCTTAGGATTCAGCAATATTAACTATGAAAATTCATATAAGATTTCATATCAATCCAGATTGTTACACCTTTGTTTTAAAGCAACAAGAGAAAGACTGAACATATTAAAGGATCAAATAGTAAAATCTAAGTTAAACTAAAATTGAAAGTCTTTCAATCACTAGAAAGGTATCATTTCATACTGCTAATTACTAGGTGACAACTTGAGAGTCAAGTACAATTTGGGCCTAAGGACAAATTGATACCAATAGGTATTAAATTGATACCAGTAAAATGGTAAAGTGAATTTTATACTCCAGTTTATACTTCAGGACCAAACATTCACAGCTTAAATTGTTTATGGTATATGAATGATTTACACTGGTGGAGATAAAAACAGCTGTGAAAGGGAGACTAAAAATAAAGCCTTTGATTGACAAGGTTGTATCATTACATTCTCTCCCTGGTATAGTGTCAGTCAAACACAAATAATAACCACATCTGCTCTGTGATTTCTGATACAATTTTCAACTTACTCATTTTCTGATCAAATTATAACACTTGTCTTAAAATGCTCTATGTTAGCAAAGACCCTGAAGCAAGCCCACATCTCCTGGCACTCCTTTGTTATAACACACTGCTCACAGGTTCCTAGCAACCTTCATTTTCATGTTCCTTCCTGGTAAACTGATAGGATTTATTTTTGTAGCTTTGTGTTGAAGGACTATATGGAAGACAATCCCATACACAACCAACTGTTGACAGCCCTCCATGAGACTTTCAAAGGTGTTATCAAACACCACATAAGGGCTTTTATCTGTTTTGTTGCCATTTGTTAAGGGAGGAAGCCTCACACATTCTGACAGCTGATGAGCAAAACACACTTTTGAAGGCTCTGCCTCAATCCCAACTTGTCACTTATACCTTGGAGAGAAAGGGCTTTTGTTTTTGAGGCACAAAGCCCAAAGCTCTGCCAAGCAGTTCCACCAGGGGCCCAAAGGCATCTCAACAGTAAATAACCTGAAAGCAACTTGTGAGAGAACTGTCATTTCTGGAGCAGCAGCCTCCTGCATGGCTCCTGTCAGCAGCAGGCAGGGAGGACCATCCAGCCCAGCCCACACAACCCCAGCATCTCCTCTTGGTGACCCCTCCCCGGGTCCCCTCCCTCTGCCCTGAAAGAGCTTACCACAAGACACACAGTGCCACATCTCAGACTTGGCAAATTTGGGGTGAAACATTTAATAGCTACTGCTTCATCAACAGCACTCTGTGGCCTCCTCATAAATAAAAACCCATCACAGACCAATATGATCAACTCAAATCTGCTTTATTTACAGGAATAAATGTTTTCATGTCAGGTGAATGACATCACAGGTAATGACAAAATTTCTCAAAATGATGGTGACACCTAAGTACTTAAATATTTAACAATTTGCCCAAAATAAGAGATTTCAAAAGACTTACTCTTGATGAGTAAACACCTTTGATGATGATACAGTACTATCAGCACACTGCTCTAAACAACTGACATGTTGTTTTTCATCAAGTTATTGGATTTATTTCACAATGGCTTTTCTTTATTATGATTCAGCTCAGGAAAAAAGTAAAAAAAATAAAATTAGACTGGGCTTGCACTCATTGTAGCAATATTCAGTTGTAATACCCAAGCTCAGTTCCCTGAGTAAAAAAAAAAAAAACCACTCAAGAATGACAGAGAGAGATTAAGAATAGTAGTGAGCAGTACTGAAACACAAGCAATGAAACAATTTCCTTAGAAGTTCATGATAGTGTACTTGAAATCATGGAATATACTTTAATTAAGAAGATAAAATATTATAATGCTTATTTATAAACATTAAAAAGAGACATAAAACAGAATGTGGTAGAATAATCCAAAATATTTCCAATAATCCTAAATATTCCCAAATGTTTAGATAATGTAATGAAAATATCCACAGCATCTTGACCAGAATAGACATTACCCATTTTAAAATAAATTATATGCTTTAAAGAAATTCTCCTCTTAACTAAGAGAAGTCAATCTGTTTTCTAAAGGACACATTTCTTTTGCTGTGATATTTCTTAGTAACAAAAAGCCCTTCTGTAGTTGTCCTGATTTCAGGAGCTGCCTATCCTAATCACCTCAAAGAGAATTCACAGAGCAGATCCTGAAACACTTCAGGGTTACTCTTTCTGTATTCCAGTTTTGAACACAACCCAACTCACCAGCACAGCTAGACTTGAGAAAAAGATAAATGGTGACTCAATTTATACTTAAACAAGTACAGATCTATTTGGATCAAGCTTCCTTAGACACACACCAAAAAAAACCAAAAAAACAAACAACAACCAAAAATAAAATCCCAATGAAACTGGAATTCTTCAGGCTATGGTCAAAACTTTCCTGGCTAGTCTGGTCATGAAAGCAGCACTTTTTACAAATTCACACGCTCTGTTGATGCTCTCATAGTGAAATAAAAGGCACACCTAATTTACCAAGCACTCAGTTCAGAGTTAAAAGCTTTTAGCTTTTGATAAAGTTTTCTTTAGGAGATGAAAGGAAGAAGTGTTCAAAAGGTATCTATCCTGTATATAAAGGAAGTAGAATGATGTATCCATGTTTTACAATGATTATTATGTTCTAGTTATTAAAAAATAAATTATTAAATAACCATTTGTTCAGTATTTTTAAATATTCAGAAACAGAAAGCATCCATCTCAAAGTATTAAAAATGTCAACAGAGCTCCCCAGTGTCACCTTAAGAGAGGTCCAAATTGTTAAAAAATAAAACAATGAAAAATGACTAAGCTAATGGTGGTTTTAAAATAAAACCGGCCAACCAAAAACAGGATCACCCACAGTCTGCACCTAGTGTGACACTGATTCTGCAAATGTCATAGAAAGGTCAACAATGCAGACAATTTCATTTAAAAAAAGGCAATATCTCAACAGCCAATAACTGACATTCTTTTAATATTGTCTGATTATTTTAATAAAATATGAGCTTTTTAATAAAGAACTTGTTAACAAGTATAAAACAGAACTTCAGACATTAAACTGCTAAACAGTTCTGCTGCACTGGGTTTTTTGGTGGCGAATCCTTACAGAATCCAGAAGTGAGTACAAAGTAATCACTATTAACAATTCATAGTATTTGCAAATGATGAAGTTGCTTTACTGTAAACAGTGATAGGGTTTGATCAGGTGGCAGCTTAACACGCTCCGCCTAAGGTTCATGCCATCAGTTTTATCATGGATTTGAAAAGAAGAAAATAATAAAAGATCCCAAGCCTTACACATGCACTCTCGATCCTCCTATAAAACACCAATAACTGGTTATTTAAGTTATTCTTTAGGTGTTATGCCCATTCAAATAAAATACATTTTAGTTACTAAATTTGCATTGAGTATTAAATATTGGATTAAAATTCTTCAAAAAGAGACAAGTTTCAAAACCACGTATTTACCCTTTAGAACTAATACATATTCTCTGCTATGAGAACTCTAGAGTTCTTTCCCCAGAACTGATTCAAGAACAAGTAATTTAAGAGGTTCCAGGGAAAAACTAAAGACTGCTTAGCTCTTGTCAGCACTTATCAGACAAACAGTGCTTCTAGAAAATCCAAGTAGGCAAACTTTATCTTGTGCCAGATCTAGTAAAAAGTATTAGATACAGTGGCTCTAGATCTTATAATATGCATTATTTCAGTCTCTAAATTTGCATAACCACCACCAAGTATTAACACTGATCACGTCATTAAAGATTACTTCAAGGGCTCAAAAGTCTTTATCAGGGTCAGCAAGTTCACCCTGGTATATTAAATCCATCTACTCTGTGGCTTCCCACTCTGTGGAAATGTTCTCCATATGCTGAGAGTTACTTTTCCTTCTCACTCCCCATTGAAATCATGACTTTATGCAGCAACACAGTTATCCACAGAAGAGACAAGGGAGTCAGAGACCTGAGATTTCAGGATTTAAGACACCAAACAAAACAGCCTGGTTCCTAAAGAGTCTGGTCTTACAAAAAGCACATGGAATATACAGAACGATGGAGTGAAATTTTAACACGGACATAAAGTATTTTAGTTTCTCTTGCTCTTTTTCTCAGCAGCACAGTGGGATAGCGTGCAGCTAATGCCCTGTGACAGGTTTAGCCTGGTCCAAATTCCTCCCAGGAAGAAAGACCTCGTAGCCTATTTCTCCTTATGACAAATTTTAAGCAAATTAAACCGATAACCATGACTTGGAAAACAATCCTGAGGACAGCATTGCTGACAGGACCCCCAGAGGGACACGGTCCATGTCAGCAGGCCAGCGTGGCAAGCCCCAGGCAGTGTGGTGCTGCAGAGGGATGTGCTCTGCATTGCAGGCATCAGGGGGATGAGGGAGCCAGCCACGGCCTCGGGGGAAAACGGGATGCCAATGGAATGGCAGCGAGATCTCCGGCAGCCAGAGAGGCACAGGCAGCCCTGGAGGGTCCCGGTCCCCACCTCGGGCACTCGCAGGGAGAACAGCACGGCCAGACCCGGGGCCACTGCTTTGCACCTTTGGGTACACAACACTCAGAGGGCTCTCATGAGTTTCCCCAAATGCCCGTGAGCAGCAGCTGGTGCAAAAGCTGCCCGAGGTGTTTGCGCACTGCTCAGGTGACTGAGCTTTCACAGAAGTGCAGCTCCGGCCACTGCCTGGCCCCTTGAAGCTGGAGCAAGGGTCCCTGCCTCAGCTCTGTCCTGCAGCAACAGGAGAGTGGCACTGGAGCAGATCAGGGCTTTCCGACACAGGGCTCATGAGTCATGTGCTGTCCCAGAAAGTTCTTGAGGTGCCGCAGGCAACAGGACAACAAAAATGCTAAAATCAAGGCATTAGGACTTAGAGCCACCAAGAAAGCGAAACATTTTTCACAGCAAGGGGCTGAAGAGGGACCAGTGGTGCAACACTGGCCCCTGAGAGACAGCAGGCATGGACAAATTTGGCAAACCTGTCACAAAATTCTTGGAGTCAGCTAACCACATGAGGTAACAAAATGTAATAACAGGATTAAGGTTCAGCAGGTTTTAATCCCATTTTGTATTAAAGCCAGAGAAAAACCTGTAACGAGAACAATTTACTAATGGAAAGTAGTTCAGGTCTCATGCAGAGTTTAACAAGTGCACAGTACTTTCTGTACAACTTGGTGGATATCAATCTTACACAGAAAGGGCCACAAGGATGTGTCACCTTATACCTTCAAGTAATGTATTCATTTTTGTGAGCCTAAAAGAAGCAGAAACACACAGAAAAGCAAGCCTGTTTCAGGAGATATGATATACAATTGCAGGGAAACAACCACCTCTTACTCAAGAGAGAGGAAAAAATGCCTATCCATAAAGGAAAGTAATTTCCAACCTAAAAGAAAGAAAGGAATATGCTAGATGCTTCCTCTTCTTACTGACCCAACTCAATATAATCTAACAAATCCTGAATTTTAATCACAGGTCTAGGTTTTAATTATCTCTCACAGATAAACACTTACAGAGTCTTCCTCTCTCTTAATTATTTTGATTATTTCTAACACCAACAAACAAAAGTATTCTCACATAAATCAGATTCTTGGACAAGAGAAACTAAAGTTCATATGAATTTGCCTACTTTTCCCAGCAATTTTGCCTTCAGATGAGGAGTCATAGAGAAAATAGCATCACAGAGGAAGACAGGCAACATTTCTTGGCTATCCTGGTTCTTTCTTAGGCCAGGGGTAAGAAATGGCACCACCTCAGCCCTCTGAGGTTTTGGCTTTGCCTGCAAGGGTAACTTTCCATCCTGTGCTTACCAGACAAAAGCTAATTAATAAACAGCAAACCACAAGGCACAACACTTCATAGCTGACAGGAGAGATTAAATCAAGAAAAGATAATCCCTACATGAATTCCCACTCTTATCAAAAATCTTCAGATAAGCCTTGTTTTCACTGTTTAAACTGGAACTCTGATAAAAGCACTTACATCCATAAAATGGGACCATTTTAAGACACATGCAAATATTTGGTTCTTCTAAGAAGAAGCAACATATCATGAAAACAAAGCACAATTACATGCCTAAGCAATGCTTTCCAGCTCATTCTTTTTAAAATTAAATGCAGATGCACCCTGATTCAACATTAATTATAATCAATATCACACAGGAGGTCACAGCATATGAATACTGTATAAGAAGCACTTCTCTGAAGAAAAAAAACAAACAAAACATAACAAACAAAACCCAAAATAAATAAAATTAAAACCAAAACTGCAAGAAAAACTCATCCAAACTCTGCTTCTCATTGCTATAACTTTCTGCTGGAAGCACTGCAGTGCAAGGCTGACTGGTTGATATTGGCTCAATCTCACACATATCTTTCCAGGTCTAATTAGATTTAAAAAGCAACATCCAGATTTCAAGCACATTTTTAAAAATTCTCCAAGCTCATTCAAGCAAGGAAGTAATTGTTTTCCTTCAATTTTATTTATTTTGCTAACACAGCCTCTCAGCTGGAAGAAAAAAAAAATGGTCTAACCCTGCCTGGGTTGTTTGGAGAGCCTGATACTCCTTAATATTGTTGCTCAGACACAGCTGAACTCTTCACTGAGTTTACTCAGGAGAGGCTTTTTGTTGCCTCAACTCCAAGAAAAACAAGAAGCAAGGATGTCCTTACCCACCAAAGGCTAAGAGCCACATTTTAAATGAGCTTATAGGTCTCTAATGTGGAAGCACATCCAAGCACACTACCCCAAGTATTAACCATGTGGAACACTGACAGAACCCTCTCAGTATCTGACAGGCTCCAGGTGTGACATAAAGCTGCATTACTATTGCATATAAACAAAGCAGCTCACAAACAAAATACTTCAAATCATAACCCTTGACAGCAGGTGAACCTGGGTCTAACCTTCCCCTTCACCACAGGCCCATGGACAGCACACAGTCACCAGCAAGTCCTGGCTGCTCTGCTATGTAAGTGCAGGGCATGGCAGACAGAGGAACTTCCCCCAGGAGAGGATTCACAGATCTACAGAACATCCCCGTGACTGCAGCAACCCCCCCTGCTTACGAGCACTTCTTCCCAAGATACAACAGCAATTGTATAGAGAGAGCAGCAAGAGCCAGGTGGAATGGAATGTCAGTGATCTGGGCACACTGGGCTTCAGTGATATCTACCACTTGTGGAACTTCTCTACAAGACAGCTATTTCCAAAAACTTGCAAAATTACAGTGAATAGTTTGTAAATCACAATCGCTCCATCCCACTACGGCAAAAGCTAAAACCACAGAGCCAGAGCTTTACAAAGTTTAAGCTTCATCAAAAAAATTAATTTTATATTCCAGTCCTCCCCCCCCCAAAAAATACTGTCTCCAGGTGAAACCACATTGCAGATGTGGTATTATCAAAAATTAGTTTTGATGCCAGCTGCTACATTTGAGCATCTCTATGTAAGTCTTAAATTTGGAGGTCCCACAATGAGCTCTTATGCTACACTGATATAATTTTAACAGAAGAAAAAATGGCTACAAAATTCTCTGACAATTTTAAAAAACTAGCAGTGTAAGGGTTAAGCAGTACATATGAAAAATACCAGTAAAGCTAGGATTAAACATGACTGTGCTTTCATATTGATGAAAAAAAACAAATACGGGAGAATACGAATTCATGTATGTGCATATACACACACTTCTATGTAAAGTGGTATTTTATTCAACATAAATAGATCAATTATGAATATCTGTTGCATGTGTGCTTAACAGTAGCACAAAGAATGCAATAGAAGATAGGAATTATACAGGATTGAGAGGATATATTGCATCTATAAAGGAAATGTATGAATTCATTGCAACATATCATGTAAGCATAAATATGTAATATGGATATATGATCTCTAAAATATATTTAATCTATCTGCAGATACAGATATTTACACTTCCACATGCAAGTGAAGAAAAGTTAACTGTTCAAAAATTGATAATGAAGGAAAAACCTACCAGCTAATGCTTCAAAATGATCAAAGATGCAGAAGGCTTTCACACAAGTGTGGAAAGTTGAATTACAGGTGAAATCCACTACTTATAAAGTGATGCATTACAAAAATACACACACACAACCCCAATCACATATAAAGAGAGATGTGCTCTGTATCAGCTTATAAGAATGGCATTTTAGAGTCATCAAGAACAGCTATCTGAAAATGCCTACTTGATGTCCAGCAGCAGAGAAAAATCTATTAGATTTGGCAATGGGACAGAGTGGGAGGAGATTTAATTGGAAATTATTTTGATAGCAAACAAAGAATCCTCAAAATGAGACTTTACGAAAGTAACTCAAATTCTGGTTGTTTGTTTTACACCATTAAAGAGAAGAACTATAAAAGACATGAGGGTATAACAACATGGATGCTCAAAGATTATACTGTGACATTTATATTTTTTAAAAAGTATCTTTCATCATGAAAGAGAAGTGCACAGAGTAGCTAGAGCAGAGATCTATAAAATCAAAGTCATGAAAGACAAATTGAGGCTCACAAACTAGAGGCCATTTAATAAAATTACTGGCAATTTTCAAATGCAAGCAACAGTTTTTTTACAGTTTTAAAGCTTTACAGTTTTGTGCAATTTATTGTCACAGCATACTCTGAAGGTCAAATGCTTAAAATAAGGATTACAGAAGGTAGTAAAATATAAATCATTAAATACTATGAATGTATCTCATATATTGAAGACTGTCAATTCTCTTCTTGTAGTCTTGTCACACATTCTTTTGTATTGGAGAACTGTTCTTCAGAAACAATACACAGGGAACTAATAACTGTTAGCTTAAAAATGGTTATTTAAATAATTTACTAATAGTGGTGTGGTTATTTAAATTATTTACTAACAGATGTCCTTTTGAATTATTAATTTCTCTTGGAAGTCTATAATGCTTTATAATGAGACTAGTTAAATAAATGTTTTAGCTGTGACCTGAGGCAGAATTTTTTCCAAACAGCATCCTTTAGCTGATGAAGCCTGAAACAAAAATCTCAGTTCTTCTTGGTACTGTAACCCTGTTTTGGAGTACATAAAGGAATTTTCTACTCATTAGCATACATTTCCATTTCTAACTCCAAAAGAAAGTCTCCTTTGTTCATGAGGAAGAAGCAAACAAAAATAATGGAAGTCATTTTTTAAAGTGCTTCACAAATTGATTTTACCCAAAGTCACTCTTTCCATGCCACATGCACTGCATGGCAATTGCCTGCCATGCTTAAGCTGTGGTTCAGTCCATATAAAGACATTACATTAGGAAACTGCTTTTAGAGCTAACTACAGTATTACATAGAAAAAAAAAAAGTTTAAAAAAAAATCACAGAAGTTAAGCAATAAAAAGATTCTAATTACTTTAGTTGAATACCTAGATTTTACTTTTACATTATTGCAGAAAGTATAGTTAGTCTTCATTGTCTGTACCTTTTATTTGGCAATTGGGACCAAAAAAAAGCAAAACAGGAAAGGGGTTTTGTTTCACCAGTAGCACTTTTATGACCAGTTATGCCTCAAGCATACACAAAGACCCTGCAGCATTCAGATGGGAGGCATGTAATATCACTGCTACCCATGAGTAAAACTTCTACTCTGATACAAAGAATTGACACTAGAAAGCTGATTGTAGAAAAACTGTGTCAAATACTTTCTCTTTGCCCCAAATAAGTTTGCTTCAAATGAATCTGCAAGTTCACTAAGCAGCTAGATCACCAAATCTGCTGCCATCATGACAGAGTTAAGGCGCTCTCTTCCTGTCTTGACAAGCTTTTTTTTCAGAAAAGTGAGGGAAAAAGTGATAGTCCCAAGAGTTCCTAAAAATTTGAATGGGGCAGGCAAAACTGTATCTGAAAACCACTACATTTTTCTACCACAGAACCACCAAAACTACATTTGTTACAATCTGTTACTTGGAAGAGGCTTGCCTAGAAAGCAGTGTGATTTAACCTACAGCAAATGGTGTGAAGGGAATAAAAAAGTGGTCCAAGAGGACCCCATCTTGAATAAAGTTTTACAACATCTTTTCTGACAGCTGATCAGATCATGCCATCATTTACTGTGTGCTGGATGATTTCTACACCCACCTTCCTCAGTTTTCAAGTGGTCCTTGCACATGCTCACAGGAAACTTGTAAAGCCTCACTAAGACAGCATGTAAATCACTAAATTACAACAGAATACTAGAGGTAGGCAGTGGCAAAAATCCCAAGAGTAAATCTCCTATTTGAACACTACAGGTGTCTCTATATAAGAAAAGCAGATTATTCTTTTATGCAGAAATCATAGCAAATAAGGGCTGCTGGGACTTAGCAGAGGATTTTGAAAGGTGTGGAGAAATTAAGAGAGAACAATCTAGAGCAGCAAAAGAAAAACTGCAGTAACTAGGGGCAAATACCTCTTCTTTCTCAAACTTTTTTGTATTCTGGTGGTCATCTTTACACTTGGGAAATGTAGAGTTATGACAGTAGTTAAAAAAGCAATACACTAAGTCACATCACCAGCAGGCATCCCCAGTGTCATGCTTTTACTTTTAATAATGCTATTCACTTTTTTGTTTTTAATTAAGAATGGACTGAAATTTCCATAAATCTTTCAGACTCAAAAGTCAGACAATTTGCATCTTCTGTGATGAACAGGTAATAGCACAGTAGGCAAAGGATCTGGGCCGTGATCTGTTTTCTGAGAAACTGCAGCATGTTAGCACAGCTGGAGGCTGAGTTCAGGCAAAACACTGCTGGAGATTTGGAGATTTAGACACCAACCTAAGTGGTAGCACTGTGCAACACAGCATTGGTCCTGTAACGCTCTTAATCTTTTTGAAGGAAAAATAGTGTTTTACTTCTAAACTACTCTATTCCATTACTGAAAAAAGCAACAAACCATTAAAAATCAGAAGGTACCACTTTTCAGACACACAATGCCTTTTTTATGGACACATGCCTGGCTAAATGCAACTGGAGGCTCCTCTGCTCTTACACAGGTAAAATTATAATAACCTTCACTTAAAACTCTCAGATGAAGAAATAAAGCAGCCTCTAACTCAGGCACACATTTAATACATTAATTCTTGGAATGAGATTAAGTCAGTGTCCAAACCTCAATATTTCCATGCATAGAAAGAAGTTTACAAGATTTTTCCTTCAGCCCAGTTTCTAAAGTCCCAGTTCAAAAATATAGGGCAAGTTACCTACTGCCTCCAAACTTTCTCAAAGTCAGCTCAAATAGTCCAAGCCTGACCCATTTTGAATGGGCTCTTAAAAATTAACTAAATAAATTAATCAGGTGGCTGCATCACTTTTCAATGTATATTTTTTCCTTCATTAAAGGTCTGACATATTAAATATATTAGCATTTGAATTCCATACTCCAAGATTGGTGTGAAGAACTCACAGGCATTTGGGGCTCACTAGTTAGCTCAAGATAGGTTACTGCTTTATGAGTTTTATTTAATAATTCCTAGAAAAAACAAGTACTAATATAAAGGTTGTGCACAACAGAATTTTTTTGTCTCTATCCATTAGTTTCATTGAAGAAAAACAGAGACATCGAAAATCATCGAAATCATCAAAACATATAAATATACAACTATAATATAATTACTATACTAATTCCTTCTTTTGAGAATCTAAACAATGATAATTCTTCAACTCAATTCTAATATCGTCTTTCATTAATACTTGAAACAGTTGAATGGGGAACAGTTGTAGACAAACATTTTCTACTTAGTAAAAGTGACCCGGACACTATTCCATGTGAGAATGACCATTGGAAAATAATCTTCTTGCAAATATCATCTAAAATATTTCAGTAAGCAGAAAGATATTTCTACACTGAAAGTCCCATTTTCTGAGATATTTCTTTCAGTAGCTTCATTCTGATTATTAAACAATATTATTTTGAAAAAACACGAGGTTTGGTGATTCATTGCCTTTTTTGGCTTAAATCCAAAGCAACTGTCATTGCAGCAGAAGGTGGCATATATTAGTCCTCTCTAGAAATTTCTGCTAATACATTTCAAAGTATTATTTCAGGTACAAATAAGGTGAATTTCTTAATATACCCACCACAGATTTTCTCTGAGGATAATTATTATGAAAAATTCAAGAGAAGTCCACCGATAAGAAGAGCTGCTCAGGTAAAAGTACTTTCATAGCCTGAGAACTGCTATCTATAATCTTGGCACTTTGATCTCTCAGAATATGAACTAATGTATCTGGAATGTAGCTCATTATTAATAGTTAAATATCTTTAAATGGAGCAGCTTTGAAGATCATTTCGAATATCAATACCTTGCATTTACACAGGGCTTTCATTTTCAAGGATGGTGGTACACAGTCTCTGAATCATACACATACACATGTATACAGAGACTTCTATTTGTATTCAAACACATCATTAGGATTAGAAATACTTACTAATTTTAAAATAAATATAAATGCATAATCTATCATCTTACATATAGTTTTTGAGACTTCAATACATAAGGCTAGGTGACAGCCCGAAGTATAATTACAAATATCAATGCAGTTGCATCAATTAATTGTGGAGAACACCATCCAATGCCTTCTGCAGAAAAAAGTTGTATCAGTAGATGACTTTTGTGTAAAAAATAAATTTTAAAAAACCTTCATTTTTTAGCAAGTTCTGAAAAATAAGCAGGAAAACTATGTCTTTTACAGAGAAATCTTGGACAAAATGCTGTTTGCACTATTTCACTTAATACAGGATAGACATTTCCATCAATTCAGATCATCACAGATTTACTTCTCTTGAAAACTCTCTGGTAAGATCCTTAAAAACTTCCACCAGGTTATTTTTAAGTGAGATACAGAGGCCAGAGACTTTATACCAGACAAAATAAACAACAAAAAAAAAAATCTTTCAAAGGCAAAAAATTAAAAGATCTGTTCAAAGATTTAGCAAGCAGCACTAGTTTCCCTTCATTGAGATTGATTATGCTTGCTGTGCAATATTCCAAAGGCACATTGTATTGTAATTTACCTCTTCCACTTCTACTCCTCCAACTGCACAAATTAAATTTCACCAAAACATCTAATGAAAAGAGACAAGACAGAAAAGAATTTACTGCTTTAAAAAAAGAAAAACAAGAGAATAAAACCCCACCTCTCTAAACAAACATAGGTTAACCTTTTCCTAAACACCAGCTTATGACTTCCGAAGCAAAAGGGAACTTTAACACTAACTTTGAGACTGTTGGATATCATTCCTCAAAATAAGGAAAGCTGAAAAGACCTGAATTGTTTACTTATTTAAATAACTAATATTTTAGCAGTTTGTTTTTTAAAAAACTGCATCTATGTAAAAGATTATTTTTCCATAATTACTTTAAAAGCATTCTACAACCCCACATTTGCAGTATTGTATCCTATTTCCAAGTGTAATGACCCTCAAAATTCAAGATTGATTTTGGCTTTATTCTAATCAATACTAATCTCCATGATATATTTGACTTCACACTGACCTAAACAAAAAGGTCACTCTCTGTGTATTAGTCAATCTCCAAAACATTTATTAAATTAATTTCAGAGACTACAAAAGGTATATTGTTACAACTGTTTCTATCTGGGATTTGTATCCATCATCCTTAGTAAGATTTCATGCCACTGATAATCCACATAATCACATTGTCACTGTAGTGGATTTCTCAAAATTTATTGATCTGTCCTCAATTATTTTAACATTAATCTTTTTTGTATTTATCTAATTGGAGGAACACCACCTTATTATATAGTTACTGGACTACTGGAATCCAGTCCTACACACATTAAGCTCAATGAGAAAATACATCTCCCTTCAGTGACAAAACTGAACTCTTAATGACTTGAGGGGAATATAAAATGGTGCATTTATACTTTAGGTCCCCATGAAGGCAAAGCAGGAGAAGCCTTTTCAATCAAAGTACTTTGACCAGCACATTTTTAAAAGAAAATTCACAGCACCCAGAAGCACATTACTATAGCGCTCACTCTTTTAAAATGTAGATTTCTGATTGGCTTTTTTATTAGATTGGCTAATTTCAAAGTAGGACTATAAAAACTATAAATGCATTAAGGTAGTGAATAACATAACAAAATTGTTACTGACTGATCTGGGGTAGACTTCTCACTTTTATTCTCTTTCCTCAAACAAACAAACAAAAAAGCATCAACCTTAGAAAACCGCAAAGAAAAGAGAAAGAACAACAAATATAGGACATAATTAATATCTTTTAAATTTTGAATTATTAAATTCATTTAAAGCCTTTTTTTTGTTGTTGTTCTTGTTACCAAATGTAATTTTGCCTCCCAAGGAGGCAAATTTCTATTTCAATAGAACCATCTCCATTTCTGATCAATAACACAGTGCAGCCTTAGCACAGTAAAGACCCCATATAGTAAGTTATTTGAGGCAAGAACCATGTGTTTATTTTCTCCTACAGGCAATTTATCTTTAATTAAATAATTTTACAACCTAACCGAAATTTTAAGTTAAACTAATTATAATAAAGACTCCATGAAATTTTAACACTAAAGACTCCTTGAATTTCCAGAAGTATTATTAAAAACCAAGTACCTGTAAGTTACCTATGTATAATATCATTCTATTATACACTTAGAATTTTCACCCAGCAGACGTATTTGCTTAAAAGTTCAAATTTAAGCTTTCCACTAGAAAAGCTCCACTAGAGCTGCAGACACTAAAAGACATAAGAGTAGGCAGAATAATGTGAAGAATAAGCAAAAGGGAGAAGTTACTTGAAAAAAAAGAAAACCAAAAGAGTGGACAGTAATCAACACTAAGTATGCAAAAGCCAGAGAGGAGGTAAATAATTTCATAAACATAATGAAAGAAATCATCCAAGTTTCCTAACCATGGTATAAATATGGGTCTCACAGCTATTTTCACTCTGGCCATGGTGAACCTGCCCCTATTTCAAACTCAACTGCTTGATGACTTTTGGCTTTGCACTTCCATACTGCTACTACCACCAGTGGTCTTGGGCCAGGGAAGAGGGAAAGACTTACTTTTCTCCAGTTAGAATCTAGTTAAAATTACTCATTTTAAGTATATTTCTACTAAACAAAATTAGAAATAAAATTAGAAATAAATCTTTTTCCTCCCAAACAAACCAACCATTGGTCCCAAAGCACACAGGTTACCCAAGTACCCTCTGAGGGACAGAGTTTGCCAAACTGTCACCTTTACTTGAAGCAGCAAGAGTACAGCACATACTCTGCTATGTTTGCAAAAGGAACAGTGGAGCTAAACAGAAGCCCATGCTACTATCTGTAACGTGAGTAGTTCCACCAGAGATGCTGGCATGCCACACAAAAGAAAAATTACACTCTCTTACACACAACACAAAATGAGAGACAAAAAAGCCAACAAGATTCACCAGAATAAAGCTCTTCTAAACTTGTCTTTATTTTAAAATTTTGTCATTTTTAGCAGAATTTCGGTTCCACAAACTACTATATTCACTTTTCTCACTGTCTTTGGTATGTGAGGGTGACAGAATAATGTCTAAAAAAACATTTTTCATATTTCTTTACAAAATGGCTCTCATTTGAAAACATTTTGAATATTATGTGTAAGAAACTTATAAGCGTGTAAGGCCATTCAGAGAAAGAGCCAGACATAAACACAGGATGAGGAGTGAGAGAGCAGAAGAGATTTACACCCCACTTCAGACAGCTCAAAGGGCTGCTGAAGCAAAAGCAAAGGATCAAGAATAGAAAGGCAGGCTGCACACAATGCAGCTTTAGCCTGCTAAGGAGCAACAAGCAGCTTAAAGCTGACGTAGAACAGTCACTTAAGAGGGGTTGAACATTGGCAAGCACCAAAAAAGAATGAAGAGTTTCTGAAGTTTCATTATAAACAGCCTGAAAGAGATCTTGACTGGCATGCTGCATGGCATGACATTTAAAGCTTTGACAGAAGCTAAATGCAAACACTTCCTGGGCACATATAATCCCTTCCAGAAAAAATAGACAAACTCCATCTCAAAACCTCTGCAGTAATTCCCAGCCACTCTCTGCTGCCACTGAGTGTTTCACAACCCATGTGTTCCAACAGGAGGATGCTCTCCAAATTTCTGCAAGACAATTTTTTCAAGGGCAGCACTCAGTTGTTCTCCTGCCAGCAATGTCCTTCACCAAAAGCCTCTGCTTCCCTTCTGCTAATGCTCTCCCGAGTCTGCAGATGAAGTCCACGTCCTACATAGCTTTCATTTCACTTGGTCAAACAAATCAGGACCTCTTTTATCTCCTTATGACCAGACCATCCTATTAGCCCTTTACAGCACTTGACACAATTTCAGTTATTTCTCCTTGAAGATGAGTGATCTGAACATTTCCTCTCATCATAAATTAGTGTGAGTTTATACTATTAATTTTATCAGATCTTTCAGAATCCTCTCTACACAGACATCATAAGGTTAGATTTTGCTTTTCCCAATGTCATTGTGCATTGACCATCTAGGTGAATATTTCCTTTATTTCTCCCCCAAGTTTCTATCACAGAACAAACCTCATATAGGTTAAATATTCATATATGAATAGGAGGACTAATGAGTTAATTACAATGTCATTCAAAGAACTCAACTTCAGCAATTTGCATGTGAACATCTTTGCCAAATAAACAACAGAGGAGGTAAGATGAACTGTGAAAAGAGAGACTTGGTTTTCACACATAAATTTCAAGAAAGCTACTGTATATCCACACACCACCAGTCAACCATATGAAAGTTAAAGTGGATACTCATATATTACAAAAGTCATTTTCTACTTGCAATATGCAAATTAATTCCAAGTGGTCTAATATACATAATTAAGAAAAATTGGCATGCTGAAACCAAAATTTAAATGGAAATTTGACTCTACTGTAAAATTGCCCATGGTCTGCAAATCAAAATAAATGCGAGAACCATATATTTTTATTATTATACTTTTTGAGTACCTTCCTTGTGTGTAGTAATTTGAGTTGAGGTCACAGTTCTGACAGGCATATGCTTATGATAAACTAACAGCTCAAAGATATTGAATATATTTAGTTCATGAATAGTTTTGCTTCTGAAAGGGAGAGTAACTTTTACATCAGCACAATCCATCATAGCAGACTGAAAGAGTATTAGCATTCTACCTCATCTTTTCCTGCATCTCTTTCACAAGATATTTAATCCTGGTTTCAACCTCTGTCAGGTAAAAGTCTCAAGCACAGAAGAAAGCAAATGAAGAAGAAAGATTTTTTTTTTTCTAATTATTAAAGTAAGAAATTTTAGGATATATTTTTTATTATCTACACATTTACTTGTCAGTCTAATGAAATAGAGGAGGAGAAGGTAGACTGTTATGGATAAAAGTAAATTTAAAACAGTTTTGCAGCTGTTAAAAGGAAAACTAAAATTCTTTCTTTTCCTGATTACATTCTGAATATTTTTGGAATACTGATTAACTACTGATTAAGTGTGATAAGCCAACGATTTACACCTCTAAAATTTAAAACAGTCAGGAAGACATAAGTGAAAAGGTATTGCACCCTACACACATCGACCTAAGGAATTACAAAGAATGGAAAGCATGGGATTTCACTACTTCAACTGAATTCTTCAATTCAATAAAAAATTTAGTATCAAGTACAATCTTGTCAATAGTTATCCTTTTTCTCTACTCTCCACAGTAATGTTTCAATAGGAGCCAAATAAAAACTTTGTTGTTCTCTTGTGGATTTGGATGGAGGGCCTAACTGCAGCAATCCTAGATCCCTCCTCCCAGCTCTTATGGCCTGCTGTGACAGACACACTGCATATGATTGCTGTAATATATGGTACACTGGTGTGATATATAGCCTATAGAAGTAATATGTCAGAGTATTATCGCTTTGTCAGCCTCCCACTACTCCCCTTTGTCATAAAATGCACAACGTGGGAAGATAAATGTGGAATCCAAGTGCCTAACCACAGCTGGAATTTCTGGTATTTTGTACTACCCAGGAAAATGAATTATAAAACATCAGAAATAATGTGGTAGCTGCTAAAGATGCTCTAAATTCCTTAGTTTACAAAGGCAAGGCCCTGACAATATTAAGACTTAATCTGTTCTAAGGCAACAAACTAGTGATGAATTAGAGCCCACACAATCTCACCAGAAAACTTGCATTACTCCAGGGTAGTACCATAAAACCAATGAAACATCTGATAACAAAAAAAAAAAAAAAAAGCCATCTCTAGAGTTGTTCTAAATCTCAAGTCAGAACAGGTCTCACAAAATTAACCAGTCACATAAACCTGTATTTCTAAAGAATGTCTAAAATTATTGTATATTATTATATCAATGGTCTTAAGAGAAAGCCAGTCATTCCAAATTAAAGCCAATAGTACAGCTGAAACAGGAACAAGTCATGGACAACTTGTACCTGAGAAAATCACCTGCTCCCAAAGCACAGCATGGTGTTCTCAAGAGACTTTCATCACATCTGTCCCTGACTGTCTTCCAGATGCTCTCAAAGTGGACTCCTAGAAAAAATGGCTTTTTCAGTAGAGTTTTTGGAAAAGGGAACTAAAGTCAGGAAAGGACAGGATAGGTCCTGTGACCTATACATAAACAGCAAATGAGTTTCATGTGTTGTCTGACACACATTAAAACTAAAGGATGACCTGATCAGTTTTTGGAAAGTGGACATTTTAATGAAGTAAGAGAATGTTAAACCAACTTCCCTCAGGGCAACTTCTTTGAACTTGGTGCTGATTTATAAATTGTCAAATGGAGCCACATCAGAAATTTCACTCAGAATTAAGCCTCCCACTCTTTCATGTCCCAATTAGACATGAAATAGCTCATCCGACATAGAAAGCCACATCCATAACCCAGAACCACTTTTTTTTCAGTTTCCATAATAACACAGACTTCAATAACTCACTTAGGCGGAGTTATTAAAAGGAAACACCCGTGACTTGAATTTAACTTTATGCCAACAGCCTTTACTACAAGAGGTTTTGTTTGGTTGGTTTGTGTTTGTTTTTTTTTTTTTTTCTTTAATTATAACTTGTTCTTTATATTCCTTTTGGTTGTTTAAGAGAGCTCCAGAGGCCGTCTAACCTATGCGATATAAGACTGTCCCCATGCCCTCTGGTCTCTTTCCAGATGCCTCTGCGCTACTCTTGCAACATCAGCTCCGCTGGTCCCGTTACAAAACGCAGCACAAGCACGGAGCGCTCCCAGGCACGGAGCGGAGGAGCTTCGGCAAGTGTTTAAAGGGCGCCAGCACAGCCCCGCTCCTGCCACACGCACAAATTCACCTGACAAACGAGGGGTTTTTTCTTAAAATTGCAATTATTTGTTTTCACAAAGCACCCTGACAGCTTGAGTCCCGGGCCAAATGCTCTCTCGGGGGGAGCTGGGCAAACCCCCTCTGAAGGCTTTTTTACTTTTTATAGCCATGGCTTCGCGACACGCCTCTCTGCTTTGCCTTCCCACCAAGAGCGTTTCCACAGCCAAGCAGCCGCTCTCGGAGCGCTAAACTCTGCGTGACACCCACAAGAACCCCGAGCAAACAGTTTTCCCGGCCCCTCCGCAGCTCCCGGACGGGAACAGCCGCCCCGGCTGCCAGACCGCGGCACCTCCCGGGTGTGACCGAGCCGAGCGGCGGCCGCAGGTCAGATCCCGGCTCCGCGCCCCGTCCCGCTCGTCCCTGGGCGGCTCCGCGCCCCCTCCCGCGGAGGCCGAGCCCAGCGGGGGCACCCGCTGCCCGGAGCGGACCCTCGGCACCGCCGGCTGCCCTGAGAGCCCGCCCGCCCTCCTGTCGCACTCACCGCCCCTCGCCGCTCCGCTGCCCGCGCCGGGACGCGGCGGCGGCACCTCCGTCCCTCCCTCCTTCCCTCCCGCTGCCCCGCGCCGCCCCCGCCGCCTTCCGCGGGCCTTCTCCCGCCCCCGGCATCACGCGGGGATCCCGCCCCTCCCGGGGAGCCAGCGGCTCCATCCGCAATGCAGCTGCGGCCGCCCTCTCCTCCTTCTCCCGTGTCTCCCGCTCCGCCCGGCCCGCGCGGGCACCTGCCCGCTGTGCCCCGGGGTGCGGGATTACGGGATGCGCACCCGGGCCCAGCCCCGCTCCCACGGGCAGGGAGCTCCCGGCGCCGGTGCCCGTCACGGCTGGGAGACAGGGAGGAGAGACGGGAGAGGGCGAAACAAGAGATCGGGTGGGGAAAAGACACACGCACACATAAAACCCTCAGAAAAGCAATAATAAAGGAAAGAAGAATAAAGGGGAGCGGGACGGGGGGGGGGGGGGGGGGGGGGGGGGGGGGGATGTGAGGAAAGGATGGAAAGGGTATTATTTCAAAACAGACTTTTGCGGGTTGTTTCTACCCCCTACAAACCTATTACTGCAGCCGGCCCCTGGGACCAGCCGAGATTAATTGCTCCGTGTTATGAAGAAAATGATAGATGACATTAATCAGGAAAGTTGTAAGTCATCCACGTTTGTAGATGGAATTTGGAGATTAGCTGGGACAGATGGCAGGCAAACACTGCGCTCTCCAGGTCTGGCGTAAATCATCAATGTCTGGAATTATTAAACAGCCAATGACAGAACCTCGTACATTTTCCTGAAGAGAAATGTAACTTAGAAAGATGAATATTCACTTTATATCATGGAAAGCTTTTCTCTTTCTAAATAATGGAAATATTTAGTTTTCCTTCCTGGATATCAGAAACTTCAAGCCTGGAAAAGAAACTGGACTTTTTACAGTTCTTGTCCTTCAGGACATGGATGAGAAGCAAAGCTAGGCAAGCGAGTACCCAAATCACTGCTTCAATGCCTTTTCTGAAATAAGCAGAAAAAGTTGAACATTAATAGGCTTGTCCTGATATCTGCATTAGATTTTTCTTTATTTGCAGTAACTACTGCAGCAAAATATTTTTTATTTAGGCTTTATTTTTCTTCATGCACTTTGAGGAAAGGAGTGAATCAATGAAACTTTTATTCATAACTCTTAAATGAACATTAGACATTCTGTAGAATCTAAGTAGTCCAAGTCGAGAGGATTTTTCTATCTGTCTCCTGTAATTTTTTTTTTTCACGTAGCAAAAATGAGTTATGGTATGATCAACTTCAATAAATCTTTCATGGTATCATATTGATTGATAAGTCAAATGCTTGTCTAAATATAAGCTTAGCCCCAATACCTATGACTGAGTAATTGTAAGCTTGATTGCATGTCCTCCAATAATGTGATCAATTTGCACCAACATTCAGAATTTTACAGAAACCTGCTCTATAAATCAAATAATAGCATCTGTTCTATCACATTAGTAGGATCACTGTACAAAACACTGAGTTTACAATCATTGTTTAAAAAATATTCAAATATTAACTCCTTACATGTAAACTAAATGTTCACCAGGCTTACTAGTTTAATATCCATTATTAAAAGCTTCTTTTAGAAAAATTATTGTGATTTTTATTAGATTTAGGAAAACCAATGTACAAAATATCAAACATGCCTTCTTTTTAAAGATCAGCATTTGGATTTTTTGAGCACTCTTCTGAATCATATTTTAAATGCTTCAGTATGTGATGTAGAAACATTCTTGCACATAAGTATTGCCTTTTCTAACTTGCAAACTCTAGGCGAAAATCAAGTTTAAGTTGTTTAAAAGTACGAGG
Organism: Cinclus cinclus; assembly: GCF_963662255.1. NCBI lineage: Eukaryota > Metazoa > Chordata > Aves > Passeriformes > Cinclidae > Cinclus > Cinclus cinclus. The sequence continues at coordinate 26,971,780 of NC_085046.1, forward strand.
GCAAAGCTAACACTCCAGGTGGAGAACAACATCATTGCTATAACTTAGCAATATCACTATCTACAATCAGCAATAGAATTAAACAGTATAATTTAGGTTGATGAGACATTATCTAGTTCAACTCGCTCCTCAGGGCAGTACAGCTTCAAAGCTAGATCAGCTTCCTTAGCACCTTGTCCAGCCTAGTTTCAAAAATCACTACGAATGGAGATTTCAACTTTTCTGTGGAAATTGTTCAATTTTGACTATTGCTTACTGTAGAGAATCCTTTTGTTTTTCCTAATAAGAATTTCTCTTGCTGCAGCTGGGACCTGCTTCCTCTCATCCTTTCTCAGGGCTCCTGAGAAGAGTGTGGTTCTGTGTCCCATGTAAGCATTCCCTCAGTAGCTGAAGATGGCAATTACATCCTCCACCTTAGCCTTCTTCTCTTCAGGCCTCTCAGAAATATTAGTAACCTTTCAGGAATTCACTACTCTTTCCTTATTTATTTTTTAATAAATTCCACAAAATTTAATATTATAAGGCAAAACTCTTAGTTTTTGGGATTCTTTTTTTCCCTTACCTCTCAGAGTATTAAAAATGGATAGTCAAAATTACTCATCCCTCTTCTAAATGCAGTACTCATGACAAACCCTACAAAAATCAGCATGGTTCAAGTAAAACTCCATCCTTAGTTCCTATTTCTATTTGAAAGGGGAAAGATAAAGGTCAAAATAATTTCTATCCCATTTAGCCATACAAGCTGGTCATATGGTAACTTTTGGGGTATCAGCACTACATACAGAGCAGACTGAGTTTCCCAGGCCTTACCTAAAGAAATATTTAATAGCAAATATTAGGTTTTTGCTCTGACCATAATGACTTTTGCCTGAGATCAAGTTTCTTAGCTATATTTGAAAACTAATAATATTTTTATGCATGTGGCCTGTGTACAGCCACAGGGACATGTTCTGAGATAGGCCATGAATTGAAGCTGTCAGGGGCAGTAGTGCAGAGAGAGGCTGAGAAAGGGAAAAAAAAGGCAAAAAAGGGTAGCCTAGGTTGAAACTATTCTCCCTTTCATTCACAAAAGCCCTGGTTTGTCCTCCATCTCAGCAAAAGAGAAAACCAGGATTTCTGTTCTTCATATTCATCTTAAACTATTTGACGTGTTTACCCATATGGTCCTTAACACTATTTGTATTTTAACTTATTCTCTATATTTTCAGTGCATAAATTATCTGCTCTTTCTCTATATATACACATACACACACACATCTATATATACACCTTATAAAAATACATATAAGGTAAATAACCTTAAGTAGCTCATGGATACAGACATTCTTGTTTGAAAGAATCCTCATTTCACACTAGAAACAAGTGTGCAGCTATTACTGAAATGTAATATTCTGTTAGGATGCAGAATCGCCATCACATTCCAAACAAATGCATCAACCTTGCAAGGCATGCTCTTAAGTTGTTTTGTGTGGTTTTTTTCAGACCCTTTAGAGTAAACCAAGGATGAGAACTGAAAAGAAATTGGCTGAAGTGTTCTGTGAGACTTTAAAGAAATATCTTCTTAAATCTGTTAAGAACTTCTGAAAGTTTTCAGAAGTAATAATCATGCAAAAATAATCATGCAAAAAGTAAATGGTGAAAAAAAATCACCTCTGAGAGACTCAACAACAGAAAATACATGCTCATAGTCAAGGAACTAAACCATCCAACAAATTGGAGTGCAGTAAAGAAGGTCTTGCCTCTGTTCAGCAAAGCTGTGATAAATCGACTGAGTTGTCACTATTTTACATATCCTATGCCTTATGTGACATTAATTAGTTATTCCAGAAGGTAGAAGTCTACTCAAGAAATCACCAGCACAGCAGACCCTAATTGGCATTCCTGTTCAGTCTAGAAAGCTGTAATTCTCTAGCACCATGTGGACAGAGACAACACACACAACTACATCCCTGTTTATAGGAAAAGCATTTAAAGCAAAGCAACGGTGAAGCACAGGCAGATTTACATTGTCCAGACCTAACATGCAGCTTAGCACTTGCCTGCTCTTTTCCAAACCATTGTCTTCTAACTTTATTTTAAAATCAAAACTGAGTTGTTACTGAATAAATTTATTTTTCATTCCCTATGTGAAACATTATCCCCAACATAAAATCAATTATTTGGTAATTTCTTTTTTTATTCAGAGACCTCACAAGTGTAAGTAATAAGGCAGTTTGAAGGCATTCCCTTGGTATTTTGGCCACATGTCCTACAACAGAAGAAATGTTAAATAATGCTTGTTTTTCCATCAATTTGAATGCCTCTGGTTTTGCCTCAGAAACAAAGTTGTCTTTTATCATATCTGAAATATACAAGCTGGGAAACATTCAATCTCTTAGTTTTCCCAACAAATTAGCATCTCTGAAAAGGCTTCTAATGGAACATTTTCCTAGAACACCATTTGAAACGTTAGCAGCACATTTGATCTACAAGAAATAATTATAAAAACGGTATTTGAATGAAAACAGACATTGGCCATTTCTGTTCAAATTCATTTTTCTGTGTATTCCCTAAAAATCGAATACTTGAAAGTACTGGAATATAAATTGGTCATTGAGGAAAGTCCTGCCCTGCCATAAAGGCTTGCCTTAGGAGAATTGATATTTGAATCAGCTATTAAGAAAGATAGCATGATATTTCATATCTACCACTAACTCCAGCAACGATGATCAGAGCAAAAAATATTTCCAGCTTTCAAGAGTAAGAAATATGGAAAGCTTTGTAGGGACAGGAGGAAAGGTTGGAGACACCAGGCAGGGAAGGGAAAAAGAAGGTCCTGAAATCAGATTGCTGTGAAATATGAAATGGTAGAATAGCAATTGGGTGCACAAAGGGGCTGCTGGGATCTGAGAACAACATTTATGTAAGCGTAGGAAGAAAATGTTTCAGAACAGAACTAGATAATATTTGGGTTTTTTTAATCCTCATGGGGATTTACCTACTAAGGTAAATTTATTTTGCCTAAGGCCTGCAAGCCTTGCTGCTAAAAGCTTTATGCAACAGGCAACAAAAATTTTAGTCATATCAATGAAGTTAATAGAACCATTCCTACAGCGACACTTTAAGAAATTGAAAGAGGAAATAAAGTGAGGAACATCCACTTCAATTTGTATCTGTGATCCTCTGTGCTTTCCATGTCAATAAGCACATTTGGTCTCTTGAAGGAAATTTTATTATATATTTATACTGTCTCTCCCAGCAATGTATTTTGAGTACATTCCTATAAACAGGACAGGATGGCACACAGCTGCTGCAGGAGACTTGTAAGAATGTCATGAGATGGGGCACCTCAAAGTCTACCCCACCTCTACTATTAGAGAAACATGATTAATTTAATGAAGATTTCAATGTACTTTTTCAAAGGTATATATATCCCTGATCATCTATATTCCACGAGGGGGAGAAAATAGATTGTTTCATCCCAAGTTAATGGCAGTATTTTAACTCATCCCTCCCTTGCTTCATGCTGAAGGTACAAATCTGCTCCTGGATTCCCACTCCCAGAACACTGCACTGGACTTCCTGCTCTTCTTTCACAATTACGTACATGGAAAGTTGAAGCTCTATCATTCACTGTACATTCAATACATGCCAAACAAAAGCCCCTCAACTTTAGCATTATAAAACCTGACACAAACCTCTATCACACAATTTTACTACATTTGAAATGCCTGTATAAAACACCAGCTGTGTATCACCTTTATTTAATAATAATGAACCATCTTAGCATTAGTTAACTACTAAATAGAGAATTATTTTTTCTAGTTTTATGTTTACACTGGCATTAAACTGGCAAAGGATAATTTACTGAAACATTCTCTTTTTTTTTTTTTTTTTTAGTATGGTTTAGAGAATACAGAAACTCCAGGGAGCTGGAAATCTGAAAAATAAAGGTCAATTTCAGTTAGCAAAAGCAGAATATACATAGAAGGAAGAAATTTACATGAAAAGCTGCCTCTCTGTGAACTAATTGCTCATTACTCTCATCATCCCTTAGGAAAGATGTGGATAATCCCATTTCAAGACATATAGCATAACTGAAATTTTGACAGAATGAACAAGGCTTGAATCTACTACAAAGGGCCACATATCAAAGACAGAAAGGACACTATTCAAAGCTAAGTCAGGAACTGTAAAAATCCAGTCTTGTTGAAGTAGACAGAGTAAGATTTTCCCAAATTTGCCTGTAGAGAGCTAAAAATGTATCCCAAACAGAACCCTTTGCCAGTGTTCTGGCAAAAAAATCACTAGTTCATCCGTAAGAAGAAATGTAACATCACTCAGTGAGCCTCTTCAATGAACTATTCTCCTATCAAGGGAATCCACTCATTATAGCTATATGGAGTTTGGCCCTGGAAGTAGATGTGGTGAGTAAAATTCATGTAGCCTTTCATTTCTTTCAATTTTTAGCCATGAAGTTATACTGAATTTTTTTTTCAAATGGTGCAAGTACCTGATGCCTATGCAGATGCTATATAAGTAGCATGCTTTACATAAAAATTTATTGCATCTGGTCTGACAACATAAACATTTACAGGTTATGGGTTAAAAGCAGGTACCAAGTCATCCTATCACTATGACATATGAACTGGTCACGACCACTGGATTGGTAATTTTTTAATGCAGTACAACAAACGTAATCTTAAATTTTAAACTTTAAACTTCATATGTCCTCTCCAGTATTGAGTTGCTGAAGAATGGCCAAATGCAAGCCACATTGCAATTTTGGCTAAGAAAAATGGCTTATTATTCCAAGGGACACAGTCAAGAGATGGTGTATCTGTCAAATAGGAATTATTTTGCCCAGTGAGTTTTCCATTTGCACTTTATTATCAATTTTACTGTAATGATACTTTTTTTTACAAAAGATGAAAATTTTCTAGTAGTCTGCAATATTTCATACCATACACAAATACTAATTTTGCAATTTTTTCAATGCAGCATTATTCCAATACCTCAGAAAATACGTCACATTGTCTAAGCTGGCTTGATCAGTGATACAGAATAAACTGTCATGTTGTAGAATGGCCCATAAAGGATTATTTTGGAAATGTGGATATGGAGTATTTAGAACATTTCTTAGACTATGTAGAAATAGAAACATTTTGTGCAGTAACCTTCAAAGATATTTACTGTCATACAGAGTGCTGTCATGCTTTAAACTAGTATCACAGAGGCATTACCAGAGGAAGATAAATCATAATAAAAACTGCCCAGCAGAAATGGTTGCAGAGCTATGTTTGTGTCTTCTAAAATCTCTTGGGGGAAACAGTAATTGTGCATGTCTATTCTTATGTCTGGGTCTTCTGAAACCTTAGGGAATTTTCCTTTCCTGACTATAGAATTATTTGGGGGTTGGTGGTTTGGTTTTGTTTTGTTCTTTTTTGTTTTCTTGGGTTTATTTTCAGATTTTATGCAGATCAGAGTTGGGTTTGTTTGTTTTTAAATGAGGCAATAAGATCACAACATGTAATGAAGGGATGGGTGTAGCTAAGAGAAAAGGCAGGAATAACTAGTCTGCCTTATCCCACACAAAATTTTGTTCACAAGCACTACAGTTGAAATCAGTAGCATTATCTAAAATGGAGTAAAAGTGACAAAAAAGGGATCTATAAAATATAAGTAAATAATAGACAGCCTCTCATCCTTGAGATTCAAAGCCAAGTTTCCTGCTGATTTGATAAGGATATTGTTTCTTTGCTGCCATGTCTGATATACCCTGGGATTGGCTCAGTAGGTCAGAGCATGGTGCTAATGACACAAAGGCTCTGGGGTCAATCCCCATATGGGTCATTCACTTAAGGACTCAGTGATCCTTGTGAGTCCTTTCTGACTCAGAAAATCCTGTGATCCTTTTGTTTGCTCCACCAATTCTAGACCAAAATATGACTATTCTCTCACCTGCCATCCCAGGCTTGGTTCTAGTTACTTCAGTCAGCTCATGTAAGCTCATTTGAAGGCCATTTGAAGAAATATTGGCTGACAAGCCACACAGATGTTTATAACGTAACTAATAATGGAAATTAAATTTCTGAGCAATAAACTCTGCATTGAGACACTTAATTATTTTTCAGTGTAAGGCTCAAGACGTTAGAAGCTAGAGTTCAGGATTTTTTTTATAGTGTTGGTGTTTTCTAGACAACAAAACAAAAAAAAAACCCAAAAAACAAACAAAACAAAATAAAACAAACATTAAAAAAAAACCTACCCACCAAAACCTGAACTCAAAAGGTTGCAAGACTCCTAAGTTGGATGGGACTTGGGACAAACCTTTCTTTCTCCACAGCTTCTAACCGACCTAAAACTGACCAGTAATCATCCATACAGGAAAAACAGAGGGAAGGGGGAAGGGAGGATGAGGGAGAGGAAGCAGAATCAAAGCAGAAAATTGTTGCAATATGTGAGATCTTTTGGGATTTAGGACTTCAGTTACAGGCTTTTATTTTTCTTCCACTGGACACACATCACCTACTGACAAGACTGATGAACCCTATCAGAAACATCTTTATAGGCTCTGAGGTACACAGAAAATTATGCAATTATTTCTTCTATTTTTTTTAGTAAAATGAAATCACTATAGTCTATTATCTATTCTAAATAAAATAACTTAAAACTTTTATTCACCTTTGATGCAGTTTAAAGTTATGAACATGATATTGGCTAGAAAGTAACAATATTCAACTTTATATGTTGTTTTTTTTCTTATTTTTCCCTTCTTAGATTTACCTCAGAGCTTAGGAAGTGGTTTATGAACTTTATAAAGATAAAACTCATATCAACCCCACTAAGAAGACAAAATCCTCAGGTGACAGGAAAAGTAAAACATTAAATGGGATCTCTGTAATCCTATATTCTACTCCACACAGCATAGTTCATTATATTTTACGTTGAATGTATTTTTAAAAGCCTCCAGGGCTATCAGTTGGTAGCTCTAGAGTAGTTGTCCTAACACAATATGGATGGAAGGCAAAAGAAAAGCTCAGGAATTAAGTTAAATCCTATTTTCAAAAAGCACAAAGTGACTGAAAACACACTGAAAAGCCATATGTAAACCCTTCTGAAAATGAGAAAATTATTGCAATCTGTCTAGGCAAAGGTTTGAATTTCCAGAGAACTATCTGGCCTGATCTAAAGCTGTTGTTCCCCACCCCCTTCCCTGTTCTTTAGCTGCACAGTCAAGAGTATGCTTCACAAAGCCCCTAGTGGCACTAATGATGCTATCGCTCCTTTTTGCAGAGCTGTCATTTCTCCTAATTATCATTTATATTGAGTTCTGCTGCTCTCTGATATTAATATTACCACATATATACTTTAATTGTTAGGCAACACTACACAGTGCTTATTCATAAGAGAATTTCATCCCCCTTGACTTCTCTGAAGCATTGAAATGTTGATGATGTCTTTTAAGATGGTCTCTGCCTAATCTCATTACTAGGGGAAGAGTTAGCTGTCCATAAAACCTTTAATTTTATATACACAATTGTCCACTGTCCATGAAAAATGGATAATTGAGCTTCCAATTAGTGAATACCTGCTTGCACATACAATTAACCAATTTGCAAGATGAACCAGCTTGCAAAATATAAGTCCCTTTCATAGGTGACTCCTTTTGATCTCTTAGGTTTCAAGTGACTTTCCTTTTCCAGGGAAAATGTAGGAAGGAATTATGCAGGTTTTTCTTGGTGCAGAGATAATTTTCTTCACAATATCTAGTATGGGGCTATATTTTGGATATGTGCTGCAAAGTGTTGGTAATTCAGGGATGCTTGAGTTACTGCTGAGCAGTGCTCACACAGGGCCAAAGCCTTTACTGCTCCTCACCACACCAGCAAGGGGTCTGGGAGTGTACAGGAAGATGGGAGGGGGCACAGCTGGGACAGCTGACCCAAGGGCTATTCCTCATCATGTGGTATCCTGCTAGCATATAATATGGGGGAAGAAGAAGGAAATGAGGGATGATCTTAGTGATGGCATTCATCTTGCCAAGAAAACAATTATGTGTGCTGGAAATGGATGTCAGCAAATCTTCCCCTTAAAAAAAAAAAAAAAAAAGAAAAGAAGAAAAAAGAAAGAAAAGAAAGAAAAAAAACCAAACAAACCCCTCCCAAATAAACAAAAACAAACAAAAACCAAACCAAATAAACATTAAAAAACAACCAAACAAAAACCCTCCAAAACAAAATGAACGCACAAAAAGAGAAAAAAGGAACCTGGTACGATACAGATGTTTTGCCTTTCTAATAGAGAGATTTCATTGCAATTTGAAAACATACTTAGCTCTGAAGAACTTCTATGAGATTCTAGAGTTCCTTCTACTTTAGGTTCTCCTAAGCCTTTGTTATGGCTGGGTTCCTTATATCATTATAATGACTTTATTATTTTCCCCTCCCAGAAGAAGTGGGAAGAATCTATTCAATTTCATCATTTTAAAAGTATAATGGATATAGTATGCACATCTCTGGAACAAATTGTTGTTTAAAGTAAATTTTGTTTATGAAGAGAGGTGAGGGGACGGATGCTATGTTAATTTCCATGAAACAGAAATAGTTTCCCATAAATTTAGGCAGTACTACGATTCACACATTTTACTAACACAGACCTGATCAATTCTAATTCTGGGTTCTGCAGAGATGAATTTGCTGATTATGTTTGATTAACCCATGAAAATAAGAAGAAAACAAAAGAAAATAAAAGAAAAATAAGTTAGCTGATAACTTTACATATAGAGGAATCGTCTTAGTTCCTAGAACTAAATTTTTTTGTGAAGATTAAATCTGCCTTTATTTTCTGATTTGGAGAACTGCAAATTGCCTGAAGCAATTTCCAAAATAGCTATTAGCTATCCTTCAATAATGCTGCTTAAAATAACAGCTTTATATATATATATATATATATATATAAAGACAGACTTTGATTTAATTCTATGTGGTGTGCTTGCTTAAAAAATAATGTCTGCAAAATATGCACTCAAGATTCCTAGCATAAAAGGCTATTCTGTCCCTTAAAAACAAAACCAAAGGGATTCTATAGTACTTAAGAAACAGCCTTTAGGGGGATATAAAGAGTAGAAAGTGCCAAGCAGTCATTTTCACTAGAAAGTCACCCTTTAGCCATGAGCAAATGTATTTTTTATGAATACAATCTGCATTGCATCTGCTAAGAAGCAATAATGAAATTAGTACCTTTAGCATATCAAAGATGCTGCTACTTGTGCCCTCCATTCATATACACCTGTTGGCAAAAGCCTTTTCATAGCTTAGCAACCAGTTTCAGTTACTTCATCCTCTGTTTTCATTGCCAGGCTTGGCAACTTAATTTTTGCAAATTATAACAATGTGCTCTTAAGTCCTGGAATCTTACTGGTGACCTCATAATGGACAGTATGCTGGTGCACCAACTTTCATCTGGCTTTCTAAACTTTACCTCCAACTGCTATTCAGCTCAACCATTTTGTAGTTGCATAAAACTATAGTTTATCCAACAAACAGCAAATAGAAAATTGTTGCTGGTGTAAAACTTTGAAAACCCGTTAATTTACAAGGGAAAAAAATGGTTTGATACAATGCTTCAAAGACCAAACTACTAAGTATGAAAATCTAATTCACCAGTCTTAAGAATCTCACTGAGTGCCTCTGAAGTTGGTAGTAACTTCCTTCAATTGCCCATGAGACCACGTGTTATTTCCATGTTGGGGTTCTCATAATTCCATCCCACTCTGCTGGTTTAATCAGAAATAATATTTACCTGTGAAAAAATGGAAAAAGGAAAAAAGATCCTGAAGACAGGCTCTTTTCTAAAACCAGTCCACAACTCCCTTGCTAAAACAATGAAAACTGTAAGTTGGTTATACTGCAAAGAACAGTGCTCAGCTCAAGTTATGAAGTTGATGGGACATAGCTACTACATGCCTTAAATAATTTTTTAAATTATTCATATTTGCTTTTTTTGGCAAAAAAAAAGGCAGTTTTCTGAACAGCCCTCCTGTATTGTTTCCCACAACGTGGGGAGGATTTTCTTTATCTGCACTGTTATGTGTATTACATCATGCAATATGCTGCTCAAAAGACAGTCTATTTAGAAATTTTAATCCCTGGAAGTCAGGAAAAGTCAGTGCTATATGGTTTTCTAAGAACCTAACCCTGCTGTAAGGCAACATTTAAATCTTTTATAACCATGCCTTCAGTTCCCTTACAACTGGTTCCTCCTTTTTAAGTCAAACTTGTGTTAAAAATACTGTAGACACATGTTACTGTCCTTACAATTCCTGCAATGGCTAATCCAGGTTATTCTGAGACAGTAGTGGTAAACCAGAATTAAAAAAATAATTTCATTACTGTGAGAAGTTGCCTATGCTAGATCACCTTTCCTTTCAGTGTCAGCTGTAGTCCTCTAGACCCCCGAGAGTAACAACAGCAAAATGAAAATGTAGTTTAAATAAACCAAAGAAAATTTATCCTCTCATGGTAACACTGATTAAAGTATGCAATTGAATTATAGAGACTTAGATAGCATGAAATTAAAGCAGAAATACATCAAGAATCACTGTTTCATGCAGAAAAAAAATAATAAACGCGTGTAATGGTACACAGGGTAATATTTATCTGGGAATAGATGACAGAAGACTTTATGAGAGAGCTATAAGGCATGAAGGATGTAAAGTTCAATAAAGAAAGAATAAACTCAGCAATGCCTATAAAAATAGATATACAAATATTAACCCCCAAATAACTGACACACCTATCATTTGTTATTTTAAAAATAAAGATTTTTATCATAAATACTGCAAACATCTATGATGACTCAAAAAAACAAATAGCCTGATATTTAAATTACTTTTGAATACTAAAATTAAATTTAATTTCTCATCTCCAAAGCTGAATTTATTATCTGCACAATCTACTTCATCTTTCAAGTCATCTTTTAAGAACACATTAATAGCTTTAATAAAAGTCAAAAGCAAACACATTACCATAGATTTTACCTTTTTATTTTAAGAAACTCACCTAGTGATAACTGCTGAGACCTTCTTCTTGTTTGAATTTCCATCTATAGAAGTAGCCATAATTTCCAAATAATATCAAAAGAAAGCACCATCTCCATCTGTGGGCTACTGCATCTAACTGCATCTCCAAACCATTCCAAAGCCCTGAACTTTCTGCCAGTTCTGAGAGATGGGCTACCAACTAATAAGTTAAGACTTCTAAAACATCATTCTTCACGATGAAAACAGGTCAAATCTTGTTAACAGTGTCATTTAAAAATGTGTTTTTCCAAGTTTGATTGACTAGAAAATACTATTGAAATGCATGAAGTACGTTTATAACAGTTTGTATCATTGAGGTCTCAGGTCAGCATATAATTTGAAAATGTTAGAAGTCTTTTTAATTTATCCCAACAGTCTATTTTTAAATCTTTGAGATGGAAAATGATGCCATCCTTGTTACCACATGTCTTTTATATGACTAAAAAAGGTATCATTTATTTCTATCAAGATATTCAGCAATTATTTTTTCTTTTTTTTCTTTTTGAACTACACTAAAAGATGTCCTGGATGTTCATTGTCTGTTCAAGACTAGTTTTATTTTCCTTGAATGGTCTTTGTAAGCTGCAAACTGGTCTTTAACCATAGCTTACAAAGGTATTTAATTGGGAGGTTGGTCATTACATACCATGCATGTCTAGACAGGAAGGTGGCACTTGTTTATCCTTAAATGAGACAGACTGCTGTTTACTGTGCACTCAGGGAAAAAAAGCATAATTGAGTCCCACAGAAATAAACGTCCATCTTTTTGAATCCCCAGTAACAAGAAGTAATGGTGTCTCATTTTATCAACAGCTCATTCCTGCACTTACCTATATTAAATTATATATTCATTCATGCTACCCACCCTGCAACAGTGTTGTACTAAATTATCTCCATATTTCTATTGAGCTGGATCTTTTTGTGGTTGCAACTTGTCTGTCTCTTAAGAAATGGGATACACAAATCCCATGCTGCAGGCTGCACAGGAATTGCCACGGGGAGTCCCTCCCATCACTTTGGTCAGCATCACACACTGAGGTAGACAGATTCTTCCCTCTGCACCTCATCTGCCATTAGCTACAGCAGGTGACTAGATACATCTTTTAGTAGGCATTTAAGCACTTGAGATGCAGCATAATGTCCCAGTAGAATATGTTTTTGGGATGACTCCTGGAGGAACTGAAGACTAACAAAAAAAAAAAAAAACACAAAAAAACAAAACAAAAAAGAAACTAAAACAACCAGACAAAAAAAAATTAAAAGGGAACAGATTCTGTTTGACACAGTATGAAAAGAGAAATGCTGGACACAACAAAACACATTCCCTTTGTCTCTACTCTGGCACTACCTATGTGTGAACTGCAATGAAGAATACCAAATGGATATTCTGTTTATGCTCAGGCCATGTTAGCAGCACACAAGGATGAGTTCACACTTCACACCTCTTTCAAATGAATTTGAGTTCTCATTTAAATGAGCTCAGTGAACACTGAGCTAGAGGTTGGAAAAAATAAATCCAGGTCTATTTGCTCTCAAAATCGTGGGTCACCCCAAAGTCAAGGAATGTTGTGACTACATCCCTTTCATAACCTCTTGGCCACAGCAACACTTTCTAATTCCTGTTTTATCCATATGCAGAGCAGCTCCTCACTGCCATTGGGAAGTACAATACTGCTTACTATATATTCACATGTGAATTACAGGAAAGTGTCTGTCAAGATACTTTTGTCTTTCTACATATGTGTCATCATATCAGCATGCTGACTTGGGTTAATAAAGCATTCTTTTTACTTTCTGCTGTTTCCTGCCTGCTTGGACTCCTAATCAGACACTGTAGCTCTTTTGTGGCTATTGTGACTCTAGAAAAAAGGCACAGGTAGAGACAGGAGCTTGCTGCCAAAGCAGTACTGGGTTGACTAGAAAAGAAATGAGAATTTTCCAGAACTATGCAAACAGTTCATTGAGGAGAGTCTTGAAGCCCAGAAAATTTCTGCTCTTTGGCTTTTGTAAAATAGGATTTCTCTTGTTCAAGAGCTCTCTGGAAAGGCAACTGCTCCCCTATCCACCCAGATTGTCTTATTTTCAGGACCTGTAAGCTGGAGAATGCCCTTTCAGGCTCTGTGATGGCCTTGATTAGTTCACAAGTTTACACAGCTCACCCATATGTTTGATTTATGGTGTCGGGGTTAACCTGACACTGCTCAGATAATTTGCATAACTTGAATTATTTAGTTTGCTAAGACCAATAATTAAAATTCTTTCTTTGTTTTGGGGCATTTGGTGACCTCTCTTTTTCAACAGGCTCTCATAAAACATGATGCCTGGAAGTGTGAACCCATCATTTGCTTCACTTCAAACCTGATGTCCCAGAAGTTGCCTAAATGTTTTGAAACTGCTGTGACTGATGGCAAGGACTTAAAGATATGTGGCAACAACTGAAAGAACTCAGGTTTTTATTATTATATAAATCACCGCCACTGCCAAAGTTACACTGCAGCTTCCAACATCTAACAAAAACTTCAAGCTTTCTATCAGCAGGGCTTAAGATTTGCTGCATATTGTAGCACTGCAACTGGGCTTAACAATTCAATCTCATTAGACTCATTCATTCAGTTATTATTAATCATGATGAAGTAGTGCACTTAAATAACTCTTCCCACATAATTACCCTTTCTAAAACACTCTCCTGAAAAACAGGTTATTACTTCAGCAGCTAGATCCAAGCAGCAGCCTCCTGCCACTTGACAAAACCAAAAAGAGACAACTTCTCTGCAAATTTACAGGACTGATACAACTCCGCATGCTTCTCTGCAGTATTTACAGCAGCTCATTTGCAAAGCAAGCCTATAGCTGGACTTAAATCTAGAAATTCTGATTATAATTCCATTATCTTTTTGTATGTAACCCAACAAAAAGGTAAAGAAATACATTAGCCAGAAAATACACAAAAGTAAGCAGAGCAAAGTTTGCCACAAAAAAAAAAAAATAAACAAAAACAAGTTAATACTTTTAACACCAAGACCACTGAGGCAGAGGATCTTCTCCATTCTCTGTGGTAAGGGGCTCCCCTCTGGAGAAGCTGAGGGATGCTTCAGACACAAGCTTGAGGAAGAGAACCCTGAGAATCCTGAGCTGCATCTGCTCCTCTGTCCTTCACGACTTCTCCACCAGTGGAACCACAAGCCAGAACAGCACCCCTCGTGCCCAATTCCTCTGGTCCTGGCTTCCTACCACCTTCCAACTGAGCAATCCTGAGGCACTGGCTGCCTCTTGGTTTCCTCTCCCTGCTCAGGGAAGGAGTGTGCCCCAGCCCACTCCTCGCTGTGGGTGCCAGTGTAGGAAATCCCTTTGAAAGGAGTTCCCAGGAACTCCCTTCCTGTTGTAAGGAGCTGTGATCATAGCTATACTATTAAATTCAATACTGTTGTGCCAGCAGCTCAAAAATGCAATGAAATCATCTAGGCCATTGTATTTGGCCGGGTCAAAAATAAATAAGTTACATAAATACTGCCAAGAAATTAGTAGGTTAGTATTTTTTTATTAATAACCTAAAATGTTAGCACAAATAAGGGTAGAAGTAATACAAAAAAAAAGTTTGGTAGCATCCTTTAAAACAGGAGCTCATCACACAGTCCTGCTACAGGCTGTCCTGCTAGAAAACAGAGCAGCAGAAATATCCCTTGAAAGAGAGTTGGTTTATGTCTTTGAGACAGGCAAAAAAAAAAAAAAAAAAAAAAAAAAAAAAAAAGGCAAAAAGCTTGTTAGCAATCAAAAGGCAAGTTCAGAAGTTCAGAGGCTTTGATGATTTCATTTTGGATTTTGTGATTTTTAGATGCTTATTTATAATATAAGTGGCCCAAGGAGAGATTTCTTTTTTTTTTTTTTTAAGGTATGCAACCAGTAATGAATTAGTTTCCCACATGGCACTTTTACAATACCATTTTCTTTCTTAACTGTTCCCTTTTCCTTTTGTTCACTTACAACCCATTGCAGATGAAATTATATGCCTGTCTTCTGCAGTTTAAACCTTCGTTTGTGCACTAATGAATCTAACTAGGTGTCATAGCAGGCTCTAATGAGCATCACTCGCTTTCATTTAACTCTGCAGCTTGCCATTACATACTTTAGATGATGTGTTGGTTTATTCATAGCAATCACTAGATATTCTTTTTCATTAGATAGATACTAGTTTTCCCTGTTGTGCCTTTCATTATTAAGGAAACTATGAAATGTTAATACTGGCCTCAAAACCCAGGGCAAAAAATGTGCCCCCAATCCTATTTGAAATGCAATCGCTTGTATTGCAAATGATCTTACAGATCTGAGCACAAACAGCTTGAATTTTTCTTCATTTATTTATGGAAGAATGAAAGAAAGAAAAATCAAGAAGGTGGCTCTGTATGACCCACTTGTCAGATTTACCTTGTTAACTGAATTTCTTGCAGTTAATTTAAGCAGCAGGACTGCAATTATAAAAGCATCCATAAACAACTATTAAGAATTACCATATTCCCACCCAGCTCCTCAGCTCAGATTTTAAACCCAGAAATGCTTATGCTTTTCAGTTTAACTCTGAATCAGTTTTGAGAAGGTTTTTCCCTGCAATCTGTTATTGTAAGTGCTTGGCTCTGAGAACAAGAATATTGCAGAGTAGCCCACAGCAACCACATTTTTGACAATATGTCAAATAGCGTCTATTAGACTTGACATAAAGCTTTTAAAAATATTAAAAACTATCTACTATCTATGCAGCTCTAGGTTTAGTAGAGCTGTTTAGCTCTGTTCTGATCAAACATATAATTGGTATTTAAATAAGTATCCTTCAGACAAAAAAAAGGCAAATAGATCATATTCCAGAGTTTACAGAACAACTATCATTTTTCAGACTATTTTATCTCATATCTACACTTGATTTAGGGTGCAGACCCTAAATTAAGATAAATGAAATCATTATTTGCATTTAAATTTCATTATTCTGTCACTTCACAAATGGAGATGATTCATTTAATTTGCCTGACAGGCACATCATCTTTGTATATAATCTGCCACTGATATTGTAATCCAAAACATGTCGCAGAGCACTAATGGACTTCAACAGATTTATGTTACTTCCTAAATCCTGCCAATAAACATTTGGCTAAATGATATTTTGGTTCATCGGTGCTTTAGTTCTACTACATATCCATACTCTGAGTGCAAAAAGACTCTTAAAAGCACAGTAATTTTTTTTTCTGTAAGATTAGTGAATCCAAAGGGTAATAATGGAGATTATCTTCAGTCCTGTTTAAAAATTCCTAAAATAAAGAATATAACAAATTTCTCACGTCTCTGAGTAGTAAAAGATGCAATCTTTCATTTCCCTTCCAGCCACATCGCCTGACTGGTTTAGACAGCCACAGTTATTCCTGAAACTTTTTCTTCTTCTTTGCTTGTCTGGTGGAATATGAACATAAAGCATACTGAGTATCAGTGCCCTTTAGATAACGAATTATAACAAGTAACCAGCCCATGCCTTCTGCTCACTGGAACACACATAAGGACTCTGCTCCAGCAAGATGAATCGCTTAAGGAGAAAGATCTAATTCCTGAGGAAGATGCAATTCCTAGTGAAGCATCTGTTGATATATTAGATAAACACAGATGTTAAATATGTCACTGGTTTCTCACAGTGGAAATGAGCAATAAGAAAAGACATACTTGTTGAAGAATTCAGTTCACAACAATTTGAATATGAAATGCAAGAATTCATCTCCATAACTATAAAACATTCAGAAATATTTTTCAAAACTTACTTCACAAACTTCATCTGTGCATGCATGTGCATTACAGAACTACAGATAGGTAGAACTTTGCAGAAGGCATTCCCCAGAAAATTCACACTCTGAGCAGGTTTAAAAAAAATATCAGCTGGTTTCTCAGGTAGGTTAAAGATTTGCAAAATCCATAAGAAAAACCTTTCCAACTTGAGTTGGACATCATATTTTTTCCTTTTTTTTTTTACCACTATCTGATCTAAGACTACCTTTCATTCAGACCAGAGTTCAGTTCTTAAAAGTTCATAAGGTTTCTTTTTTCCATAAATAAAAACCATTTAGGTGGAAAAAAGTCTCAAATTATAAGAGCACTTGCTAACATGAGGTTTGATTGCCCTTTTGCCAACACTAGGAAAAGTCAAATCTTCCATTTACAATCTCCTTTCCATTTTCTCTTCATCTTTTTAAGCATGTTTTCCTTGCTGTTCAGAAACTGTTAGCCTTTAAATTTAATATGTAATCAAAAATCCAATTTCAACTCAGAGTAACACACACAAAAAAAAAAGAGTAAATTTGTTACAGACTAGGGAGAAATAGGAAGGAAAATGCACTTCACTGGTAAAGCCTTGGTTATTTATATAACCTTGCACAAACAATCTGTGATAAGACTCTGAGATCAAGCTGTGACTCATCCAAGGTTGAAGAACCTAAGAAGTCTCTCAGTGTTTTTTTCTTTTTCCTGAAAAACAATTGAGAATTAGAAAGCAACTCCACAATTTCTGTGATTCCTTCTTGTTTGCCACAGAGCAGGAACTTATTTCTTTGATAGAAAATTGCTGTCAGAAGAACTCATTAATTCACTGGGTTTTTTATTAACTCCATATTACTTTCTCTGTATTTTCTTTTTCTTCCCCCTATAATAATAGTTACACCATTTTTTTTCTGATAACATGGTTAAAAGTTCAGCCATTTTTTCAATTATACAAAAAATAAAATGCCCCCAAAAGTCCCACTCATATTGTCTGTGTATATATTTTGTTAGTAAAGCCATATGCCAATAGAGAATTACAGATTCATGCAAATTGTTTGTTCTCAGGGTAGTTTACCTTTAAAGGGAGTAGGAGAATGATCACATCTTTACTGTGATCAGTTACAAAATAAAACTAGGGGAATTATGAAGAAGATTACAGAACAGATACAGCGTCACTTTGCTGACAGCACAAGTGGTTTTTAAAAGCTTGGCAGCATAACTTCAAATATTGAATAAAGCTGTAAATATTAAATTATTTTAACTATTCTAGAAATTAATTCATTTCTAAATCACATTAGCATGCAAAGATACAAAGGGTTTTTTTCCCCCAGTAACCTTTTTCATGTGTTCATTACTACTTTGCCCTTGGGCTCCTCTGTCTCTGGAGCGATTGGAGTTCTGCATTTTAGGTTAAATAAGAATACCAACATTGAAGAGTTAACTTAAAGTTACAGACAAACAAGAGGAATATTCCTTCTTATATGCAGGAAACAGAATTTTGCAAGAAATTATTGTAGAAAAACTTCTGAGCAACAAAGAATTCTGAAAATATTTTACATAGATAATTTTATGATGCATTTCCGACTTCCTTTTACAATGCTTTTGCCCCCACCACACCTGCTTCCTCATCTACATTCCATTACTCTAGTTCCCCTGCACAAAGAGGTAAAATATTATCCTGCACTAGAGGATAAAAGATTATCCATTGACAGTGGATCAATGAAGAATAGTGGAAATACAGTCTTAATAAAGATAGCTATATTATACACATTCTTAATTTAAAGAGACACCAAAAATTCACTGTTCCCCCAAATTGGATGTAGAAGGCTAATATAACTACAAAACTGCCAAATTACTGTATGTCTAAATTGGTGCCATTAAAAGAAAGAGCCCCTGCAGATAGAATCACACAAACACCAACAAACCAGTCTTTGTTCTCGCACAGCTGCTTCACTGTCACCCACCCTGCCACACAGAATCCATCACAGCTCGGGAGCTGGAAATCCATCAGCATTTAAAGGTAAAATAACAAGTCTGGGAAGGGAAGGGGTGGGAGGGGAGAGATAAATCACCCCCAGGCTTACACCTGGGATCTAAGCCTGCTTCTGCAGGTGCTGGTGTACCCCAGGGGGCTGATATCTAATTAGGCTCCCTGCTTATTTAGTGAGGGGGTTCTAATGAAACAAGATTTGCTAATTTAGCTGAATTATACATTGAGATTATTATGTTTTCTCAAAGGAATAAACTGGAGACCAAAAGTCACTTACTGGCCCTTCAGGAAAGAAAAGCCACACACATGCAAAAAATAGCCTTGTAGTCCTAACATAAATTATACTCTCCCACTGAGGAAGGAGGAAGGTTTGTGTAACATAGGAGAACCTGAAAACCTCTTTCAAAAAAGTGAGAATAAACAAAACACAAAAACAAACAAAAAAAATAGCCCAAAAGAAAATGAAAAATTTAAACCTGAACCATGCTAACTCAGGCCAGAGGAAAACTACAGTGAATTAGACCATGAAAATATCCAAATATTTATTTAGTTCAATTATCCTTATTTTGTGTTTCATAAGAATGTATAATAAAAGGAATAGCAGCCAGAGCATGACTTTCAAATTAATTTCAATTAAGTCTATAAACAAATAATGTATTAGCATTTCATAATTTTGGAAAGAGAAATTGGTCCATTAAGAGGTCAAATCCCATTCCACCATTTCCAGTTCAGCTCAGATCAGAAGTAAACTACAGCTGATACGAAACGTTACTCACTGACCAACATAAAATGAGTTGTTGGTCTCAGGCCAGGCCCTAACAGACAGTTATGTACCACACAAAACCATCTGTGCTAATTGCTCCCCTGAGCCTTGATCTTGCAGATGTTGGCACAATTTTATGCACATGAACATCGCTGACTCTAAGCCTTTCAGGTTTTGGCCTTATATTCAAAGTACCATCTCACATATATGCAGATCAGTACAAGTGTAAGCATTTCAGTATCAGAATACAGGCTGAGAACCTGGGCAGAGCTGTCCAAAAGGGAAAGAAGATAAAAAATTAAACTATACATTCTCCTATTTATGTGGGACTTCTAAATCTTAATAAGGGAGCTCTGATGAGTCTGAATCTGGCTGCTTATCAGCACTGTCCCTGTTCTGTGGATAAAATTGAAATCAGATTATGTAAATTCTTATTTAAAAAGAAAAAAAAACACAAAAAAACAAACAACGAAAACTCCCAAAACCAACCAAGCAAAATGTATAAAAATATAAATAATTGCATTACTAGAAAGGTTTCATTAAAAAAAAAATAAAGAAACCAACAGTGAATTGCTCAATGCAAGTTTCAGTGCTTTATCTCACCCAATTCTTTGGCTTTCCTTTCCAAAACACGTGACAGAAGCATTTACCACTTCATTAAGTCGTGGAGACTGTAATAATGATGCCTCTAATCAAAGTCAGATTGGCCAATAAATGAAAACTCCACACATATATATGAATAATGATTAATGTCCAATGCAGTGAACAGATTGCATTGCTCTGTGCAAACCACAGGAACAAAAAGACCATTTTGTCGCTGTGTCTGTAGGTACATGGGCAGATAAAAGTCCATGTAAGTGATCCTCTGGAGACTGCAGCATATTCTAATGCAACTGGTCTGCTTTTGTAGCTTATAGAAAGTTAGCTAGATTACACCTGTTACAATCTATTGGCAAATCAGTGATGGTTGTGTCTTGCTAATGCTAAGGAAAGAGCATTACTACCAGATCATATATTTCCTTCCTTCCCTCTGCATACAGGCATCTCTTACTCAAATTACAACAATGTACCAAACAAAGATAGTCCTAGCACAGGGCAGGTGAAGGGTGAGGCCCCTAAACAATTTGGTGCTGTGAGCTGTATGTCAGTCTGGGGCACCAGAACTGGCAGTCACCTCCTAAGCTTGAAAAACTGATGAGTCTACCTTATAAATGTATTTTAAAAATATGGCATTGAAAGTGGTTGAGTGATTCAGTGTTTATATAAATAAATAACTGGACTTCTATTTCCATCGGGAAGATGAGATTTCATATGCATTGGCCATTAAATGAATGAGGAAAAACTTATTCACACATCTTGGAAGCATAAGTGGAAGGAGCCCTTCTAGTGTATGAATCAAAGTTCCCATCACACATTTTAACTTGGCCATAATGTCACAGAGATGATACTTTCCTGTAATTATGCAATTGTCTTGAGGATTTTTTGAAATAGAGAAAATTCTTGAAATAACCACATAAATGTTGACAAATGGATGTTGTTAGTCACTTATTAGGAATAACAATTTATACAAGCAATGCAGATGCATCAGCACATAATGAGTTCATGCAGTATTGATTCCCCATTTGTTCCTAAGGGGGAATAGTGCTGTACTTGACAGCTCTCTATATTCACTGTTCAGTTGCAGTGTAGGATCACAGGTAGGGATGAAAATAAGCCACAGGAAACGTGGCCATGCAAATGGTAAAGGAAAAGAAAGAAGGGGCTTGATCTTCTTTATGGCTGAGGAAAACCACAGCTGTAAATTATTTTTAGTATTCTGAAGTGAAACTACCTTGTGTTTTATTCTGTGGTATTTCTGAACTTTCTGAGCTGTGGAGGCCACTGTGGTGAACCTTAATGTTCCCAGAAGCAGGGCTGTGGTACAGCTGCTGATAAGAATTGACTGCTATCTTGATATTCTCAGGAGGAGAATACCATGATGTTCATTCTGTAAGAGTTTCAGTTGATATTTAGTTCATCTAAGTCCATTACCTAAGTATCTTCTGTTTCAGTAGATGCAGTCAATCTCTCTCAAACAACCAATCTGACTCAGTCAATAGGATCATTACAATTGCATCATTCTTCATTGTTAGCTTCATGTTGCTTGTACTTGATAAAAGGTGAAATAACTGGCAGCAGCCAAACTGAGTAAATAAATATAGAACCAATTTTATCTGGCAGTCACATGTACATTTAATTGACATATATTGATTTACAATTGCCAGTAGGCTTTAAAGTGTTGTCCAAAGCCATAATCAGACTGCAAAGAAAACTCTTATCCATACACTTTACACAGATTACTTTAAGGGAGCTTTTTGTTACCCAAAACCAAACAAAATCAAGTTTAATCAATTTATGGCTAGAAAGTTAAAGAATAAATTGTTTATTTAGCCTTAACAGCTTAAAGAAACAAACAATAGAAAGATAAATTCACCCAACACATTCAATCTGAGGTATCAGTGATTATAAGCCACCAAAATGCTGAACTGAAAGAGGATTCACCAGGGCTAACTGGTACCACTGATGGCACTGATGGGATACTCAGACAGGGCACTGCAGAAGGATTCTCCCTCTGTTGAAGTCACCCTAACCCCAGGCAGCAGAAGTATTCTGCTATTGCTCAGCCTGAATTCGTACAGGCAGACAGCAGAGTTAGTGAATGCAAAGGGGAGAGACGGTTGTAATGATATAAACCTGTAACTCTTTATTATTAAGTTACATAAAACAAATAAATAAATAAATACATAAATAATTTGAGCAAACTTGGTCTTACATCCTTCATGAATATCTCCAAGTTTAAAAAACAAATTTCAGATTGTGATTTCAATGTCTTCATGCTTGCTTAGCTTCTCCTGAGATTTTCAAAACAAACTTAAACTCTGAATTTAAAATGTGCTTAGAATATCATCCATATCTAAAAGAAGACTTAGGCTTCATAATACATTTTATGTGCAGAGCCAGGAAGGCCCCCTGAGCATCACCTGCTACAGCTCTGAGTGGTGCCTGGTGCTCACCAAACATCACGTGTTTGGAGCAAACTCCAAACTACTCTTCTTGGGCGTTCAGAATTTACCCTTAATTGTAACACTTAGTAAGACCTATAAATGCAATGAAATAACTTAAACCTAAGAACAGGTGTGTGCTCAGCACACCTGGCACTCAGCTGCAGTACTGAACTTTCCACAAAATACTTTAGTAGGTTCCATATTTTAAAAACATGATTTTAAATTAGTATTTTTCACTACCGAATTCTAAACTTCAGTGAGATTGACACTATCCCAATGGTATCATAAAACATCTCCGTTTCCTGACCTGGATTCTAGTGAGCCAAACAACCTGGCTTCTCTTTAGTAGGTCAAAATGGAAAATAGTAATGGAAGCAAGCCTTTTCCAGACACTGTGGTGTCTTTTGATTCTAGTTTAAACCTTCTTAGAAGAAACAAAACATTCAGAGTATATTTATGTCTCTTTCTACTGAAACCTGTTTATCGATCTGGTTTTGGGAGAAATGACACATCTTCCTTCTGATCCTTGATGCATGAGGCAGCTAATTACCAGAAGTGAGGATAATGCCCAGACAGAGATTGGTGACAAGTGCTGCTCAGGAGCCCCTAATGGGACTAGTACTGTTTAATGTCTTCAGCAGCAGCTTGGACAGCGGGATTGAGAGCACCCTTGGCAGACAGCACAGGGCAGTGTGGTGCCATTGACATGTCTGAGGGATGGGATGGGATGGGATGGGATGGGATGGGATGGGATGGGATGGGATGGGATGGGATGGGATGGGATGGGATGGGATGGGATGGGATGGGATGGGATGGGATGGGATGGGATGGGATGGGATGCGATGGGATGCGATGGGATGGGATGGGATGCGATGGGATGCGATGGGATGCGATGCAATGTGATGCGATGCGATGCCGTCCAGAGGAACCTGGACAAGCTTGAGAAGTGGGTCCATCTGAACCTAATGAGTTCTGCACGTGGGCCAGCACAGCCCCGGTATCAAAACTGGGGATGAAGAGACTGGGAGAACCACTGCAGAGAAAGACTTGGGGATGCTGGTGGATGAAAAGTTGACATGACCCATCAGTGTGCACTCACAGCCCAGAAAGGCAAACATGTCCCGGTCTGCACCAAAAGCAGCGTGGGTAGCAGGGCAAGGGAGAGATTCTGCTCTGCTCTGCTCTGCTCTGCTCTGCTGAGACCCCACCTGCAGGGCTGCATCAGCTGTGGGGTCCCAGCACAGGAAGGACAGGGACCTGTTGGAGTGAATTCAAGGAGGGCCAACTAAGTTGATCAGAGGGATGCAGCACCTCTCCTATGATGACAGCTGAGACAGTTGGAGTCATTCAGCCTGGAGAAGAGAAGGCTCCAGTGGAGACCTTTCAATATGTAAAGAGGCCTATAAGAACGATGGGGACAAATTTTTAGTAGAGCCTATTGCAATACAACATGGGGTAAAGATTTTAAACTAAATTAGAGTAGATTTAGACTAGATATAAGGCAGAATTTTTTTTATTATGAGGGTAGTGAGACTGACACAGGTTGCTTTGACAGATGGTGGATGCCCCATCCCTGGAAATATTCAAAGTCCTTCTGGACTGGGCTCTGAGCAACCTGATGGAGTTGAAGATGACCCTGATCACTGCTGGGGGGTTGAACTACAGGACCTTTAAAGGTCCATTCTAACCTAAACTATTCTATGATTAAGTGTCTACAGTTCTGTGAAATTTGGCTTCTTTGAAAGGCCTTCTGACTTTGTGACAAAATAGTCCTTTCAGTGTCAGGGAATCACTTTCATGCATTACTGCAAATTTCCTAGTTCAAGGAGGTTGAAATAGCCTTTCCCATGCACTCAGGTTTCACTCTCCAAATTGTGATTGTTACTATTCTCAAAACATATTTAGCTGATCATATACTGAGACTGGAAATTATGTATTTGTCTTTTCTTCTAATCCTCTTACCCATGTAACCCATGACTATTTTTAGTGATCATCAGTTACACTTTATCTACAAAATCTGTTCCATCATTTGTTTTCTTGGAGGAATGCAGCCATTCTCACCCAAACTCCAATCTGATCAATACTAAGGCACTAAAAACATCATCTATATATAATCACACTTAGTAGTGGAATTAAATACTTCCAAACCTTCAAACTCAGCTTTTGGGTTTTTTGTGATACAAAACATGTTTCTTCACATCAGGAAAAATACAACTTTACAGCAAACTGATATAAACAGATATAAAAGTTTGGTACAGTAACCTGGGATGTAGCAACTTCAGGGTTTTTTTTCCTGATAAAAAAGCCTGATAAATTCTGCCTTCATTTCAACTATCTTTTTCCAGACAAATACAGAAAACAAAGTCTGTCTTTGTAGTTTAGTTGTCCCTTCTTCTAGCACCACACTGAAAATCCAGAAACCTGCTGGGAAAGACTTTGACCCTTTCCCTTCCCTTCCCTTCCCTTCCCTTCCCTTCCCTTCCCTTCCCTTCCCTTCCCTTCCCTTCCCTTCCCTTCCCTTCCCTTCCCTTCCCTTCCCTTCCCTTCCCTTCCCTTCCCTTCCCTTCCCTTCCCTTCCCTTCCCTTCCCTTCCCTTCCCTTCCCTTCCCTTCCCTTCCCTTCCCTTCCCTCATCAACAAGGACATGTGAGTGGATTTCAAATACAGGAATAAAATTTTCATTACTATATCCTTGAAAAGAAAGAGGATGAAAATAGATATGCCAGGCAGTTTAAAAGTGTAACATTCTCTAAATCAAAACTCTAGTAATTTTCTACTTAATTTTAGTGTTTTATCTATATGACACTATTTACAAGCTGATGATTTTCACACTTGATGTCAGACAGTATTGTATGTTTGAGGGATTACAGCTAGCTCATTCTGTCTGGCCCTGTGCTGCTTAACTCTTGAGCCATATATAAGCTTTGAGGTGTCAGCTGTCACAAATCAAGTGTCAAAAGTGTACATTTGGGAATAAAAATGGAGACAGAAAAACAACTTTTCAGTCTGATCATATTGATGGCAAAAGCTATGTCATTCCCAGAGATCCACAAGGTGGACTTGAAATAAGACATTAAATCAATGTGCTACTGTAATATATGAATAGGGCCCCTATAAACACACCTACATTTCAGACAGACACTTCAGACTTCCCTGCTGATCTTCCTTGCTGATCTAACTAACTTCAATTATCTCCAGAAAGTTTTCAAATTCTGGGACATATGTATGTTTATAAAATCATGATCACCACCTCTGAGAAGGACCTAAAAAGCAAGACCACAAATTACCCACATACTGACTTCATATAGACAAGTGCATCTGCCAACATGCAGCTCTTATGCTTGTGCACAGCAAAGACACGGTGTAGTCTCACAGACACAAGGGCATGGAGCTGGCTGTTAAGGTAAGCTAAGTCAGGTGTGGGCTCTAAGATCCCAGGGCTTTTTCCTGCTGCTGAATATGCTGCTGTTACCTTTCCCAGGTCCAGAAGTTTGGCTAGGCAGGTATCCCAGATGTGTGCTGACTGGCAAATGTGCACATCTGGCAGCACAGAGCAACCCAAGGAGGTGGCAGTGGCTTCACTGGCCCCTGCACACCCACAGGATTACACCACTGTAAAGCACTAACATGAACATGAACAAAACTGGTGACTTGATCATGCCTTACTTGCCAGCTAACCAGGCCCAGTACTTGATATCACACATACACAAGATTCAGGTCTGTGGTCCCTTCAGTCACCAACTAGCAGACCCCCCAGCCCCTCCAGAGCCAAGCTCACATCTTCTTACTCCACTCACTGGCTATTCCAGCAGCGCTGCTCACACACACACACACACACACACACACACACACGACCCCCCTGCCAGCTGACCCTTCTCTCCAGTCACTGCCCCTGGAACTGTGGGCCCCTTCAACTTGTGGCTTCGGTGTTCATGTGTCAGCATCCTGAATGCTCATCCCAGCCACCAGCTAGTATGTTGTAAAGCTCACTGTTGTTCAGACAAATCCACATGGGAACAATAGTTTAACTGCATGATAAGCTACGCTGAGGTAATGAAGCCCAAAGGTTTAGCCAGGGAACAGTACTGGCCAGCAGCTTGTTTCACTCGTGATTGATTCATTTTATTCTCCTCTCCCTTTTTCCACTCATTCCTCTTTGGTTCTTCACCATCTCTCGCTTTCCCTGCATTTGGCCCCATTTCTATATGTGATAGAATATTTTTTTTTCATCCTCTTAATCTGCCTCAGTAAGTTTTACAAGACTTCTGAATTCCCTTCAAGCATTCCATTAGAAGCTTGCACCTTCCCATGAGATCTATGATTATCTTGTTTCTTGCTTTCTTTGTTCTTTCAGCAACAAATTTCTGTTTGAACCTGTTCAAGGCCATGCTTCAGAGGTTCCTTCAGCAGCCATCAGTCAGTGTCCAAAGGACCCCTGTATTTCTCACTGCCTCACTCTCCTGTTCCTCAGTGTTTCTGTGCCAGTGTTTAATGCTCCTCTTGCTCCTTGTCCTTGTTTTTTAAGGAGACTAGTTGTTGGCTAGATATCTTTGCCCACCACAGTCCACCTGTCTTCACACTGGCATATCCTCCCTGAAGAGCATTATTCTTCTCACAGAGCATGAAATTGCATGAAAGAAAATCAAATCAGCAGACTGGGAAAATGTAAGCCAACTTTTTCCATATGTTTAATTTAAATTGAGAGATAAATTTTGTTGCTCTTCACGCTTGCTAACAGAAATGTCCAAACACTCTACTTTGCACATAAACATTCCCAGAAACACAGATTTCAGTGGCTGTGTTACATCAGTGAAATCTTCACACCTCCAAAATAAGCTGTGAACTTCTCAATTCACAAAATCTGTCCCTCAAGTATTTCGTTTCCCCTCCATTTTTCAAACAACATAATCAGTAATTATATGTGGTTTCAAACATCATCTCTAGGTTTTATTTTCTCATAATCTTATTTATTTACAATTAATGTAATCCACTCTGCTGTTTGCCTTAAGCACAAACATAAATGTAAATTTTCCTCTGAATGTTCAGGCTACTTGTATTACAACTCTAGTTCTAATTTCCAATAAATCAGTTATTAACTGAACTGCTTGTAATTAGTCAAAGGAGTATTTCTACCACTTTTTAAACCTTCCTCAGACTTCATACAAATGTTACACAGATGTCTTTCCATTCACAATTGGCATAAAATTATTTCTGACTATTTTAGATTATTTCCCAGTTATGGTCACATAATTTAGGATATGCATGCACATAGGAAACTGATTATTAAAAGATTATAGGACACACAACATACTAAACATCTAGAAATGAAGAGCACAGTTAGATCTACTTATTCTTAATGATTGTTGCTTTATCTGAGACACTAAACGTTTACCTGCAGGATTATAATTCTGTTACTGGATCCTCTGCTGAGACAATACTTAAGGTCAGCCAAAGCTCAGTGAGGCTCATAGGTGAAAAGAAAAAATGGAAATTCTCTAATCTATTTAGCAACAAATTCATATTATTTGTGGTATCCACTACTCAAAAAAAAAGGACAGAAAATGTAGAGGTTAATTTTTGAAATTGAAAGCCATAGCAACAGAGAAGCAATCAATTATGAATGAATAACACTCTATCTAGAATCAGACATCTGTGAGCGCTATGTACATATTGAAATAAGGATGATTAATTGAGGAAAAAAAAAAGTTTCATCTTTAAGAAACTAAAGTCTGTATTCTTCAAATCTCCACTGTGCCATTCAACAATTAAAGCTCTCTCCTGTATTGCAGAACAAAAAATGCATGGATATTTTTATACGGTATTACCATGATTAGAAATGGTATTACTCTTTGTTGGAATGGAATTCTCTGCTTCCGTTAAAATTAATTAAATTAAGTTGGGTATTACAGGAATGAATACATTGTCACTGTGTGCTGACTAAAGGCACTATTCTGTAGGAATGTATGCTTTGTAAAAAGTTCATCTAGGCTGTATTGCGTTACAGTAGCAAGGTTTTGGTAGTGGAAGAGGCTACAGGGGTGGCTTCTGCGAGAAGCTGACAAAGTTTTCCCCATCTTAACCAGACCCAGTGCCAGGCAGCTCCGGTAAAACCTGCTGTTGGTCAAGGCCGAACCAATCAGTAATGATAGTATTGCTTCTGTAATAAGGAAAAAGTTATTGTGCAGATGTAATTGCCACCAGGGAAGAGAGGTGTGAGAATATGTGAGAAGAACAGCTCTGCAGACAGCAGGGTCAGTGCAGAAGGAAGGCAGGAGCTCCAGGCATCAGAGCTGATGCTCGCCTGCAGCCCATGGTGCAGCCCATGGTGCAGCCCATGGTGAGGCAGCTGTGTCCCCCAGCCCATGGAGAGCCACGGGGATGCAGAGATCCACCCCCAGCCCATGGAGAGCCATGGGGAAGCAGAGATCCACCCCCAGCCCATGGAGGGCCATGGGGATGCAGAGATCCACCCCCAGCCCATGGAGGGCCATGGGGATGCAGAGATCCACCTGCAGCCCTTGGAGGAGCCCTACACCAGAACAGGTGGATGCCTGAGAGGCAAACCCATAGGAGACCTGTGCTGGAGAAGGCTCCTGGCAGGGACCTGCAGACCTGTGCAGAGAGGAGCCCATACTGGAACATGTCTC
This sequence comes from Cinclus cinclus, assembly GCF_963662255.1. Lineage (NCBI taxonomy): Eukaryota > Metazoa > Chordata > Aves > Passeriformes > Cinclidae > Cinclus > Cinclus cinclus. The sequence goes on from NC_085046.1 coordinate 27,001,069, forward strand.
CTAGTGGGACTTGTGATACCATGGGGGACCCATCCTGGAGCAGGCTGTGCCTGATGGAAAGCACCCTATGGAAGAGGGACCCACATGGGATGGACTTACACTTGAGAAGTTCATGGAGGACACTCTCCTGTGGGAAGAACCCCATGGTGGAGCAGAGGAAGGATCCCTTTCCCTGACCAATGAACAACATGTGATGCACTGACTATAACCATCATTCCCCGTCTCCTTTCACTGCTGGGGGGTAGGAGGTAGAGCTGGAAAGGAGGCAGAGGTGGAAAGGAGAGAGGGGTGGGGGAAAGTTTAAAAATTTATTTCTCATTATCCTGCTCTCATTTTGTTAGCAATACATTCAATTAACATCCCCAAGTTCCGTTTGTTTTGCCTGTGACAGTAATTGGTGAGAAAACTCTCCCTCTCCTTATCTCAACTCATGAAACTTTTGCTGTATTTTCACTCCCCAGTCCAGTTGTGGAGAGGACTAAGAGAAAGGCTTTGGCATCCAGCCAGAGTCAACCCACCACACAGGCTGAACTACTTTTGCAGTAAGATGTTATAAGCAATAATAGCTTGATTAAATTATCAGTAAAATATTTCAATGCAGTTCTCATGACAGTAATGAAAAACATTTTAATAGGATTCTATTTTGCAGAAGTGAAAAAGTGGACAAAAAAGAAAACATAACAAAATTAACAAAAAAGACATAACAGATTATACTTATTAAGATAATCACAGGACAATTATATGATCATCTTTTCCATGACAAATTATTTTGATGGTCATGATAGGTTAGAATATTAATTTCTAGTTCCATCTCTTCTATATGTATCCCACTAAAATACTACAGAGCACATTACAACAGAAACATGAACACTGTCTCTGATATCAATTTGGCACAGTAAATATACCAACTAAAAATTATTATCAAAGTATTTTTCTAAAGAAATAAAATGAACTTTAGAGTATAAACTGAATAGTTGCTTAAAACAGATTTATTTTCATTTGCCTTCACAAATTATGATGCAGGTTTTTTTAAAATAAAAAAATGTTTTCTAATATAAAACTATAAAAGATGGACAAAGGGAAAAAAAGAGCTTTTGTTTATTAAATGAAGTATTAAAGCTGAAGACCACTTGAGTGAGCAAGACTGAAAAAATTACCATGGTCATTATGTGGTAGATGCTGTTAAGAAGTAAGGGAATTCAGGGTGTTCCATTTCTAAGACACAAATTTCTAAATCCCTTGCAAAGCTTCTGACTCTGGTTCAGTCAGTAAAAAGTAAAAATTGTAACTAATGGAAAGCTAAACCTCTAGAAGCATAATTAACCTCTGTGAACTGGTTGCCTCTATCTATTTTCCAAGAAATAAAAACTTGCATCTTCTGGCACCTTCACCTGGCAAACTTGCAGAACAGGCTGCGAGGGGCTAGACATGACCACAATGACAAAACCATTACATTGGTAGCGTTTTGAACAGCACTCCCAAAATACCTGTGTGTTTGCAGATTGGTTAGCTGGCAGGCTAACACAATGTGATTTTAACAGTTGACCAAACAGTTTATCATATACAATAGGTAGATTATCAAAGATGTCTTGACATATGCTACTGATAAACATGGTATTTACTGCTGCAATGCATACAATAAAGCACACTTAAGATAAAATGCCAGGAACAGGCTTTATGCTGTATGTGAAATATTTTCCTCAATGTTATCTGTTCACGTTTTTGCTCCTGATGCTGCACCTTCTGCTATCTCTGACTTATCTGTTACGGGTATAATTTCTCATATTTTTTGGCTCAGAAAAGTACTTCCTGTATCTGTAAGACTGACGCCATCATCAATATCTTTACATAAATAATGGAATAAACTGCACAGAAGGTTGCACAGATTGACTCTTGAGTCACCACGTGGGAAAGTCCTAAATGAAAGACAGAGAACTCAAGCCAGATTTCTCCCAAGGTGTTTTAGAAGAATGATATGGGAACTTTTTAAGTAAAAGTGGATTTTCTTGATGCTGATCAACTTAAATAATTTTTTTAAGAAATAGCACAACCTATGTATTGCATTGTGACATACTGATTTTGTTGTTAGTAAAGTGAGAGGCAGTCATCATCACATCACTTTCCAAATACATGAAACTAGATCTTATCAGAGATTTATGTAACTGTTGAGGGTTAGTTCTTTCTTTTTTTTTTCCCTCTGTGGAATTTTCCCCATTGTCATGCTAAGATACCTGTTGACTGGGCCCTGGTGACAAGGGGGAGGGGACAAGAGGGAAGAAGCAAGCCCCGCGAGATTCAAACAGCCAGAAGAGGAAGCGGAAGGCTGGGCCTCGGTCCATTTCCCCCGCGGAGTTCGGACGAGAAGGACGATCGCTGCCTCTCCTCCATCCCAGCGTCAGGAAACCACCATCGGACCCTGCCCGGCTGTCTTCTCGCTGTGAACTACCACCATCCAGCACTCTACTGAGCACCGGGACCCACACCGTGAGCGGAGAGCTCTCTCCATCTCTCTCTCCCCCTGGGACAGCGCTGCCATCACCCCCAGCCCTCCTGCGGCTCTGCGGGACCTGCCCACCCCCAGCACCGGGAACTGCAGCTCAGGGAAAAGGTGCCTGCAGCCAAAAAACACTGGGACTGAGTTACTGTTCTGTTTGTGGGTAATTTCAAAGCTGTTGTTGTTCTTGTTTGTCTTGTTAAATATACTAGTAAAGAACTGTTATTCCTACCCCCATATCTTTGCCTGAGAGCTCTCTTAATTCCAAAATTATAATAAGCGGAAGAATCATATTTTCTTTCAGTCCAAGGGGAAGCTTCTGCTTTCCTTGGCAAACACCTGTCCTTCAAACCAGGACAGATTTTGGCGCCCAACGTGGGGCCCGAGGGCATTGAGAGAAAAGGGTGAAAAAGGAATAACAGTTCTTGAGTTACCTCAGTTTTGTGTTAGGTGGCATCATGTTGTTCAGCTTACCGTGGTTTGGGCTCCATGTGGCCACAGCTCTATCTCTCCCATTTGCAATCCCTTACTTGAACATGGGTTCTATAACTCAGGCTGCTGTAACTATTATCCAGTTCCTTTTGTGGGCTGATAACGTGAGAAATTCATGGATTTTTAACTTCCTCTGGAAGGTGGGCACATGGATTCGGAGCTATCACACTCTAACTGTATGTTTTTGGGGCTACTTTAATAATGCTACATACTGTGAGGATATGACACCAGGGAAAATTTTGTCCCAACCCCTTACACAGTTTTTTGGGTCTGCTCCACCAGCTTTTGAGGGGTTCAAATCTCTTCTAAGCAGTAATGACATCATACAGTGGCTGACATTGCTAATAGGCCTTGTAAACCTGTTCTATTTAACATTCCGAGATGAGGGGAGATTGACTTGGATGACAACCCTGATACGTCCCCCAAGGAATAGGGATCCTGCCCCAGAGCCTGGCCCTGCCCCAGAGCCTGGCTCTGCCCCAGAGACTAAGGACTCTGCCCCAGAGCCTGACCCTGCCCCAGAGACTAAGGATTCTCCCCCAGAGACTAAGGATTCTGTCCCAGAGCCTGACTCTGCCCCTGCCCCAGAGACTAAGGATTCTGCCCCAGAGACTAAGGATTCTGCCCCAGAGGTTAAGGATGTTGCCCCTGAGCCTGATTCTGCCCCAGAGCTCACCTCAGAAAGGAACCATCCAGAGTGGGTGGGGTTTCTAGTGAAGGAGATGGGCCAAATGCTGAAGGAGTACCTTTCCCCAGCTCTTGAGAAACTCTCCCTCTGCCTTAAAGAGGGAGAACCTGATGGTGCAGCAGTGGAACCCACAAATGTTACATCTCTCCAGGCTCCAGCTGAACTGCAAGGGCACTCACAGCCAGCAGCAGTTGCCCCCGTGGAAACTAGAAAGTCTAAGGTGAAAACAAAGCACCTAGATAATAATGATCAGAAAGCAGGGCCCTCACAACCAGCAGGGGAGCCAGAGGTTGAGATCGTCACAGAGTCCCTGTCATACGAGAGTCTCCGTAATCTGCGTAAAGATGTTGTACGAAGGGGCCGTGAGGCTTTTACAACGTGGTTACTGCGGGTCTGGGACCTTATGGGTACAGGTGTGCAGCTGGATGGTACTGAGGCAAGGAATTTGGGACCCCTAACCCAGGACTCAGGTGTGGATCACATATTCGTAAGGGAACGAGGCCCCCTTTCCCTCTGGGAGCGGCTTTTAATGAGTGTAAGAGAGAGGTTTGTCCATAGAGAGAGAATGCAGGAGCACCACCATAGAATGCGCTGGAAAACCGCTGAGGAGGGGATCCAACAGCTGAGAGAAGTGGCAGTACTGGAGATACTCTTTGGGAGGGGTGGACAACATGACAATGACCCCAACAAGGTCAGGTGCACAGGGCAGATGTTGTGGAATCTGGCACACCTGGGGCCATCTCAATACACCACATTCACTGCAGCCATTAATGCTGACACCAACCACGAGACAGTGGGTTCTGTTGCCGATAAGCTCAGAAATTTTGAGAGTATAATGAATGGCCCAATGCAGGCTCAGGTCTCTGCCGTGATTAGGGAACTCAGAGAGGAGTTCAAGGAGGAGATAAGAGGGGTGAGGGAGGAGATGAGGAAGGTCAATGCAGCACCAGTGCAAGTCACAGATCCCAGAGTTAGAGCCCAACGTCCCCCAGCTAAGGAGAGAGGATACACCCCACGAGCTGACCTGTGGTTCTTTCTGCGTGACCATGGGGAAGACATGAGGAGGTGGGATGGGAAACCCACTTCTGCCCTGGCAGCGCGGGTGCGTCAACTCAAGGAGGGAAACACTAACCAAAGGAGCTCCACTAAAGTGAAGGTAGCCTCAACTTCCCATAACCAAGATGCAGGGTATTACAAAAGGGAGGATGATTTGTCAGATCCCCTTGAGGGAACCTCCAACATGTATGCCCAGGAAGGAAATAATAACCAGTGCTAGAGGGGCCCTGCCTCTAGCCAGGGAGAGGCACGGGAAAACCGGGTCTTTTGGACGGTGTGGATCCGATGGCCTGGCACATCAGAGCCACAAAAACATAGGGCATTAGTTGACACTGGTTCACAGGTCACCCTAATACCATCAGAACATGTGGGGGAAGAACCTGTTTCTATTGCTGGGGTGACAGGGGGATCACAGGAATTGACTTTGCTGGAGGCTGAGGTGAGCCTGACTGGGAAGGAGTGGTGGAAGCATCCAATTGTGACTGGCCCAGAGGCACTGTGTATTCTAGGCATAGACTTCCTGAGGAATGGCTATTACAAAGACCCAAAGGGACTCAGGTGGGCTTTTGGAATAGCTGCTGTAGAGGCAGAAAACATTAAGCAATTGAACACCTTGCTTGGACTGTCAGAGAACCCATCTGTAGTGGGACTCCTGAAGGTGAAGGAGCAGCAAGTGCCAATTGCCACCTCCACAGTGCACCACCGGCAGTACAGGACAAATCGAGATGCCGTGATCCCCATCCACAAGATGATCCGTGAGCTGGAGGGCCAAGGGGTGGTCAGCAGAACCCACTCACCCTTCAACAGCCCCATCTGGCCTGTGCGCAAGTCTGATGGAGAATGGAGATTGACTGTGGACTATCGTGCATTGAATGAAGTGACTCCACCGCTGAGCGCTGCCGTGCCGGACATGCTGGAACTCCAGTACGAGCTGGAGTCCAAGGCAGCAAAGTGATACGCCACCATTGACATTGCCAATGCATTTTTCTCCATTCCTCTGGCAGCAGAGTGCAGGCCTCAGTTTGCTTTCACCTGGAGGGGCGTGCAGTACACCTGGAACCGACTGCCCCAGGGGTGGAAACACAGCCCCACCATCTGCCATGGACTGATCCAGGCTGCACTGGAAAAGGGTGAAGCTCCAGAACATCTGCAATACATTGATGACATCATTGTGTGGGGGAACACGGCAATGGAAGTATTTGAGAAAGGAGAGAAGATCATCCAGATTCTGCTGGGAGCCGGTTTTGCCATCAAGAGGAGCAAAGTCAAAGGTCCTGCCCGAGAGATCCAGTTCCTGGGAGTAAAGTGGCAAGACGGGCGGCGCCAAATCCCCACTGAGGTCATCAATAAGATCACCGCGATGTCTCCACCAACCAACAAGAAGGAAACACAAGCTTTCCTAGGTGCCATAGGCTTTTGGAGAATGCACATTCCTGAGTACAGCCAGATCATGAGCCCTCTCTACCTGGTCACCCGGAAGAAGAACGAATTCCACTGGGGCCCTGAGCAGCAGCAAGCCTTTGCCCAGATCAAGCAGGAGATCGCTCATGCTGTAGCGCTCGGCCCAGTCAGGACGGGACCAGAGGTGAAGAATGTGCTCTACTCTGCAGCCGGGAACAAGGGCTTGTCCTGGAGCCTTTGGCAGAAGGTACCTGGTGAGACCCGAGGCCGACCTCTGGGATTCTGGAGCCGAAGTTACAGAGGGTCTGAAGCCAACTACACCCCAACAGAGAAGGAGATCTTGGCTGCTTATGAAGGAGTTCAAGCTGCCTCAGAGGTGATTGGCACAGAAGCACAGCTCCTCCTGGCACCCCGACTACCACTGCTGGGGTGGATGTTTAAAGGGAAGGTCCCCTCTACCCACCACGCCACCGATGCCACATGGAGCAAGTGGATTGCCCTCATCACACAGCGCACCCGTATCGGAAACCCAAATCGCCCTGGGATTTTGGAAATAATTACAAACTGGCCAGAAGGTGAAAATTTTGGTCTTGCCGATGAAGAGGAGCAAGAACAAGTGACCCGGGCTGATGAAGCCCCGCCATACAACCAACTGCCAGCAGATGAAACTCGTTACGCTCTTTTCACTGACGGTTCCTGTCGCATCGTGGGGATGAACCGGAAGTGGAAAGCAGCCGTATGGAGCCCCACACGACAGGTTGCACAAGCTACTGAAGGAGAAGGTGGATCAAGTCAACTTGCTGAACTCAAAGCCGTTCAGCTGGCCCTGGACATTGCTGAAAGAGAGAAGTGGCCAAAGCTTTACCTTTACACTGATTCATGGATGGTAGCCAATGCTCTGTGGGGCTGGCTGGAAAGATGGAAAAAAAGCTAACTGGCAACGTAGGGGAAAACCAATCTGGGCTGCTGATGAGTGGAAAGACATTGCCAGTCGGGTAGAGAAGCTACCCGTAAAGGTCCGTCATGTAGATGCCCATGTCCCCAAGAGTCGGGCTAATGAGGAGCACCAACACAATGAGCAAGTAGATCAGGCTGCAAGGATAGAGGTGTCACAGATAGACTTAGACTGGCAACACAAGGGAGAGTTGTTCCTGGCTCGATGGGCCCACAATGCCTCAGGTCACCAAGGCAGAGATGCTACCTATAAGTGGGCATGAGACCGAGGGGTGGATCTCACCATGGACAGTATTTCCCAGGTTATCCATGACTGTGAGACGTGTGCTGCCATCAAGCAAGCCAAGCGAGTGAAGCCCCTCTGGTATGGGGGGCGGTGGTCCAAATATAAGTATGGGGAGGCCTGGCAGATTGACTACATCACACTGCCTCAGACACGCCAAGGCAAGCGCTACGTGCTGACCATGGTGGAAGCCACCACTGGATGGTTGGAGACCTACCCTGTGCCTCACGCCACTGCCCGCAACACCATCCTGGGCCTGGAAAAAACAAGTCCTTTGGAGACATGGTACCCCTGAGAGAATTGAGTCAGACAATGGGACTCATTTCAAGAACAGCCTCATAAGCACCTGGGTCAGAGAACACGGCATCGAGTGGGTGTACCACATTCCTTATCATGCACCAGTAGCTGGGAAAGTGGAACGGTGCAATGGGCTGCTTAAAACCACCTTGAAGGCACTGGGTGGGGGGACTTTCAAAAACTGGGAGATTAATCTACCAAAGGCCACATGGTTAGTGAACACCCGAGGTTCCACTAATCGAGCAGGCCCTGCCCAGTCTGAGCCCTTGAGAACACCAGATGGGGACAAGGTTCCAGTGGTGCATATGAGAGGTATGCTAGGAAAAACTGTTTGGGTGAACCCTGCCTCCAGCAAAGAAAATCCAATTCGGGGGGTGGTTTTTGGGCCAGGGTGTACCTGGTGGATCATGCAAAGGGATGGAAAGACCAGATGCATACCCCAAGGAGACCTTGTTTTAGGGTGAACTACCTACAATATTGTGCCTGTATCTGTAACTGTATGGATGTCTATAATTTGAAGATTTTTAATTTGATTTGGCATGATGGTAGGGGAAAATTCGGGGTGGATAATGTTTAGGGTTAGTTCTTTCTTTTTTTTTCCCTCTGTGGAATTTTCCCCATTGTCATGCTAAGATACCTGTTGACTGGGCCCTGGTGACAAGGGGGAGGGGACAGGAGGGAAGAGGTAAGCCCCGCGAGATTCAAACAGCCAGAAGAGGAAGCGGAAGGCTGGGCCTCGGTCCATTTCCCCCGCGGAGTTCGGACGAGAAGGACGATCGCCGTCTGTGTCCCATCCCTGCATCGGGAAACCACCATCGGACCCTGCCCGGCTGTCTTCTCGCTGTGAACTACCACCATCCAGCACTCTACTGAGCACCGGGACCCACACCGTGAGCGGAGGGCTCTCTCTCCATCTCTCTCTCCCCCTGGGACAGCGCTGCCATCACCCCCAGCCCTCCTGCGGCTCTGCGGGACCCGCCCGCCCCCAGCACCGGGAACTGCAGCTCAGGGAAAAGGTGCCTGCAGCCAAAAAACACTGGGACTGAGTTACTGTTCTGTTTGTGGGTAATTTCAAAGCTGTTGCTGTTCTTGTTTGTCTTGTTAAATATACTAGTAAAGAACTGTTATTCCTACCCCCATATCTTTGCCTGAGAGGTCTCTTAATTCCGAAATTATAATAATCGGAAGAATCACATTTTCTTTCAGTCCAAGGGGAAGCTTCTGCTTTCCTTGGCAAACACCTGTCCTTCAAACCAGGACAGTAACTCATGTACATGCCATTACTTTTTGCAAATATGTGTTAACAACATATTATTTTAAGAAGTTAAATAACTGAATACTTAAATGCCAAATATTCTATTGGTAGTTGAAGTCTTCCCCTGAGGAGCTACACAATTTTAAAAGCCTCTCAGTAATATGTTTAGCTCTGCAGCCAATTTGAATAAAGCTAGACAAGTCATGCATTAGAAATAATAAAGAGAGAATATAATTTTTTTGTGCTTTCCTCCATCAGAAACTGCAGCACAGAACACATGTAAATTAGATGAGCCTCAGATCAACAGGACTGCTCACAAAAGTATTATTCTATGCCCATATGCATAGAAGGTGGCCACATCTGCCACCCAGTGCCACTCCTCTAAGGTAAAGACAAATGGTTCTGCACATTAATTTATAAAAACCTTGTTCTGAAAGAAGCTATTCAAAAGCATTAAAAGTATAATCACAAGAACATTCACCCAGTCAATCCAAAGATTTACTCTTTGTCCAGATCTGTGGATTGTTGTCAGTTTTAGTTTTTCCTAGTCAATATTCACCTAATGCTTTTTCAAAAAGAAAGGTGAGAATATGTAAACAGGAGAAATAAGGGCCATTTTCCCCAGGTGTAGGAAGCATGTATTGCAGCAAGTACAACACAGTTATACAGCATCAGAGCTGTGTAGGAATGGGCAAAGCCCGTGTTCTTACAGAATATAATCATCCCATTCATTTGTCAGCTAATGTAGAATTTAAGGTTTGTGCACACAGGATGAACAAAGAGCAGCTATAAAGTATACACACCAGAAGACCATAGAGTGTTGCAACAATGACAGCTACTTGTAGCCATGCAATATATCAGAAACACATCAGGTATAAAATACTGCTTATGTTTTATTCATGCTAAATAACTCAGGGCCCAGGCCACACCATTAGAAATTACAGAGCATCAAAAGTATCTGTGACAAACTACGTTCAAGTATTGTGTCTAAAATATTTAGCATAGCATACCATTAAAAGCAGCAATTCTCAAGTACAGATAATACTTTAGGTGGGAAAAAAATGACATTTCAAAACTGAACTTTTAAAAGTCCAAAATAAGACAGTGGAATTTGTTTTTAATACACATTAGTATAATATTTAATACACATTAATATTAGGGGAATTTTTTTGTTTTGTTTTTGCCTGAGTGACTTTACCTTCAATGATGAAACTTAGCATAGTTTGCAAAACTGCAATTAAGTCACCATTGCAAACCCTTATAAATCAGTCTAATGTATCCTGGGACTAGGGTGAGTTGCAAAAATAAAAAAGGGTAAATTCACTAAAAATTAGGGGGTTTTATAAATATATGTTCCAAAGTTTCTTGATATGCAAACTGTAGCAGAGGAAATCAACATTTTCATTTCAGGTGTCCTCATAAGCTAGAGAGAAATTGAGAGAAATACATGGTCTTTACAATATGGCAGCATAAGTAGTTCCCTGGACTACTTAAGGTGGAGGAGGAACCCAATCCACATAAGCAATTGTAATGGTTCTGCAAAGCCTGCTTTTCCATATATACAAAACTCCTAGTAAAGTAATGATGAACTTAAAGTAATTACAGGAAATTGTAAGTATCTTCTTTACCACCAGCAACAGAGAAATGGACACAATCTCTCTCTCCTTTAGATGAAATAGGAATTACAGTTTCCACATTCTTTTGTTTGTTTTGTTGTTTGTTTTTGTTTGTCTGTTTGTTTCTCTAGATTTGGAGACTGCTTGCAGATAAAAAAGGGTTCTGTTCCCAGCTCAGCTTTCAGGTAGGATGCCATTCAATTACAGCCTGGTAGGCTATATGAAAACAAGGTTTATGCAATCTCTGTCTCTGTCTGTCCCAAGTTCCAATAACCTTGAAAGTGTTATCCAGCTTCAGTGGAGCTTGAGAGATAACATAGTTCACAGATATTTCATAGGGATAGATAGCCAGGCAGGAGACACAAGGAACTGTACATTCAGGAGCCAACATTAAAAAACTTTCTATCCAGTCAGCAAATTTCTGCAAATTTCCACTTCTGAGCATGGCAGTCCGCTTGTTGCTGTCAAAATGCTCTGCAGTAAATTTTAGGTATATGCAGTTATAACAGAAAATATAATTGAGGTAAATAATAGCCAACCAAGAAGAAACTGAAGAAAAATGGGCTTCATTACCTTCAATATTTACAGAATTAGTGGATAATATTCATAAAAGATGAAATAAATGTGGACAGTCTGAAGTTTTTCAGATAACCAATGTTACTGGATTGCTATTGATCTTAGGAGAAAATTAGAAGTAATTACAATTCTGCACTGGTAGTTCTAGGGTCTAAGTCTCATGCTCTCAGGACCTGGGAGGCTGCACACTGGTGCAATCAGCTCCTTTATGGATTGCTATCTCCAGCCCTTTCAAGGCTTTGACTCACTTATCATATCCCAGCCACAAAACTCTACTTGAAAGCAGATTCATTGCTTGGATTTCTTTACTGATGTACTATCAGAAGTATAAACTGCACTCCTTTGGTGATCTATGAGAACTAAGAGCTCATATTACTTGCAGCTGTCCCATAACTCAGTCCAAAGGTGATGATTTCAGCTTCTCTCCTGCTATCTGAGTATTTCTGCTTCATACCCCTCCTACTAGCAGTAGTATTGCATATCACCACTCTACCATGTATTTCTGAACTGATTAATTTCTGTGTCTCTGTTTAAGCATGCAATCTTCATCTAGACATAATCTATTCAGTTCATACAATATTGGATGTTGTGCATTCTATATCTCTTTACTGCAAAATACTCTTTCATAATCATAGGAACTCTGTCTTGTTTATCCAACCCTCAGTGTCTCATTTTAGTAATATTTTAAGTACACTTTTAAGCACTGCTTCTAAGTTTTACATCTTCTTGCACATATTTTTTCTTTTTTTTTCAAGACTATACAGTTGGTGTGATATTTTATATTGTTTATTCTGTTTTCCTTGAATTATTTTAGCTTACGCCAAATAAATTATATTTAAAGTGACCTTGAGGATTTATGGCTGAGCTTGATCACAGTGTTTCCATTTCTCTTTATACAATGCTGTCTTTAGCTTGTACTTTCAAAGTGAAAATATCACAAAGCAAACAGATAGTCAGAGATATGTTCCCTGTCATTGTGACAGCTGTAAAGAGATAAAACCCCAAACCATTCTGTTTGTGTCAAAGCTATGGAGGAAGGACTCTGCCAATTAGTAAGTCTTTAAACAAAAACATGTCTATTTACTGCAGTAATGGAGAACTGTCTCTAAAGCCCTTACTGATTTCAACTGTTGCTTCTATCATGGCTGGGGAAAAAACTCTGTCTAGCAGTTTTATAATATTCTTGCCTGCATGGAGCCTTATAAGTTAGTTTGAGGGCTGGAAACATTGGATAAAAATTGCTGCAATTCAAGGTGCAAAATTCTGATTTGATAAAAATCTCCATGCTAATTAAAATATACTAGTAATATTTATCTTGAAAAAAATTTGTATTGAGAGAATTTAATTGCCAGAACTCAGTGGGATCTCCCAAAGCTACTCCAAAACTTTTTCTTGACCTTTTCTGGCACATTCCCTGTTGCATGATGATTCAGCTCGATGTGACTGGCTGCCACTATTATTTAAAACAATGTGAAAGGCAAACATTTGGTGTTCCTTTTGTACAGCTGAAAGCTGTGAGTATTTTTCACAGTGCATTTTGTGCTCCCTGGATCAATGTAAAGTTGAGCCAGACCAAAAGGCTAACAGCCAGTGAAATTACTAGTTAGACCTGAGCCTTCCAAATTTGGGATTTGCTGATGTTTTAAAGAAAGATAGAAACTCCATATTGATCCCGAGCATGCCGGGCACCTGTTCAAAGTATCTGACACATACCATTTTGTAGTTAAGAACTCACAAAATAGCATGGTTGTAGAGATCTTTATATGGGTACCTCAGGAACCTTGAACAGTGATGGGCCAAAGATTCAGGAGGAGATCTACCAGAAGGACATGGAACATGCCAGCTTTTGCCAATGCTGCCAGGAGCTTGACTATGCCTGGCTGGATAACTAGAGTCAAACCAGCAGCGATACAGGACTCACCATGACTTGAACTGGATAATGAAAGCTAGAGACTACTGCAAGCCAAGACTTCTCAAACTCCCACAAAACACCAAGAAGTTCCAAGGATAAAGAGAATAAATGGGCTGCCATTGGTCTGGTTAAAGATAAATGATGATTTTATTTTTTTTTCTCTAAGCAGATGCTTGGTTGGGGAAAAGTTCTTTTGTGTGCCAATCATATGCTAGTCCCACTACCAGGTGCTGTGCACACTGCAGATGGCTGTACTGCAGATGATCTCAGAGCTGCACTTGCTCTGGGTTGCCTGCTAAGGCAGGTTGTCTCCTGCCAGCCTCTGGAGCAGCCTGGCACCCTGCCCCAGCCTCGTCATCACCCCAAGTAGTCTTAATGAGGTCTTCGTCATTCTCTTGAACCCTGACCCTATGCTTGTCCTTGCACAGCAATATATGGCGTGAATCACAGAACTACCTGCAGCCTGATTCATCCCTGCAGCTGGGTCAAGGTTCCTAAGCCACGCAGAGCTTCTTCTTGCTTTCCTTCTGAGCTGTGTTCCCCCCTGCACAGATCTCATCCCTTTGGTGCTCACTTATCCCCACAGAGTCGTCTCGAGCATTTCCAAAGACAACGGGTAATAGTTTTCGTGAACAAGAGGCAGACCCACGAAGAGAAGCCATCACAACTTAACTCACTTCATCTTGCTCCGGCAAATTGTTGGCGGAACGTCTCATTCCCACGGCCTGGATAAACATCCTCTGTACAAACAACATTGTATAATGTGCCGCGAGTGATGAAAACGCACTGCTCTCATTTCTGGCACCTCTTTTCGGTGCCACCGCTTGGCTCTCAAGAGGATCTCCTTTCCCCCGGAGCACAAGGGGGCGAGGAACTCCCTCCAGAGCTACCAAGGAGGACACAGAAAATACCTTACGAGGTACCCTCCTCGAAACTGGGGACAGAAGGAGGGAGCGCTCTTAGCTGCGGGAAAAGCGGTAAACTAGCAATAGGATGAGAGGACATGGGTTTAACCTGCACCGGTTAAACCGAGGGAGATTCGGTTGGACTTGAGGGAGAATTTCTTCACAGAACGGGTGATTACACATTAGACTGGACTGCCCTGGGAGGTGGTGGAGACACCGTCCCTGGAGGTGTTTAAGAAAAAACTGGACGTGCCCTTGGTGCCGTGGTCTAGTTGACGTGGTGGTTCGGTCATAGGTTGGACTCGACGATCTTAGATGATTCTGTTAATAGGATTCTGTCAGGGAAGCCCCGGATAGAATCCCGCTCTATCCCCTTTAGTCCCTCTGCCGCAAAGCGGGGCTGCGCCACCTCCCTATTCCCCTTTCCCTGCCCCTGATTCCACTCCAGGACACGGGATCGCGCTCCCCCCCTCGGACCTGCGATTTATGGTTTATGGGCCACTCCCGAGCCTCGGCCACCGGGGCTGCGGCCCGGCCCGGCCGTGAGAACAGCGCACAGCCGGCTCCGCCCCGCGGCTGCGCACACGCTCGATCCGGGGCTCAGCGCCGGCAGCTGCGTCGCTCCCGGAGCCTCCGGTTCTGTCCCTGTGCCGTGCCCGGCCCGGCCCGGTCCGACCCGGCCCGCGGAGCCCGCGCCGCAGGTGGGGACGGAGGGGCGCTCCCGCGGCGGGCGGGGGCTGCGGGGCGCTGGCGGAGCTGCGCGCCGGGCGGGGGTCGCTGCGGCCCCCCTGGGCCTCGATGGGCCCGGGCAGGCCGGCGGCGGAGCGGGGGGGGCTGGCCTGGCCTTGCCCTGGTCTGGCCTGGCCCGGCCCTGCCACGGGACGGCTCCCGCGCCGAGACCACCCCAGGCCGAGCGGGGAGCGGGGGCCGGCCGGGCAGCCCAGCAGCTGCCGAGCTCGCCGGGCCTTGGTCCAAGTCTGCCGGCTGTAAACTTCGCCATGTTTGTGAGAGTAGCTGGCGATGACGGACGAGAAAATCTCTAAACCCCAGCATTTTTCACTCCTTTATTTATTTGGGCGGCGCCCGCCTTACCGCCCAGGCAGTGTCCGAGACGTGGGTCTGTAAAGGGGCCGTGAAAGGCAGCGCTGGTCGTGCCCGCCCGAGCTGGCTGAGCCTGTCGCTGCCGAGTCACTGCTTTAGCCTGCTGTGGAGGAGCTTGTGATGTTCGCGGTTAAGGGACTGCTGGTGGGGCAGACGGTGGTTGCGATTCGAAAGCTTTTACTGTATTGAAAAAGAAGTAGGTTTGTAATTTCAAGTTTTTATGTTTGTATATAAAGGGTAAGAACACTAGCCTAACTTGGTGGAGAAGTATAACAATTTAGTTTGACTCTATGAAGTTTCACTGAGTTTATAAACAAAGTTTTTTTCCCCTAGTCTTACATGTAGCTCAGGATGTGGCAGTTCAGTCTGTCTTGTGACACTGTCTGGGTTTTGTACCATTGTGCTGCATTGCATAGCAAGTTGAAGGGTGCAGTTGTAAACAAAAGCCACTTGTCGCAACATTTTTAATTTACCAAACTCATTTTAACAAACTGAATTCACAGAAACCTCAGATGAGTCCAAGGCGAATGGAGTGTAACATTAGTTCCAAGGGAGACTGGACCAAAGCAGAGCTGTTCATGAAGTAAGATTTCTGACTTTAGTGATAATATAGAAACTGTGACATACAGAGTTGTTATATTGTCAGAGTTGCTACTGTTTAGCCTATGAGTGCTGGATAAAAGATCAACATGTTCTTGATTTGTGGTCAGCTGTAATAAGGTTCAGGCTTGGCTAGGAGAAAAAGCATATTGGTGAATCCAGTTTTGCTTGAAAGTGGTTCTGTGTTTTCCTGTTTCTGAACTGAGACGTTTCTCTGTCTGGCACCAGAGATTAATTATTGAAGCTCAGGTACAGTTGGCGTTGGAGGATGCACCTGCATTAGTACTTTAATTCAAGTGAAGGATGTGCTCTTGAAAGGAGTTCCCAATCATCCTTGCTTGCTGCAATTTGGTTCATGTCACAGTGTGATCAGGGAGCGTGTGAGCTTTTCCTTCTGGTAAAAGCTAAAACTAGAAGGTGCACTTCAGTTGTCAGTGGGAGTTGGATGAAGTGGTAGCAGAACAGCACGATCCCTGAGCTGTCAGATCTGTAATTGTGACAGCTATTGCTTATGCTGCAAGACTCAAGTTCCATAGCTTGAAGGCTGCAGGTCAGCTGCAAGGAGAAAAGTAAACAAAAACCCCATGTGAAACAATTGTCAACAATGTTAGCAGCTTTTTCAGGATTTTTTTTCCACTAGCTCCATAGTTTTAATTTTCAATTCAACAATTTCCATTATTGAATGGCTCCCAAACTTAGAATGTTTAAAAAGTGCTGTAGCACTTTTTGAACTGAAGGGTAAGAAAGGTAAATAGCTTTCCTGTTTGTAAGGGTTTAATGACATAAATGAAAAAAGTAATCCTGCGTATTTGCTGGCACAGTAACTGGGACTACTTAGCATTTGTTTACTTACTTTCCTTCTCCCACAATCACCTAGCTTTTGTCGCAGTTTAATAAATTAATGTTGTGTTTCCATTGCCCTCACTATATTTAAGATATTTCTGTTCTGTCTTGAGTAGTTGGTTTAAAATATTCTGACTTATTTTCCTCTTCTAATCTTCCTTGTAAGACCTACTTTTAGTGAACCAGCATAATTCTTAGCTGCCACTCTAAAAATGCCTCTTAATGGAAAAAAAAACATGCAGTTCCTCAAAACACTGATGAATTGAGTGACTGCTGTCTCTGTGTGTTAACTAACTAAAATGGGTTATGTAGATAAACTGGACAACTAATTGCCATTGCTGTAGAGGTTTGGTTTTTTTATCTTGGAGGTTTTTTCCAACATGTTGCAAACTGGGGAGGTTTCTGCTTACTGCATTTTTTTAAAGACTTTAGTTTTAAATGCTCTGTGTTTCAAGGTAGATATTTTCAGTGTCATTGCTGAAAAGCCACAGTAATGAGAAAAAAATTAAAATACATGTAAATAACAAAAAAGCTTTTGTGAGTAATACTCTTTTTTAAACAAGTCTTTATAAGTGCTATATATTGGCAGCTGCTATGTTCAAGTAACACCCATTTTTTGCTTGACTCCCCTGTGAATTAGTCCTTACTTGAATTAAAGGGAATCATCAGTTTAAATACCAGGCAATGTATATTTCTAGCTTGGAAACTATTAGCTAATCCTGTACTCTCAAAACAAGCCCAGGCTAAAAAATTTATTGAAATTAGGTCTGTCACGTATGTAGAATTTACTCAAAATTGCTTTCTATGGCCCAGTCTTGATACTTTTTTTATTTTAATGCCAAGATGAGTGTATTGTGTTAAAGCCTGTACAATAACAATACTTTGAAAAGCCATTGCAACTTTCACCAGCAGTTGTACTGTTCTAACTTCAAAGCCTCTCACTGATCCCCTTTCAACCTGTGCATCTGAACAAAGCTCCCAGTAAATTCAGGTTCTTTGCAGTTTGGGATTGACTCCAGCTTGACAGAGCCTTAGTGCTTTGCAGGTCTTAAGGGATCTGAGCAAAGGAGAGCTGAGTCTTGTTAGACTGTGGCCACAGACTAATCGTTACCTGCTGCAGAGGAATAAATGCAAGCCAATGTTTGAATCATTCTCCCTGAAAATTTCCTTCTGACTTTTTTTTAGACATGGGAAAATCACTTTCTCACCTGCCTATGCATACATGCAAGGAAGATGGCTATGATGGAAGCTCAGTGTCTGATAACGTGAGGAATGGTTTAGTTCATTCAGAAGTGCACAATGAAGACAGCAGATGTGGGGATGTGTCACAGTTTCCCTATGTGGAATTTACAGGAAGAGACAGTGTCACCTGCCCAACTTGCCAGGGCACAGGAAGAATTCCACGAGGTAAGTTTCTGTGTTTATTATTTTTATTTCTTTTTTTTAACCTATAAATTTGCATAATAACAATATGCAGTTATAATAATTCATAGCAAATAGCTTTTCTCATATTTTTACTTTTTTTTTAGCACTAAGCATTTTGTTACACTAAATGAGTGTAACAAATGGGGTCAGCTGTTACACCTTGGCTGTTACAACCTGGATCTCCTCTTGTCTGTACAATGCAACTGTTTCTTTCTCCTGAGCCCTGAATCCACACATAACCATAACCTTTAGGTTCACGGCATTTTATTGCATCTTTTTTTAACGACCTATTTTAAATTATTTGAATCAATACATAACTGCAAAAATGGCTGCAAATACAGAGATGGAAAAGTAGATCTAGGATGCAACACCTCTTCCCTGATTTATAGTGATTTTTTTTTTTTTTTTTTTGCCCTCACTGCTGCCAGTGTCCTTTGTTTTCCTTTATCCTGCTTTTGTCTCACTCATGCTTGGTAGGTGGATAACTCCAGCCTGGAATTGAAAACATATACGTTCTTTGGCTGCCTAGGGAAGGAGTAGGCTACGCAGCATTAGTCTCCATACCTAACTGTTTTGTTTGCTTTTCCTCTTGGTAAAACATGCTGCTTTGTTATGCTCCTGTCCTAAATGATAAGCTACCTAAATATTTATGAAGAGACCTGTGGAAGGAGAATGCAGGATATCTGAAACCAGGCAGAAGGAGACAGTGACAAATGCAGTGGGCCAAGGCACAGCCTTTTGCTTCAGCTGTGAGATTTTGCCTTTGACTGAGGAAGAGGTGATGAGGTGATTTCGTGTTTGAGTTTGCTTTTGCCAGACCTCTTATCCAAAACAGATTATTGGGTGTAAAAGCTCTTGGAACTGATACTGACCTGCAGATCGGGAAACTTGAGTGATGTCTGTGCCATGTTGTCCTTCTACATGTGCTTCATTGAGATTAGGTTATGATACAGTTCACAAACACTTGCATCTCATCTTTGTAGAAGGACCAGGGAGCATAGAGTATTTCAGTGGTTGCAAATACCATAGGAGATTTGTGTTTTAGCTGTTAAACTTTCTACTACAATGTATTCTTGGAGTACCACTGAATTCTGCAAATTTGACACCTGGAAAAACTCTGAAACTAAAAATTACCTTAGCCAGCAAGGGTAAAGAAGTTTGTTCTGTTAACTTGTTAACTTGAAATACTTGTATATATCAGTAACATGTTTTACTCAAAATGCAGAAATAATAGGATTTCTCTGTTCAAAAGCATGCTATTTTCACTGTAGAATCCTTAGATATAATGCTTAAATAAATGTAAGTTAACTATTTTATTAAAGATTTTGCAGTAACTATAAAAACATGCACATTGTCTATACATTCTAATGAAATAATGTGGTTAAATTTAGAACTTAAAATGAGTTATTAGAGATAAGAGGATTGTCTTTCTAATTATTCTTTAGTATTTTAGAGAGAAAAAATGTCATGTTTGGAGGTCATTTCCAGGGAGAGGGGAAAAATTAAGAATGACAGCATTACTAGTAAGACTATAATTTAGTGATACGATGGCTAAACTATAATAAATCTATGAATTTATGTTTTGTTACTTGGACAGCTTTAGTTTTTTAGTGTGATGTGTGACAGCAGGACTGTGCTATGTTCTTCAAAGGTTGAAGACTTCATCGACGTAGACATGAAAATGTGTTTTAAATTGGTACAGGCTTTTTAGAAAGATACAGTGGCATGCAAAACATCAACCTTCGTTAGCATGTTTTGCTTATCGTAGTTATTCAGCATGGAATCATTGCCAAGTGCTTGAACAGCTAAGTGATTATTTGATAAAATTTTGCATTTGGCTTAAAAATTGCAGATCCAACTTGGCTTTGAGGCCTCTGTTCTCATACAGTTCCACAACAAATGGTAAAAGTTCTACTGGAAGATGTAGTACATATATATTCAACAACTACTTGTCTGTGCACGTGCTTTTTTACTTCTGCTGTTAAGATAACCCATTTAAAAATGCTGTCTAGTGACATAACTTTCCTGGAGAAATTCCAGTAGATACTTATTTTGACTTCCAGGGTGCTAGAGCTCAGCAGCACCATGATAAATATGGTTTTCTATACTCCTGGTTTCCAGAATGCAGTGTATGCATAGCTTGTGTTGCCCAGATCACCTGTATTGATAGCTTTGGTTGTTTCAGTTTGGGCTTGTTTGTTGGGGTTTTTGTTAACCAAACCTGAGCTCTGCTTTTCAGAAGACTACATGCAGAATGCCTTCTGGATCAGTTCTTACTGCCCAAGCTTCTGGATATTTTGTCCCATGAGTTCACGTGTTCTGGCATAGAGAGCTTGGAGCTGTTCTACATCTCTTCTCCAGGAAGTGGTGCAAGAGGCAGTACTGCCTCTGGTCATGTGTGCAGCACAGAGACAGAATTTATTGCTGTTTTGGTCCTTGTGGACTTGGTGTTTTTTCATCTTGATGTTGCGTAAGCCATGCTCTATTTCAGAAAGTGACATCAGCTATAGTAGCATTTGACCCGGTCCTTATCTGGAATTTAAATGTTTATCTTTAGTGTTTATTCTTTGGTACCACTAAGTTGTAACGGGTACTCTTTGTTTAAAAGTGCTGCAACAACACTTATTCTTTGTTTAAATTCTGAAAGGGTGTTTTTGTTTCCAGGGCAGGAAAATCAGCTGGTGGCCTTAATTCCATATAGTGATCAAAGACTGAGGCCAAGAAGAACGTAAGTCGATAGCTGTTTGTGATACTTGAATCTTCATTTAATTATTCTCTTCTAGTTAAAATTCAACAATTCAAATGAGATAACAGTAAGAAGAATCAAGCAGAAATCACTGGAATGCTTTCTTGCATTCATTATTGGAAGAACAGGGCTTGTGGGTAATACCAGCCTTAACCTCTAACTCTTGGAGAGTTATTTATTAACAGGTGTGCATATTTCCATCACAGTACATCTTAGCTAAGTACAAGGGTAAGGAATTACCTACTCATCTACATGTTTACAGTAATGATGTGAATATATCTCAATCTCTGTAGCATCCTAATTGATCTAAGCAGACACATCTTCACTATTAGAGTTTGAGTTAATCAGTAATGTCTTTGAGCCACTGCTACAAAATAAGTCACCTAAAATTAATTTGTAATATTATGATCTTTGTAGCTAGAAAAATCTACAATTTACGATGCAGTATATTTATTTTTTTTTTCCAGTATCTACTTAGGGGATTCACTACAATGTTCAGGGCTTTTTGTTCTGACATGTTTTGGTTTTTACTTCCTTTTTTTAAATGTTTTGATATTTTTGTAGCAAACAGAAATGAGTGCCAGGAAAAATAAATATATTAGCTTCACATAATACTATTCTGGATAATATATCTGATGTAATGGTAGTACAGATTTGAAATGTATTACTCTAGTGTTCAAATCTTGACAAAATTGGAGGTGAAGTACATATTTTTATTTGTGGAGAGTTTTCTTATTATCTCTCACACCACTACTACCACCCACCCTCCTGTGCACAGAGCCACACCCACACAAATATACCCTTTTGTATTAGCTTGATTGTGAATTTCCTGCTCCTTAGTTCTAACACTTTCCCTGGAAGTCGGGTTTCTAGGTCATAAGAGCTTTGTTTTGTGTTCTGGGTGTTTTTGAGGGGCTTCCACAAAATAGCAGAAGTTGTGCTATAAATAAATGAAAAAGGAAGTGGATTTGTTTCAAAGCGCATAAATATTTACCTTTTCCATTTTCCTTTGCAAGTTACAAATGCTGGGATAACCACATGATTTGAAATGTGATTTCTGGTGTATATGCAAGAGTAAGAGGTGTTTAAGACATAGCTGTGAAGTGCAGCATAGGTTTTTTCTCTTTTTAGAAGCTAATGGAAGCTAGAAATAGACTGAATTAGTTGTATTGACTACTCCTGCTCCTTATGATTTAAAGAAAATAGCATGTCACTGTTTTTTAATGTGCTTTTGACTCTGAAATGTGCTTTTTTTCCTCCAGAAAGCTCTATGTGACTGCTTCTGTAACTGTGTGTTTACTACTTTCTGGACTGGCTGTATTTTTCTTGTTTCCTCGCTCAATTGACGTTCAGTACGTTGGTGTGAAGTCAGTGTATGTCACTTATGAACCAGACAGGCGGATAATCTATCTAAATATTACGGTAAGTCTGACTGTTTGGGTGTCTGTAAGGCATAAATGCACCAGGAGATGCTGCTTTGAGAGTTTAATGTACATAGAAAATGTGGTCTGGCTGAAAAGCTTAGCTGGTGCCTTAAGAACTAGAATCAATGACGAGTTTGAAAAACGTAGCTGAGCTTGCTGTGGCTGGTTCTTGTAGTTATAGTTAATAGAGGTGTAGTTGCAAGCTGGCACTGGGTCTTCTGTTTTCAAGGGAACAGTAAATTTGGAGTTCTCAGTGTTGCTTTTGGAATATGTCCAAAATATAGTGTGTGTATGTAGGAATGCTGTTTGTTACTGCCCTGGTATTATGCCTCTGTCAAAATTGGTGTTGAGGAAAAATACTTTCTTATCCACCTTAAAACTCAAAGGAGCTCTTCCCACATAGTTCTTGATCTCTTTGTAATGACCTTGATAAAGGATTGCCTGAAGACTTTTGGTAGTATTCTTAATTTTAAACAAGGCAAAGCTGCCATGGGAGAAAGACGTCCTTTGACAGCTAAATTTCCTGGAATGAATAATTGAGGATAGGAAGAAATGCAGTATTGTTACCAGGAAGGCTGTGCAGAAGTTTGTGTCACTCAATATGTTCACTAAACAAACTCAGAAAGGAGTTAAGTGATGGTTGGTAACCCCACTCCTCCCTGCAATCCTCACAGGAAGGAGAATTTACTTGCAGAATTTCTGATATTACTGTCTCATGCACTAGATTCAACATGCTTGCTCATCAAGATACACCGAATGGATAGCTGTTACTGGTTTGTGTTTTGTTTTTTTCAGAACACACTTAATATAACGAATAACAACTATTACTCTGTTGAAGTGGCAAATATCACAGCCCAAGTTCAGTTTTCAAAAACAGTTATTGGCAAAGCACGGTTAAATAACATCACCAACATTGGTCCACTGGATATGAAGCAGGTTAGTAGCTTAGGCTTTCAAGGTTAAACATATGTTAATCCTCATATATAGATTTATTTATTTGTGTTTTCATTGCTTTTTTTATTGTGGTTTTTTTTTTAGATTGATTATATGGTGCCCACAGTCATACAAGATGAAATGAGCTACATGTAGTAAGTGTACTCACCTATAAATATCATGTGGATCTTACTAAAAGTTGCAGTGGTGTTGAAAACAACTTATTGCAAAGTTAGCAGGAATTTGTTTGAGAAGTTGCTGGGGCATTTTCTTTAATTTTAATAGTACTGAAAGATAGGTAAACCACAATTGCTTGATTAGTTTCGTATAGTGGCTTGCTTTACCTGGCTATAAACCCTTTAAATGGTATTTCTGTTACAGTATTTTTGGCCTTGACACTAGTAAGGACTGCTGGTTTAGGGGGTGAAAGTGCAGGTGTGTTCCCCTAACAAGTTCTTTAGTAACTTTCCCACAACTTTCTCTGTAGTAGAAGGAAATTTGTATTTAGTGGTATGCAAATTAGAGACTTGTCTTACACATTGTGTATACAATGGTAAGCAGCCTGCCCTTTGAGCAGTTTTATTCTCTAAGTTCGTTGTTCCAACAGACTGTTAGCTCATTATATCATGGTCACAAACCCGAGTTTTAGTTCTCTTACACTGAAATCCAGACTGAACAGAAAGAGTTAACTATTGAGACTTCAGGTCTGTGTGCAGTTCTCATGGGTACCAGCCCCTTTGGGGTGGGAGAAAACTTTATTGCTTTGGAGTGTTGAAATAAAATTACATAGGTGTGAAATGCCATGAGAGGCACAAACTTCAAATCAACAGAAAATGTTGAATCTCTGTCACCTTTTAAAATTATGGAAGTTAGCTTTATGTAAACATTGAATCTTGTGAATCTGCTCACTCTTTGGATGCCTGAGGAATAAATAAATGTCATAAATAGCCTTCATGGAACTCATGGTAATGCTGTAATTTTTTACAATTTGGATGAGCTGAGTTCACTGACTGTTTATATTTTAAATGTGTTGGTGCAGGGGGAAAGAATGACAAAAGACAAATACTGTAGGTGGCTGCCAAGCAATCTTACTGAACTGACCACGTGCTTTTATTCTAGAGCTGATAAGTTTGTGACCAAGAGCAATGATTAAGAAGCAGGGGTTAAAAGTATGCACATACATGGTGCTCTTTATGACTGGCATGTAGGTGTGTTTCAGAAAATGTAAATCTGAAAAGGTTGTCTTGCAAGAGAACAATAACCTTGACTTTGGAATCTCTGTATGTTGGTTAAAGGTTACTTTACATAATATAGAAGTGGATGAAAAAAAAGGTGACGAAAGTGATACTGACAAGCTTTAAATGTAGTGGCTCAGGTTAAGTTTGGTTTGCTTCCAGAAGATGGAATGAACACTTTCTGAGGGCGTTGCTGTTAGCAAACATTACATGAAAGCAAACACACATGAAGACAGTACCTGTGAAAGTAAGACTGTATGTAAGGTGAGCATACAGTCACTGGCAAATGATTCTGTTACCACTGCCAGCAACTCTGTAGTCTCTGTATATACAGACAGCAGAATTTCCAGTTGAAGCCAGAAATTATTTTAGATAATTACCCTGAAAAAGTTTGATGTAAATCTAACAGTTGTTCTTCTTTTTTGCAGTGACTTCTGTACTTTACCATCTATCAAAGTACATAACATAGTAGTGATGATGCAGTAAGTATGGTACCTTCCTATGTGTGAGAAACAACTTCAGCAGCCATGTAATTCTCATTAAAATGATACTCAAATACTGGAGTCTTTGCATCATAAATAAAAGGAAGTCAACTTGCTTTCTAGTGCAGTAGCTTTTTAGTTAGAGAAAGTGAACTGTCTTTTGACAGTTTCTGGTGGTGTAAAGACTGGATTGAGAATTTTTGTTACTGTATCTGTTCTGCAGCTGGGCTGTAGCCATGGAGCTACTGAGTTCTCAAAAACTTTAAAATTACTTTGTGTATCACCCACTGCTCAAAACTTGCTGAGATCTTTGATCTTGAAGGAGTTCCTGGCTTTAGTACTCTTGTCAGAGACTGCTTTTTGTGACATTGCATAAATTTCAACATGGTAGGGTCTTTAGTTGGTGAGGGACTAGGTTGTGTCTTTAGATTTGATATGGCATGGCTTGTAGCTTGCTTAATCATTTGCTTTCTTGTCACAAACGTGAAATATTACTTAGAGTAGTAAATATTACGAGTAAACCTCAGCTTTAGCATCTTTAGGAAAAGGAACCAAATGTCTTTCATGGAGAAAATTTGTAGTGGTAAATCAGTAATGTTCTTAAATGTATTTAAAACATATTTTGTTCCAAAACTTTTTCCTTAATAATACTAGTAATATAATCACACTGATTTTTTAGAATAGGAAACTCAAAATCTCTTCTCTTCTGTCTTTTTAAGAGTGACAGTGACCACCTCATACTTAGGCCACCCAGAGCAAATATCCCAGGAGAGATACCAGTATGTGGACTGTGGAGGAAACACAACCTACCAGCTGGGCCAGTCAGAATATTTAAATGTCCTTCAGCCTCCACAGTAAAAGCACCTGTTGGCTGTTGTGGAATGACTGCTGTTGGTGCTTGCAGAGATCCTTTGGATAGAGCTGGTGTTACAGGGAGTGGAGAGTACATGTGATGTACAGCATAGCAAACATGGAGATCTGTACACTTTAGATGCAAGGAGGGAAAGGTGCAAATTGTAAATAGGTGCACTTGTTAAATGTTGTGTTTTCCCCTTCTGTTTGCTTTCTGTTACTGTAAGCACTTCTGTCAAGTTGTGTGGTGGGGGGGAGAGGGGGAATATCAGATTCTTGAACAGAACTGGGACTTTTCCTTACAGTGTGGTACATCAGCTTAGAATAACTGTGTGTGTCTGTGTTTAGGTGAAATGTGTCACTAATGAGCGTTTTTTAAAAATAATACTCATAAATTTATAAGTTTGTATTTCAGTTCTTGATATTTGACTGTTGAAAACGCAGTGTTACTACTTAAATAACAAGATTACTTTGAGGTGTCTGGGTATGAAATTTCTATTAGTAACCCAATGACATAGTTCTTTATTTTGGGATTCTACACTTTATTTGCTATCCATGATTAGAGGTGACATGCAGTCTATGAAAGCCAGGAGAGCTCTCTTGGATGAAACTATAGTTGAATGTGCAGTTTCTAGAATCTGGCATCTTTTCATTCATATTTCCTCTTGCTACCTCTGGGATGTTATAAGGAGAATATATAGTGTTAGATTGAAAGCTGTGTTTAAAATTAAACAAGAAACAACTCCCACAACAATTACTGACAAAAAAAAATTACAAGACTCTAGAAAATGAAAAAGACTTTACCAATCTATTTTTAGTAAACTTTTTAGAATAGGTATTAAAATCAAGATTGTGCAGTTGGAACTAGGTGGGAAACTTTGATCATGGGTTTGGAGAGCTTGATGTAAATTTTTGTAATTTTTTTTTTTTTTACTGTTTTAATATATTATGTACCTAAGCAACTTTTAAGTGTTAATATGTTGGGTTGTGTTTATTTCTTGCACAGGCTCAGTAAGCAAATGCAGTAGTTTTCTGTACCTCCAGAGCACTCAACAGTCACATCAGTTATGTAAGGGAAGATGAAGCAATTCTTTCTGTAGGAGTAAGTGCTGATATAATTGTGAGGTTACTGACTGACAACACAAAATAATTTCTGTAGCACAGTTTGCACTTACAAATTTCTGGGGTAAGTGTCAATCATGATGATTTTAAACTTTGGGTCCAAAGTTGTTTGACTTCTGAAGACTGACTGTTCCGAGGGTTAACGTTTTAATTAGCTAGGTCAGGATTGTTTTATTTCTGAATTAGGTGAGATGCAGCTGTAAGAAAGTACTATTAAGACTGTTGCATTATAATGAATAATGTTTTCTTTTAAATAGATATTACTGGTTTTATGCTGCCAATCTCCTGGAAATAAGCTACACAAAATCAATGGCAATAAACACAATAGAAAAAAGCTTCAGAGTAACTTGCCACTAACCATTTCTGATGGGCCAATACTTCAGTGAAGATACATGTCTACAGTATTCCTTTCTTTGCTGGCCTCTCTTAGATGGACCTAAGGGTGTGGGTGGGGAAAAAATGTGGGTGGTGTAAGACTGATTTAAAAGACATTAAGTAACCATAATACCCCCCCCCCCCCCCCCTTTCTCTATTTGAATTGCTATGAGTGCTTATTCCAAGAGTCTGTGAAAACTTCGGGAACCTCAACTGTCAATTTCGGAAAGTTGTTGATAAGGTGAAGACTCCATCTTTTGCCTTTAGAGAACTTCTGTAACTGGAGTAGTCAATTGAGATGACTTACCATGGCTATATTCTGAAGATTATTCTTGATTTTGGGCCCTTGAAAGTAAACATTCTTTATTACAGCTCACAGTCGTGAGGGAGGCTAGTTCACAACTGACTCATCTTTCTACTGTTTAGATGGGGTTCAGTCCTGTAGCTGCTAAAGTGCATTCATAAGCTTATCTGATAGCCTGAAAAGATACAGGTAGTAATAACTAAAGACCAGGAGAGTGGGGAGCTGGCTAGAATCAGAGAGGTGAACTCATCATACCAGTTGTAGAAAGATAAGCTGATAATGGAGAGTAGAGAGAGAGAGAGAGAGTTCTGGTTTAAACCATATCAGAGCTGAAGTCTGCCAGCAAGTGACACAGGGTCTTTTATTTTAGGCTTAAATACTTATACACTAGAGTGTTGTTTTTGTTTGGGGGTTTTGTTGTTTATGGTTTCTTGAAGTAGAAGAAGAAAGCTGTAGGCAGATAGCTATATTGATTAAAAAAAATTCTTCTAAGGATGAAAAGTAATTAAAATAACTGGAATGGCACAATGATCAAATTATTTGGTGACAGTAGTGAATCCTGCTTTTGAGCAAGCATGGCAGGGGGGAAGTTACACTTCATGCAACGTTGATACTCAAACTGGCTTTTGAAATTTTGGTGGACATGCTGAGCAAAATCAATACTTACATCTGTGGTTCTTAACCTTGCATGAAGTGCTTGGGATTCGCTGATTTAAATTAAGGAATTGAGCAGAGTTATTCTTTCCATATATGTGTCGGGAGAAGATAAAACTCCGTTTTTTTCATCTAGGGTATCTAAACATCAATTTGTGATAGATTTACTGAATGGAGTTCTCATCTTAAAAAACAGACTGTGGGTTAAAGATACTACTGAATTCTCAAATTAAGAGAATCCTCAGTAGTGGGAGAATGAAAGGCTTAAGGTTCCAAGTGCTAATATTCCCTTGCACAACTGTCAGCATATTACTAACCAAATAAGGCAAATAAATTTAAATTTATGTACTGATTTTAATATAACATCTCATCAGATAAGCTGGTAAACATCTGTGTGAATATTTAACTTGTACTTGCTTTATGTGACCAAGCTTGGAAACATGCTAAGGGAGCAAGAGAACTCACTATTAACTTGTTTAACTTTGTAAACAAGGTATCAGTATAGATCCAAGTGCCAGACCTTTCATTTTTCACATTCATTTTATCTTGATCTTAAAATAAAGAAGGCGAGTCTTTCAGTTCAGTTGTAAATCAATAAATGTAATTCTCTCCAGAAAGTTGGCTTGAAACATTACAATTTCTTTCCTGGTTTATATTATGTGTGTCTTCTGAAGTGTTTCATATTTCACTTGTAACTGCCTTTGGTCTTCAGACACTATCAAATACATTTATACTGGTGTGTTTATTTCTAGTAGAATTCTTTTCACTTGAATAGTTTGTAGCAATTCCTTTATCAAAACCTATTGCACTTTAAAATGGAAGCTCTGTTAGTTATTTCTTTAAGCAGTAAGAAATAT
Organism: Cinclus cinclus; assembly: GCF_963662255.1. Lineage (NCBI taxonomy): Eukaryota > Metazoa > Chordata > Aves > Passeriformes > Cinclidae > Cinclus > Cinclus cinclus. Next base: position 27,029,951 of record NC_085046.1, read on the forward strand.
AGTCCAGATGTTGCACTGTAATGGCACTATTGAAAATCAGCTTAATGTATTCTGTTTAAAATAACTGTAAAATTTCAAAATTTTAACATAAGTAACTATGGAACATTTAAATGCATAATAGTGTTGACTATTTGGCCATTGGAGAGCAAAGTTATTGTACATTTCAAATACACTGCTTTAAAAATAAAAGAATGAATAAATAACCATCCAAGATCCAAACCATTAAAGATCTAACCATCAAATGTCTATTTTGAGAGATGTAAAGGGAAGCACTCTTATTAAAAGATGAAATACCTGACATTCTTGAATTCCTGGTGTGGGAAAAAGCCTGTAGAAGTTCATTCATAATTTCTTATCTCGCTGTCATAGGGATGTTTGCCTAATTCCTAATCTTTTGTGAAGACAAACCATAAATATCTTTTTCCTCTCTGGTATAACTTTGAAGTTCTTAATGCACTTCTGATGTGTGCATGACCTTGATATTAACATTGTAGTGTTTATATTAAGCAGCCTGTTGTTGGCAGATTTGAGCACATTTTAGTTGACTTAGCTTCAAATTGTCCTTGAAGTTCTGCAAATGAATATTTTTTTTCATAGTAGTGCATTGTAAACATGCCTAGGCTTTTTAGCATGTGGTTTATAAAGGGAACCATTTAAATGCTGAAACTCTTCTTGGATTGAACCATGAGGGTCTTTAACTTAAGTGTTGTGTCTTCATCATAGAAAAGATGGTGCTTGGAGTGGTATGAGAGAAATTTCTATATTCAGAAAATGTTAAAAGAGAAATAGTGTTGTTTCTTATTCAGCATTTGAGGTTTCCTTTTTTTTCCCCTCTGTTTTTTGAAGGCTGGTAGTTGTGGTTTTGTTTTTCTTCTCACCCCCTAATCTATAGCAAAACATCTGTCTGTTCCCAGACAGCACCTGCTGAAATAGGTGACTTGTTCCAGAGTTGTGCAGCTGCAGGAAGCTTTATGTCAGCTGAACTGCACTTGTAAAGTTAAGAGATGAGAAAGACTAGCAATGGTACCTCTAAGAACTAAGTTTTTTACTTGCCTGTCTAACAAAATGCCACAGCCCTAGTAATGCTTTCAGGCTTTCCACTACTGAAAGGGCAGGACAAATAATGCAAGTGCAACCAATATGCTTCAACAATGGACTACTTGCAACCAGCAAAATACTTGTTAGTGATGGCCCTGGTCATGCTGAAAAGTCTTTTTTTTTTTTTTTTTTTTTTTTTTCTTTTGGCCCAGGGAAGGAGAAATAGATCCCAGCCAACAGATGCTGAAAACAATTATTTGGCTCTGGCAAACACCCAGTGTTTGTTCCACTTCCGAAGTCATCTTCCTATTTTATGTTTAGCTTGGGAATTCTGATCATTACCAGAGGGATATTTTGAGGTAGTTCTGCTACCTACAGCATTTGCCATGTAAACCTACTTTTCCATGGGTAGGCAGGTCTGTTGGCCAGGAAGAAGTCTGTGTGGAATCTGCACACTTTGTGTGGAGAGCCCTGCAGTCTAGTGGGAGACTGTTCAGTGGGAATAACATCCTGATCCTCATACTCTCCTCCTCCAGCCATCACAGCGATCCTACAGCTTGGATGCCTGTGTTTCCTGGGTACTGAAACTGCTTTTGCTTTGCATGGGCAGGGATGTTTAGTACCACACATGTAAGTGTATTATGGTGCCTGAGTATTTTGGGTCTGATTGTGACTTAGTTCTTTTGTTTGTTTTAAGGAAGCAAATTTAACTGCTGTTAACATCCACTGTACAGAGTGTGCATATAATAGCTTGAGATATGTATAGAGATACTAATGAGTGATAACTATTTTTGTAACTTAAGATGTTCTTGTAACGGTGTAGCAAACAATCTATCCAGTAAAGCATGATATACACTCTAGAAATCAAAGAGTATTTTGGAATGACTTGTAGGACACAGAAGCTATGTTAATGTAAGCTAACAGGGGTGCAAGGAATCTTGTTATTCAGTGGTTCAAAATCTGGACCACTAACTTCATTATGTTTCTAGACAGGATTGTTTGACTCAAAGAATGATATTAAATTTTCTATTTAAAAAGCTTGGATCATGTATATTTTTTTTAACTGACTTAGTATTTTTCTCCCCTTCTTCCTGTCTCCCACAAGTTTTCCCTCTATCTCACCATATTTTCCCACTAGCTTTCATGTATTTTCAAGGATATTACTTCATGTTTTGTAACTTGGCATTCCATGATGTGAACACTTTGCAATCTACTTTTTTTTATACTGTGTTTCATTGTGTTAAGTCTGTAATAAACTTGAGTATCTGAAAGCTGAACACCGTTATGTGAATGAATTAGTGTTGTCTGACTGAACTAGTGAAGTAACTGAGTTCAAACTTGGGCTGTTGTTGTGGGTTGGCCTCTGCCACCAGGTGAGCCCTGATGCTATTGCTCATACACTCTTCCCTCCCAGTAGGATGGTGGAGAGAACTAGGACAAAAGCAAGAAAATTTGGGTCAGGATGAAGACATTCTAATACGAGAAGCAAAGCTGCATGCACAAGCTAAACAAGATAAATTTATTTCCTAGCAGTGGGCAGCTATTTACAACAGGAAGATAAACTCCATAGCTCTGATTAGCCTTCCTTTCTCTTTTTCCTGAGCTTTTATTGCCAGGCATGATCCCATATGGGGATATAGCATCTGTCCTGGCTTTGTCTCCTCCCAGCTTCTTGACCACTCAGTCTAGGCCCTGCAGATTTGGGTGGATGCAAAGGGGGAAGAGGCAATGAAAAAGGAAAACCTCTGGTGCTGTGTGAACACTACTCAGCACTAGCCAAAACAAACCCAAAGAACAGAGCAGTGTGGCTGGGATGCTGCAAGGAAAATTTACTCTGTCCCAGACACAGTTCTACCTATCTGCAAAGTTACTTTAAGGAGCCATTGTTGCTGAAAAACCTGCATCTCTAGAAACTGGGCAACAAAAACCATTACTTTGGACCATTGGCACATTCTTAGTATTCAAATGTTACGAATAGCTTTAGACTGATGTTTTGGAATAGCTTAGTGGGATTTTTTTAATGTTTGTCCTGGAGAAACCTGTTGTCTGTTCACAAGTGCTACACCAGTTTTCTGGTTTGGATAACAAATGGGGGTCTTTGTATGTACAGGGTTTTTGTTCCAGCTTGTGAATCTCTTTAGAAAGTTTAAAAAAAACAGTCTACGTTTAGATGGGAGAACAACTACAGTCATGCTTGCTATGTTCTTTTTGATAGAGTCGTTTTTCCATCCCAGAGTTGTCACAATCCTTGTTACAGTTGTCTAAGACCTGTAGGGGACACTGCAAATGGGAGAGCAACCTTTAAGCACTACTTCCCTTTGTTTAGATAAGAGCTTGAAGAGCTGGGAAGAACTACTTATATCTTGTTTTACTAGTCTGGAGATGGATTGACAGAAATATATCTTTAATGGTGAACAGTTTTATTTGATCCAAAAACTTCAAACTATATTATTTGGGTTCTTCTCCTGTGTTTTTTTTTTTCCCATTTAAAGTAGGTAGGGGACTACAAAGGTGAAATTTTACCAGGTAAATTTCAAACTCCACTTTGCATGTCTGGAGAGTATAAAGAGCATTAATAGTGAATAAATGCATTGACAGATGAGAATGCATAATCAAAATTAATTTGGACAAATTTAAAGACCCAGTAATTGTTATTCTGGAACACCCAAAGCAGATGATATTGAGATCTAACTACTGAAAGGTCTGACACCTTGAAATAGACTAGTTTCAAAGACCTAATTGACAGAAACTTCTGAGAGATTTTGAAGTTTCTCTGGCTGTCTGTATATTGCTTTCCTTTTGCTTCTCAAAATTTCATACAGATCTCAGTATAACTGTATAACTGAGTGCATACTTGGGATGTGGTTTTGGGATATGTTCACCTGAAAGTACTCTGGGTACACTGATTATGAATGACGCTAATTGGCTTCCAATGTAAAGGTGATGTCCATCTGGCAACTTAAGGAATACCAAATCACACATTTAATCTTGCTAGAAATCTCTTGATGTCAGGTTAAATAAAGATCCTGCTACATTTCTGTTGTGATTTTTTTTCTTTTTGTTTTTCTTCAGGAATCCTTGCTTCGTAAGCCTCAGAGCTGAGGTGTTTTTTCCTGTGGATGGGTAGCAGGTGTCACACATTTTAATGAGCTGTCATGGGCACTGTGGAGCTGACCTTGTTCCATAATGGAGCTGATTTTTCATGAACCAATGAATCACCTAATGCAGGAAAAGTAGAACTTGATTAGGGAGCTTTGGCATCACCATAATGTAACATTTCACTGACTGCACTTATGGATACCTGGAAGATAATGATGTATGTCATACTTGAGAGGTTTTTAGGAAGTAATGCTTCCTCATAGCCCTAGCAATATAGTTGAGGTTGAGAAATGAGTGTAATTTGCCTCAATCTGTCTTTTCTCATGACAATGTTGTTCTGGTACTAGTCAGAGAAGTGGTATAAGAGTTACCTATACAGATGGTAATATCTAAAAAAAGCAGGTAAAGACCTACTATGTTTTTCATGAGTTTTAGAGGCTTATATCCTACTAATATTTATTCTATCTCAAATCATTTACGTTTGTGGAATGTTAGTGGCTGTCCACATTGAGATCCATACCCACAATATACCTGTGACCAGATTTTATATTCAGCATGTTTAAATATGTTGAGACAATCAATGCAACTATTTCACTTTCCACACTGACACTAAATTTGTGAGCTTGTCATAAAATATGCAACAAAAGATTAAAATAAGATTTAAAAGCACAAAATATTGCTGCAGAATGTAGATCCTAAAACTCATACAGTCTACAGCCACTTTTCCTTGCTGTCAATCCAGAGATGGGGCAGAGTTGCTATTTCCATGTCCCTTTTAATATACTATGTGACCTGGCATGTCCCCTGGACAATTTATGACCAGAAGAGAATCCTGTCTTCTTTAATGTCTCTAACATCCTCTGTGGCTTTCTGGGATCCAGCTCTTCTCTGCGGGTAAATGTGTTCAGGGGTCAGGGCTGAAATGTTGTTGCCTAGTAGACTTCTCAAAGGCCAGCAGTGTTCATGGGGGACCCAGCAGATTACAGCCACACTTTTGAGTCCTGAAAGCAAATTAAGCTGTTGTGTAAAATATACCTGGTGTCTTGCTCCTGCAGATGGCTACCAAGCTTGCCTTTGGTTTGCTCTCACTAAAAATGCAAAATAGCAGGACAGAAGGAAGCTAAGACTTAGAAAAAAAATAAAATGTGCTAATCTTATATTGCATGCTGTCAGCTATACTGTTTGATATGCTAATACTTGAAAAATCCTATTTAAACTGTAAAATAGACATCTCAAACATGGGAGTTATTCAATTTCCTTCTCAACAGAACAGTAGAAAAGCTGAATACAACTCAAGGTTACTAAGTAACCTTGATGAGACCAGCTAAGCCCAGGGGAAGGTGTGTGCAGGGTCTTTGATTTAAAAACAGAAAGAACCCCCCTGCCACCTAAGACACCCCCTAAAAAACCCTAACAAACAAAAAACTCCCCACCACAATTATTAACAATTTTTTGTATATATAATTATATGTATAATTTATAGTGCAGTCTGAGGCATCCTAGTTTTTATTGCAGGGGGAGGGATGGGATGTAGGTTTTTTTTAATATGGAAAACTAGTGTGCCAAGGTGATGGAGTGTTGCTGCCTTCCCTCCATCAGTGATGCCAGTAGCCTGCAGCATGTGCCAGTGGCAGCAGCGTCCTTAGTGAGATGTGTGTAGTTCAGGTGATGATTGAGGAGCTGGAAAGTGCTCTCTGAAGGAGAAAAGAGGGTTAGAAGTGTGTTTCTGCTTCCCAACCCCTCACTGCCCAGCCCACTCCAGTATTTAAGTGCAGCCAGAAGCAAAAATAACCTCCCAGAAAAGAGCAGGGCTGTCCTGGTTGAACTGTACAGATGGAATGGACTTTCCATCTAATAAATCCAACACATGACTTTCTGAATGTGTGAAATACTCTCACTCAGAGATCTATTTCAGATTTTAAAATATAAGAGGTCTGAATATGTGGTAAGTGAATAGTGGAGAGAATCATGTTGATTCTGGTGCTGAGACATTTTATCTAGTGAAAGATCTTGAGCAGCTCCTGTTTGTGTCTGTGTAGCTGGATTTCCACAGACTCAGAAATGGCAGATTGGCCTTGCAAGGGCATCAGCCTCTTCTCCCAGTACCCCTTGATGCAGAATTGCAGGAGGTGAGTCCACAACTCTGGAATGGCAGCGAGGGTCCCAGCATGAGAAGAACAATGTGGTGGATTTAAGACTCCAGGCGGAAGGAAAGTTTTTGAATAAGCTTTTCTACTACTGAGAAACATGTTCTAGCTATATAGTTATGAATTTCAAGATTATTCTAAAAGAGAGTAATATTTTAATTTCCTGTTAATCAACAATACCTTATATTCTACTGAAACTGTGACCCTTGGCTGCCTCTGATTTCACTCACTTTGAATTGTTCCTAAATCTAGACCTCTGCAAGGTCACTATAAATCTATGGGAGAGGATGGTACTGGCACAGCAACTGATACCATTATACCAACATGAATGTAGGTAGAATTGTATAAATGTGTGTTAGACACAGAGGTACTCTGTGAGATACTCTCTTCCCCCTCTGGACTAGGAACACACCATTAAGAGACAATCTTGGTTAAAAACTATAGCTGTAGGCTCTGTCCCAAGGCACATATGCTATTACTGAGACAGCTCCATGACCTTCCTCCTCTGCATGCTTCCCTCAACAGTGTCAGAGAGATGACTTTAAATACATATTCTGTTAGAGAGTACTAATATGTAAATAATCTCTTTTTCATTGTGCAAATGTGCTTTCTGGGTTTAAATCTCTGATCCTGTTCTTCATTAGATGCCTTCATCAGTTATTTAAAGTACAAAAAAATCAATATTTAACATCAAAATGTACTTCTTGCTCCTACCTAGGGAAGGAAATAAAATTGTATCTGTTCAGACTGTTAAGAGTTTTACCTCATAATCATCATTAGATAGTGAGTTGTTAACATTGAAAAACCTATCCCAAATTTAGTCTCTAACATAGGACTGAGAAAATCTCATTTCTCAGACAAACATTCCTGTGTCATTTTTAGCACACTCACATAGTAAACTTGAATTTTGTATGTAGTAATTTATTTAAAGTCAGTCAGATCATATTGATTAATGTCTTGGACCCAGCCTTCACAGCTAAGAAATTCCTGAATTCCTTCCCAGGCTCTTGAATTGTGACCTTTAAAAAGCAGACTGCCTTATTGTGGAAATTTGGATATTCTTACTCCTTCATTACAGAGAGACTTATTAGGATGCAATATTATCAGGATCTTTACGTTAATCATCATTATTAATGCAAAGCAGAATATGAAAAGCAATTTTCCTATTGTGTGAATAAGACCATATTTGAGAATTATATGTACCAGTATATCTGGAGTGTCATCTATTTTCTGTAGACACTTAATTTTGTAAAAAAATTGATATCTGCTCCAAAAAAGTAGCTGGGGGTGAATGAGTTATCTCTTCATAGTTAAGGGAGGGAAAAATTACTGGACGGTTGTAAAAGTGTAGTGTAAGAACAAATGCAGTGACCAGGTTTGTTAATGTGCCACATATTCCCCCCTAGTTTTTACATCTCTAAGGCCCTGCAGAATATATCTGCTGCTGCAGAATATATTTGTTGTAGTGGCCATGCAACAGACAAACTGGTCTGGGATTTTAGGTTGACAAGAATAGCATTTTGTTTAATTTTATTTCTTTTCTTAGTCTCCTGAACTATTTGAATAATAAATATTACCCTTGCAGGGTAATCAGGGGAGGCTTCATCTGGCATTGTAACACATTTAAGATTAGCTTCACTAAATAAATTTCTGGCATTCCTCTTTTATTTTGGGAAAGTCTTCTGGAGAGCCTTTCTGAGCTACTGATGATGTGATACTGAAACTGAAACATAGGTGGGTGGAATCTTATGCATTACTGCATCTGGATAATTGTCCAGCACCAGCAGTCCATGTATGTATGATTAAATATATCCAGCAATCCAGACTCCAATTCTTTGCCATTATATCTTCAGGAAAGTTTGGATCTGGGTCAGCAGCTTCCATTGTGAGACTCCAGCAGATGTGGTCACGTTTCCAGATGCTGTGGCCATGACCACTGGTGAATTGCTGTAGTGCACCACTGCAGGGCTTTTTGTTGGTTTTGTTTCCCCAAGCTTGCCCATTTGAACTGACTACTGTAGAGATTTACAAGGCAATGTACCCTGGGTTCCTGGGGTTTGAGCTCCTGTGGGAGAGCATCCTGTAAAGGGCTTGGCTGCCTTGCAGCAAGAGCAGTCGCTCCGTTCCAGCAGCTGATGGATAGCCCTGGGTGTGCAGAGCACAGACATCTGCAAGGAGCTGTCAGGAGAGGTAAGCTGGGGCTGCGCTGAATCTGACCCAAATCTCATCTCAAGTGCCAAGAAGAGCAACTGCTTTATTAGAGAGGCATACCAGATGAGGTGATTCAGCCTGCATGCCTGTGTGCCTGTGCCACATGTACACTTTCACTTGAGGGCTTCTGATTCATTGTATTTGCAGCTTTCCCTTCACGTTTGAGAATTCTATGCTAAAAACTCATGGCAATGAATTTTATCACTACCATAAGACTGTTTGCAAAAGGATGCTTTCAAGTCTGTAATTTGAAGGCTAAACAATACTTTGTGTTTTCTGCGTGATTGTCCTTTAGCTCAAATATACAAGTTCTACTCTAAAAAACATTCATGTTGCACAAATGCTAAATAGTGATGTCATCAGGGTAGTTTAGAGCTGATTTTACAGTTGGTGATGTCACAGAAGATTTCTATTTCTGCTCATCACCACTTGTCATGTAGTGTTGCAACTTTAGCTTGAGATTAGTGAGCACTTTCTCTGAATAACATCAAGTGTCCCTGTGAAAAAAAAGCATAAAAATGACAAATATTGAATCCTTGTGAAACTAGCAAAGCACAGTCATAATCAGGAAGGATCTGGACATATAAGTATGTGCAAAGTTACGAAAATGTTCAGTTTTTATAAACAAAATCCTCTTAAATGACAAATTAACTTCTTAGGAGTTGATGCAATACATTGTGTAATAAGTGTGTTGGTGAATCCTATTGGAAAACAGAAAGTTAAAAAAGTGAATTTTATATATATAATAAATATACCATAAAATGTGTGATATATAACATATAAATAATGTTCACATACTTTATATATTTTTGGTAATACATGCAATACATACAGACTCAAAAGAACCCAAATATTTATGTTTATATATAACTCTGTGTGTGTGTGTGTGTGTGTGTGTGTGTGTGTGTGTGTGTGTGTGTGTGTGTCTCCATAGAAATAACCAGGCAAGAAGCACAAATGTGTTACTTTTGCTAGTATTTACACTGAAATGCTGAATCTGTATTTGATACATTGATAAAGTGGGTGGGTTTTTAAATATACCCTGAACAGCTAATGAGATTTGCACTAGTGTTGTACCTTCCAAAATGAAATTTTTTATTTCAAAGATGGAATAATACAAATCTTGATAGACTTCTGGCTTTTGTGCTTTGCTCTTGGGCAGGAATATTACTTCTTATTTAATAGATTTAGATTCTGTACTTCTCAATTTAGCAGATAGTGGCAGGGAACAGCAGAACCTGGAGAAATTAAATTGTTCAAAGAATCTCTGTCAATGAACTAACTAAAAAAATCCTCAAAAGGAAAATGAGCTCCCTCATAACAAAACTATCTATATGTAGCTATCAGAGGGAGGAATACTGAAGTAGATATTAAAAAGTAAACTTTACAGCATTGTTTAGCTGTTGTTTTCTCAGATTGAAAAGAATATTTCCAATTGTTTTTCCTTTTTTTAAATAGAAATAATTATCATATAGTAGGTTTTTATGTCATTGCCTTTTACAAATACACTGATGTTTTCCTTTGTCATCTTAATCATTAAATTAAAAACCAAATAATTTTAAGTAATTTTAAAATTAAACATCCTTCTAATGAAATATTAAATGTGCCACGTATAAGGAAAGCAGTAATTTAAAAGCAGCAAGAAATGAAATTAAGATAATGTTAGTAAAATTCTAAGCAGTTGGATAGAAAGCTACACTGCTCTTTCTGAGTGGGGTTAAAATACGATTTATCCCTTGCACACTTAATTCTATTAAAAAGTAATATAAAACAATCAAGAAGGAATAGCTGGTTTAATTATGTAGTACAACACACAAAGTCCAAAGCAATTTTCCAGAGACACATTTGTCTTTTGTAATTTTAGTATCTTGATATTTCTTTTTATAGACTCTGTAATCTATAGATGTTTGCAAATTATCACTCAAATGCCTGAGTCTTAGCACTAAACTACCAGTGCTGACTGAAATTTGGTATCCATGGAAAAAAATGTATTTTATTATGAATCAGAAGAAAAATCAGGAGTTTTCCAGGAAGCCTGGAAAATGCTGATTAAAATATATTTTGGAAATTCAAACTGTAAGGATGCTATCAGGTAATGTATTTTACTCTGCTGTAGGAGCAGGGTCCCACAGGCAGCTTCAGTCCCTGTTGTGGATTTTGTTCTCCAGATCTGGGTTACAGAAAAACACTGGAGAATCTATGGAATCTTGTAGGTAGAGCTAAACCCAGGATTTTGAAGACCTAAAATTGGTTAAAGCAGGAATAGAGACACTTGAATATGGTAAAGACTTCAATATGAGAGCAGTGACTAGTATTCAGCAAACCATTTTCAGTTTATTTACTAGAAAACTATTAAAAACTACGAAGTAGACATTAGCAGTACCAGTACCACTGCTATTCTGACAGCCTCCACCCATCAGGTTTTTTCCCCTTCTGGCATAAAACTGCACTGTAATTTTCACCTCCAGCACATGAAGAGGTGTGTATAAGTGTATGTATACACATATATGGATGAACATTTTTGTTAGTAAGCTCTGAAGGCCCATGATAGAGGACATAAACATTGATGGGGTCATTGAGTGTAGAAGTTCTGTTTTTTTGCTGATGAATAGGCTATTAGGCTTTAATATCACATTGTTTAAACTACATTTTTGTAGAAGAATTATTATATAATAACTATCTCTGCCATCTTTGTAATATACTGATGGTCTTGACAGATTTTCAGGATCTATTTGTTAACAGTCCCGGGAGGGGTGTCATGATGATAAATAATGACTGTATCATCCAGTGTTGTCTCTAGAGAGATGTTCCCTCCAGAACAGGGTGGCTGGGGGAAAATGGCTAATGGCTCAAACAGAATTGACATACAGACTGGAGGTTTCACATGACAGTGTTTCAAGCTAAAGGCAGATTCTGTATATTAGTATACATCACCTCTCCTCAGTGTGTTGTTACCCAATTTCCTGGCATAGTTTATTCAACAGCCTTTCCTGCTTTCCTCTGACCGAAGTTCTGCTTTCAAATGGTGCAACATCCATTCATAACGTGTCTGAAGGAAGTGTCTGGCTTGTAGGCTCTTTCTGAGAGCGTATTAAGCAAAAACACAATAGTGCCTGGAAGCCATAAGCCTGGACATGTCAGGTGGTTGATGCTGGAAATACAGTTTCTAGTTTAACTGTAATTTGAGATGCACTGAAAGGGAATGGTAAAGTTAATGTTTATACAAATAACCCAAGTGTGTTTTCCTGGGTTATCCGGGACAAAACTTTCCATTTGTTCATGTATAAAATCAGTCTTACAGCCTCACAGTCCTTACACTCTCATATCTAGGTACAATTTTTGTGTCTAGCTCACAAAGGTGTATTAGCTGATAGTAGCTCTTCAGTGGCTGCCCAGGCCAGCAACTGGAGTGGGACTGTGGAAGAGGGAAGAACAAACATTAAAACCGTTTACATTCTGAGTATTCATGAGTATTTCACTAATTCAGAGTGAAATACTTGATATCCACAAAACACATTCACAGACGTGAAGAAAGGAAATTAGAATACAAGCCCATCTCTCCTTAAGTGTTTCTAACCTCCCATTTCCCCTCTGTGCTGGGGTGTTTTCCCAACAAAGCCATCTCAGGATTAATTTTCTTAGATTAAATTTTTCCTATTCCCAGCAAAAATAATTATACCTTTTTACTGGCTGGAGATTGCTTAACACATTGTTTTCCATATTGTCTGTTTCTATTTACTCTCATGAATGCATATGCCTGTGCACATATCCCAAATACATGACTTATCAGATTGTAGTGGAACCTGTAGCAAGAAACAGGAAGAGTATGAGGCCAATAATATTTAAAAATTGTTAGCAAAGCTTATTTTTACACCTCTGGCAAACCTAAAGCATTCAGTTGGAAGTATCCTTTTGTGTCACATTCTGCAAGTACCAAGGTAAGCAGTCAATGCAGAATAAAATGCTCATTGCTCTACTAGAAAATAGCTATGGATTAAGTGTAAGCCCTGATACAGTCAGAAGAAGATTAACTGAACTGGGATTTTGGAGCACAATTTAGCTGAATCAAATAAATTATTTTTTTCTAAATTTTGTTCATGTGCTTGGTTACATATTTGAAGATATTTTTATTAGTTATTAATTTTATTTTATTATTTTATTATTTATCTGATTTTTTAAAAATTAAGAGTTTTGTGAAGTTAATGAAATTTTGTTGAGATCTTTGGTCAAACATATGTTATGTTATGTTATGTTATGTTATGTTATGTTATGTTATGTATGTTATGTTATGTTATGTTATGTATGTTATGTTATGTTATATGTTACTGAAACTTCTAATGTAATTTAAATAAGACAAGGAGCTACTTTTTTTTCTTTTAAAGCCAAAAAGAATGTTGTAGACTAGATAATGAGCTTATTTAAATTTTTTGTTTGGGCAGTTATCACTCTGCCAAAGAGTTTAATGTAGTCTGGAAAGGCTGGCACGTCAAGAGCTGTGATAACATTTTCTTCCTGCTCAGAAGCAGCACAGAATTGGGACTGGGGAGGAGTTAAACAGGAGAGGCTGCTGGATCCAAATAACATCCAGAGGTTGTAATGTAATGTGATGTACTGTCTGGACACTCTCACCCATTCCATTTGCTCGTGCACTGGATGTGACATTCCTGTTGGACAGCTGGAAAATAGCCCTTAGCTTTGTGGGTGATGTACCTTCAAGCTGCTCTTCTGGTGAACTTGCCAGTCACATTCCCCATTGGAAATGCAGGGACAGAAGGCCAGGGTGGCAGTGCTGGGGTGGCACATTTCAGTTTCAGGTGCAGACAGAGTGAGGGGGGTGCCCTGGTACATCTTACACCACTTCATGCCTTCTGCCCGAGTCCCTGTGGCTTCCCACACTCTTCTGCCTTTTCCCAGCAGGTGCTCTGCATGTGCCTGCAGGTGCTCCTCCATGGACATGGGGTGGCAGGAGAGATGTGCTCTCTTGCACATCCTGAATGCATCCTGCAACAAAGTCCCTTGAGCCTTTCCTCAGGAAACCTCCATACCCAGTGTCACAAACTCTGCTTGCCAGACCCCATCAGTGTGGGGATTTCATGTCCACAGACACAAGTTGGTTTTTTTTTTTTTTCAGTCCTGATTTCATTCCTGCATTCAAGTCAATGGCTTTGTGCACATGTTTACTCCCTCAGATATGCACATTCACATTCTTGCACCCTTGGGACATTGTACATTTAGCTGGAAAAAAAACTATGTATGGCTAATATGCTGTTAATATTTAATCAAACCCTATTGAGATTTCCACCAAACTAATGTTCAGAAAACTGAACAGATTAAAAAAAGAGGGCAACCATCATTATTTTTTAATGTCTGAGGTGAGCTAGGTTTATATAATATTATATATGATGGATAAAATACTGTACAGAAGATAATATTTACCATGTATCTACAGTTTCAGAAATGACAAATGAAAGAGCTGTGGGGACTTCATACTGCCGATATGGTTCCCATGCTGTTTTATAATATTAAACAACATGTGCTTGGATGAGTTTGTGCCCCATAATAAATTCAAGCCTTCAAGCAAATTCTGACAAGTCCTACACAGAATTTAATTACCTTAGGAGGAAGAAACAAAGTTGTTTCTTAGACTAAGGGTTTGCAGAGAAATGCGAGTTCCATCCCTCCTTGGGCTAGCTTGATGGAATGTACTGACTGCAGCCAGCTTGAAACAAGCCCTAGAATTGCCAATGGGCATTTTATCCCAGGTTCTTTTGTGGAAAAAGTTACTTTTCTTGGGGTTATGATTGAACTGTGAATTAACATTGCAAAAGACTGTCTATAGTCTCTGGTTCCTGACTGTGCAATTCCTGTTTGCACAAAGTCTCCTCTGAACTGTGGAAGAGCAGGTTGAATCTATCCCACACTTGAACAAAAAAAACCTGCTATTTTTAATTTTGTGTGAACAAACACTTTAAAGCACTTGGTTACAGCTGATAAAAATGAAAGGAGATTTTCTCATGTAGATGAGTTTACATGTCATGTGAGTGACTACCTTGACAGAACTTAAGATTTCCATTTTCTTAGCCTCATCTTCAGTCTCTCAGGCTACAGATCTCTTCAGACTACCAAGTCTCAGCCATGGAGTTGAGCTCAATGCCCAAGTTAATATTTTGTATTTGTCAATGCTCTCTGGAGAGAGACGAGTTTGTTCTGCCTCCAGCTCCCAGGAACTGGGGAGGTTTCTGTGGGGGTCGCATTACTGGTCCTGTTCTCAGCCTGCTGCTTGGCTCACAGGCTCTGCACAGAGCATCCTTTTCCTGAAAAAGGTCTAGCAGAGAGATGAGTCCATCCCTGGCACATCTTCAGGGCACCCAATCCCACTTGAGTGTTAACAACGAGGGGGGGCTGTGCCCGAGCTCCTCCTGATGGGAAACTGTCTAGACAAGCACATTTATCCTTTCTCAGAAAGGATAAATTACTTTTAGACATTTACCATATAGTTCCTCTGCACCCTAATGACCATACTTCCTTCAAATCCCCTGCTGCTGTGCCCCAGAATACTCTGTGCTCTAATGGTTAGAACAGATCATTGCAATGCTGGTCTTGGTGTGTTTGTACTTCAGATTAAAGGATGTGGTTTTGACAAGGCATCTGCTGAGCAAACCACTTTTTCCTTAATCAGCATGCTCTGCCCCTATCTGTTTAATCTCTTCTAAGTCTCCTGACAAAAATAATTGAGCCCACAACCTCAGAAGCATGGGCTCTTAGGGGATTATTTATGGCACTGACTAATTTGGGATTTATTTCTTAGAGGGATGCTGTGTCTGGAAATCTAGGCACCCCTAATTTTCCTGCCTTTAAAACTTTTATTACACCATCACTTTCTCTTTCCCATTTTTTTAATGATCATTACAGTGTCAGATAAATCAGTAAATCTTTTAGATTAGATATTTTGCAACTGGACCGTTTCTATGTGGAGTTTTCTATGGTCCATAAAAGGTGGATTTTCCTGCAATGGAAGTAGCTTTGACATCTCTCTTTTGCATTAATATTAATTTTTGCAGCAATTGCAAAGTCCTGATATCTCAGTTGTCTTCACTTCTGTATTTGGTTGGTGGTGTTGAGCAGGTTCAAAGACAATAGGCAAGCTGGGGTCAGGCAGATAGACTTTGTGTATTCTTATTTGGTTCTCTAGAACCAAGCAAAAATCTTATCAACCCTGTTCCATTATGACTGTACTTGTTAGCTACTTCACCCACAGATTTGATTCATGTGATTTTGATTTGGAGATGCCTTGCAAAGCTCCTTATGTAAATGGAACGCTGCATGATGCTGGAGTCAAATGAGTACCAGGTGAATGTGAAAAACCTGACAATCTCTCTGCACCACACCCTGCATTTGAGGCACATGGTCATGAAGAGAGTAAGAATAAACAAGCTTAGTCATGAGATACACAGGCATCTTTCATCAGCTCATGTGACTTTAAAATACTAGATTTGGAGCTGATTTCTGAAGTTGGCTTCACTGCTGAGTCACTGTGTGCTGGTGGCAGAGGATGGTATAAACAAGCCCCAGCTCCTGTGTCTTGCTCCACAGGTGAGTGACTTCAGTGTAGTTATTTGCTCTCTTGATGTTGTAGTCTTCCTATATCTGAAAAAGGAGGAGTGAAAATGAACCCACCTTTTCTGGTGCCTGGACATTAAGGAAGAGCCCTGTGTAAATGCAAGTTATGAATACTTTTTCTTCTGTAATGTCCTGTCTCTTATGGGAAGTGCTGAAACTTTTTATTCTCTTGGTTTTTTGAGCAACAGATCCATGGGGTTGCTAATAACATCACACAGGCAAGCAGATAGTCACACAGACAAAATTAAAGCTAACTTTTCCCGTTTGTCACTGCAGTGAGAAAATATTCACATGCTGAACGAACTTGAGCTCTGAGATGAGGAGGAGGTAACTGGTATTTTGTGAATCTCTGGGAAGACAGTGGAAACTGTAGGGTCGAAAACCTACAAAGGGTCAAAGGGATTGAAATCTCTGCCCTTGATGCATGTTCTCAGTTGTGGAGAGCAGGAAGGAACTGCAGTGGTGCCAGGAGTATGGTTGCTGTCTTTAAAGATATATTTGGGGATTTCTGCATTCCTGGTTCATTTCAGGAAAGGGTGAGCCCCCTGACCTACTGTGCACACCCTCTGAGCCAGGGGCAGCAGCTGGGGCAGAGCACACCCAGCTCATGGCACCAGGTGTCTCAGAAGACACTTCTCGTGATGCCCTCTGCTTTTCCTTTCTTCTTCCCAGCTGTTTCTATTAAGCATATTTAACCTCTGGACAATGTTGCATTGGATGAAGCCTGCTCTTCATCTTGGCCATGCAAAAGTGAAGTCGTGCTGGTCCTGGCGTGCTCATCTGTGCCTTTGTGACTGCTCAGTTTATGGTGTAAGTCTGTAGAAGTCAGTCGGTGCTGCGGGCACCACGTCATTGTCTGGCTTTACCTATTTTCCTGACTCTGAGGAGAGCCTATCACCTTTCCCAGAGTAGAAAGGAAAATCATGCTCCTTGCCACTTTCTACACTCTATAGAAGAATTATTTCTTGTAAAAGGGAGGAAAAAAATGTTTCTCAGCTTCTGAAGTGCTCTTACCTCTTAGAAATATGCTCATGACATGCTCCAAATGAAAAACTTTTGTCTACATATTTTATCATTTAGCCAGAAGTGCCACTGTTGTGGAGAGGCTTCATTAATTACTTTGCTTAAGTGTCAAGTCCTCATTTCTGGTTTAATCTGAAGACTATTTCAGACTCAAGCTCTTTGAGGAAAGGAAATTAAAGTGGGCTCAAGAGTCCTTTGTTTCTGAGCCCCTGGTTACCACTTAGGAAAATGCTTTTATGCTACAAATGGATAAAAAATACAAGGGTTCATTCAGGAATGCAACATCCATTTAATTGATCCATTCACAATCCCAAAATTAAAGACAGGATTTATTAGGCTTTGACATATGGGTTGAGTATGGTCCTCTTGTTCTAGATGACGTTTTCCTCCTCTCAAATTTAGCTAAAAATGTAATAGCCCCTCAGTTCAACAGAT
Organism: Cinclus cinclus; assembly: GCF_963662255.1. Classification (NCBI taxonomy): domain Eukaryota; kingdom Metazoa; phylum Chordata; class Aves; order Passeriformes; family Cinclidae; genus Cinclus; species Cinclus cinclus. The sequence goes on from NC_085046.1 coordinate 27,047,524, forward strand.
TCACAAACCTCCTTTGTCTCCTCTTGGTCAACCATTGACTCTTTGTAAAGCCCAACAAGGAATCACAGTCCCAATGGACAGTCCCACTATGCTGTGGAGCAAGAAAACCAAAAAAGAAAACCATGAATTACTTATAGATTTCACTGAGATACAGCCACTGACAAGAAGAGTAATGACTAGCTTCTAGGCTTAGCTATTCTAGGATTTATTTTTTTTCCTTCACAAAAGACTTTCATTACCGAGCCACAAAGGTGTAAATGGGCTGAAAATGTTTCCTGCATTCATGGAGTGATGGAAAATCTAACAAGTAGTGTGGGACATAGACATTTTTTGTGGCATCATGTTTTATTTTTAAGCTCAGAAATACCAGCTTCTTCAGCTAAACATACAGTCTCTCTCAAACATGAAAGATACCTCCTGCCTTCTTGACTATGCAAGTTTCAGCTGCTGGGCCTGTTTTGAATCCACCTGGTGCAGGTTAATCAGATCCCGTCACAATTTCAGCATTAAGAGGAGAAGCACTAACTAGATTGCTTGGAATGTGTGTGGGATTGAAGGAAATGAGAGGTAAAGTGGCTTTAGGGCATAGCCATGCTTTTCCAATCTGTGCTGTGCTGGAGGCTGAAGCAGTGAGCAGCCCTGAGTAGAACTAGGTTTCTGAAATACACTGCTTACTGTCACCTCTGTCACTTGGACCCTGCTGGAGTCACAAGGACTCTTTCTGCGATGTCATGAGCTGATGACAGCCATAAACTACATCAGCCAAACCAAAATACATTATTCATTTATTTAAGTTAACCAGACACAAAAAATCCCAGTTTCACCACCTTACATATGTCGCATTTTCTTGCACATCTTTCAAGATATCTGAGTCCCCTCAGACTAAACTGCTTATGTGGATTAAGTTAAAGTCCAACCCTCTAGGCTATGATGCTGATGAACCCTCTGAGAAACATCCTGCCACTCTGCCCAAGAGCTCTTGGAAAGGCTTTGAGGTGTTTCTCACCAGTTCTGCCCTCACCCTACAGCAACTCCAGCTCCTCTAGCAGGTTTCCCTTGCCTCACTGTGAGACTACATCAAAGTCTCATCCAAAGAGATGCTGCAGGGGCAGTAACTGCCTGTGGGGAGGTAATATGAATCCTTTTGCAGACAGAACTGGGAAACTCATTTCCTAATCTTTCATTCATATTTGCATGGCCCTCCCATTGTTTTGTGCCCCAGGGCATTGATATGGACAAGGTGCATTTTGTGGACGGTACTTTGCTTCCTATTACATGCTGGGGTATAAGAGCCTCTGCTCCACATGTGAGAAGCTGTAGCCATTTCACAGGCATGCTGATTCCCAAAGTCACCATCTCAATTCCTGCTGGCCTCCTAGACAGCAGAGAAGTGCTTTACTCATCAGTCAGGGACAGCTCTGAGTCTCCTTCCTATTACCTGTCCCTCTTGCCCTTGGTACCAAGTACCAAAATGGCACATTCTCTGGCTGAAACCTCCGTTTTGAAAGCTGTTTGCAGCAGAGCTACACCAGGGGCTTCTACTTCTTGCTCTATTTAATGCCCAGCCCTGAAAGTTTTGTTTAATTAACAATGTATCTTTTAGAAACCGGAGCGATTCTTGCGGGCAGACACCTTGACTTCAAAGGCCAGATGTAAGTCACCTGGTTAATTGAGAAGGAGCTTTGCCTAGGACAGCAGAGATAATTTGCCGAGAGAAAATCAGATTTTTCCATCCCTTGCAGCATTATAGATAGCAACTTTTAATGAAATGGGCAAACTTTCCATTGTAGCTTTAAAGTTATTTAACTTCTCCCCTTTTTGCCATCTGATTCTCTTAATTTAATATGGCTTGCAATGAGCTTCTACAGGCTTCACTCAGAGGAGCTTGTTCAAAATCACTTACCAAAACCAGTCTTTTGGCACCATTACAGGGAAATGTTTGAAGATCTGAAAACCCCCCACATACATAAGGAGGGTGAATTTTTTTCTATAGTGTGTGCTTGTTTCTTGTGCTAAAAATGAAGCCATTTTTTGCTGCGTTTACTTCAGAGGAGGTAAATAGCCTTTTCCTAGAACAAGTAAGGTAAGTGTGGATGTGAGGTTTCCTTTTGATCATGGTTTTTTAAACTGTGTCTGAGATGGCACCACTATTTCTTTCTTAGCACTTTGCAGGACTGAAGTCTACAACCCTTTCTTGTCAGATGTTGTTGGAACAGATATAAAACATTTTAAAATATATCCATTTTCTTTATGGTTTGTGTTAAATCTAAGGTGCCAAGCTAAAAGTATCACCCTCTCTTTGTCTTCTAACTCATGCTGAGGCTCTCTGAGTTGCAGAGCAATAGAAAGTATAGCTGGAGCTTTACATTTATTTCTAAGTGAATTGCATATATATGTGAACCCTCATATGCAGGCAATTTAGAGGGACATTTGCTGCCTCCAGGATGTATTCAAATTGCTTGTTTTACCCAGCTATCTTGGTTATAAACAGTTTTCACAATGTTTGGTTTTGTTTTCTCATTTCTTTGCTTTTTAGCAATATTGAACCTGATGGAGAAACAGATTTGTTTTCATTTTTTAATGATTATTGTCTATGCTGATGTGTTTTCCTCAGTAAAATGTAAGACAATTGATTAATGCTGTGAAAAGTAATTTGTGTTGTTTTGTAAAGCTTGCAACTATTTCTGTTTTGCTTTTATGTTAGGCTGCAGACTGTAAGCCTGCTTTTAGTAGCAAAACATAAGTGGAATGAATATATATTACTCTGAGAAAAGAGTGGGAATTAAAAGGCTGTGATAGACAGTCCAATGGTGCTTTCCTTCTGCCTCTATTTTCAGGTTTAATAGCTGGTCTCTCTGAATGACAGGTCTCTAGTTCTTTCACAAGCTTTCTTGTGAATATCTTCTTCCCAAATCATGTTAAGCTGTAGTGTCCCTCTAAAAGTAGTCATAGTAATAAAGAAATGTGCTCTGAACATTTTTGCTACTGTCTAGTCTGAAATGTTTAATTTTTGCTACCAAAACAAAAAGTGTGAGAAGGATATTGTGGCAAATAAATAACACTATAAATAATAACTATACAAGTATCCATTTAGATGATGTACCATACAAATTGGTCTAAACAGTTTTCTATTAATCTGTTTATGTCACTTTCTCTCACACTTCTTATCCTAAACCTTTTAAATCTGATATTGTACACAATATCAAATGAATGCTAACATCATAATGTGGAGTTAATACATTACACATCTAACCCAGTATATACAAATATAATAGCATTTGGCACAAAATTGAACTGCTGGCTGCTGTTCCACTGAACTGAAAGACTCTTATGGCCGAAAATGGAACACAGTTCAGATTTTCCCTGTGTCCAAATCTCAACACAGTGACATATTAGATAATAGTGAATCTAGGGTAGATACCCCTACGGTACATTAGGGGATGGTAGGGCTGTAAAGCTACATCTAGTTTAGGGTATTAAAAATATTAAGGTTTGTTTACTGGTAAAAGAGACCAAGAGGTATGATCTCCCCTGCCCATGCAAGCAGGCTATAAAATAACATGGTGGGGCACACACAGCCTGCTGGCAATGATCCCCAAGGAGTTCATCCCTCTAAGTGTTCTTGGGGGTTGCCTGTGAGATCACTGGCTCATATGGCCAGGGACCAGCCTGAGCATGTGAACGGTGTCCTGCAACACAGAATTGATCATTTTCACAGTAACAGTCCCTGGCCCTCTTTAATGCAAATCTGTATGTTTAGCATGGTCTTCGTGCTGGTTTCATATCTGTTCTTGCTGTTCACCTAAAGACTTAATTCACCACGTCCCAAATTCATCATGTCAGACCCATTTGTGGTTTGAAGGATTAGAGCTGCCACTTTGCCAAGCAGAGAATGGAGGGGAAGGATGACTGCACAGAGAGGGGGATTCAAAGCTGAGCACTGAGAGGCCTGGGCACACTTTGTCATTGAAACAGATCAGGAAATACTAGAATGCTGAAGGACCACTTGCAATATGTACAGTCAACAAACAATCATCCAATTGCACGGTCTGGAAATACAATGGACAGAAAACAGTAAAGGGAATAATTAAGTAGGCCAGAACGTGAGATTATGAGGGATAGACAGGCTTCTGTTGCCTCCATGCTTTTACTGCCTTTTATCCTGACTCCAGCTGTTTGTTTCTTGGATTTTTTTTTTGTTTGTTTGTTTTTTTCCAGAGTTTGGATTTATTTTGCTTTCAGTTAATTGTTAGGCATTCGCAATTCCCCACCAGTTTCATCAGAAACTCCAGGATAGCTATGTGTGATGCCCAAAAACAGACAAAAGATATTTTCTATAACCAGTGCTTAATGAAGATTGAATTTTAAAAATCGATACAATTGTTATTTTTCTTCTGATAATTGGAAATAGCACAGACAGGAGTGATTTTCAGTGAGCATTATTTTTAGCTGATTCTAAGCTAATTAAATTAAACACTCATTCTTTTTCACAAAACCAAACTAAAACCTCGGCCAAGGAAGTTTATAGCATTATTGTACATATGTTAATATGAAATTGTATTTTGGAGTCAATAACTACAATCCAAGGTGATGAACAACAATGACCAAAAAATCATAATCCTAAATTCCAAGTAATTTTTCTATGGGTGTCTTTTTTGACCATGTCAGATAGCATATTGTATGCTGCTTGGATTTGGTACTTTGAAAATACCTCTTAACTGTTACTCTAGAAGATTATTTTTTACTAAGCAAGTATAGTAGCCATATGGTGGATGTGAACAGAACCTAAACAGAACAGAAACTGAGGAATTTACTGACAATGCAGAATAATAATGCTTCTGGCCAGCAAAAAATCAAGTATGTTTTGGAGGGGAAACAAAACCTCAGGGGGGAAGGAAAGGCAGCTTGTTGCCATCAGCAAATAAGTGGCAGGAAGTCATACTTCATATTGAACTAGAATAACACAAATGACACAGTGAAGCACAAGCTAATAACTGTAGCCATTTTGCTGGGGGCAAGTAATTGAGAGACATGGGAAGCAGTTTTAGGAATGCCAAAAAAACATCATTATTGACTATTTGATGGGACATGTCAAAAAGGCACAGTCAGCTGAATATTAAGACACATTTGAATAGACATATCTGTATCAGCTCAGACAGTATTCTACAGATGGAGAGCTAATGCTCAGGAATGACATAAACAAGGAAGACATTAAGGTATTTGCACTCCACTTTAGCTCTTCTGTATCCATGATCTGTGAACAGCTCACCAAGCCTCAGTGAAACAATGTGATGCACTTGGTGGGCTGTGCAGATTGCTGGGTCACCTCCTGCTCTTGCAAATCCATCATGGCCAGTAGCTAGTGTGAGCATTGCAAAGAAGACAAAGGTTCTTACAGTCTCATATTAACACCATTTACTGCACTAGACTGTACTGTGTGTTGACTTCCATGTCAGCTTACAGATAATAGCAGTAGAGGAGCAACAGCTATGAATATGGAATTAGTCCATGTAGGTGTTCTTAGCACTGAAAATAGGAAATGAAACCTCCCTTTTTCAGACTACTATTTTTATTCTTATTATGAAACAGAAATATAACACATGCTTCTGCAATTTTAATTTTTACAGCTTTCCTTGTTTGACACTACTTTAAAATCAGCCTTGCTTGGCTTTGACTGTATACTGCTTATTTTGTTTCTGTGTTTGGGACAATTGACAGTAGCTCATGAAAACTATATCCACAAGCATACCCAGGAATAGTAGCATTGGCCTGCTCTTGGACAGTGCCTGGGCCATAGTGCACTGGGGAGACTCCAGTGTGTTTTTTGAGTGATTTTTGAGTAGGCAGAGTGACTGCTACCTGGTTTTGATTGTGCTGCTCTAAAGGAGCTGGTATCCTCCTTTCCTTCTCACAGACCCAGCTGGCAGGGAGCCACTGGTGGGATATTTCTTTATGATGGGGAACATTCCTTTCTTAGAGTTATTTGGCTCCTCTAATTTTTCACTAAGATAATTCCATGCAGGTTTAAGCAAACAGGGCTTTAGCAATGTCTTTCATATATTTCTGGTTTCTTTCTGAGGAAAACCACAATTTTCTCAAGGAGTTGATTTTATGTACTGGGAGTTTTTGATTGTGTAGGGTGCTGGTACTGGATGGCTTGGAGAGTCCTTGGAGCCAGTGTGATAGCAGAGGTTCCCATTAGCCTTATCGTCTTTTGGCCATGTCAAAAACACTTCCAAAGGTGAGTCAAACATTAGTGATATTTTGTATTGATTACTAAGTATAAAGGGCAGTTTGGACTGCATCTGGAACACTTGAATGCCACCCTTGAGCTGTCTGGGGATGGAAGTGATGGCCTTCCATTTGTGACCTGCTGCCCGTGTGCTACTCTGAGTGCCATTAAAAAGAAAGAGAATTATAGGATGCATGATTTATAGAAAAGAGCATCCCTGTTTCATCACTTTCTTCCTTGCAAATATGTATGAACTTGCACATGCAGGGCCATTTTAATTTAAGGTGCCAGGGCAGCAGGACACCAAGTTTCTCAAAATAAGTGACCAACTCTAGACATTTTACTAGACAGCAAAAAAAAAGTTTCATCTTTACTCCATCAGCCATATGGCTTCTTTTAGCCCATAAGCTAATGCAGTATAAAGCATGAAAACATCAGCCCCATAAAAATTAAGTCAAGCACTTTCTAATAATGACTTGTCTTATAACAGGGTCCTGAAACCAACATTAATTCTGCAATCCACCTTAACAGGCCCTTAAAATAACTTCACAGAGCAACATTTGACATCCTTTACTGTAGTATTTTTGTCAGCCTCTGTAGTCACCAATACAGGGTCTTAAGACAGAACTATATGTCTCTAAAAATGAGCAAATATGTATGAGAATATTACGCAATTTCTTTATGCAGATATTCTACCTTTTGAAAGATTTTGCTTGTAAATCCTATTGGTAGCATGTTGGTTACTAGTTTTAATTGTGACAAAATAAAAATATAGGTTCAAAACTGTTTTTAGAAATGAAAACTGCTGACACTGGGCAACATTCTAAAGAGAGGATGGAGATATCATAATCAGACAGTATTAAATAAATTGTATTTATGCTGTTTTATTATGTTTTGCCACAGAAAAATTGCTAAGACTCTTAATGAAAGTATGTAAAAAAAAAAAACAAATTAAAAAGGGGGAAGGCCTATTGGGTATTGTCTGGTTGTTTTGTTTAAGGCACAGAAGAGGCTAAGTAATGCAGGACTGGGCTTTTTCATCACTGAAATCAGTAAAAATGAAAGATTTTGACATTAATATTAATCAATGCAGAGAGGAGGATGCTACCTTAAGGTCTGTTTGGTTTATTGAGGCTGGTTTTCAGACTTCATGTTCTAAACTTTGGTTATTCTTTTCTCCTAAAAGAAGACAGCAAGCATATGTTCAGCTTACCTATTAATCTCCAGCGAGCAACATTGAATTTGGAACCAAAATCATCTTGCATACAAGCAGTGTGAGCTGAAAGTCAAAAGTGCCAGCAGCTGGGCTTTTATTAGTCTCATCTTCATCAAGTGTACTCAGTTCAATTTGTACAGTCAGTGTTTTGGGTTAAATTGTCTGAAACATTTTTTTATCAGCTTTCTTCTACTGTGTTTCAAGCCAGACCTGTGTTTGCCACTGCTCTGTGCTCTTCTGCTCATCATCTAGGTTTTTATACACATGGTGCCACTTCCATTGTACAGCTCTGGGTAGGATCAGCCCAGAGATGTGTGATCATTTTGTGCTCGTGGGATGCATTTCACCCAAGAACTTCTAAGTCTCCCAGTGGATGGTAATTAGGTGCACAAAGATATCTCTTTTATTTAGACTGAATTGCCAGTTGTGGGGACCAGGATCCCAGACTTTGGTATTTGGAGCTGGTTTTAAACCACTTAAGAATAATCACAAGTAAAATGAGAAGCTGTGAAATGATCAGATGATTAAAAATTATTAAGTAATAGATAAATAAAATAAATCTTAGATAAAATTGTCCTCTCTCCACACTGGAGATTCACATATAACTTGCAGTTGTAATTTTGTAATAAAGAGAAAGAAGCTTCCCAGAAGAGATGCAGCCTAAGAAATTGATTTGAAAAAATGTCAAATGTCAAAATCACCTTAGGTAATTCAAGGGATTGCACCACTAGTGCTTGTAGATGGGATGTCTAAACCAGCAAATGGAGAAGCTTATGTCTTGGAAGTCTGATTTTCAGGATTTTTGGACTCAGACTGTGCTAGAATGCCAGACCACCTCAGGCTCTGTTTCATGAGCACGTGCTCCCAGCTGTGCATGTATGTACAAAGTTGCTATTTTGCATTTATAAAAAGTGAAATTAAGAACATTGTTACATACCCTGGGAGTTCAAAAGATACACACATACAAATAAATAAATCTAACAAATAGAAACCGTAGTTTTAAGGTTATCTGATAGAGTTTTCTAGAATTACATTCTTAACTCTTCATCACACGTTTTAAAATTCAGTCAGTGCAGACAAGAGTGTCCATCAGAGTTAGTGTCTATCAAGGAGTTGAGTTTAAATGGAGCACAGTGGTGCATAAATGGCAGAGAGAGCTGAGCTGAGTAACTGGAGATCACCTACGTAATGTGACCTTTAAAGGGGGACAATGACAAAGATGGAGTTATTTTCTACAAATGTTAATTTTTATATATATATTAATTTCCTCCACCTGTTACCTATACATATGAGTCAGAGTAGATTTGAGACATTTTAATTGGTATTAATGATCATTTTCCCCTTTTTTGTTTGTTGCCTAACATGAATTTTAATTCACTATCAACCCCTTTGCTCTGTAGTCACTAAGGATTTATGTTTAGGAATTCTCACTTTCTAAGTTTCTAGGGCTCAAATTCAGCTCTGTTGAAGTTAGAGGTGTGCTCCCTTGACATGCTCATATCTATGCAGTTAGGAAAAAAGGTGATGCATGCCAGTGGTTTTAAAATGAATGACAGAGCTATTTAGAAATAAATTATCTGACTTCCTTCTTTTCTCATATTCATTTCCTGGCCAGACAACCCCAGATCACATGAAGGCACACTTGCATTAGTCATGCTGTCATGTTTCAATTGTGGACCAAACAATACCACATGTACTTCAGCTTTGGTATTAGTTCTAAACATGAGTTACCAAAACACTTTTTGTTGTCTTACCATTTGTAAAGCTGTTCTGCTGTTTAATTTTCCCTCAGAAGTGCTGAAAATGAATACAAGCTGGAAATGCTTACAATGAATTTTAAACTTGCAGAAGACTTCTAAACTTCTAAGTATTCTTTAATTGAGCTACCACCTTCTTGGTTCAGATGTAGATTTGAAGCATAACAAACATAATAATGACAGGAAAAACAGAGAAATATGTTTTGAACCAATTTTTTAACAATCAGCTGCCAAACGTAAGTCTTCTCTGTTGGCAGACAGTAAAGAACTGATTGCACTTTTTTTTCTTCCTTTCTTTCAAATAAGGGAGCATTCAGAGTCCCAGTGCTTTGAATGAATTCCAGCGTGAGTAATTACATCCTACCACATTTAAATATCAGTTAGATGTGGGGTTTTTTTTTTTTTATTCATTTCCTGTTTCACACTGCTGGATAAGGTTGCTGTGCCCTGCTGAACAGTAGCCACATTCACCCGAAAGCTGGCAGTGATTCTGTGGCAGACAAAGTGATATCTTTATGTCTTAAGAATGATTCTCTGAATGCTTCCACTCAAGCTAGTTTTACTCTGGGACGACTCAGTAGTGTCTGCTCTGACTTACGGCAGCATAAGTGTGTATGGGAATTATGATACATTATCAACTATATATATATTAAATAATCAATATTACTTGATACTGCAGGAAGCTGATTGATATAAAGCTGAATTCTGTAAAATTCACTGCTCAATATTAGGAAAAAAACCCTATCATAGAATTAGTATTTAGCCTCTTGCTTTTCTTCCTGAAGTTAATCAGGATGAATTGTGAATATGGACTTTCCACTTCAACTAATTTACAGAACATTAATTAGGCCCCTCGTATTTATACTGTGCACAGTACTGTGGCATCTGAGTTATATCCAATAGTTACACCAAGTACTATTTAATAACTGTTTTCAATTAATATTATGCCAGATTTCTTTGAGGGAAAAATACAAGACTCCATGACCAAAAAAAAACCCCATATTTATTTCTGAGAGACATGGCTGAGAGCTCATGAGTGGTGAGAAAATCAAGATCTTTTCATTTATTTGCTAGTCAACTTCATGCAATACAGAAAGAAAAGCCAATGAGAAGAGGACTATTTCAGCTTGGCTTTGATGGTATTGTGAGATACTGAATCCTCTGAACTCCAGGCTGAATAGAAACTCAGAATAACCTTGACGGTAACCTTGCAGTATCATGACTTTTATTTGCCAGAATATAGGGTCTCATACTATAGTACTGTCAAAACCAAAGAGATTTTCCAGGTTTTTTTGCTTTTTAGATGGCTCTGAAAGAAGCTGGATGTGATACTTAAGTGTCTTGCAGTCTTGCTTTATCAGGGTTTTGTTCCTTAAGGGACATTTTTGAATATTAATCATAGGTTTGGGATTCCACTAATAGGTATCTGCTCAGCATGTTTCAGAGGGTGCATCTACAGAATGGGGCTGATCTCAACACCTTTAGCATGAGCAGAAAATTCCTTAATTATGGTGATACTGGCCTTAGCTTTCAAGTTAAAACACAAATTTTTCACCCCGGTTGCAGGGACTAATCAAGGTGGCCCACAGTGGAATATTAAGGCCTTGTTTTATAAAATTGTAATTTTTGAAGTAATGTTTTGTACTTGTGAATCAGATAAAGAGTTAATGCCTCAAGAGGAACAGAGTTAAAGGAATAAAGTAGGTATTTATTAAAAGGTCTTCAAAGGATACGTCTTGGGCAGTACAAGATGGACTCAAGATGGACAGTGTGTCACAAATTTTCACATTTTTTAAAGTTTTGGTCCATTTACTTGCTGGAGTTAATTGTCCAATTACAGCTTCAGGTTACAAAGTCCCATCTTCCCAGACTGCTCTCCTCAATGCGCTGTTGTTTATACTCTTAGGGCCTGAAGCTGCAATGGTGTCCTTGCTTCTCAGGCTGGAAAAGGATTATTTTATATAACTAAACTGTGAGGAGAACTTGCTAACGCTTTATATGAAGTTCAGAGTCACACACAAAGGCAATACAAATTCTGAAAAATATAAAACTCAAGGCATCAGAGTCACTGGGCTAGGAGCTCTGTAGAAATCGAAGGTTTCTTAGCTTAGACATCACCAAATTATCCCAAAAGATAGAACCAGATCCAGCAACAAATTAGGGTTACTGTTGAAAGCTGTGCTATTTGCCAAGCAGCAAGACAGGCCTTGATCTTTTTTCTCAGTACTCCTTTAAGGGGCAGAAGTAATGTTGTTTCTTTTCCCATCAGGCAATTTACATCCAAGATTCAAAAGAGGGAGTAGTGACCTTGACTTGCATAGAACAAAGCTTCAGAGTTAAACTGTTTCTAGTGAGCCTGGCTGGTCTTTTGAAAATATTCTTGTATTGCTTTGGGTTACACAGAGTCCACAGGCACAGATTTATTCTGCACTCTAATTGCAAATGCCTACATAAGATGGCAATCTGAGAGATTTATAACTAATTGCAATGATTGAAGTTTTAATTCTGAGGTATCTCACTAACATATACCTTGTTCATGTTTCTATCTAGTAAGTAAGATAAATCTGTGAACAGGAACTTCTGTGCACATCAGTCTTGTGGACTAAAGATCATGTATTAAGAGTTTGTTCTTATATGAAGAAAATTACTTATTAGAATAATGTTTTGAAGTTCATACAGGGCTGGCATCATTTGGATTAATGTATTCATTCCATATAAATTAAAAAAGGGTTTCCTATTATGGAACCAGGGCTAGGTGCATTAACGGGGACAATCTGTATGTGCAATCCACAGCGGCCCCTGATTTTGGACACAAAGAAGAGTTGAGGATGAATGTTTGTACATAGCCTGTACATGTATAATATTTCTGCTCACCTAATTCACACATGGGCATGTTTGAAAATAAACCCATTTATCATTTTCCTTCTTTTAGCAGAACTAGAATAACTTTCATTCAAATGCTAGTGAAGCCCAATTGCACTGGAAGACAGATCAGTATTCAAGCTGTCAACAAAGAAGACTGATGTTGGTCATAAGTCCTGTTATCTGACAGCCCTGATGTGGGCCTGAGTTGAGATACAGCTGTGATCAATGCTACTTAACTCTAACATTACCTGATGGCTCATCTACATGTGGTAGAACAGAGACCAAATTATGCTGAAAAGCACTTTTAAATGGGATTGGTACCTGTGATGTGACACTGACAAACAAAGCATCATCTTTGGATGACACATCTTTTAGATGTACTTTAGTACAATGCAGCAATGATTGTGCCAGAGCTTGGAAGTGCACACACTGCACAGGGCTAGTAAGGAGGCAGCTGTGTAATACACCTTCTAATGTTACCTCTCATCCCAGCAACTCTAGTTGATTATTGAGATACTGACATTTTATTAGATGGTTGTGCATCACCTCCGCACAAGCACCCTCTAAGGTTTTGTATCCCAATTTTTATTGTTTCTTATATTTCTTTATTGTTGAGAGGAGGTTGTGCTGTATTGCAGCTGGCTGGATCATAAATTCCCATGGCAGTTGAAGATCTGAGGCTGTAGTTCCTGAATATCTTTCACACTGTAATGAAACAAAAGTCTTTGAAATAGGCAAGAGACACAGGCATATGCTCTAAGCTGACCAGAGGGGGTGTCTTCCCACAGGGCTGTTGGGGACCCCAACAACCTTTGTACCTGCTTTGCCTTACATGGAGCAGAATCCCAGACTCCAGGTGAGCAACCTTATTCTCATAATAAGGTAAATACCACTCCACAGAGTACCATAACTCTGATGGTAAAGGAGAGTTCATTTCTTCCCTGTCTTCTTCTTTGAACTGGACAGCAGTGTCCCTCTGGAGACTATTACATATTGCTATGATACAGTATATCAGAAAGATGTTGGCACAAAAATGAGCCTGTGAATTTGCTACTGCTAAAACTGCCTTTATTTTGGTTTTATTTTGCAAATAAGTGTTAAACATGGCCTTTACGACAAAAATGAGTGAATCCAAATTCTCTTTGTCTAACTTTCTGATTAAAAACTTCATTACCTGCTGGGTTGTTTTGGTTTGTGGGGTTTTTCTGGTTGTGGTTCTTTTTTGTTTTTGTTTTAAATCAGATTGTACTTCTAAGGCTAAAGTATGTTGGAGGCCTGGAAGCATTTCTGTTTTCAGTGAGAACCTCTGTTAACATGATTCAATCATTTCTAAATGCAGACATGCACTCAGCAAATTTGATAAGCCCTGAGATGAATTTAGATGCACAAAAACGGTGAAGCAGCCTAATCCTTCCTATGGAAGATAAGGTTTAAACAAATTTACTTTATTCAATGAAACACCTGGGCAAGCTTATTTAATATAGTCTTTGCATAATTATTCCCTCTGACGGGGCACTTTCCATATTTCAAAATATGATTGCATTCTTTGGTATTAATTATTTTAAGATCCTCAAATCTCTCAAGGAGATAAATAAAAAAGGGGGTCTTAATTAACCTGAGCCACCAAGAGTCATCTTTCTGGAATAGAGAAGATGGGATATGAAACTGGAAATAAATAGTGCTTTAAAAATTATGAATAATGAAGAATAGCTCTTAAAAAATCTGAAAATAGTTCTATATGGAGGAATTGTTGCTAGACATTAATATCAGAAAGGCACACTTCCACATAAAACTGCCTTATAGAGGAAAGACAGTGATGGAAAAAATACTTCTGTGAAGAAATCAATTGGCACAAAATTATTGACAGAAGTCAAGGAGGTGCAAACTTATGATATACCCAGAGAACAGTACAGCCCAGAGTCAGCATCTTCAGTTCTTCTCTTATTTTACTCTTATGGGGATGGCATAAAGAAAGCTATTCCTTTTGGGAAGAATTTATTCCACAATATATTTCTGGCAAGTAGTTTTACTAAAAGTGGTATCACTGCATAATCCTATTACTCCTGTCCTTGCAAGAAGGAATACTGCACGTGAAAACAGGAGACCCTGTTCTCCTTACCACAACTGGAACTGCAATAGGAATGGGGTTTGGATGTTCTTATTCTAGATGGCAAATCAATGCACTATGGCAGCTTGTTCATGAGTAATTAAGTCACTGGGGCTTTTTACTTCATCATTAATATTTGAAAGGATACTTGCTATGTGGGTTTGCACAGGACACATGTAATTGTATATATGCATCCTCCAAACATTGCTTTGGTTGCCTAGGCACAAGCAAGAGGGAATTGTGCACGGTTTAGGCAATTATTCAGCGTTGTAATTTCAGCTTACTCTTGTTTAATCATTTGATGGTGTTTTGCTACTTCAAAGTCTAAATGCAGTCTTGCAAAGATAATGTGCCTTAACCTTTGCAACAAGCCAGACAGCAGCTCATGCTATTGGCAGCAGATTTGGCTTGTATTCTGCTCCTGCTATGAACCGTATGTTCCACGCTCTGTAGGTGTAAAAAGGGATTAAAACCAGTTCTACAACAGAAGCACCTTTGACTTTTATTCTGTCAATTACAAGGCAATCACATGAATTTCCAGTCAAAGTGAAAGCAGTTAACAAATCATACCCCTATTTTATCCAGTAAACAAATGAAGCTGTTTTATGCCACTTGTGAGTGGCATAAAGTAATTCAGAGTCAGCACTCACAGTTGAAAACAAGACTTGGTTTTTCCCTTAGTTTTTCAAAAGCATGAGGTTTATTTCACTTTTCTGTAGACACTTTGTGTAAGTGCTTATAACCTCTCTTTTTCACTATTGGTCATTCCAACTCATCTGAAAATATTTTGTTAGGCTGAATCTTGGTGTTGAAAGTGTGTCTTTTCTCTTGGAAACCTCTGGAATTATAGGAAAGGCTTGTGCAATATTGGAAATAATGAGAGAAAAAATGGTTTTTGATCATTTATGTGTGTGTTCTTTGCAACAAAAATATTTTCATGATCAAATTGAAATATACTGCTGTTATGTCACAGAATTGTGTTTGAGACATTCCGAGAGACAGCATGACAAGGAGCAAGTCCAGAGCAGAGCAGCCAACATGCTCAGAGGCCTGGGGTGTCTATTCTATAAAGTTAGACTGAAAGCTGTGGCTGTTCGTCCTGAAGAATATAATGTTTTGGGAAGAATTTAGAGTACCTCCCAGTACTTAAAGGGCCCACAGGTGAGCTGGAGAGGAACTTTTGACAAGGGCATGGAGTGACAGGACATGGGCAAATGTCTTCAAACTGAAAAAGAGTAAATTTAGGTCAGATGTATAGAAATTATTTACTGTGAGGGTGGTGAGGCACTAACACAAGTGCCCAGAGCAGCTGTGGATGTCACATCCCTGGAAGTGTTCAAGGCCAGGCTGGATAATGCTTTGAAGCAGAAGGTGTTCTTGTTCATGGCAGGGATGTTGGAACCAGATGATTTTTTTAAGGGCCCTTCCAAACAAAGCCATTCTCTGATTCCGTGAGACCCATATTCCTCTCCTCTGTCAGGTGGCAGTGAGTTCAGTCCATCAGTCCTCTCCCTAAAACCATCCTTTGAATATCCTGTCATGATATTCACATATGACACCTTTAAAGATGGAAGTGTATGGAAATCAGAGTCTGTAGGCTCTCGAGCAGGGCAGGAGTTCAGAGCTGTACTGTCCTGGAAGCAGTGGCAGGGCCAGCAGATGTTTGGTGTGCCAGCAGGCCAGGTGCTAAGGTGGGCTCTTTGTCCAACGTATCGTGTTGGACACCTGGTGGCTGGTCCTCTGCTGTCAGAGGAAAAGACCTCTGAGAAGGTCTTTTCAGGTTGGAAAAGACCTCTGAGAAGATCGAGTCCGGTCTATGACCAAACCACCACTAAGTCACTATGTGCCACATCCAGTCTTTCCTTAAACACAACGAGGGACGATGACCGCTGCCCTGGTCAGCCCATTCCAAAGTCCAGAAACTCTTTCTGTGAAGAAATTCCTCCTAGTGTCCAACCTAAACCTCGCCTGGTGCAGCTTGAGAGTATGTCCTGTTGCCCTGTTGTCGCTGGTTGCTCGGGAGAAGAGGCCACCCCCCCAGCTGGCTCCAGCCTCCTCTCAGGGAGCAGCAGAGGGTGATAAGGTCACCCCTGAGCCTCCTCTTCTGCGCACCCCCGGCGCTGTCGGCGCTCGGTGACCGCGGGGTCAGGGGCGCTCGGGGGGCTCCCACCCGCCGTGACACGGCACGGGGGGCGGCGGGGGAGGAGGAGGAGGAGGAACGGACTGAGAGGGTAAAAGCGAGAGGACCGTGGAGGAGCGGGGCTGAGAGGGGAGCGAGCAGCGGAGAGGAAGCGGGAGCGGAGCGGGACGAGCTGGCCGAGCGCGGGGCTGCCCTGCCGGGCCATGGCGGGGCCGCTGCCGTGCCCGTGCCTGTGCCTGTGCCTGTGCTTGTCCTTGTCCTTGTCCTTGTGCCTGTGCGAGCTGCGCCCCGGCCCGG
Source organism: Cinclus cinclus (assembly GCF_963662255.1). NCBI lineage: Eukaryota > Metazoa > Chordata > Aves > Passeriformes > Cinclidae > Cinclus > Cinclus cinclus. Next base: position 27,064,138 of record NC_085046.1, read on the forward strand.
CCCCCGCCTGCAGCCCGCGCTGCCGGCACGGCGGGCTCTGCCTCGCCGACGGCTCCTGCCTCTGCTCCAAGGGCTACGAGGGCGAGCGCTGCCAGCACGGTAACGGGGGAGGATGCGCCGGCTCCCGGGGCGCCTGGAGCGCCGCAGGGACGGGGACGAGCACCGCGTTCGCTCTCTCTCGTGCCCGCCCTCCGGAGAGTAATCCCTCCGGGAAGCTCTGAGGAGCTCGGGCTTGGATCTGGTGCGGGAGGAGGGTAGGGAGGTGCTAAAGAAGGCGAGGTGGGAGAAGAGAGTTAGGACACCCTTTGGTAAGGTGAGGCAGTGGTAACACACTGACGGAGCACAGCCAGGAGCCAGCGGGAGAGCCCCGCGGTAGTAAGAGACCCCGCTGTCGGAAATGGCCGTGGGTACACCGAGAGCTTTTTGCCAATTGGATGCTGGGTAGGAGGACAGGCTTTGGTGTTTTATTCCTCCTACTGCTTTAACTGCGTGCTTAAATCCTTCCCTGAAAGTATTTGAAGAATCACAGGGTCAGTCAGGTTGGAAGGGACCACAGTCGGTCATCTGGTCCAACCTCCCCATCCGAGAGCACAGTGCACAGAATTTGCATCCAGATTGTCCTTGAATGCTGTTGGAGTCTTGACAGCATTCTAAGCCACAGCAACATTCAACTGGTATCTCTAGGTGCAATTAGTCAGGATTAGTCACTAACAGAAACACCAAAAGAGTGTGTAGGAAGTAGGTTACTTTCTGGATTTCTTTTTATTTAGAAAACATTATGCTTGTAAAAGTACTGTCGTTTACTTCCCGGATGTCACTTGATGCACAGGATCATTTGTACTTCCCATTTACATGGTAGGAGACATAAAGCTAGGGTGGAGTCTGTTCCTGTTGATTTCCATGGAGACACAAAGCATTTTTGAAAATGCCACCTAATATGCAAAAGAAAACATCATGAAGAAGAGTTTTAGTTTAAACCCTGTTCAATGTAACATGTTAGATTTCTAATTTTCTAATTTTCTTGTTTAAAAGTTTAGCCACAGAGCTTGTGGCTATTAAATGCTAAAAAAATCACCCAGTGTCAGGAGTTCCTTTGCTTTGTATGTTGTCTTTTGTGAAGAGGTGATAAAATTGTACAATATTTGCTCTAATTTTCAATCTCCTTCATTTAAAATGTGGTGGGGTTTATTTTAACTCTGAAATCAGACGCTGGAAATTTCATTCAGCACTGTAATCATTCATGGAGTGTTGTTTCATTTTGAGGCTGAGGCTAGCAGGTGGTGACAAATGAACTATAGCTAATGTGCTGTGTAGTGGAGATTAACAACTCTGCTCTATGAACTATGCTGTAGGAACTGCTGGTTACTAGACATTTTCGGGGAGAGGTGGAGAGGCAGATTGGTTCTTGAACTAGTGAGGTGGACTGTCTGGAACTGTCAAGGAAATCACTGAATCGTTGTGCTCCTAAAGTCATCATTGTAGGAAAAAAAATTGGATAAATGAAGCTTCATCCCTTGTTCTGTCAAGAAAAGAAAACCTGAACACTGTGTGAAATAACACAGAAACAAAATTTTTCTTAAACTGGGAGCTCTTTTATGGCACTTCCAAAGAAATGAGAGCATCTGGTTAGAGTCATGGAAAGCTGAGCACTGGCTGGGTTGTTTTTTTTGTTTGTTTGTTTTGGTTTGGTTTGGTTTTTTTTGTACATCTCTGTCCTTTCTTTGCCTGCTCATACTCATTCTGCAGGTACCAATGTGAATAGTCCTCTATTCTTCAAATGGGTTTCTTGAGAGCGCAATTAATATATGAGGACAAAATCAGGATTGTATTACTAATTGTTCATCTTTTTCATACTTTTCACCCATCCAGTCAAAGAATAAGTAGAGAGCTCATCTCACACTAGCAGCTCAGATGAGACTCCCTGAAACAGATGGATTTCTAAAACCTGTGTGTGAATAAACAAATGCTTTCTCAGACAGCAGGGCTGATTCAGGAATGATTTGGACTAGCAAAGAGTCTCTGTGATAGGTAATTTATTTGCAATCTGACTGGATTTACCCAGAATTTTACAAATCAAGATTTTTATTTGTACCTTATCAAACCTGTCCAAGCTGTCAGCAATTAAAAAGTTGCAGGATTTGTGATGATCATAGATGCTTTTCTCCCAACAAATGATTAGAGTTAGGAGAAAAGTTGCATTTACCTTGGATACGTGCTAAACAAACACTTTACATTTCAGAAAAGTTTCTGAAAAGTCAGCTGAAGCAAAAAAGGGGAAAGAAGAGTGTGGGGGAGAAAGAAATCCTGACTTACATCTGGATTCATTTTAGAGAAAAGATATAAGGAACAGAGCATATAGTTTTTCTGAAGAGAAACATAGGAATCCAGTAAAAAGTCTGGTATTTCATCTTAAGAGTCACATGATGCTTCTCCAGTTACAACATCTTTTTATTAAATCATTTCTTATCACCTATTTTCTTACCTTTCTCCCCTTCAGTTATCAAAAGCTTTTTTGGCAGTCCAGCTGTGTTCCTTTTTAAATATGGGTCTTTCTTCTGCCTGTTCTGTCCAGGCCCAAAACATTCCTTAATTGTGACTGCTTAAAAGCTTAGTATGGTGGAGTGCTTTCTGTGCAGGGAAATTATTTCACCTTATGTAAGATGACATGGCAGATATATCTTAGAAAACATGAAGACAAACTGATGAAAATATGTTAATGTGCACATTTCTTATGTGTTTAAGTAGTAACTTTAGTAAGATTCATCAATATTTATTCAGCCTTTCTTTGTTGTCTGTCTTACAGCTACATGTTATCCAAAATGCAAAAATGGGGGAGAGTGCCTCCGACCTGGAAAATGCAGATGCCCACCTGGGTATGGGGGTAGATACTGCCATAAAGGTAAGACCCAAGGAAGCAGCAGCCTGGAAAGTCAAGGAGTTTGAAAGCAGACTAAATTAATTTAGGATGCCTCAAGTCCTGGATCTAAAGCACTTTGAAATAATGATCTTAATTCTGTAAATCTCTGACCTTACTATCAAGACATGCATGGCCTAGAGGATCTGCATGCTTGCAGGAGGATGGGATGGAGTACACATACTGAAATATGTTGTGAGAATCAGAGCGAATTTTTTGCCTTAGAAAAGATCCTTTTAACATGCTACATAAATATTCCATTTAGCTCTATAACAGCAGATTTTTTTCTAAATAATTTATTGAGATGGCTTGTATAGATACATATTTCTGCATTAAGTGGTTGAAACTTTTATGTAGTGTCTGCAAGATGGTAACATTGATGGCCAGTCACTGAGGATATGTATGGCAATGTATTGTTGAGAGGTTAATTGGAGATGACAGAGAAGGAGTAGCAAAGATGAATTTTTATGGTTTTGTTTAGCCTTTTGAGCACACGTATGTATTAGAAAAGTTAATCCAAGAAAACGCTGTACAAACGTACAAACTTGTGTGGGGCAATGTGCTATTATAAAATCCCACAAAATCACAGACTGGGAGAGGTTGGAAGGGGTCTCTGGAGGTCATGATTTCCATGCTCCCTGCTCAAGCAGGGCTACCTATAGCCAGCTGCTGAAGGCCATGTCTTCATGGCTTTTGAATAGCTCCAAGGACAGAGACTCCACAATTCCCAGGGCAATCTGTACCATGTGAGCATTTGGTCACCCTCACTGTGAAGACCTGCTGATGATTTTCCTGTCCTTAATGTGGCTAGAAATAGTTTCCAGAGTCAGTTCTTGTATTACCTCACCAGGGGCTGAGGCGAGGTAGACCAGCCTGTGATTCCCTGGGTCCATCTTGCCCTTCTAGAAGACTGGAGTAATATTTGCTTTCATGAGGTCGTCATGCACTCCTCTGTCACCGTGATGGATCAAATACAATCAGTATTAAATACATTAACTTATGTTGTGTGACAAAGTAATATGCAAACAAACACTGACATTTTCCAGCTGTGCTGGACTGACTTGCATGTCCTTGCATGTTCAGTATTTGTGCCAAAAATCTGTTAGCTGAAATTGTGCTCAATACTTGTGGTTGAACAAGAGATTTGGATATTTTATCTGCAAATTATCAAGCAGACATCCAAACTGTCCATCTTTATAATGAAGGATAGTTGTTTCTCCTCAATACAGTCAGTGAAGGTGGTATATAATGTACATTCATACTTGTGAAAGGAAGCGTTTGTACAGAAAAGTGAATGTTCTCTCCACAGTTAATATCAATCATATGTCTGGCATAAATAACGCTTCATTAATGAAGCCTTCAAGGCTTTGATGTGTACAACAATTCTGAAATGAGGAAGCTAACTCAAGTATTTGGCCTTTGAGAAGGCACTGCTTAACTTGACTATAGTCAAGTAATATCCTCTTCTTCCTCTTATTACTTGTAGGTCCTGTCAGGTAAGCAACGATGCAAATCCTTAACCACATGTTATTGGCTTACCAGCTGTGGTTTGGCAGGTTTGATGCCAGCATGCATGTTAGTAGTTCCTGTGGTGTAGCTGATAAATAGTGGTGTTACTGGTGAGAAGTAGAAAAGTGCCTTGCTCTGAACAATTGAAATTTTAGTTTTTGCAGATGTGATAAAACAAGCAGTTGATGCCAGAAGAGCTGTTTAAAGACAATTATTTGAAGTCCTATGCTGCTCCTGAAATGCCTGGTGTATGCTGTCTTCCACAGTAAGCTGTGAAGGAGGCTGTCAGAATGGTGGGGAATGCATCTCTGTCAACGGAGTCGTGAAGTGCCTTTGTGCTTCTGGCTGGACAGGATCAAGATGCCAGGAAGGTGGGTGTCTACATTCATGCAAATATTTATATTAATTCTATAACTTCTAAAATTATTAAGTCACTAAAAGTATGGAAATTGCATTACTGCAGAAATGAGTGACCTACATTATGGGTACTTACACAGATAAAATAGTGTGAAAATATTTTGCATTTAGGTGTACAATTGTTCACATTGTGCGACAGTTCACCTTTAAACCAAGATTCATAAGTCAGTATACCTATAATTTTTTTCCATTTCCATGGTCCTGGAAATGCTTTTGGAGTTTTACCAGTTGAATATCTGGCCTAGAAAAGAATGTATTTTGCCATTTTGACTTGTATCATCCTGAATCTTTCATTCTGTCAGGATTCTTTTACATCAGTTTTATAAATCCTGCTGGCTTACCCATTCTTTTTCTTGTAGCAATTTGTCCTCAAGGTTGTCGGAATAATGGAGCTTGTGTGGCTCCTGGGATTTGTAGCTGTCCAGCTGGATGGGTCGGTAGAGCATGTCACTTAGGTAAATGATTTCTGACATTTTTCATTTATCCTTTCCTCTGCTTGTTTGATTTACCAATCAAAGTGTTCAAGTCTTCAGGGCTGAACAAAGCTTCCAAGGAAAGTATCTTAGAATAGTAACTGAGAGCTGCTTCCAAATACTGGGGCTCTTACAAGTATGCATAGGGAGTAGATGGCTGCTCACTTTGGTCAGAAACTTTTCCACTTTGAAAGAGATTCAGATTTTGGTTGTCACCAATTACTTGGTATATTTTGTTGGTATTTCTGAAATATTATCTGTAAAGTGAGACCCCAGTATAAGGAACTGAAAATTACAGAAGTACTATTGCTACTGGTGTGGGTTAGAAGCTTCATTAAATTTTATAGACATGTAAAATTGAAACTTGCTTCTCACTTTGAGGAGAAGTTTTTAGAAGCAATTCCATGTGTTCTTAGAACTCTGAAAGCTGCCTGTAATCAAGATTAGTACTGACACTGTTGCTGAACAACCAGTTCCATTTTCACAAACTTTGTGTCACAAAAGCAGGTGATTATAAGTCTTTAATCTATGCTTCTTGGCCCTTGTATGCTTGCAACAGCACTTCCCTGATGCTAAAGGCAATAATCCTGAGACTACAAAAGGACAGGGTTTTTCTGTTTGCTTTCTGGGAAACTGAAAAACCCTTATGCAAACACTGGTTTTGAACTGGATATTGTGGGTGCAGGGTCTCCAGATTTTCTCTGATTCTGATATTTTGGCATGGCTGTGGGCATGGCTGTGGCACTAAATCAGCTACTGTTAGTTCTACAATATATATGGTCAAGCAAATATTGACAAGTAATATTTTGTTATTTCCATTGACAGCAAAAATGCTTATCCTTTATATTCATCAGTGTATTGAGATAGAGGGTGATAGTAAAAGCCAAGTGTGGGACTTGCAGAGAACTTACAGAAGGCTTATCTCCCTTCAGTAATGTAGTAATGGCAGAAGTGTTCAGGTTCTTGATGTCAAAATAACCACTGCTCCCAAACTAACTCAATCTGCATCACATTTGACTTCTTTGTGTGTGCATGCTCATGAACAAATTGCAGCCCCTGGCTCGTCAGCTGAACTGGTGTGTAGCAGGAGGCAACTGAAGCTGAGCCCACTCAGCCCTCCTCTGCTCTTGTGGGGGAAGAGGAGGGCAGTGTGTGAGATGCTGCTAGGATGAGGTGGCTGTTTCCTCATGGGTGTGGATCCAGCACTGGCTTGAATAAGTTTCAGCAGGAATTTTTATTGTTCTCTCACTTTTATGGGGGCATCCATCTCAAAAAGAGCCTGTGTCTTAAAGAACAGAAATTATAGTATTTTAAAAGGGAAATGGAGCATGAATAAGACTAGATGTACTGTGCCTGTATTCCAGTGAAGGCCACGATGCCATAAATTGAGAGACATTGCTTTTCAGTTCTTCCATTATGCTTTTATTTATACTGTCCCAGTGCAGTCACCAGGGAACAATTCTACTACCACAGTGAGACAAAAAGAAAAATGATCCCATGTTGTGCAGAAGACATGCTGTGTATCTGGTGTCTCATTTCAGCTGTATGTAAACTGCCCTGCCAGCATGGAGGGAAATGCATCGCTCCAAACGTGTGTAGGTGTCGACTGACATACTCTGGGCCACAGTGTACAAAGAAAAGGAAGGAATGAAGCAACTTCAGCCAAGATATGCTGCAATTTTTTTCATGTAACTATACAGAGAGCAAGTCTGCAGCAGTGGGGAACCTTAAAATAAACATGGTAACTTGATTTCAGACAGCTTTTTGTCCTCACTATAATAAGTACATGCTTTTCTATATGAAAGGAAGGTATTGCTGTTTGTAGGAAAGTTGTTACAAATACCCAACTATGTGTAGTGTATAACACGTTTTCTCCTCATCTTTCATAAGCAGAGGTATGATGCCTTGGTTGATACAGCTGACCTTGAAATAAAATTTTCTTCAAATCAAATACTTCAGAATGCATCTATGTTCTTCTTTTTCATTTTTCTCACCTTTGACTAGATTTATTGTGTCATATAATTACATTTTTAAATGCATATGAAACAAAAAACTCTCAATTCAGATCATCAAAAGTAAATGTTAGTTCGAATATAATTTGCCTTATTTGAGATTAAACCATTGCAAGAGGAAACTTGCAGAGTTTGCATCTTTCTGGAACATTATCAAACTGCAAAGCATCTTATTTAAATCATGGTTATCACTTTATGTCTGCTTCCTGTCCCTCCCCCTCCAATCTGATCTGGATCTCAATCAGCTGAACAGTATTTTTAAAATACTTTTTAAATACTTTTTTAAAATACCCAACAACTAGCAATACTTGCCCTGCCAATACTTGTTCAAACAATTCTGCTGTTACTTTCTAAAACCTTAATCCATGATACTCTAAGAGTCCTTATCTTGACTACTTCTATGGTCATATTATCTGATCGTCTCTCAAATTCCAATTATTTCTTTTACTTATCCCAGTGAGACAGGGAAATGTATTTTTGTTCTGGAGACATTGATAATTCTATGCTGTTCAAGACTGTGCTGCTACAGAAGCAGTAGAATGGGAGGCTGCAGTGAGGAAAAGCCATGCCTGTCATTGATCACATATGTGTGTGGGATGTTGATGCTTGTCTTCTGGAGATGTTCCTGTTTGCTTTCATTTAGGTTTTGCAGCCTTTTGAAAGGCCTGCAGAATGGACTGAGTTCATTGTTCCTTGTCTCATTTGTGCTGTTTCTTGAATAGTACTATTGAAGGTTTTGCCAAAAAACATGCAAACTGAGTCAGTCAACTTTCCAAATGATGCTCAGATCAATTTGTATTTTTCAAGACATTGATTTTCATTGTGTTCTAGATTAAACTGGAATTTTATTTTTTTTATGGGAGAATTTTATCTATGCATTACTTTAGTCCATTTGTTGGAACAACATTTTAACTGTGTTTAACTACCAGAACATGTAGGTCTCAGGGCCAGAGACTTACCTGTTTCTTCTGGGACTACAACCCACTGAGCAAAGAGGTAAAGGTAAAACTGAGTCTTCTCAGTTACCAATCTTCTCTACAAGAGTGTGCCCAAGCATGCAGAGAGCAATTGAACGGCAGTGGTTTAGTTCCTGAGACTCCTGTTTCCTGTTATGAGTAATTGCTGTGTGGTGTAGTTGAGCTTTATCCTGTGCTTGCGTTGGAGGCTGCTGCCCTTGGCTCAGAGGAAACCTGCTGCAGAGATGTTGTGAAGGATATCCTGCAGGGACAGGGGACAACATAAGAGGAATGAACTTCTTTTGTGCTGCTTTTGCTGGGATACACTGGCTATTTCACGCCTGCTGGTGAAAATGTGGTTTTCATGTGTGGAACAAGATGATTTCAACAATGGTTCTGAAGTTCTATAGTGATGATGGTGATGATGATGGCAATGATGATGATGATGATGATGTCACTACATCATGCCATAATTTAGAAATTCAGGAGTTAGGTTGAATACCTTAGGTGACATACTGTTTGCAGGGGAATGAATGGAAAAAAATTACTTGCACCAGGCTCAAAATTTAGAATAAATAATCAGTAACATATAAATACAAAGAGGCATAATATCTCAGTATTATTTCCAAAATAATAGACTGACTTCTACTAGTAAAGACAAAAGTAATGGTGACTAGAAGATGGAAGAGATATTGGCACTGTCACCAGCAAGAGACCAGAAACAGTCATGGAGAGATCTGTAATGTGTTTCTGAACTGGCCAAAAGAAATGCTAATTTAGTTTTCTGTTTGGAAATGATTGAAGTATGCAGTAATTTGATGCCTCACAGAATGCAGTGGCATATTTCAGAAATACTACTTGAACGTAGCACCATCTACTGGCTACAGTGTTCTTTGTGGGGTTTTCTTTGTTTTGATTTCAATAAATATTTCTTCTTATCATTCAACTAAACTTAAAGTGAGTTTAAAAGTGATTTTTCTAGCTAATAAGAGTTGAACAATCTTAGAATGCATTACTGACAATCTGTGTCCCCGTATCATTATTTCCACAGTTAAACACACTAAAAAGACTAAAAAACTGTCAGTAATTCTTGTCTTTTGTTTGTTATCTGCTCGCTGGAGGATTGATACTAGTTACAGCACATAATTTTTGGAGACAGCTGTGTCTTCCTGTGGGGAGATAAGTCACACATGCAGCTCAAAGGTCGAGAAAAGCAACACGGAACATGCTAGCTCCTTTATTCATCAGAGCTAACTGCAACACTTCATACATGTACTCTGGTTTTCACTAAACAAATGTAAATGTTTAGGGGTATTGCAGTGGTTGCATTTTTGATACTCTGTCTTTCTGGAGTGTGCACAGAAAGGTGAAGTGTTTCTTCTTTTTAGTTTGCTTAGGTGCACATTTTTAATTATGTTTTCTCTTATGCTCTAAGTGATTCTGGAAAGAATGGATTTACTTGGTTTAGCTGTAAAGTATCATTTGCTAGTTAAACTGAGCTGTGGGCAGAAGCTGGGTAAAATGACCTGATACCAGCATGTGACACCTTTAAATGACAGAAACTGCATAAACAACTTCAGATATTAGCAAAAGTTTCTAGCCTCTACATTTGCCCCAAGGTTATGTCGTGAGTATTTAAGCTTTGGGATTTTCCATTTGGACAAATAACGGAGTGGGTGTAGCCAATTTGTCAAATAGCTTCAGTTTTTATATCTATTTACTTTAGGGCTTGTGCTGATACTTCTTCATGAGTTTGCTTTTGTTAAATGGAAACGTTAACTTGCTTTCTCAGCTATGAAAATACCTAATTAACTTTTGCAAAAAGCAAGTGCCTTTCCCATAGGGCCCGCTGGTTGTTTTATTTTTAAATCATAGCCAACATGACTGTCTGTGGTATCTTCTGTGATACAAGCCCTTCCTTCAGTTAACATTCACTGTACTGCATTTTAAAAGATCTTTTCAAGATCAGGAGCAAATATCAATGAGCACTTGGGAGAATTCCCGTTAGCCTGCAGAGCAACTGTAGTACAACCAGGTAATAAATGATGATGTATATAGGTACCATCCAGCACTCTTTAGTGTCTAAAGAAATCATGCAAGAAAATTCAACCAAGATATCAGTGATGTATATAACGTTGTAAGAATCACTGTAAAATCTTCCACTTGCTACAAGTTGTCCTTCATTACTTCAATTCCAACCCTTCTCCCCACTCCCACATCCCCATAACTCTTTTAGGCCTAATTTCAGGTTACAATTTTAGCAGTTCTGTTAACCTCTGTACACAAGCCCTCTATATAAATCCACATCTTGTTGCACTGAGCAATTTTACTGTATTGTTGCCATGTGCTTTCTAATTACAGTGAATTCTGTTTCATGTGTATGATGGACAATGCAGTAATATAATTACTGGGCAGTTTTGAAGTAGCTGTCTAGCATTTTGCATGTACTAATAATTTTTCTGCACCATGTGCTTGCTGGAAAATAGCAAAAACAGCACAGCTTAGCACTGAACATTTTTAGCTACTGTAGCAAAACTCTGGATGTGCTTTTGTTCACACAGCTTGCATTTGGAAAATGTAAAAGAAGTAATTTCTGCCTTTAAAACCCTTGAAAATAAACAGCAAACACTAACAATTATAATCCTTTATTGTGCCTGAAATCCTAGAAATGCACATATATACATTGTTTTGTGAATGAAGGATTGCACAAACTCTTTAACCAAAGTACTATTAGCAGTGCTCCAGGCAGATGTTATCTTTCTTCTTTGCACAGCACCTCTGTAACTGACACATGGAACAGCAGTGATTACAGTAAGAGATTGTGTGATATTGGTGTCCTTATACTCTAAATCTTTTTCAGTACCTTGTGTATTCAAAACAGTTCCAAGAGCTAGTCAGATTTTGTTCATTAACATCTTTGTGAGATGTAGAAAAGGAAGCGGTTCAAGATGAGTAGGTTTTAAATAATTTAACGGTTCCCAGATCATCAGGCTATCAGCAACATGGATGCTTGATTGAAAGAAACTATGGAAACACTGAAATTTAAAATGCAAGTGGGAAACTGGACATTTTTAAAATATACCAGTCAGGTACTTGGAAATCCATGAGGTATCATTCTGGAATGATGCTAAGCTCTCAAAACACCAGCTTACCTTGCAAGCTGACTTAAGACTATCAAAAGGTGAGGAGAAATATAGGTACAGAGCTGCTAACAGCTATGATTTGATAATCAGCATCCTAGAATGGCAGTAAATGGCAAAATTACCTCTATTTTCTTCCTGTTCAAAATTAGATTATATAAACCGAATATTGCTCAGGAAAACAGGAAGCTATGATGTTTATTTTCAGCTTAAAAGCCAAAGCAGTAAACTTGAATGGCTTAGCTAACGGGATGTTTGTGTCTATTACCAGAGCTCATTTTGTTATGGTAGGAACTGAAATGTCTTTCACAGCCCTAGAAGATAGCAGTCCCCTGTAGAAAACTTCAGAAAAACTGGAATTTTATTTTTTAAAAAAATATCTGGCAGCTGGTAGGTGCTAACTGTTCATTGGAGCAATTGGCAATGGAAAAAAATTCTCTGTGAAGTCTTTACAAATACTTTGACAGGATGAGTATGGATGGCATGATGTACAAGAAATTTTGCCTCTTGTTAATTTATATTTTAAGATTCAGCATTACTGAAAGCTTTGTAAAATTTCTCTAAGTCTTGGGAACAAAATTTCTTGATAGTACTGACTGCTATCTCAGACAGGGGCATAAAAGCCTTACAGACACAGGAATAATTCAGTACCTAGCTCTTCAAACTCGTGACTCTAAGTAATGAAGTCAAAACAGAAAAGTTGGGATCTGGCTTGTGGCTGCAAAGGCTTGTCATAGATAAATCAGAGTCATTCTGCATCTGTCTGACTTAACAGGACAGGAGGACTTGCCTCCGTTAGTAGCTCAGACTCACTTCTGGTTTCCCCTCCTTCCTTGCTACTGGCTTGTCATTACAACAAGACTGATGTAAATGCAGAACAAGAAAAACCAGTTCTGCTTTTCCTTCTGTCTGCAGCCAAATAATATGTATGTAAGCAGTGTTTATAAACAGGAGGAGCCATTTACAAGTGCAGAAGTGCTAGACTAGTGCTTCCTTGCTAGACTCACCCAACAGCTCCTACAGCCTTGTTTCCTCAACAGAAATTTCGTAGTCCAGTTGACTACATGAATAAACTGCAGAATTTGGGGCTCAGTCATCAGATCTGGGAATTCAATGAAGACATCAGAGGCTCTGGAGTTTGTACATGATGTAGCAAAAAATTACAGGAATATACATGTTTTAATGACTACATGATTGTTGTTATGAAGCTCACCAATATTTGTGATGAATATGAATCTTTTAAAATAAGGCTTCTGAATATTCCTTTCATTTAAATGAACTCTGTAATTGCCATCAACCCTTTTGCTATTTTCAAGTCTCATACATCCATGCAGCATTGCAATCAAATTACCAGACTTCTTCAACCATGATGTCTTTGTACCTTGGAGGGAGAAAACAAAAATTAAAACCAGACTTTAATGAGGCAACCCATTTTTATGATAAAGTTTATGAAACAATTTTAATGAATCTCTGCTTCCCTGATATTCAGAATCACAACATTAAGTTAAACTTGTGCTTATAGTTTTTTTGTTTTATGAAGAAGACATGCTGCTTTGATCAATGTATGGTACAGCACTGTCTGACTGACCAACAATATATATATTTTCTAAACAAAAAATAGACTAACTTTATGCAGGACATATTTATGAAAATCTTTCATAATTTCTCTCTTTGGGTCACATTTTGGAAACCCATATCAGAAACATTACAGTCTTATTGATACAGGATGTGTAGTTCCATACTTTCAAAATAAGTATGAGCATTGCTTTGTTTCAATTTCTGAAACACATCTACCCCATCTCTCAATTCTATTATCAGCACAAGTGTGTCTAAATACACTGGAATTAAAAGAAGAGAACCACCATAGATGATGCAGGAAGAGCAGAATGCTTTTACTTCAGACATCATTTAAAAACTAACGAAAAACAATTAGTTGTAACAAAATGTTTAATCAAATTACTTCAGTGAGTGAGCATCAGCACTCAAGCAAGGGAATCCAACAGAAAATTACATGACAAAACAGAGAAATCATCATCATTCCCTCTGATACATAAAAGTAAAGTTATTCCCAAGTTATACTTGATGAACTGACTGGCAGTGTAATTAGTTGGGAAAAGAGCAGGGCTTGACTTGATGCAAGCTAAGTCAGCAGTAGGACACTCTTCCCTAAAATGAGGCCAGATGCTGGAAAAGAAAATAGTGGTTGTTGTGAAGAGGATAGTTATCAATTCCTAGTGCATGACAAGAGACAATCAGATTAATTTGAAACAAAGGAAGTTTACACTTGGTGCTGAGAACAATTCTGTAAGTATTAGAACCTAAAAATTACTTGAAAATCTCTTAGGAATTCCATTAATTTTCCCTTGCGGCAGAGTGAAATGAAGAAATCAGACAAAATCCACATTTGGTGTATACCATGCTGCTTCACTGGACACAGGTGGACTAGTTAATTAACTCTCCTATCACTGTAATAGTGTCTTGGCTCTGTGTTTACCTGAATTTTCTTCCCACAGAGGACTCCAGTATAACCTGGACGACAAGAGCACACATTGGGCAATACACACTTCCCTCCAAACAGACACTTCTGGTTGCACACAGCTAAAACAAGAGAGGTACATATCAGGCTTTATTCACAGACACATCTTGGTGAAGGAAAAGTGGATGCTATCTCTAGATACTTAATCTGTTTGCTATAGGAACCGAGACCTTGGAAGATATTTTCACAGGGTAACACTCTTCAGCATAAGGAGACTTAAAGGCCATGTGGAGCCAACAGTGTTCTTGTGTCTATCCCATCCCCCTTTTGCTTTGATGCAGATTTAACGTGAGAACATGCTGAGGTAGTGAATGAGACTGAGCAAAGAACATGAGTAAAGTGTTTTTTAGCACATCTTGCTATTTCAAGCTATCACAATTGCCTCTCAGAGCTTGTGCAGCAGCACATAGCACTGGAGCAAACCAACACATACTGCCATGGTCCCAGAGTGCCATCAGATCCTGGAGGGCTTCAGAAGGGGCAGAGCAATCTCTACTCTTTATCCTGCCTTTGTCATAGATGTGGATAAACTACATCCAAGGTATAGGAGGACTTCTCTGCACTGTGCATGGCTGAAGCATTCTGAACTGTGCAGAAGCAAGAGGTTTCAGGTTGCATCATTCTTACGTGTTTGACACTGGATTCCTTCCCACTGTGGAGGACAATGACAGGTACTCGGTCCAATACACTCCCCACCATTCTTACATTCCTGAAGACAAATTGCTGCACAAACATCATTACAAAGTATGGTTATATCCCAAGTGGTTACATTGAGTTATTACTCAGATTTCAGGATGCTCACAAGAGGTGGAGTGCTTTTCATACACAAGAGTCACATCACCTTCACTCAAATATGTGTCTAAGACCAACAGGATATTAAAGAGAAGCAACTAGAAACAAAAAGCCCTACAACCAAAACTCAGATTCAGAGGTTCTGCTGTGGCAGAGATTGCTAAAAAAGCCTGAAATACTGAGTTAAGAGAGCACCCTTAAAGAGCTGTATTTTTTCCAAATTTCCCTTCTAAAGCACATACCTAAAGCAAGAGATCTTTTGTCTGTCATTCAACTGAACACCCAATGAATCAGCTCAAGAATATTTGATCAAGTTATTTTCTATGACCCATTTGTCTGCACATTTGCCCCTGCTTATTGAGCCATGATCTAATCCATCATTATTTCCATTCATTTGTAGCTGACTATTTTATAATCAAATTTCTCTTCCACAGCGCCCAAGAATATCTCACCCCTTAAATACTGGTAATATGTTTTTTTGCAAAAAACAACCCATTTCCACTAATTACAGAAAGTAATACAGGAAAATTTATTTTTCCTCCATGCCATTAGAGAGCTTATTGCCCACTTCAGTTCTCAAGGTGGGTAGTCTGACAGACACTAACACTTCACTCATCCTTATGCTGGTTTTTATGCAGACTGTGCTTTTATCCATGCTGGCACAATTTATCTTTATTAAGATACCTTTATTAATATGACCCAAAGATGTGCAACCATCACAGTCCTATTTCTACCTGTCCTGAAAAGCTTGTGCCCATTGCATCATTTATGCACATTGTGTCCAACTATTTCCACAGTTTTCCAATATTTTACTGAACTTCTTCTACTATATCTGGTTTTATATCCTACAGCACGAATTGGATTTCTTTCACTTTTTTGACTCATCTCTTTGCCAAAATGCAGATGTTTTTATTTAGTCAAGAATCAAGAAAGAAACAAATAATATTTGCTGTACAAAAATTTCACAGATATTTCGATCCCATGATTTAGCCTAAGAACTAAGAGCATGGTATTAGTTCTCCATCCTAAATTTTGCTGCCAAGTTATAGACAACTGCTTTTTCAATGTATATATTCTTAAGTTCTTTGGCATTAACTTTGTATTATTTGTGTGGGCAGAGTTGCCCTGAGTTTCATATTACTTTTAAGGTATGGTTCTCCTGGTAACTACAAGGTACTTACGAGTGTTACATCTTTTTCCTCTCCACCCTGAAGGACAAGAGCAAATATTTGGACCTACACATCTTCCTCCATTCATACACCTTGGATCACAGACACCTTAAAATAAAAAACATCTGCTGTTTAATACATTGAACTGATTACAGAACTATTTATGGGTTATTTTTGAATCACAGGAAGATTTTAACAGTGGCTTACTTTTTTCACATCTTCTGCCTGTGTACCCATCAGGACAGGTACAGATATTATTTCTCATGCAGTGACCACCGTTCTTACAAGGAGGGCTGCAGATGGCTAAGAGGTGCAAACAGGAGGAAAAGGCTGTCATTTGCATTTTGACTTTGTGAAATACTTTTGGAAAACAAGAGTGCAACACTAAGATTCTGACAGCTTCTATAGACATTCAGCACTATCAGGTTTGCCTTGTAAAAATCCTATTAATGTGGTTTGGTGTAAAAATCAATAGTAAAGACAAAATCAGATAAAAAGGAATCAAGGCTGGCAACTGTATGTTTACAAAAGTAACCAGACTACACATAACATACAATAGAACTGGATGAAAACTGATTAAATGTTGAGTGGAATAAAAGACTAATTTTGAGTCTTCATTCTCCTTGGACAGTTGTTGAATCAGCCATAAAATCTAAAAAATAATGTAATCTCTGTTTTATACCACTTCTCAGGTACATTACTTGATTGCTAATTTTTCGTCTTAATGTTTTTCTCAAAGATTCTCTCATAATGACAACTAAGGAGTGGGGAGAAGAAAAGAAGAAAATATTACCATTCTGACAGTGGGCACCAAAGAATCCATATGGACACAGGCAAACATCTGGCTTAGTACAGGAACCACCATTGAGACACACAGGGTTACACATTGCTGCAGAAATAGGGTCAGGAAGAGTAGGAAGCACGACATCCAAATAAGTCTATAAAATATGTGTGTCTGTTTCAAGAACAGGAATGAAACACTTAAGATAACTGCAGGTAACATCATTCCCATAGAATCTTTGCCCCAAATTAAAGGATCAGCCAAAGACTTCCCAGAGGTGCTGCTGGCAGCAGAACTAACATGCAAAGACTCAGGAGAGTGTGCTGGTTCTGCAGTAGAGAGCAGCTGCCCATTGCTGCCACCTGAGCCCTGCAGTTCCAAATCTCAAACAATGGGAGGTTCTATGAATGCTCTCCCAGGAACATGGAAGTTGCAGGGATGTTACCTGTGCTGCAGGTAGGTCCATACCAGCCAGGTTTACACTGGCAGATGTCTGGAGTGAGACATTCACCACCATTTTCACAGTGTCTGTTGCAAACCACTACCATCCAAGAAGGTGGGCAAAAACGTAAGAGAAGGCAGGGGAGGAGATAAGGTGTGGGAAGACAAGAAAGACACATTACAAATTATTCTTGATTAGTTTTTCAGTTCTTCCCCAAAAATTAACACTGAAAGTAACATACAATTCCTAGCTGAAGAGAAATTGCTAAACAGAGTAATCTAGTCTCAAACCCATAATAGCAAGCACAGATGACAAAGGCAAAAAAATGTCTTTCCATGCAAATATCCATGGTCTGGTTATATTTAGTGTTAAAAATGCAGAAGTTTAAATAAAAATTCTAAACCAAATGAGAAATGCTAAGAGATAAATCGACTGTGCTACGTGATGCAAGTACAGCTGCAGACACAGAGGAACATAAGACTGACAAGCAAAGACATTTAAATGGGAAAAACCATAGGACATGGGGAAAGCCATGAATGATTTATTCAAGAACAAATCTCATTCTCTTCACTATTCCTTCAGAAAGAGCAGCATTTTTTTTTTTTTGTCAGAATTGAAATTAGAACAAGAAAAATTGAAAACCAAAAGTCCTGGGATTTGAGAAGACAAATAATATTCTGAATTCAGGGTCAATAATGCAATGGTACATTGAGGTGAACAATATATAACCAAATTGCAGCATGTACAATTTGATATGTAATAGACAATATATGTGAGGCAAAGTAATTGCAATCTTTCATCTATGATCACAGCAAATTTTTCAATTTCCAGTCAGGTAAAAGGAAAAAAGACACCATAATGTGGTTCTGAATTCAATTTTCCTGTATCCCAGTCTTTCTGAAAAATTCACTGACCATTCACTGACACCAGCTTCAGAATTTACCCCAGTATCTAATCAATCATAGCTGACAGAAGTTAGAAAGCTGTCAGGACATACAAAACATCTGTGTGTTCTTCTAAAGGTAGTATCACATACAAAGTGTACTAGATTTTTCCATGTTTGTGAATCACAAAATAGAGATTATTTGCAGCTTTTATAGTGCATTATGTTTTCACAGTTATGTGCAAATATTACCTGATGTTCAAAAAGCCCAGGTATGGGCACCTTCAAAGTGACACAGGTATTATGTCATTTACTAGCATTGGACAGAAGGTATAAAAAACTTAAGCCAAAATTTTCTTTCTTGCTCCTGAAGAACAGCAAAAATGCTGTGCATTTTTCTCTTATTCTCTTTTGCTTACTTGTATCACATCTTGGTCCCACAAAACCATATGGACAGGTGCAGAGATTTCTGGCCAAGCATGTGCCTCCATTTTGACACGGTGGTTTACAATGTGCTGCAGATATAGAATTATGTTCAAGAAATCGCCTCTAGAAAGATGCATGGACTGGTTATGCTTTATAAAAAATGAAATGTTAATAACTGTCAGTGAGCAAAAAAATTGAAATAAAATAAGGAGATATATGCAATGCCTTTTGAAAACAGTAAGTAAAAAGAACAACTTCACTTCTGTAACAGTCCCAACAGTGGTGGTCACCCTGAAGAAAAGAAAGCTGACTCAATTTCCAGATAGTCCTTCCCACTCTTCAGGAGTGTTAAGCTTAGAGGCAAATACATTCACTGGTGAACTGCTCTACTTAATGTGAAAGCTAAATTTAGGAATATCCAATCACAAGGAACATTCACAGTATATATCAAGAAAATCAGGACATATACCAAAATGTAACTCAAGAGTTCTGTTAAAGTGACAGTAAAATGAAGGCACCTTCATGCTGTCAGAACAAACAGTCATGGGAGTTGTTCACAGCATCCATTGGGTAGTTATGGATTTAAAAGGAAAAACTGCTACATTTACCTTCCTCACAGGTGGAGCCACTGTATCCAGGTAAACACTCACAGACATTGGGCTTAATGCACTTTCCATGGTTTCTGCAATCAGGTCTGCATTGAGCTATAAAAAAACATCAACAGCACTCTGCAAATCATTAATTTGTGCATATGAGTTACCACAGGCAAAATTAACATGCCAAACTTACCAGCCTGACAGTTATAACCAGCATAACCAGGCTTGCATTTGCAAATATTGGGTGCCACACACTCCATATTTTTGCCACAGGGTTGTTTACATCTTGCTGAAAGGCAATGAAGAAAACAAAGAAAGGAATAAGGAAAATTAAAATGGCCTTTCAGCACATAGTGTCATGCCTAATGTAGTGAACCTATCACAAAGAATCCATTATGTACTGCCCATAAATGCGGAGTCTAAGACACATCAGAAAAGTATTTTTTAAGTGCATCCACACAACTTAAAAGCCTGTGGGCTATGCCAATATTAATAATGAAAATTAGAAGATTCAATACACCACACTTTCCACTGATAATACAGTAACAACATACTTGCAAAGTTATAAAGACATTTCAAGATTCTTTTCTTCAAAGCATTTACGTGCAATCCTTTGTAATACCTCTGCAAGTGAAGCCATCTCCATAATAACCGTAAGGACAGTGACCGCACTTGACACTTCCATCCTGACTTGGCTCACAGGGTACGCCAGGAAAACAGGGTAAATCAGAACAGGTCACTGCTTTAGGAAACACTGTTTCACTCAATTCTTCAGGAAGCACTTTTGGTGGGACAGTGATTTCCACAAGGGTAAAAGGTAAATGACTCTCTTTATGCTTAGCTAATAGGTGCAGAACTCTCTGAGCATTTCCACCTCTGAATGCTTTGTATGACAAAGAATGTCCTTTGCTTGTACTTGCTGTGCTGCTAGGGGAAGTCTTCCTGCTGCTCTCAAAATAGCTGAAGGCCTCAACTTGTGCCCTTGTATTCTTCTCAGGTGATACAGCGTGGCTCCTTGAAGATGCAGCCTTTACAGCATGTACCAAAGAACCATTTTCTATGTCAGCAAGGTGACCACTGATGGTGCCTAGAGCATGGGCAATGTTTCCAGTAACCACAGGTTGTACAGAAGCACTTCTCTGAGAATCATGTGTCTTCCAGGCAGTGAATGGTTTTGCTGTGGGGGCTGGTGGCATGCTGCTACTGACCATTTCTGTAGAAATAAATCTATCTGGCACATCTGTAGAACTGGGAATATAACTTGACATGCTTAAAACCTTCTCAAAGGATGATGGTTGAAAACCTACAGTATGTTAGAAAGAAATGGGGGAGAAGTATGTGAATACCATCAGACATTTTTCCCTTTGAGGGTGGGAGATGTTTTCTGAATAGATAAACATACAGCCCATTCATTCTGTGCTCCAGGAAATCTCTTCTTGTGCTATGTCAGAATGTAAGTATGCAGTAGAACCTAATTGGGAGAATTAGAGAAGATCAAGATACTCTGATTAGAACGTCTTCCACCCTCACCATGGTTTTTTCTTGGCTGGAAGGTAAGGACAAAGCACAATTTGTAGGAGGCATGATTTTCCCATATAGCAAATGCTCCAATAGGAGCAGATTAACAGCTCCATATATTGCTTTCAACTAGGTAACTGAAAGAATTTAAGGAAAAGATATTGCATACGATTCATCAGTGTGTCTAAGCACTAGAAGCAGATAAAAAACTATATGTATGTTGATGCTTACACATACTG
This sequence comes from Cinclus cinclus, assembly GCF_963662255.1. Lineage (NCBI taxonomy): Eukaryota > Metazoa > Chordata > Aves > Passeriformes > Cinclidae > Cinclus > Cinclus cinclus. The sequence continues at coordinate 27,084,941 of NC_085046.1, forward strand.
ATGCACTATGGATAGTATTCTAGGGGAATAAGCCACCAACTTGTAGCATAAGTATTACCATGTTTTATTCTTCAAACTTTTAAAATCAACTTTCTTAAACTTTCTGCATGGGTTTTAGTAGTGGGATGTTTCAACTGTTAATAAGCATCAGAGACTGACTCAGTCTTGCCATTCAAGAGAGCACAAAATGAATGATAAATTCTTCATATTCTGCCCAGGGAAAGCGTGTGGCTTGTGGAAAGAAGTACAGCACTGTAATCCCGGCAGAATAAAATAAAACTGGTAGAATACTGTATATGGGGTTTTAGCATTATGGGGCAGTGGAGGAATGAAAACCTAACCTATTTTTAACTAGAAAATGGTTTACAAAAGGTTAAATTTTACTGAATCTTAATAGTCTCCCACTGCTGAAAAGCAAACCATTTTGCAGCTGATGAAGAATTATCCAGCACTGGCAGGGCAGTGAGAGAGGCCTCTCTCCCCCCCAGCAATTCAGAGATAAAGGGAAAAGACGCACAAGACTTTCCTGCAAAGAAACCCCCAGACGGCTCAGATCTGGAAATGCCAGCAACAGCATTTACAGAGTTTTGGAATAAAGGCATTCACTTGCCATATCCTTCACCTCTCCTCTGAGTTGAAGTAGGAAAATGGCATTCAACATAATGCCATAAACTTTTGTTTATCTCATATAACAGATGTCCCTATCCCCATGTTACCTATTTTACGTCAGTGGTTGGTCACTAAAACAAAAGGCAACTGTAAGAGTGTCATACATCACACTGTTATAAAATCGCTTGACTGACCCAAGGGATTTGTTGATATTGACATTTCAGTCTCATTTTTCAGATCAGAATACAACCCCAGTAATTAATAAATTGTGTTGAACTGAAAAATAAAGTGAATAGCATAAAACTGACTAGAACCTTTGTTTGCCAGCTATATTGTTATCAGTATGTGAATCAGAAATTCCATTTTCTTCAGGAAAAAAAATCACCTTTATTCCTTCCAATTTCTCCTGTGGAATCCTTCCTTTCAACATCAGTGTCATCAAAGCTTTCTGAAAAGATGTGAAGGTACATTAGTAGTGCACAGAAGTAGCTACATTTGTTTAAATTTAAATAAATTATAAACAGAGTTAAAATTTTATTATGTAAAAACAACTCAAAACTCAGAAAACAGATAAAAATTTAAAAATGTTTCTTAAAATATTTTAACAGATTATTTTAAAAGTTATTCAGTAATTGCAGGCAAATAAATGTTTGGCAGCTGCCTTGACTTGGGTAAACAATTCTATGTTAATCAATCTAATAGAAATTTTTTTTCAATAATTTATTAATAATTTATCATATTATGAACGTAATGAAAAAATGCCAAAAATATTCCACTGTATTATACTACTTTGATGTAAAAGAGCGGGGGTGTGTTTTGTGTCTGTTTTTTTCTACACTAGAAGAAATGTTTTACAGCTGTGTTGACCCAGTGCAGTCTAATATTACCATCAGCAGAGACACAACCCTGCTTTGCTGACTACTTAAAAGAGTCCTAAGTTATTGTTAGAAACATGAAGCACAATCCAAGATGTTTTATTTGAGTGACAACAAGACAATACCATTCTTCTGAAAATCAAATAATTTTACCATGACACGACTTCCCATCTCCTTGCATATTATTTGGGCATGGACCACAATGGTAAGAACCAAAAGTATTGAAGCAAAATACTCCAGGGAAGCAAGGACTGGATGCACATTCATCTACATCCTCTTGACAATTTTTACCTGCATTGAAATACAGATTTAATTTTTTTTTTTATAATATTGTGTCACTAGATTTAGGTAGTGTGTTTATAAAAGTACAATGTATGCAAGTGCTGAGGAAAAAAAAAAAGTACAACCAATTATTTCAGTACATCTAATAAGAACAGCTGATAAGGTTTGCTATCCACATTTTTTTGTCTCATATCAAGTATTTTGCTTATTGTAGAATATGAAGAAGATGGGCTGTGGGGATTACATGCTTATCTGAAGGAGGAATCTCCTGTGTTTGTGAATTTACCTTTGCAGAGGAAAACAATGCAAATTAGCTTTCATAATGAACTAAAATAACTATTATAGTCATGCAAGAAAAATCTTGAAGTACATCATATATCTGTACCACAAGACCATAAAGTTTCTTCATAATACAATATTAAGTTATTTACAGTGAAAATTTTAAAAAGAAAATTTTAGACATATAATTTAAAACCTCCTATTTATCACTAAACATGATAAATGCAGGGAAATAAAGTAGCAATTTACCTTGAAGTTCATGTGGACATTCACAGTAATAGCTGTTTATTCCATCCACACATCTGCCAATACCACACTGGTTAAGTTTACAGTCATCAGTATTCACTTGACAGAGATCACCTTCAAATCCAGCCACACACACACAAAGATATCTTCCACTTCCAGGTGGGAAATTAATGTTTGTCACACATGAGCCATTATTTAGGCAATCACATGATTTTACACTGACCTACAAGACATGCCAAATAAGAGAGTTCTTTTTTTAATGAACTTGCAATGAGTTCTGTAAATAGATAACTAAGATATCTTATTAGTAAGTGTAATTTTACTGTAGCATTCATTACCTCTATTTCTACCTTAGTTGTTGCATTGCAGTCATCTGTCAAAGAAAATGTTACTTTGTGGACATTCATTGACACAGCTTTCCACAAAAGGAGACCGGATGGGGAAAGACTGGCACCTTCTGGACCAGAATCCAGTGTGAAATGAATTGCAGAGCCCTCTGGATCTGAAGCCAAAAACTGATATAAAAAATCTTCTCCATAAAACGTCTGTAGCATACCCTGAAAAGTTTCAAGCACTGGAGGCTGGTTATCTGTAACAAAGGAGATATTTTCCTCTTCTAAGGAAAAGTTGTAATAAAAATTAAAAGGAACATATCTTTTTACTAAAGAAATCCCATGTACTTATTTCTCTTCAATTCCAATGTCATTTGAATGGCACAGGAAAAACACTTGATATTTCAATACTAGCGAGTGTCTGATGCAAGTAGGAATACACCCACTGTGGCAAAAACCATTAAGGAAGAAGAAGGCATAATCAGTGTCTCAGCCCCTGAACTCTCTCATTTCTAACATCATCCTCCTTGCAGAAGATATTGTGCTCCTTAGCTTAGGCTCATTTCTGCCTTTGGCTGTATTGCAGTCCATAACATGGCTATAACATGGAAATCCTTTGACTCCCTGTCTGCTGGATGAGTTTCATGTCATTCCTTCCATTCACATTTCATCTTTGTAGAATAGGTATATCCACCTTGGCTTTCAGTACAAGTTTGAACTGGGACAAGACTGACCAAGACAGGCACCAGAAGTCCCATTTAGGCAGGACCTTTCCTAATCAAGGCAGAGTCTTGATTTCATGAGTTTTTCACTCATGAGGACACTGATAGGGTGCCTGTATTTGTGATGTGTAGACTTGGGTTGGCAGGACAGGCTGGATGGCTAATATGAAAGCTCCAAGAAGCATTCCATTTGGGGAAGGGACCATATCCAAAGACCAAAATCTGCACCAAAAGAGCTACAACTTCTATGTTCAAACTTTGTACTACAGAGAAGGAAAATGATAAATTTAGACTTAAGTTTTCCCTTCATAGTGTGGTTTCTAACTGGAGTACAACAGCCCTGGGTGTACTTTCAAGTGTGTCTATGCCATCAATGTAAATGATGCCCAGATATTAAGTGTCTAATAAATACAACATGTCATTTAATTCAATTTGTGATCTCTACTTGTTTGTAATCAGAATAATTTGTTGAAAAATACCTGTTACACTTATATGTTGAAGACAAACACATGTGGGTGTAACTGCGCTAAATATCAAGACTCCAAATTGATAATTAGACTGAAAGTTGCTAATTTTCATTAGTTGTCATGGCTACAGCAGGAAGTAAATTGAAATATTACACATACAGTCCAGAAATGAAAATATAATTTTCAGAAACTAATAGAAATGCCTAAATACCTAGTTAAGCTTAAAACAGCACTATTTCCATAAATGTAAAAACTTTGCAGACTTTCAACTGCCTGGTATTAAAAAAGAACTGTTTAGAACTTACTTTCAACAACTGACCAAGTTAACTTTGATAACTCAGGTCTGCACAGTAAGCAAGGGCTGGTTGGATTTGTGTCTCCTTCACCATAACAGAGACCATCTATGTTGCAAGTTTTCTCCTTTTAGGGAAATGAAAAGGTGATTCATTAATGTTTTTGGTTATCAAATTGGTTATAATTTTTAAGTATCAAGTAAAATCTAATCATTCTGCACTTCTATTAAACAACTAAGCTTGTTTGTAGATCTAAAAAACTGATAGCAAGATGGCTTTATTTGGTAATTAAATGAAGAGTTTTTGGTTTGACTTTTTACATTTAAAATTGCTTCATCCCTGTTTCTCTTTCTGTGCATTGAAAAACCCTGTTGGAAACAAGAAGAGGGTATGTTCTGCTAATTTTTCTAGATTTTTTTTCAGCTTAAAAATGCATATTTTCATAACAGAGAGTAGTGAAACACATACCTTTAATGTACATAAACCAGATTCTTTTGGTTCACATGTCTGACAGGCTCCATCATATAATATCATTGTTTTAGAGTTGCTATAAACAAATCCATCATTAGAAATCTGCAAGGTGAGCAGTAAAAATGGATTAACTGATACAGGTATCGATACATCACTCACACGGTCTGCGAGCATGAGCTTCCACTCATTAAGACATCCACGTGCAGGTGTCTAAACTCTCACAACAGTCAGCAGAAATCTAATCAAACCTGCCAAGGAGTCTAGGCGGATTTTTGCCAACCACACTTCGGTGCTTAAGTTAAATTGAATTGTGTGTAGGCTCTATTGACCTTATTGACTACATCTGTATGAGAGCTCAGACACCTGCTCACAGGGATCTGTACATGTGACTAAGCTCAACTCAGTTCTAAAGATGGAGCCAAGGTCATCTGAAATACTCTAGGGTAACTACTTGGCCTTTAACTTCTAGTCTTGAAGAATGTGTCTCTCTGCTGGACCTAGGCTGTATCTACCAGTCCCCTTGCAGGAGAACACTGTCAAGCAATACTTGACACATAAACTCAGGTGACAAGACTGAGGCCCCAAGTTAAGCAAGTTGACTTCTCCCTTTAGCACCATTAAATAAAGGACAACATATAAGTGATGTATTTTCATCTTAATAGGAATATTTGTAAGTGAATATTTGAAATTTCTGAGAGTACCTTTATTTGCCATCTGGCAATGGGTTTGTCACCAACCACATCCATGGCATCAGACTGCTGGCCATCATTTGGTAACTGGCAGTCGACAGTCCTGCCATTTTGAAAAGCAGCTGGCATAGTTAGAGGTTCTCCAGGAATCCATTGTCTATCACTATACTGAATGTTAAGACAGAAAATTTGTTTTACACTGAAACACATCAGAAAAATATTTTTACCAGAGAAAAATTCCCCATATATCACACAATGTTTGAACCAGTCTAATGAGCCTGGATTAGAATGCAGCGGCAAATATTAGATGACAGTATTTGCTCACACAGATTTTTACCTAAACCTGCTGCTGTGGAGGAACAGGCAAAGAAGTCTCTCCTGACACACGGCCCTTTGGCACTGCTCTGCCAAGGACGAGCAGTCCTTCCAGCTGGAAGGTAGCAGGAGGGTGAGGCAGTGGGTGATCCTCAAACACCACTGATCTGATGCGCAAGTGCCTCTGCTCCGCTCCATCTCTGCTCCCATGTGAGGACAGGCTTTAATCAAAGGAACAGATGAAGGTTTTGGCAGGGCTCAGAAATCATTCTGGGTGCCGGGGCAGTAGTGGCAGCTGGCCATTTAGCCCTTGTACAAGCCAATAGGTTGCTCAACAGAACAAGACACCATTGACCCAATGTCTTTTCTTCTAAACTGCTGTGAGGAACAGGGCATCCAAGGATCCATCTTGAGAGCTCAAGATAACAGAATAAGGATGATAATACTGTTTGACTGAAGCATTTATGTAGAAGTAGGGATAATATATGGAAAATAAATAAAATTAGATGGAACTAAGAATCCAGGCAGACTAAGAATCAAGAGAACAGCAAGTAAAAAGGATTTTGAGCTTGAGTAGTTTATATTGAGCTGGCATATTTTTTCAGTTACTGGAGCCAATCAAAACATTTATTCAATCCCAATCCTCACATGAAGAGTCATCTGCTGTACAGGCCTTGTTTTTATTTTAAAAACAGAAAAAGAAACACTTTTACATATGTGCTACTTTTGGTCCAACCACGCATTATTTTTCTTCCACCCTATATTCATTTAAGGAATTCACAGCAAAGGCAAGTATAAAAGCTAAGTATTTCAAAATATGTAATTTTGAGTGCATTTAGTACTGTAACCTTTGAAATGTGATACAGTTTACTTCTTCAGAAACCATTTGTTACTAGCTGGAGGCAAGTTCAGATAACTTTTTCAGAAACAGCTTAGCCTTTCAAAAACCAATTAAAAAGACTTCAGATTTTAACCATGCCAGTTTATAAAGTTCATAGAAATTTGAGTTCAATGAAAAACAGAAGGAAATAAAACCATATTTTTGTTTTGCAGAGATTAAATATAGTCTCATCCTTTACCTTTAAATTCTCTATCTCTATAATCATAGGTTCCTGGCCATTTCCTACCCAAACCTCTATCAAGTATGTACCCTAAACTAGGTAAGACAGCTCATGAACAATCAATTTGATTTAACATTTCAAAAGTGAAAATATTGAAAAGAAAAAGAAATTTTAAATTCTTCACGACTCTTCTACAAAATTTTGATCATTTAAATTCAATCTCAAAACGTGCAGTTCTATACTGTTGCAAGTCCACTGACATTTCCTTAAATTCACTATTTCTCCAGCCTGAAAAACTAAACAAAAAACCAGTACTCTAAGCTTCCTTGCTTCTTTTCAAGGAAAAAATCTGCAGCTTTCTCCTCAACTACAGCTAACAGCAGTAAAATGGCTCTTGTCAGTAAGAAGATCATCATTAAAAGTGACTAATTAGGAAGCTTTTGAGTTGGAAGCCAAATACAGCAGCACCAAGAGAGATTTCAGAGTTATCTTGCCATGAGTTAAAACTGAGACATTTCAAACTGGGATAAGTGAACTCCCAATAATTGTCTTACTGCGAGCTTGGTCTAAAAGTCTTTAATATAAGGGGAGCGTAAACTTACTCTTGACAATCATTTCAAGCCAACTTGAGTGGATACACATCGAGTTTAAGAAAAACCTATAGCCAGCACTGCTTAATCTGTCAAAATAATTTCAGCACCTGCTGGAAATAGCTAAGGAGAACTATTGTCTCAGGAACAAAATTTCCCATTGAGTAGCTCCCCTTCTACCAGCTCTCACCCCCTCCATCATCATACCAATAAAATACAGTTTTACTCTTAGCTTTTTTTGTTCTCATGTCTAACATGACATAAAAACTTGTAATTGCTGACCATTTATTCCAGTATACAACTTGTAAATTGCTTATATATTTGCCTTGAACAATTTTTTAAGAATAAGCAACAACAGTCTCTCTACACAAATTCCCCTTAAGTTTACAGTGAAACATTTTTTAATCTCCTCAAACCTGAAATATATCATTAAATAGCTGCGGTATTCTACCTCTGGGAAATGGACAACATATCAAAAATGCCTTTATCTTTTCCTAATAGATTTATTATGTTTATAAAAGGCTATTTCAAGCATTAGATTTGAGACAGGAATCTAGTAATGGCTTTAACCTTGCTGTCCTTTTTCAAAGAAGTGGTACTTCAATCCACCTCCATAAGCACTTAAAAATACAACGATGTACTGGCTGTTACTAATAGGGCTGCCCTTGCCCTTTTCTGATGGATAGCTGCTGTATGCTGTTATCTCCCTCCCAGCTGCTGAACATTCCCATTATGTTTTGTATTTCTCTTATCATGGAGGAAATGGCAATCTTGCAAAGTGTAGCAAGAAAAAAATCTTGAGTGCTCGCTACAAAGTGCTGAGTGCCTTTGCCTTTAGTTTACACTAAAGCATCGGGTTGTAACCACATCAATGAATAATATGTTTGACATTTTGTCCCTTGTTCTCTATGAAGTTTAAAATGTAATTGGCACTATTCAGGGAGACCTACTTGCAATTTGATGATTTCACATTTCAGGTTCAATGAGTCCCTGAAGCCATGTCCAAACACTCTCACTGATGTGCACTCATACTGTCGAATATCGCAGAGCCCAGCATTCTCCAGCTCTGCAATTTCTGGAGCCTGGTCTTGGAAACAGAGATTAGACAATAAATGCTAGTATGAGAACTCATTCATATGCATGTACATTATGCAATACGTTTTCTTTTCTATCCAACCATAAAAACTATGGAAACAAGAAAATCTGGACCCAGCTGAAGGGAAGCATAAACACAAAGATTTTACATTGTTAAACTAAATTTTAAATTTAAAACTGGGCTTCTGTCTTCTCTTGGGAACTCAGTATTAGGAAGCAGAGAAATTTCAACTGAAAACAAATGCTTGTGAATACATGTTTTGCTTTCTCAACTATGGTTCTTTACATCAGATTTCCAGAATAAAATTTAAACAAAACTAAGGCCTTAGGAATAGGAACTGGAAAGGAAACAGTTATGCAATAATTTACATAGGGATTATTTTTAAATTAAAAAAAAAAAACAAACAACAACAACAACAAAAAAAAACCCCTCCAAACCTCAGATGGAAGTTATTTCAGGAAATAAATTGACAGATCAGACCACTCAAAACCAGTTTTTTCTGATGTAAAACCAGCTTATTTTATTCCTCTTGAAGTAAAAATATTTCTTATTATTCTATTCCCTCTTTCTCTATTTGCTCTTAAATAAGTCATTAAAACAAAAACACCATGGCAAAACAGAATATTAACAGGTTTTATTTTCAAAGAGATTTTACTTTGGTAGCACAGTTCATATTTTTCCAGTGTAATTGTTCAACTGAATTTTTAGTGAATCTCTTACCTAATGAAAATGAAAAAAACTACCTGCCCAGCACAATTTGTCATACTTCTTTTTTCTTCACCACCAGTTCTGCTCCCATCCCATCTAACAGCTTACATAGCTGTAACCACCAAAGACAAAATTATCTTAGAGTAAATAAACAGGATCACATAAACTATACAAATCTAGGGGAGGGATGAATGTGGAATATTTTCCCTGAAGGAGACATCATGTGGAAACACTGCCAGTGTCTTGGGGCTACACTCTGCATTGCAAACTGACTTTTTAAATCTGACCTATTAGAAACTAAGCTCATGTTTTGTCTTTGGAAGCAAGAAGGCTAAATGCAAAATAATTATAGCTGTAGTAAACTGCAGCTAAATAACTGAGAACCCTTGTCCACGTACAAAAGCAGGAGAGAAAGGCAGCAAAACAAATACACTTTGCACAAACACTGAGAACATTATTGAAGTAAATCCTATTTTCCCCCTACTTACCAGAGAGCATACTGCAGTCATATGAACTGTAGCCTTGAAAACAAGCACAGCCCCATTCTGTACATTCCCCATTACCACTGCAGAGACTGGGACACTTTAAAGCAGCAAGCAGGCTCTCAACTGACTCTTCAAGTTCCTGTGGGTTGTAATGTATTTCTTCTAAAATTCTTTTCTCACATTCATTCTCCAGGAGAGCTAAGGAAGCTTCTGCCCAACTGAGGTCATCTTTCAGCAGCAAATCTTTAATGCACATATCGATGGCATCCCCTGTTCGCCGGCCAAGGAGGGCACCACAGGATCTTCCTATGCTGGAATTAGCTATTGCCTGCTGGCACAGGAACAAAGCACTGGATTCAGTGAGGCCTGAAGGTGTGGGCCAAGAAGGAAGGAGCTTTTTGTCTGTGTCAGTGACATGGTCCTCTGGGAAAAAATAACTGTATCCCTCTAAATCTGTTTGGCTGAGACTTTCAAAGACAAATACTGGATGGTATTCATAATAATTTTGGCGTTTCCCTCTACTTGAAGCAGATTGACTTTTGTGAAAATGACTATTGTAATGGTGAGAATTTCTCCTAATGTCTAAGCTTGAACTTCTCTCTCTTTCTGTCCCAGTATTTCCCACTGAGGTGGCAGAGAGACGTGAGTTTACTAGTGATGTTTTCTGAAGTTTGGTTTGATTATTCTGCCTCTGCAGATGTGTAGATGAATCCATTTCATGTGTAGATGAACGTTTCTTTAAGCCCCTGACAAGATCAGGAGGACCAAGATACTCAGCAGTGACATCCAGTCCAGGTATCAAAGAAAGAAATCTACCATTTTCACTTTCTTTACAAGACAGAGGAGGTTCTGACTGAGTAACTGTCTCCAGTTTGTTTGCTGGTTGATATAATCTGGCATCTTCAAGTGTACAGTCACAGAAGAAAATTTTTCTAGAAGATGCTAATGAAGCAGGTGTCTTGTCAAACAAGCTCTCTCCTGGTAAAATTCTGGTGAGGAAAGGAAAAGGTGAAACTGCATCATTTGAACTATTTTCTTTGTGTTACTAAAGTATTAGCTTAGTTTTGTTCTTTGTTGTTTCATACTTCTGCAGCACACAGCTGTATTTAAACACCAGTTAAAAACAAAACCTCAAGAGTAACCTATAAAAGTATTGAGATGAGTGGATATTTTCTGTAGAACTTGGTACATTGTTCCAAACCTAATCAAACTAATCTTACATCATAGTGCTTAAATACTTATTTGGCAATTTGGTTTCAATTTTCTCTTAATTATGGAATGTAATTATGACATTCTAATATCAACTTAAAAACTTGAGGAGAATTTTGTTTTTATTAGTTTGACAAGTTCTTAAGAGTGTGAAGGAAAGGTAGAACCAAAAATTATATTTGACTGATCAATGGAAGCATTTTGTTACCTCCATTCCTTAATAAAAGAAAAAGGAATATTAGCATCGTTTGGGATTTCCATGCCACTTGCAGTGTGATAGTCATTCTCTGCATTTCCATCAAAGGTGCCACAGAGTCCCACTGTATGTCTGTAATCTGAACTGGGGGCCCTAAGCGTTATGCTCATTCCCCATTCGCTCACATCAGCACGAATGAAAGCTCCAGAAGAAAACAAAACCTAAAAAGAGATTGAAGACAGCCTCATGAGAAACATGATTTTTTTATTTTACCTATTCTGTAAGCAATTATTTGCTACTTACTGTTACTTTTCTTCCTAGGTAGGATTCAGTGATTCTGACATTGCTTCCTGTCGTGTCTCTGTTTATTACAGATAAATGTGGCTGTGATTCATGCAGCTGACCACTGCACATGTCAAATGCAATTATATCACTTCCTTCCCTAGCAACAAAGCCACAGTTGCAGGATGCTGGGTAGTGAAGACTTCCACAGTCCCACTGACGAACATGAACTTCAAAATCTCGAGATGTACTCTTACAGAGAACAAATGTTCCTGTTTTAAAATTGTCATAGACTCTGGAATCAAAAGAATAGCACATGATGTCACTTTGGTTGTGAAATAACTGTATCACTGCATATCAGCAACTTAATTTTCAAGCAGATTTCTAATATTTGGTGAACGTTGATACTGAAACTCATTTTCCCAAGTCAGAAAAAACAATACAGCCCACAGAGCAAAACACAGCTTTAACCTGAGCAAATGCCATCATATCCTTCCTCTGAGCAGTTCTAAATTTAAAATAAAATGTTAAAAATCTTCTTTTTGCAGCAGAAAAGAAGGATCATGAGTGGAATATATGTAGACAATGGCTGTAAATGGAAACATAAAGCTAATGCTGTTCTTTTATTTCAACAGTGCATATGAAGGGTGCTTCTCAACCTCTGTGTTTCTACAATGGTACACCTATGCAGCAAGAGCAATAAGATGCATAGCAGTGTGCATGTGGGGGCAGCTGCTGAAAACTACATAAGTACCCTTAACAAAATGATTTAGAAAGTCGCATCCTTTTAAAAAGGTCTGCTTTATCAAGATAGGGATGGGGAGTGCTTATTCCCAATGATCATTTAAGATGAAAACCATAAATAGCAACTTGCTTTTTTTCCTTAGGGTTAGCCATCTGTCGCCTGAAGCAAGGCTAAATAAAATAGCCAATTTAATGATTCTGCAGCAAGAAAAAAAAAATAGGAAAAAAAACAGAAAGAAACCCCCCAAACTTTTGCTGTAAGTTTAATAGCCTCTTGGCTATAAATGGCATTTGACAGTTGATTGTAGACTGTCAATTTGCTTTGTGTATAATGGGCCAGCATACAAACTACAGATGGCTGCACTACTGGGACTGCATCGGATTGTCCATAATTCAGTAGGCAATTTGTTTTTTCAGTCTGTAAAATAAAGTACCAACATAATTTATCTTTAAAAAGAAAGCTCTTTCTCTGCAGCATCATGCTTCCAGACAGATCACATTGCAGTAAAACAATGCTTCATAAGAAAGCTTGATCACAATGCATCCATGGTGACAATGCCCAGTTAAGGCATCCCTAAAACTTCCACTGAAGGAGAAACTGCAAGATCAGGATAAGCCCATTGACTTTATTAGTAGTAGTCAAAATTTTATCAGAGAACCAATTACAACTTTTATTTCCCCTTCTGTTATCATGTGTGGGCTGAACATCCTTTTTTGGAGGTAACATATCCTCTTCTCACACTGCCACTTGAAATGTGCTTCTGCTGAACAAAGAGTATAAAACTCCCAGGTGTGGAGCTTGTGTTTATTCAGACATCCTTTTGTAAGAAATACCTTGTAAGAAAGAAGCACAGCAAGACCAGCTGTGGCTAAGAAATATGTTTTCACCTGAAAATCCATTTTGGACAGTGGTGTGCAAGTGACAGTAGTAAATAAGTTGCTTTCAATGCCACTAATAAAAACAGCAAAATGCAACACAGACAGCAGACAGCTTCTTATAATTTGATCCTTACAAAGCCCACTGAAAGAGGGAAACTATGCTTTTGTTTGGAAATACCTTTGCCTTAAAAGTTTTGTTTACTCAATCATTTTATCTTGGGTCATATTTAATATATGAATGTTTCTATTTTTTGGTAGTCAACAAACTCCACAGCTACCATTCCTCCTGCCCATTTGCTTTGTTCTCTTGCCACAACCACAAAACTTGCCTTTAAAAATGCAAATATTACATACCTCATCATGACTGGCAAGCTTTTACCAACTAAAGAATATTTTTCCTTATTGTCAAAAAAAATTGTAAAACACTCAGTGCAATTACAAAAAACTACAGATTATTTGTATCACCAGCAGCGTTTAGAATAAATATAGAAATAATTAAAGAAATAAAACACACCCCCCAAAACCCACCCAAAAAATCTCCCAACACACTTAAGAGCAGCAAGAGTAGCAAGCCTAATTACCTTCCATCAAAAGTAATTATATGAGGGTCAGTAAATGAGTAGCAGTAGGCAGTGGGTAGATCCTTAACTGTAATCTTCAAAACAAAGAAAAAAATTGTAAAACATGTCAGGTTAGGAAACAAATGCACTCATATACATTATTTAACTTCTTATAGTAGTTTACATTCTAATAAGTATATTATATTATACTTTTAATCAGTCTTAGTAGTTACTTCACTATTAAAATGGAAAAAAAAATCAAATGAAAGAATTTAAAAAAAAAATAAAGCAACTAAAATCAACCACTTATAAATCTTGGTGTGAATCAGCAAGTCACAACTGAAATAAAGGCTTCACTAACACCAGCCACACTTTCTGGACAGTTTACAGATCTTAACATGAAGATTTTCAACCTGTGTGCTTTCTGGAACATAGCCATTCCACAGAAAATTCTCACTGGATATAGGTTCAACTGTAATTCTGGTAATCCTGTCTCCATCCTGCATGAAATCTGTCACAGCAGTGAAATAAATTACAGCTTGACCACAGAGTCCATTATTGCAGGATTTCTGGAGAAGATCCACATGACAAGAAGAAAGAGCCAAGTTCAGACCTAACTGCTCTTTACCTGTTTTAAAGAAAATACATCATTAGTGACTTCCTCCTATAAATAAGACACATTCTCCATACTACTGTTAATATAGATACCAACTCATCTACAAACACTTTCATAAATTATAATATTACGCATTTTTCTTGGGTTTAGTTTGGTCATGCAAAAAACTTCCTCTCTATCTCTTATACACACCCTAGACAATGTTTTTGCATTCCCAGTTTGACAGACAAATGCAAATCATGATAGGCTTGATAATGGGGGGAAAAAAATGGTTGTCTGCATAGGCAAAGCTCCTTCTGGTTCACAGGATTTGTGCTTGAGAAAATATTACAGAAGATGGCTAAGAGTAATAAATTATGACTTTGTGACTGCAAATATAATACTTACAATGTAACAGGTAAACAAAATTACCTAATTATAAACTTTGCAAGTATTACAGTATTCTGTCTATTCAAGTTAAAGAATGTGGTTCTGATACCAATGACTACCAAAACACCTGCAAACTTCAACAAGTAATTCTTTCATATTTTCAGTAGCATCATACAGACACTGAATACTTTAACATTTCAGAAAGTATTTTACAGTGTAAACTTCTCTGAAGAAAGAAACCAGTACAGTATTTCTAAAAATACATAATATAATTAAATATACAAAATGTAACAAAATCAGGGTAATACTTACCTTCATCAACACTGTTTAATATTAGTGAGATTTTGCAGTCACTTTTTAGCTGGCTAAATTCAGGACAAGGAATAGGAACGCTACTTTCTATTGTCAGTCTATATTCCTTCCCATCTTCTGATATATCATATGTTTCTGGATGTATCTAGCACAGAAGAAATTGTATTTTAAATGGAATCTTTGTGAGTAAACTATAGCACTGCTTCCTAATCAGCTAGAAGTGCTTATTTACATGGGCTGAGGACCAGCAGCATGAGGAGAAAATGCAGACACAGCAGCCATAGTCTTGAAGAGGTGGGTAAAAGGGCAAGGATAAGGAAGAGGGGGAAAAAAAAGGGTTAGCTAGAAAGGAGGGAGTTAGCTAACCACAATTTCACCACAAAAATAAGTAACCCCTTGGAAACTAAGATACAAACAGCTTTGTGTACTGTCTGGGTGGGAGGAAGGAAGAAGGGAGGGAAGAAATTGTTACCTACAGGTAACAATTCCAAAAGAATTTGGAAGCACCTTATTTCTCTTGGGATTCCTCTCTGCAAGCTTACACCAAAATCATAATAAAAACTCAATCAGAGATCAGTAACAGGGACCTACAGCTGAGCTTCGTGGGCTGGGTGGAGTCCTGAACACAGCCACACAGGTAAACTATGACAACACACTGCCTCTTTGCAGGCTACACTGCAGAACTGCACTTCCATGAGAGAAATCTGGACCCCAATCCTATAGAAACAGGCTCAGGCTAAGTCAGCAGGACTATACCAAATATGTAATTAATGAAATGCAGTCCATCTTTCTGGGACTGGAGTCCCATTTTTGGCCAGCAAATGGGTCCCTATAGTTCTATCCACAGTAGGAACTAAAACTAGTTTGGTGGCTGCCTCTGACCAAGCAGCACAGCACACACATCACAGCTACCCTTCTTCAAGCCCAGACCAGGCTGGCTCATGGCTGTGCCCTCAAACTTTATGAGCATGGCACCAGTCAGCTCCAGCTGCTGGAAACCAAGGCCTGCACTGTGTGTGCAAGGAGCCAGTACAGCCTTCCTGCACCTTGAGTACCAGGGGAGCACACAAACCACTGCGACTCTCTCCCTTTTGGACAAATTTAAGTCCACCTCAGCTGACAACAGGCTCTCTTTATTCACAGTTTGTGCATTTTAAGTGCTTTCTAGTCAGAGGACTGACTGCTGTAGCAATACTCCAAAATTCCTACTACATTATATTTTTACAAAATTACCTTAATTCCAGCAAAAAAATCCTTGCTCTCAACTGAAGAGCTTTGTATATGTGGCTTCTCCATGAAAAAAGAAGAACTGCTACAGTAGACCTGTAGGGTAAAACCAGAACAACAGAATACATTTTTGGTATGAAGTGGTCACATGAAGACAAATCTTGGCCACTGTAGTCAGTTCAATGATTCATCGTGGCCACTCTTCTGGTGGCATCAGAAGGTACCAGTTGCCAGTGGTAACTGGTAAATATAGCTAAAGAAGAAAAGAGAAACCGACTGAGCATCCAAGGACCTCTTCCTGGCATATGCTACCAGTTGTGCAGAGACTTCTTCAATGGCTGTATAAAAATCATATTTAATGAATACTTAAAAAATATTTTCTGGAGCATTTCTGCAACCAATGATATCCATGAAAATGTACTTTACACTTGTTTACATGTTATTTACTACTTTTTTCCATTTCATAGTTTTTGCCTTTTAACTTTGTTTAGTGGCCATCAGATCTTAGATTGTGTTTTTCCTGTTGTTATAGACTTGGATAATTTTTTTCAAGATTAGGAATTCAGCGTGATTTCCCTCCACTGAACCAGTTTCATGCTACTAGGCACTGTGGTTTTGTTTTGGTTTGGTATTTGTTTTGGCATTGGCTTTGATTTTGCTGTGTCTGTTTTAAGATGTGTTGACCACACATGCAGCATTGCCAATCCTGAAAAAAAAATGTGACTCATAGCAGCAGGAGATAGCTTGTGATTGTGTCTCTCCTTTTGACTGCCACCAAACCAACACCACCAGGCAAGTCTTCAAGAAGTCCCCAAATAATTTTTGGGGAGTAACAATTTCTATTGCTGTCCATAAGCCAACCATAAGCCTGGCTTTGGCTTGAACACGCATATGCAGACCAACCATGGGTTTTTGTTTTCCATTTTCTCCAGGAAAAATTAACCTGTATTTTGATATGTATGGGTAAAAGATGTATTGATTTTCCAATGCTTAGGCTTCTCAGAGTTACATTGAGAGCCTAAGTCTTCATTCTGATACAGTGGAACATAAGGCATGACACTGCTTTTGATGGCAGGGATTAAAGCATAAATCCTAGATGCAAAACCAGTAAGCAGCAGTTCATCCAGAGAAAAAAATACATATCTAATGAATCAAAACCACAGCTTTTCATAACCTGTGTCTCTTCCATCCTCTTAATGAGATGCACTTGCATCCAAAAGTCCTCTTAACTGACATTATTTTAATAAAAATTTACCTCCTGGAGGCACACTGCACTGTATTGAGACAACCCATCTCAAAACCTCAGAGGCAGTGGTAGTTATATTTCTGTGATATTTACACACTCATATGGGCAGTAGGATTCTGCCAAGAAAAATGATACAGCAAGGTGCTGGACCTCTCTCTCTGTTAGTGCCTATTGAGCCATATCTACAAATACACAAAGAAATCATAATAATGCTTTAACATACTGTGTCTCCAAGTCTGACGTTTATGCCATCTAGTTCTAGAAGTGAGAAGGTATGAACTGCTGTTTCACGTGTAAGTTCTTCTTTGACACCTTCAGGAGAAAGTCTTGACCAAGTTACAATGAATCCAACAGAGCTATTTGCAAAAGGAATGCCAAAGGTACACCTTAGGTAGATGCTGCCTTTAATCATCTCTGCTACAACCTCAGGAACAGATGGAAGTGGTGGTGACACAGATGGAGATGATGTAGGAGCCAGGTTACCTAGTCAAACAGAAGCGTGGTCTGTGCTTTTTATTCTGTGCAAAATCAGTATTGGACACAATGACACTGACATATATTTTGCCAATTAATACATTAATAATATTTACTTTTTTACATATGGAAATAGTACATAATTTCTCAGGATAATCAAAGAAAAATGTGTATCTTCCTTCTAATAATTATTAAATGGAGAAAAAACTCTTTATGAGCTTTTGATTATATTCTAGACAATAGGAGGTGCTAAAGGGGGGAAAAAAACAATCCAAATAAACCTAAACCAAAACCATAAGCAAGATAATAAAATGCAATAAATTACTTTACCAGGCAGAAGACGACAACATGCAAAGGCATGTGCCTTACGGAAGAATAATTCCACTTCTTATCAAGAAAGTGGGGAAAAGAAAAAGAAAAAAGGAAAAAGGCTCTTCAGAAAAGAACAGAATAACCAATAAATGATTTGTAGATTCCACTTATATTGTATTCCTGAAGAATTAAAGTAACCTGTTATTCAGCATCATTACAGATACTTTCTGACATTTTGACAATTACTCAAAATATTCTGAGAAAGAACTTTTGTAATTCAAGTTTGTCTGAAATTACCTCCAAACTGCTCATTCTGCAACAAACCAAGCAATACTGTTGATAACATGAACACATTTTTATTCAAGTCAGAATATCACTAAATGTTGACATTATTGGGTCACAGATGCACAGAAAACCTTGAAAGTCAAAACAAAATACTCACTGCTACAGACGCCTTCAATTTCCATTCCCTCAGGATCACAGCTCTGTGGCCTTGCATCTGAAACAACTATAAAGGGTTGTTACACTGTATATTGACATACATACAGAGTAAAAGCACCAGTGCTCTTACATTATAGACCAAATGTCACAAGACACTAATCGAAGTGCAAATTTTCAGAATAGAAGCAATCTTGTAATCTGATCCATTTACAGCTATGACAACAGTGAGCACAATATCTTGTGCCAGAAATCATCTAGGAGTATGGGTACAGAACATTCTACCATCTCTACAACTTTTACTGCTGATGTGCTCTTATACATGTTGCTAGTGAATAAAAAGGAATTGCACTATTTTCTTGAATATATATTTTGCCTCTCCAAATTCACATCTGAACACTTATTCTTTAACTGTAACCCTGGACAGCAAAATTCAGTGCAGACCTGCTTTGAAAAAAAATCACCTTTCCTACAGAAGCCTAAGAAAAAGCACTTGTGCACTGCTATTGTTTTGTATTTTGAATGCTATAGAAAAGTAAGTGGAACTTAACTTAAACATGAAAATGCCAGTTAGTCACTACTCAAACTACATCAGAAGGGAAGCAGCAACACTGGAAATCCCATCCACCAAAAAGAATGAAGAACAGACTTTGCTGTTCCATGCTTCACTGGTATAATGTTTGAAAACCTTAGCATGTAGAGGACAGATTAAAAATTGGCATCAGGTATTTACAGCTGTCAAGTGTTAAAGAGAAAACACAGCACATGTGGTAACCTAGATACAAAAAGCAGTACAACAGTACAATGTATTTCACATGACAACATCTTAAATATGTGCATTTAAACTCAAAATGTGCTTCAGATTCACAGTATTTAGGAGAAGCAAATAAGAGTTATGCTTTTTTGCCTTCTTTGTTTTGAGGTAGTAAAAGTTTGCTAGCTGGCTTTCTAGCTGTGGTTTTATATCTTCTTTCCTCATCATGTACCAGGATCCAAAGTAAATGCAAGTCCTTTTGTGCAGGAATTCTTCACTGTTGCAGGCACATGCTTGCTGAACCCTTGGAGAATGTCTTAACTACTGAATCTAAAGGTATAATGATGGGCCAGTAAGCCCACTGATAGATTTGCTGCTAAGCTTTTGAAAGTAGTCAGTAACAGAAACTATGATTCCAAGCAAGACAGCATATCATGCATGAAAATACTTCTAGCATTTTCATAATGGTGTGTTATATGAGCTAATAAGAATTTCCTACAACACTAATTTGTCACTGTTTCACAGTATTTATAACTGTAAGGATTTAACCCTAGCTTGCTTATCTGAAAAATCTGTCATGAGTAATGAAATAGTGAAGTTTAAGCTGCAAACACCAATATAGTTTTGCAGCACAAGCACCCAAGACAATAGGAGACATTGCAAAAGGTCTCCTTTCTCATAGTACTACTAAAATGCATATCAGTAGAGCATTTCTGTGCTGAATTTTCTTCTAGCAGCAACACGTATATGCCCCAGAAAGATGGTAAGAATTACAACAGCAAAAATATTCCAAACAGTGCTAAATAATAATTGATATAAACACAGTTTGCTCAAGGTCTTGAGACAAAATTTATTCTGATACATAATTCTATGCATGTTCAGTAATTTGGACAGTCTGAGTGCCATGAATTACACTGAATTTTGACTTCTAGAAGTGTCTTATAACCCCACCCCATTATATGGAAAATTTCAATTCTTAAGTTTCTGGTCTTTGAAAATTAGTCACATGCTACATGTATGTTAAAGAGGGGCAAAGAGAACCCACCTCACCATTTCAGACCATTTCTTCTATCATATCAATATTAAAATTAAGGATTGCAAGAAATTTTAGCAGAACTATTTCCTGACATTTCCACTTCACCAAATATCAGACAGATAAAGAGCAGAAAAACACTTACTTATAAACACACACACTTAGCTGAGTTAGAGCATGCATTTTCTCACCTTCTGCACAATACCCCATGCATCCTTGGGTGGGCTGCAGTAAGTAAACAAAGAAATCTCCGCAGTTCCTCACCCTGACAGGTATTCGGAAAAGACAGCAGTCTTTTGAAGTGCTGAAGAAAAACTGCCATGTAGCACAAGCTGTTAACTGCTTGAT
This sequence comes from Cinclus cinclus, assembly GCF_963662255.1. Classification (NCBI taxonomy): domain Eukaryota; kingdom Metazoa; phylum Chordata; class Aves; order Passeriformes; family Cinclidae; genus Cinclus; species Cinclus cinclus. Next base: position 27,105,460 of record NC_085046.1, read on the forward strand.
CTCACCAGGTCGAGGCATGGACTCTGACTCCCTCAGAGACAACCAGACAGGGGCTTGAGTGCCACAGTGATTCATCTTCAGCACCAGAGAAAAACATCAGGAAATGGTTAATGCTACATCAAACTGTTGTTGTGCTTTAATGAGAGGTACACATGCAATTAATTTCTCGAATGAGTTTTTAGCAAAGTTCAGCCAGTATAACAGAGGGATTGCTGACTTTCCTCCTCAAGGTTGAATACCAATGCACACCAAAGAGACTTAAATCCTTTATTGAACCTAGTGTATTTGTGTTTGTTTCTAAAGGCAGGCTATAATTTAGTGCCTGAAGAACTTAACTGGAAGCCACATCTGAGTGTTTTGCTCACAGGTGTGCTATGGTTTAGTGAGCTACTTTGCACAGTTAACCTCCAGTGACTGTGGATGCTATCAGAGCACAGCAAAAGCAGTGTAAAGCAGAAGTACACTTAGTATCAACTAAAGGTGTTAAAGCTGTCACCTCTTATCTTCGCTTTGCCATCAAATGAAGGCCCAACTAACCTCCTGGATTTCTTCCAAGAGATGCGGGCAGTTGATGCATTAGTATATTTGAGTTGTTTTGTACTCATTTATAAGCACTTAGTTGATGGGATTTTAGCTTATTTTTTTAAGAGACTGTGACAAGGAAATTTCAATTCATTAGAAAAATCAAGGCTACAATATTCTCACGACATTTTTAGGCTTTTTAAGGAAGGAAGTGTTTTTAAAAGGGGAAACTAAAAAGATGTATCTCCTTAGGATATAACAGAGTTCCAAAATAAAGCTACAAATAAGCTCTGAAATAAAGAGCTAGATATCTGAATATTAAATATTTCAAGTAATTCTTGAGTCTTTGGAGGCTGGCAGATGACGAGGCAACTAATATTCAATTAATTCTGTTAGTTTTAATCACTTCAAGACTAATCTCTTTTCTGTGACATGATGACTTTAAAAGCTCAACAATTATTGGGTTCATGTGGCTGGAAGCCTTTATACTGCTCTCACATAGCCTTCCTTCACACTGACCATCACACAGTTCCAGCTTTACATGACAGCCCTCCTATGCTGCCACTGAGAAAATTTCTTTAGCACTGAGTGGAAATTACAGTTTTTGAGTGCTCTAAGAGGGATTTATCATCCTCTGTTATTGCCCATTCAGTGTGAAATTCACAACGCTTAAGACTTAATTTTCCAGTTAACACATTCTAATATAATCAAGTATTTAGAGAAGATAGGAACTTTGTGTTGTTCCACATCAGTCCCCATTATCACACTGAAAAATTCTTCACCAAAACATCTATTTCTCAGAACGAAATTATTTATAGCAATACCTCCACGCACTTGGTTGGCATCTCAGCAGGCTTATCAAAAAGCATGAAGCGATACCATCCTGGTGTTAGGGAATGGTCACAGATTAAATCCTGAATAGCTGATTGCTGGAGGTGGGATGAATCAAAATCCACACTTCTGTAAGGGCTCTGCAGGATCTGATGTCCACCAGGAGAGCATTCAAGAACTGTGGAGCAAGAGAATTTAGAGTACCAAGATGGAATTCCTAACAAGTATTTTAGAAAAGTTGTTAAGCATTTCTAAAGGAAAATAAGGATATGTTGCAATATCATGAAAGAATATATTGAAGTCTAACAACTTGGCATGTTAGCACTCCGAAATTTAATGGAATTCATTATGCCATAACTTTCCTTCTTTTAATGGACAATAAATGCAGTAATAACCACATAGACATTTGCCCTGGATGCAAAACCAGTGGGAAGGAATACATTTATACATTGTACCTGGATTTTGATTTTTCTAGTTCTACTGATATTTATGAAACCGGAATACAAACAGGGTGTTTGTCAGATACACAAGAATATAAAAAAAACTTACCTCAGGAGGAGTAAGGTTTATCCAAAGGTCTTTCAAAAGAGATTACCACTTTACAGAACTCCTCAGCATGAAATTAATAATTCCCTCAAATGGATGAGAGATAGTTGGATAGTTGCATGCAGCTTGCATATATACGTGCAGAACATAGCAAAAGTGTGTATTAAAATGGGTAGATACTTGATTACATGTTTTAAGTCAATTTGCATGAATGACATACTAAATTATTAAAAAGAAAATACAACTGCCAAACATATTTTTGACATCTAAGTGATCTTGTGGCCTCAAAAAGTCTCTCAGATTTTCTGATAGATAAAACAAAGGATCAGAATCTGAAGAAGTCTTTATAACAGGTTTTTTGTTGTTGTTGTTGTTTTGTGGGGGTTTTTTGTTGTTTTGTTTGTTTGTTTTTTGTTTTGTTTATTTTTTTTTTGTAATGCAAACTCTTTTAGAAATAAAGCAGAATGACAGAACTTCTGATCTGTCAGGTAAGTTGACTTCTGTCGAAGACAGTGACAACAAAAGTTCTGGCTAATGGCATATTTACATGCAGCATACTTAATTGTTCTTGTTCAGAAATGTGCTTGGGAAGTGAAAGAATGGGAAAATAAAATAGGGGAACGTTTATATGTAAGTGACATTAAAAGCATACTTATCTATTTATCTTGCTTTTAAAATGCAAATTGTGAACAGAATTTTGGGTTATACTGAATGATACAGTGAATCTTAATTTTTACCTTCATTATGTGACTATTGAATTTAAAGATGCAACTATAAGCAAAGCTGTCTAATGTTACATTTTGAATATGAATGCTCTGATCTCCAGCTTTTGATCCCAGGTTTGTCTGTACTTGTCACGTATTTTGCATGGTACAATTGTGTCACTGATTAGAAACATTTTGGGTTATTAATATGAGAGTTTATTATTTTTGCATTTTTCATGTCATTCTAGATAACCAAAATTATAAAACAGTTTCAAAATCAGGTAATTCCTCACCTTTAATGGAGAAGATGCCCTAGTGAGGGAACAGACTTTATCTTTTTCAGCACAGTATGAGAATCCTACAGTCTTTCAAAGACTGAAGATTTAATCTGATGCAACTTTAGGCTACCCAGGCAGGTAACAATAGCTTTATCTTCTATCCTCTAAGGGCAGCTGGAAGTCAGTGTGATTGACTGTGCCACCACTGTGTTTCTGAGTTTCTTGTAGTAGCCTGTAGGCTATTCCTGTCCATACAATTTGACCTTACAGGGAACTTACCCTTCACTGGAATTTAGAGAAAAGCCCTTGAAGAACCACAGGTCAGTCATGTGTGTTATCAAAATGTTTTCCAAGCAAGCTACAGCACATGCAGTTTACGAACCATGATGAAAGTTTCTTCCTGTCCTCTATTTCTTAGTGGAATTCTCCCTTTCATACAGCACCCTCATTAGTTTTCTTTCCTGTAACTGAATCACTCCTGAAACAATTAATATCTCTTACCTTCTCCATTAATAAATCAGGCTAGACATGAGACAAGTCTTTATTTTCATTTCCTCCACAGTTTAATTAGATCATCATTTGATAGATCTTTAAAACAGATGACTGTAGTCACTTGTAATAGGGTTATAAATCCTACTAAAGATCAAATTATAAGTTTCTTATTATTATGCATATAACTTTAAAATGCCATCCAGCTCTTTATGAATCCAGTGTAGCTCTTGTTCCTTTCTATAATTTTCCATACTTATTGTTTGGAAATCTTACATTGTGTAACACTGGTTGATTAATTTTTTTTCTTTTTTCTCTTTCATTCTGCAAAACAACTGAAAATCACTATCATCAATAGCACATACAAAACCAACTTTTTAACACACCTGAGTGTAACTGAAGTGCTGTCTAACCTCAGCAAGAGCAGAAACAAATAAAATGATCATATTTATGGAGAATCACACAAAAAAATTATGTCATGTTCTTCGCAAAAACGTTAACCCTGCTGAACAGATCTGCTCCAACCAGAAGCATTTAAGAGGGAGTTTGCCATATTTTCCACTGAAATCATTATTACCTTATTCAGGATGCCTTAGATAAAAGTAGATTTTAATATAGGCATTCTTTCAAATATTATTCTCAGAATGATGAATACTGACTTAGCTTGAAATGCTCCAGAAAAGCTTTGCCTGTGTCTAACACCCAGCAATTTTATAGAATCATAGAGTAGTTTGGGCTGGAAGGGACTTTAAATATTATATAGTTCCAGCTTCCATGACACAAGCAGGGATATCTTTCACTAGAGCAGGTTGTTCAAGCTGACCTTGAACATTTCCATGGATAGGGCAGCCACAGCTTCTCTGGGCAACCTGTCCCAGTGCCTCACCACCCTCACAGTAAAGAATATTTTTCCAGTATCTCATCTAAACCTACTCTCTTTCAGTTTGTAGGCTTCTCAATGATTCAAACCTGGCAAAATTATAAGGAACTGAAAACAGGTCCTGATAGCTTTAAAGTGCAAGGGAAGGTTACCTACAGGGCAGGCCTGCCCACCAGCTCTGTCCAGGATGGAACATTAAATTAGAGGAAGATTACTGTGCTACTGGTGACTTGACTTCATCCACAATCACAAAATATCCTAACATGTTCTAACACAAAACAGAACACTCGTGTAAGTTTTAACAAAATTTAGCATTTACTCGTGATTGTTCTTGACAGAACACTTTCCAGATATATATAAGAATATTCTTTTTAATTATTTCTATGGACCTTCAAAAGTACTTGTGATTTATTAACTTTAAATATTTGTTATAGAACAGTGAAATTCCAATTATAAAATACACAAATGAATACTTGAGAAGTAAGACTATAATATCCAGTCTCCTTTGTAGATTGTGTACCTGTGTTTTCACCTAAACTAGAGGAGATTACACGCAAAAGGTTATCAATAGGTTATTAGGAGAGACTCGTTTCTAGAAAGTTGTAACTTTCCCATTCTGTTTGGAGATCCAGACACTACACACTGCTGGAAAAAAAACAAAAAAGAGTCCATCCCAGGAAAATATTCAGCTATTTCCCTAGCATTTGAGTTTACTTATCATATTCTCTGTTTCTTTCCACAAACACCCCATATATACTGCACATGGGTCTCTACTGTTCAATTTGTGTCTCAGCACACCAGGAAGATTTTGATTCCATATTTGCTTTTTCCTGACTATCTTCAGGATTAGTGCAGTAAGCTTTGCTTTGACCATCCCAGACTGACTTGGTCCTGATGGATACTGAGAAATGTGACCCTAAACTGCAACATCTGTGGATTTGTGTATTTGTGGACCTAAACTCTTCAAAATAAAAAAAATAGAAAAGAGTTCACTTTATGGAAGAAGTTATCCTGAAGCAACTGTTTAGAGTAATTTTAAAGGAGAACATAAAAATTACTATAACTACCTAAAAAAACACCATTTTCTTTGATGAGACCAATAAAAGAGCAAAAACGTTGTAGCAATGACAGTATTGCAATCCTGTGGAACAGGAACGTGGTGACTGGACCAATAAAAAAAATTGAATCAACATGCACACATTAATACATCTTTACAAATAATCATTAGACTGGGTGTTAAAACACTTTTCGACCACTTCTATACACACCCCAGGAAGCATCCTAGGTGCTTTACAAAGGCACTAAATAATCACATAACTTTTAGGAAAATGCAAAATTTATGTTTATAGAACATTTTCTAGTAGTTCTCATTGCAATATGTTATTGTATCTACGCTTGATGTGGATTATTTATCCGAAATGTGAAACTATAAACAGACACGGGTTCACCAGAGGTGCCAGGTGAGGATGTGCCAAGGCACTGCCTGTGCTCCAACACTCAGGTGAAGAGCGCCAGGAAGAGAGGGTGGGAGACCCAGCACTCCTGGTCTTGGAGCTCCCCTCAGCAGGCTTTCCCCGCAAGTGCGCTGTGACCAGGACAGCTCCTACTCTGGCAGGTACAAAGTTCAGCCTGTTCCGGGGAAATCTGTGCCACGCAGTCCCTATGCCGGGCGGCAGGCGGTGCCTGCCCCGTCCCTGCTCCTCAGCACCCGCCCGTTCACCTGTGCCGGGTGCCGGGCCCGTTCACCTGTGCCTGACCCGTTCACCTGTGCCGGGTGCCGGGCCCGTTCACCTGTGCCTGACCCGTTCACCTGTGCCGGGCCCGTTCCCTGTGCCCGGTCCCTTACCTCGCCGGCGGGCCCCGGCCGCCGCCAGCCAGCCCAGCACGGCCGCGCCGAGCCAGAGGCGCGGGGCTGTGGGGGCGGCCCCCGGCATGGCCCCTCCGCTCCGCTCCGCTCCGCTCCGCTCCGCTCCCCGCGCTCCCAGCCGCGCTCCCTGCCGGCGGCTCCCGGCGTCTGTGGCCGCTCCGTCCCTGCGCCCACCCCGCTCCTCCGTGCAGCCCCTCCCTCGGGGGCTCGGCCCGCCCCCCTGCCCGGCCCGGCCCGGCCCGGCCCGGCCCCGCCGGGGTCGCCGAGGGGGTGTCCGTGCCCCGTCCCGGCTCTAGGGCCAGCGCAGCCGGGGGTTTTGCCCGGGCCGCTGTGGCATCCCCTGCCCGGGGCTGCCCCGTGGGGATTCGCTGCGAGAAAACGAAGGAAACAGTCCTTGGTTCTTGTCGGGGGCTCTGTGAAGATGCTTGTCCATATCCCAAAGAGGTCCAAACAGACCCAAAGCAGGTCGGCGTTGTGAGCAATGTCCTATTGCCCTCCAACCCAGAACTGCAGTTATTTTCTGATGTACACTACAATGCTTAAGAAGAGCCTGTTTCAAATTGGTCCTTTGATAGATCACCAAGAGTGTTTTATATATCTTTAATCTTTACTATAAGTAATCTTCTTTACTATTAATGCAAACTGAGTTTAGCAAATATTTAACAGTTCCAAGAGCCCAAGCTTCAAGATTTGCTAAGAGATGCTCCTCTTCAGAGATGTCTGTCAGAGGACAGAGAGCAGGACAAATCTCAGCATTTAAGATTTGTCAGTGCTGGTATTTTTTACTGTAGGCCTGAGGTTGTGCAATCATTGAACTACTTCGCACACACCAAACAGTACAGAAGTCCACAGAAATGTTTCACATTCTCTGTAGCATATGTAGGCCCAAGTCTAAACAATAAAGGTTGATGACACTAAACCAGACCTTACTGCCATCTCCTGAACATCTGCCAGGCCACAATGGTCAGTGAAGACTGCTCCCATGGGGCACTGACCTGGATGGCTCTTTGCAGTGCAGCTTTCCCTTCAGGACGAGGCATCAGGGCTTGGAGTCAAGGCAGAGGCAGAGCAGCACTGTTGGGGGTAACCTCAGTCCACTTTTGATCACATTCCCTTCATTGCAAGAAACAGTTCAGCTCTATGATGGCAGTGAGTTTTGAAAAGGCATCACTGTCACAGCCTGAGAATTGAATGCGGTGTCTTGAATTCCTGTCTGTTGTCTAAGACAGATACTTCTGTCCTAAAGATTTGGGGAAATTTTAAGAATTAAGTTTTCTTAATTGTTTACTCGACTCTCTTGGTTATTTGTCAGCAGATATGACAAACTTTCATTCTGAAATGCTGCATATGTCTGAAATTGGTTTGGGTTTCATTTATCTTTTTTCTCAAACCACATGTTTAAAACATGTTAAAGAGAACAATGGGAAAGAAAGAGGTATTTTACAAAACGAGTTGCAAAAGACCTAGAAAGAGAGATGTGAGAAGCTTTGACAAAATTTAAACATTGCACTACTTCTTTGACCTCTGTTAGTCCTGATGGAGTGGTATTTACAGGAGGATTAACACCTTTTGCCATGGATCATTCAGTGGATAGAAAGAGGTGGCAGTAATGGATGCTGGAGTACAGACACCTTTCATCTTTTCAAGACTGGTTTTCCTCTGCCAGCTACCTCTGCTACTATCAGCCTCGTAGCCTCTTACAGTGACAGCAGAGAAAGAGCATATTGTGGTTAAAAGAGCTGACGACTTGCCAAAAGTAGTGCTTGGCACTCATGGTAACAGAGCTGTGTCAGTGACAGTGAATTTATGGGAAACGAAAGTAATTCTAGGGCAATCTCATGCTTATAATAGGAGAATAGGGCTTTCCAGCAGGTTAAATTTCAGATAGTTTCTGTCAGTAATTTCCATAGTTTCAATTAAGTAAATGATAGGCTAGGTAAAATTGTGTTGCACTACTGAAAACACCTTTCATTTACAGTGGAATGTGAAGTCAAACTGCAATTTTGTACATGTATATTATTAAATAGCAAGTTGTTTGGCAGGAAAACCAAGACTGTTGCGTGAGGAGTTTAAGATACTATCATGGTTATGTAGTCCAAGTCATTACTTAATATATCCACTGAAAATATGGCACAGGGAGTGATGATATCAATTCTAGGAAGCATTTAGGCACTGCAGCCCAAAGCAGCATTTCCCAAAGTGAATTTTATGATTAGCAATGAAAAAAGAGAGATTTTAGGTTGGTTTCGAAAATTATTCCAAAACTAACTTAGAGTTTAGTAATCTCAGCCTGTTTGGTAAAGCTTTTAAATATATATTTATTTTAAGGTGGATTCTGAAGTCCTGTCTATGAATAAATTAATTTAATTATTTTAACAAAGCCTGAGCAGAAGTGCTTTTGCTGACTCGTGACTTAAGGCAGGGAAGAGCAAAGTGATAAATCGAAGAAAAAAGACGTGTTGGATGACAAGGAACACAACTTGGGCAATGCTGGAAATAGAGTTTTAAAATTCAGATAACAAAGAAGGTGGCTCTGCTGACACTAATTTCTTGGATCTGCAACTAGATTGTTCTGGTTTAAGGGTTATCTGCATAAGTTCATGACTGTGCAGCTCCAGCATGTGTGTATGGGTAACAGGAATCCTAGAAAAAATGTCCAAGGGAAAAAATAAAATTCTCATAAACATGGCCAACACAGCAACTTTGTCATCTGACACTTCTACTGCTAACATGCCAGTGGGATGTTTGTAGCAGTACACCTTGGATCATTAACTTAATGTAAACAAAGTACATGTCTATAGATTATTTAACAAGATGTCACTATCTTACATTGCATTTGGGGGAACAGTCCAGAGTTAGCAGCAGCCAAGTGGCTAGCAGGTTGATTAAAGATTATTTTTGGTAACTCAGAACAATCTTTGGTAATAAGAACAATCAGCAGTGTTTGCCAAAATGCATGCAAATAGGTGTGCATAGCTGCTCGGGTGTAAACTGGAAATGAAAGATTACTGTGAGTTTTAAAGGTAGTTGTCTCTAGACAAAGCCACAAATTTGTTTTTCTACTTGTATCCAAGCCCTCAACTCGAAGGTAAATAAGGGGATTACCTACAAAACAGTACTTGTAGTAGGCTCCTTGGAATAATAAGTAGTTAGTGTGAATGGTAGGGCTCAAGAAGGGGGAAGCAGAGGTTGAGAACTGAAGATGGCTGTGTAGGTGGATGCTGTCCTGAACAATGAATCCTCAGGTCTGACACTTTGGGATTTGCTCACTCTGACGCTCAGAACTTCTTAGCCAGGATTTGTAAACTGAGGTAAACACTTAGAGAAGAATCTGATTAAGCTTAAGCTGAAATTGCCCACTATATCTAATTAATTATGAACCTTGTCTTTCTAACTGTGTAGCTAACAGTACAAATGGACTTACAATGGATTCTTTCTTAAATGAATCTTTTATGCTGTGCCACTAAGTATGTCTGTAGTGTAAGGCAAGGTAAATCTGAATAAGCTCTTGAAATCTGTGTTGCTGTATTTGTTATCTGTGCAGAGATAGAGCACAGATGACAACTCCAAATAAAACAGAACTTGGAAGCTGGGAGAAATTTCCCTGCAAAGCTTCAAAGGGTTATTGCAATATTACCAAGTGCTGAATGTTTGGAAAGAGTTGCCTTCAGCAGATAACACCCCTCCTGGAAGGAGCAGATGGATGAGAGATAGCCTGCAGCCCTGGGCAAATCCAAACTATCAGAGAGGGATGAGTTCTCTTGCATTTACCCCTTACTGATTTTAGTTCTTTCTTTGTGTAAGAATAATTTCTTTTTGCTTGTGCCAGCTTATATGGTAGGTGAATGGTAGGTGAGCTCATCCTTTCCAAAGCAATAAATTGTTAACATTCTTTGTCTAATCAATTCCGCACTTAAAGTCAAATTCCAGTCTTCCCTTCAAATTGTAGGTTGTGTGACTTTTAACTTAGCTAAGGTTCATTTGATTTAAAAACATGATTTAACAGCTCTGAAACAAATGTCCTGAAACATCACTAAAACATAGGAAGATATACGAAGAGACATTGCCAATTCCAGTTCAGAATGAAATATTTGATTCTATCCCCCTTCCTATCTTTCACACCAAATAAATAGGTATTGGTCATGTGCATTTATTAATTTTGATCGTTCTGTGGCTAATATTGCAGCATCACAAGAGGTTTACTTTACTCATGTTTATTCTGCTGGTGGCTTTTTCAGAAAACTGAGGGGCTTTTGAGTGACATTTGTTTTCCAAAATGTTTTTAAAATTTGTAGAGGGTATTTTTTAATCTGCCATGTAAATGTACTCAGCATTGACAGTCTGTTTAGCTTTCAGAGGTAATGACATGTTTAGTATGTTTTAGTCCTTAATTCTCTTTTATATTTGACCTCTTGTATATACTATATTTGACTTATGCAGTAAAGGACTTCAGTTTAAAAATCTAATGTAATTTGGCTTTGATAAGCAGTATAAGAGTTAGTGTAAATCATGGGAGATCTGTCTCCAGGAGTTATTAAGACTCAAATAAAATCAGTGTTAGGCTTTCTATTAACTTCAATTATCTTTGGATCAACCACTTACTTTTTTATTTTTCTCAAGTATTTTTATATTCTTAATTCATGGTCTGTCCACTGTAGTTACTCAGAATGTGCCAGAATATTTTGAAGTCTGGAAGTCCCTTGGCTAGTGGAATATTAATGGAATAATCTTTGCTTTATACATACTGAAATGTAGCGCTGACACGTAATTACACTGATAAGCTGAGTATGGTGCAATTCTCAACTACTATTTCTTTTCTGTCTGTCTCCCATGTGGTTTGTCTTTGCGGGTGTACCGCTCAGTTAGTAGCAATTTTTAAAAAATAGGAGACCATAGCTATATAGAATAAATGCTATTTGAGTAAGGTGTGGAACATTGATCTTACAGGCAATGGTATACTTCATACTCAGTCTTACTGGTTTTCATCTGTTTGTATTTGTACCATTATTTCTAATATTTGTGAAATAAAAGTTAACATTACTGGGTAAAAAATCTTGACTAAGTTATGTGGTCTTCTTAGATGCAGATGAGAAAAAGCATTCTTAAAATATGTAACCTATGCAGATGAGAAACAAATAATAGAATATTTTTCTCAAATTCTCGGGTTACCTTTGTTAGTACCAAAAGCTTTGATCATGTAGACACTAAAATGTGTTTTAGTAAAACCCCACAAGAAGAAGGGGGATTAAATATCTCCCAGATCCCATAACCTAGTGATAAAATCTGTGTTCCTTTTTTCTGGGCCTATCATTTCTCCTCCTAGCTTTTACTTTATATGTGAAAACAGCTTCCTGGGTAGTGAGTCAGTAAGGTCATCACCTCTGGCTGTGTCCTAATACCCTAATACAGACATGGCACCCCTGATAAGGGGCACATCCTACACACAATCCATGACTATTTGATAACCCTGAATATAAAAACAAATAACCTGTGGCTGGCCTGGTAAGAAAAAATTGCATCTGCCAAGCCAGGAAAAGCACATTCTTTGCCTTTGTTTTATGAAAAGGTCTCTGGTTTCTGAAGGAGGGAGCTCACATCTGAGGATCGTGTAAGGAAGCAAGCACATGCAGAGGGGTTCCTCAGCTTCAGCTACTGTACTGAGCTAGGCTGTGACTTTCCACAAGCCTTTCCCTGCATTTAGAGAAAACCAATATTTATCGACTTAATATAGGATGGGATGGCAAGAACAGATGCACGCTAAAGGAGCAGAAGCACAGCTTATCAAATAGCTTTATTGTGTGAAGTTTCACTATTTTTTGCTGAGATTTCACCCAGCATGCCTGTTTTCATGTGTATCTTTATACAGTAAGAAAAAACAGAAGTGTCCTCACTGAGACAAGCAGATGTGATTTTTTGCCCCCTCCCACTGGGCTTTGTTGAGGCTTTAAACAAGTATTTTGATGAAAACAGATCCCCCTGCCTCACTCTAATGGAAAATATATTCCCTGTCTGTTCCCTAGATAAAATGAAGTCTTTTTCTTGGATAGGAGTAAGATATCTTGCTACAGATTGAATTTTCTTGGTACAGCAGATTATGAAAATGGTTTTTATCATCTGTAGTTTGAAGAAACTGGAAGGACAATATCTGCCTGTTGCCCTGTTAACTTCCCTCTCTGATGGTTTGGCCATCTCAATTTTTAGGTTAACACCATTGTTTTTTATGATGCTTAAAAAAATAGAGCATGACTTGATCTGACAGAAGTCTATTGACACAGGAACAAAGCACAGACCTGGTTTTAAAGAGTAGAAGTGGACAAAATGTTCAAAACCTGATTTACAAACTCATGTGAAGTAGTGTTACTAATCTGATTTCTAAAAAATAAAAAAAATCTGAAAACCCACTAAAATATTAATTCAGTAGTATACCAGATTTAAAAAGGTGGTGCTAATTTAATTACACTGAATTGAGGGCTATTAATCTGATGAAGTGTTAGACATGAAGAAGTGTTAAACACAGCTACAGTGTCTGGCTCAGGAAAACCAAAGCAACAGATCAGACAAAAGTGAGAACAGGACAAGGAATTATTTTTCATGCATGTTCCATTTTCTCTAAGCAGGATGGTACTGATCGCTCTCAGGTGCTGGTATTGAGCAATACTGGTTTGATTTTTATTATGCTCTTAATCTTTAGTGAAGAGTAGAAATGTAAAAAAATGATTGCATAAAATTACAAGGTAAACAGCTACCTAACCATTGTCAGGTTTAAATGAGGAACAGGCCCATGAGTCTATACCTCAGGTTCTTAAGCTAACTATAGGAAGGAACAATCAGCTAACAATAGGAAGGAACAGCAATGTTGTGAAAGGAAAGCCATACTGAGAGGTACAGAAAAAAATTATATTAGTTTAAAAGATTAATTATCCTTTTATGGACAGTATAATTATGATAAATGCTATATAATTTTTAAAATTGTATATTTTTCTGACAACTCTCTCAGTGTTCCTGTAACATGTAGATTCTGTTTCACTACCTTTATTCCTCTACAGTTAGGAATTTTGATATGAGCTGCATTAAATGTAATGTTATTCTGGCACCCAAATGGGACTGGAAAGAACCTGGTAATTAAATGGCTTATAGAGAAAGAGTTTTGAGTACGGATAAAAAAATTAACTTCTGTATTCTGACATTTAATATTGTTAATCATCACAGTTTTGTCATTTTAGCAATAGATCATAAGTAGGTCTGAGAATGAAAGCCAGATTGTCAGCAGGGAGCAAATAAATCCTTATGGCTTCTTTTTCTTTATTTATGACACAAGTTTGGTTCCAATGACTACACAGGGCAAGCTACTTCATTTCTCCAGCTAGCACAAGGCTGTAGTGAATCTGCTTCCCCCAGACTGTGTCTCCCACAAAAACTATGTGTAGGCATTTGTCTTTCTCTTAATCCTTCCCCAAACCCTGCAGCCATAACAATTTCTTGGGGATTTTCTCAAGTTAAAAGTGCATCCTTTCTGTACCATACATCTCTGGCTTCGGAGCTGCTCTGGTTACATCTGTTACATCTGTTATATACCTGACAAAGGGAAACCATGGCTGACATTACATTTTAGTGTTGTTTGTGTTTGAGAAAACACATAAGCAGCTGAGTGAACTCCTTCATGTTCTTTATGCAAAGATTTGCTCCAACCTGTTGGAGCAACTTATCTCCCTTGCTGTAAAAACAATATTATTCTTCCTGAGTTCATAGGTGTTGAATAATCACTAATCTCAAGGCATCATATACATAGTATCATACAACACTCCTTCAAACTTGAAAATATTCAGAAGATGTCAGCAACTTGCAGTCTTTCTGATGAGGAAATGTGATTTTGACAAATACCTGAAGGTTTGATAAGTGACTACAGCAAAGCCATAAACCCTTATGTCTCTTCTGTCAGCAGTGGAAAGGCTAGTGCTGCCAAAACCCAGACCTATTTCCCGTCATATCTCAATTCAAAGTTATGTAAAATTCATCACCTGGAAGAGCTTGGAGCTGCAGTGCTTTAAGGAGTGGCAGAATTACTGTTACTGTAGCATCCTACTGCTATTGGTATTCTAAATCTTCATTTTTGTAGGCCTGAGCTATGAAAATATAACATTAAATAAATATGTCATATTAATAATAATCTTCTGTTAGGCCTATTGCTCTACAATACTGTTCAGTTTTCAACTCATTTTCTTTATGGCTCAGAGACCACCCAGGGGCTTGGAGAATACTTGCAGCACATCATTGCTGAAACTGTCACATGAAATCAATGTAAAATAGACCAGAAAAAAACTTGTAAAATTAAAAGCAAAATTATACTATTAAACTGCATCAATGTCTGATTGCAGGTAGAGGGAGAAAGGTAAAAAATAATGGAAAATGTTAGTTGTTGTAATAGCCCCTGTTACACTCGTGGGCCCCAGAGTGTACGGAGTACACTGAGTGTACAGAGTACTCTGTAGTCACAGAGCTACGTGACTTTGTGCTAATAAAATTTGGCTGCTGGATTTATCTAATTTTTATGCAGTTCCAGTAATTAAGAAAAAATTTTATATTATGTGGGTTTTCTTTCAGTCCTGCTTGTGTGTTTTTAGCTCTCCATTGCATGCAATACTTTCATAGAATCCACTATAGTGAATTTAAAATGCAGTTTGCAAATTTAAAAACGAAAAACAAGGTAATGAAAAGCACTGGGTAATAAAAGTTCCCATATCTTCAACAGCCCTCAAACACCTGTAAAAATTTGTTTTGCAACCTGCACTGAAATGTGATGGAAATCACTGCTTACAAGTCTCTTGCGAAAATGTAAAATATCCCAGCTTAAAGCTTCACATACAGATTGATAGATAAAATATATCTCAAACACATCTATTGTGTCCCACCAGGACTATTCCAAACTGATGCCCTCTGCATTCCAATGAAAAGAATAATTACCCTGGGCAATGCTGTTCTTTAACTGTCATAAAGCAAATGTGATTTGTTTAGTTACTAGTCTAACGTGATTATCACACAGAAGTGACAATTTTAAAAGTAAAAGCAATTAATACAATGAAATATTTCCTTTCATTCAGCTGTATTTAGACTGGTCTATGCTTACATATATCACAGAGGAATGGAGTTTTAAATGTGCTCATTTCTCTCTACTTGTTCATAGAAAAAAGTACTGTCAGTCAAGGAAAAGAAATATAACGCAGTGGAGGCTAAAATATTGCTGTTTGCCTTGCACAGAGTGACAGTCTCAAAACTAAGAGCATGTTTTTAAGCAAATGTTCTCTGTACTATTTCTTTCCCACCCAGTCCTTAATAATCTCCTTGGCCTCTCTTTTCAGAATACTGCTGCATATGTAGAAGCCAGCTCATCTGTATTTTGAGGATGAAGGGTCATTTTAAACTTTACAACCCATTAACAGCACGTTTAATGAAGTTAAAACATTCAGTCTTTAAGCCCCCTCTGCAAAGGCAATCTAATCAGTCAGACCCTACTCAAATCTTTCCTCTTTGATGACGCAGACTTAATCTAGAGCTTTTACATTTGCTGATTTGCAAAACTAGGAATTCCCCTTCTACAGATCTGTGACTCTTTGTGATGTTCTTACCTCCTTGTTTCGAGACTTGCTGCAATGCTAAGAACAGACATCCTGTTGTTCAACCGGAGTTTTAGCATTGTGTATCTGAAGAAAATCCCTAGACCACCAGCATCTTTTCGGCATCTGTGAGCATAAAGGTTATGACAGTTGCCCCTTCTAACTGTAATCTTTCGTTTTAAAAGAATTCTACTAAAATATTTTCAAGCTGTGATTATCTCTTTCTGCTTTGTGTGGCATTGCCAAGAAAAAAATACTGAAAGTTTTAAAAGCAATACATTCTGCTGTGTTTTAAAACCTTCAATTTGCAACTAAATTATGTACTTAGCTTTACACACTTGACTTCTTCAGACTATTAACAGCTTAAACTGCAGCCCATGTTTAAGTGTTTGCAGGATCAAGATCCACATCCTCTCTGCACCATTAAAGGTTTTGCAGTTGAAGAGTGGCTAGATTCCCAAAGGGGTTGTCTTTTATGTATAAATGGAGAACATCCATGGCTTGCATCTGGGATTTATCATCTTGTTTGAGTGATCTAATCTCCGTAGTGTGTATGTGTGTACTCATGAACTTACATATGCAGACATGGTAATGACAAGAATAAGCTTGCTACTGGGGAAAAAAGCAAGCAGAGAAAGGAATTGCCAAATATTCCTTAGAACACTGACCCCCATTTTATGGAAATTTTAAAGCATTTTATTTTCTGTCCTGCTCTATAAATTATCCACTGCTTCCTTGTATTCTGTTCTGGCCAGCAAATCTCCAAGCAATTTTCAATATTCCAGACCAGTGACAAGGACTTAGTTTATGAATTAGAAAACAGTTAAACCCACCAAATACTCCTTTTCCTTTTGTCTTCTCATCTTAAATTCAATTTCTACATCTCTATGCCTCCATTCAATGCTGGTCTGAAGCAGTCCATCATAACTTACATGTATGTGTGTATGTGTTTGTAAGTTCATATAAAGAATATACTTGTGTGTGTCTGTGTAAATGCATAAACATTTTCCTTTCACTTATAAAACATACCTAATGATATTATTGGTAGATATAATAAGTTTACTGTTTTGTCCTGTGGCTTAACTATAAATCTGCCTAAAGCAACAATGCATATTTTTTTATTGCATGGTACCATAGTTTTGTGTTCAATGCAAGTCACATTATAGGCAAAAAATAATAATAATATGGCATGTTTTTTTTGAATTCATGACCTGATGCTATCAGTTCTCTGTTAAGATCTTTGAAATCTTCTATAAGAAAGCTGCTGTGGCGTGTTTTGTTTTGTTTTGTTTTTTGTTTTGTTTTTTTTTTTTTTCCTTTGTGTAACCTTTAAGAATCACAAAAAAAGGTTACATGGATAGCTCTGGAAAGTATTGTTTGGTCATCACAGA
Organism: Cinclus cinclus; assembly: GCF_963662255.1. NCBI lineage: Eukaryota > Metazoa > Chordata > Aves > Passeriformes > Cinclidae > Cinclus > Cinclus cinclus. The sequence goes on from NC_085046.1 coordinate 27,122,579, forward strand.
ACAGATGAAGGACCATGGAAACTGTGAAATCTTCATCTCCTTGTACGTGGGATGGGGGTTAGACCTAGATGATCTGTAAGGTCACTTCCAACCCAGGCTATTCTACAATTGTAAGATTAAAACCTACTTACATATTACTTTGGAACATGAAGACCACCCTGGTTAAGTACCTTGTCTGAGAAATTCCATTTTAGGATTGATTAATTCAAATATATTTATGCCATTTTATGTTAGATTGGCAGAAGCCCTAGACATAAAGTAAAACCTGTCCTTTCTTCCTTCTAGCCTCTGCAGACTTCTTAAACAATGCTGTCCAGTTGTTCCAAAGGATATTCTCTTCCCTATCTCTTGTTATGTGGTATCTTGCTTCTAAATGCAGTCTCAGCTTTTGAACATAAATAAAATATGATTGTGGTTTGTCACTGAGCTGGCATTTGGCAAAGTTAAGAGGGAGACACTGCTGAATCTGTTTTTGCACCCTGCACAACTGCAGAGCTGGGCAACTTGAGGGCTTTGACCATAGGTACTGTAGATAGCAAGTCATCACTGATGGAAGAGGTGTGGTGCCACTTTATCTTTCCTATACCAACAGGTTCTTTGGATTCTGGAAATTCATGTATGTGCCATACAAGTTTCAGTAAAAGATTCAGCTGTGCAGACAGACACTACTTTCTTCTTTCCTTACTCTTTGATGTGTATATGAGAAATTTAAACCCAAATGCACAGCACTTTCCACAGAAAATAAACATGACATTAAATTACACAGTAGTGAAGGAGGCATTTCTGCATGCTATATTTCTTTCCTCTTCATTCAACAACATAAACTGTATTGCCATCTATGACTACTACACTGGAAAGCTTCAAATACTCTTATAAAACGTGAAGAAAGTAGTTATATTTCCACTCACAAGAATCAAGGACAAATTTTATTTCCTTGAGGAGAAGAACTCTGATAATCTTTATAGTAGCAGAATAGCAGTTTTATTGATCAGGTATGGGATCTGAGGGATCAAAATAAATATATTATATTGCGCTTTTTTTTTCTGATAGCACTTGTTTAAGTCTACTGCTTATGCTATACTTTTTCTGTTAGCTCCCATATTAGTAATTATACTTTTTAATAAAGTTACATTTTTAACTGTGTCATCAATCAATTCTGAGAAATTTAATATTCGTAAGAATGGCTTTAGGAAAGTGGTACCATCTACAGAGTAGCCATTATCATATGTAAATGGAAAAACATGGTAAAGAAGATGAGACCTGTCTGTGGGCTCTGAAACGATCAGTCTCTGAGACAAGATAAAAGAACAGCTCTCCTGTGGGAGACAATGACTTACTTCCTCATGATAGTTACTTAATGTCAATGCACTTCATTCTGATGATAAATAAGAGGGCTTCCCCTGAGCCTGATTGCTTGTATAATGTGTTCCCATATATAATTATAAAGAGAATTAAAAGCTGAGCTAGTGTATGAGGCAGCAAAATAACTTTACCACCCACCAGTTCTTCCCATGTCATTGGCTGCTCACCTGGCAATGCATCTGTAGCTGACACAGAACTTTTTATCTGAAGGCTGTATTTGTGATACTTTTGTGACACATTTGTGAACTTTATTTCTTTAACAAAATAGTCTTTAAAACCCTCATTTTTTCTTTTTTCTTATAGAAAATGTTGCTAATACATAGAAGGTATGTAGTGGAACAGCCCTTAGTTCAGGAAAGTAAAAGATCACTTTAGGACTGACCCTACAGGAGAATTAACTACAGATGAGATAGTCACCATTGCCTTCACCAGATTTCAAGTTGTATTAATTTAGCTTTAAGATAAAACAACAATAATCTTAGCATCCCAAATCTGAAAGCCACATGATACCAGATGTTTAAGACATACAAAAATAAATAAGATGCTAAAGTCCCCAGAAGCTGTTTGACTTCCAGTGAAGAGCTAGGTATTTATATTTAGCTAGGGATTAATAATTTTAAGTCTGACCCATACAGTCCCTACTGTATGAAACAGTACAAAGCCAGTACATCACTTAAGTCCTATTAAACCATGATACAAAGGCCTCATGCTGACTTTTGCAGGAATGACTCATGCTGTGTTCTATCCTGTTCTACACTACCAAGTTATTCAGGTGTATGTTGAATTGGTACGTGTTTTTCATGGCCTGGTTTTTGGTAGCATGGGGGCCACGGAGATGGCTTCTGTGAGGAGATGCCAGAAGCTTCCACTGTGTCTGGCCGAGCCAATCCCTGATGTGTCTGAAGATGGACATGCTGCTGGCCAAGGCTGGGCCAATTAGAGATGTTGGTAATGACTCTGTGAAAACATATTTAAGAAAAAAAAAACCAAAGTGGGTACAGTTTTTGCTACCAGAGAAGAGGAGGTGAGAACATGTGAGGGAAACAACATGGACACACCAAGGTCAGTACAGAAGGAGGGCAGGAGGTACTCCATGTGCTGGAGCTGAGATTCCCCTGCAGCCCCTGGTGCAGCCCATGGTGAGGTTGCTGTGGTCCTGCAGCCCATGGAGGGCCATGGGGATGCAGAGATCCACCCATAGCCCATGGAGGGCCATGGAGATGCAGAGATCCACCCCCAGCCCATGGAGGGCCATGGGGATGCAGAGATCCACCTCCAGCCCATGGAGAGCTATGGGGAAGCAGAGATCCACCTCCAGCCCATGGAGAGCCATGGAGAAGCAGAGATCCACCTCCAGCCCATGGAGAGCCATGGAGATGCAGAGATCCACCTCCAGCCCATGGAGAGCCATGGAGAAGCAGAGATCCACCTCCAGCCCATGGAGAGCCATGGAGATGTAGAGATCCACCTCCAGCCCATGGAGAGCCATGGGGAAGCAGAGATCCACCCCCAGCCCATGGAGAGCCATGGGGATGCAGAGATCCACCCACAGCCCATGGAGAGCCATGGGGAAGCAGAGATCCACCTCCAGCCCATGGAGAGCCATGGGGATGCAGAGATCCACCCACAGCCCATGGAGAGCCATGGGGATGCAGAGATCCACCCCCAGCCCATGGAGAGCCATGGGGATGCAGAGATCCACCCCCAGCCCATGGAGAGCCATGGGGATGCAGAGATCCACCCACAGCCTGTGGAGGAGGTGCCCACACCAGAGAAGGTGGATGCCTGGAGGGAGAAGGCTGTGACCCATGGGATACCCATGGAGAGGGGCCCTGCTCCCTGGCTGGAGGAGCCTATCTTTGGAGGACTGCACCCCGTGGAGAGGTGACCCATGCCAGAGAAGTTCACAGAGAACTGTCTCCCGTGGGAGGGACCCCACAGCCTCACAGGGGAAGGACTCCTCTCCCGGAGTAGCAGAAGAAAACCTCAGGTGATGAACTGAACAAAACCCCCATGCCCTGCCTTCCTGCACTGTCAGTGGGAAGGAATGAGGGGTTGAGGGAAGAAAAGGTGTTTTTAAAAGATTATTTTACTTCTCATTATTCTCCTCCTCTGAATTTGTTAGTAATAAACTCATACCTCTAAGTTGAGCCTGTTTTGCCCTTGGAATGTTTTTCTCACAGTCATTATTTCATCTTATGAACCCTTTGTTTAAATTCTTCTCTCCTCTGCTCAGGTGTAGCAGGGGAAGGTGAGTGAGTGGCTTTCATGGGTGCCTGTTGTTTGGCCAGTGTCAAACCTCAACAATATGCAAAAACGGGATTTGGAAATACAATCAGGTGGAAAATAGCAAATAGCATACAACATCTAAATCTAAAAGCTGTAAATATAGGAATGTTTTCCTAACTTGTCTCTTTGGCAAACATGCATGAGAAGGAAAAGTTATAACTAAAAAAGAAATAATTTGTAAATATGAAACCATCACTGTTTTCAAGCTATCATCACTTCCATGTGAAAAACTGGGCAGATGAGCAAAAGTGTTTTTATATAACATCCTAGCAATTTCCTAGGAATTTAGGATATTAGCAAAAACACTCCGTCCCCCTTAGAAAACAGTTATAATTGAAATGGCATTGGTTTTGTGGAATTCAAGGCAAAAAATCCTAATGTCCAGGGTTTCACTGGGTGGAGTTAATTTTCTTTATAGCAGCCCATACAGAGCTGTGTTTTAGATTTGTGACCAAGACAGTGTTATTGGCACATCAGTGTTTTGGCTGCTGCTGAACAGCACTTTCACAGTGCCAAGGTTCTCTCTCCAGCTATGCCACCAAAGGCCAGTAAGCTGGGCATGGGCAAAAGGTTGTGAGGGAGCACAGCTGGGACAGCCTACCCCAGCTGGCCAGAGAGTCCATATAATGTCATATGCAGCAATAAAACTTGGTGTTTTTCCAAAGTAGCCTTTGCTCAAAGACTGAGCACCAGTCAGCTGGTAGTAAGAAATTGCTTTTCCATCACTTGCTTTTTTTCCCTCTCTTACCCCTTCTCCTATTAATCTATTTTTACTCTCAAGTTTTCTTATTTCTATTTTCTGATTCTCTTCCCCTTCCTACTAAGGAGTCATCTGGAGTCAACCCTCTAAACTTAGCTAAAAGAGTTCCATACTTCTAGCTTCACTGTTTAATTGTTTGTGATTCTTAGTCTCATAATAAATCATGATGAAACTGTTGGCAAGGACTGACTTAGGAGACCTGGTCTCCTAAGCAGCCGACCTGACAAAACTCCAGATTATTGCCTCACTGAAATTTCACAGGAATTAAGGTATTTTTCATCAGGGAAAACTGTTTTGTTGGAAGTTTTGCCAACCTGCTCTAATTTGGACTAGATTTTTCTTGTTCCATGCATTCACAGACCTCCTGGTAGGAAATGGAAGGAGTTGAAAACAGTCACAGTTGGGGACCTAATTACAGCATAATTACAGACCTGTCCATGTTGATATTTTGGGAAGCCTTAGAATGAATACAATATAGTTATCTCTACCTCACTGGCATTTTATGTCACTGGACCTTTTGTCATTCCCTCAGAATATTTTATCTGGCTTTATGGCCAATAAAATTCTGAGCCTACTGCCATCCCACTCACGCCAAGAAGGCACATGCAGTGATGTCCTGCAGTCTGACATTTCCCCTTCCACCCATTTCTGGGTATGAAAGGAAATAACAGCTCTAACAAAGGAGACACTACATGTTATGCCTCTCCTCATGAATCACATGCAGCAACAATTAATGGAGCTCATTTTCAAACAGAAATGTACATGAGAATATGCATTCATTACTAATGAATATGAAAACAGATGCATGTTTAAGATGACCAAGTGGAATTGAAATATGTATATCCAAAGCTGAGATCAGGAATCAAACCAAAAGATTTCATAGACAGAGAAGAATACAGCTATCTACAAACAAAAGTACAAAACAGGTTTCCATAAAGATATTTTATTTTGCCACAGAACTCAAAACCAGAGAGGCTTGGCTGAGTAGAGACTACAGAAAACTAGAGTTGTTTCTAGCCCTTCAGGTATTTCAGCAGTTTCACTGATAAGCCAATTTTTGTTTTTTGCATGTATAAGATAGGTGAAGAGTGTTTTGTACAACTTTGCCTTTTCTTACATCTATGTGTTTGTGTGCTTTTGTCTCATATATACATATATAAATATATTCTTAGACTTATGGAACAGATTAAAGACTTGCCTATTGATATTTCTAAGATTATATTTGCTGCAAAATTCAATTTAAGCCTATCATGTCCTTGAATGATACAACAGAAGTTTTCTTTTTAAAGGACCCCATAAAATGAAGAGGCAAAGGTCACTAAAACAGATAGAATCTGTTTATGAGGGCACTAGAGGCTGAACAAAATTTTCTCCTCAGTAAATTCAGTTGTTGCTGGCATTGTCATTATGACAAACTGTGAGGAGGAGATGCACTTCCTTTTGAGTAATAAGAGCTGAATGGTAAGATAAGATGTGAAGTAACACATTGCTTCATTCAGGAGGAAGGTTTGCCCATTTTTTGAGCCCTGTGTTACAATCTTTCATCAGCACACTGTTTTTCATCAGTCCTGGAAATAAACTGCTCTTTAATCTGATTGCACTCTCATGGCCAAAAAGAAAGAGATGGTTGGAAAACATGTACCCTGGAGCAGCATTCTGCATTTGAATTGGTTAAGAAAACAATCCAGTTTCAAAGCCATCATTACTGTCTAAAGATCATAATTAAAGTTGTTTTTTTAAATTGCATCCTTCACAAAAAGCTGCTTGTGCTCCAAATCCTCAGAGCATTCTTCATGCTTCCTGCATTTCTACTTAGTTCCTTAGCTCCTTAGTTCCTAAAGTTCCTATTTAGAAGGAACTTTTGAGATATGTGAAAAGTTGTCAGAGAATGTGTTGTTTTTTTTCAAGAATAAAGTTCTCAAGTAGTCAAATACTAAGCAAAAAAAAAAAAAAACAAAAAAAAACCAAAACCAAAACAAAAACACTATAATGCCAAAGGAATGGTTTTCATATCTATTAAATATTCAGAATTTTATTAAAGTCACTTCCAATTAGAGTAAGTATGGTTTTGCTTTCTAGGAAAAGGAAATCACTGTATGGGGTTGCCTTCATGTTCAGTCACTGCTGTCACTTAGATCTAGTTTAGAAAGTCACACAAAATTAGAGTGATTCCTATACATATAATAAAAGAAATCTTGCCTGAAAAACTCATCTTTAAGCTGAGTCACAAGACTAAAAGAAATGTCCTACATATTTCATGCAAGATTTTTTTCAATGTAATTTTTAATCTGCAAGATTATTTCAAATATCCCATTTCTTAAATGATGGTAATATTTTACTCCATAATTGTTTACAATGAAATAATCTAAATACTGAGGGGTGTGTGTGTGAAATGTGTTGATACTCTTTCAGGTTTCTGGCCACTCTTGAAAAGCCTGGGGATTCTCTATGAGATAGTGCATAGAAGGGAGAAAGAAATTCTTCATGGCAGGATGTTGCTACACCTCTGTACACATGATTTACACAAATTGGAATGTTGGTAATCAAAATGGGGTTTCTTACATTTTTGTAGAATTCTGGCCTAAAGCACTCTACATACTTGAGAAAACATGACACAATTGTCCTCATGATATTTTGTTTGCAAATATTTCTAGAGAGAACTAACCTTTCTGACTGAAAGGTTTTTTAATCTCCTACATTTTTTACAGAAAAATACACACAACAGAAAAACATTTTAAAAGGAAAAAAAAATGCTATCTTACCAATAACAAAAATGTAGCTTTAATTGCATTAATGTACTGCTATGAGAAATGGCAGATATCCCGGTTTATTATTATGTTTTCCTGGAGCATATGCTTGAGAAACCTGTGACAGCAGAGCTGTGAAAGAAATAAACAGATGTTTTTATTTCCTAGTACAAATGAGTCTCAGTGGCTTACAGCTATCTCATCGAAGTTTTCTTGAATGTTTATTCAGTAAGCTTTTATGGAACTCTTTTTTTTTTTTTTTTTTTTTTTTTACTGAAAACTGCCTTCAGCCAGCGCTGAAATAACGAGGAGCACGCACACAGGCGTGCAGCCCTCCCAGTCCTGCAGAGCTGGAGTGTGGGACATCTCCACTCACAGCCACGGTGCCAGATGTTGTGCTGCAGAGTGCAAGGTGAGCACACAGCCAAGGACAGCGAGCACGCCTTCCTGCTGAACCACTGCACTGACAAAACATGCTGCTCCCAAGCAGCTGAGAAATGTTTTTCTACATAGTTTTGATGCTCGCTATTAATCCCTTGACCCCTCTACATCCCATGGACTACAGTTACAAAAAATTCATGAGATGGTAAAGCAATATATTCTGTGCACATATATTAGTGAGGACCTGTAAAATTTACCTACATACTTCTAATCACCTTATTTAAGCACAAGCACTTGGCAGTTATATTCTAGTACCTCATTTTCTTTCATGAAAATCTGCCTAGACAGTTATAACTCTTCATCAAGGTTTTTAAAAAAATCAAATTTATACATATTGCTAAAACTAAAATGAACTTACATTTTACATTAAGCTCACAGAAAACCACAAGCAATTCCTTGTGTTCATTGAAAGATGTGAAATTTTCCATAGAATGGTACACAAGGTCTGATACACAAAACTTGATTATTGCATTTACACATAGCAATGCTTTTCAAAATTTTAAGTCACTCTTGTGCCATATTAGACTGGCACTATCTTGTTAAATACATTTTTATTTTTACTTGGATAAATTTTCACAGATTGGAAAAATAATCTTAATATTTACTGTACAAATAATACATCAAATGTGAAATCACAGCTGAAAGAAAAGGACTCTGGATCAGCAGGTTTAATGCTTTTGTTCCAGTAGCAATGCAACTGCAGTGTTTGAAATTTTGAATATTTTTGTAGAAACCTGAAGATTTTTGTAGAACATTAGTAAGATTGCTTTGGAACAGCTGATAATGCTTTACTCAAGCTACTGTAAGGTCCAGAGACAAATGAAGAAGCTGAATTTTTGAAATCTAACAAATAAATAGCTCAAATAAAAAGTTGAATCATTCAAAATGAACTCTCTTTGGTAAAAGGAAGATTAGGTTGAGGAACATCTAAACTAACTGGATATAAATTTTTGAGACTGTGTGGAAAGCAGCCAGTTGTGCTGAGGGAGCTGGCCAATATCTCAATTATCTTTTAAATGTAATGGCTCTCAGGGGAGATTCCTGAGGTTGAGAAGAAATCAAATGTCTCCACAGTCTTCAAGAAGTACAGAAAGGAGGATCCAGAAGCTGCAGGCTGATCAGCCTCCTCTTGGACCTTGGGTAGATGGTGAAGCCAACCATCCTGGTAAACATTTCCAAAAAGAGTAAGAACAAGAAGGTGGCTGAACATAGGCAGCAAGGATTTTCTTAGCAGTTTTTTCTCAAGCAACCTGAGGCAACTAAAGTCCCAGCACTTCAATGAATGACGAATTTCCTCTTGTCTCTACTGAAGTATGGACATGTCTAAAAGTATTTTCTGGCTGCTGTACTTTTTTGCCTTGATGCAGCACTTTGGATTTCAATAATAAAGTAGTGTTCACTCAAGCTTAGGTTCACTCAGAGTGAACCTAACAAAGTAATGACTATAAAATTGCTCCTATCTAGTTTGGATCTAATTTGAGAGTAAATGTCACAGTGCATTGCCAATTAAAGGAGGAAGAAAACTCAGGCAGAACCCACTCAGTTACTCATATTCCCAGAATGCTGAGTGTCAACAGGTAAAATTTGTCATAGGAGCTTAAGGCACTGTCTTTCTTGGTTATTCCTTTGTCTTTGTTAGTGGCATATGAGCAGTAGCAGAAGGGACACTCAGAGCTTTTAAAATAGCTATTCATAAAGGCATTTCTTTAAAAAATTTTTAAATGTATGTCAAAAGCCCAAAGGTTTGACAGTGCAGGAGATCAACTGGCTTTGTTCAAAGAGATTGAGCCAAAGTACTTGACAAAATAAGTTAAAATTGTTCTTTTTCACCATAATATACCTATTTTAAGAAAAAAGCACAATGCAGATGAACATACACAAGACATAGTTTTACATCAGCATGACAGTGTGTGTATCCTAAATTTTAAACTCCTTCACAGTCTGAATTTTGTCATACTTATACCAATCAAATAACCATTTGGATGTACAACAAATATTTTCTCAGACACAAAAAGTGAAAATGGCCAAGAACTTGGTTATGCCAGAGCTGGGCTGTGTATTTGGTAGCAGCACTGAAAACTGTGAAAATTGCAGCTCTTTTCTCTGTTCAGTAGAATTTCCCCTTCTGGTGATGTTGATACAATTAAAGTTGAGTGCTGTCACTAAAAGAAGTTTAATCCTTTTCCTGCATTGCAGTCATATGGTGAATTTTTATAGCTATATCTACTCCTGCTTTATCTGTTATCCCAGCAGGGCATGGCTGAGATACAACAATATTGCACAGCAGGGCTGTCTATTTTCACGAAACATTTCACTGAGGCTTTTACGCTATCTCCTACTAATCAGATTTCTCACCAAGGTGCCCACCCACCCAAATCAAGTGTGGTCAGTGGAGCTGGCAGGTTACCACTTTCCAAACAGCTTAATGAATATCTACCCATTTATGTTTGCTTAAGAAAAACCAGTGGGGTGGCTTCATAGGGTGGGATTATTGCCTCTGCATCCTGATGTTCTTGGCTGTAAATTTAATTCCTGCTTGTGCAATGAGTTGGTAATTGTAATCTGAGATAGTATATTTGCTCTTGCTGCTCCTGGCAATGGAATCCCATTGTGTCACCTATTCCAAAATCATGTGCAGAGGTTTCTTATAAACCTAAATGTTGCCTAGCATAAAATAACCTATCTATCTGCACAGCAACAGCTGGCATGCTGAGGATATATTCATTCTCACTCTTCTGCACTGCCTCAAGCAGATAGTTCTGTACATTAAAAGAATTGGAAAATGGCATTAAAAATATTATTTGTAGAGATGGTACTTGTTTCCACAGATGTTTTCAATCCTCTTTTCTTGTTCATAGCATTCTGCACTTTTCTTCCTGTTCACGTTTCTCCAGTAGTACCCGTGATGCCTTTTTAAAACTTTCATACGCAATGTTGGTTGCAGAATCTTCCTTGTAGGTCTGTAATTTCCTTTATAACTGTTCCAGTACAGATCACTACTTACTTCTTCAGCATATTATCAGACAGCTCTCCTACCAGAAGTATTAAGAAATTAAACCAAAAGCAGATGAAAAATGAATAGTAGATAACTTGGATAGGTTCTGAGATGTCAATTCTTTTGCTGTCTGGTTTATGCCTTGCACAGTCCAAGGAAGTGCAGAATTCAGTTTCATCACTGTATATAATTGTAATTATTTTTTATATCTGTGTTCCAACTTTATCATTAAGGACTTAGTTCTGCAATTGCCTCTGAACAGATTTCACATTTAAGTCCCCAAACATGCATTTGTATTACAGAAAAAGTCTGTTGAAATATGATTGCAAATACAGCTATAAAAATGGTTTGCTAAGAGTCACACAAAAGAAGTCACTTAGCCTACAGGTTCTCATCTGATCACAGGTTCCTGTAACACAGTAAGAATCATACAGCTTACTTGCCTGCTTGCTTGCTTTTTTTTGCCCCCAGACTATGAGGTCCAATTATATTTATCTCCACTCTCTCTCTTATTATGATTTGCAAAACATTAGAGGCACAGCTCAGAGGCATTACTTAGCACACACAGTCTCATGAAGAAAGGGTTTGCTTTGTTTGTGACTAAATGAGTATATTACATTTTTCAGTGTGACTATCCTGATGCAGAGCCTTGGACTTTTCAAAGTGGAAGAGTGAGTCTCTAAACAGAAAGTCAAAAAATAGAAGAAAGTGTTGATGGGATACTGTTTTAGAAACTTCAGAACTGCACTAAACTTTTAACTGCCACAAACAACCCTGGAGCCCTGATGCAAGAAACACTGAAACTGCATGGAGAAGAAATCTATCTTCTGCACACTGGTAAGATCTGCCTGAGCTCCTTCTCCAGGCTGAGTCCCAGCCCTCAGCCTCCTCTCACTGGATGCTCCAGCCCTTTAATCATCTCCACAGCCCTTCACCAGTCTTGCTCCAGTGTGTCCATGACTCTTCTGTATGGAGGAGCTCATAAGTAGACACGGGGCTGTTACACCAGTAATAATTAGAGTATACATAGGAAGGAAAATGGAACAGAAGCTCCTATGCAACTTTTCAAAATGATCCATGTCACCACTAAAATCAGTATACTAGAGCTATTGTTTCAAGGGCTGAAAACTTACACACAAGTCTTAGAAAATGTGACATAATATAGATGTTTTTAAGATAAATCAATACAAACCAGAAATCTACATTGGATATTTTGGATATTTTTGCAACAGAAACATTTAGAAATTATATTATACTGCTATGGTGCTGCAAAAAAAAATTTTAATCATTCTATTTACTCAGTAATTTGCCTTTTCCATATGCAGTGGTTGAGGGGTAAAGACAATAGGTAACCTACTATATGCCAGGAAGCAAAACCTGAGAAAGGAATAAAATTGACTTATTTAACTAGTTAATGAATATGTTGAAAGTGTCTGTCTTTTCATTCCATTTGTAATTTTTCAAAAAATATATTAATTTATTTTTATATGACTGACTGACTGACTGACTGAATTAATGATTAATGGAATAGGAAAAACACAACACTATTGCACTTGAAAAAAGGAAACCCAAATCTCAAGAGGAACTGTAAAAGGTAAATTTTAATGTTTTTCATAAAAAGAGTCACTCTTTCTAAATTCCTGAATCCCATGCTGAAAAGCAAGAAGTAATACATTCAATTTCCTGGCTTTAGGTAGTTGCTTGTGATAGACCATCATGGGATATATTTCCTGTTCATGTAAATTCTGAGCTTCTGGAATACATTAAAAATATTTTCTCTTGCCTTCCAGGACCATTTTCAAATGACACTAGTGAGAGATGCTGTCAAATTTTTGTTTGTTTTCCCACAATTTACAAATGAAATTCTTTATATCTGCATATATCATCAGGGAAGTAAAAACAGTGAGTAACAAGACTTTTTTCTTTCTCTTGCTTAAGAATTAAGATTGAATCTTCCAAAGTCCAGAAGATTTCTAGCTTTCCTCTGAATGCTCTGTTCAGCATCAAGGCAAATCCCAAGTTAAGCTATCAGAGACAAAAACCAACAATGCCTTATCTAAAACTTTCCTTCAGAGGATTCAAAAACATTCAGTAAACATTAACAAGTTTAAGTAATTCTCTGCAAAGGAGATAGCCAGAATTTTCAAAAGTGTGTAAGTGCCAGGAAATCCATTAACTCACTGTTATCAAAGGGCATCATCCCTCTGTAAGCCAATGAAAAATTGAGTATGTTAGAAGAAAGTCAGTCACAGATTACATGGACTCTTACTGTCAAAAGAGTATAACTTGAGAAAGAGATAATGCATGCAGTTTGTTTCTTCACTTTTAGGTTGTGATTAAATGCTCATTAGTGTTGATAAGAATTCTCTCATTCAATTTCAAGGGACTCGACTTCCATATCCAGAAAGATTTCCAAAATATGGTCTGCGAATTATGAAAAGAAATCTGAAATTGTGGTATTTTTTGAGTCTAGAACTGAATTCTTACTCTTGGTCATGTACAGTGGAGTAGTGACTGAGGCAGAACCCTTCCAAAATTTTGAGATTTCTGGGTTATGTGCCAAGCCTCTGATGAACTCTAATCTTTACAGTATGATCAGACATTGATTAAGAGAAACTCAAACACCCATCAAGTCTCACTGTTTATATAAAATCAATAAACATCTTTTTAGCCCAGAACCTGTACTAAGTCTCAAGTCGTATTGCTCTTTCTCCACGCTTCCTTGGTGGGTGGCTGCCTAAGTTCAGCATCTGAAATATTCTGGTACAGCATAAATAGCCTCTCTAGTGAGCTGTCATTAGACATATTGGTTTTACTCCCCCTATACCTGGTTGGTATAAAATAACACCATCAATCTTGTAAAAAAGACTCCTTGTTTTACTCCTCCAGCCCAGTTACCACCGCTGTCTCTCCATAAGTCATGAATACTCCTAGCACAGCAGGAACACATTAATGATTTATTTTTTTCTGAGGAATACCCTTATTACAAATGATTTTGTTACCTTGCTGGGTACTCTCACTGCAGGACACTGTTGCTAATAGATCCCCTTGAGCATTTGCAGCCTACATTCCTTATTTAACTGGATCCCATGTGCTGTGCATGTTAAATATCTAATCTATTATCTCTTTAAGCATAAGATTGCTGTCACAATCTCTTTTGTTGACTAGGCAGTTTCTTGCAGAAGTAAAAAGAGTGCAAAACTTTTCTAAAATTAATGGGAGAAATTACTATTTGTTGCTATTCTCAGTTGCAGGCAGTGACAGGCTTATATTTAGGGAGAACATCAGTTCCACTACCCCTAATCTCAGCCACTGTATGACTTTTCAGTTTTCTGAAACAGTGGATCACTTCAGACTCTTCCTGCTATTTTCTTTTACATCTCTCAAATTGTGACAAGAGAAATTTGGGCACGTTAACATTCAAGCACATTTTACCACAGACTGCAGTAGAGACCAGAGTGAGTGTCAGGGTGGATTGCTTTTAAAAATTCTTTAGTTTTTTTGTCTTTTGCAAAATTTTCTTCATAGATCCCTATTAAATGACTGATTGAGTCCTTAATTAGCTGAGGTGAATATTTCAGAGGTAAAAAGCCAGAAAAGTTCTGGATGGATGGCAGGGTCTGGCATTGACACAGACCTGCAAGTGGTAAAGTGCACTGGATTTTGCAAGATGGTGACTGTGTGGTACTGAAAAACTGACAAACAGTAAAATGTCATTTGGGTTGGTAATGAAGAATGGCTTTGTGCCATCAGAGAGTTTGGTGCCTGCCTGGTGAACTTGGAGGTTATGGTGTCTTTTGTTGGTTATACAGCAGGTGTGCACAGTATGTAGTTGCTGAGGAAGTGGTATTTATCATGTATTTGGAGCATGCGAGCCTCTTGGATTTTATCTCACTTGGATTGCAAACTTTCAGCAACCTGGTCTAATGGAAGGTGCCCGTGCCCATGGCAGGGGGGTTGGAACATTCAAGGTCCCTTCCAACCCAAACCATTCCATCATTCAATAATTCTATCATTCTTAAGGACAGTAATGTGAAAGGTCTATGCTTCATGTCATCATCTTTTAATAGAGAAATTTTATTTCTGGAGATGCTCAAGGGCTTACTTCATAATTTTTCACAGGAATTTTTTTATTGTCCATTTTATTCCATGCTTTTGCACATACTTGTTTATAACTGTAATTGTAGGTGATGCTTGTGTGTGATTGGTCAGACAGGAAGAACCAATTTCTACTATTTTTTAATGTAATTTCATCCAAAATAAAATCTTAATAAATCTAAGTGAAAGTGTTGGAGCATGGCTCTGTACTGCTGGATATGTGCAATGCCTTCCAAATTTTCTTCCTCTTTACAAAGAATCAGAAAACATAAGATTAATTCAAAAAAGGTATGGGAGGGTATGTGAAAATGAAGCTATACATATTATATTTGCACTATTTATAAACAGAAACTGAATTAGGCTTTAGATTTTTAAAAAGTAGATGTTAATTCAAATGTTCTATTCTAGTGTTTAAACTATGGTAACACTTCTGTTAGTATATGGAGAATAAAGTCTAAGATACTATATTTCACTTACAGTATAAACAAGAAATTATGAAGAAGACTCCTCAGCTTCACAGCTTCCACTGAGACATTTCTTTCAAAGTTTTCTGGGCGTTTCAGTCTCTTTCTGAAGTCCTTTTACTTTTACAGGTTTTGTCTTGAAAAGAGACAGGGTAAAAAAACCCCACAAACAAAACCCAGAGATGACAGTGGTTTTGGAACTACTGTGATCTGCCTAGGAGAAATTCTTCTTGTTTGTATGTATAGTTTGCAGTTTTTACACATTCCTTTAGAATATATCTACAGGGTACACAGCAGATGGGCCTCATGTCCTGATGAGCATTTTCTCTCCCTTGCCACTCTCAGCAGATAACACAGGCAGGAATGGCTGGCAAGGGAATGTGCTGCTGCTCAGCCACAGCTGAGAGGCAGCCACAGCTCTATCCCTGCATGCTGCAGGACAGGCAGGCTTCAGAGCCAAGTGACCTCTGTAGATGAAGGGTAAAGGGGCAACCAGGCTGCTGCTGCAGGGAAGGGAGGGGCTGTTGAGTTTAGTTTAAAAAACCAGCAGGGGACAAGAGGCCAGTGCATCCTGCAGTAAGGATGGTGGCTAGAGACAGGGCAAAGAAACCCCAGCAAAGTAGTGCATCAGAGCAGTGCTGATTTTTACAATGTTCTGACTCCAGAATAGCAGCTGACTCGGGCCTGTTACATAATAATTATATGTCTGAGTCAGGAACACCTAAGCTAGAATAATTTCCTTTATGGTTGGATTTCTGTAACTGTAATTTACCACCTTTCTTTTCCTATGTTGGCTAATGCTCAGTTTCTGAAATGCATCAGAATGATATGTCATTACAAACTGTAATTACAGAGAGGCTATAATGGCATTTACGCACCATCTTTACAAACAATGAGCTACCTCGTGGAGCTCATTTCCTTTCACTGGGACTCAAAGTCTTGGTAGGTGTCCTGAAACCAAGACAGAAGGCAAAAGAGATATACTGGTTTCCTCCTGGGCTCACAGCACCTAATCTTTAAATCTTTGTTGTTTTGGTACTGATCACTAAATTCTCTAGAGCATCTGCCGTACTTGTCATTTTTCTCATATGTAATAAAAGCTGATCCACAAACTGTATATGCTATATACAAGTTGAAAAGTTTTGATAGTGCCTCAGGTATATACCATATCTTGGTCCCCCAACTCCACCAGTTTAGTTGGAAGAATTGTAATGAACTGGGATGCAGAATAAGTTTGTTTCCTGAGATGCCAAATACACTGGCTTTATTGAAAATGTTTCTGCAATTCTGCATTTACCCTGTATAAGTAATATCTAATCTTTATTTAGTGAAAACAGACATTGACACCGATGGCAGGAAGGAACTTGATAGAGTAAGAATGTTTGGTTTGGATTAAGGTGTGTTTTTTTTTCCTTTTGTATAACCTCATTCCCAAAGAAAAGACTCATTGAATGAGCAGTGTTTGCTGGGACAGAGTCATTGTCTTTGGTTGAAGATGAAAGAATGAGGGATTAACAAAATAGATGGACCCCAAGGTTCTCAGATAATGGGTTTGTTTTACCAGAACACTTTTCAAGAGTCTAAATCCTCTTAGATAAACAGTGTTTGTTACACTGAATTAGGCTCATCTAATGCAAAATGTAAACATTTGAAATGGAAATTAGAGCTTTTAAATATTTTTGGTAACATTTAATAAAAAACAGCCCCTTGAAACTCTGACAATCTCTATTCCTCATCACTTCAGTATTGATTTCATGTTTCATTTAGTATGATGCCAGTGGGAGAGCAGAAATAGCTCTGCTTCCATCAAAAACATTTCCCTTTCTTAATGGAATACAGGTAGAAGGTATAGGTTTAACTGCTGGAAATCAACTGAGTAACAGGGAGGTAATCCTGGAGTGCTGCTGAATGCTGTTACAGTGTGGGCTGTGGCACTGTGCCTGACATGTCTAAAAGCAAAAAAACACATGTAGAGTCTTCTGTATAGGAGACATGCATTGAGTTTAGAGACACTGAGAAACACTGAAAATAAGATTTTGCCTGAAAAACCTATGGTTCTAGGGATTAGGTGCAAGCCTGCGTTTCCAGCTGATACTAACTGGACCACTTACTTGAAAGCACCTGGACCTTGCCCTGGACTTTACATTAGATTTTGTCCCATGGCAGGACTGTACTGCTTGGAAAAAAAGTGACTCAGGTGAGGAACATGGTAGGGACTTATCAAACTTGAGTGGGGAAAACAAATAGGTAAAAACTCTCAGAAAACAAGGACTAGAGGGTATTTGCTCAAAAAATCAAGTTTCCAATTTAAAGAAAATATTTTTTTCCAAGTTGTATAATTATAACGAATATTTGGCCTACCAGACTTTTAAACAGTTCAAAAAATGAATTCTAGACATTCAGCAAAGAAAGCCATCTGAGCACAATTAGAGAGAGATTTGAAAGACATCTGCTGCACCCACTGTTAAGACCGACAAAATTAGGAGGATATACCAAGGAAAGTGTCACTTTAAACTCATCTTTTTTTTTTTAATGCAACATATTACTACTCCTGCCAGAAAGAAGACTATACTATATAGAACTAATCCTAATTAGATCCTAATTTTCCTTAAAGCTTTAGACCTCACCTAAATGTATGCTTCCAGTTACATTACCTGCTTAATTAGACTGGCATTAGGGATATATCAAAGACTATATTTCAATATATCACAAATTCTTTTATACAAAACTAAATATTGCTAGTTTGTGTACTGAACTGTATTTTTCTTGGCATATTATATGTCTGTAACTTTGCTAAGTCAAAAGGTGGCCTTGGGAAGTTGAAAAGGCAAGTCTCAGATACATCATTGTTGTCAAAAATTAAGTTCTCTTTTAACAGGTGTCTGACATCAGACCAGGCATTGCTGTTGGTTACTGAGGGCTAATTTTTGAAGTGCCCTTTGCCACAGAGCAGTAAAAGGCCTTTTTTCTTTTATGTTCACAAGGCTTATTTATGTGAATTTCAGCTGTATGCATAAATAGGCAAGAACAGGAATTACTCAGCTGTGAACTGAATTTAGTCTTGAACCAGTGACCTGGTTAAAAGACCATAAGTCTTTTAACAAAATCAATTGATTTTAATGTCTTTGACATAGGGAAGGTTTGACTATTCCGGTGATCATGATACAAGAAAACTTGCTAAATTTGAAAGGAATGGACAGTTGATCTGTTTCAGAATTATACAATTCACATAATGTAAAGCAGGTGGTGCATTTCAAAAGAAAATAAAGCTTCTCTTGTGATTTCCAGACATATCTTTCAGGACCTGTGTTTTGCCACAGAACTGAAAACCGTAATCCTACCAGCTCTATGTGTGCAACTTGTCCTTAAGAGTATTCAACTGAAATACATAGTGTGAAATTCTGGATTTATTACTCAATAGAAAGGAAGCTGCAAGACCCATGTGATAGGAAACAAGTTGTGCCCTTTTTTTTGAGTAAGCCTAATAATTCCTGACGTGTTAAACCATACTTTCATGATAGGTTGGCTTAAGAAGCTCCTGTCTATTCAATTGTGTCGAGACAACTGTTTGTGGGATCTGGAAGACTATCTTGTTTGATTCCTGTCTATCACTGAGTAAACACATGGGAAACATATTTGACTTAGATGTAACACAAATTCTGAAGACATGGACTGGGAATAAACTGATTTTGCTTGGGCCCAAATCTGTAAAGACCTTTCAGTCTTCAGAACTAATCCATGTTCTTTTTACTGCACTTGCATGACTGGTTGGGGCAGACAAGACAGGAAGGGCACAGGGGAAGTTGTGGCCTCTAATGAGGCTGAGTAATGGGCACAGGAAACAGATCACTACAATGACTCATTTGGAGACATGGCCTTGGTAAGAGGATCCAAAATTCCATCTTCCAGGACAATGACCTTTGCTGAGTGATGGAGTCAGCCCATTAGTTTTTCATTCTCTTATTCCTGGTTCTTCCAAGAAGGATGATTTCCTGGTGGTTGTGCTTCTCTAGAAGTAACAAAGAGCTCTTCTGCTGCCTTCTTTTGTAGCACTTCTCTAAGAACTAGGAACTATGGCTTCAGCTCTGCCCTTCTTTCCTCCCTTCCGCAGGGTGGGGATGCACAAGCTCTTTGGTGGATGCTGCATCTGCTCTGAGTGTGTAAGTCAGCATCACATCTGCAATTGCACTTGTGTTGTGAGCTGAACCTGGCACAGAGGCAGGTATGAATTAAGCAAGCTAAAGGTTCTGACCTTTCCAGAGGCTTAACCACAGTGTTACAATCCTCTTCACATATCTCATCATATCAATAAAATATGTCTCCAGACCTCGGCATCCTGCAGCCCACATGAGGTGGGGAAGTGAGAGAATACCCCTACTCCAAAGGGAAGTATAACTTGTTTGGATCTGTTGACTTTTTTTTCAGTTTTGTTAGAGGTCAGAATGTAATTCTGAGACCTAGACACCACAGCTGGAAATTGGGCAGAAAGCAGGTATTTTGCTATCAACAAACAGACTGAAATGAGAAATCACTACCAGCCTTTCCTTGTGTCTCTTTTGGAATGGTAACAGCTGATTTAGAAGCTCAGTCCATCTCTAGTTTATTTTTTCAGTATTCACAGATTAGGAAAAACATCTCTGTTGTTCCCTGTAAGGCCAGCAGTAAGCCTTGGTGGCAGCTTGAGACAAAGTGATACCATTTAAATCAAAGTCTCTCAGTCTGAAGTAGATCCTCAGGAATACTACATTGACCAAAAAAAAAATAAAAGGAATTTTCTGAGGTGGAAATATAATCTATCTATCTCAACATCCTTAAATTAAGTCAATATCAGTCTGTCAGCAAATTAATTGATTGTCATTATGAGTTATGGTTGTCATTATAATAGTGGGATTAGGAGACAAAAAAGATTTTCCTGTAACTTTATCCTGGCTTTCCTGAGGTATTGGAATTTTTCCACTATGACCTCATCATGGCAGACTATTTAGGCAGCATATTTCTTATGAATGTTCATATTATATCTATGCCCTCCAAATTTATAATCCAAAAGAACTTTGGACCTTTCTGTGTCCTTCAGATCTGTGATACGTAACCTACCCATGTATTGTCTTCCATAAATACTTCTAATTTCTAACTCTCTGGTGTCTCTACTTCTGTGTCAATTTCCCTTGATTATGCAATGCATTTTTCCTGCCAGAAACCAAACACTATTATTCTTGCAAAGTAAACTAACAACAAAAATGATTTTTTTCAGGTATTAATATTCATTCCAGCAACAATTCTTACCTACATGGCTATACTCACAGCTCTTTTTAGCCACGTGTCTCTGCAGGTATACTGTGCAGATGAAGAATAGTTCATCCAGGTGAAGAGACCTCAGCACAGAAGCACATAAAAGCACATTTTCAGCTTTGTTAGCTTCCATTTTCTCTTTTACTTTATGACAATGATTGTGCTTCCACTCCATTTCAAGGTGGAAGTGTCTAGCTGTTTTTCTTCAAAGCTCTGTTAATAGCTTATTCATCTGTACATTCAACTGTCCTGATTCAAAGCAATATGAACTCAGAGTGGCTTTTAGTTTTCTGCCACACCAATCACTGTTGCAGAAGCTCTGTATAAAGCCTATACTGATATGTAGTAACTTCACCCACTGCTAGTAATTTCATTCATTGCTAACATTCATTGCTACCATTCATTGGTATCACCTATTTTTTC
The DNA here is from genome assembly GCF_963662255.1 of Cinclus cinclus. Classification (NCBI taxonomy): domain Eukaryota; kingdom Metazoa; phylum Chordata; class Aves; order Passeriformes; family Cinclidae; genus Cinclus; species Cinclus cinclus. The sequence goes on from NC_085046.1 coordinate 27,143,447, forward strand.
AAGGTGCAGCAGTGGGGAAATATTTCAGACTGTCTCTAACTGGGGGACATAATTTGAAGCCTTCCAGAACATGAATTGCTTGTCTTTTAAAAGTGAGGGATATTTGGAGCTGATCTCTTGCCTAAAGAACAGCAGCTCAAATTGTGTCTAGTGAGGGATACACACCTGGTTAAGCCTTGCCTGACAGATGACACATCCCAGTCTGGATTTAGGGGTTACTCCTTGTGGTTTCACTCATAAACTTCCACTGAGCTTTGCTTCACTGCCCTGGCTTTTACTGTCTAACCATCTGCATCGGTCGTTACTAAAGGGAGTTTGTCTGCCAGCCAGCCATACAAGATCTAAACACTCTTGTTACAACAGAAACTTGTTTTTAATTTGATCTCTATTAGCATGAGCATGTATTATCATCTGGTTTGAAGGGAAAAATTTTAACTTTACTTTTTTGACTACAAATATGCAGTACTCAGAGTGCTAAAGATGCTGCCCTGTTTTATTTTTATATAGATAGGAATCATAAAGTCATAGAAATAAAGATGCTCAGTGGACAGCTCTTCCTTCTGAATGTTTCAGTACCTTTTCACTAAGTTTTTGACAAAACAACTGAGAGTCAAACCCTAGTATATGTTGTTGCACTTGCATTACAAGCATTTCACTTGGAACCAGAGCACGTACTGTATAGATACCAGGTACAGAATGCTGTTATCAGATCTGGCACAGCAAGTACTGGGCACTGTCAGGTTTTAATCATGTGTCACACAGGTTCATGTTTTAGGACAAGCACCTCAATTCAGTAAGACCCTTTTCTGTGTAATTAAACTTGTATTTATTCAGAGAATCTCCTAAGTATATGGTTGCATTTCACCAAACAGTGGGGTTGACATTCTCAACTTAGTGGCTAATTGCTGACGGAGCCGTGAGATAAAACAGTAGATAATAACACAATTTTTTGAGTGTGTTGTTGTTATATCAAATTGGAGATCACTCTAACAAATGGTGCCTCCTTTCAGTGCCAATCATGCAGCTAATGTGAGACATTTGATGGATGATACAAGGTGAAGCTGTAGTAGATGCACAGTTTTGTGTACAAAGTAGTGTGTACCAGTTTCACATGATATCAATATCTTTGAGATGAAACAAGGAAAGACTGAAGTTGAACAGTTTCAGACAGAGAAAATGTTCACTTGGAAGATTTGTAGAATCTGGTATTTTCTCTGAAAAAACTGCATTTGTTAGGACAAAGTACAAATGTGTTATGAAGAACAGCTTCTTGCTTTGCCTTCCTGCATCTGCAACGGTCCCTGTACAATGAGCCATGAAGTCATGAATTCTGGAGCAGTCCACTAAAATATGCTGTACATCTAATATCTCAACATTCAGCTTAGTCAAGAGAAAAGGTGTCCAACCTCTGCAGAGTCACCAACAGATGCTATACCTTCCTACCACCCCTGCGGTGGGAGAGAATAAAGTAAAAAAAGACAAAAGTCAAAGGACTAAAACAGAGACAGAAGGAGAAATAAAACTGTTTAGAATTAATAGAGGAACCTGTTAAAGTTGGTATGTCAGCAAAGGGTGGTAAAGGCTATGTGTTTTCATGGCTCTGTAACAAGGGAACTCTCATACGAAGGTTTAGTTCATTAAGTGAGCGGGTGCTTTCACCAACACGCTTCACAACAAGAAAAGCTTGGCAAAGAGATATTTTAAGAGAACAAAAGTTAACATCTGGGTGTTGTTAGATAAGCATTTTCTTTTGAAATTTATTTTATTGCTAAATAAATAAAAGCCTGGCTTTTTTATACACTGAACTGATCACATCAATCTGACTCATTATTGTTCTCCATTTATTTTTGGAGGCTAAGCACATTGAATAATGAAAACAAACTCCATCCACCTTGATATGAATATATAGCAGTTCTGACAATGTGATATATTAACACAGTATAGTGGTTGAATTAATGATTTCCATTTATAAATCAATCTGATTTACAGCTGTGTATATACACAATCTATTTAAGTTTATATTCAGCCTTTGGAAGCAGCGTCTATTTGTTAACACCTTTTTAATAATGCAAATTATACTTGATTTGGTTTCTGAAACAGTGAACAAGGATTCTTGTGAATTCAGAAGTTTTAACTCCTTATTGTGCAGTTTACAATTTAGCATGTTGGAAAATGATTAGTCAATTTACCTGAAAGAGTCCTAGCTGATATATATAACCTTTAATGGTAGAATTTTGTGTTTATACTATAAAGCATTTAAGATTACAGATCTTCATTAAAAATACAGTATTCATTTGTCTGTTCCATAAAACTATGCTTACCTAAAGGACTTTCGTGATTTAAAGTCATTCAGCAGAGCCAATAAAATTATATTCATCTATTAGAGAAATGTGGGGATTACTGGAAAAATCATTTGTAAGAAGAAATAATTTATAAAATTAAAGAATTAACTTCATTAAGAAATTATTGAATTCAAGTAAAAGAAAATTTTGTCTGCTGTTTTAAGAAATTAGTTTCCTACTAGTAAAAACATCCTGCAGAAAATTATTTCTATTTAGCAAATGACTGCAAAGTAATGACTGAAACTTTTTCAAAGACAATTGCATAGAATATTTAATAGGTCCCTACTTATTCACAGTAGACAGAACCAGTATTTTTTTGTTCACTGTCTGCAAGTCTGATCAAGACTGGTCTCAGTTCCTTCTCCCATATCATGGCTATGTTTATGATGCACTCTGGGACTTGGCCACCCCCTCTTGCTTTTCTTGCAACTCATTCTCTCCTCTGCCCAGTTTAGAGCCTGTTAAAGCCAGTGGTGTGTGAAGAACCACCAGGATGTATCCAACAGGACACATTTTAGGAGCTATACTGCATACTACTGTAATGCCTTCAGGTTAGGAGCCTGAAGAAGTGATATAGATGTGATTCAGATGACTGAGACAGAGCATATTGAATAGGGGCAGTTGGATTCCCAGAATTCAATTTGTAACAATCCAGTGGGCTGTAGGAGCACCTAAATCAAGAAATAGTATTTCTTCTGGTGTCCTGCTTCTTGCTTTAAAGAGAAATATCATTCTTGGCTATATTTCCACGAGGTTGTTTTTTTACACATTGCTCTTAATTTGTAGAAGTTGGTCTGAGTCACAAATACCTGATACAGATAGGCACTTCTGTGAAGTTTAAAGAAGGTCTGGAAAAAGAAGTTAAACCCTTATTTTCCAAGGTATTTACAGATATTTCCTACACCTCCCACACTTATTTTGGTGGGTAGGAATGGCGCTAATTTTGACTACTATAAAACCCTCACAGACTAGTAGCTTTTCAGAACATTTATTATATTTTATACATAGTTCATATGTTGTGTTTAAAGTCATTAAACTCTCTGTTGTGTATGAATGTGAGGCACTTGAACAGGCAGCCCAGGGCTGTTGTGGATGTCCCATCTGTCAAATTATTTAACCAAATAAATATAATCTATATATTCTGAATCACTGTGCCTATCTGTTATAGTGTCTAGATTATTATTAATTCAAAATTCAGAGAATCCAATCCCACTGAACTCCAACTCAGAAAAGAGAACATTTCATCAGCAACTAATGCAATTACTCAAATTCATAGCAATGTAAATTTCCTGTTTTGGTTTTGTCACCAATTTTAAATTAAATCCTATTCATGAGGGATTTAGAACTTTGTGATAAAGGCTAAGGCTATAACTTGGCTTAGACTGAGATTATGGGGTGATAATTGTTTCAAGGTGCAAGAACATTAAATATATACAGGTAATAACTATTTAAGATGTAGAAATACCAAATATATACAATCTGATTTTACACACATATGCACACTTGTATTTGTTGTTCTTACTGGAGAGAAGTATAAGGGGGAGAAAATTGATGTCCAGTTTAATTTAGCTGTAGAAGGACATTACAAATCATCAGAGAATTTTTTGTTAATTTTTGGTCTTTCTACTGCTGATTTACTGTGTGCTTATTTTTTCAGTTCTGTGTCATTTGGAAACAGCAGAATGAAAGACTGCTATCAGAGCAGACTAGAAAAACAAAAATATTTTTCTTATGTTTTTAATGAGTCGCTTACCAAATTTTCCATTAAAAATAATTCTGTGGTAATTCCCACAGTCAAGTCTGATGAGACTTTTATTTTTGAGCCATACAATATCTTATGGTAAACTATAATGAAGACATTTCAAGGCATACCCAGATAAAAGGAGAAATTTATAAGGACTCAAACTGGACAAGTGTTGGTGCTAGTTTTAAGGTTTAGGGTTTTGTTATTGTTTGGTTTGTTATTCTAGGTATCCTAGCTATTTTTCATGTTTATTACATTTTCAAGAAGTAGGAATTGCCCCTGCCAAGACTTTGAGACTGTTCTATTTTTCCTTCATCTTTGTGAAAGGAATGATGATAAGGAATTATCCTCACAACTCCTTGGGCAGTGCAGAAGAGCCTTAAACAGGTCTGAGCTGGCTTGCATTTCTCAACTCCATCATTGAAATGCAAAAGAGCTATGTTTGCATGACACTGAATGTGAAGAGCAATTAGAACAATGGATGTGTCACCTTGGCCTGGGACTTGTAGGCATTGATCCTGGAGTCAGCTGGGATATTTGAGTTGCATTCCCTGCTTTGATGAACCACTACTCAGAGTGAGGGAAATTAAACAGTTATTTCAGTGTAAACCAGGATTTATTCTACTCAGTCTCTAATAAGATTTGAGAAGTAAGAAGTGGATTTATGAAATCTGTAGGCTTGTTCCTTACTTAAATGAGTTATAGCAAGGGAACACTAAGCCCTCATTTACCCTCAAACACTACTGTATATCCTAGTTAAGGAACATTGAAATGTTATTCTGTTATCACATACTGATCAGCATTTTATATGGAATGCAAACTGCTGTGATGTAATATTTCTTCCTGTTGCTCCAGCAGTGGTTTTCAATAATTAATTCTGATTCACATTGCCTTCAAACTGACTTCAGTGGACATACTCAGATTCTGCATGAGTGCAAGAAGTTAATCAGAAACATCTAGTGTAGTCTTTCTCACTTTTTTTAGCATTGCCAGGATATATCCCAAACAAGTGCCCTGAATTTTTTTATCTTGGCTGACACAGAAATACAGAAAAAATTAGGTCACTACCCCAAAAAGCTGAGACCCTAAGGGAAAGAAAAGATTCCATTTCTAACACAGGCTGGAAAGTGGTGATAAGAATTATCTGGATTTAGAATCAAAAGTAAACTTCTTTCTTTCTTTCTTTCTTTCTTTCTTTCTTTCTTTCTTTCTTTCTTTCTTTCTTTCTTTCTTTGTCTTTTTGTTTTTGTTGATTCTTTGGAATCAGTACAGCATAGAATGATAAAAGTTTAAAAAAACCTAAAAAAATTACAGAGCACAGCATGCTCCAAAGGTCATGCTTATGGTCCTGCCAAGGAATGTTTTTTTTTATAGTCTTGGTCTGACTAATAATGTGGTTGATAAAAAATATATTTCACCCCTTTTTCTTTCACCATTTAGAAATAATGAATGGAAAGATTTTATTTACTTTTCTGCTCTTTCTTTCTGGATTTTTTTGATCTCTCTTTTTTTTTTTTTTCCCTGAAATACCTTCTCTCAAGGTAAAAAGTATACTGTTGGCCACAGCTCCAGTTTTCAAGGTTAAATCTTGGTATGATATTCCATCTGTGCTTGACTGTCCCTAAGACGATTCTGCAGCTCAGACTAGGATCCTGACTCGCTTTACTGCTTTTTCCAGCTTGAACTCTTAAGATCTCCTTAATCTTATTTAAGACTACAAACAGCTTATATTTAGCTGAAAAGATGAGGTGGTTTTGTGTAGGAAAATGTCAAGCCCTCTTGCTATTCTACGGTAGAGCAGAAAGGCTTACACTTTGGTTTTCCTGGGTTTTAAAAAAAAAAAAAAAAAAAAAAAAACAACAACAAAAAAAAAAACCTCCCTTACTTTGCAAAGCAAGTAAAATGCTGCCATCTGTTGGCAATGAGAAATTATTTTATTTCTTCAAGTGATTTAAGGAATACGAATTTTCAAATTCTTAAGGAAGTTTGTATGATGTTATTTTCTCTTTAATAAAACTGTAGGTATCTGAGTAGCATAAACTTGCAAAAGACCAGTCAATTATATCTTATAATTTACTTCAGGTTTCCTGTGAAATCCCTTTTACTTGAACTGATACAAAGTCCTACCACAAAGCTCAACTACAACCTCCAAATTTCTTTTCAGCTAAAAGCCTGAAAAGATGTAAATTTTCTTAAAGACAGAGAAAAAAAGTGTACCCACTCAAAGGATTTTGAATGTTCTTTAAAATCAACAACAACAACAACAAAAAGTATTTTCCCAGATAGTCTTTTGGTCCTGACTCTGAAAAATTTAAAAATATAGACACTGAAAGACCTCCATGGAAGTGCTGTAAACTTAGAAATACTTAACAATGAAAGCTTTTGTTCTTTGTTTTTGAAGTAGTATTTTATAAGGAGAAAAACAAAGCAACAAATGTGATAACTGTTGGGTGGCTCTAGGTGATTTGTACTTCTGAATTTTGCTTCCTTCTTCATCTCCAGTTAAATCCATTACGTACACAGTCATATCATCTGAAGATTATCACTCTGTAATTTCATGATGGAACATCAGAAAGGAAAGAAACACCCAAGCAAGCTCTCTTTAATCAGCTGAGAACCATAACTCAGTTCAAACCTGGCCTGCCCTGCTGGAGTGCTGGCCAAAGTTTGACATGCTGCAAACAGAGAGAACAGGTTTTACAATGAAATATCTGGTTGAACCAATGTCATTTCTAACAGCACATAATGACCGTTTGTTAAGGTGACAGGGTGTATAATGTATTTTTGATATATAATATATACTTCACTTGCACATAAGCAAATAGTAAAAATAGTCTGTGTGCAAGTGGCTAAGTAATTGCACCCAATTATACAGTCCAGACGATTTCAAGTGACCATTTCAAGGTGTGTGTAGCAGCTATTAAGCTGTTCTGTTGGCAGAATGCTTGAAAACTGAAATACAAATGGAAATTAATTCTGCTCTCCTGACTCTTATGTTGTCATTATACTGAACAAGAATAATATTTAGGAAATACTGGGGTAAATACTGTTGCTCCTTTCTATTCAGTTGTTTTAGTAAATATGAACCTGCTCAAAGCACAGGGCAGCATCAGATCTTACAGGTCATAAAAAAGTATGTTTAGTAAAACCTAGTTCCATCCATTAGGATAATTTGTGATAGAACACCACTGTTTAATTTTCAAATTACTGCTTTCTTTTCCTCAGTCATATATTTTCTTTTTAATACCCTTATTTTCTAGCATATAAGAGAAGCATATTGAACTTGTGGCCTTGTTGCTAGGTTTCAAGATGCATTTATGCAGTCTACTGAGACATTCTTCTCGTTTTTGAATTCTGAATCAAGTCCCAAGGCAACAGTGTTGTTTCTTAGCAACACAGATGGGTAGACTGTATATTCCAGCTCTTTTGTACAATGGAAGAATAAACAATTCCCTGAGTAAGTGTGTGCTGCAAGTCCATTGCTTCACTTAATTTCCCAGAGAAGAGAGGAAAGGGAAGCCTTCTGTGGTACGGTGGACGAAGTTTGTCTGGAAGTCCCTGTCTTTGCAGAGTGGTGAGTCATATCTCTATTTCTTCTGTTCTCTGCATCTCTCTGGGGTCTTTATTCACCACTGCATATGGATCTGTAGGTACTTTGCATAAATGAGTCTCAGTTACTAAGATACAAATATAGGCATAAAAAATCAATGGTAACAAAGCTGGCAGAGGTGGGATGTGTGAAAGCACACAGACTTTTTGCTCTGGTGAAATTAACGAAGAGACACAGAATTGCATAGCTTTAGAAACTCTGTGCATAACCCTTGATTTTAGGAAGGAAACTAGGGCTGGAGAAAATAGGTAGAGGATTAAGAGGTAAGGAGGAAGTGTGTATTCATGCAACTAACATGTTAGTGGTCTATTACCTGTGTTTGAAATGGAGAAAAGCTATCCTTTTATCACAATCTCTGCAAAATGTTAGGCAGTTTGGGTTTTTTTTGGCAACATAGGAATATTCAGAATTTTGCTGCCTCCAAACTGTGGGACTAACATTGCCATGGAGAGGGAGGAGCCCAAGGGAGAGGAAAAGGCACAGAGAAGGACAGACATCTCTGCAGAGCTAAACATTTCTGCTCCTGATGCCTGTGGAGGTACATACATCATCTTTTCATGATGGCAACAGCAGCAATGCAAAGTCTCAGACAGCACAATTTTGGCACAGAATAGAACAGAAGCACTTGTGCTATTCATCCCACTGACCTTGGCATGTACCTGTTTTACCTGGACCTAAAGCTGGTCTAGTCAGTCTGCCAGTATCTCAGTTTAGTTGCAAAACAAGAAAAGACTTATTTACTTGTATAAAGTATCAACTGTCAATTTTTTTTTTCCAAAATGTATTAAATCATGAGGTAAACACAGCAGTAGGCTGTGGTGGGACAGCTGGTTTGCCTGTAGACTGCCCAGGCACACTTGGTGGGAAGCCTGGGCCACCTCAGAACATAGAAGCCAAGTGCTCATTCAAGCCTACTCACCTCCTCCTAAGCAGGAACAGGTTGTGCTTCATTGTTTGGATAGCCTGAGTATAACTGGTGAAGTAGACTGAGTTTTGGCCCCTTTCCAAAGGCTGTCCTGCAGCAGGGATCTGCTGCAGCTGGAAGTGTTCCAGATGTGTGGTTCTGGGCTGGGAGGAACCTGTCTTGGCAGCACAGCACAGCTGAGCATGGCCTGGGAATCAAAATCACCTGAAAAACAGAGCACAAAAAGGTGATCTTCCAGAAATAATTTGTGGGTACTTGATTTATCTCCAGAAAGCTGCCCACCCAAACCCTTGTTCAGAAACACAGCTTTGTTGGTAAGGACATACTTCCATATGCCCTTATTCTTCAATGGACCATGACCTCCTTTTAGAAAAAAAAACCATTCGGTTCTCAGAATGAATAAGTATGAAAAAGTTGTAATGTTAGAGCTTTCCTTCAGTTTTCCTGAGCATTGAGTATTAGAGTAGGAAAAATTTGTTTGTATTGGATTTGGGCCTGCTGGAATACCCTTATGATCCATTTCTTTCTTCTACATTTTCAGGGCATAAAAGGAGCTCTTGTGCAGGAAAGGTAACAGTCTGGGAGCAGCTTTTAGATTTTGCAGATAACACAGAAACCATCATGCACATGATGGGTGTTTTAGGGTGTTAATTTAGGGTGTTAATACTGCTCCAATGGTCTTTGGTCTTTCATCCTGCCCAGAGGCATCCTTGGGTGTCAGAAAGGGCCTTTCTCAGCCTCTGGGCAAAAAGATGAAGCTCATAGCACTGGCTGATGAGATAGGCCATGGCAGGACATAACACCTGGGCACATATTAGGATATCAATGGGTTAGCTCTAATTAACATTGTGCCCTGGGTGTGCCCAGGAATGCAGAGAAAGATGAAATTCATCCTGAGGAATGGAGAGCAGAGCTTCAACCTTTGCCCCTTTTGAGGTTCTTTTTGTCACTTCTATTTATACAAAGTGAGTTCAGTGTGCCCCCAGTTGTGCCTCACTATAACCCCAAGCCCCTGCTGTGCTGCCCTGCATATGCACGGGTTTAATCTCCTGCCAGGGATGTACTGCTTAATAAGACAAGAATTAAAATATGAATAAAGCGTGTATTTATGTTGTTACATAGTGGTCAGCATTCCAGGTAAAATAAAATTCAGAGCTCCTGTTCCTACAGGCTGTTATGAATGTGTAAATTCCTAACATCCATTCTTTTGACTTCAGATGGGATTTCTCTAGGCTCAGGAGTTTTTCTTCATCAAATTACTTTGCAGAAGTGAAAGACAGAACCAAAAAGCAGCACTTCTTCATCTAAGCCCAGGTACAAAAAGTTACAAGGTACAAAAGTTACTTCTTAAAGTATAACCACTTATTTATCTTCAGGGATCATGCTGGGTTGTGCAGACAAGTATAGTCAGAGTGAAAGCAGTGATCGGCAATAAGTGTACTGTTGTATATATGTGTGTGTGTTGGATTTTTTTTTTACTTCTCGCTGGGGATTGTAATATTTGAGAAGAAAAAAATAATCATCAGGCCATTATGTTCATCCTCCACCAAGAAGAGAGAAAATTTTTATTTGAAACTCAAGGAAAAATTTCTGCAAGCCTTGACTGGCCTTTCTCACAACAATGAACTGCAGTGCAGCAATCCAAAGCCAACACAGATTTATGGCTGAAACAACCTCCTGATTTTAGATACCTGATCTGTATGTCATCCAACCTTCCTTAGAAGCCAGAAGGAAAGGAAAAAGGGGAACTGAAGCCAAAAGGACCTCTGAAGCCACAGTCATCCCAAGGCTGCACTTAGGGTTAGGGCAACACTTAAGGTTAGGGTTGAGAAAACCATGAACCCAAGGGTTTCAGGGACAATGCCTATACAAAAGGCATGCCAAAGGGGGCACAGCACTGCCCCAGCATTGCTTCCTCCACACCTTTTTCCTTGGCAACACCCATGTGTTTGGCATCTCATCCTCAGCCATAGGCAGCTTTTACTGCTCCACCTAGAGTTGGGGTTATGCTTAGGGTTAGGGTTTGGGAAAGCACAAAGCTCCTATCTCCTGGGACACTGACACTACAAAAGGCACACCAAGGGGAGCACGGCACTGCCCCAGCAGTGCTCCCTCCACATCTTGCTCCTTTGCACCACCCATGTAATGGAGGGACTAAGCTGATTTTTATTTATGCCTCAGCATACGCTATACATGATGTGACAACATTCTCTAGGTGCTGTACTGACATGGTAGGAAGCCCAGTCCTTGAGCAACTTTGTTTGACAGACAACGAGGGGAGAGAAACTTCCACAATTTGGCTTCAAGGGCCTCTCCCTTGCAGGCAGGCTAGATCACTGGTTTCCCAGGAAAAAAACACCAGGTAAATTGGGCTTTCTTGAGGACATAAAAACAGTTACCAGTGCCACACTCCCAGGGCCGCCATTTTCTGGTTTTCTTGGACGAAGTGCGGCCTTGCCTGGAGCGTCTGGTCTGCCCCCTCCTTGTCTTTTTCTCCCTGCGGTGCTGCTTCTCCCTTGGCTGTCTGGCCTTTCTGCACCGTTCTTCTCCTGCTTCACTGCTTCCCCCGGTAGCTCACGGCCACCACAGCCCCGTGCTCCGCTCTTTCCCCGACCGGGCGGTCATGGCCTTCACCCGGCCCGCTGCCCCCGCGGTGTTTCCGGGGCTGTCCGGCGCCAGCCCTCAGCAGCCAGCGCGTTTTGGTGATCACCAGAGACAGGCTGCTCGCCACCGCTGGGGAATCGCGCCCAGCTGGTCACAAGAGGCGCGCAGGCTGATCGCTGATCGCTGCTCGCTTGATCCATCTGCCAGACAGACACCTACGGGGCACCCCGAGGCGCACCGGTAATGTTGTCCTTCTCTTCTCTCGTTTTCCTTCCCTGCATCCTGTTCTACACCCCTTCAGTACAAACACGTCTTTCTTTATCTGTAAACTTTGTTCCATCTCATTATATCCTATGATCTTGACATCTCATTGCATTTCATTGGTTTCACTCCAATTTGATTTTTATTTTATAATTTTTAATGACATTTTATTTCTTCAATTTCTTCTCCTACCGCTTTATTTCACTTAATTTCCTGATTTTGAGATTTCAGTGATTATCATTTTGGCAAGTTTCAGACCTTGGAACTTAGACTCGACGTCATCCCAGTCCATTTAATTTCCTTGTATTCACTCCATTTCCAAATTTTATCTTTTTTTTTCTTTAAATTGCATTTGAGTTTATCGTATCTCCTTTCCAGAATACTTGTTAAACTTTGTTCTCTGATTTCAAGATTTCATTTCCTTTGATGAAATGAAGAATTTCAATCTTGTGATTTCAGTGGGGATCAATTCAGCAAGGCTTGGTCCATCTCCCTGCACTTCATGTTATCAAAATCCATTTAATTTTATCCGCTCCATTTCTAAATTTTCTTTTTGAAATTGCATTTGATTTTACCATATCTCTGTTCTAGAGTGTTTGTAACACCTTGTTCTCTGATTACAAGATTTAATTTCCCTTCATTTCATGAAAGAAATTGCAATTTCAATGAGTATGAATTCGATAAGGTTTGATCTACTTCCCTGCACTTCATGTCATCCCTTTCCATTTTATTGTTTTCACCTTGTTCCAAATTTAATGGCATTTCATTTCTTCAATTTCTTTTGTCTCTTCACTAGGTTTCCTGATTTCAAGATTTCATTACATATAATTCTGGCAAATTTCAGTCTTTTTCACTCCATTTGATCCCACCCAATTTGTAGTGACTCCTTTTCCAAATTTTCTGTTTCTTTTTTTTTCCAGTTGCATTTGATTTTATCATATGTCCTTTCCAGACTGTTTGACTTCCTGCACTTACTTCAAGATTTTATGCTCTTTCAAGTATGAAAAATCTCCACAGAGGCAACCTTAACCCTAAAATGGTTTCCTTGGTGGTGGTGCCCAGGTGTTGGGGCTGTTTGTGGGGGCAGTGTGTAGAGGCATGCACATTTACTGTGTTAGAGAATTTAGGAACATTGCTTCAGCAGTAGGGATCAGGAAGAAGAGCGCAGAACCCTCAAACCTGTCTTAAGCGGCCTTAGGTGAAAGTTGAAGACCAAAGACCAGTTTTTCCCTTAAGTTTCAATATCAGGGAAATTCTACTTCCGAGCTCTAAATAACAGACTCAGATCACAGAAAGTACAGTAGTTCACTCATGCAAAGACACTTGGATTTAAGGACACCTGATACAAGCAGGATTGCTAGCTGAAAACTGCTTGTTAATGTTGATTTTTCTGATAAGACTGCAATTTCAGCCTTGTAATGGGGGTTATTCCCAGGTAACTGATTCAAGTCCAGTGTGTGTGTCCTCATTGTAGATACAATAATCCATAATAATACAATACAATAATCTGCAATCCTACTGTTGTGGATGGTCCATAATGGGGTGCCTACCCTCAAGTGTTTCTATAGCTTCACATCCTATAAGGACAACTTCTTTGAAAATAATTAACTACACATAAATTAAAGTACACACATATGCATACCTTGTAGCATAAAACACTACTTTCCTTGTAGGCAAAGGCAAAGGCAAGGCTTTGCTCACAACAAGGCCATGGACAGAATTGTTTTTGCTTATAATGTTTACTATATATGTCTTGAGTGCTCCTTTTTCTGGATCCTAGCTAATCAACAATAAGCACAACTTTTCAAATCCTAGAATCAAGACAGTTTTTCCTATAAATACTGTTTGCTTAATATTTTCAGATCCTGAACTTCAACCACTGAAAGGAAAGCTAAAGGACTCTGACAGATTTCTTACATACAACCCACATGAAAGCAAGTGGGATCCACAGCTGCTGCCAAAGAGTACCTGGCCATCTAAATCTGCTTCATTACTGGTCAGTCAAATTAAAAGACAACTTCTCGCTTTTCTCTGCATCAAAATGCTTTGAAATAACAACAATAATAACAACAATAACAATAATAGTTATATTAATTTCCAAATATTTTGAATCACCCAGTCTTGAGAGGGTATCTGGCATATCCGAAGGGAAATATCACTGTACTGGAGATCTAGGGACATGGACCATTAACCTCCTTTAGCTTTTCAAGAGTGTGATTCTCTTGCTCTTGCTGAGAGCTTTGGTGGAGTTGGAAAGTTAGTTTGCTGTAGAACATTTTCTTATTTCTGCATTTAGGAGAAAAGTACAGTTTTGCATGTGGTAATTAATTTTTAGGAATCAAGATGTCCTTATTAGACTGTTCAAAGACACAGACTATTTCAGAATAAGCAAATGCTGAATGGATGTTTTTATGGTTTATACATAAATATATATATGTATACACCAAACTCTTAAATGTAGACATCTCCAAAACAGAATGCCTTTGCTTATAAAACACCTTCCATTTACATTACTGAAGATTAACAAATAGAGCATTGAGGGGGAAATAGCACATCTATAACTGTAAATACTAGCATAGAGCAGAAAACACTAAATGCACTTTGGTATATTAGTGAGTACTTTACCTCTTTCCCTTAGGCCCCGATTTCTGAAATAGCATGGAAATCAATATTATTATATCTTTCTACTTAACAAATTCTCCTAACTATTGCTAAAAATTACTTACCAACACTTCCAAATCATTAATTCTTTTCTCTAACCAGATTCTCAGTTATCTGGAGATAAAAGAAAGGTCACAGCCTATCAAGCTTCTGGTAACTACAGATGCTGAGTGCCATCATGAGCTTACTTTGGAAACTGCCTGTCCTCTGCACCCAGGAGCTGGGGACCGGCAGGCTGTGCCAAAATAAACCCTCATACATTCCCTCTTCCTTCAATAGACACATCTGCTTTGCTCTTGACAGTGATTACTAGGAATGGACTGCTGAAAGCTCCACACAGTCAGGTAGTTTCAATTCCTTTTTAAGAAGTGTGTCGGGGTGCTGAATGCAACAGGGGGAAGCACTTCTTAGTCATAGTCTGCATTGCTGAGGTGCAGGTGGTGTATCCAGGTTTGGAGGTGTATCCAGAGCCATACTTGGACACAAATATCTAAATTAAACTATGTGAAAGATGCATGGCAAATGCACCCCAGGAAGTGATTTAGTATAGAAAATTGCATATTGGAATATTTTGCCTTTTCCAAAGACAGTGAGCTATATACCACTGTGGAAAGCTTGGGACACTAGGAAGAATCCTTTATGTGAGAATCCTCTGGCTCTGTGTGCACTGTGGTGGTGGTCGGCATTTCTCCAGGATTTCCCAGATGCAGCACTTGAAAATAAAAACTGTGCAAGGTGTTGACAATAAAATAGTGCATATTTTTTGTTCCAAGAGAGCTTCCTGTCAATTGCAATGAATCTCCAGACATTGTCTAAAATTTGTAGTTCCCCAAATTTCAGTTTGGAAAGTATAAAGTCCCCAGTCTGCTTGTAAATTACCCATTTCCTGAATGCCATGCAAACCCAGTCCAATAAAAGGTGATTTCTCTGTGCATGGCAAATAAAAGGCTCAGGACAAATTAAAATTCAGAGGTTGTTGGGATCTGGAGGTCTTTCTTGTTAGAGCTTGGTAGACATAAGATAATAACATTGTATCTATACTAATCATGGATTATGATAAATTTTTAGCTGGACTCCCCCCTAGTTATAGGAGTGACAGTATAATCTAATGACACACATGCAAGTCCTTCAAAGGAATGATGTTGACTTGACATCTTTTGACAGATGGAGAAAAAGAAGCATACACTAGGTAAATTAATTGCCCCAAAAGCCTGAGGGAAGAATCAATTTCAGACAAGCCCTTGCAAGTAAATTTGGTCTCTTATAACACATGTGGAAGCATTTCTAGTGCTCCTGGGGAAAAGAAGAATGAACTTGTCTTTAACCCCTGTGCATGACACCTCAACTTTAAAAATGTGAGTGTCTTCATTATGACCAACAAGATGGAGATAGCCTCTTGTGCTAGTCTGCAGTGGAGAGTGAGACACATGGGCAGGTTACAGACACTAATTTCCTGGCTTAGGCAACTTTACTCTTTCACTTAGAAAGAGTCAGGGAAAAAAAACACAGACCTCCTCTGCAGTGAGGAGAGTGTGATTGCTGGACACTCTGGAGTACAAAGGTTATTAAGGAAACAAAGGTACCTACAGTAAATCTGTGCATGGATAATCCTCTTTACTCCCAAATATACAGTAAGAAATATCCTAAGAATATAAACTGAGAGTTTTTTGAAAATGCTGACTTGTTTTGTTTACCTGCTTTATTTATGCTAAATACCTTAATCATATGTGATATGTATAAGAAAAACCTATCTTTTCCTGATAAGAACACTGTGAAGAAGTATAAAATTTTCTTCTAACAGCACATCCTTGCAAGAAAGCAGCTTTAAGAGCGCTACTTCTACTGGCAGGACAGATACTCTTGCTTCCAAATTCCTTCAGGGGTGTGACACTCAGCTGTATCTGTTGTGAAAGGCAGCTGCAGTGCTGTTATCCAGCTGTGCACAGAGAAGCCCTCATTACCCACCCAGGCTTTCCAGTACAGAGCAGTGGCTTAATCTGAAAATGCTGTTAATGCTGCTTTACAACATGGAGATTGAGAGGCTCAGCAGAGAGCAGTTCTGCTTGCACTGAAATGTTGTCTTGATGCATGGCAGCAGCATCCAGCAGAGCCCAGGAGGAGTGCAGTGTCACTGGCATTCTGCTCTGTCTCTGCATCATTGCCCATTGCACTGTTTGATAGGTGCACATGGAAGAAGTGCAGCACCCGAGCAGAGTGTTCTGACAACTCTTCATGTTGGCCTCAGATTAGCATCAACTTGTGCCCCTGTTACACACTCAAATTCAGAGTCCAAAGGGCCTGAGACTGCCCTTCAGAGATATTTACTATTTCAGGCTGATCTCCATCTCCTCTGACACACTTTGCAAAGCTCTTGGTCTTCAGAGGAAGTGGAGTGTGTCTTTTTTCAATCAAGAGCTGG
Organism: Cinclus cinclus; assembly: GCF_963662255.1. Taxonomy (NCBI): domain Eukaryota; kingdom Metazoa; phylum Chordata; class Aves; order Passeriformes; family Cinclidae; genus Cinclus; species Cinclus cinclus. Next base: position 27,160,013 of record NC_085046.1, read on the forward strand.
CTAAAGTGATGTTCTCATTCCCCAGCAGTTCATCATACAAGCAAAATCTCTTCATTTTTTTTACTTTGGCATGCTCATTGTGGGGTGGGAATGCACTGTAAATGCTGCTGACAGCTATGTCTGCCTTTGGGCACACAGTCCACTTCAGTGTGAGCACCTCTTGGCCCAGTATACAAGTAATGCACAGTAGCCATTACCAAAAATGCCATTGATCTAAAATCTGTTCCAGTCAGTCAGTATTTTTCCATTAACTTCAGTGTACTTTGAAACAGGTTTAATGAAGGTGAATTCTTCCTTTAGAAACTGCTTTATGAAAACCTCTACAACTTACATAGATGCAGAGAGAATATGGATATTTTCTGAAATACTAAAAGGAAGAACCAGGTTTGCAGTTTAACTGTAAACACTGTGTTTTCTTAAATGACCAGAGGGACCAAATGTTACACAAAGTATGTTCAGATCTGTCAGCCACACATACTGACCCTATAAAGATAAATCAGTAGATTCTCTAAGTTATTAATACTAATATCTTGCATATGTATAGAACTTACCCTATATATCTTTATTATCAAACAAAATTTATAATAAAACAAATTCCAATGTCTCTGCTCAGGACATCTTCTGCCACCCCCCATACACTTCAAATTCAATGTCATCTCTAAGACTGTTGTACTTTGGGTTCGATCTAGCCGTGTCCACTGTGATTTCCACAACTCATGAATGATTACCATGCAGGTTAAAATCAGTGTTTGAATTACATACAGGACTTTAAGAAAAGACTGGATATGGCACTTAGGGCCATGGTTTAGTTTACAACGTGGTGGTAGGTCATAGGTTCGACTTGATGGTCTCTAAGTTCTTTTCCAGCCTTGTTAATTCTGTGATTTTGTGACTCCTAATTTTAATGTGAGATCTGTCAATACTTCTATAACTGATTAAATTCTTTGCCATGAATTTATGCCCAAGTTCAAGTAAAAGACACTTTTCTATATCCTTCCCCCATGACAAATGCATACATTTGAAAATGTTAGCACACACACACACCCAGAGTATTCAGGAACTTAATGATGCACTAAAAATCTAACATCTAAAGAATTATTTATTAAAAGCTTTCTGAGGCCTGATTTACAAAAGATGGTAAAGATAGCAGGTTGGTTTGCAGTTTAAAAAAATCTTGTATTGACCACAATCAAAATTAATATACTGGAAAAATGGGAAAAATAATTTTCTGCTAGATACTTCTCTACTCCATTGAGTATTGCTTTGAGCACTGCATTATACCTTATCATGTTGTACTGATAGCAGTGGGGTAATTTCATTACCTTAATAACACAACTGCAGTTAGCTAACACTGCATTATTTAGTTCATATAATGAAGAAAAATATTAATTTGTTTTAAATATGGGACTGTCTTTAATAAGGCACTAACTGCATCCCAAAAGACACATAGAGACCTGTGCAATGCTAAATAAAGGAGTGAAACCAAATGAAAAATATTGTGGGATTCCTCCTTTCACTTACATGAAAATAATACCCTCTTTTCCTTTAACACCAACCACTATAACAGTTCAGGAAGTGCTGAGACTTTTCTGGGTGAATATTGTGCACACCATGGTGAAAGACAATAAGCAGGGATGAGACTGGGAAAAGAAGAGGGACTCGTGAGGAGGGGGCTTTGACAGAGGCAGAGGGATGTGCATAGCTGGAAAGGCAGCTGTGGCTGCAGGCTGCCTGTGCATGGTTCTTTTCATAAAGAGTCAGTTTAGTTTTAGTACTCTGGGATTTCCTCAAATGTTTGTTTGTAAAAAGACAGTTTAGTTTGAGTACCCTGGGATTTCCTCAAGTTACAAACCAACAGACAGTGTGTGAAACACAGAAACTCTATCCTATAACTGTTTAAAGCATCAAGCTTTATAACACTGAAGTGCTACTTTTCCTCCACAGAGGCCTTTTCTACACTGGAAAAAGTAAATCAAGGAAGTGTCTGTCATACAGGTTGTACTGAATTTATGCTTTGGAAAATAAATTTATCTGTCATAATGTGTTCTTCAATTGACTCTTTGCCTATCATTTTTTATTTTGTAAAAAGAAACAGGTTATTTTCACTTGCTTCTTACTTATTTGAAGAAAATGGTAGTCAAGCAGTGAGTGATGTTTATTTCTTGAACGTTCATCTCAAGAGATGGATAGGAAAACAGTAATTGCCAGACAGCCAGTGGAATGTCGAAACACAGAGCCATAAAAAGCTGTGTTCCTGTGTTTTTCCTGTGAGTATAGTTGCTCTTGTTGATTATTATGTACTTTTGAAAGCAAATAGCAAAATGTTACTAGTGAAAATAACTAAGAACAGAGAAAGTCAAAGGATAGCAAAGGGATTTTTCTGTTCCCAACAGAGGAAATTTTCTGACCTTGTGGTAAAGGCAAGGAAGGAAAGGGGATATAATGGCCTGTACTGGTACAAATGTTACAATATGCACCCAGCCTTCTGATTATGTCCCTCTGATTATGTCCTTAAAACTGGTTGGCGTGGTCTGTTTAAAACGTGAACCCTTGCCGTGCAGGAGCTGTGTAAGTCCGTCATGTTGACTACTTTGGATTGAGCAAGGAAAATATTTCTCTCAAATCCAGAAAGGACAAAGCCTTAAGTACCTTCTATATCTGCAATGTCAAGCACATTGTCCATGCACATAGTTTTTTGTTGCGATGTCACTGAACAAACAGGAGCACCAAATTTATAAATTTATTTATTGACTTAATTGTGATGGGGTTTGTAGGGGTTTTGTGTGTTTGTTTGTTTTGGTTTCTACTTTTCTTAGCATCACACAGGATATCACAGTTTCACAACATTGTAGGTTTTATAAGACTGGGCATCGCCCATTCTTTTGTGGTACTGTTTAGGATTTTATTTTTAGAAATAAGAATTTTGAGAAATGTATTCTCAGAAGTCATATAGGAAGGGGGAATGGTTGGGATACAGATAACATTTATGTTTGGCTTCTAGCAGATCTAGTCAAGAAGACTTGGAAACATGTGACAGGAAATGTCAGAGATTTCAGAGCATTGCACACAGGAGGTAGGATGGGATTTAAGTTGGCAGAATAAAGTGAAGACCAAGGGAAAAGACCTAAACTACTGATCTGGAAAAAAAGCTAAAGGCTCCTTGGTATCTGTTCAACAGTTTTGTTCTGGAAGTAGTGAATGCTGTAGAACTGTTTGGGAGCACCTGTATATACAGTATTTGTTACAGCCTGCCCCAGAAGGGAAGGGTAAGCCAGTTACTTGATAATAGATCCCTTGGGGTGCATTAGAGTGAAATGACACTGAATGACCAATGTTTATATGTATCTGTAGAGTATATTTTAGAACAATTTGGTTGTAATGGAAAGCACTGTAGACAGTTTGGTTATTATATAGAATAATAAAAATAAAAGCATAAAAATAATACTTAAGAAAATGTATGAGGGAAAAGAAAGGAAGGATAAGAGTAGAAAGGTATGTGGTTAGCATCTGTGGGTCCAGCAGCAAGATTTGGTTGCAATTTTGATGAGGGATGGTGGCAGTCCTGATCCACTGGGGATGGGGAAAGCCCACAAAACACAAAGTTGAATGGGCTAACATACCCTTAGGTTTGGTGGGAATGCCCAGGTACCTCCTCTTGGGCCAAGGAGTTTTACCTGGTATGGTCATGGGGATCATGGGGCACTCTGAGAGTCTTTGATGGTTTATGACCCCTTCTAAGACATTACAGCTGCCTCTCATCAGCATAGTTGAGTGAATTATGGCCTACGTGTGAATGTCCCTGTACCTCTCCAGAGAGGAGTTTTCACTCTGAGCCAATTACCTAAGAGAGAACATTGACATGATAAAAAGCACTATCTCACCTTGCAGGATCTGCTTGTCATTGGCCTGTTCCTTTAGCTGGCTCAAGCCCCAGCTTGTAGCCTCTGTGGTGGAGTGCACCCCCTCTGCATGGGCATGACTACTGTGCCCCGGGGTCAGCAGAGCATTCTGTGGCTTTTGAAAATGGCCAATTATTTTGAGTCATTTCCATTAACATTCCAGTCTCTCATGTATTATTACCATGAAGGAAATAAGGAGATGACAAAGATCAGAGACATTAGGTTTTAAGACATTTTTTCAGTGAGAAAATTAAATTATTCTAGGAGTTATGCCTAATGCTAGCTAGGATTGAGAGTATGTAAATAAACTGCATATTTTACTGTTTCAAATCAGTTATGCATTTTACCCTATGTTTTATTTTATTTGGTATCTGCTCTTTGTCAGTGGACAATCAAATAGGAAGAGGAATCAGGAGAACAGGGTCTGCAAAGATAATGCACTGTGTCCCTGAGAAGTGTCTTCTCTAGGATAATAGGCTCTTCAAAACAAGGCATTAAGAAGGTGCATTGATTCCTACAAGAATTAACTTTTGCATTGACATCTAAGGCTGAGGGACATGCATGATTTGCTAATCAGACTTCAGTTGATAGGAAATATGTGTTCTTCAGATTTTCTCTCCTGTTCCTGATGAGGGGCAAAAAAAGCCTAACAGTCCTCCATGCCTTTCCTTGTCACTTAGACTCAAGAAAGCAAGTTCAAAATAAATGTTGTGTTGGCAGGTCAACATTTAATGTCAAGGCACCTCCATGCTTTCTTGGTATGGTGCTAATCAGAAAACAGAGGTTGGGCCCTTTTCCAGCAAGTATGTCTCAGACTCTTGAAATGGGAATTACATTTAAAATAGATCTTTCTGTAGACCTCTTGAGCAATATCAAGGTTCCATCTTGAACGTGGGCTACCAAGAGATAATTATTTTAGAAGCTGCCTTCAGCAGGATTGCTAATGTCAGCAGCTTTTTGGCAAACTAGTATACTTTCGATACCTCAGAGAAAAGGAAGAAGTTAATTTTATAAATCTGGTGCCCCTAATGTAGAAACAGATGTATGGATGCCTTTGCTCTTCAGAGAACTTTGCTTTCAGGTCTGTTAAATTCAATGGGCTGACCTCCAATAAGTGTCGTTCATCTTAGAAACTACTCATTTAATTGGGGAAGGCTGATCAAGGAAGCTTTGCTGCCCTATTGAAACTGAAGCAGTGCTGAAACTATTAACTCTAAAATGCTGTGACAGGAATTTTGTTAGTAATCTTAGTGTTGTGTTGGCAACTTGGCTAATACATAAATGCTGACATAGAGTAACAAAGTTCATAATTCTCAAATGTGTTATTCTTGGAGAGTTTAAACCCACTTTCACTAATGAAAGTACAACAATACTCTTGTGCTTAAAAAAAATAAATGTGAGGCATAAGCACTTTCCTATATTAGCTTGGTAAGAACTAGATATTTTGAACAGTCCAGAAAATGTTTATTTTTTACAATCTGGTGTACTAAATCAATTTTTTTTTTCCCCACAAAGTCAGAAAAGAGAAAGTCTTCCTCTCTTCCTCCCCTTCTTTTCTGCTTCAGATATTTTAGTGACTTAGGTAAGTGTTCATGGTCAGTGAATTAAAAAGTGATGCAAATTTTTAGGAGTTATTTCAAATCTTATGTGAATGTCAATGAATGTTTTTAAAAAAAATAGTTTCAATATGTGGTTTCCAAATCCAGAATAAGTTTATGTGTGAGATTTGATGAAAATGAGGAGCTATTCTGTATTTAGAAGACAGCCATACCATTGCAGTGAACCATGTTATTCTGAAAATTTTAAAATGCTTAAAGAAGCTTAAATCAAATTTTTATTCATGGTTAAATAATTTTACAACTGTCTTGCCTGGAATAGAGAATCTGGCCTAGTCCATGAATATCTATCCCTGAAGTCAGCTACAATAAATCAGCTTATTCCTTCTGTGAGAATTCAGAGGGACTAGTTGCTAAATGGGGATAAAAGATGCATGTGCTGTGAGTACTCTGCTTTTCACACCCAGCACCTTTAAATGCATAAAGGCATTGACGTAGTCTTCATGCAAGAGAAAAAGCTATCTCAGAATAACTTTATATCAAAACACACCTGCAATTAGAAACTTATTTAAAATATCCCTTCCTGAGAATCTTATTTTAACATTGCACAATGATTGTCCCTTTTTATATTTATTTCAGTAACCCTCTCAGACAAGTTAGTATCAAGGAAATAATGAGGGAAACATCTACTCTTTAAGAATGCAATGAAATAAATTAAACTGAAATCTTCCATCAGTTTAGGTAGCTACCAGCAATTTTGCTTACTACCACTTTCCTATAGATTAGATTGTTACTCCTTCCCTCTTTGTGAGTAGACATCTGGAAGAGCCACTGTTCTAATACAGATGGAGAAGATTGCTTTCCCTGGGTTCTTGGCACTCTCCATACTGCCATATCCAATATTTCAGGCACTCCTCCAACAGTTATAAGGACCTCTTGTTGGAGAGTTTGACCTTAGTAGATGTTGTTATATTTAATAAATGGGTCCAGAAGATGTCTGTGCTGTTTTCAATTTGTTCCTGAATTCTTGTTTCTTAGTAAAACTCTCTTCCTTTTCTCTCTTCCTCAGTTTTACTTAGATACTTTTAACTTTAATTACTGCACCGATGGTAAATGGAATTTTGGCTGTTTTCTTGTCCCTCTTTTCCAAATATTCAAAAATAACTTAAGCCGTCATCAAAACCTGTAGCTGCAATATAGAAATAAGAAGCTCACATTATCACTTCTTAGGACACAAAATATCATTAGGAAATTATGGTCAGACCAAATTTACAGTATTTTTAAATTCAAAATGGTAAATCATACTCTTTAACAATTACAGAATATCAGTCTATGCAGACAAATTCTGTAACTACCTTATAGTTACCTTCTTTAGCCTTACCTTAGTATTGCCTTCTTTAGCCTATGTATTTGAACTTTTCTAAATAATTAAATACATAAATAAAGAAATCAGGGTTTAATTCCCATCCATCTTTGCAACATTTTTTCACAAAGCAGTGTGCACCTGAGTCCCAGCAATACTGTGGAAATTGATAATGGTGGGTGAAAGAGGTTTCGTAGCAATAATCAAAGGTATCAATTGATATAAAATAGTCTTGTTTTAATTAAACTTTTTGACTACTACCTTCTGGTCAGTACTTCTGAATATTTTTCAATAAAGAATGGTCTTTCCATTTTTCTAGTTTATATAAACATACACTAACCCACTAAAATTTGAACTTTTTGAAAAGGGATGGATATTTCCCCCATGAATCTTGAGACCACTATATCTAAATATAACAAAGCAAACTTATGGATCAGTGGGATGGTCTTGGTGAAACTTACTGAGCCACATAGAGAACAGCATGATTTATTCCTTTGGTAGACCATAGGAGCATGTAATGTGGACAGGATGATTAATCATTGATGGGAAACATGGCAACATTTCTCTATCTAGATAGTCAAGATGGGTATAATGATGAGCCTGAGAATATATTTTCCTAAATCTTATCTAATCTTATGATTATCACATGAAATGCCATGTCACCAGAACATAAAGGAGAGACCTTCTGTCATTTGGAAGATAAGTGATTTTTGAAGGAGTACTTCAATTCCCTCCTTCTGATTTCTTGAAATATAATATGTAATTCTATAAGGAATGTTATGGCCTGAGATGAATATAAAACCAGAATTTCTTGATTAAACATTTATGCTGCTCATTGAACATTTCAAGGGAAAAACATAAGAAAAATTCAGGAAGCTATAACATACTTCATAATTAACACTTCATTTCTCCCTATCCCAATGTCAAAAATGTTTACCTAGATTCTCTTACTGAAGCCAACACTCAGATAGTTTTCTCTACATCCCCTACTTAGTCCCATTGCTGAAGGAGAACTTGGAGAATCAGAGCTTCTCAGCTTCTGGGCACGTGGTGCCTTTGCCTGCACAGATGAGAGTGGTGGGGACCACTGAAGAATCCCTCATGGCCTGTCCAGGCAGCACAAGGACCACCACAGGGAGTGACAGCACTCACTAAGCAGGTAGGAGCCAGCCAGTTGCCAAGTGGTGCACACGGTATAGCAGTGATCCTACCATCTCTATGCCTTAGACACCTGCCTCAAAGCTACACACTAAGGCCCTTTATTTACTCTGGGCTTGAAGGATTTAAGCCAGATTCCTATCTTGAAGAGAAAGGAGGACTTCATACCTTTATGCCAGGTTTTTGATACCTCTCATCTGGCAGCCTCATAACTCAGACCTTGCCAATTCAGAGGAAAGTTAGGTTTCAGTCTTTCTTCAGCATATTATCTCCAGTTGAAGCTGAGTTACCACACAGGATGGAAGAATAATGAGAAAATGGAGAGAATTAGCAAGTAGTAACAAAATGCCACAGCTTGTTTTGATAACTTGGCTTTTAAAGGTGTACCATCAAATTCTGCTTCAGCTCTTACATTATCAGTAATCATTATTCTTTAGATGAATATTGAAATAAGAATTTACCTCAGATCTTGGAACTGACACTTATTTAGGCTAAATCTGAAATAATTACTGACTTGTAACTCAGCAACAGAATAGATGAGAACAGAGGTTGACTTCTGTGACTGGGCAGGATTGTGCTTTTGACACACATACTCTGCATACAGCAAACTTTGTCATGTGAAACTAGAGGCAAAACTAAACATATGTAACCCCCTTGTTTAGGTAGGGTTATAGAGGTCAGGAGGGCATTTGCCAATTGTGGTGAAGAAGGAACAAGCTTTGTAGGAGGAAACACATGAGACATTTCAAAGTATTCTCTCCCCTTTTATTCCTTTACATTCCCTCCATTGTTAGCTCCTGGAACTCTAAGTCAGGCTTTGTAGAAGAACTTAAACCTTAGACTTTGTATAAACTGAAAGTTACTTCTGCTGTTGGGACTTAACTTCTGGGAACCTTTTTAGGTTCCTTGTGTCTGTCACCTGGAAACAACACCTTGTATTTTTGTGAACCTTTCCCCTGACTGGGACAAAAATCAGAACTCAGGACATTGCATTTTGGTGTTCTAGTGTATGGACACATGCTCTGCATGTATGCAGTATGTGACAACAGTACTTTGAGGGAAAAAGATCCCTTACTTAATATAACAAAATACTTAGGAAATAAGTATTAAAAATTAAATGGCAAAGTTTTTTATACATCCTTTTTTTTGAATCATACCATAGCTTTAAATTCAATACATTTGAATCTGCTTTTTCAAGGACTAGGTGAGGGGTACAAACATCTTCTAATGCTTCTGTGTGATCTATCAGGACCTGGGACAAAGACAGGCATTTAAAGCTGGCCATACCTCAAGCAGTGCAGCTGAGCAGGCAGAAAGCTGCATCTTTAGCCCATAACTGTGTTCCTGGGCTGTGACAGCAGCCAACTGCTGCATCTGGCCAAGGAAAAAATGTGATGCCAAATTATTTCTCCTTGCTACCACAAAGCTGTGGTAAAAACAGTGCAAGGCCTTTGCCATCCTTCTGAGAAAGCCACAGTTTATCAGCAAGATATAATCTTTAGTAAATTAAAAAAAATAATCTATGAAATCTTAAAGTAGTCCAAAATTCCATTACAGTGCAGTTTCTAATGAGTGTGGTAATTACTATTTGACCAAGGACTTCTGAGTCACAAAACCAATGTTATTTTTAGTCCTCTTCAATGACTATGTCAAAGGACATGCAAAAGCACATAAAAAGTAATTATAAATATTCTTTCTGAATGTGCAACTTTTAAGGTAATCCAAAACTTCTCCAAAATTTAACTTTTGATTAACCATGTTAGAAAGTTCTTGATTATTTAAAAATCTATGAAAATCTATCATGTTAACAATGTTAATTCTTACTTTTGCTACAAAAAAAGGATGGATCAAGACAGAAGATGGTACAATTTTCCTTAGAAGTGAGATTGCAAAAGCAAGATTTGCAGACAGTCAAAAATTAAATTAAATTGAAGAGTACAAACAAGTATCCTGGCACTTAGGATACAAATTTCAATCCAAGTTTTTCTCTGCCAGCAGCCAGTAAGTGATTACATAATCCTAGTAAGACAAACTCAGGCATGAGAAAATTCTGCTGTCAGTACTAACATCCTTTGTGTTTGAGTAGTGCCACAGACACTGAGACAAAACAATTAAACTATTATTGGGACTTTAACCTTTGTCCATTGGTGTGTGATACTGAGAATGGTCAATGCTAATCAAACAGCATGCACTTCATGCCAGCAAGAGCATACTTAGAGCAGTATTTGGTCTGTAGATTTAAAATTTAAAGCTGTAATAAGGAGATATAAATTTAACCAATCTATTCTGTGCATTCTGTGCACAAACAATTTTATCTTTGCAAGACAAGTAAAACATGTAGGAGACATGAAGCTGTGTAACACTGGGCTGGTTTGAGCTCCTATGTGGGCAAAACAGCACAATTTCAAAGTGAGTTCATCTGGACAACTTCAGAAGAAATAATAAACCCATACAATTATAGAGTATGTGGTAAGTTATACCCTCACTGAAGCAAACAACAATGCAAAAAGGCATGCAATTTTGCTCAGTGTAATTAAGGGAGTAAAAGTGAACAGAAGAACAATTGGCATAAATGTGGGGACAATTTTGAGAAATCACTTTTGAATATTTCAAAATATTTCTGATACCATATTGAAACTGGAGCTGCTGGAATTTTTTGGCTACCTCTGTCTGGCAAACTGATGACAGGGTGCCCACAAAACTGGGAGATGACAGTGGATGGATACACACAGTATAAGGTCATCTTCTGCCTCAATACAGTATAAAGATAAGACAGGAAGATAGTTACACAAATAGTTACACAGATATCTTAATTGTGGTGTGTTTTTTTAACTTTTTTTTTTAAACCAGAAAAGATGCTGTCAAGCTGCTTTGTTGCTTTGAGCAGGGCCTCTCCCACTTGCTGAGGGAGCCTTGATTTGCCTGTGGGTGGATACTTGCACTCTTGTATTAACTCGACAAAGCAACCCAGTGGGGAAATTAGGAGCTTCAAAACTCATCCAAGTGGATAAGATGAAGAAGCTAAACAAAATCCCATCTGAAATGTATCTTTTGATATACTGACAGCTTGCTCTGCATCTGCTTGTATTGTACCCAGACTGATCTGCCTATCAATATTAGATGGAAAACAGCGGTGATTTGCTATAGTTTTAGCTATAGTGATTTGCTATAATTTTCATATTGCAGTGGAAACTGCAATTGTCATGTTGATGTACCAGACATTTATAAAGGAGACAGACAAGTAGGAAGTAGGTTTAAAACCTTTTGGGCTGCTGCACAATTTTGGCAAAACACCAGCAGACCTCTTGAAAGTTTTCTGAGAACGGGAAATTTATAAAAATTCTGGGCTTCATCTGGAATCCCAAATGAAAGATTTCTCCTCCTCCTTCCCCCCAGAAAGATTCCCATCGGTATTGAACAAAAGAAATGAGATTAGTGGGTGAATGAGAGCTGTGCTGTGCCATTCCAGCCGGGGGTGAAAAAGCACTCCACCGCAAGTGCGAACTGTAGAATAGAAACTCTTTCTGTGATGGTATGAGCTGTTCATACAAAGCAGATGTGGTAATTATAGAAGCAAGCTGCACAATGCTACAACATGCGCAGACACTGGATTGGCCCACTTGTACTTTTCTTTCTTGTCTTTTCTGGGTTTTTCTCCTATTATTTTAGAACAGACAAACGTTTGCAGCGAGAGTGGCTGATTTTTTTATAACACCCCTGCTACGGCGCTGGGCACAGAAGCAAAAGGGATTCCGGGCGAGTTTGTTCTACGGGCGCGTTAGAAAGGAATAACGAAAGGACAGCTCATGCGGCCCCGGGCGCCGCTGGAAGGGCCGGGACAGGAGCATCGCTGCGCTCCGCTCGGCTCCGCTCGGCTCCGCTCGGCTCCGCTCCGCCCAGGGCCGGCCCCGCCGCGCCCCGCCCGCCCCGCGCTATAAGCGGGCGGCTCCGCTGCTCCTCCACTTCCAGCCATGGCTCCCGAGCCGCCCTCGCCGGCGTTCGCCGAGGCCGGGCAGCAGAGCGGGCTGCAGGTGTGGCGCGTCGAGCGGCTGGAGCTGGTGCCGGTGCCCCCGAGCCTCCACGGCGACTTCTTCGTTGGGGACGCGTACCTGGTGCTGCGCACGGAGCGCCGCGGGGACAGCGTCGCCTACCGCCTGCACTACTGGCTCGGTAGGAGCGAGGGGGAGCCCGCAGAGCCCACCCTGCTGCTGCTCGACGCCTCGCCGGGCTCCAGGGCATCGGGGCCGGGGTTTTCCCCGCCTTTCTCAGTAAAGCTGTGGGTGCGAGGCTTCCAGAAGAGGTGCTCGAGGTGGACGTAGGAGTGGGGCTGCCGCCAGGGATCAGGGTGGTGCCGAGCGTCATCCCTTCCGATGCTGAGGGACTAAGTGGTGGGGCAGTGGGGTACGGCAGAAAGGTGGCGTTTGCTCGCTTTGTGGTGTTTGTTTGAAAAAAAAAGTGCTGAAGTGTTAAAGTCAAATCTTGGCTGCACCCGACAGAGGTTCTGGAGTGAAATCCTGCCTTCGCTCCCATGAAATGTTTTCTTGCCTTTGTTTCCATGTGGATGAAAATGTCCTCTTGGCCGTCTCCCTGTCGTGTTGTTGCCCTGGTTAGTGTCTGGGTATGTCTTTTCCAGCTACATTAATTTTGCTTTCTGATGGTACAGAGATCGCATTCGAAGACACCGGGTTTTCTTTAAAACCTCCTTAATATCAGTCTGAGAGCCTACTGGAAACTGGTCTTTTGCCTTGTACCTTGACTAGCCCACCTCATATCAGAGCTGATGCCTGGCATAAGATTGTGTTTTATATGGCTTCCTGATCCCCTGGAGGTTTCATGTGACTTCCCCGTCTGGCCGGAGTCATCCTGCCGCCGTGTTTGCTGTTCAGCTGCTTGAAACTCACTACTTTTTTTCTGGTTTCACCAACAAGTTTGCGTTTGTAGGCAATCATCTCCGTGAATGCACATAAAGATAGGTGTATAAACATTACCGTGCTTGAGTAGCTGCAGTTCTCGTTGTACTTTTGCATACATTGAAAAATAATTGCAGATAAGGCTGGGATTGTTTCTGCATAAATGTTTGAGTGTTGGATTTTCCATGTCTTTGGAGTTTTCTAGCTGGCAAGCACGATGGTGTCTGTCTCTGGTAAAAGTATAATCACAGATGGCAGTGTGAATGAATTTCTGGCAGAGACTTTTCTATCAGCAGTGCTGCTAATTAGTAGCAGGGTTTGGCTGTGTAGACCTTTGTTAATGAAGCTGGAACGACTCGTGTCTTAGCGAAGGTCTAGTAGACACATCACAGGGAGTGAGGTAAAGACTGTTTGCAGCCCTTGGGAAGGGATGGTAGAACAGTGACTGACAGTTGCAGCAATTAAAACCTCGTTGCTGGTGGCTGAAGAGCTTTAGTTGTATGCCTCGATGCACCTGTTGTGCTGACAGGGCGCTATCTAGATTGTCTAAATGGCTTCAGGTGATCTGGGCACCCACTGTTGTTGCGCAGTGGGGAGGCTCACTGCCGGTAAATCTTTTCCTGCTTGCAAGATAATTCAGCAGCGGGGTGGAAAAACAGCAAACACTGCTGCACACTTAATAGCAACAGGAGACCAGGACTGCAGGCAAGGAGTATTGGGGGGGGAGGGGGGCACTCGCACTCAGGGCAAGAACCACAGAATCATTTTGGTAGTTTTAACTGATACACGTGGCTGCTATGTACACCACACTTTTCCCTTGTAAGAAAGACTGCCTAACCTGTGGGCCAGGAAGGTCCCAATAGGTCTTGCTGAAGACTTCCCATAAGTGCCTCTGAACAGCTGCAGCAGTCACTATCACTCAGACTTAGAAAGAAAGAATTCTTGTTGTGGGGGAACCATTGCAGACTTTGGTCTTTGGTACTTGCAAGGGCCTTGCCATTTGGTAATGCAGTCCTACTTCTGCTTGTCATCTGTGGTATGTTATGGTGGCTGTGAGTGTGAAGGGATTCTGACCAGCCAAAAAAGACCCCCAACATCAGATTTTCCTGTTATATAGTGGCAAAGGTCTCTCTAATTTCTTGTTCAGGCACATGCAAGGGATTAAAAGAAAATCTAGATGATGGAAGTGTAGTCTGTGACCTCAGTGTACTGACAGTCTTCAGCTGTGACTGGCATCCTATGGGTAAAGTGACTCCACAGTTGTTCTGCCATGCTGAAACTTCCTATGGGAAAGCTGCTGTTTTACTATGTATCTCACATAGACTGATGCTGAGGTTGGATAATTTCTGAGCAAGCCAACCTGTGTGTCATCAACATTGTTGGCATGGCCAAGCAATCAGTGTGGGTCTGTTTTGCTGCAGCTGTATCCATTTTTAACCTTGCTCAGACATCCTGACTCAGTTGTCTCTACTGGCACTAGCGGGATGCCTTAGTAGCTGTACTAATCCTATGGGAGCTGTCTGGACTTGAAACTATCATTAATGGAAACACCATGCACTGTGCCAGTATGAAACTACTTGTGCAAGTGAGATTGGCTATACCCCACTTAGTATCTTTAATAAAATCATGCATGGTGTTCTTAAACTATTTTTTAACCCTTGTCCCCAGCGATGAAGCCACAAGATCTGTCCAGGGTCTGTTTGCTAAAAACTTGCTCTTTTTCCTTTATGCTCTGGCTTATGTATAGCTGTTTGTGCCTCAGACTGTAAGGTAAATCTGATTTTCACACTTAAGCTTGGACTGATGCTCACTTGATTTTTTTTTTTTTAATGGAGTTTCACTGAGTATTTTATTGCATAACAGCTGTGAGACCAGGTCTGATAGTAGCTCTTATCTCTGACTCTCTTCAAAAACCATTTTTTTTAACTTTGAACCCTGCTATGTAATTGCAAATAATAATTTAGAAGGATCTAGCCTTAAAGTATATGATTACCCCTCTTTAGAAAAAGAAACAAAACACCCCTAAAATCTTCAAAACTTTACCACCAACTTTAAGGTGGTACCTAATTCTGAGAAAGCATACTGGAACATAGCAAGTTCTATCATGGAGTGATTGGGAACCAAATGGAAGAGCTTACCTTTCCTTTTTCTTCTATAGTTACTGAGAAACCTGTTTATTTAGACTTGATTCTATTTGTGCTTTTCTTGAAACAATTAAAACTGCTGAAAATGTTCATAAAAATGTGTGGGCACACATTAAAATCTTTGATTTAATATACAACGTGTTTTCAGCATGTACAGGCATCAGCACAGTAGGTCAATAGGCCATTTGCCACAGTCTTGGGAATAGGCTCATCTCTATAAGGTATGAAACAAAGTGTGACCTCATGAAGCAAATATCTGAGCCCCAAAGATACTTTTCTTTCTCCCAGCTGTACCAGGCAAAATATCTTGCTGGCATTTTAGTGTCAAGAGGACTGCTTTTAAATTATTTTGGCTTTATGGCTTGGTGAGTTTTCTTAGAATAGATGTATGTTTTACCATCCAGACAGTCCTTTCACATGACTTTTTTTCTTTATTTGAACTTGAGCTAAAAGTCCAAAAATCCTTACAGCTAACACTTGCCATGCTCAATTAAGCTCAGTTAAATTATTCTTTTGTTCGAAGAATCGAAGAGAAGATGAACTTCACTATTTTTCCATCTTTTTTCCTTATGAATGCAGTTTGACAAGCAATCAAGAAATGGTTTGAAGATCATGTTATTTAATGGTGAACAAGGTTGTGATTCAATGCTTTGGTTCCACATAAACATGGGTTATACAGCCTGCTGAAGGCAGTGCCCAATTGTTGAAGAAAAAATTTCTCTAACAATTCAAAATTATATTAATGCTTTATTGACATATTTGCTCTTATTTCAGGGAAAGAGTGCACCCAGGATGAAAGCACAGCTGCAGCTATCTTTGCTGTTCAGATGGATGACTATTTAGGAGGGAAGCCTGTGCAGAGTAGAGAAATTCAAGGCTATGAGTCAACTGAGTTTGTGGGTTACTTCAAAGGAGGAATTAAATACAAGGTAAAGAGTCTGTTGAAATACATTTTGAAATTGTATGTAACATTTTTCCCTACATAAAAATCAAATGTTTTTCTTTGTAAATAGAGATTTTTAAAATAGTTTATTAATGCTTTGTGGGTTTAGATCTGACCTATGCATCTTGAACTGTAGGAGTCCCAGTGCTTGTACAGAAAGCAGCAGCTTGTTTGTCAGTGCCTCTTCTGATATGTGAAAATATCCCAATTTCTTTTTCCCCAAAATAAAGCTGTCCTGAAATTTCATACTTGTGTGTCTGAGAGTTCACAGTAGAGACTCTCTGTGTCTGGGAGGTGTTAAATCTCACAGAAGTAATTTTTTTTTCAGACCAAGTATTTTTGTTCAAATGCAGAGCCCTGTGTGCTCAAGTGGTTAGAAACATGAGTAGAGTGGGGAAAAAAACAGAACTAAAAGTTATGCTTTTGCAATCCTACTGCAGTTTTTTTTCTGAAGTAGATAAAACAATCTCCTTTTTTTTTTTTGAAAAATTTTAGCTTTTGGAAAGGTGTGGTGTCAGTGTCCTTGTGTCACTTCCAGCAGCAGAATTGCTGAAAAGTAACTTTTTTTTTTTTTTGGCAACATCTGTGGGTTTTTTTAACAGTAAAGTGATGTATCTCCTGAGAATATCTCCATAGTAGAAGCTCTGACAGCCATGACTCATTCTGCCTTTTTTTCCTCCATTATGAAGGTTTGTAACTTCTCTGTGTCTACACAACCAAGCTTTTAACACTGCATAGGTGGGGTTGGCAGTGATATACCCAAACTTTTACGTTTTAATTTTTTTTTTTTTGGTGATTTCAAGAGCCACTCTCTGTTCAAACACAAGGGCTAGGTCTCCTGGAGGAGTGGAGAATACTGCCTCACAGAGGCAGACATCCAAGCCAGTTTACAAGATTATGCCTATATTTACACTCACAAACTGTAAATCAACAGTTTGCTCTCACTTGGCCTAGTTTGGTTCTCTTTACCAGGTTGACTCCTATCCCAGTTGATTCTGAAATATTTTCAGCTTTAATAAAATTATAGAGCTGCTGTGGAATTATCCATCCATCTACATGTAACCAGGGACTAAAACCACCTGGACCTCTGAGATTCAAGTTTGGAAAACTTCAAATGGAGCTGCATGTTTCTCTCCTTTTCCTCAGTCCTTGACTTTTGTCCTAACAATTATGTTCAGTATTTTCATCCTCTGAAGGAGGCTGGAGAGTGCTGTAAATTCTGTGCTTTTACTTTCACTGTTTATTTGAAAACCCTTTGAAGGAGGGTGACTTCTGCTCCCTTGGCTAAAGTCCACACCTGAGAGTTCAGCAGCAGTGGTGTCTATGTTCAGCACTCTTGAATGCTACATTACTTTGGCTTGCTTCTCATTGCATAAACCAATTTTTTTCCACTGCAAGCTCCTCATCTGTAGCCAAAAACAAAAGTAACTTTGCAGAAATGAAGCTGAAATAAAGCTGGCTGCTTTGTTTTGCTTTATTCAGGCAGGTGGTGTTGCCTCTGGATTTAATCATGTTGTTACTAATGATCTGAGTGCTCAGAGGCTCCTGCATATCAAGGGCCGGAGAGTTGTAAGAGCCACAGAAGTCCCCCTGGCTTGGACCAGCTTCAACAAAGGAGACTGTTTCATTATTGACCTCGGAAATGTAAGTATTTTCTAGAGCAAAAACACTGAAAAGTAAGAGCTACATCCCTTCCAGGGTTTGAGTCATCTCCTAAAATGCAAAACTGATTTTGTCACTTGTGAACCAGCAGAAAGAAATAGCTGTAGAAAATTAATGTCACAGCACTTGGAAGGTTTCAAACTGTCTTAAATGTTTCCTGAGATGTGCACAGATTATCCCTCAAGAAACAGTTCTCTTTCCCATTTAAGGCATTGGGCTTTTTCCCTGCTGGTTTGAACAGCTTAAGCAGTTCACTGTAAGTCCATTCCAAGTTTGGCACCCTCTACCAGATGAATGGGATCAGTGCTAGTGTTCAGAGCAGAACACAGATTCAACCATTCTCTTAAGAGCATTTCTTCAGTCATCAAACTTTGATAGTGACAGTTGACCCTAAAGAAATAGCTGCAAAAGTGATTATAAAACTACTTGAATAATTCAAGATATCATTTGAGAAGCAATTCTGTGCTTCAAGACTTTCTGCTCTGAACAAGTAGAGTCAGGACAGAACAATATCAGCACAGACTATAATTCTGCTACTTCATGTGGCTTAAAATGTAGTGCTGTCACCTCAGAATACATGCTAAGACTTTCTGATACTAAGAGTAGGAGCTAGGATGTAGTCTGCACTAATTAGATGCTAGTTACCAATTTGAAATTATTCCCACGTCTGAAACGCTCACATGTATAAAATGGAAAGCATTTGAAAGGAAATAGTTTATCTGCAGTTGATTTTGACTGTAGTGTTTCACAAGTAAGTGGTCGGCTGCATCAAGATATCAGAGTCAACTGACTTATTGTAAAATGGGCTCTTCTGAATTCACGGTGTGTATTTGGCTTTTTTCTCTGAAAGAGTCCCCTAGCATGAGAGTTGAAGGTAATCAATATAGCTACTTGATACCAATATGTCTTTGATTTTTTTTTTTTTTTTATGTTTCACAGCCTTCAGATTGAACACCAAATAGTGTTTTTTTAGTATTATCCTATTCCTCTTATGTCAGTGTTGTTTAATCGTCTGGAGCAGCCTGGTCGTCAATATCCAAAGTAATCTCTCAATGTCACTTTGCATAGAAGACCCAAATTATCTATTCCTTTCCAGAGTTAACCCATGGGAGGTGGAAAGTTTGGAATTAAACATTGCTGGAAAATGCTGCTTTTGTATTAAGGCTGTAACTGGGCTTTAGTTTTCTGGAGTTCACCTCCCATGGACACGCTGTGGAACTGGTTGTACTCCATGAATTCAACTTATTCTGACCCTTACTGTGCTGCAGTTACCCTGACTACCTTGAGTAGTTACTCAGGCCACGCTGCAGGCTTGGCAATGACACTGATGAAAGGCACCATGGTTGTATTGCAGTATTACATGTATAGATTGGGGCCCATCCCTTTTGGTGAGAGTGCTGTCACTAAGCAATTTACATGTAGTATGGCTTTGGAGTCCTTACCTGATACTGAATGTACATTGGGAGATTTTTTTTTTAGTGTAATGTCACTGGTTTCTGAGTCACTGTTTGACGAGACAAACATCAAGCAGCAATGCCACATTGTGCCTTTGCAGGAAGATTAGATGTGAACAATAGCTAGATTCCATTTTTTTCTCTTTGCCATTCTATAGGAAATGTTAGTCAAATCACACGACTAAAACAGTTCTTGGTCTTGTCATGTCAGTTGTGTCAGAGAGATGGGTTTTTTTGGACATACTGACAAGGAGAAAAGTGTTTTAGCATCTAGATATTCATAGTCACAGGTTATTGCATAAACCAGAGCAGGCTTATGAGAGGTGAAAATGTGTGACATAGTTCAGGATGAAGATGCACAAGTCCAGTGAAGTACCTCTAAATAAATGGGTGTGATAGAAAATGCAATGTCACAGGAGAAACCTTGCTCAAATTTATAGGAAGTGTATTTTAAACTGAAATATGAAATAACTATACTTCAGATTGAAATTTTCCATGACTAGAGGCCCATGCTTTGAGTCTTTACAGGTGCTCTTCATTGAATTTAAGGTTCCTTTGAAAAAAAAGTATTTTGGCTAAAGTAGATTCCTTTTCTTAACAATTGAAATAAAATAACTCTTAAATAGGGTTGTTTTTGAGTCTTGGTATTTATTGTAGACCACTGCAGACTCATAGTCTAAGAATAATGAACGGTAGTTGCATAAAATAATGAGTTAATAGTCAGTACTTGTAATATCGAATTATTGTAGTGTGTCAAGTAAGATGAATTTCCAGGATTTGCTTTCCCCAGTCTCTTAGCTAACCAGAAGGATGGTCTCTATGGGACTGAAGAATTGCTTGTGCTGTCAATTTCCTGTTATATTTTATCAAGCCACTTAGTAATATAATAAAAATCATTTCAGTTTTCCTATTGAGCTCAATAACTGCAGTATTTTAAAGTCATGATTTGAACAGATAAGGGGAAGTTATGAAAGATAATAATGAATAGGAACAAAATCATTACTTATCACTAGGATTTCCTTTACAGGATAATGCTTTAAGAAAAAAAGTGTGTGAGGGCATTTCAAGCTAGGTTCACATATTTATAGTTCAAATTCTGATGCTTATCTCATACCTATATCATAAAATAGTTTTGGTTGGAAGGGAACTTTAAAGGTCATCTAGATTAATTCTTCCTGCAATAAGCAGGGACATCATCAACAAGCTGAGGTTGCTCTGAGCTCTGTTCAGCCTGACCTTGAATGAAAGTTATTCTGTCTTGATCAAGCCTTCTAAGTTACTGAAGTCAAAACTTGGCTGGAAATAAGATCAAAAAATAGTGTTGTAGCTGCCTGTGTCCTATCTTAAAAGTGGTTGGGATCCCATGGAGACATGTACCATGTGCACAGCCCACACAGCAGCTTGGCTAATTTGTTACTAAACTGCATTGACAGCACTTCAAATACCCTGCCCAGGTCTCATCTTGCTTCTTTTGAACTCTCTTGGCTGGAAAATAGCTGCAGAAGGCAGAGAGAGAGCACCTGTGCTATGAGGGGAGTTACCTGTGGAAATGTGTGAAGACCTTTCAGTCAAGCAGTCTTGTGTAACACCATGAACTGAGAGCTGTGTCTGTACTGATTTTCCAGGAGAGTGCTGGGATCAGTCAGACCCTGATTTACGTTGGGGTGTTTTTTTCTACATGGAATTTCCACGGCACCTCTTGGATGAGCCTGGGAATCTCTCTGTAAGGGAGCCTTTGGGCAGGGAAGACAAGTGCAGGGCAGTGCTGAGAAGGCCTGGAGTGGAGCACACCTTGGTGTGCTCGGTGCATCTTGTCCAGGTGTAGCTCTGCTCAAGGCCTTCCAGGAGCTGCTATTTTCTGCCACACAATCACAGAGTATGCTAAGTTGGAAAGGACCCACAAGGACTGTAAAGTCACACTCTTAGCCCTACACAGGACAGCCCCAAGAATCATACTGTGTCCCTGAGAGCACTGTCCAAATTCTTCTTAGTTCTGTCAGGCTTAGTGCTGTGGCAGTGTCCTTGAGGAGCCCATTCCAGTGCCCAACCACCATCTGGGCAAAGAATCTTTTTCTCATATCCAGCCTAAACTCCTCTGATACAACTTCAGGCCATTGCCTTGGGTGCAGTCACTACTGAGAAGAGATCAGTGCCTGCCCCTCCTCTTCCTCTCACTAGGAAGCTGTACCTGTAGTGAGGTCTCCCCTCGGTCTCCTCCAGGCAGAGCAGACCAAGTGACCTCAGCCACTCCTCACACAGCTTTCCCTCAAGGCCTTTCTAATCCTGTCCTGAGCTATTGCTGGTATCCCACTTGAGAAGCACCAGGATGGGTTTCACAGTTTTTGGTGGCCTTGCTCTATGCTTCCCCTTTATGTCCAGATGCAGCTCCCTCTGTTTCACCCCATCCTCCAACCACCTCCCCTTAGACACAATCCTTTGACTTCCTTCATCACCAAGACAATTCTCAAAACAGCAAGGAGCAGGAGGACATGGAAAATGATCACAGAAAGCAAGGGAAAAGATGAATCACTGTGCCATTTTGTGAGTAACATACAGTTTTCAAGGCTATTTTAGTATGTATCTAGATGTATCTGTAAATATACTGTATAAGTGTATATTTCTGAGAAGATGTGCTAAAGACTTTCCTATCTTTTGTGAATTTTTCTGCTTTAAAGTGGGGAGGGAACTTGTCAGTATTGTAAAATTAATCCTGTGTATATTGGTGTATGCTGGTTATTTATGAAATAGGAATGTTGAGACGTGTCAATAATTTGGGTAGTTATCAAAACATGGAGCAGAAATAATGGGAGTAACAATTAAATAAAGCAAATTAATTGATCATCTGATTTCCCAACTCAGTTTGGGAAGCCCTGCTGTATGAATGTTGTCTGAAGTTGTATCCTTAGTGACCAGCAAAAATATTCTTGGTGCCTGTGTTTGGCTAGAGCTTTATAAAATGTAAGACTTGACTGTGTGGGATTAATCTCTTGATGGGAGACAGCAGCAATGCTGTGGGCTAGGTGACTGCAAAGGGCAGGCAGGTGGAGAGCTGTGCATTGCTCAGCCTTCTTGAAGAAATTGAGGCAGTTGTTAAAGTAAGGGGATGAAGGGTGATGCTACCACTGAGGTTTGAGCTTGGGCTTGGAAAGTTTTGTCAGTACAATGGAAGTTCTGCAGGTGGAACATCACCCTTCTCCCAAAGGAGTGCAGATGGGTGAGGTGATAACTGTAGCTCAAGCTAAATGAAGATTGAAGGTAAACTGTACTCAGTTGTCCATTCTTCCTGTTCCTGTAGTGGTGCTTATAAACTGATCTGTAGACAGCCAAGCGGTTGCTGGTTTGAAATGTAAGAGCCTGCAGTAGTCTTAGAAACAACTTGTGCTGTGAAGCATTCAGTGTAGGTATTTCTCAAGGGCTTCATAAATCCAAATGAAAATTATGAAGTAAGAACCCAAAAGTATGGGATTGAACAGAGTTGGTAAAATTGTGTATCTGTGTGTTCCTACTAGAACACCTGACATAATAAGCATGTCAGAAGAAGAAAAATTGCTGCTTTGCAACAAAGATACTAGAAGTAGTACATCAGGCAAAAAGGCTGGCTTTTTATGACAGCTGCTTTTCATAACAGCTGTTAACTTAGTGTAGATGACATGTTTACAAAAAGAGAAGTAACTTCTGCTTTTTAAAGATGAAGATAACAGATACTTGCTTTATGATTATGACCACAGGGTATGATTCAGCATCACATTGCAGCCTTAAGCACAGTTGTCTTGGTGGCTTCTGTAATCTTCTTCCCTCACTATTTCTTTTAGGTGGCTTTGCTTGTCTTCCACTGGATAAAGCAGTTCCCATTAGGTATAGCAATTACTTTAATAAAGTCACTGTTAAGGTATAAACAGGGCTGGAAGAGCAGTTCTTGCATCTTGCAGTTGATCACTGTACATTTCTAGTTGCTTTCCTTGACTAACAACTGACTCATGTCCTTTTTCCATTCACATGTTCCTCCTACAACTAACCTCTTCCTCAGTTTCCCCCAGCTGAGAGTTAAACTATTGCTCATGCTGTAGCAGGGAGCTGCCAAACAAGTAGCTGAGCTTGAAGAACTAAAGTACTTAGGTTCTTTATTAACTTATTAAAAGCATTAAAATGTTGTTCTGTCTAGACAATGTGTATCTTGGTAAGCAAGCATCTCAATTTTTCTGTGATTCTGTGAACCAGTTACTCCAGCAGTGTGAATGCCAGCATTCTGGAAGTTGCTATATCAAAGTCATCAGATGGAAGAAAAAAAAAAGTCCTTTTGCAACCCCCCCCCCCCCCCCCACTTCAGTTAAAGTATTCAGAATATAGATTTTTATTCATGCTCTAGGGACTGGAAAGTTTCCCCTCACTCTCACTTGTACACAGAAAAGTATCTGAACCAGAGATCATTATTTAAGCTTCAGGTGGACTGGACACACATGTATCCACAAGGATTCAGTTAAGTTGTTTTTCTTCCTGATGTAATTGGAAATCCAGATGTTTTGCTGCTTGAGCTGCTGTTGTTTAGAATTAAGATTGTCCTGGTATTTACCCTTTTATCCACCTTAGTATAGCAAGAGCTATTCCAAGTGCATACTAGCAAAACAGGTGTAAGAGGAAAAATGAATGTACTAAATGCATGACTCTGCTATATCTGGCTTATTTTTAGTCCAAAAATTGAGTCAAATGACACACTCCAAAGAGTGGTTACAAAGACACTGTTGTAATTTTACTAGGGCCAGGCTCATGGTGGCCTCAGAGGTATTCTGGCTGAGTGAATTTGGAGTTTGTTTTGGATTATCAGAACTCCACAACTTTCAATGGTTCACTGTATTGCAGTTTCAAAAAATGTAAAAAAGGTAGATTTGATGGATATGGGAAATAAGAGGGGTTTTTTCCTTGCCTGTATCAAGAATTCAAAAGTCAAGAAAGGAAAAAAATTGAATAATTTAGGGAGAGAAATGCCTTCAGAGGTCTGTATTAATCTGGTTGAATCCTGACATTCTTCTTAATACATACATGTTGTTAGTTCCTTAAAAAAACCCTGGATGCCAGTGAACTCACAAAAAAGCACTGCATTCTAGTTGTTTTTGTTCAGTTCAGTAATTTTCCCTACAGTGTGGACTTTTTCTTGATTTACATTTTTCTGTACTTAAAAAAAAAAAAAAAACAAATGTAAAAGGCACTCCACACTCTTGCTTTGGGGGGTCTCTGTTTTATTTCCAAAAACTTGGTGTTTGAAATACAAATACCAGTGTAATGTATCACTGTTTTACAAATACTTAGAATTAAAGGCATTAGAAGTATTTCTGTTGTTTGCAGTTCATATATAGACTTCTTTCCAAATTTATTTCTATTTTGTATTGGCATTTCTTCTTTAAACATACTAAGTGTAATTACAGGACTAGCCTTTCAGTGAGCTATAGGGAAGTTGTGCCTTATCACAGCAGCTGTTCTCTAATGGCTGTGAAGAGTCTCAGCTGAGTGCTTGCCCATTATTTCAATAGTAGCATGATAAGATGTGTATAAAGCTTTGCCAATATTCATGTATGCTCCATCTGCTTCTAGAATTGCTAGGCTTTTTCTGCTTTTCTACTGTCCAGTGGTGAGTACTAGTAGGGCTGGCTATTTTGGGGACCCCTACATCACAGCTCTCTTCCTCCTGACCCACCAGTCCTTACAAATCTCATCAGCCTTTCTTCTACCTGCTGTGAAAACACCACAGTGACCTTCTGGGATGTGCTATTTGCATCTGAGCAGCAGCAGCTAAAGCAAAGGGAAGAGAACAATTAATTATAACTTTGAAAATATTACTTTCTTGCTTTTTCACCTGTTTAGTCAGAGTTGCGGGGGTTCAGAGAATGTACTATGGTGTTTCACAGGAATGGGCAGATTTAGCTGAGGAGTTTTCTCATGTTGAGTCCCTCTGTATTAGAGCTGTACCTCTGCTGCAACAAATGTTGAGGTTTAGAGGAACGGAAGACAACATCCTGACTGACATTGAGTAAGGTTAAGCTGCATCATGACAGCATGGAAAGGTCCATACTACAGATTTTAGCTGTCTCTCAGCTAAGAGTGATATAGAGTGATTTTTATTTGTTTTTTTGAGATGCTTTTACATTGAGAGTGTGTTCTGGAGTATATATGGGCAAAGGTGGACAGGTTTAAGGTGTATCAGGACCTCCAGACAATGAATAGAGGTATACCAGCTGGTGATGCTTGGCTTAAATTCTTTCCTTAATGAAAGTTTAAAGTTTATTTCAACATTTTAGGTTTAATGAGACGTAAACATTTCACTGTTATTTTCTACCTAAATTGAAGTTTCACCAAAAATATTGTTTCAAATTATAGTTTTGGAACCCATTTAATTTGTTTTGCTTTTTAATATCTCTTCATGTAAGAGAATGCAAATCAATAATTACAGTAGAGGCCTGGCAGTTAGTAGATATTTCAACAGACATATAGGTTTGACACACTAGCATTTTTAGGGCATGTTTAACTAGAGAAAAACAACTTCATGGATTTAAGCTTCTTGGCTTTTCTTGTCATTGTCCTGGTTAAGATCCACAGAAATGACCACAAAAGATCCAGAAAAGAGTATGTTTTCATTTGCCTCCAGACTAGAGAGGCTGCCAGTTGAATACAGAGGTGGCTCTGTGTTGGAATGGAAAAAATTGGTTTTTTATGTCACTTCTGAAATAAGTGATTTTTTTTGTTGTTGTTGTTGGTTTTTTCCTTCTCTTGCTCTGGGTGACACTTGGGGCTGAAGCAGGAAGCAGGAGGTGTATTTTCACAGTCCCCCTCCATACAGGGAAAAGTGCCAAGGTGCTCTTGCTCAGGGTTGCACATGAGCCATGCATAATCATACTGATGCACAACTTCTGTGTGGAAGGTGCACGCTGGGTCATTTTTAATGTGCTGTAGAAATCTCATGTGACTTGCACAAGGTCACCCTGTAGGCCAGAAGCTAAAATGAGTAAGAGCAGTGAATTCTGACACTCTATGGGTGGAAGACCAAACTATGTCCCCAAAATGTGCAGTTGAGGGGAGAGCTCATTCTAATCGCAGTTGAGGGGAGAGCTCATTCTAATCACAGTGCACATGGCACAGACCCAGCCTGCCTTCCCAACCTCACTCAGGAGCTCTAGGGTGGTCACTGTTATTCAAGATAACATTTTTCATTATAATTTTATTTATTATAATGTTTTCTCTCCCTCTGCTGTTAATTGTCCCACCATGATCCGATAACTGTATTGCTATCAACAGACATTAATATAGGGTGGCTGTCTCAGTGTTCTGTTTAAGAGTGCAAACTTCTGAAAATAAACTGGGCTTGGCACAGGAATTACTGATGAATGAAGCTCTTGTTTTGAGGATAGTGAACACTTGAAGTCTGTTTTCATTTTAATGGAAACATTTTTTGTCAACCTGCCAAATCCAAATAAAGTTAGCAAAACAAACCTAAAAATAGTGGAGGTGTAGTACAGTGAGGAAATTGTGAAAGTAGTGAGTGAGCTAAAGCTAAATATCATATTTTGCCCATAATGGAGCGTTTTATCTGTATAAAAACTAAATGCATGAATAATAAAATATGAGCTAAAAGCCCAATGATTTATTGGATATGGTTAGATAACTAATTGCCTGTATTTCAGGTAAATCCAGAACTAAATGTGGCTTTAACTTCTAAAACTCTTTTTCTGATTTTAAACTGTTAAAAAACCCGAGTCTGCCTAGAGGTTGAAATGGGCAAGTTATATCAGGAAGGCAGATTTGTAGATATTCAGCCTCTCTACTGTGAGGCCTCAAAATTAGATAAATTGAAAATGAGATTATTTTATTTCAGAAGAGAAAACTACTTAAAACCAACTCCTGAAAGCTTCTAGGATTGGATGTTTAAGATATTTTAGTGATCACAGTAAAGGCATTACAATATTATATACTTTGGGACGTTTTCATGACTTGTCGCTGCTTACATCCTTCCATTTGATTATACAATACATGAAGTTTAACTTTCAGGCTTTTAATAAAAAATATTGTCTTTATTCTTTAGTGCTAAAAAGAAGCAGATTCTTATTTTTCTAGCTTTTAAAATCAGTATTTTTCAAATAACCATATAAGATGGAGCTTGTGAATCTCCAGATCAGACACTGCTTGTTGGTTCAGATGGTAGTTTATGCAATAGAAGAAAATCTGGGTCTTGGACCCCATAAGGAAAATAATGAAACTTGCAAATTTAAAAATATGAAATCCATTACTGTAGATTTTTAAAGGTCCTTCTCCTTCCTCAGGCTTATTTGAAGCTAGAGCCTGTGGACTATAGGGGAGGGCTCAGTTGAGTCACTTAATGACTGAAGGCAGACAGGGAGAATAAACTGTGAATGTGGAGTAACTTGGGTGCAGTTGGGCCTTTAGGAGATGCTAAGAAAAGAAAATATGAATTTATTGTCCAAGAAGTAAAGGTCTTTGTAATTTGCAGTGGCAGTTTAAGTCTCACAATATCCTTTGTGGTCAGTACAGCAAAAATATTCATTTTATACATGTAATTACTTGTTTGAGGTTCCATCACCACTTACCAAAAAAGCAAGAGAAGGCCAATGTGTAAAACTGATGCTCTGATTCTAAGTTGTCTGGATGAAAAATTTCCACCACAATCTGCCACATCAACACCAAGATAAGGCAGAAGCTGCCTTACCCCTTTTCCTAGTTCTGTTATATGACTTCTTGCTCTTCCTTATTGCTTCTACAGACAATGGGAAATAAAAAAATTCCTGTTTATTGCTGTAGTATCTCTTATGACTCCTGTTTTCTCACATAATTGCAAATAAGCTCAATTAGGATGTAGGCCAGGATGCTAAGGAATGGCATTGTGGAAAGTCTCCATGAATTTGGTAGAAAGGGCTGAAGCAGTGCCTGGCAATAACAAATGTATTTAAAAATCTGCTCAGATTGGAACATTTTACTTTGTGTACACTTTCAGTTCTTTAGAAAGTTATTCCCTAAGTATGAACAGACATTTTG
This sequence comes from Cinclus cinclus, assembly GCF_963662255.1. Classification (NCBI taxonomy): domain Eukaryota; kingdom Metazoa; phylum Chordata; class Aves; order Passeriformes; family Cinclidae; genus Cinclus; species Cinclus cinclus. The sequence goes on from NC_085046.1 coordinate 27,188,138, forward strand.
TTTTCCTGGGGAAATGTAGAAAGTCAGATTTAAGATAAGGTTCAGACCTGACACCAGCTATGTCTCCAGATTCTGGATACTTGGTAAATGGACAGTATTTAAATCAGAACTTAGAAGCAATTTTTTTATATAAGCCTACAGTCAAGTTATTAAAGGCAAGCCGAAAACCTCACAGCTTTAATTGCCTAACACCTGTAAGTTGAAAGGGATATAGTTCTGTGAATCTGCAGTGTAGTCCTGGCCAAAACCTTCAAAAACATTGTCTTTGAAGAGATGCTTTTGAAAGGGGGAGGGAGTTTGGAAGGGAGCAGTGAGATCACTGAGATCTCACTGTGGGGGATTTTTGTGTCCAAACTGGTGAAAAATAACTGTTGGAAGTTACTAGCACTGTTTTGTGTGCAGATGCCATGAATGTTAGCTGTCTTCTAAAAATATGTGTCTGCTAGTACTGAGAAACTGTGCTTCATCCTTCACTTGTCTCAAACCACCCTTTCAAGTACTGTTAAACACCAACAGTGGTCAGCAGCAATAACTTGATTTTTTTCTTTTATGAAACAGATTTCCATCTCAAATCTAAATTTTATACAGTTGTATATACAACATAAAACTAAGCCCAAATAATTTATTCAGTGAGGGCTCTGATTAAAATTTGCATTTCAGATGAACACAAACAAGTTAAACCTTTTTAAAGCTGAAAATGACTGTGTACCTTTGTTGCTGTACTATTTGAGCTATTTGACAGAATCATGTGAAGAATCAAATTACCTTCTTCCAGGAGAAGGTGGGGGGAAGCAACCAGTCAAGATTAGTAGTTTCCTTGAACTGGCTCCTTCCAGCCCAGCCTCTAGCATCCCTTTAGATTATATTATTAGTCATAACTTTGTTAGTTACTTTGTACCTTTTGTTTGTAATTTTAATTAAGACTGAAATCTAAATTCTTTATTCTAAAATGCTTCAAATACATGATAAATAAAAATTTTAATGGGAGTTACCATTATTTGCCAAATATGTTGCCAAAACTGGGGGTCCTTGTTCTGTGTTACTAAATCAGGTGATCTGTCTTAGGCTGGTTCTAGTATCTTCCTTTCCTTAGAGGTGCCCTGGGAACATGCTGTGTTCTGCAGGTCAGCAAATAAAAACTGGATTGAAAGGTCTAACTGTAGTTTAGTAACACATACAACCAGGTTCTTCCCTGAGATTTTGAAATTTGTTTCTTGACACAGGTGAGTACCAGCACTGCTGAAGCACCATAGAAGAGGAGCTGACATGTATAAAATGTGCAGTAGCAAATTTAGGATTTTCTGGTTCTTTAATAAGCTGAAGTTCTATATGTAATTGGGATAAAACTCAGTCAAGCTAAAACTCTGAATATTCAGGGCTCAAGTGATCTCATATGTGGAAGCAAAATTATATTATGTGAATATCCTGCATATTACAGCATCACAGAATGAAATAGGCTGGAAACAACCTCTGAGATCACCAAGTCCAACCTTTGACTGAAGACTGCCTTGTCAACCAGACCACAGCACTGAGTGCCACATCCAGTCTTTTCTTAAACGTCTCCAGGGATGTGACTCTACCACCTCCCTGGGCAGCCCATTCCAATGTTTATTCACCCTTTCCATGGAGAAATTTTTCCTAATATCCAACTTAAATCTCTCCTGATGCAGTTTGAGACTATGGCATAGATACTGCAAATATCTATGTGATTGAGCAGCTCTCTTCTAGAAAGTACTTCTGAAAGATACAGACTCACTGATATTCTGGTGGTTTAGATCCAGTAGGAGGATAATTATTAATAAAATTAATTTCATAATTTTACTATGCTGAATCCTATTGCTAATGTGTGTGTTCTTTTCATTATTTCAGGAAATCTACCAGTGGTGTGGCTCATCATGCAATAAATACGAGCGGCTGAAGGCTACACAGGTTGCTATTGGCATTCGGGACAATGAACGAAATGGAAGGTCTAAATTAATTACTGTGGAAGAAGGGAGTGAGCCAGAACGCCTCGTAGAGGTATTGTAATGTGCAAACTTGTTGCTGACATAGCTGTGAATAACAAGTTTTTTGCACCTCAGGAGCTAAATCAGGTTAGGTTGAAGCTAGGAAGACAGATAAAGGATGTAATAGGCCAGTTTATATCTTTTCCTTCCTTCCTTATCCAGGCAGTGTTAATTGGGCATTGCAGTCTGAGATAATTAATCATCTGAGAATACTTTTACAAGAACAAATATTTGCTGTTTTGAGTTATCTGTACAGTGTCTGAATTAACAGCATGGCTCACACCAAAGCACACTATCAGCTCTGTGTGGGGAAAGAGCATCCATCTGGGACAGCCCCAAACAAGGAAAGACATAGAATTACTGTGTGTAAAAAGTAAAAGAATGTAGCAAATTGCATATTGCACACCACTTTGCATATTTCTGCTTCTATTTCAAGATCATAAGCACCTAGCCTCTGGTAACCCTAGTGAGCCCCTACCTCATATGTTTAGAAAGGTTAGCCATTTATTTAAAATCCCAGATTTCAGATATAACTGAGCTGATCAAAGTAGAGTAGGAAAAAGTTCCCAATTTATGTATTCACATACTAATAAAAGCATTGGTGCTTGGCATTTGTGTCCTAAATTAAGCTTCATCCATTCATTCTCTAAAAAGAAGGAAGAGGGAGCAGGGTCACAAAGCAGTCCTTCAATAAAGTGGAATATGTACAGCTAGAATATTGCCCTGTACTCCAGATTAAATTCAGGAAGTAAAGCTAATGGTGCATGCAGGAGTGCAATTATTTTTTGTGGTGCTTTCATTCAGTGTGGTCATATGTGGCATAACTAATTACTGCCTGAGCAGCAAAATGGGTTCTGAGGCACCAGCCTGTGGCCATGCTGGCTGTGGGGACCCCTTTGGGTGGACTGTCCATATGCTGGTAAAGGCCTTTTTTCCTGTGGCTGCCAGTACAGATCTGTCTGTGTTCAGAAGTAGGGGAGGTGGTACCCAGTGTACCAGAGATTTTTGATGAGGGGAAAAAACCCAAGCAAACAGTCCTCTATCTGGATTTTTACTTCCTTGTACAGACTTTCCAAACTGGCTGTGATGTGGCACATATTTTACATGTATAACTCTCTTGAAAAGAGCACAGATTGACATTTAGAGAGCAACCTCCTGTTCATGTTTTGAATCACAGCATGGGGTTGCATCCTGCTGTGGCTGGGTGGCACTGAGACCCTGCTCCTGGCTATCCTGGGGTTACCACTGGAGGCTCTGAACAGAGCTTCTGATGCACTCATGTGACCTGGGAGCACTGAGCAGAGCAGCTCCCTTTGCTCCTCTTACCTGGTTACAGTGCAGGTGCAGATAAGTTGGACTTAAGTGCTGCCCCAGCGAGGACATGGGCCAGCTGCAGGCTGCCTCCCTGCCATCCCCCTCCATGGGCTCTGAGGGGAAGGGATATGGGATAGGCTGTCCTTGCCCCTGCATGTCTTTGCCAGATTTTTATTTTTGTGCAACTGTTGTTTTGTAGCAACCTTGACACATGATTAAGAGCAGGAAAACACCAAGGTCTAATTTTGATCCTGTAGTGCATTGTTATTGTATCAGAAAATAAAGGTTTTCTTCACTTGCGCAGCAGTGTATGAAGAAGTTTCTGCTTTTCCTTTGGGATTCTGCATATAGAGGGAACAGAAATGGGTAGTTCAATGCAATTAAATTAATTGCTTTTATTGCTGCTGCTGTCATGAGCCCAGTTTGAGTGAGTGTGTCTGCAGTCAGGGTTTATCTCCTAATCTGCATTGTGCTAGCCTTGCTTTTGTAAGTGCTACTTCCATAACAGGGTCTGCACCTCATAATAGGGAGGTCTGTGGCTCTCCCATGGCTCTCTCTGAAATGTGCTACTAATAAGTCAGGAGGGTAGTTAAAGTCACAAACATATAAAATTTATTAATCCTTATTCCTGCTCAAATTGTATCCAGTTCCTGATACTCTTCGTTTGGATTTCTCCTTGCTTCCACAAAGCTAACTGCTGTTGAGCTAACATTGTTTGTTTCTTCCCTCCACATCAGGAAGGGTGGATTTTTGGCACCTCCAGCTTTCTTAGAAAAAGGTTGATTCATTTTCTAGGGAGAAGAATTACATACTTTAAATGTTCAGTTTGTCATCTAGTATGCCACTGAAATCAGAAAGAGATTTCCTAAAATTAATCTTCTCTCACAAATGTCAGGAATTATTCCCCTTCCTGTGAGCTAGAAATTCACTTCCATATCAGTGGCCAAACTGGCTCATGCAGTGCCAGTAGAAGCTTCAGGCAGGGCTGACATACCCAGCATGAGTACCAGCAGAAAGAGCCAACACTGATCTTACTCCTGCTCCATAAGCACAGAGTTGTGACTCCCTGCTAGAAAAGCAAGACTTCTGTGCCTTCACTCCATCAACAGAGGCAAGACAAAGGCTGGCTGTACTAACCCTGCCACACTTCTGTCCTGCTGTAGGATTAGCAGGGGCAGCAGTGCTGTGACAAGGTGTGTTTCCCAGCCAGCCCACTGTCCTGCTGGGAGCTGTGGTGCTGTGGGTGAGGTGAACTTGTCTGATAAGGGCAGCTACCTGCTCCCATCTACCATTTTTAGCAATGGGAACAGGCTGCCCTGCTTGAATTTGCCCGTGGGAGAGAACTGTCTGGAGCTGCTGTAGGACTGGATGAATTGCTGTGGCAGACCAGCAAGATACAGCTCACTGGCCCTGGGAAAGGAGAATTTCTAGAAGGTAGGTGTGTCAGTAGTTTTGACAGCAACAAGCCCTTTTTCATCTGCCACCACAGGCCACTTGGGAACACGCAGTGACCATCCTGTGCTTGCTGGAAACACAACATGTCTGGAAAGCTCAGACTTGCAGCACAGAACTTCTCTTAAGATGCTTCAGGGATAACTAGAACTCTTGACTGGGAAGACAAGGCAGAAGCTTTCTGTGCAAGAACATCAAAGATATTTATATGTCTGGCTTCACCTCCATGATTGTGCTTTAGGCGAGGTAGTGACTGGCAGGTTTAAAGAAACAGTACTGTATAGGGTTGCTACCTTGAAAAATTAAAGGAGAAACAGACCAGCTTGGACAAACTGCTGCTGTTGCTGTGACTGGTGACCAGTCTCAACAGAACATTAAAAAAATCACCAGATGCCAACTCTGCTCTGATTTTCGCATGTGAACAGCTGAATAGTTACGTATTCTCCTTAATCTTATACTTGAAAGTTTGAATTGTGTTACAGGATTTTTTTTTTTAATCTTCTTGGGACTAATCCAAAAACAGATCTTAGCAATGCTTGACTCAGTTTGATAGCTGCAGAGTGACCATGTTAGAATTAGTTACCTACACTTATTTATTTATTTATTTTAAGATTGAAGACTAAATATATTATTTCAAAGATAACCTGAGACCAAAATCCTCTAGCATCTGTTGCTAGCCCTGTCTGCCCCCTTGGGCCTGCTGTGCTGACACTGCTACTCATTCTTCTCACTGCTTGCAGTGGTAAGGTGAGATGTCACAGCACTGCTTTTAGCTGCCCAAGGGATCACTGAGGACTGAGAGCAGCCAAAGTAGTAGGCAGCCATGCTCAGGAGAGGCAATTTTCTACTCTAGTTGGAATCTCTTTTCTAGTTTTGAAGAGAGGACAAAATTGGAGAAACTCTATTTTTAAAAGTTTCTCATAATCTTGTTATTTAATATTGTGGAGTAATGGCAAACATGGAAACAAGGAATCAGAAATTACTCTATTTGTGAAGATTTCTAGTCAGCCAGCAAGCTGAACATGCTTGCAGTAATGGAGGAAACATAGAAGTATGCAGTTCTGAGTCACTCAAGGGACAAAGCATCCAATTCTCCATTCATTGTGCAGCAATTCCTTGATCTGGTCTCATAATCCTAGAGATGAAGTAGAGGGGAGGAGAAAGTCTTAGTATATTTGTTTTCCTCTATTTATGTAATTTAAAATATTAGACATCCTAAAATATGTTTATATTGGTAGGACTTTCTGTCTACACAGACTCATCTCCCTGTGATACATTTCAAGTATGTTGGGCAGCTGTCAGTCTGTAGGGTATGAGAGCCAATGAAAAGGTAGGATAGACTGAGTTTTACCTAAACTAAGTATTTAGCCTGTGTCTGCCCCCTCTACTTAATAATGTCATCTTAATCATGTTCAGCTAACACTTTTCAAGATGCTTGTTTTCTCTGAGCCTGTCTGATTCGTAGAACTGCTTTATTGTTCCCCCACAAATTACTCCCTTAAAACTGCAGCTCTTGGTAATATATGATTGCTGTGGATTTTACTGCTGAGACTTTTTGTTGTGGTTTTGTAAAGATTTTTGATTTTCACGACTGAAAAAAAAATGAAACCTGAGACATGTGACAGCTGAGATCCAAAACCACAAGAAAATTAATCATCTTATTAGTATGCATCTTTGGAATCACTCCTCAGCCTTTCAACACAAAGCTCCACCACTCTTATTTGCTCAGCATTTGCAGTTGTCACGTGTCTGTTTTTGTGAGCTTTCCAGAGCCCTTACAACAGGTGGGTCCAAACCTCTCATAAAAGACTTGTGTAAAGATTCAGCTAGCTAAATATAGAGCAACAGGGGGACCTTCTTCCTCCTTGCTGATAAAGCAGCCTTTCTCTTCCCTGCTTTTTCTTTAAAGCCCCTAAAGCAATGCTTAATCATGAGAATTCCTGAGTGCCATTGTATTCAGTGATGATTGTTTTTGCCTGTGGTGTGAGTAAATACTACCCGTGAATGGTCTGATCACATTACAGCCAGTCACACCTTTCTATCTTTGTAGCGCTAAAGGGATGGGCAGCACTACACGGTGCTAACTGAGCCCTGTGGATAAAATCCCTAGAGCACAGACAATAAAGAGATTCCATTGCAAATGCAAGTTACAGAGGATCTAGACTCTAGAGACTCAAATAAAGCAAACATGTTGAAAACATGAAGCTCCAGTAATCCTTAAAATTAATTAGGTAGATGTCTGCCCGTATGGATAGAAGAGCAGGATCACTCCTTCCTTTCTTATTAAATTCAAGCCCTTAAAAATTGTTTTCTTACAAACCAAGGACAGCATGGAGCACAGTGAGATAGCTGGGAAAAAGTGAGGCTTGCTGTGACATTATAAGTGGGTGTGAGAGTGCAAGGACATGCTGCTTTGAAGGAGCTGTGCAGGTTCCTGCAGTTCCTGGCCCTGTCACATGGATCATTACATAAGGCTGGAGGAGCAGCGCGTGCCCCACTGGAGAAGGTACCAGTTTGGTACCTGCTCCTTCCCAGAGCCAGCAAGAGCAGGACCTGTCATCACAACTCAGCAAAAGCAAAAACTGCTCTTGCTACTCTTTGCATTTCTTCTTATTCCCTTGCTTTTGGTTGTATTATGAACTCAGGTTGTGCTAGGGGGAGGTTTGTTTGTTTTGTATACAGAGGAGTGGAGGAGCAGTGGGAGTGAGGGTGATGCAAGAGGAGGAAGAGGGGTAACTTCTTAGAATAATATTCTATTATTTTTGTGGACTACAAACTCCAGGCATTTTTTAGGGATTAAACAATTGTATAATCGTGAAGCTTGTACACAGTTGTACTTAAATGGTACATGTTCATGAGCTGTGAATTGCATGTAACTGTCAGGGTCCAGCCTGACCTGTTCATGACCAAAAAAAAAACGCCAATATGAAAAGTAATGAAGTCTGTCTATGGCTTTGGAAATATGGAAACCAAAGTAATGTATTTTATTATCTAAATTGAGGCAGCTGGAAAAAAAGACATTATTCTAAGGAATTTTGTGAAATAAATACTAGAAATTAATTTAAGTCCCAGGGTAGAGGCAGTATTGAACAATTGTCTACAAAGGAAAATGAATGCGCTGAAAGAGGGTTGAGGACAAGGGAAGTTGTACCAGACTCCAGTGCAAAGACTCAGTAACATAGTTGACGCCTCTGTGTGTGCCTACATTTTCATGAGAATGCAAAGATTTAAGAAGGCTAATGCGCAGAAAGTAGCAGAACTGCTAGCTGTAGTTTCTATTAGTAGTTGCATTGGCTATTCAAATGAACAAACAGCTTTCTCAGGCTGCTTTGAAGCTATGGGTCAAATTTACCTCTCAGGAAGACTAATATGTTTCTTTACTGGACAGATTTTGAGTATATGCAGGTGCCAGCAAGAATTTGGGTCCTGTCATTTTGAGCAGTAAGAGTTTGTTGGATACAACTCAAAATTGTCTAGGGGAATAAACCTACAGAGGTGAAAATCCTAGGCATGACTGTGCCTGTTCCATCTGAGGAGTGGCAGCTTACCAAACATTCCAGTGTTTAATTAAGCTTTATGAGGGGCTGTGAATGTGGGTACAAAGTGCAAACCCCTTGCCCTTCAGGGTGCCAGTTTCAAACTGTCAAAACCAGGAGTCCTGTTTTCTTTACAGTGATGAAGCCTATCTCCTTCATTAAGGACAGTCCCTTTTCTTGATGCAAATTTACTTTTAAATGCCTAAATTACACAACTCATACCCAGGCAAAACTTGCATGACCTGGATTCCAGTACAGATTAGCTGCTTTGCACCAGCTGAGCATTTGGCCCAGTGTTTTCCCCAGACCCATGCAGAGGATCAAGAGGGGTTTGGCCAGAGAATGGCAGAGGCCGGTAAGGAGAAATCTTCTTAAATGTTGGGAGTTGCCCATAATATTTTTCAAGCTGCAGTTTTCAGTCTTGGCTGCCTGAAGCTAGGTACTTAAATGACAGGGAACTGAATAGGAGCTGCAGGTGGCAAACATATCTGAAAGCCAGGCTTCTAATTAAGTCTCTAAATACAAATTTCTATGCCTCCATTAGAAATTTAATTTCAGAAAAGAAAATGTTCAGGGGTTCATACTGCATGGCATGAGCTAAATTCTTTATGAACAGCTCTACTAGCAGGTGGTTGAAAACCTAATTTCTTATGCTGGGAAAGCTGCTGCTAAACTAGGTATTCTAGGGAATTTCTAAGATCCTAATGATTTTCTGGAAGTGCTTGTGATCAGATTATAACGTGTCTCATTTGCATTCTTGTGAGTTGGAAAACCACTCATCTTTGTTATGTTTCCTTCTTTAGCAGCTGTAGTGCTTGCAGGGCTACCACATAAGTCAATTATAATCTTATAATTACATGTTAGAATATGAATAGAGTTTGTAATGGCTTTTTTCTTTTTTTGTGCTATACTATCAAGGAATGTTTTGGTGAAAAAGTACTATAATTTTCAGTTACTAAATGAGCATAATTAAGAGAAGGCCAAAGATAAGAGATGTTAGCGCTTATCTCCACATGGGGTTGTTAGCTGTTATTTCAAGGTGCTTGCAACAGGGGAATTCCATGGAGAAGATCTGAAAGGGTAGATTTTCTTTGCTGTATAAAAAGCTCTGAGATAGTCACTTCCTGGAATTCTGCATCTCCCTAACAGAAATGCATCTTGAAGTAATTTTTTTCCTTTTTTTTTTTTTTTTTTTCCTTACAGGTATGTCTCCTCCTAGCCCCTTACAGAGCAACTGGCATCTGTGTGCAAGGTTGCCATTGAATTTTCATTAGTAATAGTTCTATAATGCAGGAAGGGCTTAGGGAGGAAAAACTTTGTAGATTGTTTTGTTGGGTTTTTCTCAAAGAATTCTGCATGTGCACAGATTGCTGTTCCCTCTCCAGGCTGTGTAAAACTGGAATAAGAGTCCTCTCACATTTGGGCAAGAGTGAAACACAGCTGTATGGAAGAAAGCATCCCGTGTGTTGTGGGGGATCAGTTCAGTATTTTCACCACCACAGGGTGTGATGCTGAAGAAATCTGTAAATAGAGTTATTGCAGGTACTGCAGAGCAGGCTGTTAGGGGCAGGTCTTCTGCTTACACAGTGGCCTATGACTTTGATATTATCTGGCTTCACCTTTAAAAAAAAAAAGGTAGATAAATTAAGATGGATTTAAATACTTCAGTAATGAGTGTTGCATCATCTAACTATGAAGAACTGTAAATCATAGCTGAACATTTTGGCTCCTTTACACAAAATTTTAGGACATGTAGGAACTTAAGCATTAATCAGTCAGCGAAGGGCACCTAAACTAAAGGAGGAAATTATTCTCAAAAAGGTAAGCAGGATATATCTGCTAGACCATCAGGTGAAAGGAACATTCTTGCTCTCTCTGTGCTAATAAATATTTAATTTATTTCAAGCATCAGCAGGAGTCATTTATATATGAGAGAATATATGTCAAAATACTCTCTGAATTGCTTATTAGAGTCCAATCTGTGCTTTGTCTTGGACTGAAGAGTTGGGTGTCATACCAGAGAGGATTCCCTGGCGTATCTGGTCTGTTTGCTGTATGGGACTGGAAGTGCTGAGCTTGTCAACGTTGCACTGCAAAATATATTCCGATGCCTTGAATGGCTTTTTCCACGCCCCCCTTCTCATGGTCTAAGTGCTGAAACACCTTGCTGCAGCTCCTCTGCTCACCCTGATGCTGCTGTGTATCACATCTGCCTCTGCTGCTCTTCCAACTGCTGTGCATGCATCCCCTGGGAACACTGATTTTCTATCAGGGTCTCTTGCTGCCAATCGTGGGCTGCTGCCTCCAGCTCAAGCTTCACAGAGTGTTTACCACACTCCTCTTTTCACTCCCGTATTGATATGCTTAAGCCACAGGCTTGGCACCAGCTGCAAAACTGGAGGCACTTTAGGAATGAAAAGCCAAGAGTGTTGTGGATTTTATCAGATAAATATTCTTTATGTCTGAGGCTCCCTGTTGGCACTAGTTACTGATTTATGTCATTATTATCCAACACATAAGCATGCACTGTCACGCAGCATGTAAGATATTTTATCCACAAGGCCTTCAAACAGAGATCTGCAAAGCTGCAAAGGCTTCAGTGTGTACCACAATTTATGTTCCAATAAAGCAGAAAAAATGGGCATCTCAAGTACATGTGCAAGCCTCTGCAGGCTTTGGGTCCCATATTTAATACTACTTCTGGTATCAGATGACAATGTTAACAAAAGAGTAAGATTAAAAATGTAGGTAGAAAGAATTAGTATAAATGCAAAAAACGATGTGGAGGTGATTGATTAGTTAATTTTTAATTATGCTGTAGGTAGGCAGGTGCTGAACAGGTCAGTTCTCTCACATGCATTCAGCAGCAGTAATGGTTTGAAAAAAAATCTGCTGCATTTCATAGTTACTGTCATTCACTCTCCTGGTTTCTTTAGCACAGGAACACTGTTCATCTTGGAGGCATTCTAAAGGCCAGATATTTAAAAATCATGTGGGCTGGGGATTTCCTCATTTCATGCACACCCAGTCGCCAAATAAATAACCAGCTTAGATACTGCCAGCAGTGCAGCCCCAGCAGGACAGAAAGCTTGTTTTACCTTGGAGCCAAACTATCAAAAAAAATCAAATTTGTACTCTCAAGACTGATCTAGACACCTTTCCCTGAGCATGACCAGTTTCACAGAACAGACAATTAATGCTAGAATATTGTTATCATGTGAGTAAAGAATTTATATGCAAATTATCCCAGACAGCAATGCAAAGTTGCAAATATTTTATTAAAAGCTGCTGAAGCCTAATGCCCTATTTTTAGGCAGTTAAGCACAGAGCTTTGAAAAAATTATGATTTGCATTTGAAATTCCTGAGACAACAGAAATTTGCTAAAAATGTAGGCCATAATTTATGCATCAGAAGTGCCATGAGCAGCTGATGTGTTTTGCTGTTGTATAGCAATCTGAATTCATACAGATCAGATTTAGACCTTAATGCCAGAAAGTCCTTTTGGTAAATTACATGGTAAACACCCAGAAATTAATACCATGCCAGAACTATTCGTTAACATAAACCATCCTTTTGCCCACTTGCCAGTGCATTATGGCTATATCCATCTTATTTTCAGTCTGTGTTCAGGGGGGTGGGAGGTCAGCTGCTCAAGGTGAGCATGGAGTGAGATCTGTTGTTGCTGGAATTGCTAGTGAGAGGCCATTTCAGGCAGAAACCCTGTGAGCAGTTCAGTGAAAGGGTAAGTTTTTCCAGTTGGGAGTGTAATTTTTTGGTAAGATAATAAATGTTTGTTCAGATTGATGGGAAGAGTTCCAGGTTACAATAATCAGTAAAATAAGCATATTGGTTGTTCATAATCTGACAAATGTCAAAAGTAATTTTTGTTCAGCCCAGAATATTCTCAGCAGTGATTGTGTTCTGTCAGAGGAACAAGTAACCCCAAGCAATTAAAAGCTAAACTGTGGGTAGTTACTTTAGCAGCCAAGCCCTAAAGCCACCTTTGCCTGATGATCCTCTGTGCTGGTACCCAGGGTCAGCCAGGTGGTTACTAGCCTGCATCATGTTCATCCCTTCCTTTCTCTGATTGATTTTTTTTTTCCTGCTCAAGTACATATTTGAGAAAATATTTATTTCAGAGAGATGTTGCTTGTAATTTTCTTCTCTGCTTTGAAGGTTAGTAAAAATCTAAGCCTTTGTCTACCAATGAGTTCATAATGTGTTGTCGTTCAGACTTGTAGTCCTGCACAGTGGCTTTGTTCTGTGTCACAACCTACATGTGTACCTTGAATTTGTGGAGCAGGATATACTTGCTTGTGTCAAAGCATACAGGAAAGTAAACGATGAGCTACTGCCCTGACTGTTTTTCAAAAGTAAGCTACGTAAATTTCTTGCTCTTCTTTCTATTGCTCTCAGCATAAAAAAATGGGAGTTTGTTTGGTTTTCAAATCTCCTATTTGGGATCACAGCCACAACAAACAGTTCAATTTCAGACCCAGAAACCTAACCCAAAGTGTGTAGATGATGAAGAAAATCAAACACAATGCTAGCGTACACAAGTTAAACTGTATGAAACTGGTTTTCTCTCTTAATTAACCTTCACTTGACACGTTGTTCAAGTATTGTTTTCTTAGGTGGATTTTCAGCCTCACTGAACTCCTTAAACTTCTTGCTCCCATTAAATCAATATCAACTATTTTATGATGCAGAGCTGGCTTCTCCAGTTACGAAGAAAATATTTGTCAAGTTTCTTTTTTAAAGGTGGAGTATTTTGCACTTATCTGAGGGAGTGCAGAGATTTACAGAGAAGAGCTTGTACACATGCAAATATGAAACAGGTTTTGCAGACAGGAGAAGCTACATTGCATTTACCAGAAGAGTAACTTGGGCAATTGTAGAAGAACTGATGTTCTGTTTGTTTGTTGGTTTGCATAATGGTATTCTTGGACTAACCTAAGAGTGTCAACACAAAACACAGAACTTAAAACCCCCAAAATTTTAAGATTAATGCAGACTGATTCCTGTTATATGCCTTCAGACAAGATCTAAAGGTATGGAGTTAAGTAATACTACTGCTAAAACAATGCTAAAACCAAAGAAATAAGAAGATGGGGTATGGATGTGCTTTCAGGGCCTCTGATTACTCTTTATGTTGCTGTTACTGTAGTAGTGAATAATGATGATACGATAAACATAATAATAATGATTTTAAAAGCAGTTTCAAGGCGTGTGTGTGCACTGTGTATATATGAGATTAATTTGGAAGTTTGCCAGCATGGTTGGCCATCTGGGGAAAAGGATGGCTGGGTTGCCTTGTGTAACCAAGAGAGCATTTCTGTTTCCAGGTGTGTAGGGTGAATTTGTGGGTCTGAGCTCTCGGCATGTTTGTAAGTCAGGGTCTCACACCTCAGAGCACACAGGAGAGCCAGCCTAGGACTGCCAGCACACAGAGCCATGTGGTTTCAAGACCCAGAGGAGCAGCCTGACTGTACAGAGAGGGTTGTATGAGCACACTCCTGTGTATATAGCTTTATATAGCATAGTATATAGTTATATAGCATAGTCCTGTGTATAGGATTTGTGTGAAACTAAGAGTGTATGTAGGTAAGTATCAGAAGACCCAGTGTCCTTCAAATAGTCTGTTGGCATTAAATTATTTTATTGGGGTACCTTGCTGAAGAGCTTTGGGCATCTGTGACTGCTGTCTCAGGTGGAGTGATTTGTTTTCTTTTTGATCCATCACGTGAGAATTATCTGTGGAAAGGGAGGTGCCTGGGAGAGCTACAGCTCAGCCAGCAGGTGCTTATGTAATGATACAACCCAATTTCATCATAGCAATTAGCTGTCGTTTAAATACTATTGTAATCTTGCTGATAAAGCTACTAATTGTGATAACATGCAGACATATTCATATGGAGCCATAGCATGGGAGTCTGCCTTAGGAGGAATAAAGACAACTTCACTGGAAGGCATTTCTTTGGGAAAGAACATTATTTCAGCATTTTTTCATCCTTTGTGTTTAAGCGTGGAATTTTTCCTTCCATGATGTCTCATCCTCCAGTCTATAAGACAAACTGGCAACAAATGAATGCTGGAAACTGCACAAACTCTTCTTAGCAATACAGATATGTACTGACTAAATATATTTCATACAATATCTCTTCATATATTGAGTATGTATCTATATTTATGTATGCTACATGTCTTCATAATTGGTTCTTTCACAGACCTTAGGTCATTAAACCTTGTATCATCTTCTGGTTTTGATACCAACACATGCAGGTACTACTAGTGACTGAGCTCAAGGCATTTTCTGACAGCTGTGTTGTCTGCACAGCCCTCCTCACAAATCAGGGTTTTCTTACCTGGTGGGAGGAGAGGCACATCGTGTTCTTCTTGACAAGGGTCACCACAATGCCAGGATCTACAAGCAACTGTGACTTAAAATGCAGGAGGAGGGGATACTCTGAAGGCCCTTCTCCTTTTTTTTTTTTTTTACACTTCTGAGAAAAAGAATTACAGAAATCAGTAGTTTGTATTTTCTGTTTGCCCGTGCTGAAGCACAGGGGCAGAGAAGCTGTCTTTGGCCAGAGAAGCTAATGTGCAAGCTGCTGTTTAATGAGTTGTGGAGGGGTTTCCCTGGAACCAGAATGTCTCATATCTATAACTGCACCTGCACAAAGGGGATTCTGACCCTTCTCCCTGTGCTGGTACTCATGATCTGAGATTTCCTAAGACCAACTTTGTGAGGCAGACAATACCTCTCCAGCTGCTTCAGAAAAACATTTCTGCATTTGTTTTTAAGACAGCAACAGGTCAGGCCAGAAAACTAACCTGTGATGGGCCCAAATTTAAAGCCCAATTTTTAAATTATAGGGGCTGCTTCCTTTAATTGCTGCCAGACTGCATCACATAGACCATGCTGTAAATAGAGAGGCTGCTTCCGTCAAGATGCTTTCACTAACACCAACAGACAATATTTGGTTTGAATTATACAGAATGACACCTGCATAGTTAAAAGGGAAAAAAAAGGATTTTGTATCAATGTGCATAACTTACAAAGATGCTGCAAAATAATTGTGGTGCCACAGGTATTCTATATGTACAGCAATGGAAAACACTGACTTTAACTGTGTCAGAAGTCAAAATTTTTGTGGGGTCTTTTGGGTCATTTTTTTGTTTTGGAGGATTTTGGTTGGTGGGTTGGGGTTTTTTGTTTTAGTTTTTTGGCGTTTTGGCATTATTTTTTCTTTTACTCTAAATGCCTAATTAAGCAGAGCACTAGTGAGTACAAACTTCTGAGAGTTTTATTAACAGGACTCTTTTACCTTCTTATTGGTTACTGAAAGTCAAATGTTATAAACCCAGACTTGTTCAGTGCCCGTTCAGGTAAAGATAAATGCCTGTTACTTGGCAATTTTGTGACCTTGGCATTACAAAGACATGTATGAAGGGAAACATTTTTAGAAACCTGGTGCCAATAAACTGCATATGCCCACTGTTGTAGCCATTCAGCAGCATGGTGGCACTCTTGTGGACATGGAGCCCTGCTTGACCTATAGAGCAGTAAATCTGTAGCCATGCAGTGTAAATTCAGGAAGTGCTGACTGTTAGCTACTGAAGACCTATGGGTAACATATTTCTTAAACAGGGCATTGCTTTCTTGTCTTCAATGAGTCCCAGATAAAAATTTCTGGCTTAAACTGCACCTATTGCACTTGAAAAAGCTATTTTTATTTTATTTTATTTTACTATTTTACTGACTTCACCAGGTAAGAAAACTCCACAGATGGCATATTTCTATTAAATATTTATTCTATATTGTTTTTCTTTCCAAATTATTTGCAGGTGTATAGTTTGTTGGGCTTCCCTGCTATCAAATATTTACAAGGCTTTTGCCTGTAACTCTGCATTATATTGCACAGCATGTTACACAGATAATGCACAAATTCACAGGGAGGCTGGCACTGCCCTTGTACTTTATGTTAATATTTAGTCTCTCAGACATGTAAATTACTACCTTCACTCTGGGACATAATTTCACAGCAATACATAATATTCTGTGTGTAACCTTCGGATCCATCCACATATATGAATCATTAAGGAGAGATCATCAAGAAAGGGTAACTGGGACTTAATAGTGATTACCTGACCTAACATATTCTTGATGAACCTCTGTAAATTCATCATAGTGATAGTTGTTATAGTATTGCCCATGATGTAAAACTACCACAGTTTTAAAACTGATATTCTAGTGGTAGAGCAAGAAAATGTTTTTCTCACACCATAAATTATTTTCAAGACCCCAGCTAAATTTTCCCCCTAAAATGAGATTAAGAATCTGTAACTTTTAAGATTATGAGCTCATAATCTGATATTTTATATTTTTAATTTAATTACTTTATATTTTCAACTATTACATTTCATTCTGTCAGTTTTAAATTTAGCATTGTTAAACATTTTAATAGTAATGTAATTCCAAAAAATTTAAGTGTGCTTGACAGCAGTTCAGAAGTTACTGGGAAGAAAAAAGGAAGACAGACACGTAGGTAAACACACATATAGAGTAGGATCACATACACCTTTGTGTGTGTGTTTTGTGGCATATAGACAACCAGCAAATTGATCTGTGGAAAAGACATCAGGTAGGTATAAAGTTGCTGGAGATCTGACACAGATTTTAAAAAGTATCTGTATGTTTGTGTCAGCTATGAGTTTG
Organism: Cinclus cinclus; assembly: GCF_963662255.1. Classification (NCBI taxonomy): domain Eukaryota; kingdom Metazoa; phylum Chordata; class Aves; order Passeriformes; family Cinclidae; genus Cinclus; species Cinclus cinclus. Next base: position 27,205,166 of record NC_085046.1, read on the forward strand.
GGTTTAGACTGTCTTACATATAAAGATGATCCCAATTATTTGATTACTGCAACAATGCATTAGTATACAGATATTTATGCAGCAGCACCTACTCTCTCTCTGCATAGAATTTATTATTCTCTTATACAGGTTTTAGGGAACAAGCCAGAGCTTCCTGAGTGTGATGATGATGATGACGAACTAGCTGATATCACAAACAGGAGAAGTGCTAAGCTATATATGGTAAGTTATTTATTTATTTATGTACTTATAATTAGGTATGCTCGACAGTAGTCATGCTTTTATTAATTCCTTCCTCATATATGGAGTTCTGGCTTCATTTACAGAACTGCTCTTATTTTAGTTTATTTGCAGCCAATGGACAAGTTTCTCAAAGGTTTCTCAAGATAGTACAGGTAATTTGAGGGAAGAAAAATGGTTTACATTTCTGTTTACTCAGGAAATAAGCATAGCCTATGAACCACGCAGTGCAAGTCAAAGCAGAATTAACTGCTCTTAAATCATCCTGTCTTCTTAATTTTAACAGGGAGACTTTTAGTAGTCATATATGACTTAGTTATTCTTAGCAGAGTTCAAAAGACGGACAGTTACATTGTATTTTATATACCTATAACTTTATTCCTTTCCTCATCATCACTTAAGAAGGAGGGTTTGGCTAACAAGTGGAACACTGACATGACTCAACACAGGGGGTGCTACTGGATCCCCATGTGTGTGACCCTGTGGGTGCCATCTACAGTATTTTGAAGCTGCTGTGAAATGTGAGAGGGGATGAATCACTCCCTCTGCAGCTCCTGCCCCACACAGACCATGGGACAGACACACCTCTGTCCCTGCCTCTTACAGGATTTTTCCACTACCCATAGGTTTATGTGGAGTTTACAAGAAGCCTGTATGAGGTGATCACTGTTACAAAGCCACATGTAGTCATGCAATACACACTATGTATTGTGCTTAGTTCACATTAATCACTCCTTTCATGCCAAAAAGTCTGGTGCATATTTCTCTTCATAGCACAGGCTTAAGGGAACAAAAATGGAAAACAAAAGAAGAAGGCCTGCATATATGATCAGGACCATTGAAGTAAAACATAACTATAGAGAAAATGAATTTTTGAATCCTAAAAACTCTGAAATTTCTGTGGATATCTGATAAGTTAGTGTTAGTACACAGGTCGTGCTAGCAGAGCTCTTTTTGCTAGATTTAAATGTGTTGCAGCATAACAGTGATTGTCAAAGGCAAGAGGCAGGTTTATGGTGAGCCCTCAAAGTAGGTATAATGGTTGATTTTTGCTTGCTGTTTGCAGTGGTAATTTCCTCTTTGTACTTCCATAATATAAAATACAAGATATAATGGTGTGTCTAATATTTAATTATGAAAGGAAATAAAGAATGGTAGAAAAGTAATTGCAATAGTAATAATCTATTTTCACTAGTAATAACTGATCTTTTCAGCTACACAGGAGTGATTCTTAAAAGGTTTTAAATGTCTACATGAAGTTCCAGTGGTGGTAGAGGGTACAAAGCAGATTCTGCAACAGGTCTTACATTAGCGTTTCCAATTAAATACCAGCAGGTTATAAATGTAGGCATTTCACCTGTTAGTGTCAGTGTAGGACTATTTTATTATGGTTCCAAATGCTGTTGTTCAGCATGTACATGTGCCTTTGGCTTCAGTGTGAGTTGCTTCACAGCAAGGACAATACCAGTGGAAGAGAAACATATTTATTTTAAGAAGCTGTGAGAGAAGGATCCAACAAACTCCCTAAAATTAACACTACATCTCCCTCTATTGGACGCAAAATGAAGTGAAACAAACAAAAAAATCATTAGCCTACTTTAATACCCAGCAGCACACAAATCTCATATAGCCAGTTATATCGGAATGGCAGCTGATTTTTATACTAATTTCAGATAAAATAATTTGTCTATCAAATCCAGAGTTGATCTATATTTGAAATTACTGTTTTCTTAGGTGTCAGATGCAAGTGGATCCATGAAGGTGTCCTTGGTAGCAGAGGAAAACCCCTTCTCTATGGCTATGCTTTTGTCTGAGGAGTGCTTCATTTTGGACAACGGTGCTGCCAGGAAGATCTTCGTGTGGAAAGGTAAGAGATCACTTGTATTGCACATGCAGAAGCTATGCAGAGATAACTAAGGACTTGACACAACAGCCTTGGGACACTAGCAAGGATTTAATACTGGCTGGACACTGTACCCTGCACACTGCTCTTCCCTGGTATGGACAAGGGTTACTCACTTGTGTAAGGACCTCAAGAATGAGTCTTGTCTAAGGACCCTATTTTTGAGATATCTGTAAGCTTTGGTGATGAAATGCTTATCTAAATGGCAAGCACAAAGAAAACATAAATAATTCTATGAGTTCTCTGTATTGTCATCAAATCCCTATATTCTGGGAAAAAATCTGGACACTGAACATTCCATTTGGGTAGACATCTTCACAGAGGTGTGAAATTGAAAGGTGCATGTCCAGGACATAAACTAAAAGCATAAGCTTGCAAATACTTCGATGACTTTTTTTTTCTTGCAAATATTTCTCTGAGGTATCATCACTTGTCAATTGCTTTGTCTGAATGTTTCCCTGGAGAAGAATACTACTACTATGGAATTAGGTCTTGACACATTGCAGCTGTATTGCTGTAGTGCTGCCATTAAATCCAGTGCTGAGTATCTCTGAGGCAGCTTATTAATTATTCTTTGGCATTTTTATTTTGTTTTATCGTGTGCAATACCAAATAATTACTTGATGCATTTGTCAAGTCTCTCAAGTCAGCCTAGGAAGCATTGCAAGCATGTTGCTTGAAAACTTTATTTGTGGTTAGGGAAACATTCTTTAAAAGAAATTTGGGGAGCATTGTGCTCAGATGGCTTATGGTCTGTCTAACCACCTGATTGCCAGCTGTCACTCTATATGACAGCTTCTAGAAGAACCAAGCGAACAGGGTCAGGCATAAAATAAATAAAATATTATTTAGGTTCTTTGACTGTGGCTCTGTGTGCTCCTTTGTGTATCCTCAGTTTGCTACTGCCAATAAAAAAAAATGTGTGGAAAACCCCCATTATACTGTGAGTCTCACCCTTGCAGCTATCATCTCTGCTGGAAATCTTCAGGCCACTAAGCTGAGAAGTGTGAATTACTTCAGTAGGCATCATTCTGAATGGAAATACCTTTTCAGAGCACGTGATTAGACTGTGAGGTCTTTGGAATGTAGTCATTGCTGGGACACAGACCCTCTAGACAGGGTCAGTCCCACAGAGATTTCCAGAGATACTTAACACTGAGCAAGGCTGAACAAGGAGCAGTGGATAGGGAAATGGATAAATTGCAAAGCCCAGCCAGACAAAACAGGAGTTTATTTTACTCTTTTGCACTGCCTGAAGAAGTGGAGGCAGTTCAGCTTTACTGTCCATCTTGCAGCCCAGCAAAGGAAGGGTCAGAGAAAAGACCCAGGGTACCTTGAGCCAAGTAAGTATTATTAACCAGTTTTTATTTTTATAGAAACATGAAGTAAAACAAAATTCCCTACTTTTCTCTCTTTCTTCTTCTTTCTTTCTTTTTTTTTGTTTTGTTTTGTTTTGTTTTTCTTTTTCCCCTTTAAATTAACTGTTTTCAAGGCTACTGCAGAAACGTTTTGGCCATTCAACTTCACATGAATCTTTTTGCTCCTGCAAAGTACAGCATTTGATTTGTGTTGGTTCTAGACTGAGGGAAGAGCAATGTCAAAGAGAAGCTGACTCGAGGACTTTTTGTTTTTTAAGGTTCTGTGGGCTTATTGCCCTTTCCCATGTACAGTTATCCTTTTGTTTTAATCAGGCAAAGATGCCAACCCTCAAGAGAGAAAAGCTGCCATGAAGAATGCTGAACAATTCATTCAGCAGATGAATTATCCTGCCAACACACAGGTGCGATCTGTTTATGGAGGTGATACCAGGAGAGATTGAGCTCTGCTAAAGACATTATTTTTAAGTCAGCAGAAAAAATATTTTAAGGGCTTATAAGACATAAGGGCAATATTTCACATATAACTAGAAAAGTTTCTGTTTGAGTAACTGTGTCAGTTTTCTGTTTTCCTTCTGTTTCATGTGTCTTCCTTCATTTCAGATTCAAGTCCTTCCTGAAGGAGGTGAAACACCAATGTTCAAACAGTTTTTCAAATACTGGAAGGATAAAGATCAAAGTGATGGCTTTGGCAAAGTACATGTCACAGAGAGAGTGGCTAAAATTGAGCAGGTTGAATTTGATGCTACCAAGTTACATGAGTCTCCACAAATGGCTGCCCAGCATAACATGGTAGATGATGGTTCAGGGAAAGTAGAGGTAATTTTCATGTTGTGATAAATTTTATCTTATCTATCTAATGTATTCTGCAACTTGTAATGGGCTAAACTGCTACTCTGTGTTTTATTTTTTATACTGTTGTTTAGATTAGCACTGTATTAGTAGAAGTGTTACTTCTAGCACCACAAAAGATACTTTGAAGTAGAAGGTGAATATCTGCTGTATGCTAGGTTGTGTTCTTTTGGTGTTTGTGAAAGTGTACCAGTCATCAAGAGAAATCGAACACCAGAAATATTACCTCTTCTACACAATACCTTGTAAATATTTACTTTAAATATGACTCCTACTCCAAAGAAAAACTTCAAGCTCATATCAGTTTGAAATCTGGAATGGGAAGACTTGCACTTGGAATCAGAATCCATTCTGTGTCTTTATCTAGGCATCCTGCTTTCTAGAGGAGCCTTCTTAGTCCCTATTGTGTCTCTCAGGTAGCCTGGATTTGGAGAGGAAAAAGATGATTGTACAGTCTTACTAGAACTTTCTATATCCCACTTCAGGACTATCTTTGGGCTACACAGGGCTGGCATGGCATTGTATCAACATGGCCTGTTGAATGCAAATTGCATGTTGGGCTTCTGGAAGAAAAAGAAGGGATGAATACCTATAGTCTCATTGGTGTATTTTCTGTGTTTCTGACCTCACGCTTGGGATGGTCCATAGGCTTGAGCAGCCATTTGTTAGCTGAACTGGGCTACAATGAACGAAATAGGAAGAAATCTGCCTAACACCACATTATCTGACTGCAGTGTGCCTCTCCTAAATGATATGTTAGTTTTATGATGTTGTGCCATACTGTCACCTTAAGGTGTTAAGAAAGTTCAGCATAGCGTTGTGAAGTGATTGTGTAGCAACAAACCATCAAGACAAAGTGAAGTGTACTGCAGTCCCTTGTTGATGGTTGTCATTAATTCAGTGGGCACTGGGTGCATTTACCTACTTCATGAAGAATCCTCCCTGTTTCTATTCAATAACACTTGGGAACAGAAAGGACACTCAAGGGATAAGATAATAAAATACTTCGGGAGAAGTCTCAGGATGAAGTTCAGCAATCTCCAGTGATTTCCCTGTTTCCCAGATCTGGCGTGTGGAAAGCAGTGGCCGAGTTCCTGTGGGACCTGAGACATATGGACAGTTCTATGGGGGTGACTGTTACATTATCCTCTACACTTACCCTAAAGGGCAGATCATCTATACATGGTATGTTTGGTTGCCTTTGCACAGACCTGCAGTGTGTGGATACTATTTTTTATGTTGACTTTATGTCCTTTTGAGTAGAACGTACATAAATGTGAGATCATTCACTGTGAGTTTGTCATACAGCACAAGCTCTGAGTTACTTTGAAGCTAAATTTAACCATTGTCTTTCTCCTTGTCTTCCTCAGGCAAGGAGCCCATGCTACAAAAGATGAACTGACTGCATCTGCATTTCTGACTGTTCAGCTGGATCGGTCATTAAATGATCAGGCTGTGCAGGTTAGTGTTTTTTGGATAAAATCCAACAGATCATGTGATAAATACAAATTTGGAAGAGAATTGAAAGGAGGAGCTAGCATTTAAAGACTGGAAATGCCAATTGCTCAGGTCTGTGTCAGGCCAAGCACCATGGGATCCTGTTGAAGTTGCCAGAAATTGCCCATTTTAATCGTCCTTTCTGTATGCAGTTGTCCAAAATAACAGAGATATGCCAGAACCTAAAACTATCTTTTCTTTCCTTTGATTTCCACTGTTTTAAAATTAGGTTTCAGTCCTGCCAATACTCAGAGACTCTATGCATAGCCAGTGGAGACTGAATGATAAGACTGTCCCAGGGCACCTTGTTCCAAAAAGGAGTGTGACAAGTTAATAGCTCTGTGGGAGCTGCTCTGTCTCCTTTTGATTATGGAGGAAGTTGTGATACTTAGCCCAGACAAGACATTTGACTTTTAGAGGGCCAAAACTGGGAGAACTGAAAGCCACATGAAAGACAGAAGAGGAAAGCCTGCTGGAATTGTGCAACAGAGTCTGATTATTTCCTTGCTTCAGTGAGGAACATGACTTGGGTTTTCCCATTCCATAGTGGAGCTTGCAGCTCCATGAAAGCAGGATACACATCCTTACATGCAGAAATAGAGTGTGCAAAGCAAGGCACAGGACATTGGCAACTAAAGGGTGTGAGTAGTCCTTTGCTTGACAGGATGTGCTCTCCTTATATCACTACAGAGAAGTGGTGGGTAGGTGAAGACCTGCGAGGTCTTTTTTCACAGAAAAGCTCAAGCTGTAAGATGACAAGGGACAAGCAGAAATTTTCTAGGCAGCAGGAGATAATTCTGTGATTCCCATTTCTTAATTATGAAAGAAAAAGGCTTCCCCAACCCACCAAGGTACAGTTAATTCAGATGGCAGCCCATGCTTTTAGCCACTAATCAGTTATGATTTCTGATTGAAATTATATTAAGGGAGGATTAGAACACGTTTAGATAATTACTGCTTGAAATATTCCTAACGTGCTCAATATTTGGACCATGTCCAGCACAATGTAGTCCTGCCTCATACCTAAGGCTAATATTAATCTTAAAGTAATAACAATGTTATTACTGTTGTTAACAGTATTACTACTGCAATTGTAAGGTGCTTAAAAAGTCTTTTTATTAAAGCTGAAGGAGATCCATTTCACTGCAGTAGATGTGATATTTAAAAGTACTTTCAGCCTGCAATGAGTTTAAGAATATGTATGTGTACATATCTATATGTGTATGTATATATGTACATATGTATGTTTGTGTGCATTTTTATGCCACCAGAATATATTACCTGTGCCTAACATCTCTTATCAGCATTATTTGAAAGCTTTAAGTGTGCTATTTTGTGTGGTCACTAGATGGCATGACAGTACAAATGACTACTAAAACGTTGGGCTTGCAAGAATGTTTCTTTCTGCCGTTTGGGTGATTTGGATGCTTTGAGTTTATTTGGGTTTTTGTTTTCTGGAATTTTTGGGGGTTTTGAGGTTCGCCCCCCTCCCCATTTGTAAAATCCTGCTGCAGTTTGTCCATTACAAGTGTATGTGTCTTAGGTTATCCTATGTCTACCTGTGAAATAAGTAAAAGCACTTGCTTCTGCCCAGCTGTGGCTGCCCCTCTGGGCACCCTGGCTCTCAGCTGCCCCAGCCCTCACTGAGGGCTCTCCATTTCTCCTACACTGCTGGCTACACAGCAGGTCTCATTCCCTTTTCCCCCTTTCTTTCTGGGAATGAAAGGCAGGGACTTGCAGACCTCTATGTTGGCCAATGGTACTGTTATAAAGGAAAATTAAATGGTTGCATACAAATAACTTTTATCATACATTAACCTAAAAATAGTCATTCTTCATAGTGCAATGTGTTTTTTTTAGATGGCAGTAGCATCTTCTGCATATGTAATAGAAGTTCATTTTCATCATCCATGTTATACTCTGGATAAAAAATGTATGCTACTCTTTTTTACCCTCTTGCAGATAAAACACATATAGAAATAATGAATGAAATGAACAACCATTCTCTTCAACTTAAATAGAGAGCACCTAAACTTGCAAGACAGTTTTTCAGGAGAATTAAGCCATTCTATAAAACACTATGAAATGACAGTTCTTTTGAAAATGAGTGGGGTTTTTTTATGACAGTAGATAGCAGCCATTTTAATCAGCTAAATATGGTGTTAGAAGTTTTGAGTATTTTCTTTGTGTCACCATGATTGACAAAAAAATCTCACAAATGCTGTAACTCTGTATGTCGTCTGGAACTATATTTTTAGACCTTTTCAGTTTGCCATTTCTTGTTTTTGCTAACATACTTAGCATTGTTGGGTAAGATCACCTAAGCTATTTGAAGACGGAAAATAGCCACTTGTATCCTTTTGTTTCTTTTACTGCCTTTCTTTACATATGTACAGATCCGAGTCAGTCAAGGCAAAGAGCCTGCACATTTACTGAGCTTGTTCAAAAACAAACCACTTATAGTCTACAAGGATGGGACGTCCAAGAAGGAAGGTCAGAAACCTGCTCCAGCGACACGACTCTTCCAAATCCGCAGGAACCTAGCAGCCATTACTAGGATTGCAGAGGTAAGGTCACCTGTTAGGTAAACCACCCATTCCCAGTTGGAAATGATAGAGCTGCCATGAGCTTTTCTAATTTTGTTGGGTACCAGTCATATGTGGTAGGAACACAGAACTCCAAATCTAACCCACTGCTCTATTTGACTCTGTTGAACCCGTCCAATAAACCAGAGAGTATATGCTGTAGCTGGCTGGAATCAGTCTACATCATTCAGAGGAACTGTAAGAATACAGTGAACAGTCAGTTGACAAAGAATAGACGGGAAGTCAGCAACTCCTATGAGATGGTCTTTCCTACTGCAAACAGCCCAAAGTTTTGTCCTGCAAGTCAGTTCCCTGTCTTAAATCCTTCTCTAATTTGTATCAATATAAAACTAGGGAAGAACTGAAGACCAAAAGCGTAGCAGATTAACATGTCTACACATTTTATATAAACATGCAAAATAGTAATTATATTATTTGAAGATCTGAAGAATAAAACAATATATTTTTTAATCTAGGTTGATGTTGATGCAGTGTCACTAAACTCTAATGACGTCTTTGTTCTGAAACTGCCAAACAACTCTGGCTACATGTGGGTAGGAAAAGGAGCAAGTAAAGAAGAGGAACAAGGAGCTCAATACATTGCCAATGTTCTCAAATGCCAGACCACTAAGATTAATGAAGGCCAGGAACCAGGTTCGTATGAGTCCACATGGCTGCTAATAGACAGCTGAGAACACACAGCACTGCATGGGGACAGTAGGTTTAGACTAGATATTAGGAAAAAATTATTTACTGTGAGGGTGGTGAGGCACTGGAACAGGTTGTTCAGAGAAGTGGTGGACGCTTCAGCCCTGGAAGTGTTTAAGGAGTGGTTGGATGGGGCTCTGTGCAGCCTGGTGTACTGAAAGGTGTCCCAAAGGGCATTGGAACTAGATGATCTTTAAGGTCCTTTCCAATCCAGGCCATTCTATAATTCTATGATTGTTTCTGAGCATGCAGCTGATATTGGTATTTTGACAAACTGCAGGAAGTACTGTAAGGAAACACATTCATTTTTGAGACAGCAAAGAGATTGTTTGGGGATTTTTGAGACTCTATCTAACAAGCTGAAACATCAAATGTTTAATCAGCTGGTGAATAAATTATATATCATGTATTTTAGAGGAATTCTGGAAAGCACTTGGAGGCAAAAAACAATACCAGACTTCATCACATCTCTTGACAAATGCTGAAGATCATCCCCCTCGCTTGTATGGTTGTTCTAATAAGACAGGCAGATTTATTGTGAGTATATGGTAGATACTTTCTGTTTAATTATATGGTTTCTGGTATATTTTGCCTTGGAAATCTGTGGTCATTAAATGAATTTGGGGATCTGGCTTAGTTAGACAGGACATTTGATGCTTTAAACTATCCAAATGCGATGGATGAACAGAATAATTAATACTGCAGAAGTCTGCATCCAGAGCCTGCTCCAGCCTGGAAATAGAGGCTTGCAGATGCAAAAAGATAAGGCATTTGCCCAGTCAAAAGCAATTTAATTCTTGCAGAGCATCACCAGATTGCTATCAATTTGTTGAGGAAGAGCAGGTCAGTGCCTTGCACCTTGTGTTTGTATTTGACAGTGGTGGCAAGGAAAAGAAATGCTGCTTGCCAAAAATCCCTAGCAGTCTGAAATTTTCCATAGAGATTTAAAGTGTATAATTATGCCTTTAAGGTATTGGCCTGTGCTCGAGGAGGTAGGAAAACCTACTTCCATGGCAGAAGTACCCAGAGCTATGCACTGGGTATTAAGTCTGTGATTCAGGCTTAATTGCTTACTGTATTCTAGGAGGGCAATGCTATGTCACCAGTTGGCAAGGACACACTCATTTTTAGGTAGGGGACATAGCTGTCAGTCTCCTTTAGGCACAGCACAGTCATCTGGAGAGGGATAAAACAAATAGGATCCTTTAATAAGGACTTTAAAATCTCATGAGAGTAGGAAAATGTATTCTTCTAACAAGCTTCTAAAATAGTCCTGGGAAATAGAGTAATAGGAACCAACCTCTCTGCAGTAGTCTGCTGGGAGCTATGGACTTAGCTTTTATTTAAAATTCCCTTCAAATTATATGAAATCCCCTCTCTCCTGTAGCCTTTCTCTAGTAACTGAGTCACCACCATTAGAGGTCTCAGAAGAGGCAGGTGAGACCACTCTGATCTTCTGGGCACTGTAACACAGGATGGGGAAAAGGAATGTCTTTTTCAACATCTGCTTGGCTTCCCTTTAGCACTCCTACATGACCACACATAGCCAAACCCTTGACAATCCTTTAAAAGTAGGAACCATTAGCTACATTATCCTCTCTTCTCATACAGAATAATATTAAACTGCCTTTCTATCTTCCTGCACATCCCTGGAAGAAGCAAGCAGTCTGCCTTTTCTTTGGGGACTAATCCTCAATGGCTTAGTCAACGGTAGTGTCCCATTGTCAAGTGACTGGAAAGTGTGGTTGGGTGTGTATGTCATCTCTGAGCTCACTACTGCAAACCAAAGCAGTTTCTTTTCCTAATTAATGAATGTAAGCTTCATGAATGTATCAGCTGGTATCAGCTTGGTTGGTTTAAATTTCCCTGTCTCCTTCTTTTGGCAGACATCAGTCCCAACTTCACAGTAGTCAACAATTATAATGTGGATCTTTGCCTCTTCTGAGGATATATTACCAATTCTGAAAAACTGAGAGCTGATTTTATAGGACATGCCATTATGTGATTTGTTTAATTGCAGAGAAACACCCTTAACATATTCGTCAAATCAGTTTAGGGTTTGATCTTTAGGAGCCAAAGGAATCTATCTCTGCCCTTAACATTATAAAAATAGGTTAGGTCTTTGAAAAATTGTATGTCTTGATAAATCGTTAAAAACAAAGGAACACCCTCAAAACATATTACCCTTTCTAGATTGAAGAGGTCCCAGGAGAATTCACTCAGGAGGATTTGGCTGAAGATGATGTCATGTTGCTGGATGCTTGGGAGCAGGTGAGATGTGTACTTGACCACTGCTTTTTGTGATAACAAGGATAGTCCATTCTTAATCACGTAGTTTGTAGGATGGGAGGAACAGTCACCTTGACAGAATGGAAGCAGTTTTGTTTTCTTTAAATTATACCAGAAGGAGCTATACTTTTTGAGCTATATGTTGTGCTGGTTTTCACACATGCAATTGAAGTTCCAAGCATAATATGAGACCATGGCATGCACTTCCTATTTAAACCAATGGAGGCTGCAAGAGAAAAGCCTCAGCAGGGTTCTGGAAAGGGTCCTCAATAGTGTTCTTGAATTTATCACAAAAAAATATTAATATTTTTTAAGTTTTTGTATTAAATGTATTTAGAATCCACTAAATCCTTGTAGCAAGAGCCACCTACAAAAAGTCCTAGCAGAGAAAGGGAGCAATACTAGATAGACTCTTATAAAAACTTCTTCATACTAGAAAGTGAATGAAGGGTGAGAGAAATAATCTCCATAATTTCCAAGTTCACTGAAAATGTGGAGAGTTTTTTGAATGACAAACTCAGTGCAGATGTAGAGAAAACATCTGTTTCCCACAGTATATTCTCTCTATCCTTCCTCTCCTCTTGGAGGGAAAGAGAAGGCCCACACCCTATTTGTCTTCTTCAGCCTAACCCTTAAAGAACAAAAGACTGAGGTTTTTGGAAATAAGAAGGAATGTCCATGGTTCATGTGAAAAGGAGTGATGGGGGGGGTGGTGGGGAAGAGCTGGGTGGAAAGCAGTTGGGACATACCAACCCAGATAAGAAGTCCTGGGACATGTAGCTGGTTTCCAAGCAAATCCTGGAGAGAAAAAAAGGGGTGTAGGGAATTGCAGATCAAAGCTCTTGTTGCTGGGTTTTTCAGTTGGCTACCTAGCAGTTACCTAGGGTAGCACATACCACAAGGCACAAATGTTGATGTGCTCACAGAGCTCAAACCTGAGACTACCTGCACCCAAAGAGCAATTTCCTTGTAAAAGTGTAAAAGATACTTACGGAAAAGATAATTAGAGATCATTTCATCAGAATGAATAAAGGTCTGGCCTTCCAGTGGCACAGAGAGCAGTGAAATTTCGGAGGGCAAAACTACACTTTCTCACAAGGGAGAAAATAACATCAGTTGTGATTTGTGAGAGTTCTGTATCTCTGCAGTCTTTTTATAGCATGTATTCTTTCTCCTAGAGGAATCAACTATTTTGTACTTTACCAGCTGTACACAACGTTCTTATAACACCAGGGGAGTTAAGTCTTTCCTCTGTTTTCAGGTTTTCATCTGGATTGGGAAGGACGCTAATGAAACGGAGCGACAGGAATCTGTTAAATCGGGTAAATCAAATCAATTTGGCAGATTTCTGAGTGAAGTAGCATCAATATTACTTAACAAAGGGGAAAATATGATGTAGAAGAAATCTAGTTATGTTTAAAGTGTTACTGAGCTTATTAGGATTTAATACAGGAGATGATTATTTTCACCTTTAAATGTGCTTTAGAACTCTGTAAGTTTATGAAGGATAAAATTAATCAAGATAGCATTACTGGGCTGCAGAGCTTTTTAAATAATGTATAGGAGAGCCCTATGAAAAGTAACTGCACTGAAAAGAGAAGGAATTTAAAAGATGGTCCCTACTGACCTGCACCCTCAATAACGTATATGGAGAAAGGATTGCCAGCAAGTCCTTATAGTGCCACCCTTCACTAAGTTAAATCTGCAGGAGGAAATTCCAATTACAGAACAAACAGAACAAATCAAGACAACTTACATGGCACGTACCTCCTTGAAAAATCGTGTGTCATCCCTGGTGTGACTTATTACAGCTGAGCTATTCTGACAAAGTTCATGCTGAAAACCCTTGCATGTGCTTCCCTGGAGCAGCTAGGTTACCTGGCTGTGTTTCCATATGTATTAATGTCATGTTGAGATGTCAAGGAAAACTACTCTCACTGGCTTTTACATGGACAAAATGAGAGTGAAGCTTGTGCATCCTCACAGCATCAGCAAATGCTTTCTCCTGATTAAGAGTGAAAACCCAACTGTACGGCAACAGACTACTCAGAAGCAATCCCTCTGTTTTAACTTCATGGAAAATTCCTTCTCTGCTAGCTGGGAAAAATCAGCCTTTACCTGATCATCTCATTGCCTTTGAAATAATTAATTGACTACTGTATTATAGCAGCACTGTGTTCTTTCACTATGGCTTTTAATGTATTTTTTATACCAAAGGAACGAACTAATATATTCCATCTTTTATTTCCTGTCTGTTTTTAGCCAAACGCTATATTGAAACAGATCCTTCTGGCAGAGATAAGGGAACCCCCATTGTAATTGTGAAGCAAGGGTATGAACCCCCCACATTCACTGGCTGGTTCCTGGCTTGGGACTCAAACAAATGGAAGAACTGATCTCTCCAAGGAGACTCCAGCTTCAAACCAAAGAATGATCAGAGCCCAGCTACTTTCTAGTATTTTTAAGCATAAGCTTATGCAGCAATACAATGCGTCTGTTGTTACACTTTCCTGAGCTTTGATGTATTTCTGTGAATAACCTAAAAATCCTTAGCACTGGAAAGGATAAATGGTAATTTTAAACTGGCCAAATGGGGTGAATGGGGCTTTTCTAGTAGTAAATACAGAAAGTGTTACCAATCTTTAATCTTAAAAGAAAGAAATACATTTTCTTTAATCTACTGATTCTTTAAAGAGAAGCTGTGGATCAGTTTCTTTAAATGTGCTAAAATGGACCAAATTCTCTCTTCCCTTAAAAATCCAAATTAATGCCACAGAAATTCCTTCAGATTAAGGTCAAGATAATACTGTGCAGAATTTGGCCTGATAGAGGAATAAAACTATCCATTGCAAGGAAAGGACTGCACATGATTTAATTACTAGCCCCACATATTGCTACACTCATTAAAAATTTCAGAATACGTCTGATCCACAGTGGGAGTTGTGGCTCACAGGGAGCAAATAATGGATGGATGAGTGGATGGATATTTGGAGAAAGCTGTGCTTGACACATGTTTGTCCTGTTAATGCATATGTGTGTGGAGCATTAGACTGAATACTGTCAGAATATGAAATTGACAAAGGTTTTTTTGAGGCACTGTCTAGCGTATTGTGATGAATTCTGTTAGATTTATCTCTGAACCAGCTCCAGCTCCACCAGGTCTTTTTAACTAAAGCTCTTAAACGCATTGTAGTGCACTAGTGCTTTGAAGTGGAAGCAAAAGTAACAGCTTTGAAAACACATACTCTGCCTTAACCAGACTGCTCTCAAGCCATACTTCACCTCAGTTGCCTTACTCAGCAGTACTCACTTATTCTTCAGCATGCAGACTGTTCACCTTGTCAGGTGCAGGATGTCCTTCTAATTTTCTGTGCAGGTGTTAGACAAATATCAAGCACATCAAAAGCAAGGAAACCCCTACTTTTGTTAGCATTTCTGGGAATTAGGAATGTGAGTATGCACCATAGAATATGGCCTTCTCCTTTTCCTCAGGCACACTTACTTGAGCTTTTTATAATTCTTGTGAATTTAAAAGTATGTTTTCAAAGTGGCTTTTATTGTAACTCAGCCAGAAAGAGTATACTTAAGGGCAGTGGGAAAACTTCTTTCAAACCTTTATCACTTCTTTGATCACTTATCCAGTAATGCTTGTACAATTTGAACAGCCGTAAATCATACCAATGTGGCTTTTTAATGACAGCATTTCAGCATTTTTATTCTTCTTGTAAGTAAGGTTGGCAAGTGAAATTTTAGACATTTTTGTATTTTTTAACATGATTGGGATTTTAAATCAGGGTAATGCAAAAGAGTGAATTTAGTCTGAACTTATAATACCAATGACAAAAGAATAATGGAGCTAAGAGACTAATTATAGGAGTTAGCTTTAAACATTTGTTGTAATGTCTGCTAATATAGCTGGGCTGTAT
The DNA here is from genome assembly GCF_963662255.1 of Cinclus cinclus. Taxonomy (NCBI): domain Eukaryota; kingdom Metazoa; phylum Chordata; class Aves; order Passeriformes; family Cinclidae; genus Cinclus; species Cinclus cinclus. The sequence goes on from NC_085046.1 coordinate 27,220,542, forward strand.
GTGAATGTAATTTCATTTAAAATAAAGTTACAAACACCTGTATTCTATATGCCAAGCTGATCTTCCTCTCTCTGACATATTGTAGGGCAGTGCTTCCACTGGCATCTGGCAAGACTTCCTGAAAACCTAAGTAGGTACCTTCCTTTTAAAAGGGCAGTGCAGTGAGAAGTTACTTGTTTTGAGTTTGGTGCCATTTTACCCAATGGAAGCTTAACTCTTCTCAACAACTTGACAATTACAAACCTAAGTGAAAAATCTAAGAACTGGTGCTTATTAGGTTATTTTCATCTTTAAGAAAAAACACCATTGTTATTACTCAAACTCTCTGGCTTTATAACTTTTCACTTGCAAAAACAATTGAGTACAGAAATAACTGCTTTATAAAATAGGAGGAAATAGATTTATGTTTGTTTTTAAATGATACATCTTGCTTTTTATTTGTGAGAGTAGATAAGATGTCCTTCTCCTGCTGGAAGGAGCACAAAGACCTTTTCAATGCCTCAGCCACTGAGCAGCCTGTAATTATCTGATTGTCATCTTCAACACATACATATGATTCTTCTCATTTTTAAAAAATAACAGTCATAGTAGCTTCTGAGCCAAGGATTAGACAAGATTTGTCCTTCTTGTACATAAACATCTTCCGGGACACTGAGGGCTCTGAACTGGCACAGTCTGCCAGTATATTCTCCAGCACTATGAAAGCCTCTTTTCTGTTCCCTCACACAAGACAGAGGAGCTTTTGTGATCTCCTGGCCTGGACTTTTGAGTTTGTAATACATTGTTCTGGCATGTTGATTACTGATGTTGAGAAGAGCATTGAGAGCTCATAAGGGAACAGTGTTCTCCACTGGGCTTTAAGCACAACAGCTGCTAGCAACATTGTTCTTGGGTTTACTTGCCAGTGAGGAAGTTTATTTTTCATATGTATATGCACAATACACACAAAGATGTATTTCTTTCTCTCAATAAGAAGAAGAGAAGGAGGGAGGACAGACAGGATGGACTATGAGTGCTTGGAAATGTCAAAGATTAAGCTGTTTTCAAGAAAATATTTAAACACCTAACTTTATGAATATACATTTCAAACCTATCTGCCTGGTTTTCATAATAGAAAAAAGTATTGCAGATGTGTATACAGTCAAGTTCAGTCAAGAATAAGCTATGTCTTGCAGTATTATCACACAGTAATAGTATGTTCACTCTACTTGTGGCAGAATTAGACCCTGATTTAGGAGTTTCATTATGCTACTACCAAACAGAAAGCATTCATGTTCTGTCGGCTGTAAACACAGCATAATTTTTCATCTCTATTTCATTGCAGTAGAAAGATGTTAGGAATCCTTAGAACTAAGATGACATCATAGTACTATGTAGTATTTATATTACATAAAATACCATAATTTTAGAAGAATAACTACAGATTATGCACAGCACAGAAGTCAGCTTCTGGAATCACTGCTCTAAATACCCATTTTGACCATAGCACATAGTGCTACATAGAATTAGATCTGCTGTAAATGTTTACATTAAATGCAGCTAAATTCAATTGAATGGTTTGATTTCTTGCCAGTGCAGACTCACAGAGGCTTCAACTATAGCAAGAAAATGCTGGTGATGGGAGATGGTAGACAGTAGGAATATAGTGCTCTCTCCCACAGGAGAACTGAGGAATCATACAGAAAATGTTTTGCTCACTAGACTGCAGCAGGAGATACTATGCTCTCAGACATCTTTAGACATCTTTACAGGCTAGAGGAACACTTCTTGTTATGAACTTTGTAATCTTCTTGTAGTCTTCATTTTTACTGAATGTAAAAGAATTAAAAAGAAAAATTGTCCCAAACAAGGCTATTCTTTTTCATGGACTGAAATTCTTCCTCAGAGTTGACTTCTCTATAGCAAGGTTCTGAAAAAACCTTCAAACTTTGCTTTACAATACAAATGTTTCAGCAGCATCTCACTGAAGTTCTGCCTTTATGGCTTAATTGAGCCAAATGCAAGTGTATAAGCCAAAAAATTATTATCTAATAAACCCATAACTAGATAATACTTTCCTGTGCTGACTCTACAAGTCCTTGCATTTTCTTTTTTAAAGACAATAATTTTGTCTTTAGACAAAGAAATAGTACACTTTTGCCTTCTTACGGCATCAGGAGTTCTGATGCTAAAATCAAAGGAACTTCTGAAAACACAATCAGATCTTTAATCTACTACAGGTCCTTAATGTTGAATTACATCCCCTCTTGACCAGCCTAAAGTTACTTTGACCTTCTCTGCCTATTGCCCATTACCTTACGCTAAAAATGAAAATACTATACTAACTTCAATTAAAGCTTCCAAGGTGCAAGGAGGTGAAGAGCTGACCAATGGGAACTGCAAGGCCCACCACGGCATAAAATTAATGGATTATTACTTTGGCTCTTCTCCCTCTGTTTGTCATTTTCCTTTCCACATTAAAGCATATTTGCATTGCAGGGAGGAAAAAATTGCTCCTACAGAACAGAATATGTAAGCTGATTTTTTTTTAAATAATAATAGCAGACAGAGTTATTCCAGGGGAGCAAGCAGAAGGTGAAACAGTCTATATCAGGCTTCTTCCTAAACACATCCACACTTCCACCCTGTGAGTGTTCTCTCCTCAAAGGGTTGCTATGAGTGTACTGAGAACCACAGCACTGTACATTTTACCACCACATTTAATCAGTCAACAGTGAAATTTGGGCCTCTGTGCACATGACATGAAAGCATTGATTTTTATTGTTTGTTAAACTGCAGATCACTGCCTCAAAAATTAGATGCTTGGAGGCAAATGGGGGAGACTGCAACAATCTGAACAGCATCCCACTGAAAGAAAGGCCCAGAGACACACTTTTGCTTTTGCAGTAACAATGATTTGATTATTTTAAAAAAGGCCTCTTGATCGGTGCTAGAAGAGCACAGCTCTCTTTGCTGCTCTCCAACAGATACCACAGAGATGACTCAGAATGATTTATCAGAATTTGGCAATACTAACATCAAGGCTGGATGCAATCAGGTAATTTTTGCATTGTCTGCCCAACAGTTCACCATGCTTTGTGTTGTCTGATACCCTTCCTACAGAACAAGCAGCTACAGAAACAGCTGTCGTGACAATAGACCACTGATAGGAAAATTACAAATTTCCTTCAGGCTTAGATTTTCACAGAGGTGTCTCAGAAAGGTCCCAGGTTTCCTGTAGTGGGCGTTGCAGCACATCAGAGTCCCCATTCAACCAGCTGAGTGGGCTATAGATACCTCTGATTGCTATCCTTCCCAACACTAACCAGCTACTCTCCCACTGTACTTGGGCAAGAACTGGCAGTGAATGTCCTACCAGCAAGAAGAGGCAAGAAGCCCACTCTAACAATCCCATTCTCTCTTTCTAGATAGGCCCAGGCAGCCTTCTGCTGCCAGACTGTCCCATCCTAACATTTGCAGATGCACTTCAGCATCCAGGTAATACTATGTGTGAATTCCCAAAACTCAAAGTGATCTTTTTTTTAAAGATTGTGTGAGGAAAGGTGATGAAAAGTCGTCTGATATTCAAAGCAGCAAACTGGGATTCTGAGACCTCTATTTCCTGTTGTCTGCATGAAGTGAATCACTGAATTTCAGTCCTATTCTCTACCTATTGAGGATTTCCTCAATCCTTTCCCCATTTATTTAAGTTGCTCTGTCTCTTACCATGTGTTTGTAGAGTGCTTGACCTAGTCAAGTCACTTCTCAACACTGTCATCTTGTAAGTACTGCTCATAATCCAGACAGTTGCCCAGGTTATTGGTGCCAGGCTGCATAGACTTGCTCAGAGCAGGATTAGACGAGTGTGATGCCTCAGAGACCTGCTGAAGAATGTGTGCAGTTCCACCAGCCATGGCATTAGGGCAGAAGAGGAAGGACAGAGGCCCACTCAACTGAGGAGTAAATTTTTTGTGTTATAACACAATATAAGCTAAAATAGATCTCTCGCTCTCACCTGTTCAGCCTTAACACTCAATGAAAGCTGTAACTATGGGTGTATCTGCATCAGGTCCATAAAATTCCTCTCCAGATTGGGAGCAACTGCTCTGGGGATTATAAGTATGAAGCAAAGATAAGGGTCTGCTGAGTTTACAAAGAAATAGCAAAATCTTCAGGTGCTTCTTCAACTTGGTTAATGAAAAGATTTGCTTTTGAAAAGGGTGGCATCTGTTGTTAAAGACACAGGGCCTCTCTGCAGTACAGCTAATTTTGTTTCTGGCAAGTGTTGTTTTGTGGTTCACTTAAGGACTGTGACTGTTGATAATGTATTGGATCTTTCTTTCATTATTACTGAATTATGCTGGGTAGCAGACATCCACGGACATGGTTTCAGTCCAGAGACTGAGCATGAGCCGTCCTGTCCACAGTCAAGGGTATGAATGGAGAGAAACAAGAAGTGCTCACTGACTGCAGATGGAAGGATGAAGATTACTAAATTTCTTGTTCATTTTGAAGCTTGCATTTAAATTTTTTTTAAAAAAAACATTTTTTTGCATTTAAATGTTTTTGCATTTAAATGTTGTCTCCATTCTTCAACAGATATTTGCTAGCTGCTGCTATTGGTTTCACACAATTTCATCACTCTGGCCCAGTGAAAGCTTGGAGTTAGGGCCTCTGTGGTGACTGCTAATGGTTATCGTTTTATCTCAACTCTGACTTATCACAGGTCTGAAAAACACAGGAACACATATATGCTTTATGTGCCAGACTGCTGTGCCTTCAATCAATCCTCAGCAAGGACTCAAAGATGAATGATTTGCAGGGAGTGCTGTGATGCTAACTTAAAAATCCCTGTATCTACAGTTGTTCTGTGATGAAAGACTGCAGATATCAGTGTCCCTAAGCAGAAGGGCAGAGCTCTTTAAGTGACCCTCAGCACGCAAAATCTCTCAGATTTAGTAACAGGCTTTCACAGAATGACCTATGGCTTCAGAGGCCTTCTATCAGTAAACCAGGAGGAAGGGATATAACCATTTGTCCTCTTTAAAGCCTCTTCATGCTTCCTCTGAAGATTCTGTTTGGGATTGCATCTAATCATGTGCTGAATGTATCATATATTTATTGTATACCATCTGAAATACAAAATCTTCAAAGCATAAAGACTTCCTTAAACAGATTTCTTTCTGTTTGCGGTATGTCCATACTTATTTTTTCCTTACATAAGGAGGTATTATTTATTTGATTTTTCCAGCAGTAGACAGGCCTTAAACAAAATAATTCATTGAGAAAAAAAAATATTATGTTCATAGTATCCCACTGCTGCTTCAGCTCCCTAGAGTCCTGTCTGGACTCTTGATCTTCTGTGATCAGTCCAGGTAGAGGTGAAGAGGAAGGCCTTCAGAGAGATGAAAACTGCAGAACTTATCCTTGCAGCATTTCAACTACTGGCTTCTTGAAGTATTGCCTCCCTTCATTGGAGTTCAGTAACGCAATTAAAATCTCAGCTAAACAATCTGTTCCTCCACAGGTTTGTTTATTTGCATTTCCTACCTTGTTTAAAGCCTGCTAAGTAGCGTGGTGTGGCTATGAGAGCCAGAGAAGGGGAAACCTATATTCTGATAAAATACTGTGATGTCAACAAAGGGCTTAAAAAATTATGCATTTAAAAACTGGTATTTTGGCAGGGTTTTATGTGAGTTTACAATCGTAGTGGTAGAAGCTGTGCCAAATTCTCTGAAAGGCTTCTCTTTTTCAGTATTATGGAATTGGAACGTATGATGTGGCTTGTTTGAATCATATTCCCTGGGAGAGGAAATCAAAAGCTACTTTGCAGGGACAGGTTTTATAAGGTCTTCAAAGTGAGTTTACTGTTGTTTCCCTCCAAGAATTGAAACCTAGGATGTGAAAGAAAGCTTTCTGCCTAGCACCCCCATGATTAGCTTTCAAATAAATTTTCAAGTTACTTAGCTTTTAACATTTAGCAAGCAGTAGGCCAAATCTTGCATTCACTGAAGTAATTTTGAGATTTACTGTTAACTTAAAAAGAACACATGGTGAGCTGATAAGATTTTAAAAATCTGGACTACAGTTGAGCAAGATGAAATTATTCCTCCCCACCCCCACAGTGTTTGTCTTACTTGAAACATTCTTTCATCGACCTCTCTTTGGTTCTTCTTCCCTTTTTCATCTCATCATAAATACAAACCTGGGAACTCCATATGATAAGGGCTGGCTTTCCTCTTCCTTTTCCACACTGTAATAGGCTCAGATTTCACACTGAACCTGTTAAGTATTGTAACTGAAAAGAATTCTCTCTTTTTTTTCCTTTAATTTGGCTTGAATTTTAGAAACTGCAACAAATATCCAGTATTTAAGTATACAATGCCCAACATTTCTCAATGGAAGAGACTGAAACCTTCTTGCCACAGTTCAGGCTAGTGAAACTGTCCTCAGCCCTGGGGGGAAAGAGCTCCTTTGGAGGCACTGAAACTCTGTAGTTCTTATCACTGGCAACCAAACAACTCTGTTTGGGCTTGAGAAAAATCCAATCTAGAATGCTTAGCTCTCATTCATATTCTGCTGACTGAAGTTTACTTTTCATACCAGAAATCAAAGCAAAGGAGCATTTGCTCTTTCCATTCCCTCCTGGTAAGCTGATTTTTAACACCCTCTTGCTTCAAAACAAAATTCAATATATTGCTCAAAATCCAAATATGCACAGGGACTGAATGCAATTGCCACACAGCTGGCAAAGCTGTAGGACCTGCTACATCAGGGTTTGCATGTACTACACTTGGGAGTGCTGTTATTTTGGAATAGGGGCAAACACAGGTAAGTCCTAGCTCAAAATTCCTAGTGCCTGGGAAGCCTCCAAATGAGAAGCCACCCAGAACTATGACCTTCTTTGCAAGCAAAGAATTGGGTCATATGTAATTCTGAATTATATAAATTTAAATTAAATTAAAATTTATGTTTTATTTTTCTGGGCCATATTAAGTACTTCACTGTGTACTTCAGATGCCTGTTGACTGCAAAGGTTAAAGATCCAGCAAGTGACACACAGTTTTTGAAAACTCACAATTGCCTCACAACAATAGAGCTAAAATGAAATGCCTGGGATAGACTTCTGGTAGGAAGCGAAGCAAGCACTGCAGAGAATGAGACCACTGATGCTCAGTAGGCTTTACCGGTCTTCTGATTTAAAAAGACTAAGTTAATTTATCTGTTAAAGCATGTATTTGTTGTTTTTCTTCAGGAACATTGTTAATCTATTAATTACCTCATTAAAAGTATTACAACTACATTTGAGCTCAGTTATCTGGCTACAATTAATAATAAATTGTTTCTTTGTTTAAAAAATAAAAATAAACCCCTTCCCTCTATCTAAGGAGCCAGCAGGTCTCTCTTTTCACTCATCTTAGACAGAGATGCTTTTAGAAAGCCAGAGAGTAGTTCCATACTACTTTGTTCTGTATGTGACGAAGAGTTATAAGGAGCACTCACAAGCTCCTATTATTAGGAGCACTGATAAATTACCGAACAGTGGTTGGAAAACATCAAACAAATTGTTTGTGGTCTATTTCATTGCCTCAGTGGGGACTTCTCTTAGCTGTTGCCTCTGAGCACCAGGCTTAAGGAGCTGTGACATTATCACTGTACTACATACATTATTATACACTGAAGCAGAGACTTTAGATTTTTCACAGCCCTCCTGGGAGCTTAGGCATATCTCCCATAAAATTTTATTTCCATACAGTGCAATCTCTGTGAAATCTGTTTCTATTGCTGCTGTGCCTTTTTAGGAGAGATGAGCAACTGAATTTCCTCTTCAAGGTATGCACTTGACTTGATTTACACTAAGTTATTACAGATCAACAGCCTGCTCATTCTTACTTTCATTAAAGTGAACCCTTTATATTGAATGGGCATTACCTCTCAGTTGTTGCCAAAATGGTGGGAACACATCCAAGAGCCAGCTGTGCACACCACACAGGCAGTGGCTCCCTGCTCCAGCCAGCCACAGTCCCTGCATATTAGTGGAGCTTCAGTGCTTTGTCTTTTGTGACTGTCTTTGAAAGGCTCTCATGGCAGGTTTCAGTGTACTACGTTTATCATTTAACTATTTCATTAACCATATGCTAACTCAAACACTGTGAACTGAGTGCTGTGTGCTTCCTCCTGTCCTGCCACTTCCTTTTGGATATATGCAGCACCTGAAGAATAAAGCATAGCTTTTAAGTAAGTAACTGTTGCAAGCAGATGGATTGTTAGGAAAAAAATGGCTTAATGTTTCATCCCATAAACACTTAGTCAGAAGCTTCCGTCAGAACTTGTAACTTTTTTTCCACTACAGTAAATCAACTGATTTACAAACTGGTAAATCAACTGAGATACAAATTTATCAAATAAAAGACTTCTTTGTTCTGATGTCCAAGGTCTGTTTGTTTTTTCCTATTACAATTCCAGCAAATGTCAACACCTTTATACGTGTTAAATAGTTATACAATATTTATAAAGTTCTTTAGAAAATAAAAATATTTAATGGGAGTTTTTTCTTTTCTTCTTTGTTACTCTGTGCTAGCAATATCTCAAACAGCAGTTGTTATACTACCAACATTTCCATTATTATTCTGAAACTGGGAAAATGCCTTCACATATTAAGTCAATCTATACAGGGGCAAAATAAAACATGCTGCTCTTATATTCGTAATTGTAATACTTTTAATCTTCTTGCAAACTGCTCTCATCATATTAAAGTGATAAATTTAAAAACTCTGCATCCCTTTTCAAAGGAAGCAATGTCAGAAGATGGCAGCTGACACTGAAATCTCAGCTTGACAGAATTTTAAACTGTTTGGAATTACTCTGTCATACAAAAAAAACAAAACAAAACAATAAACAAAACAAAACAAAAAACCTCTAAAGTGCCCATGGTTTTTCTGGGGGGAAAAAAACAAATACTGCGGGGGGGGGTGTGGGATATATTGGAAGCCATTCTCTTAACTGGCAAGATTTCCAAACAGTAGCACTGAGTAGCACTGAATTCTCAGCAAAAGAGTGTGATGACTCAAGTCAGTTAGTTCCAGAGGGGAAAAAACCCTATAAAAGCAAAACTGCTGTCACAAACCTGGGGTAGAAGGTAGGGAACCTGTTGCTGAGGTGAATGTAAGTCTTTGATCAGTATAAAACCATTAAAGAAAATGTGCAAGACAAGGCTTGCTCATTTGTAGTATCACACATTGAACACTGGAATTGCTCATGGTGGAGAAGTCTTCCCTCATGTAATGAAGGATTAAAGTAGGAGGTATTTGGTCCATTTGTTAAATAAACATATTTGCTGGGGTTTTTTTTAGCATCAGCTTCTTAGTGAAGTTGGGGTTGCTAAAAAAAAAAAAAAAAGAAGATTTGGATTTTGTGACTATAAACTTTGTATCATATGAAGAGGGAATCTATGCTAAACCTTTATTAATTACACTGCTATTAAATGAACACTCTGTGGCTGAGAGTTAACACAGAGATGCTGTTGGGGATAACCTTTCTGCTGTCCCACCCTATCACAGAAGGTGCGACCCTGTGTACACAAAGTGGTCAGACTATTCCCTGTGTTCCACAAACATGGAGTCATCACCATTACAGCCATCCCATCAGAGGATGACACAACCAAAATTCACAGAGCTTGGAAGATGGAGGTTACAATTTCAGTTACCCTGAGCTGACACTTGCTCAATGTGACTAAGAACATTTATGAGTTAGTACAGCTTGCTTTCAGCTAACACACCTGAATAGACTTGAAGATGCAACAAAGTCTGACTGTCAGTATCAAAGAAGAGACTTTTTGTTTGTTAGCCTGCTATGTGACATTGTGTTCATTTATGAAGATGAAAGTAGCAACACATAGATGTTAGATCTCATATGAAGGTACATATGAAATGACAGTAAATTTAATTAACTGGTCTAATCAGAGTGGTAACTTAAATTGTAACACAGCAACTCCATCTCCTACTGCTCTAAGCTTATTTACCGTGAGGAAATAAATTAGATTTTCTCCCACCAACTACTTTTTAATAATCAAAGCAAAGTAATTCATGGAGCATGTAATTTATCATAAAAGAATTCAGCAGATATAGCAAAGATGATGGAAGGCTTCTTTGTGCAAACCATTTTGTACATCAGTTTAAGAGATAGACTTAAGAGCAAAACCTCACATGTTGCAATTCGTCAGCTATTTCATTCTTACTGCTCACATTCAAGGGGATTCTCAAAATTCATGGTGAAACTGCTGTAATATTTTATGTACCATGTAACAACTCAAAGCAATAATTTCAGAACCATATAACAATTCAAAGCAGTACTTTTTTAGCTCTAAGATCTAGGGTATAGTTGAAGAGATGTAACTTCAGTTTTTGAATGTACAGTCGAGCTACAGTTGGTTACTGTAATAATAAACATTATTGCTATTACACAAACGTTAATACATATTACCCCAGCCTAGGTCTGCCATGTCACTGTACTGAAATGCAACAAATGCAACTAATACACATTGAGAAATCTGCTCAATTTCCCCATGGAGAAGCAATAATTGGTGGTGTGAGACTGCTAACACATCTCTCTCATGAAGATGGGGTGTTGGGATCCCATTGCTATAGGCCAGCTACCTGTAGCTGGCAGTGTACAGTCCTTGCAATAATTCCATTCTTCTTATGACTTCATTCCTTTGTGTCTGACAACAATTCAGCTCTGTGATGCAGCTGGTTCCTTCCTATCCCTCCTTCAGCATTTGCTTATATTTGCTTCTGTCTTTTACTGTTCTTTAGTTCTGGCCATAGACCTCTGCATCTGCAGTATACAGCCTCAAGAAAATTTGTCTGATGCTTAATTTTTCATTTGATTTGAATCAAATTTGCTACATACAACACGTGGTGCTATTAAAAAATAACTCTAAGGTGATTAGCTATTGAACTGAATAATAAATGCCATTATCCTGTTCTTCAGAATGATGATATTTAATGAAAACAAAAGGAATATCGTGCTTATCTGACCATGGAAATTCAAGCCCACTACCTTTGCTTTGGAAGGAATTTCTCATCTGCTGCATCACTAGATGTGGCTGTAGAACAACAGGTATACCTACTTGAGTGGAATTTAACTTTAAAATGACCAGTACTAATGAAAACTCCGACTTAATGTCCTGCTACAATGAACCTCTCATGAACTTATAGATTTAATTTTCATGAATTGCTATTTCCATATGAAAGATGATTTCTTGTGAAGAATACATGCAGCCTTGCAAGTAGATGTTTGATGATCCTTTGCATTTTTGTTATCTGGGCACTGTAAGATGGCCCCTGCAGTGAAGAAAGTGATATGTATTAAAACGTAACCTAAGTCTCTGTTGGGTAATAATATTAAAATTTCCAAGAACCTTATCTTTCTACTGTATGCCAATTCTTTCTTGGCAACACTTCAACCAATTTCATGGTCCATATCCCTAATAGGGACTATCTAAGTTTCTCAGAGGCAGTTAATAATTGAAGTATTGGAAGCCTGGCCCTCTAAAACCTGCCCTGAACCAAAATTATCCCTGGGCTATTAAGGAATTAAAAAAAAAAAGAAAAAAGACCACAAAAAACCCCCACCACCTACTTTACCATAGTGAAGAAGCTGCATGTTATGCAGGTACTGCTTCTTTTTCTTGAAACACAATTATTTGTCCCAGACCCTGCCCTCTTCTGTGTGGGAAATATTTATAGCATATATGTGAGAAACTTATGTAGAAAATAATATATTACTATTTACACTGCTAAACCACTGGCAAACTGGTATTCAGGCAGGGAGAGAAGGTTTTCAGCCCAGAGAAGCTGAAGTTGCAGTTGTTTTCATGAACTAAGGAATGCTGAGACAGAAAGTACTCAGATCTGTAGAGATTAGATAGGAAATGAGCAAAGTTATCAGTATGTAAAATTATCCCAACACAAAAATTAGGCACCTCCTTATTTTGCATTAAAAATTCTGCACATGGCTCAAGCCTTTCACCATTGCTTCCTCTTACGTGTATCTTGCAGTTATTTTCAGCAGTCATCTAAGAACAGCCCACTCCCCACATTTAGCTACACACTTCAAAAGTACACTTCTTTCTGTACACCTCCTTCATTCAAGACTTCTACAGGATAATCAAAGCCTTGCTTTACCCTTACCTTCAATTATCAGAGGTTGAATGTGTCAACTCTTCTACACTCCCCCTAATTTAGATACCATTACTCCATAACACCTGCCCAGTCTGCACGTTTCATTCTAAAGTAGCATGAAGTGTATGGGAGGAGTTGATCCACTGGGATTGTTATTTAATAGCTGTTTTGCAGAAGTGCCTACAGGCATTAATTAAGATCAAGGTGCAAAGAAGACTTACAGTGAAAAATAGTCTCAGCCCCAGAGAGATCATAATTGACTTCATAGCAAGTTACAACAGGTCAATGTAATAAATTAACTGTAGGGAGTGTCCAAGCATTTTCTGGAGAGCATGGATTATTTCCATGTATATATTTACAAATACAGGTATGCTCATGTTGTCAAAGATGTTAATTTCTGTCTAATCTTAAAATGACCTCCCTGATGACATAAAACTCTTTTTCTAAAGAAATGCATAATTTATGAGATTCCTTCTCCACCTACTGTGTTGGATATGCTATACCTTAGAAAAACACATCAGTTCTTTATCCCTTCCTTTTCAATAAAATATTATGTATTGACTGCTTTTCAGCAGAACAAGAGATAAAAACAAGCCTTATGCATTTTATGTTAAAAATCAAAATACTTTCCGTGAGTGTAGGATCTAGCCAATATCCATTGTCATGGAATTAACTGTGCAATGTATTATTGGGAAGCTGTGTTAAAGTTTGAACAGACCTTGGTAACAATCAGACATGAAGGTTTAGTAGACCATAATATCTAATAGGTTTATTTTTCCATTAAAAATAGGGGATAGTTAATTTTGTAGGTGGAGATAAAGGTCAATTTGATTTATTTCAGCTTGTCAAGCTTTATGAATAAATCTATTATCTGCAGTAATATTCCTTAACAGGGTATTTCTAGCTGGTTTCCTCCCATTTTCAATTACTGGAAACCATCCGTTGCATAATTAAGGCCCACTTTTCCTGTCACTATAGATGCTTTTTCTGCTTTTACATACTATAGATGTATGCTATGCAGTTCTTTATGTTATGCAAAAGTATTGTAAAATACTGCCAAATCAGAAGCCTTACAAGCTGGCCTTAGGGGTAGTAACTTACCCCTCCTTTCCATGGATGTAAAATCACCTTCCTATACCAACAGGCCACTTCCTCCAAAGAGAATCAGTTGCAAGATCAGGTTGTAAATAACTAACAAAGATTAAAGCAGTGAAATATTAATCTCAGATGTAAGCAATTTAGAATTTTGCTATTTTTAGTAGAACTAGAATGGGTGTCTTAATACCTAAATAACATGAAACATTGTCTACTGCACACAGAAGATTTTTTTTTTTGCTATTATATGTCCCTTTACTATTAAATTACTTACTTCTCTTTTACATAAAATTCTGTGATTTAAAATATGGATTACAATGCTTTCAAAGGGGAAAAAAAAGAAATATGATTGTCTGAATATTGTTGTGAATTATCCCTTTTCAGGAGTCACATCAAGACTTAAAGTCCTCTAGACAAAAAAGCATGACTAATATTGAAAATACCATTCCACTTTCACTAAAGCCCAGCTGGTCAAAGATTTGGGTGGTTGCCCAGAGAAGCTGCGGATCCCCATCCCTGGAAGTGTTCAAGGCCAGGGTGGATGGAGCTCTGAGCCACCGGGTCTAATGAAATGTGTCCCTGCCTATGGCAGTGGAGTTGCAACTAGATGATCTTTAAAGCCCCTTCTAGCCCAAACCATTCTATGATTCTGTGATTGTGATACTGAGTACAGAAAAACATACACTTGAACTGGTAGACTAGAGTTGCACAACAGCTTTAGCTAACAGTTAAATATATGCTTTTATCATAAAGTGAGATTTATTGAATTTTATCTAAGGGCTATAGATGAAGATTTTTGTAGCACGCTGTGCTCTGATCCTTCTGTGTGCCACTTTGCAATGGTCCGGGGTACCTCCTGCACAGGCAGCAGTACCCATCTGCACTGCCACAGCTCTGTAAACCGCAGCCGCAAAGGTGGGCACTGAGAAGAGCAGTGGGAAGGTACACAACCATGGCACGACAGCAAGAAGAGCTGAGACAGATACTCCTGCAGGCCTCCTCTAACACCTGTATGCAGTGGAAGCAGGAAATGTAGTAAATGTGTTATCAGACACTCGTAATTAGTTCTGGTAAACACTTCACTGCTCAAATCAGCTGAGATATGAAAATGCAGGATTACTTAACATATCTCTGTGCTGTGGGAAACCTTTCTTGCAACCTAGCCAGGTGCCACGGCGTGTTCACTCAGACCCGAGCACTGCTGCCATCCCTGCGCGCCAGGCGCCCAGCAGAACGGTGTCATCCACTACGTTATTCCCGGCCCCTCCCGGTCTGTGTCTCCGGTGTCGCCGGGACAGGTCAAGGGCGGATACAAGAGGTACGGTAAGAGCACAGAGCCGAGCCCTGGGCGCTTTTATTTACGAAGCACCCCCGAGACCGTCCGTGCCGAGGGCGCGCCCGGGGCCCTCAGCGGTGCAGGCCGGCGCGCGCACGGCGCCGCTCCCGCGCCGACCGTGCCGCGCGCTCCCGGCAGCAGTGCAGGTGCGCGAGGCGGTACCGCCCGGGGCCCTCAGGCGGCGCGCTAGAGTGACAGCGCCCCCGTCCAATGAGCGCACGCTATCCCGGAGAGGGGGCGGGGCAGCGAAGAGCCAGACCCAGGTCGGGCGGGGCCATGATGGAGTGACAGCACCCGCGCCCAATAAGAGCCCGCTCTCCCGAGAAAGGGCGGGGCGCTGCCTCAGGCGGAGGGCGCGGCCGCGCTGGCTTCCCCCGAGCGGCCCCCGTGAGGCAGCGGCTCCGCCTCCCGGGAGAGGAGGAGGAGCGGGAGCCGTTCAAGGCAGGGCTTGGGCGTGGGCTGGGAGCGGCCCCTTCCCCCGGCCGCGCTCGGCCCGAAGCGTTCGGCTGCGGACGGTACGACTCGGGTTCTCCGTGAGTGGCCGGCACCGCAGGCCAATGGGCGCAGGCGGAGCGCGCCTCGCTCCCCGCCCGCCACGCGAGCGAGGCCAATGGGAGAGCGCGGGGCGGGGCGCGCGGGGCTAGGCGCGCGCTGGGAGGCGCCCCCACCACCAGATGCAGGGGAGAGTCGCGCGGGCGGTGGCGCTAGAGCCGGGAGCCGCGGCGGCAGCAGCAGCAGTAGCAGCAGCAGTAGTAGCAGCAGCAGTAGCAGTAGTAGTAATAGCAGCAGCGGCGGCAGCGGGAGCAGCAGTAGCGGCAGCGGGAGCAGCAGCGGCGGCGAGTGGGCATGGGGTCGCGGGCAGTTCGCGCCTCCCCGCGCTGAGGGACCAGCGGTAGGCTCGGGGTGCGGCGAGGGGCGGCGGGGCGCAGGTGCCGGGCGAGCCGCAGTGCCGGGAGCGGCCGCGGCCGCCGGGCGGGCGGGGCGGGGGACGTGTGGCGTTCCGCGTCGCGCTGCCCGCGGTCGCCCCCGCAGTCGGGGCGGCGGCGCCGTGGCGGGCTCGTTGCGGCCGCGCAGCCCCGGTGCCGGCGGAGCGGGCGGTAACGCCGCTTGTGTCGTTGGCAGGATCCGAGCGCAGCCGCGGGAGCCGCCTCTGCTCGTGGCAGCCTGCTGTCACCTTCCCTTCTGGCAATGGGGAATGGACTCTCGGACCAGACGCCGATCCTCTCCAGCCTGCCTTCCTTCCAGAGCTTTCACATCGTCATCCTGGGGCTCGACTGCGCTGGGAAGACGACGGTGCTCTACAGACTGCAGTTCAATGAGTTCGTCAACACTGTCCCCACTAAAGGATTTAATACGGAGAAAATCAAAGTGACGCTGGGCAACTCGAAGACGGTCACTTTCCACTTCTGGGATGTGGGCGGCCAGGAGAAGCTGAGGCCGCTGTGGAAGTCGTACACAAGGTGCACCGATGGCATCGTGTTTGTGGTGGACTCCGTCGACGTTGAGAGGATGGAGGAGGCCAAAACAGAACTTCACAAGATTACTAGGATATCTGAGAATCAAGGAGTGCCTGTCCTTATCATTGCTAACAAGCAGGACCTGAGGAACTCTCTCTCCCTTTCTGAAATCGAGAAAATGTTAGCGATGAGTGAGCTGAGTTCTTCAACACCCTGGCATTTGCAGCCTACCTGTGCAATCATTGGAGACGGACTTAAAGAGGGACTGGAGAAACTACATGATATGATAATTAAGCGAAGGAAAATGTTGAGGCAGCAGAAAAAGAAGAGATGAGTTCTTTTTTGACCTTTCTATTTTAGAGTAGTTACATGGTCAAAATTTGACGTAAGACAGCTTCCAAACCCAGGCCTGCCTGTTTGGATGCCGTTAAGCTTAGTTACATTAAACAATCAGTTGCACAATCTTGCTGTGTGCGGGAAGGCTGTGCAGTTGTGGATTTTTTTTTTTTAACTAGTCTGAGTTTTTTGGCTCTGTATTATTTCAGAAGCCCTAATAGGTGATGTAATGCTATCAGGAAATGGATGGGTGGGTATATGTGACATGGATGTCTAAATAGCCAAATAAAATGAGGGTTTTCTGCTTAGTGTTGTACTCATATGTTTGAGGGTGCCCCTGCAAGCAATTTGCGTTGAAGGTGTTCTGTGTTTTTAAATTTCTGATGCTCATAAGTGGAGTGCTTAGGTGAACATTATACAGCTTTAAAAACATGTATGAAGCTAGTAACCCATAATTTCTTTGAGGCTGGTTTTTTACCTTGTTTAAGGATTTCTATGAAAGCTTTGCTACATGTGTAGGCTTTTGTTTTTAATTTGGCACTTTCTGAAATTGACTCATGTTCAGTTCAAACACTTGAAATTTTAATTACTGTGGATTCTTCAACTGGTGAAAGAAAGACTTTGACAAGTAAAAAAACTGTAAACAACACGATGGAGCATGAAAAAGTGTTTTCCCAACATATAGCATGTTTTTTGGTATGTAAGGTTTTTATTTTTTAGATGTAGCCATTCATCATTATACAGTGCTAATCAGGTTTAAACTGTTACTCAAAATTAGTCGTTTATTTCTGAATGGTGAGTATTATGTCCTCCTAGTATCAAAAATCAATGAATTGCAGTAAAGGAACTATAAAGAACAACTATGGCTGCTGTGGTTCTAACCAATGCAGCATTCTTTGTCCTATTGGTGACTTTCCTGGCAATATAACATACATATAATGAAGTAAAGATGAAGTTAAAATTAGCAGAGCACATCTTGTATTTCCCCAAAATACCCCATTTTATTAAAGTGGTATTGCTATGTCACTTTCAACGTATGCTTTTTTGTTGTGACTCTTACAGTATTTTGTGGTTAGGAATGTAATAATGCTTTATACACTCAAAACATTAGACACTACCGGGGACGGGGGCGGGAGGGAGAGGGGGAAGAAGATTTTCAAGATGGGCCTGTGTTCTGCTTTAATTATGCTTTAAGCTGTTCTTGTTTACAGAGTGTGCAAACAGTGTTAACTGGGCAGGATAGTGCTTGACAGAAAAGGGAGGGTAGTTTTTCTTACTGGTACAGAGCTTCAAGTGACTCTTTATTGGTTAGCAATTAAAAGGGCTAAAGCAGAGCCTGGATTTTTAAGACTAACTTCAGTGGTGCTGTAGAAATCCATCAGAATGTTAGTTTATCATTAAACTTTTGTTGGAAATACCAGATTTTAAAATCAAAAGTTAAAAATAGCAAAATCAATTTCCTCCTCTCAACCAGCAAAGTTCTTTTTCTTACCTGCATTTTTCTAATCTGCTGCCATGTATCAGGAGGATGACAGCTACAAACCTGAATGTCAATCGATGTAATTTAGCGACGTTGGAAAAAAAAAAAAATCAAACTTTTTAACCAGCAGCTGTTCGACCAGGAGGTAACCAAAAATGCACTTTAGTGTCTTCAATAACTGAAAGTGACAGCTGTTTGTTTTTTTTTTTTTTTAATAACATCTTGGTCCTTTTTGAATAAACTGAAGTAGCTTCCAGTGGAGCTTTTGTATGTTGGTTATATATGTACCTGCACTGGTGACATTGTAAGTCACTTACTCAAGTAATGTCTATATTTATAGAAATGTGGATGACTTCTTAAACCTCAATAAACAATTGAAAATAAGCCTGCAGAGAGAAGGTGTCTGACTTCTTGTGCTGCAGTGATACATTCTTATGTAGTTCTGCTGTTACTCAAATCAGTATTTCTGTTGAATAACCAGGGTCTTAAAATATGGTGAGCCTTATAAATGTCACTGTGTTAGAAATTGCACGTATCTCATTGAAAACTTTGTATCAATGGTATGTCTTTATATTCACAGAAAAAATACCTGCTGCCATGACTCTTTTCCTAAGTGATGGCTCTTGCATAATTTGAAGCATCTTGTGTATATCTGAGCCTATTTTGTGTTATGTGCAACACTTAATAGGCGATGTTGGACATATATCCCATCAGGTGGTATTTGATTTAGTGTCTTTAGCCTTGTGTATCTGAAGCTGTCTGAGGAATTCATCTGCAGTTAAGCCTTAGATGAGTTTTCTGCTGGGATGTTACAGCAACAAGTATAATGTGTTCATATGGCAAGCTTCTAATTAGTTTCAGGACCCATGCATAGACAAGAAAGTTTATTTAGCCTGCAACTGCAAATGGCTTAAGTTTGAACAAGAATGCCAAATCCTCTCTCAAAACCCAGATATTTTCATTTTTGTTTAAGTGATGGCACATCAAAATGTAGGTTACTCTTAGTCCTGAGGAGAAAGCTGTATTAGTGTTGCTGAGTCCTATGAATTTGGCGCATAACTGTTATCATCTGGCTAATATTTTCCTTCCTATTAGATGCACTATATTCCTAAAGTAAGGAAGGTGAGATGGCAGGCTGACTCTTTGTAGCTGGTAAACAAACTGTTACCAAATACTAATTGCTTCATTTTCTGTACTCATTAGGCTTCTGTTGGGAATAGATGAAAAGGCAGACTGCTTGGAAAAAAACAACTGTGTTTTGTTCTGCATATTAAGCATGCTAGTGTTTTATCTGGTGGCAGTCTCCCTAAACTCTTCTATGCATAAAAACAGCAGTATTTTTATTACAAAGTCTTGACAGATCTGTACTCTAGCACTCTGGAGGAAAAAGTGAGAGAAGGTGGAAAGTACTGTTTCTAAAATGTCATCGTTCTTATTTTGTTAATACTGACTTGGAAGTAGAAGACTCTAGGGGATGAATTTTATATTCAAGAAGTCTATCTGTACTAGAACTGTTTTGCTGAATTTTACAGTGGCAGTTCTGAGAGTACAGTATACAAATATAGCTGTACCTCTGAAACTGTCTTTTGTATTACTATGACAAAGTCTTCCAACTACAAACAAAATAAGGTTGCAGGAGAGCATTCAGTATCTGAACTCTGAGTTCCTGCTAGCACAGTCCTGCCTTATGTGGATCACTTTTTTCCATGTGATGAATTGTCAGTTCTACCCTAAATATTGGTATGTGTAAGAAAATCTTTAGGGTAGCTGAGTAACCAGGTGTCATTTTGTTACAATGCTGGAGTTACAAATCTTAAACTGAAAATATTTTTTGCTAAAGTGAAGGGGCTACTCGTGAATGATGTGTTCTTCAAGATTTCAGGTGACTGTCTTAACCTGCTTCTTTAAGGAAGTAAGGAATTGCATCTGAATTAGTGCTATTGAACAGACTACAAGGCCTTGTCACCTTATCACTTGTTTTAGTTTACAAAAGTTTGCATAGCATTGCCTCAGCTATTTATGCACATGCAATCAGTCAGCCAGGCTTCAGGTTCTGGTCTGTTTTCTAGCTGCATAGCTGTGTGTTAGCATCGGACTGATTCAGCTGGGAAAAATACTGCAGGATGATGAGGCTCCTTCAGGTTCTCCCATCACTTTTAAGTTGCATTGCACTGAATGTGCATTTATATCTGACAAAGTGAAACATTTTGCCTTCAAATTTTCATGTTTTAGTGAGACAATTGATCTTTTGTGTGGAAAGCAATGCTCACAGCCAGTCCCTGCTTCCCAGCCTGACTTGGGTGCTTCTGTAGCCTTTGACATAGCACTCTGGTCCTGCAGGAGTTCATTGCCCAGGACTTCGTGGTCACAGACCAGCAAGGAGCTGGAAGCAGTCAGCTGGGGGCCAGCTAAGCCCTTCTGGACATCAACAGGTCTGGGCGAAGGCAGTTTTGTCTTCTTGGGGGGACGTTATCTTTATCTTGGATCATTTGTTTACTAATAGCAGAGTGTTAATTAGTGCCTGGCTGGAACTTATTGAGAGGTGAGTGTCATTCTTGACATGGAAAGAGGATTTAGATACTACAAATTGATGCTACAAAGGAGTTGGTAAGGTGTTGGTATGATTGTGGAGAACATAGTCAACTTGCATCCACTATATATGGGGCACTAGTCCTAACATAAGTCAGCTGTCAGACTGCAGTGCATGAAAGCTCGCAAATGTGCGCTCATAATGCTGCCTAACTTCTGAGAGTGCAATCTAGGCATGAATCAGTGCTTTTAGGATCAGTGTTTTCACTTTACTGGTAGTGACTCATCTTTTGAGAGGGTCACAGTTTACAGCTCTGATAGATTTGTGTCCTCAAGCCAAAACAACCCTTGTTGCTTCTGGGAGGGATGTGTAGGGAGCTGTTTGTTTAGTCTGAGGGTTGAGGAAAGCTTTTTTTCTTGTTTTAGTCCTGACTGACAGAGGTATGTGAAGGCCTGCCCCTCATGCTGCTCTGCAGGCTGTGATTATTTTTAGGAGCAGTATGATACTGCAGAGCTGTGTGAATAAACTGAAGGGAAACACACAGCCTGGCTTTACAGCAGGATGATGCTGGGGGTTGTCATGTGGGCTCCCACAGCCATCCTGCCTATCTGAGAACAAAATTAAGGGCCAACACATAGCTGGCACCTTGCCCTTCTTTAAAGCATTAGTCAGTCTTCTTAAACCACATGTAAAGAAGCAAAATTGCAGTTTTGTAGGCCTGGCTGATAAAAGACCCACACAGCAAATGAAGGACTCAAGTTTCTTCCCTGCCAGTGTCCTGTTCTATTGGTGCTGGCTGGGAATGAGCCCAGGGCCTCCGGGTGAGTGGGTGATGCTGCCTGCCTGCTCACCATGGGACTGAGTAGTCACACACTGATTTTATTCAAAGGCAAACCCAAAATGTAAGGCTAAAAAGTAGGCAGGGAGGCTTGACAGCACTTCCAGGCTAAATACCTGCTTGCAAACGGCTCAGGAAAGTAAGAAAGAATAATCCCTGAGCTTTGAAGATTATGGTTTCTTAGTTCCAGCTATATTTACACAGCTGCTTCACTAGAATTAAGAGCTGAAGATGACAGAATAGTTAGAAAGGAGAAGGTCAAGTACAGTTGTTTGCTGTGGGGTGTGTGGAGGGAGAGAGGGTTTGGAACTGTTGGATTTCAACTCACATTGAGCCCTAGGGAAATAGATATGATTTTAGACTGCTTAATTGGTTCAAAATCTTTATTATTTTATACACTGTAGCTTTCCTATTGCTGAAATGAAACAATACCTCATTTAAGAAAGTCACCTAATCGCTGCATTAATCTCAGTTGACAAAAAAGAAAGTTAGCAAGGCTGTTGAGCCTTGTTAAATGTGCTGAGGGCTCCTGGCTGGCTCACAAGCTGCTGCATTTCAAGGTTCTTTCTAAAAATACCAGAATGGTAGAATTTAGGTCAGACAAAGTAAAGGTGTGAAACCTGATACCTCAGACACTACACATAGTCCAGAGGTACCACCAACCCTGTATCGTCTTATCTTCTGTTGCCAGTTTATGAATGATAATTTAGGGTGATTTCCTTTGGAACATAACATTTTGATCCCTTTCCTGTTCTAGTGTAATTTTCCTTGAAAGCTTTAACAGGTTGTTTTGATATTAGAACTTCAATGAATTGGCTATCAAAAGGATGAGTTTGTGAATGGAGAGGATCAGGAAAGAGTGTTCACCTGTGCTTTAGTGACTTGATTAGGTAAAACCAGTCTTTTTGTGAAGCAGGCTTAACAGGATGAAAATGACCTTAAAGAGGGAAATTTTCTAAAAATATTCTCTTACTCCTAATATTAGCTGAATCACACTGGTCTTAGAGTTATTGTATGCTGTTGAAGCATGGGCTGCTGTTCTTTTGACACCAGTTGCATTATGACTTCTAAGTTGCCTTCAGCAGTTTGCAGACAACAGGTGAAAAGTCTCCTCAGTATTTCTGAATATATATATATATATATATATATATATATATATATATGATGTATGTTTTCAGTTTTCTTGAGGTGTTTCTGTGGGTCAATTTAGTTTCTAATAGAACATTGATTCTTTGGGAAATGTATGACTATCTCTGCAAACACAGTTTATGCCTGTTTGGTTCCTGTTATAAGGGATGCAGTCAAATGGCAATCTGTGGATTATTAGTAGCACCGTTTCCCTTGAACTCCAGCCAATGAATTTCTATTTAAATCAGATATATATATATTCCATTGTTCTTGATTATGCTGTATTTTGTATAGGAGCTGAATTTTGCTAACTGTGGAAGTACTAGTCCCCCTGATTTTAATTAGGTTAGAAAATTGACTTGTACATTTAAAGTCACTGTAATTTAGCTGTAATCAGTCATGTTACACTGGAGACAAATGGGATTCATGGACTGCACCCACACTGATGCTTTCTGACAGCTCTCCTATTGCCACATCAATACACATCCCTCGCTGTTTGCTGTGGTAGCACTGGTACCAGCAAACTGTGTTTCTTCATGGTTCAGAAATTGTGAATTGTGTTTCTGCCACTCTGTCATAGAACTGGCTTATATGCAGAGCTTGCTTATGTCCTGCTATTGCTGTAATCATGAGAGAAGACAGAAAAATTCTGTACAATGACTCAGGTGTACATTGCAACTAAAACAAATACATCAAAGAACGTAATTTAAAGTTAAATTACAGTTTAATTTTACAGAGTTAAAGCAGGAAACTGGAATTTTAAGACAGAAGTTTAGTACATCCAGCCCAGCCACTGTTTGTTGGTAATTTTATCTCTGAAGTTTCTTAACCTATGTATAAAACAAGAATCTTGTAGTTGCTCTTACATTTAAATTCATGCTTGAAACTGCTGTGAGATATTAGGATATTTAGAAATACAGTGAAATGGAAAGTAGCAAACTGTGACACTAATTCAGATTTTTCAATTGACTTGCAACGTACTTGTATTCAATAGTTATGAATCAGGAAATCATACTGTTTCTGAAGTCATGCATTTTAGAGTTTAAAAATGCAAGTTCAACACACTGTATTATCTTGGACTACATGCACTTATGCTTCACAGAAAGCAAAAATATTGCCATAGTTGAAAATAATAATATACTTCATATATGTCAATGAATAAATATTCATAAACTGTATCAGTTTATGTTTACCTGGTTTTTATTTGAGTTTGACCATAACTATTAAGCAAAAGTGGTCAAAATTATTTCGTTTTATGTCTAAATTAAATTGGGATGAACATATGGTCTTCCAAATCAGTCATATGAGTGTTTTCAAGTAATGGTGATTTGCAAAGATCTTGAGTTAAAATAGCATATTGTCTTTCAATAAGCTTTTATTTGGAATAATTGCAAAAAAATGAGTGGAAATGGCTTTTAAAAAGTAGCTTTATTTTATATAGTGCACTGAGAGAAGTATGTTAGTGTGATTTCAGACCTCAGGGTTCAGAGGGTCTCCTGTTCTGGAAGCCTTTCTTGGCTGTAATGAATCAGTCTGCACAGGATGTGGCTGCTAACAGATGATAATGCAAAGTGAAGGGCTGGGCCATGAAAAGCCCCAGGGTGGCTCAGCATGGTGCTGAGTTCTCACGAAGAGCTGATTGCTTTCCAAAAATAAGAACAGGAACTAGGGCAGATAATCCATGTAAAATGCACTTTCCACCCTCACCTCTTCACAACAATTCATTATTTTCAGTATTACAGAGTTTTACATGTTGATTACATACATAATCCATCCAGGCACCCACATCTACCTACACACGCTTCTGCTGTATTCTTGCAAACCCTGTTTGTGAAAATTTCTCTGGGATCCTGTTTTGTGGGTGTAACTTGAGAATATATAAATAGATTCGTGTTTTCCCATCTTTTAACCCAAATGTGACTGCAAACATGACAGCAGAAATATGATTCTTTGAAATTATTTCCTCTGTTTTAAATTTTTCATTTTATTAGGCTAAGGTAATCTGGGCTGTTCTCATTTCATGGAACCATGGTCTTGCTGGTAGCATTACCACAGCTCAGAGTTCAGGTTGTGTCAGCACTCCTTTTATAAATATAAATTCTTCTTTCAGAAGCTTAATAACATAATAAACCCTGAAATTTCATACATGTCTGAAACTTGGCACAGAGTATTCATTTTACCACATTAATTAAAAATATATATATTAGAGGAGAATGTAAATAAACAAAAAATAAGTTTGTGTTTTGCTGCTTCTTCTATCTCAAAGTTAGTTTTGTTTATGAAATTAAATGGTTTGAACTTGCAGCTCCAAATAGAAACCTTTGACATTTTTTTCTTAAGTCACAATATTTAACATTTGCAAATCAGGCCTACACACATCATACAAACTTACAGAGCTCACTCACAGTGAGTGAAACTCTCTCATCACTGTCAGTAGAGCTATTTCTGTGCAGTACCAGTTGTAAATTGAACATGCACAGAGAACAGAAAGATGAACATGCTTTTCATTTGTTTTTCTAATTAATAATTTAAAATCCTCTCCTTAACAAAGTCAATTTTTTAAAAGTGGTGATGCTGAAGTAAATGAAATGCAGGTTTTTCTCCATCTTGTGGGAAAAAAAAAAACGAAACCCCAGGCTGTTTTCTAAACCATTAAAAAAATGGAACAGGCTCTAGTCTCAATAGAAGTATTGAATCTTTTCATGTTTGTTCACCCCTTCTAGATAGTCCTGAAGTTATCCTGAGGGTTACTAAGGGCATAGCTTGCCTGGGTATAATACCTTCTTGCATAGATGTATATTTTTTCTTAAAGGCAGAAGGAGTACAGAGATCCTGTATTAATGATAGCTTTAGTCTGACCTAAATCACTTCCGGCTTTTCCCTTAGGGATTCACTTAAGCCTCTGCACAGGGGGTAAAGAATCCAGCTGTTTGAATCTGCAATACTTTATTCTTCCTTTGCCTTCATTTCATCTGCACGTACATGCCTGCACAAAGCACTCTCCCTCACCAAGGAGCACTGATCTGCTCAGAAGACTAGACATACTCTTCAGTCTTTCTTTGCTCAGCCAATTTTATTAAGGGTAAAAAACCTCTGGAGCTGGGAAAAAAATAAAATCACTTTTTTTCCTCCTTCCATTCAAATCCCACTTTCAGTGGGATGGCCATAATTATCTCCTTTGTGTTGGAAAATCCTTATTCACTTCAAGCACTTAGGGTCAAGTTGAGAGTATTCTTCCACTCAACCTGATTTCTTCCTCTTATTTACCTATGGGCAGCTTACCACATCTATAATATCCTTGCAGAGGAAATGCTGTGTGTTTTTAGTGTAACACAGGTGCAGCAGTCAGGATTCAACTTACTTAATATTAGAAGTGTAAAAATTAGACATTATTTTTAAATTTAGTCACCTCTAGGTCTTTTCACAATTCATGGAAAGAAACATGTTTGTCTAGGGTGTGATTCATATTAGTTCAGGAGTGCTATCTAAGGGAGGTCGGATAAATCACCCTGTGCTGTGGCTTCTCTCTCTGCTCTACAGAAAGCATAAACTGATTAACACAAATATAGACACCTGCCTTTTACACCAACTGTCTATATTTATATCTGGAATGATAGCCCCAAATCTGTGCCAGCTCCTCTGCTGGAAAATTCAGGTATCTGCCATCTGAAATCTGTGTCAACCTATGACACCTGAGAGCCTCATGCAGTGCTTTGCCTTAGCAAACACACCCCAGTGCTTCTGCGTGTTGGTCAATGACAAGGCTCTTTGCAGAAGGAAAATACAAGGACCAGTATATTAAATAACATCTATTTTACAAAGTGCAATGAAACGTTTTATTTACCATGAAGACTACATTTCACAGTCCAGATATTCTTGTTAGAGAAATTGTAAACCAAATTACTTCCTCTTACAGTGTCTCAGTAAAACTACTTGTGCATGCAAAGGTAGATTTTCGATCAAATTCAGTGGGTGGGAGATAAGGCTTTATACTTGTGAAAAAAAACCTGTTGTCTAGAAAAACATCTAGGAAAGCTTTTAAGCAATAAACTTTGGTGTTTTTTGTTTGTTTTTTTTTTTGTTGTTGTCGTTGTTTTGGTTTTTTAGATGCAAGTAGATCCCCACCTACTCATTGATAGTGTAATTGAGTCTAGCACCATCTGCACCTGCTTCTGCACGTGTTGGGTGGGAGTTGCAATTGCTCTGGTGTGACCACACAAAGGCTACTGGCAATCAACATGAAATTGTTAAAGGTTGAGAGGGAGGTACTGAAAGAAATTTGCTAGCTGGTCTTTAGGGCTGACCCGAGCATAGAAACAGGCTGTGAGTACAGCGCTCCGTAAGCAGAGGACGTTATAACCTGCTATGAGGTCTCCAGGTTTCCTTCTGTCTAATAAGGTATGAGTAACTGAAAGCCTTCCTGATGAGGAGCCCCTCACTTCAGAGGGGGTGTGAACAATGGGCTTCTTTGTCCCTGTGTTGTGGTAATTGTGATAGTTTAATGTTTTCTAAAGTATCTATAATGGTCAAACTTCTTGTTGTCTAAAAGGTTCAAAATCCCCTCCAGAATTACATATAGCTCATTTCTTTAGGAAACGCAGCTGAAATTCTGGAAGTTGGGGTAGACGGGGGAAGATACCTTGAAAGTAGGGATTTTAGGGTATGTTATGAGACTTGGGTTCTAGCAAGTGACTAAACGGAGCACATTGTTTATTCCTGTAGGCTTGGGGAAAGCGTGAGACTTTGTTTTGTTGAAGCAATTGCTTGATCTTAAAAGAAAGCCGTTGTGCAGGCTTATGGGGATTTCTGCATCCCCTAAATCATCCTATAAAGCACAGTGAGGGTGTACCTCCTGGGGGCTTATCTCTGATGTGAGACCAAGTTCTATGACATCCTATCAGTGATCTCTACTGAGAAAATAACTGTACATAGTCTTCAAAGCAGATATTATCTGCTTCCTTAAACATCCTGTTCACTCTGTTTATTGTGTGGATAAAACTGGGTTGGGAAGACATCGAAACTGGAACTCAGGCTCCTGCTGAAAACCTGAATTGTTCCTGTTAGCTCACCTTCTCTCTTGCACTGCAGATCTGCTTAGAAAGCCTTTACCTATTACTTCTCAGGCCTGGGGCAGTGAGTTAATAATGCATAACATGGCAAATTCAGCACTAGTAAGTGGTTGCACTGGCATTCAAAGAGTTTTCAGCTCTGAAGAAGAGGTGAGTGGTGCAGGGGTTATACTTCTGCACAGGACTAGAGGACCAACAAGTCTTCACTTGGGTGTTGTGGGTAGAGTGGTTAGGAGTTTTCCTGTTCTTAGGACTGGAACCCAGTAAGCATTCATCTCATTTCTGATATGGTGATTGTTTGGCCATTGATTTTTTTTTTTTTTAGTAGCATGTTTTAATTATTACAAAATGAAAAGTAGATATGTGGGAACAAAGACATACACCAGTTCAAAAAAATAAAGTCTGCAAAAAGATGTGGCAATGTTGGGGAGCTATTGTTAAAACAGAATAACATCAACTCTTCCCCCAAAAAAGAAAGAAACTGAATCCAATCAAACAATGCTAAAAAATAAATAATAAAACCCCTTCAGCTAACAAGTTTTGTTTGGTAATAGTAAAATTTTTTAGAGTGAGGCATGTGGGTTTTGCTGGGGCATTTTTGGTAAGTTTCATTTTGTTGGTTGGTTTTCTTTTAGGAGTTTGTTGGATGTTCAAAGTGAACTACAGTTGTAGTCTTTCTCTCAAGCTATTTAGTTCAGCAGTAAAATTCCATGGATGTAGTGTGGAACAGGGCTGGCGATGAGTTTGGTGGCAAGCGCAGGAGAGCTGCTTTTTTCAGCATGCTGAACTGATGGAGGTGTTTGGTCACTTTTGTTGCAGAGCCAGAACTTGTTGCTGGCAGACAGAAACCCTCCTTTTAACAAACTCTAGTGTGGCTTCAGTTCTGTGAGTCTGCCTTACCCAGCTCTGTGGTGGGGCTCCCCCAGGCAGTGTGTTCTGAGCAATTCAAAGCTCTTTCAGTGCCAACAGCAGGTCACCTGTGAGTGAGGATCTAATTTTGTATTCCCCCTTATGTCTCAGACTCCTGTCCCTTCCCCTGCAGTGATGGTTTTGGAGTCTAATGCATTTCCATCCATGTATGGTACTGTGACAAGCTCGATTTATACTCTGATGCAGGTCAAATAATCCCATATCCAAGCAGACAGCTGAATTTTCTCCCTCTTTCTTGCCTTTTAAAGCTCAAAGATAATGCTGAGAGTATTGCAGTGACCTTGCTGCTCTTCCATAAGGAGTTGAAAATCCTACCAGGGTAGGATCTCCTGAGATCTTGATTTTAATGGGGAGTATAGTGACTAATTTGTTGTTATTGTGTTTAAAGAGCCTTTTGCTGCACTTCTTTGGTCAGCTGTCAGGGTGCCTAAAGCTAGAGACTGTCAATGTGGGTGTCTCTGGCCTGCAGAGAAACGCTACCCTCTGACTGACCAGCCAGATGCTTCATCCAACCTGTGAGCGCCAAAATGTGCAATGCTGCTCATAATCTCTCCTGGAGAAAGGGATTAGAGCCACTTTGATGTGAACTATTGGTAGGGTGGCATCACTGCTGGTGGTTTGGGCTGATTATGACATATCTGGGCACCATGTTTCCCTCAGTTTGTGCTGGTTTGGTGAAATGATCTTTTGCTGAAGTTAATATGAAAAAAAAAGGCAGTGACTATTCCTTATGATTCCTTTTTGAATGCTTTCACTGGTGACTCTTTGGCTGGTAGGTGTTTGGACAGCCTTTGGTTACAAATGGATGTATGCTTTCCTCCAGGGAAAATGGGGTGAGTAAGGCCCCTCAGGAAGTCCCTCGGGGTGACAGAGCTGCAGGTGCTACCCTTTCCCAGGCTGTATCTCAGGTAACACCAGCAGCACCAGGCTGTCCTGCCTTTGCCCAGGTCTCCTGGCAGTCCCGTGTGTACCTGGAGTGCAGCCGCAGCCTGCGGAGGAAGCCCTGCGGTCCAATGGAACCAATATCTATCTGCTCCCATGGAGCAGCCACGCATTGGGAGGGGTGGGAGAGCCCAGCCCGTGGATTTGAGAGCCTGAGGTGTTCGAGGTGCTACAACAAGCTGGGATGAGGAGTCTGGTGTGATGCTTCTGCCCAGCTCCTCAGTCAGCAGGGCTGGAGACCAGCTCCGCGCAGGTCTTGCTCTGTTGTACGTGGGATATTTGCAACTGACAATAAATTGTTCTCACTTGTTCAGATAGAGATATCTGGCAGTGGCAAGCCACCCTTCCCTTCCTCTTCCCTTCCCTTTGCCCTTCTGATAATCAGCGGGGAGCAAAGCACTTCCTTTGGAAATGCAGTGTCAAGCCCTGCCCTGGACAGTGGGTCCTATTGCAGCTTCTGATTGAAACATTTACACATCTTACAGAGAGCTCTACACTCTCTGTAAAACAGCAGGAGATGGATCTGTTCTTGCTCACTGCCTATCCAAGGCACGTGGAGAGATCCAAGGCGTGTGGAGAGGTCCGGTCTAGGCAGTGTGTACTTGTGTACCTTTTCCTAATGTTTCAACACAACACAGTGCCATTTCTGTGGTTTGTCTTGTATGCATGGTCTTTTTGAGGCAAGCTACTTCAGTGTGTCTTCTTACAAACTTGTCTGTGGCCTCCAGTCTCTAAACGTCTTCACTGTGATGAAGCAAAAGTGATATAATCCAATGGAGTGCTGCTTCTCCCAGGGAATATTGTCTGGATAAAGGCCTTCCTGTAGCCAAAGTTTGCTGTCTTTTAAGAATGTAATTTCCAGTACCAACATTTTCTTATCAATGGTTTTAACAATCTTTAAAAGTAACTTGAGAGGTTTATTCGGTCTCTGGATTATGGTGTATTTATTTCTTAAGATCAGTATTAAGGTTAGATGTTATTTTATTTTGCAAATGGAATCTCTGACTTGTGAATATGCCTAGGATGAGGCAGAAGAGTTTAAAAGTTTTTCAGAAATGTAAGCAACTAGATTCTTTGGCTCTTTGGTATGAAGCATTCAATAAGAATGTTGATTCGCATGCTGTAGCTGTGCTGGCACAGTTACCTGTGCAGCTGTATTGTGGCCCTCACAGTGAGCTGATCTGGCTTCAGTGAAATTCCTGGGTTATCTTCCACTTTATCAATTCAGACTGCAGCTGGCTGGACTCCATGCCAGCACAACTGGAGAGAGTCATGAAGAGAAGATAGGGCTGAATGGTGGGAGTACCTAAACTAGTGCTGCTGCTGAAGAATTTTGGATCATGAAATCAGGGCCTTGATGTTTGCAAAGTAGTAACAATGTGCACAAAACATAATTCAATTAAATGTTACTTCCTTTGTTTGTTAAAGCTGAAAAAAAGTGTTAATGACTTGAAAACCTTCTTAGAGGGGTATCATTGGTCTCACTGGCTGTCATCATGGAAGTAATGAGCTGGAATTGTTTTAAGCAGAAGTAAGATGAAGTGAACCTTAGTTCATAACTGTGTCTGTCTTAATCTAAAAAAGTTTCTTATTATTGTCTTAGTGTTTTCTTCTATCACTGTATAGTGTACCGGTGGCATTTTTTTCAGTGTCAAAGCAAGGAGTCTACGTTTCTGAAAACTGCAAATGTACAATTGCTACACTTATTTCTGGTGATTTGCTCTCTGATTCATTGATCAGAATACGAGCTTGTTTCTGCAAAACAGAAGGAGTTTTGTAGGCTAGTGTAAGTCATTTTTAAGCTTCTAAATAGCTGCCTGGTAAGGAAAGAAAGGGTAAAAGCAGAGGTTGAAAGCTCTTCCTGCATTTTAAAATTTCTGAGGTACCAGGAAGTTTGTGAGGTCAACTAAAAGATGTAATGACTGTCCAATAATTGGAAAATATTTTTGGTGATACTTAAGGAATTTTTTAGATTTTGGTGTGGAGGTTTAGTTTTGGAGTTTTGTTTGGTTTTTTGGGTTGGTTGTTTTGGGGATTTTTTTCCTAACCTTCAAGAACAGAAGGATTTGAGAACCTGATTATCTTCTGAAGGCTGGCAAATAAAGCCTGGAGATACCATGGTGGTTCAGGACAAGGAACTGTCTGTTCTGAGGGTCATACTGTGGTACCTCAGCCTGAATGACTGTTTCTTGATGGTGCATGGGATAGGCAGACCTTGATCTTAATTGTACCTATGCTTCTTCCTTTCCCTCTTCTTATTTCCCCACCAACTCTGTTAGGAAAAAATGATACCTTAGAAATGTCATGCTTTCTTAACTCATTGGTAGGTACCTTCTCTTTTATCTTCAGTTAATGTGGGGTTGTTCAACATACACAATACCTGACTTCAGTATTAAGTAATATTACAGCTTAAATTCTGATGTGAAATTATTTTTCTTCAAATTTCACATTCAGTTTTGGAAGTGATATTTGTAGAATTGAATAGATACTGTATAATGACAGCTTCAACTCAGTTCTTGGCTGGAGAATTTTAGACATGTATGAAAACTTACGGTGATAACAAAGCAAAATGTCATTTTTACTTCTAGTTTCCTTAAGTTTTTTAATTGAATGTTTGAAGTGAGTCATTATTTGTTTGGCTCAGATGATGTTTATTTTCCTTTCAGATGGAGGTGAGCTGTAGCTTCTTCTGGGATGGATATAAATAACTCTTTAAAAGATGCAGTAATGACAGTGTTGGCTACTGTTACTCTGCTGAATTCTTTGATTAGAATTTAGGTTACTGTAATCCAGGATAAGAGGGTGCAATTGATCTCCCCTGGGACCAGAGCTTTGCCATTCTCTTCCTTCCCCAGCTGGAGGGGCAGCCCATGAGGCAAGAGGCAGCAGGAAAAGAGCCGTGTACCACAAGGCTGCTGCCTCTGAGCTTCTGGACAAGTCAAATAGCTGCCTGTGAGGTGCCACTTCCAGCTGGTTTGGGTGCTCTCACTCCAGCATGAGGAGGTGCTCTGACAGAGAGAGCATCTGTCTGTCTTGCTGGTCACATCTGGCCCATGGGAACTGATGACTCACTGCTGAGGTCTGTCTCTCTCTGGTGACTGCATAAACTGGAACTTTCACAGAGGAACTCCCTCTCTGCTGGTAAACCACGGTCTCACTTCCTGCATGTGGATTTATTAGGGTTTAAAGATGTGTGGGTGTGTACCTAAGGAAGTTTCAGCTTCTTCATTCTCTTTGAAATTAACAACTTGTGACGCACTGGGAGCTTGGGCTGTCCCCATTGGATGCTGCATGTTCCTTAGGCTCCCTGTCAGTGCTGCTGGCTGAGGGAATTGTCTGCCACCCATAGCATCCCTCTACCCCTGCCCAGTCAGCCTGGGGCTCACCCACTTGCTTTCTGTGGTGCTGCCTCTATCAGACCAGATACCTGGGCTAATAAAAGAAAATAGTAGTAAGGTATTCATTCTTTTATAAACACAACCACAACTCTTATTTGGTCCCTCATACACTCTCACCCAGTCTTGCCTCTTCTAAATTTATTTAGACAAAAAAGATCCAGTGATGTGTTCTGCTGTATTATCTAAAGTGAAAACGGACTTAGCTGAGGAATGTGGTTTGCCTTTAAATCTGGCTGCCTTCATTATGATTTCTGTGTATGTTTGGGTAATGGAATGACAAAAGGTCTTTAAATTTCTGAAAAAAACCTGCTGAGATATATAGTAATAATAAAAAAGGACTGGCATGATTCTCCTTACCTTAATTGTGTGTCTTGTGCTGTATGGGTAAATATCTGTTATGATCTGCTTAGTCTGTTTTGTATGAGGTAATTGTTTTTTCTGTCACACTTCAGAAGTCAGGAATTTATCCTCAATGGAATTGACTAATAGATGCCATAATCCTGTTACACGAGTAACATGTCTTAAGCACTTCAATAGGAGGCTTCACTGTTCTTATCTATAAACCATCTCTATTAAGAATTAAACTTATGGTGGTATAACACCATCTGTTAATTGTTTGGTATAAATAGATATTCATCTATACTTTGTAAGGCATGTTAATTTCTTTAATATGCTCAACCTCCTAAAACAGAACTTATTAATGGTAAACAATATATATATATACACATGGTGTTTCTAGGGGCATGCTGGTTGTCAATTGAATTCAGGTTTATTATGATTTGCTACCCTTGGTGCCTACTCAGAACACACCTGGACATTAAAAAGATGGAGTACCTGCTTTAAGGTTTGCAGACTACTGGGCTAGACTTGAAATTAGTGGGAGGACATTGAGGAAAAACAGGGATAGCTGGAGGAAAGAACAAAGGCTGTGCTTGCATGGTTGTGTGGCTTACGTCACTTTGTTAAGCAAACAGGGTGGTTCTGCTAAGCCCTCCAACTTTGTAGTTGTGAGGATACGTGCCTCTTGTACCATGCCAAACCATCCCACTGATAGAGAAGTTAAATTGTTCTCCATCTACCTGTCATCTTGCCAAAAAATAATGCGTAGATAGTGATGTGGGGGATAAGATCAAATGTAAGGGATCAGTAGTGCCTTTGGGAATATCTCCCTCACTCCTTCTCGTGGGAGACTTGTTTGCTTGCTGTCCCCAGCTGTTAGCCTTGTTGCACTGTTAGTATTTAATACACCTGTTCTTTTTTTTTTTTTTTTTTTTTTCTGCAATCATTCTCTGATGGGGGGGTAGTGGGTATTAAAAAGGAAGATCCAACAAGGATGTAGTTATATCTCTTGCATGCTGGACTTTGTGCTTCCGTCTTTGTAATTTCAGCTGGCAAAGCATTGATGCAGAATGACACTTTGGCATTGCTTTTATATGTACTGGTGTTGCAGTTGTGATCACAACAGACAAAAATGCTTGTGCTGGGTATAATCTTGCTGGGTAGGTAAGTGAAGTCGAAGCATTATACCACAATATAAAAACCTTTACTCATAACATGAAGTTGCAGATAAGGAAGGATCTTCCAGTTTTACTAGTCTATCTTGGGTATGTCTGTGATCTTAGTGGGTCTTTCTCATCCTACCTAATCTGAATCTGATCATATAAACTAATGGGGATAATCAGTTAGAAAAGATTAATTTCAAAGGGAAGATTGTCCCTTTTGCTTGAAACAAGATGCTTATCTGAAAGTCTCTTTCCTTCCAAGGCCTGTGAAGGCATATGGAACCAATGCTGGTTCATTTGCTAATGCTGCTATAGCCTCTTGCATGTATGAAGAAGTCTCTGCCAGAGCCGAAAAAGTTCTCTCTTTCCTTCCAGCATCCTTAACCTGTCATCTGCCATGGTGACTACAAAGACTTGCTCCTTCAATGTGTTACTGTCTTGATGTTACTGCTCTACACCACCACACACAGTTCCTGTGGGGAACAAGCTTTGGGGGCTTGTCTCCAAGACTCCTTTGTTGACCAAGTCTGTTATCACCCTCTGGAATGTGCTTGGGGTGACTGGCACGCCTGGGAGGAAGTGATGGCCACTTTGCCCCCATACTGTATACATTATGGCACATGCCAGGGACTAGGTCAGGCAGCTCCGATAGCCCAGGTCTGCTCTACATAACCAAGCACTGGATGTTTCAAAGGCAAATGGGGCCTGTAAGGAGCCTAAGCAAAGCCAAATAATGAAGCTGGACTTTCAGGAAAATTGTGGGTTTTGTGTTCTTCCTCAGTCAGTGTACTTAGTCCTGGGTAGTTTGCTTCAGACAGACAGATAATATATATAGCCTTTGTTTCCAAAATTAAATTGAATTCTGAGGAAATCAGTCTTTATATCTGGAAGTGCTCTGGACTCCTTGTAGTAGGAGCCTTGGACTCCTACTTACTCTGTCTGATGCAAATGGTGCCCAGCACGTGTGCAGGGACAGCTCTAGGTCGAGGAAACAATTCTGAAATAGCTTAGCTGGCTAAACCTGGCAGCTGAATTATGCTAATCAGCATTCCTTGCTTAATGAAAACCAAAATGAGTTATTGAAATATCAGTCACACTTCTTGATGCCACCTCAGCTGATGTGACCACTTCTTGGATGTGATCCGAGATCTTTGCTTCAGCACTTGCCTGACAGTTATCCATCTCTTATTTTTCCATAGCTGTGAGGAGGTGCAAGTATGTGTGACTGTTACTACAGTAACACTGTGATTGAATGTTCTAGTAGGAATGTGTTTATCTTAAAACCTATATTTATCTTTTTTGTGAACAGTCTCAATTTAGCTAAGATCCTTTCAAAGTGAAAGTTTAAATTTATTCCACTGGAAGATGCTTTCTTGTGACAAACTTAGAAATATATTATGAACAAATTGTGTGTGCAGAGGGGGTGTTGTCTGAAATTTTCTTTTTAAAAATGAGCTAGATGCCTGAAATAGCTACCTACAGCAAGCGATAGGAACTATTAAACTGATTTTCCCAACTAGAGCAATATGATAACAGATTGAACTAAACTGAAGAAGCTAAAACTGAATTTCTGTGTCTGATTTAATGTAAGTGGCCAAAAATATGCATTTTATTTACTTGCATATGCTTTCATCGGGCCTTGAATTAGAAATGGAGACAAGGAGAAAAAACAGTGGGCAGAAAATGATGGGAGCCTTTCCACAAATTTCAGCAGATGTTGACTCAGATCCTTATTCTATGCCCTCTTAGCAGAAAGACTCTCTTGTGTAAGCTGAGGAGAACCACATCCTATCTCCTTCCTTCCATCTGTATTAAGTCTGGGCCTGCTACAGCATGAACAGAAATAAGCAATCCACTGAAGTATGTGGGCTATCTCCTTGCTAAGTAAATACTGCCTATCACAGATGGAGCTTTAGGCTATTAACCAAACTTGTGGAGCACTGGCAATACTCATGAGCAACTGTGGTTGTCACTGATGGAGATAGGACTCTCAGGCTCTTGAAGGCTAGGATTAGTTTCCTTGGGAGGGGTTTTTGACTGAAATCTTTTGTCCTTGGTTGGCCAATACTGACTGTATTTGGTTTCATTTTTTGAAGCCAGACTGATTGCCTTTTTTTGAAAGAGTTCAGGTGCAGAGTGTGGGAATATGATTTTATTGCAATTCATGTAGTCACTGGTGTTTTTGTTCTTATAATTGAGACAGCAGTTATATTGGAACTTGTAACAGGACCAGTGGTCTCCCAGTTAGTTGATGTAACTGGTCTAATTTGTATGAACATTGTACTTAGGAGCTACTTATGGACCTGCACATCATTGTGCAAAGGGCTATGGAAAAACAGACCGAAATATCAATACTCAGCCTTGTAATTTCAATAAGATGACTAGGAATTAGAGGAATAGAGAATATGGAGAATGGGAAGAAGAGAGCAGTGAGCAGATGCTGGTGTACTATATGGACTCACATAAACCAACCATCCTTCAGAACTGGAATGGAGCTACACCGTACTGGTAACAAAACAAAACATGGGGGCTACTCTGCCTTCTGAGGTTTCCTACTGCTGACATCTAAATGAGACCTATTCTAATAGGAATGAAGTGATTTGAATATTATATTGGGGTTTTGGGGTTGTTTTTCCACTACAAAATTAAAATGCCTTAGACAACCATGCTGAAGCCTTTTTACTCACGGGTTTTGTCTTGGAGACTGGACTGCATAAGAAAATTCCAGACAATGTACAGAAGAAAATGGGACAATTTTTTTCACTTCTGTTGATGTTCATTTCCAAGCTAATGCTTCTGACTTTGGAAAGAGGTGTTAGTAGTCTGTGAGAATTCATGCAGGTGCAGTGTCTGCAGTCCCTCCCCTGGGAAATGATTTATCAGCAGCCTAAAGCAATAACTAAAACAACCACCTGCCTTATGCCACTGCAGTTGGCAGTAATGTTATTGTGTGGAGGTTGCCATATGTGTAGACAGGCCATGGTCTCTTTCAGCCCTGATCAGGAAAGAGAACTGTGCTGAAAGCAGAAATTCTCTTCCATGATACTTGAAATTTCAAGTTAAGGATTTGTTTGACTGACTGGTTTGCATGTTAAGTGCATCTTATTGGAATGAAAGGGTCAGGATCTCAGCATTCATGATCCTTGACTCAAACTCTTGCAGGATGCACAGTCCAGCTTCCAAAAGCACAGCCAGCTCTGAGGTTTGGTATAGCTGCTCAGAGCCTTGCCCAATCAAGTTGTGAATCTCTCTAAAATACGGAACAAATAAAACACAAGAAGTTCCACCTTAATATGAGAAAGAACTACTTTACATTGAGGATGGCAGAGCACTGGAAAAGGCTGCCCAGCAAGGTTGTGGAGTCTCCCTTTCAGGAGATATTCGTAACTCACCTGGATGCATTCCCTTGTAACCTGCTTTAGGCAAACCTACCATGGCAGGAGGTTTGGACAAAATTATCTCCAGAGATCCCTTCTAATCCCAGCTACTCTGTAATCTCAAAGGATTGAGATAATGCAGAGGGTAGGCTGGGCTAGTATTTGATCATCTTTATTTTGACCCCTTCCCATGAGGCTTCTGATGACTGACTCTTTCAACCCAATTAATGATCCTGCAGTTCTCTACTTTCCTTATATGCCAACCATCCATCACATACCTCTGACTTGGCTAGTGTAGATACTGAGGGAGACTATTGGGAAAGCTTTGGGAGGGCCAAGCTAAAGGATCTCTACTGTTTTTTTGTTCAAAGTCCCCTTTTCCTTCATGGAAGGAGATCATATCAGTTTAGCACTATTTCCTTTTGGTAACTCCCCAGCTGTCAGTTCTCCATGATCTTCTATTTTTTACTGTGCTTAGAAAGGGCTTTGAAGACTTGCTTCAGTCTTTCCATGGACTGTGATTAAGTCTGTGGTTTCCCAAGATAACCCTTCTTGAAGAGGAATCTGACCTTTTTGTATTTCTAAAGCAATTTGGCACTCCCAAAAGTGCCATGATATTTTAAAGACAATTGAGGATGGCATCTCAGTGGTGCTGGCCAGCAGTCTTACTGGTCTCATTTGTCACGTGAGCCCATAGGACCAGACATTCAGTCTGCTCTCCCAGGTACTTCCATTGGGCAGAGGAACCAGAAAGGCCTGAGATCAAACCTTACCAGTAAAGGCCTTTTCTACTCCTTTTAGCACTAAGATCCCCCAGCCCATTCAGCAGCAGAGCCTATAAAATTTCTTTTTATTACTTTGTACCTTGTTGCTTCCTCTTACACATTTTTAGTAATTTTGACTCTGAGGCAGCTTCAGCTTTTCTAGGATCCTCCCTGTACCACTGGCATTGTTCATGTTTCCTTAAACCTTCTGCTTTTGATATGCTTTTGTGGCATCTCAACTCATTCAGGGATGAGTTTAGTTTTTTTCAAAACTAACAAAGTACCTGCTTGGGCCTTGGCTTGAGTAAAAGCAGTATTTTTAAGATTAAAACTCAGAACTAGTACCCTGACAGCATATATGAATATCCAGGGCTAAGGTAACTTGCAGTGCTTGAGGCAGAAATGTGTGGGCTGATAAAGTGTTTGCAGGTATGTAAAGGGACTGTTAAAGGTGATCTTATTTTTGATGGGAACTTATGAATATTCACTTGCTTCCTTTTCAGTTTTAGTAGCTATTTCCTATTGCAGCCTGTTGTGTATTGAATTGTTGGGGGTGTATTCTACACCCACTCTTCAGGTGTTACCAACCCTCACAAGCATTCCCTGTGATGAATGGAATTGCCAACCTATATTATATGAATTCTTTTGGCCTCATTCGTGTTAGCCTGAAGGAGGAGGGAAGAAAAAGCATAATTTTAAGGGTTTCAAAAGCCACAGCATAGGCAGCTCCTACTGGTGTGGTACAGGATCAAGGTAGGTGTTACAGCCAAGATTCTGATGACTGGTAAAAAGTCTGGGAAGCAGTTACTGCAGTGTTGATGCTTCTCCCATCACTCAGGAGGAGGGGTTTAGCCTGTGCATTCCTCAAGTCCCTAACTTAGTTTTGGTCTCTGTACAGCCTGCTGAAGTACTTCTGGCTGCAGAATCTTCTGCAAGTAGAGCATGAAGGAAAAATCTAAAATTTCTCTGAGCTAGAATGAGTATCAAACTCGCACTCAAATGTGTTGCTTGACAGATAACTCTGTTGGAAATGAATGGCTGAATGAGAGCTTGGAGCTGTAATGTGGCTCTTAGTGCTTGCGCATGTTTCACTGGCACTGAGTTTAGCTTTATTTAGCTTGGGAAAACAGACAACACTGTGATGTCCATTTTATAAATCTATTACTAAAACTGACTTCTTTACAGCTTCTGCTGCTTTAAGGCTAGTAGAAATCCCCCAGGATGAAGCCAGAAAGCATAATCCGTTGAACTGTGATGCTGAAGCAGATCTGCAAGCATCAATAGTGAATAAAATATTCTGCTTAAAAACATAAATCACTACAATTGCTGAAATAGCTGACTATGATAAAAAAGCAATGAATTTTTCATGAAGTACAGCAATAGCACCAGATGGCCATTGGGCTTGTGGGAGAATCTTTCCATTTCACATTAATTCTGAAAAAAAAAAGTGAACTAAAAACAGCATGCAGTAATGAACTGATCACACACAAGGTTAGTTTGGCGTTAAATTAAGGGGATGGAGTCAGGTTTGCTCTAAACTTGGTTATTGTCCTGGACTTCTACTTGAGATCTGGCTCCATGAGCTCTTGTCTACACAGGTTTCTCTGCAGTGTCTAGGTGGGTGATGTTTGGTTTAAACTGTTTTATGCTCCAAGTTTTCTTCTGTCCTTTTTTTTCATCTTGTCAAATCCTGCTATAATTAAGCTGCTTTTAAAGAGATGTTACTTCAGCACAGAGTGAGTAGAACCACTGTAAAAGCTCATGTGAACTTTACCCATGTCATATGAGCTATGGTGGTAGTGTCTGAAGTGCATGGCTTTGTTATTTGAAAGTCATGTTAGTTTAATGTTGTACTTTCCAATGTTGATGCAACATTTTTATTAAACATTGGTGTGTGCCTGTTACTTAAATTTATGGCAGTTTCTAGCCAGGAGTGTATTATGTCTAGCATGTGCTGCCCTTAGTCATGCCTGCTGATCTGCTTTGTCATGCCTAGTAACAAACTAGAAATATTACAGTAAGAGTACAAAGTGCTGTTGTTGCACTGGTTAGTGAAGGAGTAATTTGGGGCTAACTCTGACCTGTCAAAACCAAAGAAAAATGCTTTAGAAAGAAAATTTATTGTCCAAAGCTTTTATTCAATTTTTTTTTTTTCTCAAAACCTAGGTCATATTCTGGATCTCCATTTGGAAGCCTAAATTAAATTTCAGCCACCAACTGTGATTTTTGATTATTATTTTTCCTGCCTTTTTATTTTCATGGTGGCATCTCAGCCAGTTTAACAAAAGCAAAACATGTTTTTTTATCTATTGTATTTCTGACCACTATATTTCTGAGTCTTGGGGAATGGATTTGAATATGTGGAATATGTACAAGCAATGACTGCGTTAAACTGCTCCAGGGTAAAATTTAATGAGCGTTAATCTATATGAAGTTAAAGATGTTTTTTTCAGTTATGTGACATTATTTTACTTTTATCAAGTGCTCTTCACAGTTTACACCTCCAGCAGGAGAGCCTTTTTATGGAGAATTTATCTGTGTACTTTCCCCTCATCAGCCTGTCAACACATGGGTGTGTCCAGTCTTGGAAGCGAAGCTCGGAGTTCTTGTTCAGCTATGTAGGGGCTGATGTCCACACGGTACAGTGCAGGTCAGGTTAGCCCTGGGGAGAAACAGTGTAGCTACATTAACCTGATGCTATTCCTCAGCTAATGTGCCCTGTCTTCCTGCAGAGTTAACCAGTGAGGCTGGCTGGCACAGCTTTCTAACTAGAGGCACTCTAACTAGTCAGGGTATATATTCCTGAACATACATTTCGAGAGCTA
Source organism: Cinclus cinclus (assembly GCF_963662255.1). Taxonomy (NCBI): domain Eukaryota; kingdom Metazoa; phylum Chordata; class Aves; order Passeriformes; family Cinclidae; genus Cinclus; species Cinclus cinclus. Next base: position 27,261,713 of record NC_085046.1, read on the forward strand.
CACACACTGATGAGTGAGTACACACATATCAAGGCAAGGTATAGCTTATGTTCCTTATGTTGTATAAAATGGATTAAGATAATTGAGTCTAAATATTTAAATTATAAGATTGCTTTAGATTAGACCCTAAATTATGTTAGTCCAATGCCTCTGTACTCTGCTCGTGTAACAGATTAACATGTGTGGCTTGGCTGGTGGAGGGGGTAGAGGGCACCTGATCTCCAAGCCTGGATCCACAGTGTGTGCTCTAGGATTGGGCTGGGAAGCAGGAGGCTTGCACAGCCCCTCTGGGGCAGGTAAGGCACTGCACCAGAGAGCAGGTGCTGTTTTCTAGCACCAGCAGTTTAGGGGCAAATTACTGAAAGGTATTTGTTATGGGCTGTTTATTGCCATAAACAGACTTCTGGTTTGGTTGGTGGCATTTTTTGCCTTCTCTAGAGTATTGTACTGCAGTATTATATAATCATTCTTTACAGGCCTTAGGCATGCTGCAGAGCTGGCCAGCTTGGATCTCCAGGCTGGGACTATGGCAAGGAGTGCTGCAGCTGCAGGGACAGTACTGTGTGTCCCCTTCCTTTCAGGAAGCAGGCATAGTTTATATGGTGAAGTGTGCTGTTATCTGAGCTGCAACTCCTTGTTTCTGAGTTCTTGAGTCTTACCTAAAAACAACTGAGCTGTAACTCCTGTGTTTTCTTTTGTTTAGTTTAAACCACCTCAGATATGACCCTGAAACAAAATGAACAGGAAGATTTAGAGATTTAGGAGAAGACTTGACAAAGCCTATTATTTAAAAAAAAAAGGGGGGGGGGGGGGAGGGAGGAGAACTGAAACTGTGCCAAGCAGTAATGGAGGGGTGAATGGATTAGAATAAGAGTGATCTGAAGTAGAGGAAGCTGGGCATTATGTATAAGCAGACTTACAAAGCAGGTAAGGTAATGTTATGTTACTCCAGTGTAAATGTGTGCAACGTGCTAATCCAACCCAGCTCTGCAAGATTCTTGTATGAACACAAGATTCAGAGCATTACTATTCAGTGGTGTGCCCCAGCAGAACCAAGCAAATAAAAGAAGCGCCCTGTCAGTGTTAGTCACTGTGACTCTAGCTACATGTGTATGTTGATGATTGGATATACAAGCTGTATTTCAGAGATGTATTTAAGTCTGTGTTGTAACTCTTGAAATGCACTCTGAAGATTTTATTGTCGTATTTAACTGTATAAAATTAGTAACAATGCAACTGTTCACTGCCAAAGTCATTCCACCTTAAACAAAACAAACCATTATCTTTCTCTGTCTACATTCTCTGGGTATAAACACAGGACTGCTTTTGCTGGCTGGAGAACTGCTCTGGCTATTTATAGCATTGCAAATATCTTTCCAGATTCTTGTTACCTATTAACAGGCAGTTCTTTTTTATGTGGGACAAAATAAAAAGTCACAATGATCTCAAAGTGGACAGATAGGGAAAAGCTAGAGAATCCTGAGAGATACAGCATTTATTTGTCCTTTTTGCTTTTTGGCAGCTGCTCCCAAATCACACTGCTGATCTACAAGATACTCGGGAACAATTCTCTTGTCTTGTGAAAATACTCTCTGAAAAGCTTCATGATTCAGAGAAGAGGAAGATAAACACCTCTAGGGCTCTCACTGCTCCCTGATATCTTGCTTTACTGATGAATGCTGATTAACTGGACCTGAGAAGTGGTGTTCTCCATAAAACAAACGCAGGCAGCAGGAAATGTATGCTTATATTGCTCTCATTTAAAGTTTCTATTATGTTTTGGATTTTTTTATTGCTCTCAAAGTCACATCTCTGTGTCTGCCTGTATAACATATGTAAAAAAATACTGTATTTTAGTGACTTTAGGGTAAAGAAAACATAGCTGAACATCTGAAAACCCGTCTAAAAGTGAAATGAGATTTTATGTAATAACATAGGAGAACTTCGTATTTCAACTTCATATTCCTGACCTCTGGCAGCTGTTTAAAGGAACGAACTCGTGGTGTCGGTGGCTCAGAGGTTTTCAGAAGCCATCTTCAAGTAATGGTGTGTGTATCTGCATACGCAAACATGCACACGTGTGTTTGGGGGAACGTGCGTGCACTGTGGCTGCCCCTGTCCTGCCCTCGAACCTCTGCAGCTGCAGCAGCCCGAAGCAGGGAGGCCGGGCGGCTCCGGGGCTGCCTGCGCTCCTGCTGCGGAGGGAAGGTGTGCGGCTCCCTTCGCTCCTCCTCAATTGTGCAAGGCGAGCGTCAGCATGAGGTCAAAGAAAGAGTAAAGTGCATTGAAGTTATATAATGATTTATTTTCTTTCAAGAGTGTGGGTTTTTTTTTTTTTTTTTTTGTTGTTTTATTCTTTTTCTTCCTCCTCCCTGACCTTCTCTATTTTTTTTTTTAATTTTTTTTTTTTTTCATCCTGGCAGTGCCGCTTTCCTCTGAAGCATGAAGCAGGGGTAGCGTGGCCTCGGCGGGGTTTCGAAGCGGGAGCGCGTTTCCTTTCCCAGAGCTGAGTCAGAGCGGCCGAGGGCTGATCCCGGCCGGGCTCGGGGCCGCGCCCGCCGAAGAACAGAACGCTCTGTCTGCTTGAGAGCTCTGTACTTCGGCCAGCCCCTGGCATTCTTTCAAAGCTGTTCCATTGTCGCTTTTCTTTTGATGTGCAAAGCCGAGCAGGAGCGTGAGTGCCTGTTTCTGCAGTGAAGAGCTCGGGAGATAACAATGTTATCGGAGCATGAGATGAATATCCATGTACTGCTGTTAATATTCAGATAGCACCGGCTTTCAAGAGATAATGGAAGACTTTGAGACTTTCAGCCAGTAACGTGTTGGCTGGACTGACCTCCTGAGAAAAAGGAACGTGCGTGAAATTTCTAACCTTGATTTATTGTAGTACTTAAGACAACCAGCACCGACCCAAACTCAGCTGTACAGATGCTTCTGTATGTAATTAGGCAGGTAATTAGAGGAAGTTCCACATCAAACAGATGTGTATCACTGCCCACAGCTAAGCAAAGCACACACAAAGAGCAGGACTCCTTCCCCCCTCTTCCCCATGAACAGGGGAGCTGAGGACAATGGTAGTGGGCTAGAAAAGCCTTGGAAGAGTAAACAGCTGTGCTGTTGGTTTTCTTACAGGGGAAAGGTTATTTCTGAGCTTTTTTCATCAATAGAATTAGGGTGAAATGTGTGGATACGATGTCAGGTGGGAGTAGGATCAGTACATTAAAAATTTAGGATAAACTACACATACTTACTTCTGCTCTTTGGGTGGATGCAGCCCTTGAGAAGGACATCTTTTAAGCAGATGGGAGGTCAGTGGGAAGATCAGAGGATATATTCAGTGCTTATTGTTCATGCAAAGAAAATGAACCTCCAGCACAGTCTGCTGTCTTTGGAAACAGCCCATGACTCTGGTGGCAATCTTCAGACAGTGTATTTTTTTTTTTTTTTTTGTACCTAGCTAAAGTAGGTCCAGTAGCCTTCCTTATTGTCTATTAATGTTACGTCTCCATTCTATGTACAATTTGAGAGATAGGCAAACATATTTTTCTAGATGGTGAATAGGTACATGGCCTACATTTTTTTTCTGCAACTGCAGGACTAGCTGAAGCAACAAACAGATCCAAGATCTGTATTACATGATATAGTAGACCACTGGTGTCTTTGTAGTTCCCTTCTCCTTTGTTTCATAGAGCAAGGGAGTGAATTGGGAACCTGAAGTACACCCTCCTGTACAGACACAAGGTAAGTGCTGAGACACTGCAACACCAAACACAGACTTACAGTATATCGTTGCATTATATGTGCACAATACTGTGGTTAGATTTCTGAGAGGAAAACAAGGCATTAGGACTATGCAGTCTCTAAGAGCAATTATCATTAATAATGTATTAAAAAACAGGTTTATAGCCCCGAGGCTATTATCTCAATGCATAATTTCAGAAATGTCAAGGTGACTCAGGATGATGTGATGGACCATGGCATCTCTGAACTGCTCTGAAACATGTCGTTCCAAATAGCACACGTGGCAAAATGCAGAGGGTGCTCAGACGAAAAGGTTTTGTTGCCCTCCAAACCATAAACACTCTTCTCCTTGGCAAGGATACATAGCAGCAATGATGCATATTGTCTTTGCCTTCTGAAAATGTGGGCTTGTTTTTATGGTCTGCAGCTAATTTGGGATATGAAAGATTCTGTCAGCAAATAATAATCTAATTCCCCCCTTTGTTGGGATAGAAGTACTTTTTGCTCATGTTCGTAGTGGGGGAAGTTAAATATAATTCAAAAGTATTTGGGCCAATAGGGACATATTTGCCACACTGTTGCAGTCTAGCTGAAAGTTCATACAATTAACAATGTCTGTCTGTGTTAGTTTTTGGCTGTGTCACCATACCTCTCTCAGATAACATTATTCTTGTGAGGACAGCAGCCTCTGTTCACACAGTGGGTTAACCAGCACTGTGCTCTTGTTTGTAATTAGAGTAGCTTTGATCTCTTTCCTGTGGTCAGTGCAAATCAAAGTTGAGCACTGATGCCAAAATTTTGCATCTATTCTTTGACCAATGGTGGTGGGCTTTTTAATTGGATTTTTTGGCGACAAAATTCTGTGTAACAAAAAAAAAAAAAATTAAGTTGATGATATGAAGGGAGTTGCAGGAAGAAATTAATTGCAATTATCCAGACTGTAACAGAAGGTTATCTATAAAGGGTAGTTCATCTGAGTGTCTCGTTTTCAGTATATAGTTGCAAATTCTTAGGAAATAACATTCCTAGTAGGGACCAGGTGGTTGAGCCAGTCCTCCCACCCTGTGACCTGATGCTTTCATTTTATTTTTATACAGAGAATTTTAACAATAGCCTTTTATTATGTTTAGTGGGCTTTTTTTTTTTCCTTCTTTATAATGGGCTCAGCTTCCTGAGCAGCAGAACATCGACCTCCCTTGATAATTACACAGGAGTTTGTCTTAGAAAGCTTTTCTTTTATAGCACATTGTTTACTCAATAAATTTGATCTGCCTTTTGCATTCTAAGTGAATTAGTCCATTTTAGCACCCGTTGACTTCCTAAATTTAAAAAGCCTTGCTAGTATAACAGTGCAGGTGCATATTTGTTGAGTCTGGAACAAAAATGAGATGGACCCTTGCCACTTCCAATTTTTTATGCTAGAGGACTAACACCTAAGTTATTCTTGGGCTCTGGTGTGACTGAGGATGTGCAATGGGAAATTTGTCTCTGCCCATTGTGTGTTACAGCACAAAGTGACTTTAGGTAGTGTTAATGTGAATCACAGCTCTGTGGTAAACATCTGGCTTTTACTGAGTTAGTAGCCAAGCTCTCATTAATTTCTAATTTCTGTAGAGTCAGGCTTGTAAATTTTTTTTTTTCCTCCACCAACATCTGACACAAAAGCACATATGAGAACACACCTGCCTATACTTTGTGATACTTTGTGTTTTAAAGCCAGGTGACCATGTTAGCTGAGGTAAGGCCATGCCTGAGGCTACAAAGTCATGGTGAAAGGCTTTCTCTGCTAGGCTGGGCTTGGTGCTGTCCTAACATGCTCATGCAGACACTTCTTTTCCAGCATGGCACATGAACTGAAAAAACACTCATCTACTTGGCAGAAGCCTGCAGTATGCAATGCAAACAGATCCTTGTATGCCATCCAAGTGTGTTATACACCAAGTCTTCATTCCTCACTGCTCAGTTCTTCTCTGTAAAATGATGGTAATTCTTTCATCCCTTTGTAAGATGATTTGGATGAAAGGTGTTTAATTGATGTAAAATGTAACTGTTAGGAATGTGCCTCGTTGTTTCCAGCTGCTCATGCTGCTGACATACGACCCAATTCTTTTCCTCTCAGGCATTAGTCCAGTGAGAAAAAAAGAGATTTGACTGCTCTTCAAGCAGTCATATCCCAAGTTCATGACACTGCTGCTGTTTTACCACCCTAATGACTGACCTTGATTTTACTAATGCTATTCCTAAGCCTGACAAGAAAAGTAACTTTTGCTTCTAACAGTTGACTCTGAATATGTTTGGTTGATTTCCAGTCTTTAGTTAAGAGGTTTTCTTAGCGAGGAGAAGAGCTGCTTGTATATGAAACAATCAGGTTTCTTTTCCTGCTGGCTTTGTCTCATTGAGACTGTGCTTACTGAGTGTCGGGGCTAGCAACTCGTTCTACAGGCTATTGATCCATCAGTCGTGTCTCTGTAACCAAATTGCCTCTAATGCTCCTTTTAAAAAATTGTGGTTTTTATGTTTTTGGGGTTTTTTTTGTTTGTTTTTTTTTGGCCAGGAAAGTTTGTTGCAAGTGCAACACGTAAAATCCTATCAGGCAGTGTGTTTAGAGCAGTTCTATGTGTCTGTAGGGTTTAGTTAACTGGTTTTAGTCCACAGCACAGATGGCTCTAGGACTTTTAATTTCCTATGCATTCCTTTCTCTGGAAGGCGTGGATGGCAAGGTCATAGGTCTTAGGAGTGGCAAAGAGATGGTGCCACCTTTTGAAAAAAAACCAAAAACACCACCACCACCAAACCAAAAATCCAAACATAAGAACTTCGCATGCAGTCCTAGCTCTTTTCTTGTCTCTCCTGGGCCCCTCCTGCTCTTGTGAGAGACCTGTTTGGATTACAAAGTAGCAGTTTGCTCCTGGCACGTCTTCCAAGAGCTTGATGAGAGAGACGAGTCATTATCTAGAATCTGCCAGCAGCTCTGGGAAGAGAGAAATGGAATTTCGGTCTCCCTGAAGGTGTCTGAATTAAGAGAAATGCAGCCTTCAGGTGCTTATTATGTATAATCATATAACCAAGGGTTAATTAGGAAAGCCCCTGTGGTATTTCAAATGTTTGAGGGATCTCCTAAGGCTGAGAGAACCAGGATTTGGGATGGAGACTGAAATCTTAAGAGGTACTCCCGTGGGACTTTGGCAACCCCACATGGCTCTCGCTTTCACTGGCTCAGCTTGCTCTTTTCTAGGCTGTGATGCAGGTGTTAAAGCAAGAATAGGGAAGTATTAATGCCTGATAAGCAGCATTTTGCGAAGTCGCTAAGCAATTGAATTTGAAGCAGATTACCCTATTCACAGTCTGAATGCCAGCACGTATTCTAGCACATACCCTAGCACAAATACAGTCTTGTATAAACAGTCACGATATTAACTAATTTAGTACGTGTTTGTCATAGGGTGTGTATTATTTTCTCACCAATGCCAAACTGCAGGCTTGCTCTAGCAGTATAGGAAGTATTTTAAAAATGGCTGAGGCTATGGGAACTGGCAAGGTAAAACCTTTAGGTACCAATAATTCACCATGAGGAGTCCATATGTACTCTAGTGTATCCTCTGCATCTGGTACGCATCAGACTTTTGAGCACTGGCTTGATAAACCTTGAAATCCTGACTACATCCTTGAAAGCAGCTGTGCAAGAATAATCTGTGTAAAAGGAAATAGTCCCTTTTTTAGGAATACACTTCAGACAGCTGTGGAACTTCTACAGGAATAAGGCTCTGTTGTGGATGTTTTTCCCTCATCAGATAATCTTGACAGAAAGTCCTCAATTCATTTGCCTAATGACATAAGGTAATTCAAACACCATAAGGCACTCAGGTGACTTCTGCTTTGTCTCTATCTGCTGTTATAGGAGGGTACAAGTCCCATAATGTCTGATTAAATACACAACCTTAGACCTTGGATATGCCAACAAAAATATAAAGCATAAGGGAACTAATTTCCTCTTTTAGTACAGTACTGTAACAAACTATAGAGTAAAAATTTTTCAATTTCCTAAAATGCAAGTTTCTCTAGCATCTTATCTGCTTGAGGAGAGGAAAAGCCTCTTCAGCAATGATAGGGCTTTGAAGGTGGAAAACACGTTGTTTGTTTTCTCAATGCTTTGACTCATCTCTGACCAAGATTTTCTTACTGTCTAGGATGTGATATTAGGTTTTGTGGGGCTTTATTTTTTAATAACTTACTTTGATCTCTTAATTTGTTTCCTAAGTTTTAATCAGTAGCGAGTTAGTCCTGTGTCGCTCAATTCTCAGTAGAGATCTGTAGCTAATAAAAATCAACATCAAGCTGCAGCACGTATTCCCTCCCAGAAGCATATTATGCAAGACAGCAGCAGTAAGCTGTGCTCAGGAAAGTCTGTCTGACAGCATGTAGCTGAGAGCACGGGGGGGCCATAGACCATGGGGCTGCACGGACCATAGCAGGGCTCCAGCATCACAGAACTGCAAATCTAGCCAGATGTTCTTTAACAATGGTTTTGATGTGTGGTGTTTATAATAAGTAAACTTATTTAAACTTGTGTTCAAAATCAGTTGAACTTAGATCCTATAATTGAATGTTCCCTTGCTGTACTCTGCTTTGTCTCCATACTGTCTTCAGGGTAGGAACTATTTATAAAATTATTGATGTGAGCAGGGCACTTTCCATGACTTTAACAGAGGTTGGACCAGATAACTACTGTTTTTATATGTTCGGATTTTTTAAACTATTTTTCCCTGATAGAGTTTATGCAGTCATCACTATCTTCAGAACTACATCAATGACAGCCAACAAAGGATCTTACTGTTGTCTTTTAAAGTTGAATAGAATAAGAACACACCAAACTTGCAATGATAGCAAAATGTGTCTGTGGAAAGTTAAGTATTTCTCTCTGATTTGGCTCTTTGGTCAAAAATATACTCTGCTCTTGAACCCATTCCTGCCAGCTGTTATTCAAGGAAGTTGCAAAGACAGATTCTCAAACCTATCACTGCCTGGGGGGTAGATGTGGAGGGTTAAGGTGGAGAGGAAAGACTGAGTTCAAACTTGACAAAATTTTGTGTCTTTGAAAGCTGAAAATGTGAAGATTTACTCTATGAATTAGACAGCTGTCAATTTTTCATTAAAACCAATATCTACAGACAGCTACTTGCAGTCAATTTTCTGTGAGCAGGATTTAGTTTGAGAAGGATGGTTCCTAGTCAATGTAGCTCTGCTGTTCTGCAGCTGTTAGGATGTTTACTAGGTTACTTATCCTTAGAAGGTTGAAGCTGGAGCTAATTATACTGTTATAAATTCAACATGAACTTCTTGCATACTGTGCCTTACTGTACAGTACTGTAATGTACCTTATCATGCTATTTTATACTTTGAGCGAGAAAAGCAACAAGAGTATGCTATCCATTTTTTTGTTGTTGTTGTTGTTTTAATCATTCCAGTAAGTGGATAAAAAGGATATGTCAAACTCGGTATTTGTCTGCTGTCTGTAGGTGTTCAGAGATGGGGCATCTGGCCAAACAGGCAAAAGAAGTTTTCTACAGAGTTATGGATATCATAAAAGTGACTTCAGTTCTATGGGAGTGGAGAGTAGAGGTAAGGCTAGAACCCAAGAAAATGGTGGATCTATTTCCACGAAGCAGGCAGTGGGTGTTTCTATGGAAAGTGATCCGTGTTTTCCTCCCAGAACTGTGCTGTACAGCCCAATGCCACAGGCTGGGGGTGGTAATCAGGCACAGCATTCCAGATGCGGGTTCTTGCCATATAGCGTTTTTGTTTTGTTAATTGCTTGCAGGGAGGGAAGGGGCTCCAGGCTTCTACATCCCTGCACAAGTGCCTGATCAGCTCTCATGTCTATTGCCTTGGGGCAGCACTTCTCACTTTGGGAGAGGTGCCTCAGAAGCTGTTACCTGCTGTTTAGTGCTGCTGAATAACGATCAGGTATTTTCTTTATTCTTTCTACTTTCTTTTTTTCTTCTGTGACCTTCAGCCTTTCGACCCCACATACAATCTCTTATTATCTGTGTTTGAACCTTGTTCCCAAGGTCTCTTTCTGGTTTTGGTGAGGACTTACTAAGACATATCTATTTGCTTCTCTCCTACGAATTTTTTGGATGGAGAGCAGCCAATGTTAGATACCACAAGGAAAATATAAAAACCTCTTCTAATACTGCTTGTAGTTCTGGAAGAAATTAATTGCTTTAGTGTAAACCTCTGCTCATGAGTTCACTTTTCACTTTTCCCCTGTTGCACTATTTGCTTTCCTAAGGGCACTGCCTCCCACCTAACGCAGGTGTGAGGCAGGTGTTCCTTATGACTGAAGATGGTCTATTTAGGGCAAGCATGTGTCAGCCAAAGTCCCCACCTGCTTTCAGAATGTATTCTTCAATGTCAAATTCAAAGGATGACTTGAAGGTCAAAGGGGATTTTGTGGCTGTTTATTTTCAGTTACATGTCTGCATCCTTGTTATAGTAACTAGAAAAGTAAAACTGAGGGAAGTACAGATAGCTGAACCCTTGACAGGTGATAGAGGTTGAATGCATTTATATATGCGAAGAAGGAGACAGTTTAATGAAAAGTGTAAAAATGAGTCTGAGGCAAGAGAGACTTAGTTGTTAATATTGGATAGCTGGTGCTGCTTTTGGCTGGAGTTAATTTTCCTCATAGTAGTTAGCATGGAGCTATTTGTATGTAATAAGTTAGTATGGAGTGATTATTCAGGGATCTTTCAGTCCCTGCTGAGCAGTGCCTACACTGAGCCAAGGCTGCTTCTGCTTCCCATCCCAACACTGAGCATCTGGGTGTGCACAGAGATTTGGGAGGGGGCAGAGGCAGGACAGATGACCCCAAATGAGCAGGAGCATCCCATACCATATGGCATCATGCTTGGCAATAAAACTGGGGGAAAGTTGATTGAGGAGCTCCTGGCTCCTCGCTGGCTGGGTATTGGTGTGTTAGTATTGAGTGACTTTTTTTTTTTACTTGCATCTCTTATTTCTTGGGCTTTGTCTCTTTTTCATGTTTTCATTTTATTATAATTGGTTGTTTCTATTTTATTTCAGTTATTAATCTGTTCTCATGCAAACCCATGAGTTTTCTCACTTTTACCCTTCTAGTTCTCTTTGCTCCATCCCACTGATGGTATGAGTGAGCAGCTGTAGGGTGCTTAGTTGCCAGCTGTGGTTAAACCATGGCATAGCTATATGATGACTGATGACTTCACTTTCTCTTATACTGGAAACCTTTTATTTATCTTGCTCTGGATTTTCCTAGAGAAGGAGTTGTGTTGTTGTTTTTTTTTTCCCCCTTCCCTATCTATTTTTTTTTTGTGGTATGGAGACTGTTCCCTTAATTTTTTTTTTTTTCATGGTTGTCAGTGTACCCTGGGTACACATGGTTGCTTGTACCCTCTGAAAAATTAAATTAGGGGAAATTTTGATGAGCAAAATGAACAAACACACCAATTTAGTGGGCATATAAAATTGTATTGTAGTAAATTTTTTAGCCTTCGTTCTGTCTCAAACTGACTGTAACAAACAGAAACATGACCATTTCCAAGCTGGTTGGTTGCAGGATCTTGGTTATTAATGCATTATTTCGCATGTGCAAACATGCCACCAGGTGTCTGAGTACATATTATATTTTGGCTAATCTTCTGTGGAAAGACAATGTCTATGAAGAGAATTTACTATTAGAGCTGAATGGAATTAGAAACTGAAATATAGCAGTGCTACAATGAGGACAAATTTATACCAAGGGCAGCTCCAAAATGGTTTGCATAGCTTCAGTTGTTTTCCACTACCTGGAAACCTCAAGAGGCTGAATATATTCTTTTATATTATTTTTATATTAACAATTTATTAGGGCTATAGCTGCCTGTAATCCAGTTTTCTCTTCCTAGAGCTATGTTTTCTATTCCTGAGTCTGGCCTCCTGCTATATTTGTGTAGATAAGTAAGGGGTTTTTTTCTGCAATATCTTTGGGTGTGCCTGAAAAATGTTTTCTTTTGATAAAGAGTTAATTTTTTTTTTTTTTCAGAGCAGCCCTCACCACAGAAAAATGTTTTTTATTTAATACTGATAAGAAGCTGTTTATTTCTTAAGAAGTTGCAAAAAAAAAAAAAAGAAAACCCACCTTTTTTTTCCTTTCATAGTCATCTCAAGATGATAATTTGTTAACTCACCTGTGTAGGATCACAGGGTCAGGATGACAGTACTGGGAATTTAGAGGTCAGCGTGCTCCCTGTGAGAGGCCACTGCTGATTGTGCCATTCCAGCAGGGCTTTGCTGAAAGGTTTTGCCTCTGTTCCAGCCAAGCAAAATCGTGGAGAAATCGTGGCTGTCAGAAGTGCTGGTGTGAATGAAGAGAGTTCTGTGTACGGCGCTTTTGGACAGTGCAGCTGTGTGAAATTTCTGATGGAGCCCCAGTAGCTCATGCCCTTTCCACACTGTGCTGGAGCTGCCTGATGGCACACTACCTCTTGTAGCCATCCATGCAGTCAGGAGAGTCAGCATAATCTTCCTGTCCCTTTCTTACACAGGGAGGCAGAAGAGGGAGTGGGGAGGAATACACAGATGTAAAATCCTGTGCAGGGCTGTGCTTCAACACTGTGATTCAACTTCTGTGTCTCTTTCTCACCTGCCCCTTAAAACTGCTCCATTTGGGGGTCTGGTCCCAGACAGCAGTAATCACTGCCATGAGAGTCCTTTTGATGTCACTGGTTCTGAACTGCTGCTGGCTGTGTGGAGCCCAGGCTGCAAGCCTTAAAGTATGGGACTCTTCCTTTGGGGTAGCTCCTGAGCTGCTTTCCAGAGAAAGATTGCTAGTTTATTCCCAAAGGCATTTCCTCTGACTTTATAGAAAAGGCCTTGGTCTGCTGCTGCTTTCCTAAGAATGATTTGAAAACCTTTGGTATTTGGAAGCTGAGCTGCTATGATCAGACAGATAAATCACATGGGCAGCTGGGCAGGAGTGTTCAATGTTAGATAATACTCCGGAAAACACTTCACTTCCTTTCACTGTCCCTTTCAACAGGCTGTTCATGCAGTCTGTGACTTCAGTTTTGGATAAAGGAACTATGGAAAGTCCTATACATATTGGGAACACTCCATCAAAATTTGCTTTTTCTAAATGATCTTCAATGTTTGCTTTTAATGCACTCTCAGTGTCCACCTTAGCAAACTTACTCAGCCAACTATTTATAAAATATGCTTGTAAACAAGCAAACCCCTGAGGCTCAAAATGAAAAGTTTTTGCAGACTTAATTAGTGTGTTTGTTTTCTATTTGCCTTATATTGGCTTATTCCCTTTTATTAAGGTGCTGAGGTGGTAGCTTGGACCATTTTATTTTATTTTTTCCCTGCTTTCTTCTCTGCATCTCAGAAACACAGGGAAGAATATATAGCAAATGTGGCTGAAGACATAGTTTTTCTTTGCTTTGTTCATTTTGAGTTATGAACTTCATGGAAATGTGAAGTCTGAGCTGCACTGTGCTTTCTCCTATTCCAAACGTTGATGTGGGATCCTTGGACTGTGTACCCAGCCATACTTTTCAGGGTGCTACCATTAGGTACTTGAGTAAGAATTAATGAATCAAGACCTCATGAACTTTGTTTCATGAAAAGAATATCAAGACAGGTGTAATGAGAAGACAAGTTGCAAACAAATAACCTCGCATCTGAATCCTGAAGATTGAATAATTCTGTATGCATTAGCAAAATAAATTACAAAGCAAATGAGCTCAGGCATCGCATCTGGAGGGACTTAATTTTGCAGCTAATTTATTACTTGTTTTCGTGTCAGTTGGCCTGTCAGCAGATCTACGTATCTCCAGTATGAAGAATTGTCATTCTTGCTAGATGCTGTTCTCCGCTAACAGGAATCTTGTTTTCTAAGTCAAAGAATAAGATCCTGTAAAACCCATGACTGAACAGCCTAGCACTAGGCAAATACCATCTACCTAGCAAACAAATGTGCCTTTTCAACTGTATGTGATTGGCTTAGGTTAAACTTTTCCCTGATGGTTCATGAGCAGAACATCTCAGCATTGAAGGTGGAGGGACAGGGCCATTTAAAGCACAGGGTGCTATGACAAACCGGCTCCTGTGTGCTGGGCAGGAGGCAGATGCTTGTCCTGCTGTGAGTCATTGGTTGTTTGGGTTTTGTCCTTAAAGCTTCAACTTCCTGAGTCAGGGAACATGTAATTAGCACCGTTTGTCTTTTGTCTCCTAATTGTACTGTTGGAAACCCAAGAGCTTTGCACCTTTTCAGTGCACTTCCCTAACCTGAATGATGCAGTAAACCTGAAATACTCTGTCACAGGGTTGATGGGTTTTTTTCCCCCATCACATATAGTAGCTGGTACTTAAAAGAAAACATTGTATGTTCCTCAGCTTGCTGCAGAATTATCAGAGCTGGGATGCTGGGTGCAGATAATCCTGCACAAAGTGTATCAGGGTGTGCTTGATGCTCCTGCTCAACTTCATGGCATCACCCTGCTGGGGCTGAAGGAGAAGCCCACAGCCTGTGCCCCATGCTGGAAATGCAACAGAGCTTCACTTCTCAGTCGGGGTTTAAGTCTTGTTCTTGGTGGCAGCTCTGTTAAAGCATTTTCTGTTAAATGAGCAGGAGCAATGGTGTGGACATATTAGCTTGTTCAAACATCGGGGTCACTGCTACAAGTGTCAAGCATGAGGGAGCATGAGGCTTAAGTCTCCCATAAGACTTACACATGAAATTGAGTTTAGTGTGCATAGCAAAACTCTTAAACTCTGCCTAGGTGAAACTGATGATTAGTTCAAAACGTAGTATCTGGCAGCAGTTCAGACTCAGAAGGCCATCCAAATGTAATTCTGTTGTGTGTGTGTGTTGTTTTTTTTCTTTTTTTCTTTATTTGTATTCATTGCTGCCACAGTAAAGGAATGTGAATTTTTTCTTTTATTTTTCTAGAAAGCCTTGCAAGCCTCTTTGCCCAAAGAGGTTTTGTTGGTTTCAAGAGAAGCAGCATCCTTTAAGTGATAATATCTTATTTTCTTCCAGAGAGATGTATATGTAAATAAAATAGTCCTGAATTACTGTTGGCAACCCTCTGTTCAAGTTCAGGCATGCTCCTGGCACTCATACCTGCATGCCAAAGAGTTCTTGGCTAATACCTGTCAACAGAAACCCTCACTCAATGCAGGCATCGTGAGTTACCCGTTCTTAGACTGGCTCAGATGGATAGCCTTTCACCTCTTTTCCCTATTAATTACAGGGCCAGGTGTATTGAATTATCCAGAGCCCTGTGAGGAGAGGTGGCCGCTCCCCTAGGGATGGAATGCTGTTTACCCATCATTCTGAAAGCATCCCTTGCCATCCTAGGCTTATGGTTAAAAATAAAAACCTTCTACATCCGGTGTATTGATAACAGATATATTGAGAGATATATACCTAGAGACAGGTATGCAGAAAAAAAGCAGTTCTTTCCTGTTTCCAAAGGATAAATTTTAGTACCTCTCCCTCTGTATTTTTTGACCTTCAAAATTTTTGAGGATACTCATGAGAGATGTGAAATGCATCATGCTAAATCTTGCCTTTATTGAAGGGAACTTGCCATTAAGATGTTGCATGCTCCCCTTCACATGGGAACTGGATAATTTGAGTGTGTACTTGGCATCCTTCACTCCCCAGCTGTAAATTTCTTGATTGATTAATTATTAATGACATTTGTTTTAGCGTTCTTTCTACCAGGTCACTGACCTCTCCACTTCTTGAGGCTGGAACAGATTGATGCCATTTGGATCAGAGTAGAGTTGTTTCTGTCAGAGTAATGACTTCCCTGGTGCTTACTAAACTGAAAACAAACCACAGAGTGAATCTTCTCTCTAGCAGGGTCATGTTTACAGCAGTGTAGAAGCCTAGTTTGGCACCGAAGATGTTTTACCATATAAACCTATGAAACAAATGGTTTATTATTATGATGTGCTTAGGTGATTTGACTCACATGTGAAAAATCTCCAATGTTAATAAATTTCTGAAACCACAAAGACTGGAAGTTAGGAATCTTGGAAGTAGGTGGATTATTTAGTGTGTGTGGTTTTCTTTCTCATTGCAGAGAAGATTCTAAAAAAATATTAATTTCCCTAAAACTTTTTAAATTGCTAGAAACTAAGAAAAATTAGTTAAATTATAATTTTGCCTCTGTAATATACTTAAAGCTCATATTTAATATGTAGATGTAGGTGCGAATGTGTTGCTGTGGTTTTTGTATTGAACATGTTTGGTATGCTTTGTGCCAGTGGTGGGAAAGATGTACAATTGAAATGAAGGTGTAGTAGGACATGGAAGGCAGGAGGAGCAAGGACTTTTGGAAGGCTGACTCCTAACATAAGGAAAGGAGTTGGCACAGAGCTGAAACTCCAAAAGAAATGCACATCAGCTGTGAGTGACAGGGCAGGAGGGAAAGTGCAGTGGAAAGGGAAAACAGCAGGAAAAGGCATGAAATCAACAGGTAACACTTGTTATTCAGGAAAGTTCTGGGAACTCTGCTTGCAGCAACCATACAAAAAGGCAAAGCAAATGTTCTTGGTAACCCTGATATATGCAGCAAGGAATGTGCAAGTTTTCCTGAATAAATTCAGGCATGTTTGATCCTAAGTCCTGTTGGAAGAATAACTTGAAAAGTCTGGTTTGGATGAGATAGAAAATGAGTTTTGTAATGAAGAAGTGATTTGGGATACTATGCACATACAAAGAGGTCCACAGGCTGCCTCTCTACACAAACCAAAGGGTGTGTGTAACTTCAAAGTGTACAAAAGAGACAGAAAGGGACTGACTTAGATCTGTTTTTATGCTTACAAATAATGAGCTTAGAATAGAGCTGTTTATCTTCACTATGGGCCTGAACACTTCCCTCCCAAATACAGTTAGTCAAGATAGTATAAGCTATTTCTGTTCCTCCTTCCTTGCAGGACAAACAGTGTTATTGTTGTTGATTTTAATAAGCTGTAGGTTTGTGATTAGCTTTGTGAAAGAAAGCTAAAATTACTTAATATTTTGTGTGCATGGTCCTTTCCCCACTAAGTTTAGCTTTCATATCTGTCTCAGAGAAGCTCCAGTCCCTGGGGCAGCTGCGGTTTCTTTTGCGCCAGTGCTAGTATACAATGGAGCAAAACTGAAATGTAGTGATTCTTTTCTCATTACTTCTTTTTGCTCAACTTGCAAAAGAGACACACATTTTTGAAGACTAACTATTTGATGGTTTCACAAGGTTTCTCTGCAAAGTTTGCAGAAAGGAGTTGAAATGTGTGGTATGGGTGTTCACTGAAGCTCTTTGTTGATTAATGAGGAGGAGCACGTGGTAGAAAATTACTTCAAATCACAGCAGAAATTTCCGTTCCCTTCTTCAGCAACAATGTTGAAAGCAGCCGTAGTTTGCTGACTGCCTTAAAAGATAACCTGATAGTAGAGGCTGGCGTACTGTGTTCCTTGAAGAAAAAGGAAGAACAGAAACTTACTTTGTTCTTTAGATAACACAGTTCCTGTTCTGTCTTTTCTACAAAGTCTGGAGCTATGTGCCGGAGGCAATGCCAGGGACCAATTAATCTGTACCTCTGTGCTAGTGTGAGGTCAAGTGTACCCAGCCCTCCTTACAACGTGTTCTGCTAGTGTCTGCTCTTGAAAACCTTCAGGAATGATTTTCCAGTCTCCCTAGCTAGTCTTTGTGTTTCATCCGTTTCTTAGTGCCTTCAGAATTCACTCTAGTGTTTAATTTGAGTGCTACTTATGGGAAATTAAGTTAATGCTCTTGTTTTCCTTTTCCTAGTGGCTATGAAAAATAATTGCTTTCTGTCTTATTTTCTTTGTAAACTGATATTTTTATCTGCCTCTGGCATATTTGTGTGGTTTTTTTTTTCCCTCCCTCCTAAATCAAGTATGTTGGTTGTTTGGTGGTTTTTGCTGCTTTAATTTGCTTCTGAATTTTCTATATGAAGTTTTGTTGCAGAAGAAATGGGATCTTACAGATCAGGTCAACTTTGCTGAGGTTTAATTAGAATTGTAAACATGAAGATATAACTTGTAGTTATAGTATACTTATGGCTTCCATATTTGGATTTCCATTCTAGATATCCAAATTCTATTTCATTTTTCTCCATCCTTTCCAGAGCCCTCTTGTATGCTCTCACTTGGTTTTCCTATACCCCTCCCAAGGGTGAATTTTATTGTGGTGTTCCTCCGATTTAACATGAACAACTGCTCTATTAAGAGGGCAGAGGGACAGCTTACTAAATGCTCAAGGGAAACAAATTCCTTAGCAGCCTTTTGACTCCTGAATAAGCATAAACAAAAAAAAGTACACCAGGTTTTCTGTGGGGTTGAGAGGGTCTCAGAAATGTGAACAACAGTCAGAACCATTATGATAATCTTTAGAACTTCACCCTGCATTTCCTACGGGCATCCTGGTCCTCATGGCTGAGGTAGGGCAGGAATATTTAACTTAATGCCAGATGTCTCTCTCTAAATGCTTCAAATTA
The DNA here is from genome assembly GCF_963662255.1 of Cinclus cinclus. Taxonomy (NCBI): domain Eukaryota; kingdom Metazoa; phylum Chordata; class Aves; order Passeriformes; family Cinclidae; genus Cinclus; species Cinclus cinclus. Next base: position 27,279,989 of record NC_085046.1, read on the forward strand.
TTGATTATATCATATTACCTGTGTAGATTTCTTGATTAAGTATGACTGTGGAAAAACAGTGTAAATGTTATTTCTAGTTTGGGATTCCTCATCAGTCCTTGCCTTTGTTCAGCTACTTTGCACTCCCTTTCAATCCAAAGTCCTGTGCTGCTTATTAGCATTTGGCAGCAGTCATTTGCTTTTTACCACCACAGGTATTTATTAAATCAGCCAAAAGTCCAGGAAATCCCCCACCATATCTGTGGTCAAGGTTTGTAATAAAGGCTTAACATTTGTAGATGATACACCTCAAGACATTGCAAGGGATGTGTGTTGTAAGGAGAGAAAACTTACTAAAATGTTCTTCAAAGTATTGCCCTGTTCAAAACAGAATCCCTTGCTTGTTTATCTCTGTTACGCTGTAGCTGTAGCAAGAGTGGCTGTAGCAAGAGCAGAACAATTTAACCATGTTGGTCGCACTTGTAAGCGTTGAACAGAAGAAAATATTTCCCTTATGCTGTGTGAGTGGAACAGCCAGTTTCTCTCCCAAGGAGAATAAGCACGAAGCTGAACTGAAATTAGTCATTGTTAGTTGCATTTGCATTCAGCAGGAGTGCTGTGCATAGAGGGCCTGTGTTGCTGAATCACTGGCTGTGGTTTGCTTTCCTACAATAGTGAGAAGTGATGGGTATGAATAATGCCAAGGTCTAAACGCATATAATTCTTATGCTGTCTTTATTCTCATGGATATGTGGGACCTTGCCATGTCAACAGCAATTCCTCTCTCCCCTGCTTCAACTCCATCAGTCATTTCTAAGGCTATTTGCATGTGAATCCCTATGGATACCTCTGGCAACACTAGGGCTGACCTGCTAGAAGTAGGTCTCCTAGGCTTTCCTCATCTTGCCTGCATATAATAGCTACATAATCCTGTCTGCCTGCAAGAAAATTACTGTACACTGAAGGAAACGGGAGATCAAGGTTCTTATTTCAACTATATGGATAATCCATGCTGGTGGTGAGCAACAGACCACACAGAAGCTATGAAGATCAACTTCCTGATGAGCTGATACCAACCACCAAATTGCACTCATTAAGTTAAGCAAGGGTCCATATTCCCCTGTCCATACCCCCAGGGACTCCTCTGCATTACTCTGGTTTTAAACTTGTATCTCTGCTGACACAACTGCTTAGTGCAATCCATTCTTCCCCTTAAGGTGGATGTGTTATTAGGTCTTGGACGTTTGATAAGATCACCTGACAGCTAAGCTAAAGTTTGGCTGCAGAAACCTTGTCTGAGGGTCGGTTGATAGCACAGCATATTGCAGTGGGGAAGGTGCAGGTTTCAGAAGGGATAACATCAGAGAATGTCATGCTGGACACCGTTGAGGATTTGGAGCTCTTATTTCTGCAGAAGTGGAGTTTCACCCACAGTGTGTTTTAAGTATTTCACCAGAGATAGCAATGAGAAAGCAGATTTGTGGCATTTGTAAAGCTGTTTTCATGTAGAGGTGGATGCTGTGAGTGCAGCTGTTGCTGGCAACAAGAACAGTTTGGAATTAGGTTAGGCAAAGTGGCATTTAAATAAGGAGTGTGTGTGGGGAAAGACTTGTGAAAAGCAATTGTAGGAAATGCTGTTTGGGAAAGTGTCTCCAGATTCATTAACAGGCAGCATAATTAATACTCTGCCTGTGCTGAAGCACTTGTGGTTATATAATAAATAGAGGCTTAATGAGACAGTATGTAGTTCTATCTCATCAGGATAATTCCGTATCATGGAGCAAAGAAGCTATCTATGAGCTGATAGTTTTATATACTGCCCTTGTCAAACTTTTGAGGCATTGCACAGTGCAACACAGTGCGTAGAGTAAGAATTTAGGAGCAGTGGGGTTTTTTTATTTTTTCCACTTTTAATTATAGGGTAACTGAGCTCTTGGAAGTTTTACTGGGTGCAATGCACTCCTGGTCATTTTCCAGTTGGGTAGTGGAAGTCAACAAAGCTTATTTTTCAATGTGTTCACTTGGTATTGCTTGAAAGATCATGAGAGGATTCTACAGAACGTCGTTTGGGTGCAAAGGATAATAGGATGAATAGATAAAGCGAGGAAATAAAATGTTCAGTTTTACTTTTTCTAGAAGCATTCATTCTTGGTCTTCTCATGGAGTATTTACAATTATGGAACTGTGGGGAGAAAAAAGCCAAAAATGTAAACTTTGAGGTCATGAAGCTGCTACCACTACACCTTCTAATACTAAGCTTTTCCATGTTCTGGCTGTTGATGACTTTCTTCTGACCCCTCTTTTTCTGATAGGATTTCTAGAGATGTCTTTTTTTCATAACACAATTTTGGTCAGATCTATCTATGGATATAATTGGGAATTTGTTTTTTCCTCTTCTCTTAGCTCACCTATTAAAAAACAATTGAGGGAACTTTGTTAGGAACCAAACTGACTTCTCTAGAGTTCTTGTGCTGGTTGTAGAGAAGCATTTTTCTTCTGTGACCTGGGAGTTGTTTGATAAATTGCTTATTTATTGTCAGCTTAGGCTCTGAAAGTAAGAGCTTAACTGATGCCTTTCAGCATGGAAAACCTTGTAATTTTCTTGTAAAAGAATATTCTTTTCCTGAAACAACTTCCTCAGTATTGTTGAGTGGGTTTCCTGTAGGTTTTTTTCATCATCTCTGGGATGTGAGGCTAGCTGTTCTACTCTTCTAAAAGTAGGACTTGTGAAAAATAAAGTGAAATAATTGAAATATGTTAAATTAGTAATAAAATTGCTGATTTTTAAGCATTTTTTTCTAAAATAAATTGCAACACTTACTTGTAAGGTTTTTTTTCCTATGGTCTAAATAAATAATCTGGAATGCTGATTTTTTGTTTTACCTGCTCGGACCATAGCTTGGGAAAATAGAGACTGTTGTCTTAAGGATGCTTCAACTTTTGCATGCAAATATTCTCATTTACTTGAAAGATAGTGACAACCTGTGAAAGTTATAGTTCTGCTTAAGTCTTTGCAGAAGCATGGTTAATGTTTCTGGTTTTTTTCAAGCTTTGGAGGGTACAAGTTCCACATCCTCCTTGAACAAACTCTTCTAAAGCTGTTCTGTACTTGCAGGTAGATGTTCAAATCTTATGTTGTTTGCAGCGATGCAACTCCCTATTGCTGTTCATGTCAGAAATAACAAACAGACTGCAATAACCATTGTATATCAAGAACAATGCAGTTTTTCAAGTTCGCACTTCTATTCTGTGTTTCCTGCTCTCAGCCTCGGAGTCTTTTTGAAAATTAAGAAATTGAGTGCCTGTCAGGCTGCTTGGGACAGGAAGGCATACTGGGTGTTAGCTTGTGTCAGTTATCATCCTTTTCCCTGAAAGGGCAACTTCATGTCTCAAATACACCTGTGAAATTTTGTTTGTAGGCTTAGAAACAATTTTGTTAACCAATAGGAAGCATTGACTTTTATAACTGCTAATTCTAGAAGTAGATCATAAAAATTAGAATGAATTTGCAATGCATTCCAACAGCTAAGACTCAGTCCCTAGAAAACCTTATTGAAATTCTTCTTAAGACTTAAATTTATGGAGGAAAATAATGGGAGAGTAGATGAGTTCTCTATAATTTTTTAAACAAGAAAATAATTTCTATATTGTAAAGTTTGTGGGGGAAAAAAAAAACCCAAACACCAAACTAGATGAAGAGAGAGGATAAGCAATGAATGGTAAAACCTGATATTCTTTAACAGTCAGCAAATCATCTTCCTTCTGGTCGTCTTTAAAGACAATATTGTTCTAAAAATACTGGAAATGCACCTTACTGTTGTTTGTCTTGTTAAAGGATTATATTGAAAGAGAACAACTAAAAGAAGAGGTTTTTCTATTTTGTGCATATTCTACTACTTACCACATAATGCCAATCTTGAAGACAGTGCCTAGATGGTATAAAAAGACAATTGGAAATCATGACAGACCTTTTTGCTTTCTGCTTCGAGAATGTTCTTTCCTGAACCTTAACAAAAGAAGGTAAAACCTAATACTTTGGGATTTTCTTTAAATTTCCCTGTGGGAAAAAGGGTATTTATAGTACCAAAGACTTGCACTAAAAAAAATCTGCTGGTTCAGTCATACAGTCCAAAGGAACTAAATTGAATGTTGAGTATTTTGTGGGCTGCAGGTAGTACCTGATATCTCTTTTACAGAAGATTTCAATTCCTCATGTTGTATGGTAGAAGCAGTGCATCCATTTTACAGTCCAAGGCCAAATGTGTGTTTTTGCAAATATGGTATAAATACACAGGGGTTTTTTATTACCTAACTTATCAAAATCTACCTAAATTACTGAATAAAGTTAATTGTACTCAGAACTTTCAGGCTTTGTATTTCTCAAGTGAATAACCAGTTTTCTTTCACTGGGAAAACCTGGTTTGTGGAAGTGTCCTGTAGGGACTCTGTACCTTCTCCCAGAAGAGAAGGGTCTGACTGTGCCATGCAGGATTTCTTCTGGGACAAAGCAAAGCCTTCCTTTGTGAGTAGAGGAAGTGATTCCTGTTTCCGTGTTATTTTACATGTTGTGATGACGGATAAATGCATTAATATGTATACTTTGTACTAGACTAAAGAGAGAGAATAGTGTTAACAACCAGGCTGTGTTTTCTGAAAGTCCAATAAAAAAATTCTCAACCTTTAAAACAAATTAAAAAATTAAAGGCTGTGTGTTGGAACTCTTGGAATGCTTTTGTTCCTCTGGAAAATCTACCTTAGCCAGTAAATGTTTTAATTTATTAAGAATTATCTGACTATTTCTCTTTGAGAGCTAGTTGGTGTTTTTTCTCTTCGTTATTGAGTTTCTTAAGTTCTGCTTCATTGGTGCTGAATATTATATCCTTTAAAGTAACAGTAACTTGCAGAAATAGTTGAACCATTACTTTCTCAATGGAGTGTCAATTACACAGACCCTCCTTGAGCAAGCATCACAAAAAATGTATTTTTTTCTCTTTACCTATAAATTTGAGAAGTCTTAGATATTTTCAAACTTTTCTTCACAACCGTTAAGTCATAGAGAGAGAACTAATTATTTTCAAATCAAACTAAATGAAAGCTGAAGTGTTCTTGCAGATACTCTGAAAACAAAAATTTTACTCCCCAGCAAACACAAGTCATAGGGTTTGTAAAATGTTAGCAAGAAGACATTTAAGGGTGATTTCAAGGAGTCATCATAAGTTGGCATCCAAGCTATGAGTTACCCTAAGGAACTCCTCCAACAGATTCCTGTAATAAATACTCTGCAATACAGTAGATAAACCTAACTTATTTGAAGATAATGCTTGTTCTGTCTATATGGGCACACATTGACCTAGTCCTACATTTTAAATAAGGGGTAGCATCATTTGTTACATTTAATTGTTTTCCCTAAATATTGCTGGCAGTAGTTTTTCAGCAGCTCTTGTCTGGTTCCCTTCTAAACCTCTGGCGCCTTGTGTCGATATATAACAGAACAGCAGACTCTGGCTGTGTTCTGAAGGACTGTTTTCTCTTGGGATTGCTTTGGAGCTGTAATGAAGCTGGACTCTTTTTGAAGAGCAACCTCAGAAAGGGAAATGCATAATGTACACCCTATGGTTAGCATATATTTCCAGTGATGAATAGTCTGAGAAGGTGGTAGATTGTACTCAAAAGCTGGATGCTGCAGGACCATGCTGTGCTGGTTTTCTTTTCAGTGGGGTAGTTTTCTTCTCAGGGGCTAGGATGGGGCTATGTTTTGGATGTGTGCTGAACCTGGGGTTGGTACTATAGAGATGGTTTTGTTATTTCTGAGCAGAGCTTACACAGAGCTAAGGCCACCTCTGCTTTTTCTGTGGCCAGGCTAGCAAGGATGTTGGGGGTGGATGAGAGACTGGGAGGGGAGACAGCTGGGAGAGCTGACCCAAACTGACCAAAGGGATTTTCCAGGTCATATGACAGTGAGGGGAAGGAGCAAGGTGGGGGGGTGGGGGTAGGGGAATGTTTGAAATGATGACATTTGTCTTCCTAACTACTCACTGCATGTGATGGCACCCAGCTCTCCTGAAGGTGGCTGAACCCCTGCTTGCCCATAGAAAGCAGTGAATTAATTCCTTGTTTTACATTGTTTGTATGTGGCTTTTGATTTCCCTATTTAAGTATCTTTATCTCAACCCATGATTGCGTTTTTTTGCCTTTCAAATCTTTTACCTTTCCAATTCTCTTTTTGGGGGAGTGAATGAGTGAGTAGCTGCATGGGGTTTGGTAGCTGGCTGGGGTTAAACCCTGACTTATTTATATTTAAAAGTAAGTAACTGATCTAGTCCTCAGAAGGAGAATAAGTAGGAGAAGGATCTACTACTGCTCTTGAAAATTCTTTTTTTCCAAGGCTATGATTCTAATAATTCAAAGAAAAAACAGCTGCTGCTTCTCTTGAATATCCTCTGGCATCTAAAGCCTGACTCCAGGTTGGCATGTCCTTTCCCAAGACTGCTGAGGGACAGGAACTTTTGTTTTGAAATATAACAATAATCTTGCCCTGGCTTTAGGAATAGCTTTTATTCAGCTTCATCTACCAAAGTTATGTGCCATTTTTATGCACTTTATACAATATCATCTTATCAGTCTCCTGATGCAGAAAAATCAAAGATCAGGCTAGATATCTCTCTTCCTTGGTGTTCAGTCATCTGATTAATACAGACTGGTTATTAAATTGTTTTATGAAAGAAAGGTGGGGAGGAAATAAATGCAATGCAATATATTATCCTAAAGATGTGCGTGTGTGCATTTCTCTTCTCCCCTTGTAGTGCAATGTGGAAGTATGCCTGGAAACCACAGTTGTAGGACACAACAAAAAAACCCCAACAACTTGGGGTAATATAGAAACTGGTTCTCTTCCTTCAAAGGAAAAAAAGCAGGGGAAAGTCTGCTAAAGCAAACATCTTGGGTTGTGGAGCAGAACTTGAAAGACTGGACCTGCCTAATGACAGTCTGCAAGTCCTTGCTGAATGAATTTGTACAAAGCAGTAATGAAGACAAACAGTCTATTTAGGGGTGCTGGAAGGCTCCCATTCAGCCAGCAGCTGGCATCAATGTTGACAGTCAGAAGACACAAGCAGATGACAAATAACTGAATATGTGGAAAAAATGAGATGACAATGAGCTGGTTTCTCATCAACGCTTCTTTTCTTCTTCTTTAGATATTATAAACACATTATTCAGGGTTGGTTGTAATGGCCTCCTAAATGCCAGTAAGTCACACTGAAGCAGAGTGCAGATGGGAGGCTGCTGGTGGATGGGAGGACAGTCCCTCTCCACTGGAGCTGCTGGGCACGTTGCATACCAAGATGTTCACAACTCTCTGTGCTCACAAAATAAAATCCTATGTAAGCAGGGTTGCTGTGAAGTACTCACTGACTTTTCTTGCTCTGATTACATAAGAAGCACCATTTTTATGAAAATTAGGGGTAGGTTTCCTATCAAGAGTAGAGCTGGCAGAATACTTTAAAGGGCATTATCCAAGTAGAACAGCATTCTGTATTTTTTCCTCAGTCTTCACAGACTTTTGCATGTATTTTTTTCTTAGAAAAATGGAAACCATCAAATAACTGAAAATTAAAAGAAATTAAAATTGTTGAGGAATTGCCTGGAGAGGCTTTCTGCCATATAGCAGCAGTATAAATGGCCCTGGCCTACAATGCTTTGGATTCAGCCTGACATCCAGTGTGACAAACAGGACTCTTGGGCACAATGGTTAATTACACCTTCTAGAAACTGAAGATTTCATGTTTGGTTCCAGTATCTTGCCTTTCTTCTTCCCCTTGACTGCCACATCTGTCAGACTTGCCTTGCACAGTCACAGTTCCTTTTACAATTTGGTCCTTGATACAAGTTCAGGAGGGTACCAAGCAGATGAGCTCCCCACTGATCCATTGAGCTGCTTGTGGCTTTCCTAACTTCTCCAGTTAAGGCAAGAAATTGGGCTACACTTGTCCATGATATGATGTTTGACTTAATGGAAAATTTAAAACTTAAAGCAGAGCACAAGAGTTTCTGCTTCCTAAACTCAAGTGGTCAGTCCAGCTCAACGTGACAGTTTACTCAATATTTGCAAATAAAGTGTTTATGTTGTATGTGGGACTTCTTTTTGGTTCTTTTGCTCCTCCTTTATCCCCCAAATCACTGGACAACTGCTCTCAAAATGTTTTCCTTATTATATTGTAGGTTCCCCAGTTTAACAGGATTGAGATGTGTCTGTATTTCTGTTCATACACGTAGATAGATACCTACATGGTCAAAATGTTACTTATGCTTCCCTGCAGAGAGGATTGTGGTGGTCAGCTGATAGATCCAGTCCTTGCACCTGCTTCAAATCTACAACAACTGACTGAAATTATTAGTTATTCAGGATTCAGAGTACTATTTTCTCTCCTTTCTCTTTCTGTGTAGTCCTCAGAAGTCTGAGGTACTTACAGGCATTTGAAAATCCCACTCGATGCTAATTTACTCTTTTGAACTCATGTTGAAAATAAAGCCCTTAGCCATTTTACATCTATGAAGGACAATGACGCTTCCTTTAATGGAGGAATTTTTCACAGCTGGGGGAATTTGGTCTGACCCAGTAATACCCAGCATGAGGTTAAAAAACAACCAAAAGATCAATTTACTGGGCCTCCCTTTTAGTGTACTCTGCTGTGCTTGAGTGTTGAGTCTCTTTCCCTGTGTGGTGGGAGGCACCTACCTTGGCTGCACAGTCATGCTGTGGAGGTGTTTATATTTTTCTGATCCTGGGAAGTTCAAATTTTACAGTGCCCTAGAGATAATGTAACTTCAGACTGCTGCCAAAGGGCTCCTTTTTGTGTGTCTCTTTTCCCCCTTTCCACGTAGGTTTTCTGAGTACTGAGCCAGCTGTGCTCTGGCTGGAGTTTGGGGGTTCAGGCTTCAAAAAGGTGCTTTCCTTCTGCCCCTCCCTGCACTCACTGCTGCTTATAGTATTCCCACATGCCTGCACAGAGGCTATCGACAGGAGAGAGGGACTCAGGCACACTTATTTGCAGTACCTCATCAGCAAGTTCCTCTGCCAGGTTCCACTTCCATTTGGATGGGTGATGATGTGGCCAGACCTGGTCTTTGAAACTTCCCTTTCCCCTTTTCAGGTTAAATTTTTGATGTGTTGAGGTCTTATAAATACCCTGGATGATAAATATAAAATAGAGCAAAAATAACAAATAAATAGGAAAAAAACCCACTCAACCCCCCCTCCCCCCCCCCCCAAATCCTTAGACATGTGCTTTCCTCCTAACATGCCCAGTGTTCCTGAGAGATGCTAACTGGTGCTCTATCTATTATGTGGGGATTTAGATCTCTGCATATTTTAACAGTATCTTTATCTGTGAATGCACGCTGAATCTGCCCCTTGTTCCTCTGTGTCAAAATACATGGTGACAGCTCGTGAAAATAACATCTGCCAACAAGACGTACACCAGGCAGTGACACGAGAGCCACACTGCAGGCACTGAACTGGGCCTGGTTCAGTCTTTTACAGGGTGACATATATTTTTGCACAGTGAATGCATAACATATCTTCATAACAAGTAATGGTATGAAGCTGTTGCGGTGTTACCATTTTTAAAGGTTTTTGGGGTTGGGGCTGTGTAATTTGTAACAAAGCAGATGCAGGTCTTCGCCATCTTTGTTTTTAAAACACCTCCCTTTGCCTTTTTTATTAATCATAAAAAGAGTTTAATTGTTGTTCAATATTTCTGTACCTTGAAATCCAAGACATATTTGCACTGCAAAAAATAAGCTTAAAGTGATATCCGATCCTCAGATAACTTGCACCCCATTGCGCAAAGACTGTAGTTAATTTTATTTCTAAGTGCTCTTTCTCATAGATTTTAGTGTTATGCTCTGAATAGCAATTACATGGTTAAATAAGTATATTGAAATTATATTAATCAAGAAAATAAGCAAATGACAGAAATAATGACCAAAGAGGGATTAAGATAGAGGAGGATGCATACAGGGTTATATCCCTGCCTAGGATGAGCTTTCTTTGCTTCCTGTTTCTACCATTAACTGCCTGTGTGTCTACCTTTTAAGCAAAAAAATGTAAAATTGACTTTTTTTTTTTTTAGTTGGCTGGAGTTTTATCTGATTGCAAGATCTTCAGCTATAGTATCTTACTGTTTAAGTGTATGCCAGGGATTACATCCTAGGGTCCTAATTTTGTTATATAGTCAAAATAGTGCAATAATAGTGTTTAATGATGATCATGATGGGAAGATATAAGTTTAACACTACACATAGCAGGTAAATTTTGGGAAGGCTCTTGCTTTTCTGATATGGCTGATATTGATGGCATTCCATCATTCTGGCTTTCCACAGCCACTTTTTTTTTTCTCATTTTGTTTAGAGGCATGTTTTTTGTAATAATTTTTTTTCCCAAAGGAAAAATGGTTGTGCAGTCCAAGAGAATTACACTAAGGGGAAATTAGCTGAAGCTGGTCTCATCTAAAACATGCCTAGAGCATCATAAATTCTGTGGGCTGTGTCAGTGTGTGCTTTGGACTATCAGGAATTTCCCAGGTTAGACTTGTAATTTGCAAGCAGTTTGAGTGATGATCCTGTAGATTTAAATATCTCTAGGGTACTAGCACTGGAATAGTATAAAATTATTGCTTTGAGTGTGAGGACATAGATGAAACAAAGAGAAATTCTGTTAAGTGGCTGATTTTGGTGGTAAAAGAATAGACAAACAGGCATGTAAGCCTTTTGTTGCAAATAAAACAGAAACAGAAAACTTGAAGTTTTAAGATATAAGCTCACTGTAGCCTTTCAACATGAATAATGCCATGAGGAATTAAAAAAATAAAATCTTCTGTTAGCAGAACTTTTTCTGTCTGTCTGCAGTGCATGTGATGTGTTTTCTCTGTGTGGTCCCATTTGATTACAATGCTAGGAGAGCCTGGCTGCATTCCATATATAATTAATTGCAGCTTTAGTTTTAGATTGCAGTGGGGCCAGGCTGCCTCTGCCCCTTGTGCTTGTTCACATCTTTAGATATCTTTCCACCGTGCCAGCTGGTGAATGAATGGAGCCTTTCACAGCAAGCCTAATAGGCATGAATGGTTGAGTCATTGTCCTTGCCGGCTCTCCAGTTAATCTGGTGACAAATAAGGTTGGAGCTGCTGCAGTTGACATTCTCTTTATTGCCTGCGTTTTCAGCGTAAACACTATGTGTAAAGGGATTTCATATTTTTGCCAACTCGTTTTTGTTTCTTGCTGGTTTTGGAAGGAATGTATGCTTTATGAAGAGGTAGCTGTAAAAACCAGTATGTGTTAGGTTCATTTGTTTACTCCTAGTTTCCAGCAAAGCAGACAGTTGAATGCCTCAGGTTATGTGTTTAGGTTCTAAGTTTTACAATTATTTTTTATTCCTTCAATTCTTTCAGCATTGTATGTGAAGTTAAGTTGCACCATGCTATCACTTATGTTCTTGCCTGATTGTTGGGATGTGCTTCTGAACTGCTGTTTGTTTTTGCAGTACTCAAGCCTAAATTAAAATTTAAAAGTAGGTTTATTTTCCTACAGATAAATGTTTTAGATGTGGGGAAAAAAAAAAAACCAACCCTTTTTGATAGATGCAAAAAGCAGAAAATGTAATCTGACTAGGAAACTATAACGATAGAAAATGTCCTTTCTATGAGTATTTTCAGTTAATTGAAAAAAAAACACTTTTTTTTTCCTGAAATACTTCTGATACTCATTAAATACTAAAAGTTAAACTAACTTCAGATAACATTTAGTAAAAAGACTTGTCAGAAAGTCAAATTCCATGTAGTGTTTGAAAACCATGGGTGTTTTTATAAATTGTTTTGCTTGACCATGATATCTAAAAAACTGGGGGCTTTTTTAAGTCGAGAAGGAAAGGGAACACACGCCAATTTCTCATTTCCCTGTTTTCTAGTTCTGTCAAAATCAAAGAAGTGAAAGTGAGTCAAAAGGGCAAAACCAACATCCAGCAAAAACTGTTCACTGAGGGTCTTGTCATTTACAGAGCCAGGAAACAAAAATGCAATTCCGGCAGTTGCTTCTCTTCTATAATGAATTGTGTGCAGTATGAAACCAACCAAACAAAGAAAACAACTCAATGACCTTTTCCTAGCTGTCCTACAGGAGAAAACTTTTGCAATGAGGAATGTTGTCACTGTAATGTCCTTCTGTGTATCCCGGGTGTGACAGGGACATGCAAGGAGTGGCCTTGGCACTGTCAGGGGACTTGAATGTGCCTGGGCTCATCAGTACCACCACCACCAACATTGCTGGGGGTCGTTCTGTGCTCTGCTCTCCCTTATCCTGGAGAAGCCTGGAGGGTGGGAAGTGTCCTGAGCAGCAGCATGGGGTGTCTGGGCTGCCGGGGAGAAGCAGGATGTGTTCTTCCAGAGCGCCTTGGACAGAGGAGCCATGCTCTGTGTCTGTCTGTGCTTTACAAAATTATCTTCAATTGCAGTTCTTGTACACTTGATTTCTTGTTTTAACAATACGCTTCCAACTTTCTGGAACTTCCCTGGGCCTCTACCTATCTGTGCAGTTTTAAATGAGCAATGTGTGTGTGTGTGTGTCAGAGTCCTTAGCAGGCCCAGTCTTGATTCACACAAGCACACTGCAAGGTGAAGGGTTTGTCTGGAGCAGGTGCTGTCAGAACTGTACTGGTGAGGAACCAAGAGCAAAACTCTCATTATTGCTAAAGGAGAAGTTTGCCTAATTCCCTGCTAACCATGCTGAAAACCTCCCCCAAGAGACATAGTTTAGTAGTAATAATTTAATTTCATTTGCATTAGTCCTCTTTGCCTAATTAAAAATGTATATAAAAAAGCAGAAGGCACAAAGAACTGCTAAACTCTTCAGTATTTGGGATTTCTTTGATGTTTCACCAATGCAGTATGAGCAAGAAGAAAACAGACCATGTTAACTTAGCTGAACATTAATTTGAGCATTAATCCACCTTCCAAAACATATATTTGAAATGTGGTGTTCCAGAGTAAAATGGGAGGTTGGGGTGCAAGGGGGCATGGAGAAGGATTCATTCCTTTCTTCTTTTTGTGGGGGAGCTTCCTCAGGCTGCACACGTGATGTAGGCTGTGTCCTTCAGTCTTGCTGTGCACCACTGATACTAGGCTGTCTGTTCCAGGAGTCTCTGTGACTAAAGGTCACAGGCTAAATATTACTTTGTTCTGTATTGGGAAAGCACAATTTGAAACCTGACTAAAAGAAAAATTCTGAAATCCGAAGTTGAATTATACTCATAGAGATTGCTAAAAAAGTCTCAGTGTATGAAAGAAGCAGTTTTTTAAAAAAAATCTGCCTTTTCTGCAACAAATAGCTACTTGAGTAGGCACTACATTCTGCAGAGGAGTTTCCTGCAGAGGGTTCAGTGCAGATTTGTTAGCATTAAGGAATACCTTGGAAGGATTAGGATAAGACTCTTAGCAGACTAAGTCTCTAGAGGACATTCTTGATGACATGTGACTGACTTCTGACTCTTGACCTTCCCCTTTAAAGTGTTGGCATCACGATAATTATCACAAAGCTCCACAGAATACAAAAAGATAAAACATTCCCTCCAATTACGATTTTGTTAACATGGAAATTAAATATGACATATGCAGACATCCTTATTAGTAATGATATTTCATGATGACATAAAAATAATGCTTTTTCAAACCTTGTATCGTGATCCAAAGAATAACCTTAACTTAATTGAAATATTTTTAATCAAAAAAGATTACAATGAAAGCAGAAAAGAGCAGAATTCTGGATCTGACTGTTCCCAGTCCTCTTCTAATTTCCCTATCTTATCCATCACTCTTTGATTCACACTAAGAAGGGGATCTGAAAGGTGGTTGTCTTGCATTCATGCTGCAGGACACCCCTTTTTCTTCACTGTCAGCACTGATGCATCTCCACTAGTGCAAGCACAATCCACTCTGAGGCACTTTATTGTCACCTTTGTGGAGACGAGCCAGAAATGTTAGCATGAGGCTTAGAATTAAAGTCAAGCAGGCACCTGACATGCTCCCACTTGTTTCAGTCAGAGGTGTTCCTGAGGTAGCAGCAGGTGACATTTTTCAGGAAAAAGAAAATACTGGTCACACCCCAATTACCCTTGGAAATAGACCTTCAGTAGCAAATACAGAGCAATTGTGCATTTACTACTCCTATGCTGTTTTAAACAGAACTAGCAAGTTTTTGCAGGACTTGATTTTTCCTTCTTTTTTTCCTCTCTCTCCAGCAAATGGTTCCTGATCTCTGTTTATATTTCCAAATCTTTCTTCCTTCCCAGCAGAATCACTATGGCTGCAGGCTGCTTCCCAGACATGTCAGAGAAACCTGGCGAATTTCTTGGGTTCACTGTGAGTGCTGCTGAGATTACGTGACAAGCACAAAAGCCAATCAGTTGAAAATAGCAGTATTTGAATGAGGATTTCACAGTCCCTTGTTCTGTCCCTGGCAGGACCACTTGTGTTTTCTCATCCATGTAAGTCTCATGCTTGTTCCTGGGAGGATGGAAAGGAAACAGTGGGGCAAAAGCCTCCTTAATTTGCTTCTGAAGACAAAGGTCTCATCATGCTTCTTGTACTGGAGCACTGGCACAAATCGAAACAGCAGCCCCCTAAGGGGGTTCAAATGGGGTTTTATGGAATTGTGTCTCATTAGTTTTCTCACAGGAGGGTCAGAAGGGCTCAGGGAAATCAGTAGCAGTGGATCAGTCCTGTCAATGCTGCAAGACTCAGCTGCTTTTTTAATTGTGTCAGTGGTCAGCACCCCCAGCACAGCAGCTATTGCTCTTCAGCCAGTCCTCCTGGGTGCAGAGCAACTTTCAGAGACAGATCCTCTTGGAGGTTGTGTTATTGCCATCAGGAAAACACTTCTACAGCTTAGGCACGTTCTGCTTACTTCGATCTCTCAGATTGATTTCCAAGGTCTGTTTTAGGGTCATTCTTCCAAATTGCAACTGAGAGATGCTGGGATGCTGCACCTGATCTTGGATTACATACTCTTGCAGGCTGAGGGTTGGGGGAATGTGATAATACTTTTGAAACACCTACCCCTCAGAGCTGTGTATCCATGAGGAGTACCCTTGTATCTGGCTTTTGTGGCATGCTCAGAAGTATTCAGCTCTGCAGTGTGGATGAATCCTTAGCCTCCAGCTGTGTCAGCTGTTACTTGTGGTGAAGACACCAAGTCAAGAGAATGATGTAGCACCTTTTCTCACAAGTGTGTGTGCTTTGTTTTTGGGATATCCAATGGAGAATGTAGGTGTTTCTCCATTTCTGTACACCAGGCATTGATGTATGCCTGTGTTTTAATTACTCAATGTACATTACAGGCCACTCTGTTGATTCCCTATGAAATGGCTGAATTTGGAGCCAAAGCTACCTCCATTAAATGCTTTAGAATTACTCTCCAGAGGTATCCATTTCTTTCTACTGACTGTAGTGGAAACATAAATTCCTAGTATAAGTTCACTGAGTCACCCTGCTGGTCTGTATACCTTTGCAGTGCTGCAGTAAGTCATCTGAATTCAGCCCGTAGTCTTTGAAGTGCCTAATTTAGAGGCTTTTGTTGCATTGCTCATTTATTGCCTGCCATTTTTCTCCCTTTTGCAGAGATAGCAACAAAGAAACCCTTATTTCAGTGCAATTCCATCAGTTGTGTATAGAAATAGAACAAATACTCGGGAAATCAGAACAGATCCCAGAAGAGCCTTGTGGCAATTTTTATTCCAACATCAAAATGTACCATTTACATAATGCAATATCTCCACTGAAAGGAATAAACTGTAATTTAATGCAAGACCTTTTGTCTTTTATACCTTGCATTTAAATAATAGACACATAAAATAAAAATATTTAGAAGAATTATGTTTAACCAAACACTTCACTTTAATGAAGCTGTGAAATTGAAGCCTGTTTCTGATGCACAGTATCAAAAGTTTTCGCTCTTGTTTTAGCAAGCAGTAAGGGGCAGGTTCGTATTAGCTGATCTAATCCAGTCCAACTTTATATTTTTGTAATTCTGGCTGCTCCCCCTGCTCAGATTCAATTTATGTAGTACTGGCCTCCCCCTGGTCTCCTTTCCTCCTTCTGTTTAAGACAGTAGACATCTCAGGAAGGGTCACTATCTTCTAAGACAAGCATGGACAGGAAAGATAAGTATCTGTTTGTACTTTTCTTGCCTTAGACTCATGCCCCTAATTTGTAAGAACCTCTCTAGGATCTCTAGTTATTATAAGAAAACAGTACTTTTTTCCATTAAAAATGTTTTTATTATTTTTATTATTATTATTAATATTATTTTACCATGATTAGGTATTTCTCTGGAAGTGTGGAGGGGTCTCCCTTTGTTCTAACACCAAGGGGTTTAGCCTCACTACAAAAGTTTCCCTGTATAGGAGTTTTACCTGTAAGTAAAGGAGTTTAGCCTGTAAGCACCTATGGGTTTCTTTCTTTATACAGATTTTCCAAGGAGTTATTCTGCTTTCATTGGCTGTGGCATTGTTGGGGCTTCCCCCCTAAAGCTTTGCAGCAAACTATCTGCATTCGCTTCTACCTCTGTCTCCTTCATTCTCAATTTCCTCCTAATCCTTCCTCACTGGGAGAGTGTTTTCTTTATAAGCAAGGAGCAGCTCAGAAACGCAGCCCTGCAGCTTTTACACATTACAGCTGTCACATGTACCTCCCTGAAGAGCCAGATTAAAGGAAGCCAGTTTCCAAAATGTTAAATGTTAGTAAAGATCACCCGGCACATGCTTGATGTGCCATCTGTTACAAACAGGAATGAGGCTTCAATGGAGGAAGAAAGAGAATAAATCCTGTTTCTTCCTCTGTGCTCTGTGTATCTTGCCATAACATGATTTTTCAGACAACTTCAGGTTTCCTTTGCAGATTTGATTTTCAGTCTTTACCTAATACATGCAAACAGACTTTGCAACTGCTTCTATACCTCATCTCAGGCACTGATCACCTCTACTGTCCTTCTAGCTAAAAGTGTGGAGCTGGGAAGTCTCTAAATGACCTTAGAATAGATAAACTTAAGACTCTGGGAAGAAGCAAAAGTCTTTTCTACCTTCTCAGGGCTCATTGTATGTTGGGCTTCAGTTGTATCTCTGCAATTCTGAACTAGTCCTCTTGTTATTTCCTTTTGGTCTTATTGTTCTTAATCAGATGATGGAGGACAGACCCATTAGTGCCACTACTAGTTCTATTTACAATGCCTTATATGCCCCAGTTGCAATAAATCTCTGACTATGCTGTTCTTTGGCATCAAAGCATATTGCATTGTTGCTATGAGGAAGGCCAAAAAAACCTGCAGTGAACCTAAGTTTGTTCTTCACAGAGGGAGACTTCTTTGGCCCTTGCAGTTGCTGTCAAATGGGTAACTGCAGCCTGACTTCCTATTTTCAGCCCCTCCCCGCCCCTCCCCCGCCTTTTGTGTGTGTATTTTTTTTTTTTTAACTGGGTATATTCTTAACATTAGAGTACATGGCTGTCTTTCACATGGAAAACAGAAGTTCAGATTCTGGGTGCTGTTTTACATCCCCTAGGACTAGTGATTTTTCGTTTTTACCTGCACATCCTGCAGGTGTCGAGATGAGGATTTTCAACAGGTTCCCCCTTTCTCTTACAGAATATTTTATGTTCTTCTAAGGCAAGCATTGTTCTAGAGGGTGAGCATGTCACAAGAAACGCCCTTTCAGTAAAGGACTTTTCTATCTTCCTGTGCCCCCCTGCTCTCTAAGCCTGAGGGATGGTGCTTAAAAGAACAGGGTTCTGTAAAGTAGAAAGTGTGAAACCATGTGTAACTGCATAAATGTTTTTGACAAATCTGAAGAAAAATGCTTGGAAACACAGAAAGATTGACTGATCTTTGCATGGTCTCACTGAATCCTGATAGTACAGGACCCTTTTGGACATCAGAAGTAACTCAGAAACTTCGGCTAAGGGTTTTGAGAGAGGCTAAACAAACTTTTTCAAAGTTGTTAATCATGAAGTCAAGTTTTTTCGTGGGGTCTGTGTAATATTTTTTGTCTTTTCTTTTGTTGTTGTTTTGGTTTGGTTTTCCTTTTTTTGTTAAGGTCAGTTAGTTAGGATGCATGCCAGAAACCAAGAGACTAGTGGAGCATGTTTAGCAGTGTTTATGACTGTTGATTATGACCCTGATAGTAGGCAGCTTTCAGACCAGTTCTACTGTTAGGAATACCATGTATACGACTGGTATATAAGTACTTGTGAATACAACACAACTCCTTGCTTTTTCCATATTTATAGAAAAAGAGATTTGTAGTTCTTCACAGTGAAGCTGCCTTTCTTTGGATACAGACTTTTACTTTGGTGCGGTATGAGGGACCTCCAGACGTGCTCTTACAAAAACATTATCCTACATTACCACAGGCTTTGTCACAGTGAGTGGATATGTGAGACGTAGATGAGAGCAGAACCCAGGATGTGCTAAGTACTGCACCTTACTGCCAGAGTAAAGGAAATTACAGTGCCTTCCTATCTGGTTACGGTAAGACTTGTACGTCAGTAGGAGTTTTGCCAGGGGAAATCCGTATGTCTGACACTTCTAAGAGATCTGAGCTACTTTAGAACCTCTTCAGTTGCAAAAATGCTGTCAAATTTTACTGATGCAGACACAGGGAGTAAAGATTTTGGTAGAATAACAGAATTTACTTCTGAAGGTTAGAAATGTGCAGCACTGCAGTTAATGCACCTGCAGAATTCGTGGAGTCTGCAATGCTTCAGAGGTTTCTGTAAGAAATAAATTACAGGGCAGCTCCAAATAAAGGGGAACTGAAAGTTTCCTTTTCCTGCATTTGGAACAGAGTCAAAGCAGACTGCAAAAGTGAAGAATTGTTCATATCTCTTCTGAATGCACAGCTCTCTTCTTTCTTTCTAGCGTAACGTAAGCTGACAGATTAATTTGTTTTTAAGTGGTTTATTGTTTTTTTAATGTTTCTTTTAGATGTGGATTGCATATCCTGGAAGGGATTACTGCAGAACTGGAGAATAAGTCCCATAGGATAAGAAATCAGCAAGGGAAAAGTATCTTTCATCAGGATACTACAACGTTAGATTAAATTAATTGCTCATTTACACAGCAGGCAAAAGACTAGAATGCAAGAGGTGCTGCGTCAGCAAAAGGAGAAAAGAATGATGGGAAGGAAAACTTTATCAGTTTGATTCTTTTCTGCATGATTGCTGCTCCCAAGTGGATTAGAAGAGTCCTACTAGAAGAAGAGAGATTGGGTGACCAGGAGGGAATTTCCAGTTAGAGATATCCCCAATCTTGTTTATAAACAGGATTAATATCAAAGTAATTCTGATCTGACTGAACAAAAAACCCCTCTTTGGCATTTCACCCGACTTATCTCCTTAGGTGTTCTTCATAAAATCAAATAATTAACTTCAAAATGTAGAATAAAACTTATTTCATAATTTCCTTGGAACATCAAACTGATACTGGGAAGGACCAGTGAAAATAAATTGCATTTGAATCTCTCATATGGATCACACAATGCAGCCAAAGTACTGTCATTATTTCAATATTAAATGACTACCAAGGTTTTGTCCCTGGAACTGCATGCTTATGTCCCTGGTGTTAGTGTGGCTGGTTGTGTGATAATAAAGAATAATGAAAATCCTGAAGAAGGTGTCACATTTTTAGACAACACTTGAAACTAGTGTAGGGAGCAATTGTTGTTGTGTTAATATTTGGTTTTGATAAAAATGACAGCCATATCTAGACAGATGTGTTAAGTGAGCCACAAAACAGCAGGTTCTGGTATAACACTTCTGACAGGGAGCGATTTGTGAGTGCCCAAGGTGAATGTGCTTGGTGTTGCTACTTGTTGTGCTGCTTGACTTCTTATACAATATCCAGTCCCTTCTAGAGATGGAAAATCTTTAAGGAGGAAAAGCCATTCACCTATTGCTAAGTCAAATAGTTCCATGAGACAAAGGGTCTAGTTGTTATGTCATGGCTCCTTAAGGTTTGTGTCTCTTAATGAATTTTCTGATTAAAGTGGTTTGAGTTTGAGGGAATCTTTTTCTGGTTTTGAGGCATTTGTCTTCCTCCAATATGGATTTCTGGATTGTAATGAGGTTTTCTTTTATGTTCTCTGAAATGTGTAGAACTTTTCACCTTCTGGTACATTTGGTTGAAACTGGTCAACATGTCCTGGAATGTGAATACATGTGAAAAACCAGACAGCTTGGAAAGAGGTAAATGTTCCAGGCCAGTAACAAGAACAGAAACACTTGCATTACATTCCATTTTGCCAGGCTTGAAAAAAAATCATTGTCAAGACTGACTGGTAGCTTTACCCTCATTGAAGGGGCTGAGCCTCTTTGTCTGAACCAATTACTATGGTTTTAGTGGGACTGGGCAAAAAGGCAGCTCAATTCAAACTGCTTTATTGGCATGACTAGTGTAGCAAGCTTTGCCAAAAGGCATGGTGCCACTAGGGATTTGAGAGATTCAACATGTCAAAATTATTTTGTTCTTAAAATAAGTGCTGTTTGATACTTGAATCTGCCATGATTAGAACTGGAGAAGTTTCAGATTTCTGCTTCTGATCTCAGGGGTTTGGAGAAATGGTCTTAGTAAATATTAAAAAACAATAAAAACAATAAACAAAACAATAAGTCTTGGTCCATTGTCTAGAGAGAGACTAGAAAACAGAACTGGATTGGGGACACAAGGCACAAATCCCCTAAAGATCAAATCCTTACAAATAGTCTGTTAATTTGCAAGTAACTGCTGTAATAGTTAAATGCTCAATTAGCTGTGATATTTGGGCACTATTTAGAATGACAGGACAAAGAGTTAAATGCTAGTTACTTTCAATCCAATACTAAAGCGACATTAAACAATACCCCAGAACATGTATGTCAGTTTTGTCCAGGCTGGTTTGTACTTCTGGGAGTCTAGTGGTGTGTAGTGGAAAATGTTAAGCTGATAAAGAGCTGCACTATTTTAGGCTCTCTTATCCAGTTAGCTGACTAAAACTGTTTTATAGCTAGAACAGAGCATCTGGGCTGGTACACATAGCATTCATCAGAGGCTCTAAGTCTGTGAAAAAGAGCAGGGAAACAACAAGCTTGGAATAGATTCTGTCAAGCCCACAACATCTGAACAATTTGTAGTTAGAAAACCTCGCTGCTGCTCAGAAGTCACAAGTATCTGCCAGTCCCTTGAGATTTTTTTTCTCTGCGAGCATGTGCTGTTTTTCTGAAGCTCCTATGTGCCTTCTAAAAAAAAACCAAAAAAAACCGTGGAAGATGGAACATGCTGTACTGAGCAGCAAGGAAATGAAGCCAGCATTCAAAGAAGAAAAACAATTCAGACTGGGATGCTTTTGCTATCTCCCAATTTACCATAGTTTGCATATAAAAAGGATGATAATTTAGGTTGGTTTTTTTGTTCCCTTTCAAGTTTTAATGTTAATGCCAGGGGACTGTCTACAGGTCAAGGAGTTTATAAAGGATTGTCAGCCTGGGGCACATCATCACTAACTGTAGTAGTGATGTAGGCCTTAATCTTGTCTGTAGTTTTTAACATGTCTTTACAGGGACTGCCTTCCAGTCCCTGTAAAAGGCTCAGTAGTTAGATAACATGTCTATTCTATTCATGTGTTTCCAGATTCTTAATAAAGCAAAAATCCAGAAATTTATCACTTCAATATCCTTTCCTGCAAGGAACCTATGTGGAGCACTTAAATTTTTTGGTCTTAGCAGAAAATGTTTGACTGCATTGATGTTTACTAGAATGAATTGAGGAATCCTGACACTAACTCTGCATTTGTCAAGTTAAAACAGACCTAATTTTAACTAAAAATGCTTCATTAATTAACCCCACAAGTGCAACATAACAAAATATTGTCCTCCTTTTCAACATCTAAATATGTAATGAACTGCTTAGTTACACTCATAAGGGAAGTGTAAAGAAAGTAATATGAATTTTACTTTGGGGTGGCTGTGTAATTTTGGGTCCTTGCTGATATGGGTTTTATTTTTGGATTCCAAATTCTTTTGCAGCTGAATTTGGACATAGCACTCTTGAGGCAGTAAAACAGATTTTCAGAGAAAGAGAAAAGGGTTTTCAGAGACAGAGAGTGGAAGATGTTGAAATGCAAAGGCACTGTAAGTGATAATACAGTGGTCTGATGGCACTGTGACATTTCTGCTTTTGGTCTTGAAAGAAGCCAGGACTATGCGGAGGAGAAACATGGTGTTGGATAGAAAGTACAAAAGTCACTTTCGGTGTCTTTTAAATCATAACTTCTTTATAGATTTTCAGTGCAGACATTTGTTTTGACCTTTGCTTTCTGAACACTCCAGTGTACCAAACTTATAGGAAAACTCTTGATTTAAGAAAATATTATTGCTCTGCTCTTCAGCCACTTAGATGGGGAGAGGCTGCCATGCTTCAGTTTTGCATGACCCCGAGGTCATGGGTAGCCTTGGTGGCCTTGACTATCAATTGGTTGAGCATTGCCACTGCTGTAGGCTGAGGCTGTGTCATAGTTTAACTCCAGTCAGCCACCAAACCCCACAGGACAACTCAGTCACTTCCCTAAAAACAGAATTGGGGAGAGAATTGGAAGGGTAAAGATGGAGCACTCATGGGTTGAGATAATGATACTTTAATAGGGAAATCAGAAGCTGCACACACTAGCAAAACAAAACAAGGAATTCATTCACTGCCTCACTGCAGGTGTTCAGCCATCTCCAGGAGAGCAGGGCACCATCACACACAGTAGCTACTTGGGAAGACAAATGCCACCACATCAAACATTCCCCCTTGCTCCCTCTTCCCCTTACTTTAGATGCTGAGCATGATGTCATTGGTGTGGAATATCCCTTCTGTCAGTTTGGGTTAGCTCTCCTGGCTGTCTCCTCCCAACTTCTCATGCATCCCCAGTCCCATTCCTAGAGTGGCAGTTGGAAAAGCAGAAGAGACCTTGACTCAGCAATAACAAAACCATCTCTCTATTACCAGCCCCGTGCTCAGCACAAGTCCAAAACTTACCCCCATAACAGACACTGCAAAGGAAACCAGTTCTGCCCTAGCCCAACCAGCACAGTGGTGACGATCCAGCTCCCAAAGCAGCCTGGGGTCTAGGAGGTGCCTGAAACTCTGTCTCCCCAGGAAGCCTTTCCATCTGAGGGCTTCTCCTCTGGAGGTTTGCCACCTCTGTTTCCCCATCTCTCTGCAGGCAGAGCTGATCTCTGAGTGGTTCCTCATGCATGTGTACATATTGACATGTTGAGTTTTCCCCACTCCAAGTCCTCCATGTGCTGTGCAGATTAGGCAGCAAAATGCTGGTAAAGAGTGACTGCTTTATTTTATATATATATATATATATATATATACACACACACACACACCATGTAGCACTGTGAGCTCACAGATTGGCCTTCATTTGTGAGAACACCACCAACAGTGGCATAAGTCTGTGGAAAGTAATTTTCCTCTCTGTAGAAAAGGGTGAAAAAAGCCTGTCACTTCAGATGCTGAGCCTGCCAGGGGTGGTAGTAAATGTTTTGCTTGGGCGTGGCAGTGGTGGTTTTACCTCAGCCTAATGAACTGTCCGTATCAGGAAGTATCGCCAAGTTTGACATTTTTTCCTGGATCAATTAATCTCTGACACTTTTCCTTGTGTGGGCTGGTACCAAGTGACCCATCCAGGCTCTGCTTCCTCTCCAATTCCAACAGTGAGGTCGCTGTCAGATGGGTGCCCTGCTGCTCTCCCACTTTTACCAGGTGTGGAAGGACAACACTTGGGGGACAATGTCTTGCATGTGAGAACATGAGCTGTAAGGTTGGGTGCTTCCCCGAATGGCTCAGCAGCATCCTTGCATGGCATGAACTGCCAGGCTATCAGTGAGTGTAGGATGGCTTTTCAGCCTGCTGTGGGAGAAGAAAGGCATTGCAACAGAACTTCTGTGAGTCTTGAGAGCTCAGCCTGAGCCAGGGGCTTTCCTCTCTCTTGTTGTCAGCATGTGTTCTCTGGACCTGGCAAGATATTAGCTCTTTCCTGGGCAATTTTTTTTCTGACCTAAGTGCTGTGATAAGGAGTTACAGTCAATGCCATTCATAACAATGTGATGGATATTGCTAAGGAACACAAGGTTGTTTTAGCCAGGCGTAGCTGGAAGCTGTCCATCTGTACAGCCAGCACCTCACTGCCAGTGAGAGAGGGAGGTCAGGGTGGCCATGGCACTGCAGGCAAATGGATCTGGCTGGGAGGAACAGGCTCTCCTGGGAATGAAATCAGGAACAATGTAAAACTGAAAGAGGCTCCTTGTCTGTGTGCTCACCCTGGGGGGTTTGCTTTTAAAGCTGGCATGCAGTGAGCCATTCTATTTTCACCACCCTCTTGTAGTAGATGTTGCCAACCTCATTGAAGGGTACCTCCTGACTTTGGCCTGCTGCAGAATGGGAGGGAGGACTGGCTACCACTGTGTCTGATCTGATTAGTTATTAATCCTGAATCTTGCCTGATCCCTGCTTGGTACAGAAATAGCATAGGCATTGAGATCACTTATCAAAACTGCTTTTTATTATTTTTTTAATGCAGAACTAAGCATTCCAAGTAAAGCAACAGCAGGTGCATGGGAGAGATAGAGGATGAAGTTTTAGAGGAGAATGAAACTATTTATGGAGTTATGTATTCAAGAGCTTGTTCTTATGGTTGAAACAGACAGGTGATGCTACCCCACTCTTAGGGACCTCTTCTTGCTATTTTGCTATTTGCCCATGATCCTGCACAGATTTTTTACCTGCCCTGTTGTGAACTCCTAAAAGCATTCTTTGCTTACCTACAAACTCACAGTCTTGTTCAATGTTGGAGGTGGGAAGATTTTCTGCTTTCTGTAGCTCTCCAGGAGCTTTTCTTAAACAACCATCCCCAACCAC
The DNA here is from genome assembly GCF_963662255.1 of Cinclus cinclus. Taxonomy (NCBI): domain Eukaryota; kingdom Metazoa; phylum Chordata; class Aves; order Passeriformes; family Cinclidae; genus Cinclus; species Cinclus cinclus. Next base: position 27,304,952 of record NC_085046.1, read on the forward strand.
GTATTATCTGAAGTGGGATAGAAGGTTAAATTTGGGAACTGTGATTGAAGGTAAACTTCAAATTGGATTGATGAGGCTTGGAGGATCTCTTTCATTAGGGTTTCAAACTAAGACCATGGTATGGTTCTTATCATGATTATCAGATGCAAAACACAATGAGGTGTTACATTTGTCTTTTCTTGTGTTGAATAGGAACTTCTTGACTAAGAACAAGACAAGGAAATTATAAGACTGAACTATCTGACGGTTACTTGGTCAAGGGATGTATTTAGATTTTGTTATTTTCTGCTCTATCACATGCATTGCAGCATGCTGTCCAGAATAACTCACTGCAGAAGGAAATTAACTTGTCTTTGCTATATGATTTCTATTGCATTTGAAGAAAGGGGAATGCAGTTGCTTGTGACTCCGCTATTAAATTTTCTTTTTTTGCCATTTGTGCCCTTTTGTTATGAGCTATTTGTACCTGGCATCAACACAGTGCAGTAAGGGTTGTAGAAAGTTGAGTTTTGTTAATTGGAAATAACTAAAGCTGTTTTACTAAAGCAGTCTTTGCCAGCCAAACTCCATGAGGTACATGACTTTGTCTAGTTTTGCTCTTGAATAGTCAAGACCTTGGAGTCAATGTAATTCATTGTGCTCCATGTAAATGAGGCTGTACTAAATGACTAAGGGGTGTTAACCACACATGTCTGAGATGAGGAGTCTGGGGGAAAATGATAGTGTCTGACTGATAATGGCTACCCACCAGGGAAGCCCCAGGCCTTCATTTCTGTAAAAATATGAGTATAAATGTATTATTACACTACTAAAAAGCCAGAGGAAGGAATTCTTCTCCCTGCCCTTTTTTGAGGGCACTTGGGTCTTTATCCTTCAGCCAAGAGCAATCTTTGCAACAATCTGTCTTCTTGAGGAATTAAGTCAGTGTCAAAGAAAGGAGAGGCAGAACTGTTAATTGCAGGCAAATCAGTTGGGGTAAAAATGCAATTAGAAGAGACATTGTGGGAATTGCAAATAGCAGGCACTCTTTCTTTATACCAAGATTTTCAATATTCTGATTCATGTGTTCAGACATGCCAGACTACCCACTTGGCAAAGCCTGTAGCAAAAATGGGAATTTATCAGCAATTAATGGTGAAGACAAGGTAAACCTCTCAGGCATCTTATGTCAAATTTCACCTGATAATGGACTTATTTAAGGTTGTGCAGACCTATCTGTAACTTTATTTTTAAAGATACACATTTTCAAGTGGTTGAAAAGAACTATTCTGTGAAAATGACTGTATAAAACAAAGCTTTCAGCTAAGAATACTTCATGGTGGAAAGATAGATCACTGAATGGAACTAATCACTTGTTGACCTAAAACAAAATATGGTACCTCAATGGGTAAGGTCTGTTATTAGAATAAATGTTTTGTATGTGCTATTATTTTATAAAGAACTTTCAAAGAGGTGCCTGTGCAGCTCCATTCAAATCAGGTTTTGTGCAGTAACAATCTTGACTCAGATTTGGATGTGCACATCATCACAACTATCTTTTAGAATTCATCTAATACTAAATTTAAAAATAAGAAACCAAAAAATTAAAATTCATAGAGGGAGAACTCTGAAATGAAATGCATATAAGGAAACATCTCTTAGCATAAGCAAACATTAGCTCATGCAGCTGAATTAGTGAAGCTCCTACATGCCTAGAATTGTCCCCTTCCTTTCCAGCATTCAAAAGTTTTTTATTTGTTTTTGTTGGTTTTTTTAGTTTTTTGTTGTTGTTGTGTTTGTTTGTTTGTGTGGTCTTTTTAGGGGTAGAAGAGAGGATTTTTGTTGTGGAGAAAATAATGAAAAAATTTTGCCTGTACAAAGACTCCTTTTCAAGCTCTTCAGACTCTGGCTCCCTCAAATACAAATACCTTGTAATTCAGGTTGGGATATACAAAATTTTGATATTGAGTTCAGTATCTATGTGACTAGAGTTCTAGATCTAGTCTGAGGCAATACTAAAGTGTTCACAGGCTGTTCATAACTTACTAATGTTTCTTCTGACAGAAAGGGTAAATGCCAAGGCATTTGCAATCTATCTCTTGTCTCCAGGCACACTCTTTAGGATTGTTAAAAAAACCAAACCAACAAAGAAATCTGGGAAGGTAAGAGTACTTGAGAGTTGACCCATGACTGAAGGTAAAAAATGTAAGTTGCATGAAACGTACTTAACATCATGTTATGTGGAACAGATTTACCAAAGGGGAGTGTCAGTTCTGATCTTCAGTCCTGATCTTCAGTCCTTGCCTGATTCTTGGTTAAAAACTGATTGGGACACTGACAAAATATCTCCATGTCATTTTGTATGAAATGCCAGAGTATAATGAAGAGATTTGTGAAGAAGCTGAGCTACTCTGAACAAAAAGAACAAAACCAATGTTTGCGAATGAAAAATACTGCTGTACCTGTCCTGAACTCTACAAGAAGGATTGTTTTTCAGGGGTTTGTTTTTGGTGGTTGGTTGTTTTTGGTGGTTGTTTTTTTTTTTTTCTTTTTTGGTGGTTCTGTTTCTTGTTCTTTTTGTTTACTTTAAAATATACAATAGGTGTCTCTAACTTGGGCTGTGTCATTTGAACTCCATCTAGTCTAGTCTTTTTTCACACTGTAGTCAGAAAAGGGCTGCAGCTTGTCCAGGCACACCTGAGCTAGGCAAGCTAGTTAAGAAATACAGATTTTGCAACATAAAGCATCTTTAGCTCCGGAAGGCTTTTTATGTTTCCACATGAAAGCTGCTGTAGCTGAAGCATGGCTGTTGCTTGTTGGTGTGATTTCCTCCCAAAATCCAGAGGTCCATTGACTCACCAAGAAAGGTTTAGGCTAGTCCTATCCTTTTTCTTGAGCCAGCAGTACAGTTGCACAAATGCCTGCTGAGTTGAATTGCTTGCTGACAAGGAGTTTGGATTGAAAGCAGGGAGGGTGGCTTGCCCCTTCTCACAGCAGCATTTTCTTAAAGCATCAGAACAATAGCGTCCTAGCTGGTTTCAAGTTGACTCAGACAAGCCTGTGCAGGGTGTAGTTACAACTTTGCTGTTTGTGTGTGCAAACCTGAAATGTTAATGGTGTCATGGAGTGGTAAGAAAAAAATTCACACTCAAGCAGTATTAACGATGCTGGATTCTGGTCTGTGCTGCTTCTACAATCAATTTGAAAAGAAGCAATCAATTTCTCTGCTGCTATAGCAACTGAAATTTAAATGTGTCTTCTCCTGAATGTAATCTGAAGCATCATGTACCATGTGCCTAGGATTGACGTATAGGAGATGTGTCACAGATGACTTTGAAGAATGTGCTGTGGCAGTTTAAGAAGTTAGGACCTGCAGTTGTGTCTTCTGGTCTTCTGCAGGAATTTCTGGTGTCCACATTTCTGGTGGTGGAGTTGGCCAAGGCAAAATATAACCACACCAAAACTACCTCAAATCATAATCTGGAATATCAGTTTAAATTCATAATGGCTGTGGCTCCTGATGCCCAACAGGGTCTGTCCTGGTTGGGAAGGAGAGCTGGACATGAGCTTTGTTGGAGCTGAACTGTCACACTTGACACGGAACATTTACAAATTCTGGCAGCTGAGGTGTGGATTCCCATCCTCTGTGGCTGCACCTGTTACAAAGCACAGCCATTGTAGAGGGTAGTGTGGGACACTGGGAGATGGTCCCAGTAGCTGGCCCAGCTACACCTGTCCAAAGAAGGAAACTGGAGACGTGCTCTGTCAGACCATGTGGCAATGTGCCTGTGGTGCAGGCACATGTTCATGTCTGCCCATGCTGCTTGGGGAAGGTAACCTTTCTGCAGAGATGTAGAATAAATAGTGTTTGCAAGAGCCATATAATTTAACTATGATGGCAAGGGCCAGATAGTGTTTGTTTGTGGCATCTCTGGATGTCTCAGAAGGCCACAAATGCTGGGGGTGTGGAGCAGGCAGTTGTCTTGAGTCACCAGTGCTGAACTATTTAAAACTCACTAATGTAAAACTCACTAATGTAATGCTGAGCAAGAGAAAACTACAGGTCTACTCAGGATGAGAGGTATTATGGTACAGTCTGGTATGCTACTACCTTAATTCTGCTGAACTCCTTCAATTTGGAGTTGCTGTTTTCCTTCCAGGCCTTACCTTCTGACTAATCCACTCAGCTGTCCTGAGCAGCATGGTTAGACTATTAGAGTCACACCAGAGCAGCATGGGTTGGTGCTATCTGATGAAATATGTGTGCAAAACTGGGATATGTGTTTGAGACACTTATTAACCATTACAGAAAAATCTTTGGTTTGCATGCATTATAATGAAAGAGTTTCTGTGGCCAAGATTAAAAAGAACCAGTGACGTTGTTTTTGTACCTCTCTGTTTTAATGGTCTGATTCTTTTGTTTAGTATTTAATTTTGCATCTAAATCTGACTAAATTGATTTCACGATTAAAAAAAAAAAAGGTGCAATCAAATTTTTTTCCCTTAAAAATCCTCTTTGAACTGAAGGTTTGAGGAAGGTCTTAGGCGATATTCTCAACCCTATGGTCTTATATCTGCCAGTGGAAGTAAGGTCCAAGAGCAAGTTTTGCAGTAAAAATAAAACATTCAATCATTCATTTGTTTTAGAAGTAACTAAAAAAAGAATAGGCTGTTTTTCTGAAGGGAGACCATTTTGACAGAAAATAACTTTTCCCAACATGCATAAATATTTAAGGCTTCTAGCATCAAATATTAACAATATGAGGAAAAAAATACTATTTCCATTTTGACTTTTTTTCCCCATAAATAAGAGAAAAATAAAGTTTGAATAATTCAAGTAATTCTATTGAAAGAATTACAATGTTAACTTCATGCCTGGTAAAGTACCATATGTATCCTCGTGTATCATGTATCGGAGTAAGAACTAAGCTCAGTCTGCCTTGTTGGAAACACTTATGATCAAGGATTGCTGAACAGCCTTGCAAGGGTCAGTGCATGATGGACTGAAAGGTTTGAGAGTTCTTACAAGTATGTTTGGCACTGTTTTAAGTCTTAATTTCTTTCCATTAAACTTTCTTATGCAAGGGTTGGATGATGATGATTGTGTCTTGTGGTTGGAATAAATAAGTAAGGGCTTAAGGGGGCTCCAGTCACCTCAACCTTCCCTCTCTGATTATCTAAGAGAAAAATGCACTTCTGCCTTCTTTTGACTTGAAGTTTAGGAATCAAACAGCTTAGTTGTTTTAACCAATGACTGTGAAAACCATATAAAACTCATACACACTTTTTAGGAACAGACAAATGTTGGGTAGGAGTCTCCTTTCTTCTGCATGTGTGTCCGATGACCATTTGAAGGACTAGTTTGCTGCTCTTGATAGAAATGCACTCTCCTAAGATATATATATATGTGCACTTCTTAGGAGGTCTTAACTCCTCTGATTGTCTGTTGGCATGCTAATACCTCTAACCTCAAAGTTCCCTAAGTAAAGCATAGAATCATTGAAAGATTGGGGTATTAAGGAAATTAAAGATCATGTGGTTCCACCCCTCCTGCCACGGGCAGGGACACCATCCACTAGAGCAGATTCCAAAGTCCCACCCAGCCTCACGTCTATAAGTTGATTTTTAATTTTTTTAAAGAGGAATTTAAATCTATGAAAAAGAAATAAGCACGCTCTTAGTCTGGGCCAGGTACTTTGGGAGTTTATGTAGAAGAGTTGCAGACCTGTGTTCATCTGGGGTGTGAGCCTGGTGCTTGGTGGCTCAGCTAGGGTGCTTCTGCACAGGCTGAGTTGGGTTACGGTCTGGTTTCAGGCTCAGGACTTTTTCCACCAAAATTCTTTATGTAACTTCCCAATAACTCTAAAAACCTTTCAGAAATATTTATTCAGATTAAGGCAGTACCTATGTATCTAGCCTAATTTAAACAAATATAAGTTTAGTATGCTGTAAGTAATTCTCACATTTTTTCAGTTCAAAATTCAGGCTGGTCTTTTTTAAACCCTTATTCTTAGTCTGTTAATGTGTTTTACCTGACTATTTCAAACAAAAAAAGAATCCAATTTTCCTAGTTCTCTTGATTAACACAAGTAGAATTGTATGCTTTCCAAATTTCCTCAAGAAACATTACACGTTTGCAGGCAGACTAATTTTAAAAACTCTTCAATATCAGGTGGATATTTGTAAAAATAATATTCAGGTTATTAAGCTACATTTATTTTTTTGCCTCAAATACTTCCATACAGCTATTCCCTAAGTGCCAGAGACTACAGCTAGCTGGAGGGAAATCAGATACAGTTTAAAATCTCTTCATGAATTATTTTGTCACATCATTGACAAGAATAACCTGATAAGTAGTGGCAGTTTGTTAAATTAATTTCAGTGTGAGGCCTTCTAGATAAACACAATGAACACTTACAGACTAAATAGTTGACCATAAAAATCCTCTAATACAAACCCCCGAGCTTCAAGGGTCTGTGTTCTGAGGTACATCCCTTAAATTAATGAACCTTTTCCCAAGCTCCTTACCTGGCATCTCTCAGGTGTTTTGCCATCAAGTCATCCCCTCCCCACACTGTTAAGATACTGAAGAAAACAATGAGCAACTGCTAAGGGTAGAAGAATTATAAACCTCATCTTTAAAATTTGCATTAATGGAGGCAATTGCCTTCCTCATTTCATGGAGGGAGAGCCAAGGACTGTGTTATAAGAAAGTACTTAGCTGAATTATTACGAAGTGCTGAAAGACAGATCTTTTCTGAAGTGATCATAAAATCATAGAACAGCCTGGGTTGGAAGGGACCATAAAGATCATTCAGTTCCAACCCCTTGGCCATGAACAGGGACACCTTTCACTGGACCAGGTTGCTCAGAGCCCCATCCAACCTTGAGCACTTCCATGGATAGGGCATCCACAACTTCTTGACAGTAAAGTATTAGTTTTTTGGTACTTTGAGGGTAAATGGTAGCTCTGTTTTGCTGGAACAGTTTGGGATTACTTTAATGCATCTGGGAGCAAACCAGTGGTGTAATACCCAGGGACTGCAATGAAGATTACTGCCTTGTCCCCCTCCTCCCTGTCCCTCAGAAGATCAGAATCCATGGGGGAAAGAAAACCTGTCTGGGATTTCATTGCATAGAAGCTCAGTGGGAAGCACTGTCATATCAGTAAGATTAGTTTAGAAAGAACAAGAAAGGCCAATTACGCCTAAAATATTTTACTCATGTAGAGCTGTAAAAATGATGACTCAGAGATTTGAACAGAAATCTGTTTTGTATTGAAAAATAGATCCTCCAAGGTGCTTAAATTTTCTGAAATCACATGAAAGGTGTGAAATGCTTTGTGAGCAATTGGTAGTGGATCAATGAGCATTCCCTGCTGTATATCATGGCCTCATGGGCGGTTTTGCCAGAGGGTTTAGGTGGGAGATGGTGTAGTACAGGATGGGAGAGGAGCAGAGGGGGTGGCTCCATGCTTCAGCTGGGTTGTGGATGTCATAGCTAATTTTACCATGGTGTTCTATGCAAAACTGCTGTAGGCCAGCAATAGTTGAAGTAAATCATATGGCAAAGCTGAAAATGGCAGTGCAATGTAGATTTTAGGTTGCTGAGTGTTTGACTCATTGATCTTTCTCCTCTCATTTGACACCTCTGGGCTATTTGTTTCCTATAGAAATGGAATGTGCTGGGCTTACGGAGATGGCTGCTACCTCTGATCCAGGGAATTTAATGCTTCATGGTATCCCCAGATGAACAATTTACCTAACTTAGGGAAAAAATACAGTGGTTATTCTTCAAAATTCTGTTAAACATTAACGAAGAAAAGGAATTCGGTATGCAGGATAGAAGGAAATATCCCCTGTGCATCCAGTGCTGAATAAATAATGCCTGATTCTTAAAGCTACATTGATGTTAAGGAGTTTTTTCTTCCAGTTTTGGTAACAATAGGACAAATTTAAGGGGAAAAAAAAAAGTCATCTGTTATTGTATCTTCTAATCTTCCATGGTGCACTCAATCTGGTCCTTAGTTTTGAGCCCTCTGGACAATTTGAGCATTGACAATTTTTATTTCAAGAGGCTTTTCAGGTGCAATGGAATGATTTTGAGTAAATGTGACTCAGAGTGAAGGGAGTCTAGTTCTGCTCTGCTTGAAAACAGACAAAACAATGATGCTTTGACAAATTTTTCTCTTGGCTATGAAAGTGGGGAGATGGGAAAAATACTTGGCTAGTCTATGCAGTGCCTGCATTATGGATGTTGATGTATACATGGATCTTGCATGTACTTATATATCAAAGTGGCACTAAAATCACTGAAGCAAAACTGATTTTAACTGAATGAGGTAACCTTATTTCCAGTGTAATTTCTACTCTAGCAGATTACCTTTCTACCTGTAATGCAAACAGGACACCATACAAAATGGTTTTGTTGGGTGACAGTGGGTGTCTCTAAATATTTTAGAAGCTTGTTTCCTGGAAATGTCTTGTAAGTGAGCATCTATTTAACATTTGCTGAGGGACTACACTGCAGGTGTATGCATAAGCAAAACAACAGCACTTCTTTCTGACATAATGGGGAAGATGACATTCTTATTAAGCCAGTTCATTTGCTGTCACTAAAAGGTTGTCCTTATTTCTTCCTCTTTTATTTCTACCTGTCTCCTGCACCCAGCCTCAAGGATTTGTTGTCTTCTTCTGTGTTGTCCTTGCTCTGTGACTCACCAGAATGGCTGGTGCTTAAATTCACTAACCCAACAAGAAGCTATTAAAAAAATCTATGCATATATGGGTTTGCCTTTTTATTTTTTAGTATTTTTTTGACTGGACTAGTGAGTTGAAGCAATTTGTTGTAAGGATAGGTATATTTATGTGAGTGCAGGGAACATGAAGCTAGAAGTGAATGGAAGGAGATATGGAGGAATATAGATATCCATCTTTCTGCAGCTTTGAGATGTTGAACTTGTTCAGTCTAGTATTGTGTAATAGATGTACTATGCCCTAGGACAAAAATAACTGACTAATGCTTAGTTTCATCTTTAGACAGAAAAAAAATGAGAGGATCATAGAAGGATCACCTATTATCTCTTGTTTCATGGGTTTAATTTCTTTTCTGTCTATATTTCAGCCTCTGTCTTATAAATAGCATCTGGTAGATACTGCAGAAAGCAGTAAAAAAAAAAAAGCAAATATATTCAACGCAAACTGAATTTGTTCTATGAGTAATAATAGTGATCAGATTAGTTTTCAGTAGAATTTGTTATTTAATAAAGCTCTGTCAATAAAACTGATTGTGAAAATTCTGGTCAGTACAACCACAGCATGCAGGAATTTGCACAAACCTCTACATGTACAAGTGCGTGGATTAAAATTGTTCAAGTCCCATTCCTGAAAGCAATCCCATAGGGAAATAGAAAAAACTGCTTGTCTCTTGTGGTCATTTAGTAACTAACATAAAAATAATATTTGTGTTGGATATTCAGCGGACAACCTACTAGCTGAAACAGGTTTGTCATTATTAAAAGACTGACTAAAGGAAAAAGAAACAGCAAAAGGGTTGTAAGTAAGTCTGAACTCTTCAAAGATTTCTGGCTTGGATAAGTCAGTATTGCTTCAAGTGTTTGAAGGGAATAAACCAAGTTTACATCAACTGGATGTCTTCCATTTCCACTGGCAATTCGTATTTATGCATCTGTAGTTCTAGTAATTGTAAAGCTCATTAACATTTTCCAAAATGATGTATTCAAGTGGTATTTGGCCAGTTTTATGAACAGAAAATGAGTGTGAGCAATTAGAAGTGTGTTCATAGAATTCATATAATATGGGGAAAAATAAAGTACTTTCCCCAGGTTTGGATTTAAGCCTTATTCAGCAATTTTAGGTAGCCTGTTTTTTGCCTAACTGCACAGACTATCTTGGCTTTCAAGTTATGGCTGTTTGAACACAGTCTTTGGAGTTTCACAGTCAATTGGCACAATCTTTTTCCCCCTCACTCTGAAAAGACTGGTCTGAGATTGCTCACAGGCCATTTAGCTGTCCCCAGTTCCCATTGCAAAAGTTAAAGCAGGGTAAAGCTTTGACCAGAAATGGGTTATGAAAGAATTTAGATTGACATGGAGCTTTGTTAGCTGACGTGTTTGGGGTGAGACGCTATTAACTTGGGAAGGGTGGGGAGGGAGTTCCCTTCATCAGCGTGGTTGCGCTTGAAGCCTACAGAGAAGTAATAAGCACTAGCTAGTCCTATCTTAATCTCTAACAGTTTCTGTATTTCCATCAACTGCTTCATAACATGATGTGATTATTTCAGTAGGGATGTCTGAGGTTGGTCTCTGGGTGTTGTTTGCCTTTTGAAGAGGAAGATGTTATTCCTTCCCCCAGGAAAGGGGGTTTGGTGGGGGTTAAAGGAAAGTGTTTATGGCTCCTGCATTGCTACTGGTCGCTGCCTGGTTGATGGTTGTGCACTGCCAGCAAAGGCAGCCTTGCATTGGCACAAAAGTGGTGAGCAGAGATCCAAGCATGTGTCCTGTTTTGCCTACTCCCCTCAGCAAAGAATACACTCTGGTGAATGTCGAAGTCCGCTCTCCATGTTCCTCTTCCCTTCTAGTTATTGTTTCAGATTACAGCTATCAATTAAAGGCCTAACAGAATAGGCTTCAAGAAGCATTTAATAACTCTGAGAATCCCAAATTCAACACAAAATAAAAATGAAACAACCTGAGTTATAGCCTCATCAAGTACTGATCAATTGGACAGCCCTTAGGCAAACACCTGCTACTTTTCCTTCTTGGAACACTGTTTTTGTCCTTCACTGGCTGTGTTCTTGCAAGGTCTGTGGCGGAGAGGATATATGATGTAGTTCATGTGTGATTAAACTTTTATGTTACTTGATTTTTAGTGTTAATATTTTTCTCCAGTTAATCATCTGCCTTCTGTAGAGAAGAAAGATCAAGAAATTTTCAAATATTGGATTAATGCCAATGTTGAATTATTTTTATTGTCTTAATGTGTAGTGTTAATTTTGTGGGCAATTGAGAAGATCATTCCTTAGCTCACCTATGTTTGCCACAAGAAGTTATTGCGAGTGCAGTACAGTGGTTTTTTAACAGCGTTTTCATGCAAAATGCAAGCATCTGCTTTTTTGGCCATTGAGCAAAATATAAAAGGTTGTGACCTGAGATTTGAGGGAAGAAAGTTCTGGGTAAGTCCTGAAGTAAATAGAATACTGTTGATGGGGGTACTCAAAGGTACTTGGCCCTTTGAGGCAGTTAAAGTGAGCAGTGCTGAGACAAGAAGGCATCTTAATTTGGTGCTGCCTCATGCTCTGATTCCTCCAACTCCTCATTAGCAGGGCAGCTTTATTTGCAGACCTGGCTGGTTTCTCATAACATGCTGGTGTGCTCGCTCTGTGTGTACCCCTGGCTATCAGTGCTACAGTGCTACTGGAGGCAAGCTAATCTCTCCCTACCAGTAAAAACTCTACTTATAAGATTGCCTTCTAGTTGAAATAGTAGCTCTTGGGTTTCTGCTGGAAAAATTGTACGATGTACTTCATTCGATACTCTTAATTAGCATGGCTTTAAAAGAAGAAAAAAAAATAAAAAAAAGCAAGCCCAAACTGTTCAGTAATAAAAATGAGTGATGCAGAGCTGTGAGGCTGGGACTGATAAGGGTATGATTGGTGTGTTTGCTCTGCAATTTCTCTAGTATAAACGGCTTTGACTTGGAATGACAGAGTTCAGGAGCTTTGCGTAAGCCCAGACCTTTGGAGGTTAAGGGAATGCATTAAACCCTCTGGTAAGATAGTTGTGTGCATGATGATGTGCACGTTTAGAAAAAAACTCAGCCAACCTTGCCCTCCTCCCCCTTGTAGCATATCCACAGATAAGAACCTTACTCTTCTAAAAAATTAATAAGGACCTTACTCTTCTCAAAATTGGGGATTAATATCCAGCCTGAGGGATGGGTCATATTCTAAACTCTGTTTTTTTAGAAAGCAAGTCATGCTGTATACTTGCTGCTTTCTGTGCTTGTTTTGTTAGAGCACTTGATGAAGTAGGAAGGCTTATCGGAAATACTTACCAGAGACTCAGTACAATTTTTTAAAAAATGATCCAAGAAATTAATCTGTCTCTACTAAGGCTGGGCATGGGAGGAAGCATATTTTAGCTTTGCACTCAGATGATGGATTTTCCAGAAACATTCACTTCCTAAAATTCTCTTTTCTCCTTATGTTGTCCTCTTTCTTTCCTTTAACTAAGCTTGCCTAATCTCTGATGAGTAGCTACTGCGTGTGGATGTAAACAGAGAAAATAGCTGTTAGTTTCTTATGTGTTTTTTAGTGAAATTAGTGATATCTAAATATAAATTAATTTCTATTCACAGTGAGCATTCTTTGCTACCCTGTTTTGTGGTAATTATCTAAATCTGTGTATAATGTCCTTGTCTAATGAAACATTACTATGTTTGGGCTGGTTACTTCAGGATTGAGTGTAGTTCATACCCTTTCCTTTCTTCTTTTGCCTACTTCCTTTTTGAGTGTTAAAGGAAGAATTGCTAAAGATCAGGAACTAAAAGAACTGTAAGTTAGAGTTGGTTTTGATGAGTTTGGGCCTGGATTACCTAAAGCTATGGTGCTGCTGGTCTGGAAGTGTTAGGGTGAGTCTGTCTCCTTCAGCACTATGGAGCATGATTCAGAGCAGAGCAGTGTTCAGTAAGCAGAGAGCTTGTGCAATCTGCTCAGTGACCATAAGAGACCAAACATGCCAGCCAAGGTGTCCTTTCTTAGAGGGGTTAGTTCATCTCCATTTAACCATTTCATGAGATAAAAAACAATGTCTTGTCAGTGACTGTTTTTGGTTTTTTTGGTGACATTTTTTGTGCAGCTGGATTCAGGTTGGAGGAGCACTGCTAATGCACAGAGTTGGGTGTTTTGGGCTTCCATTGATATTAGGAGTGATTTAAGATATCTGTGGGCACTTGGTAAGATAAACTCTGCAGTCCCTATTAGTGGTCATCTTGGAGATAGCAATGTATTTTCATCCCGTGGTGTTGGCTTTGTCCCAAGTCAGTACTTCCCTTTAAGGATGGAAGGAAAGAAAGAAAAAGAGAAGCTATTAAAATATTTAAAATAAATAAAACCCCTGCTTTTATTAAAGTGTTTAAGATGTGCTTAAAACCATAAATATTCACTAATGAGTCACTGAGTATTTGCTAAAAATGTACATTTATTCTTTGAAAGAGAAAGTAATAATATCACTTTGTGAAAACTCCTGAACATCCAAAAAGTATTTTCATTCTTCCTGTCTTAATAAACAAGTTTTTATATAGGAGAAAATCTTAACCAAACCCAGCATGAGTTTGCAAATGTGGCTTATTGCATGGCTGCCCGAATGCTGGCAGGAGGAAAGGAGTGAGCAAGGCATCAACCTGTTTTTGGCATCAGCCCACAACTGTCTCATTTGAAACAGCTATGAAACTAAAGATATAGTTTTAGGGTAACGCTAAAGAGGCAGAACCACAGGCTGTTGTTGGAAGAGGCAGTCCTGCTTCCCTGCTGGTTCCTGGTATGCTGTGTGCTCAGCTGCTTCCCTTGTTCTAGCACTTAGCTGTGGACCTGTTCAGGCATCTCACCCAGCAAAGACTCCTAACACTGGCAAGGAAATGAATGGTCTTTTGCTTTGATTTTCTAAACCAGTGCATTGTGGGTGCAGGGAAATCAGGGAGCATGAACACACAGCACAGGACACATGGATTAGTTACGGACAGCAGAAAACTAAGACAGATTTAGCTGTAGAGTAAAATGGAGACAGAGGGGATTTGAGTAAAATCTGTGGATTTGAGTCAAAGCAAGGAATTAAATTTGGGTGTCCCACTTGCTGTTAAAGAACATGGCTACTGTACTATGAGGTCATTTGAAGAATGTGCTGGAATACATGTGGCTGAAAACTTGTGGGGTGGGGAATTTATTTTAACAGTGCTAGATTTTTGACAGAGATTGAATCTCAGTTGTATAAAATTTAAGTGGTTATGGTGTTTTATTATTTGTATTCCTCCTTCTTGATACATGACTTATTTTTATGGACTTAAATTTAAGCACACTGCATGTGTAAGAGTCAAAAGATGCTCACATTATTTCAGTATACATGCTAGTTTCAGGCTAGTTTCCCTTTAACTACTACAGTCAAAATGGAAAAGATGTTAGATTTGAGGATCAATTTCTGCCATTCACAGAGGAGCTGAAATATTTGTTTATTCTTTTTTGCTACCAAACAGGAAAAAATTAGGCACTTCATGTTAGTGTTTTGCTAGAATTCCTCTGTACAGGCTTTTTGCTTTGGCTTGCTTTGATGGCTGAAATTTTTGGTGGACATTTGGTCTTCAGCATGTAGTGTAAGATTTTTCTCTTTAGTCATTATTAGCACCTTTTTGCACTCTGTCTATATTAACTCTACAAGCAGATGGACAATTTTGTCTGTTTTAATTGTATTTAATTTAGCCTACATTTGGTAGCTGGCCAAGTACTCATCACCTGTGGATCAGACTTGGCAGCCCTTTTGTCTCTTGGCTAGATATTTTGCTCACAGGATTATTTCCTTTTGAAAGGCCACACCAAAGTAAAGCTGAAAAGCAAATAAAACACACTACTGGATTTCAAATAACAAGAACTGCTGAACATGTAATTTCTCTTGTTTTGGTCCTTTCAGGATCATTATTCAGTGCTTTTATTGGCATAGCTGCCAAAGAATAGGACATAAACAATTAGCTGGAAATTATTTCTTCTTTTTCCTTCTTTCCCGTTCCCTGCATGCAGGAAGTTTAACACAGCACATCCCGTTCTCATAGGATGGACCTCTGCTTATTTTTAATTTCTAAAACAATTTCTGAAATACTTAAGTAATTGCTTAAATAATAATGATTAATATGTCACAGACTAGTTAGATTTTATGAGACAAAAAGATTGGCTTGTATTATTGACTGTACAGCACTCTGGCTTGGATCCAGCTCCACTGTTCCTTAGAGCAGTCTAGTTTTGATGGAGTGACATCTCTCTATCTCTTGTTTGCAATCACTGAAGCTGAGTGAGAGGTCTCATATTTTCCAGCACAATTTTCCTGGAGGGTGTTTTTTTTTCCCCTGTCCATGCAGGGCAGTTGCCAGTGTGTCTGGAAGAAATGATTAAGAAACAGGGAGAGCCTAATGGAGCATTCACTCATCTAATCACAGCTACACTGACTGATGTGACCACTCCATGTCATCAGAAGATCACTTCATGCTAGACCCTCAAAGGTCCTGTCACATTTGTCTTAGATCAATCAGCCTGGGTGAAATAGTGTAATTGATTGATACAAAGAAGAGGATCTGGGCTTAACAATGAAGGAAATTAGCTGCTGGTACTATGGCATAAGCATGATACTACATGATATGCAGCAAGACAGGGACAAGGGTTTTTTCCAAGAAGCCTTGGCTATCCAAAGAAAATTACTTTTCTAGGTGTCTATAATTAATTATCTGAAGCAGGTCTTATGAAAGAACAGGTTAAATTAACAGGTATTTTTTTTTCTTTATAAGTATAAAGTATATACTCTATAAGTATAGCTTACAACCAACAATATTAAAAGCATAAAAAGTCCCTCTGAATGTGACTCATGTCTACTACAGTGGTGGTATTAAGCCCATAAAAGAGTTTTTTACCTATTTGTCTTGAGAAATTCTTTGTCTATTTGACCCATAACTCTGGAAAAGAAGTTGTCACACATAGCTGTTCTAGCCAACATTTCCCTCAGATGGTACTCAACAAAGCTTCTATCCTAGAACCCATTTTGTATGGCAGTTTTTATACTGGTCAGTGTGATTCACTCCTCCAACATGTTTGTCCGTTTCACTCCTTTTTCAAGAAGACCTGGAAAAAAATCATTATTCACATCATTTTACTAGTCTAATTCCTTCTACCTGTCACTTTTACTTTGTCCCAGTAATGACACAACTCTCTTATTACACTCTTGTGCCCTAGTACCACAAGACACTTTCCTGGAGTCTCCTTTTCCCTGGCCTGACAGAGGGGCTGCCTCAAGCACCGGGATGTCCTGCCCCTCCTTGCTTTGCCTGGCTCTGACAAAAGGTTAATAAAGCTTTTTAAACATCTCTGAAACAGGCTACCTAGCCCGCTGTTTTCCTGAATCATGGCAAGGGTGGCTAGAAGAGTTGAGTTGAAGCCCAGCCTTTTCCTTAAAGAGGGATCATTGCCTCTACTTGATCCAGTTTTGGAAACTGCCAAGGATGGAGTCCCCCGGAGTAACCTCTCCCAGTGCTGCATGACCCTCCTAGATTTTTTCATTGCAGTCTCTCTTGGTTGTGAGCTTTGTGTGTGTGTCTGTCTCAGTGCTCAACTTGTGCCTCTGGTGCATATTTAGCTTGCTTACCACTGCTCACAAGAGTTTGGCTGTGTTGTCATCTGCTGCCCTTTAACCCATAGTAGAAGCTCAATATGGAGTCATTAGGACTACTTCTTCATGAATCATGCAAAGGTACAGATAACCTCCTTTATCTGATTTTCTATTTCTGCTGAGACCTGGTCACACTTCAAGGTGTGTGTTTTTGGTGCAAACAGCACTTTACATATTTTCAGTTTAAGTAGCTTACTTTCGGGCCAGTAATGACCTTGGACCATTCAAGACTTGTCTTTGCTATAGAAAATAAAGATTTCTGGAGATGGGAATATTAGGGATATTTAATGACAGAACTGCTGAGTACAGTGGTTTCTTCAGGTGAAAGAACCCGGGGCAGATAAAACTATTTTGTCAAAGTGACTGTTGTGGATGGGTTTTCTTGCCCAAAAAAAGAACCCTTGAAAAGCAAGATTAGCTACCACACAGAGCAACCTTAGCCAGGCTGCAGGTTTTTGGTGTTAGCTGCATTTTGAAATTCTTGGAGTTGTATAACAAAATCACTGGCAAAGTGGTTCTGTGGTCTCAAGGTCTGTAAACCCTTCCTTTCACTGACTGGTGCATTTTCTCATACTAACAAAAGGGCCACTTTTTGACAGGTTGTACTGTGCTTAGCTGTAGCTTTTCCCCAGTGGGGTCAATGAGTTAGATCATCTGTGAAAGTGGCAAGGTACTTTTGCTGCTGGCCCAAGCCCCTGCTGTTACAAAAGCATCAATACATGGCAGCTGTCATAAAAGTCCATTGTAACTGTAAAAGCTTCTCTGATTAGTCAGTCTTTTCTCCATTTATCCTGGAAGATGGAATTAGACACAATGGAAGAGAAAGACTGAAATGGGTCAGTTATTTACAGTGCATTTATCCTTCTTTTTTGTCTGAAAAGATTTTTATTTAGTTTTTGTGTGATTAGAATAAAAGACAGAGGAAGCTGCCAGGGGAAAAAGCTCAACCTTTTTAGTAACTGCTTTTAGTAACATAAAAATAGTATTGAAGCAAGGCTACTAGATATTTAAGTCATGCTGAAATACCACAATTTAAAAAACAAATTTCAAAGTTGTTTAGTAGTCTACTCTTTCCTCAGATTCCTGTTTTCACACTTCCTTATTGACATAAGGATATGGCTGGGGTCAGTAGTAATTTGGGAAAGAGAGAAGAACAGATTTCCTGATTGCCATGTGATAATACAACTGCCATTTCAGTTTAAGCCAGCATCTGAAGCTACTCCATTTGTAGGAATTGGCCAGATTCAGATCTAACTGGCATCAGTTTTAGGCTTGTCAAACTTCTCTGTAAATCAGGTTAACTCTGGTGTAGTCAGCTGTGTAAGAGTAAGGCCTATTTTACCAGGTCAAACATTTTTTATGATGTTTGCAGAGTCTTAGCAGTTAATCTTAGTCCTGTAGTTATTTCTTATCTGTTACAATCAATCTACTTGAACTCTTTCTCTGTGGTGTCCTGATCTACTCAAATGGTTGGCATAGAAGACAGGATGCTATCACCTGTGGTCTGTATCTTGAGGCAGCCACTGTAATCTGCATTTTGAAGGTGGTCTTTATGAGGTTCAAGCAAAATTCCAATGTAAGGAAGCTAGTACAAGTCATCACAAGCTGTAAGTGGAGTGTCCATATTCAGTGAAGGAAATGCTCTAATATAATGCTCTAATAAACAATTACCATTCCGACAAGTAGCTGGGATGTATAATCCCTGCAAATCTGTTCTTTGCCTGGGATCCAGGAAGTCTATTCTATGACTGGATGTGTTTGGGAAGGGGTGGGGGTAGCAGTGTTGTCTGGTCATAGGGAACTGTATGTTGTAACACTGTTCAGCTGAGTATAACCACAACAGGAAACTGAGGCTAAGAACCTGGCTTTCTATATTGCAACTTCAGTATACCCAGTTGAGGAGATCAAGTATAGCCTGGACATTGTGGGAATAAACTATGTTCTGTCTGAATAACCATTGTGGAATAATTTACTTAATCCCAAATAATTTGGTTCAATAGGTAGATTAATATAATAAATAAGAAAGTGTAAGTTTTCTGAAAATTAAATGCTTGTGAATAAACAGTTATAATGCCACAAAATATCCCAAAGAGATTAACATTGCCATTTATTACATTCCTGTAGGAGAATTTGGATGAATAGCTCTTTAAGAGCTGTTGGCCAGATCAGTGACACAGTGACATTGCTTGTGCTGATCAGTATAGCATGACCGTTACTACAGGCAATTCTTTTTTGACACAGGTCTCTGGATTCTAAATATCAAATGATAAAATCTGTCAAAAGCTGGTAATGCAAATGTTTCTAAAGGCACACAACAGAATATGAAAGAAAGTATTGTGTCACAAGATGGTCAGTTACAGGGTGGTGCTCTGCTGTCTCTCACTGTGAGATCATTTCAGTTTAATCTGTATTTAGGCAGGGTTTTTTCTTTCTTTTTTTTTTTCCCCCTCCTCAGTGTGTATTTATACTTCTGCAGCTAGAATAGACCCATGTAAATATCTGAGAGTTTTGCTAGGACTCTGTGCAGATGCAGTTCAGTGTCATGTGTTTCATGAGTTGGAGAGACTGCAGAAACTGATTGTTATCATTGATATCCATGTTATCTCATTGTGTATTTTGTTCCCAACTATTTTATCATTCCTAGAAAGTAATTTTGTAGGCTTTTAGGATAAGCAACAATAGCTAATGAGTCTTTCTATTAATTCAGAAATTTCTCTTCCAGGATTTTCTATGTGCTATTGGTGCTATTACACTTTCTGTGTTTTCTGTAGTCTTCTATACAGATATAACCATAACTTTATTTGGTATTTTAGGGGATAGGAAAGTCATGTGCATATTTTCATTGTAAATGACACATTAAAAATCTTGAGGTAGTTCGTTGTCAAGAATTAAGCTGTCTTGTTCCTGTATTTATTTTTTTTGTTACTTTTAGGTTTTAGATTTCTTACATGCTTTCTAGTGTCTGAAGCTTTATTAGTTTGAATTCTATGTATTTGCAGTCAAGTAACCAAGTGTGCACTTGGTTGTGTGCACTTGGTTACTTAAGACAAAAACAAAACTTAAGATGTCATATAATCTAATCTTGGGAATTAGTACCCTAATGAAAAAGTGCAGCTGAAAGTTTCAATATTTGGCATTTCCATTTTTCTGTAATTAGTTTTAGTTTATATTCTTGAGGTATTTTAATTTGAACACAAACACATTCAAACTGTTCACAGGAAGTTCTGTTTAATAGTGAATATAATTTAAAATTTATTTTTAACAATGAAATAATATTCAGTGCTGTATTCAAAAATTCATTTGAAGGTTTTCCCTTGCCTTTCATTTCTCAATCTTCCTATCCAGATTACACTAATAGCTAGCCCCAAACAGTATACAAAATGATTATAGCAGATAAAATCAAAAAGGAGGTCCTAAGGATGTAATAATCTTTGAAAAATATATGTCTTGGAGATGTTTATCTTGATCAAGCCATGAGCTGAGTGTCTGCAGAAAATATCTTAATGACATGGAAAGCTTCCTTCTGTAGGAGGGAAGGAGCAGCCATATCTATGCTCATAAAGGGAGTAATTTGGGTAATTTCCTGAAACAGAGATCGGCAATTAGCAGCAATAGCTATGGGCCTTTTCACTAAATGCTCCAAAGCTAGTCCCATAAGGAATCAGAGGCTGTATCAGTAGCAAATATTCAACGGAATGTTCTTGCCTCAAACACGGGGTCCTGGGCCTGTTTGTGTCAGGGATATACTGCTGCATTTGGACCTAAATAATGCAATCATATTTTAATTGTCTCTTCTTCCCATTTCCTGATACTTGGATTAAATTAATCTGAAAGTGTTTTGAATACTTCAGTTACCTTGGATTTCTGGCTAAAATATTAGAAATCACCATGTTTTATATGTATGCCTTTTACAAATTATATATAAGTAAATTTCATGTGAAACTGTCCAGACACAAGTAATGGTGATTTCAGTAAGATAACTGAGCTATACGAGAGGAGTGAACCTCCAAGAAATCATTATACTGATTCTAGTCATTATGAACACTTTCATGCCAATTAAGCATCATTTGAAATAATACCATAAAACTAATGTACCTTCTCCTCTTCCATGAAGAATGGAATGGAGAATATGCTACGTAGATGTTTTAATTTACTTTTTTCCAGCTATTTCCCCTTACATGGTGTTCTGTCTGTTCCTGTCCCGAATTCCCAGATCTGTTGTTTCACTACTTTGTTTCCCTGAAGATTTTGATCTGCCTTAACTCAGTTAAAGACTAGCAAAAATTCCAGTTGCTTAGTGTTGGTTTTATTTTTTTTTTTCTGTTTTTTTTCCCATGGAGTTCAACCTGGTTCTGAAAATCTGTGTGGTGAGCTCACAGAAAGTTTGTGGAGGAGATGACCAAGGTGGGAAGAGGTTAGAGGGACCATACCTTTCAGTGGTCTGAGGTGTTACGCTGCAGTGTGACCTCATGCTTCTGCATTTCATCTTCCCTTATGGGTGGGGAGGAATATTTACAGCAGTAAAAGCATCAATAAATGGCATAATGTTGATGTTAAGGGGCATGTTTTACTTCCTTTGTTTTCTAAAACATGTCTCCCTTTCTATATTTGATGAATAAAGGAACTATTTTATTTTACACTATTCTATTTCACTAGTATTTTATATTTCACTATTGTGAGTTTTCCAGTGTGTCACAATGTCTTTCTTGAAAGTCAACCATAACTCAAATAGATATATTCTAATTAATGTCTCCAAAAAATCTCTGTGGAGAAAACCAACTGGATCTTTCTCAGCTTCTGCTCCAAAAAAACAGTGTTATGTACATGGTTCAATTTCAGACTTGGCTGGATTTTTTTTCCCCTGCATTCATTTCACCATTAAGATGGTATCCATGCACATTGGTTAACCCTTAACTTCATAATTTTAATGAAAATAGTGTAGAAACAAAACAAAGATGTGAATATTAAGTGTTGTTTGGGAAGTTCTTTGGGATGTTATATTTGGAAGAAAGTCAAGCCCATAAACAAACTTGTCTATTGACAGGAGGAGATTAACTATCTTTATCCTTTTCTGCTTTCAGTTAGTTAAATAATTTGGAGGGAATCTCAAAATATACGATCCGTTGTTGTTCAGCTAAACAATCAAATGTTTGGCTTGCTAATCTTTGTCTTAAGTGAACTAACCAAAGCTTTGAAAATTGAATACAATTCTCCCAAGAGCTGGTGTCCTGCTGAGGTTTCTGGTATTGTATCTTGGCAGGAACATGAAAATAAAAGGAAAGGCTTATCAAAAAATTTATCTTCCAGAAAATTTCTGTCTAGTTCTGCAAACTGTTTTTGGTTTTGAACATGCAAAATTTTGCTATTCATCATTCTACCCAACAAGACCATTCTGGCCTATAAGTTGTCATGCTGATTCTAAGGGGTAGACTCCCCAGCAAAAGTCCTGATTTCAATGAGGATGATAAAATAATGTTTATTGCCTAAATGTAGCTTTCTGACTATTTCTGACCATAGCATATCCTGAAATACTGGTGGCATATTGAAACTCCAATGTTGAGTGAAAAAGGATAAATAAGCCAGTTGTGAAATATGTAGTTCAGACCACATTGTTTTTTGCCAGCAAAAAGTGAGGTTCAGTAAAGCCATATATAAGTACAAGAACCTTGTAACATTAAGACCTCATTTTCTTGCTCAGTAGTAGCATAAGCCTTCATTTTTAGGAGTTATAGGTTCATAAGAGCTACTTTAAAAAAAAAATTCTTTTTTAAGCAAGAAACTCTTAAAAAGTATTTTGAAATATCTGTCAGAGAGTAGTAAGGTTTATTTTCTTGTGAAGATATACCAGAAACTTTATTTTATTAATTTCACAAATAAAAGCAAATGTAGCAGATAAGAGGGTATTTTTATTTATTTACTTTTCAAAAGAAATCTAAAATTGGTGGAACACCAACTTAAGAAATCACATTAGATGGAGACTTCCTTTTCTAAGGTGTCCTGGTTTGAAAGACAGGTGTTTGCTAAGGAAATGATCCTTCCTTCCTACAGATTATTATGATTTTGAAATTAAGGGAGCTCTCAGGCAAAGATATGGGGGTAGGAATAACAGTTCTTTACTAGTATATCTAACAAGACAAACAAGAACAACAACAGCTTTGAAATTACCCACAAACAGAACAGTAACTCAGTCCCAGTGTTTTTTGGCTGCAGGCACCTTTTCCCTGAGCTGCAGTTCCCGGTGCTGGGGGCGGGCGGGTCCCGCAGAGCCGCAGGAGGGCTGGGGGTGATGGCAGCGCTGTCCCAGGGGGAGAGAGAGATGGAGAGAGAGCTCTCTGCTCACGGTGTGGGTCCTGGTGCTCAGCAGAGTGCTGGATGTTGGTAGTTCACAGCGAGAAGGCAGCCGGGCAGGGTCTGACAGCAGTGAGGATGGCTCCTGGTGCTGGGATGGCAGGGATGGGACTGAGGCAGCGATCATCCTTCTTGTCCGAACTCCGCGGGGGAAATGGGCCGAGCCAGAGCCTTCCATCTGCTCTTCTGGATGTTTGGATATCGAGGGGTTTCCCTCTTCCTTCCCTTCCCCTCCCCCTTGTCACCAGGGCCCAGTCAACAGGTATGTTAGCATAACAATGGGGAAAATTCCACAGAGGGAAATGGGAAAGAACCAACCCCCAACATAAGGCCACAGCTTTTGTCTGGGAGATGGAAATCTAGAGGACCTGATGTCCTCCAGAAGAGCTGAATTCCAAATTCACTCAAGATCTTCAGCCACTTTAGAGGGCTTCTGAAGTGCTGCTTTGTTTACTCTCATTACGAGATGCCAGATCTTGGAGAATCAGGTCTCTCTTCTGTTTACACCTCAGTGCTCATGAAAATGTGTGTATTTAACAGTGTTTTCATTACCTGCACCTGTGTGTTATGCCAAGACATCACTCAGCAGGCAATAACCTATGGAGCCATTGTGCCACTGACCTAATTTATAAAGGTCAAGACCTGGTGCTATTTGTCCACAGAACAAGTGTTTGCCAAGCAAATTGGTACAGATGGAGTGAGCTGAACTTTAGATGGCACCATTAATTTTGGTCTGCATTACTCATGCAACTAATATAGTAAAATTGCTTTCCCTTTGAGCATGGAGTACTATGGCCATTATTCCTATGCTGAACTTTAAAGAGACTTTATTCTTCATAGAAATATGAAAGTTATTAAAAATTAATATCTCTTTATCGTACTGCTGCTAAAGGATAGATCCAAATAAATTTGGATGCCTTTCTCAGTTGGAAATTAAAATTATGGCCCAGTGTAGGGAAAAAAGACACTAACAGGTCATTTTGTACATCATGAAAGACATTTCTTAACTTCATGATTACTGAGTTAAACTGCTTGACCTTATAAAAATAATCAGGTAGTCAATGCATCATCATTGCCTCAATTTCAGGATGTGAAGCCATTATTGTTAATACTGCTTGAAACAGTACAGCTTCATTTGGACTACAATGTCTGGGCCAAAATACCTCCATCTACACAGACTTTCAGTATGTGTACCTTTAAAAAAATCTTTGAAATGCTTTAGCAGCTGATCTAATTCTATGTGTTATAGTTATTCCAAATGCTTCTAACCAATACTGGAGAGTAAAGCCCAGAAATTGCATTTTTTTAGAGCTATTAGGAGTTTTGTCTAGGTAATGACAAGAAACTTTTGAATAAAATCACTAGTCCTGAGGTCTTTATCACATAGTCCTTTTTTACACTTGAGACCAAGAGGCAAGGCATGCCTAGTTTATGCATAGCCCTGGTACGTGTTGTCTGCAGAGACATCACATTGACAACAAATTATTTTATATAGTGTGCAGTGTGTCTTTAAGGACCCTTAAAAAAAAATTCTTAAGAACAGTGTTCCAGCTAAAATGTAGAAAAAATGCTAGACCAGGATGAATTTTCTTCAAGGATGCTACTTTGTTCACAAATGGCTTTCCCCCAGCAGATTTCCAAGTTTCAAACATGCTCAGTGTAGCAAAACGAAACACAGATACTGAGTTTATGACATAATTTTCCTCAAGAAGGTATCACAGCACTCACAAGCCCTTCCTTGTGTCCCACGTTTTCAGACAGCTTTACAGCAACATAACAAGGTGTCCACTGCCTTGAACAGATGAAAATACTGCTTAAAGTCCCAGAGTTTAGGTTCATTTGAATTTAGCTCTGGGATTCAGTAAATACCCAGGCAGCTGGGCCTTGGTGCAAAACGTAACTGAGAGGGCAAAATGAGGAAAACTGTGTGTGCTAGCTTATTATTTTTTGTTTTGATCTTTTGAAATATCAGGTTAGCATCCTGGGGGGTTACAAGAGCTATTAGTTTCTGAGATGTTTCACCATTCCAGAAGAAAATGTGTTGGCAAAGTAGTGATGGAAATGTACATTATTAATTTTCTGTGCTCAGTGTGTAAGTGGGAGATTCAATTTGCCAACTCTTCACTCTAAGAGGATATGATTTATTTAAAATTCAGATCTGATTTTTAAAGCAAAACAACCAAAAAAAAAAACCACCTCTTTTTTTTTTCTTTTTCAGAATGAGGCTGCGAATCTCAAAGCATACTTTATTCAGCTCTATTTAATTTAGCATTTGTTACATATAATCATGCTACAGAAACAGATTACCCAGAGTGGTGGTAGATGCCCCATCCTGGGAAACACTTGATTTCAAGCTGGATGGGACTCTAAGGCACCTGCTTTAACTGAAGATATCTTTGCTCAAAGTAGAGGGGTAGAACTGAATGAGCTGTAAAGGTCTCCTCCATTCCAAACTGCTCTATTAGTCTAATTATAGAAAAGATATGTCTTTAGCAATTGCACAAGTTTTGTAGAGTTTTCTGAGTGCCATCTTGCATTTCAACTGTTCAGTGCACTGAGATTCTGCTGTGTGTACTTACAGCCTGTGGGAGCCAGAGCAACATTGTGCTGAAACTTGCTAGTTGCAGTGCCTTTGTAAATTGTGCTTTAAGATGTATGAATGGACAGGAACAGACTGTCCCAAGCCTGGAAGACCTCTGCATATATTAGTGCACAAATTTTACACACTGAAGTGACAAGCTTGGAGATCTGCTTTGTCCCATGGCTTGCTAGTTTGATTACAAAGTTGTGCTCTTCTCAAAGATACCACGATTTCTAGTTCCAATATATGAGATTGTCTCAAATGAACATATATGTAAATACATATATTTATAAAACTATGCAAATATGCACATGTGACAGAGTTAGGGTGTGAAAAATTATAAGAATAGAATAAATTGTAATACTATTTGTTGAATCATAAATATGATATATGAAAACCTTACTATTTTAAAAAGGAGCAACTGCAGTGTTTTTATTCATTAACTGGTGCACCCTGTACTGGTAGGGATTTTTCCATCAGAAAAGAATAGGGAAGAAACACATTATCTGTACTACTGTTCTTTCTTAATTTTGTTTGCTATGATTTAATTGAATAAGGGCAGAAAAACAACTTAAACCACTGTACACATGTAGGTCATTTTTTCCCCAAAATAAATTTTAGGCATACTTCTCTAGGTTTTGGTTTTTGTATCACATCTTTGAATTCAAATTTAACAGAGGATAAACTTGCTTTGATCATGAGGGTTTGATCAACACATCAGTGCTGCTACATAAGCGTATAGGGATTTTCGACTTTGGATACCACTCAGTGCTGTTCTTCAGATTAAGTCTCCCAGAGTTGATTCCTTGTTTAAAAAGCTTCTAAAGATATTTAGGTTTCAGGTTTTGGGAGAAAAGTCCTACCATTTAGGTAACGTTTAGTTTATATTTGTGTTAGCAGTTAACTTGGTACAACATGTGTACACCTGTGCAACAAAGCAGTTGATTGTGCAGAACTGATTGTGTGGTGCACATTTTTCATAGTTCTATTTTGGGTAGCTGTAGCCTGGACCCTTAGGCTGATGTCTAGTAGAGGACAGAGCATATTAGATGTCCTCCTGGAAATCATCTTCCAGCTTATTTTCTCAGAAAGAAATCCGATTCATGGATTTTGCAACATGAAAGACAATTCAGGAAATGGACATTACTAGGACATCTGCTTCTGTAGTGCTGTCTTGATTTAACATAATTAAATAATAATTTATTTAATGATAATAATAAATAATAGTAATAATTGTGGATATATCTGCATTCCTGCTTAGCTCTGTCTTCATGTTGCAAATGGATCTATGTGGTAATGGTAGTTTTCATTTTAATTGTATTTTTATTTTCCCTATTCAAAATGCATCAAAGGAGCTGGGCAGGAAGCGGTTTCTGACTCTACAAAGGACTTTGTGATAACATTTTTCCTGTTTCACCACTCAGAATGAGACTGTCAGCTTCTAAGTGTCTTCATGGGAAGCTAGGTTAAGAGAGAGAGAGACTCTAAAAATTGTTAACAGCATATTTCCTTCTGGGAAACGTTGGTCTCCTGAGAAAACTTTTAGTTCCAGTGAGTGAATTTGGCAATTTCAACATAAAATGCTATATCAGTTTAACTTTTCACTGCAGGCTAATGATATTGATAAATGAACTTTGTGAACTAAACAGTTTTTTGTTGCAATTCTGAGTTTTACTTTAAAATGAAGAACCAAAACAGTACAAAGCAGCTGGCTTTAGGACAATATTATCTCAGTAAATACAGATGTAAAGATGCTAGCTAGTTGCTTCCAGTACTCTGCCTAGCATCATCTAGTGCTATAGAAAGACTTGCAGAAATAAAAATGGAGAGGGGAGTCACATGAAATACTAATGTAATTTCAGCTTCCTTGCAATGAAACTTGTTACTGAAATCCAGTATCTAGTGAAATGGGGTTAGTACTCACCTAACTTGTCAGCCATATATTAAATATTTAATATATAATAATGATTAAGTATTCAGTAGTCCACAACAATATAGAACAATACAGGATTACTATCACTGATGAAGACTTTCATTTAGGAATGGATGCCAGTATTAAACTTACATGTAAGTTTTCTCTCAAAGAATTTATAATGAAATAGAAACAGAAGAGAACATCTGTTCTCTCTAGATGATCTTTCAGAGAGGGTTCTGCCATTTTTACTTGTCTTTGTATTGATCTTTCTTAGTGCATGCAGACTGCTTTATGTTTTGTATGTGGAAAGACTGGTGATTCTTCAGCTTGCTATGTATGAGAATCAATAAATGCAGAGCCGAATATATTCAACAACAAAGTTAATTAAATACTGCTAGATATTGTTGGCTATTTGTTTTTTACTGTTTTGTACGTACTTTCTTTCCTTGCTAGATTAATGGTGCTAATGATACCCATCATTGAAGACAGCTTGTTTAATAGCTTGGTTCCTAAGGGCCTTCTCTATAAATAGAAGTGTTAACTCATAGGACCAACTGCTCCCTTGTAGAGGAAAAGTGTTGAAGATTTTATGCTTGGAATTTCGTTATTTCTCATTCTTGGTTTTGCTCATCTGTGCTTACCATAGAGTTTACCAGACAAACCCCTGCAGTTAAGAATACTTCAAAGGAGATAGGAATACTCACATATATTGCCCAGAGATGCTGTGGGTGCCCTGTTCCTGCAAGTGTTCAAGGCCAGGCTGGATGGGGCTCTGAGCAATAGGAGAGGATGCCTGCCCATTGCAGGGGGCTTGGATCTAGGTGACCTTTAAGGTCCCTTTCAACCCAAACCCTTCTGTGATTCTATGATGTATTTTAACTGTCAGTTTAAATTAGGAGTTCATGGTTTTTGAATTGATTGCGTTTAAGTTGTTTTGCTAATAATAAGCAAAACAATTATCTTTGTTTCTCTGACACGTTAATGAGTACTTAATTTCAGCAAGGTACTTGTACTGTACAAATAGTGAAGAGATGATATTCATAAGGTTTTCTGTTACAACACCAAATACCTTTTTTAAAATATATGCATTATTTAAATAGCACTGCCTAGAACCTTAATCAAAAAGTAGTTAGCCTTGGCTTTCAAGTGCGTTGCTACGCATATTTGAGTATATGAGCTTCTGTATCTGTGCCACCTCCTGAGGCCTCCAGTAGGACACAATGGGTTGGTGGTCCTTACTTTTCCTAATGTACAGATGCTGATCAGAATTGCTACATCTAGATTAAGAAGTGTGTATGCACATGCTATCAAACAGGATTATTTGGGGCCTGTACATTTTGATTCAAGAGTTGCTGTCTGCTTTTCAGAGTAGGTGTCCAGGTGGTGATCTGAAAGAATATTCTAAAACATAGTACCATTGCGTTAGAAAATGGCAACTTCTCCTTTTTCAGGAAATATAGCAATGACTGTGGATTTATGGAGGAGGAATTTCAATTCAAAAGTCCCAAAACAGCCACAGGCTGCTAAGATGTTAAGTGTGTATGTATGCTTTTGTGTTTCTCACAAGTTTCTTCTCTGTGTTGCAATCCAGAAAATGTATTGTTATGCAGTGGAACTGCATGAAAGCATCTGCTTATTTGTTTTAAGGCAATTTTGTTGCATGGTCTTGGACTGAACTAATAAGACAAATATTACAAGTTGCAGCATTTTAGATTATTTTGAAAAGGAATTCAGGTAAACTAAACAGAAAAGATCTGGTTCTGTGAGAGTATCCCATGATTTCTTTTGCTAATAAGACTTGTGCACTCAAACAAATCCACTGATATGTTTGGGGCCTCTCGGTTTTTCTTTGGCAAAGCCTTTTGTAGCAGCAACCTGAAATCAGTCTCAACACAGCAAGGAAAGTTTACAAGGCTGCTATTAAGTATTAGCTCTGAATATCTTTGAGACATATCAAAATAACCAGATTAACCTTTGGTTACTTGCTTGTTATCATAGCTGGGCAAGCCCCGTTTAAGAGAAAATATTTTGTATTTTTCTTTGATTTCAATTGTTTCATCAGTGTTATCTCCCATCCTTGCTGCCTCCATTAGCACCCGTGCTGTGAAGTGATTACTGTAGGTGAGGAGATTAAAATCTTGCTTGTTAGGTTTCAAGTGCACTCTCACACTTCTGAAAAATTTTTAATTAAAGCGTTTGAAAACTGTATTTGCTCTTTAAATTAAACACTTAGCAGCTGTAGTGAGAATCAGGCCTCTTCAGAAGAGAACAGCTGAACTACCTGGGAGAAGACAGACCTTTGAAGAGATTACATACTGCCCTAAGAGGTCAACAGCTAATTTGCTTCTGATAGAGCTTTCTAAAGCAGTACAAGCCACTTAGCTGCATTCGTTTTAACAGCTCTAATGTGACTAAATCTCCTGTACTGCTGTGGGGATAATCAAACAATGGTTGCAGCATCCAATGTCCTTGTTATGGCACGTTCAGTGGCAAAGACATTCACTTCAGACGGAAAGTGAGCTGTGAATTAGTTCTTGTATCAAGATGATTAGCTCCCGGAAAGCTGTAAAAGAATGGCTCAAAGATGGACTGGCAGATCATGTTAGATTCTGTTTGAAGGTTCTGTATTTAAACTATCAGCACATGAATGATACTACCTACACCTTTCACGTGAATAGGTAAAATTTTTGTCATTTGCGGTGGACCCAGAGAAACTCTCTTTTCTAAGCTGAGATGAATTATATAAGTACAGATTAATTTATAGGAATTCTACCTGCTGGTATGAAGGCTATAAACTAGATGTTAATTGGCACTATATTGACATCCTTGCTATAGAGAAATCCTGGAGCTCATCTAAAAGAGACAGTCACCCCCACAGTCCATTTCAGTATTACCTTGTCTGGAGGGCAGTGCTCACATTCCAGAGGTGGTGCACTGCCAGTGAGGAGAGGCACCTAAGGGGGCAGTGGGAATAGTGCTGGACATCAGCACCCCTCTGCCTCCTAAGAGGTAAACCTCTAAAAATTTTAGGGGCGTGACAAGGTCATTGCTGCTGCTTCAGAAAGTGGTGCCCCTGTGGAGTGTTTTTCCATGTGTTGTGGAGAAAGGCTCTGTTGCCTCCATGTGTAAAAGGCATGAGCCACATGACCTGATAGGTAAATCAGTGCCAGCATGGCATGTGTTGGACTGCTGCCTGCTAGTTCTGTGATAGTATGGAAACTACGTATAAAATTGGAATAAAGAGACAGCTGCTGCAGTTTTTCATGTCTGAGACCAATTTTTATTGTTGACCAGCATGTATTTGTATCTGTCATTTTATTTGTTGACTCTAAAGGCTCAAAGAGTGCTGAAACATGTCTGTAGCTACTCTAGTGTTTTATTTTTTAAAAAAACAAAGAACTTTGTGGCATTTCAGTGTATTAAATACACAAAATTATCTGTTTGCAAAAATTAATTTCCACTTTTTCCTTGCTGCAGTGGTTCACGTTTTTACTGTCTTTGTAATACATAGCAAATTCCCTCATAAGTCTGGATTTTTTAAATTGCTGTATTTTTAGGGGAAGAAAAAATGTTCATGCTAGCTTCCATAAAATATGTTATGCACAAAATGAAAAAAAAAAAACAAAAAAAAGTCAGAACGACTGAAGAAGAAACAGAAGAAAGGTCATCTGATCTCATTCATGTAGGGAAAGGAAGAATTTCCTAATGTAAAATGTTCACCATCAGATTTGGCTGTCAGTGACAGAAATGAACCATAACACATACTTTCTGTCTGCAGCATTCAGAGCAGCTTCTTTTGACAGTTGCTACCTCATAACCATTCAGTTTCATACACTTTCTGGCATATCATTAAAAATCGATCATAGTAAGTAATCTGTCATCAAGGAAACAATGGATAAGCTTTGCTGATCCTACATTTCTCTTGCAGAGCAAGATCATGTAACAAAACAACAATCCAAAGAAAAACCTGTGCAGCATAATTATCAATTCCAAAAAGACTATTGGAGCAAAATTGCTTGTCAGAAATGAAGGTGGTAGATTGTGCAGTCCAAACTCTGAATTGTTATTGTTTTGAAGTGTCAGGACTGCATCATATGGGAAATTCTTTCTATCTGTTTGAATAAGATGTTTGTTCTTGGTTGTCTCATCTGGACCAAAGGTATTCTAAGTACTACCTGTGGTCTGTGATTTGTTAGGATGAAGATTCTTTGGAACACACCACTTAAAATCTAAGGTTTGGGATGTTAATCTGCAGATAGCTTTTGTTCTGTGGGAGAATAAATGACTCACTTTGTAATAATTTATTGCATTTTCTGACATATAGCCCCTGAAAAACATTTTCTGCCCTAAATCTATCCAGTATGAAGGCAAAAGAAAAGTTCAATATGAAAATTCACGTATGTAAGCTGCTAAAGACACAAAAGGAATAAATGGGGTATTACACTATGGGGTATTTAATTAACAGCAAGCATGCATTTATCAAAAAAATTTATAGAAAGGACCTGCTTTATACAGCAGGTAATGCCAGGAATACAAACCACTTCCTTGGAAAAAGGTCTCAGGGCTTTCTTAGAGAAAAGATGATGAGTAGTGACTGTGCTTTCGTTAGTGTAGCCAATCTGTTAAAGTTGATTAATAGTAAATACTATGTGCTAGATATCAGAAACTTGTTAGTATCTGTTTTAACAGCATTTATGCTGGGTTTGTTACTTCCTTTGCTGTAAGAAATTTAAATACTAAAACAAGGACCAAGGGGCAAAGATAGAGCAACAACTTATAGGTAATATAATAAAGACCATTATTTCTGTGAAGGTGTGAAGGGCATCTCCTGTGAAACTCTGATGGTGCAGAGCTTCCAGGAATTAAAATGGACAATCTGCTGGACTTAGTTTCCTTTGTGGCAGAGCAGTGAGGTATCAAGTATTTAGAAACCTGATGCATTTTGTGTTGGCCTTTAGACAGACTAATTATGTGATGGTAAGTAATAACACAGCTGATATTTTCCTTCAGAGATCTCAGGATAAGAAATGTGTCATTTTGCTTTCCAAAGCAACCCTAATGGAAGGTCAAATGTTAGTCAGATTCAACAAGAATCCCACTCACAGTTCCTTACTGTGAGTACCACTTAGAGACCCATTAGAAGAGGGTTGGCCATTCCTCTTTGGTCAGGCACTAAATTGAAAAAAATTAGACAATTCATGCTCAAGCCTCTGGGAACATGAAAGCTGAGATTTTTGAATGTCAGAAAAATGTGAAGAGGCCTTGCTGAAGAAAAGTGGCGTGGGAATCCTGGATCTATGGGCAAACTAAAATAACTGGCAGTAGGATCATTGAGTGTGATTTTTTCCGTGTCTTTGTGTTGGTGCTCTCAGAGTGCTCCTGTCGAGGGCCAGCACAGCCTGCTCACACTTCCACAGCAGGCAAGCACGTATGACCTGTACTGACTGTACCCAACTGTGACACGTGCTGTACTTGGGGCTTCTATTTCAGCTGCACATGTAAGACCTAAACATACCTCTGGATAAGGCACCAAGGGTCTCAGTGTGGCTTTGGCTGCCCAGATTTGGGAATTATGATTATCCTGAATAGTATCCATGTAAAAATCTGGTTTGTTTTTTACTTTGGATATTTGAGAGTGAATACAAGCTGCCAAAAAAGGGAAGTGAAATGTCTTTAATATATGCATTTATTAAAAAAACCCCAATACAAATTGGCATTTTTTTAATCTGATAATAAATGGCTATCACTTAAAAAGAGACACAAAGAAAGATATTTAGCACTGTAATCAAAGACATGGTTTAACCATGCACATTACCTGGATGTTACACTATCTATATTTCCTTTTACTCCTACATCTCCTACTTTTTTCCCTGAAAAATTTAAGAGATAGAAAGCTACTTATTCCTCAATAACACTTCTCTATCCCTTTAAGAGATAATTTAGGGTAGATGATCTGCTCCAATGCTCCAAATTGAAGTTAGTGAAGTAAATAAATAGGAGAGAAATGTAGAACTGGGGGAAGGAAGAAAATACAATAAACAGCTTAAGAGCATGTAATGTGCAAATAACATTTGGTGAGGATGGTGAGAAGAGGAAAGTAGGAAAGGAGAAATGAGAATATTAATGAAAGTTGAAAAGAGCAATTTTGAACCATTTGAGACATAAAAACAGCTAGAAAAGGAAAAAAAAAATCCAGTAAGGAAGCAAGAGAAAAGTGAAAGCAGTATGACCCAAAGGTGAGATTTTCAAAGGCAAGATGTGCAATTAACCAGAGTAATAGACTTGGACTATCAGCAGTTTGCTCAGTTTCTTGACACCTCTCTCATCTTCACCATGGTGGTTGTTTCATCAGAAGAGAAAGAGTTTTTTAGAAAATCTCTGGTTAAAATTGTACTGGTTTTGAAACATGTTAAGTTGTCAAAACTTTTTTTTTTTGTTGAAAGGGATAAAATCTGATGAAATATTGTTTGGTATTGGGGTGGGAAAGAGAGTGTACTGCCCATAGCTAAATGGTGAGAGCATGCCCTGCTAGCATGTCAAGACCTGACCTGCAGACCAAGAATTTAAAATTGTCTGCACAAACTGAGTGTGTTTCTTAACTGCTGAGCTGCTGTGTGTTTTTGTTTTTGGGTTTTTTGTTTTGTTTTGTTGTTTGCTTTTTTGTTTGCTTTTTTTTTTTTTTTCTGGGAATGGCCATTTTGCTTGGGTTTTTTTAATGCCATTTTGCCTTTTGCACAGGACATTTGAAAAATCTGGATTCCACACCAGATTCCCAGACCCGTGTTAACTTTTTTTCTTTCTTGGATGGATGTATTTGGGTTTTCTTGTGTGACAAGGAATGAGTGCTCCTATTATTTCATCAGTTATACATAATGTATCATCTGGTTATGGTTATAAGTGTGTATTCACCACAATTTAACTCTAGAGGTGCTTTGTTTATGTGGTCTGTTTGAAAGCCATGAGGTACTTCACAAACTGGGCTGGTGTGAAGCACCTTTGGCATTGGTAGCTGTGCCTGGCAAACTGTGTTTTCTTTCTCCTTTAAAGGTAGCCTCCTGTTTGTAAGTACACTGAATTTAAATGTAATTTATTATGTTAGGCCTCTTCTACTTTTTGTGTTCCCTTTAGGTATTGAACTGTCTCAGTTTCTCATTATCACTCTCTTTTTCAAGTCCAAAGTGTGTGTTTCAGTTGTTTGGATTTTTTTTCCTACAGCCCATTTATTTTTTTATAGCCAACACCCTTTCTGTAAGCCTTCATTTTGAATTTAACACACACTCTAGATTAATTCACTGCATTCCACAGGTGCCTGTAGGACAGGAGACTGGAAAAGAATGCTCCTCATTATCCCTTTTGTATGTTTGCCAACCACTGTCTTTGGTCACAAACTTTTGGTCTCAGCCTTTTTATGTTGTTTGAAAGGACAAGTTATGTGTGTTTGTGTGCATGTCTATAAAGGTGGATACATGCATGTAAACACACAAATATGTATATACATATATATTTGTGAATTTAAATCTCTTGCCCAGTAATTCTCAGTTAATAGTCTGCTCAGTTAGTAGTTTGCGGTATTTATTTTTCTGGAGAGTAAATTGAATGCTTTGAACTTGTTTTGCTCTCACTGGAGTTACTAGAAGGGACACATACAAATTTGGCTGGCCATCAAAACGTTACCAAAACCCTTCTAATTACTGTCATCGTGTCACCACTTGCGAGGCAGTACCTCTAAGCAGAGTGGGTGTGCCATGCTTTGTTTCATCTTAAATGCTATTCATAGGGAAAGCACAGAAAGAAGTGAGCGTGTAAGAACTCTCGATATAGCACTAGTACCTGGGAGTGCATGAAGCTTCCCAGGGTCAGACCCATTGTTCCTTGAGCTGAACCATTTGTTTATAATTGGAATAATAAGCATTTTTTGTCAGCCAAATGCAAGTGTTACTTGAAGCCTCAAATGAGACTAGAATATGCAGTTACAGAAGGTTGTTCTGAAACATCTTTTGTTCCAATAAAGTCTTTCAGTCTCAACAGCTAAAGAGACGATGGTCAGGGTTCTGCAGACTCTGACATTGTTTTTCTGTACATTCAAAAGTATTTTGCATTCAATAGCTGGAATGATGAGGTGCTATGTTGACATTGTATTGATGAAAACTTGCCTTTTTTGGGGTGAAAATCATGACTGTGTTGTGTTGAATAATAAATAAAATGTGGTGTGCTTCACTGTGTTTTTCTAACTCAGCACAGAGCTTCCATTGGCTGTGTGTGGGAGGCTCTCAGGTGGAGGAGCCCTACCAACCTTTGTCCTTTTGAACTAGGTTGCAGAGGTCTTGCATCAAATCCCAGAGCTCCTGAGTTGCGTGTTTGAGTAACTAGGTGACATTGTTGTATGGTGAAGTAGACTTGAATGAGCTGAGTAATATCCAGCTTCAGGGAAAGGGTCAGGAATTAGATGTACAGTTTTAAGGAAGTGGATTGTTTCTTTTTATCATGCAGGAGGAGTCCAGGCTTACCCATCTCTAATCACTAGTATAGTTCTAATTTATTTTATTACTTATCTTCTTACATTCTTCAACTTATTTTTTTCCCCTGGTTCTAGTACCCCACAGAAGAAAAAGGTTTTGTGAGAATTGATCCTATTGAAATTGAGGTAGGGGCAGGAAGAGACAGTTGAGAAAGATAAAAGGCTGATATACAAAGAAGAAAAAGGGAAGTGTATTAGAGGTTCTGAACCATTTCAAATCTTACCATGCTTAAATAAGGCCAGTTGCAATGTAGTTTATAAAGACTCTCACTGAAACTTATAATTAGAGGTTACACAAGGGCAGGTAACATTTCAGAAATGGGTAAGACATCTGACCTAACATGCCTGCTTACTGAAATGGAACAGCCTTAGGCTCTCCTGAGATCATTGCTGAGCAACTCCCTAGATTTCGATTAAAGGCCTACCCTTCACCTCTCTGCAGGTCACTCTTAAGAAAAGGAATATTTTCTCACTCTTCAAACATCTGATTTTCTAAAGGTTCCCAAGCTTCTCACATTATTTAACATGTTTTAAAAACTGGCAAAAAAATCACTTTTTTCGACTTGGGGAAAGAAATCCATTCTGCATTTGACCTCTACTTGCTGTTGTGCTTATTAGTATTCTAGTTCTCACACCATGTTCTCTCAGTGACAGCACTTACCACCATCTCAGCTGATCAAATTTAGCTGCGTGTTTTTCCTTTACTCTTTTTGATAGCTGCTGTAGAGGTGGGCATTGAACTCACCTGCCACCATATTGATTTGCTTTATTATTTTAAATTTGTTTGTTTTAAATCAAATGCCAGAATACTTGATGGGTCTGAGATCTGAGAGTTCTGTGTACTAATTTGAATTTAGCATCACAATTCCATGTTGTTGGGGGGTAAACTAAATGATTCATCTGCCCAGGAAGATATGGCACATCACCTGCAGAAAAAAACCCTGATTTAACTTAAACTGATTGAAACAGATAAGAATGTCGCTTTCACTCACTTTGGATCTTTTCATTCTTTCAATCTCTTTTTGGATAACTGGTGACCCATTGGATCAGTTGTTTTGCTTGCTTTCACCACCTTTTCTTTTCCACAAGAGTGAAACCGTGAATTCTTTCAGCATTAGGAGGAGAGGGAGAAGGTGACAGTCTCATCTAGGGATGACATTTTGGGAGCAGGCTGCTCCACTCTTCTCCAAAAGAAGAGTTCCTAGAATTCTCTCCTCCAGAGGTTTCTATGTGCCTCAGAGCTCAGACTTGAAACGCTACTCAGAATGCATATCCATGTTTAATTCTGTGGCATGTTTGTTTTTCTGAAAAAAAAACCCATGACAATTCTATATTGACCTGATTTGTTTAACTTAAATGAAGAGAAATGCTAAATTTTTTTTAGCATTAAATTTTATGAGTTCTCTGTTAAAATTAGGTTTACTGTAGTTACCTTCATTATTCCTACACAATAATATTTCAAGTTTTCGGTCTTCTGCTTTTTCCTTCCTTCACAAAACTGGAGGTATCTAGTTATTTTCTTTTGTTTAAGTCAGTGAGAATTTTGCTATCTTTGTGACCCAGGCAATAGCAGATATTAATTTTTACAGCTCCCCTTTCCAGAGGTGCCATTCAGGGTTGTATAATTGCTGCCACGGGGGCAGGTTGAGGTTGTGCCTGCCTTTCAGTAACAGTGCAATATTTCTCTGTGCATATTTAAATTTACTCTTTTTTTGGGAAATCTCTTATTTCCCTACCATCTGATGATCCCAGTATGAGTCTTATGTAGTTTGGGTGATAGGCCCAGAAATATGCATCTGAATAATCTACCTGCTTTTTAAATATGAATAGTTATTTTATAAGAAAAATATATGGGTAACAGTAAGGGCTGGGAGTGTGGAAGTGCTTAAATGAAAATTGATGCAGAATATCTGTATTTGCACAGGAGGTAATTTGCTTCTTGCTGTATTTTTTTCATTTATGCTTATTTGAATTGAGATCTTGTATTTTTTGACCACTCTTTGATGGGTTTATTTAAAAATACAGCTGTGGATTTTAGAGAAATTCTACCTATTGTGCCAAAATATATTGATGTTTGATACATTGCTATAAACTTTTATGCTTGTTATAATATTCTAGAGCATAAACTCATCTTCTTAAATCTACATTAACTAAAAAAAGGGGAAAAAAGTGTGCAAATTTTGTCTTAGGTTTGCTAAATGTTGTGATTTAACTCTTAGGATAAAATTGCTTTTAGGTATCAAGGCTGATCCACATAGCATACTGTTAATATTTATAACATGCTGCCATAACCAAAACCAAGCTAAATATTTTTAAATATCATAACGAAATAATTGTGAAATCTTTATAAGAAACGAAACTTTGGATCCTCGTTATAAAAACACGTGCTCATACTCTGATCAGTGTAGGAATAATCATATGCAATAGTCATCCTTGCACTCCGTTTATTCTCTGCTAGCAATTTTTGCTTTAGTAGACTCAGGAATTTTGTAATTTGGCTGGAATTTCTAGCTACATGGCAGGTGTACAGCCACAGAGAAATTCCAATACACCAACTGAATGTACACAGGGAGGCTTCACGATGTTCTTCTAAGGAACTTGTATTTCTGCTTTGTGTTAGATCTGCTCTGTGTCCAAAAGTTTCTGTGTGTCTTAGAGAACTCAGACTTGCAGTGCTACACAGAGCATGTATTCATGCTTAATTCTGTGACATACAAGAGAAAAACTGAGATAATTATATATTGACCTGAGCTGCTTAACTTTGAGGGAAATGGAAATTTATTTTATAAGATAAAGACATACTGAACACTGAATCCAGTCTTCCAATAGTTGAAATGTTATCTGAAATGCTGAAGTCTTTTCCTATTTTGCCATTGCTCTTCTTTGAAACATATCTTACTCCAGAATGCTGTATATTGCAGTGACTGATTGAAGTAAATTACTGTGAAATGAGTATATAATTATTCACAGCCCTACTAAGAGTCTAAGAGTTAGATGAGCCTTTGACAGGCTTTCTTTTTTTAAATCATGTAACAATACCTAATTATTTCTCAAGCAATCTACTTGTAGTCTAAATTTAGTATTTTTTTTTATCAAGCCAGCTGTTCTCAGTAAAACTGAGAACTAGAGCTGATTTAGTGGCTTAGTGAACAAGAGTAAAGATTTCCCAAATGCTAAATTTTATAGTGTTCAAAAATCAAATTTAATTCCCAAGGAGTTCAGCCTTGCTCAGAAGTAGGAATAGTAAAACATCTGCAGAGCAGAATGGCAAAACCCAAACCTAAGGTAAAATAATTTCTCAAGGAAGGACAATCAGAGTTATTTTTTGGAAATTTATATCTAGAAGTGCTTAGATTACTAAGAAACAGTATTTTTACTTATTATTATGGAAACAATAATCAGTCACTGAAGATGAATATTCTTTAAAGATAACAGTCCTTGCCATTTAAATTATTCAGGGCACTGATGAAATTAGTTTTTATGCCTACATGGCTTACTGTTGTTCACTTTTCCTGGCAATAATAGAATGTGAACATATGTGGTGTATAGTATATACAAAATTGAGTTTATTTGTAAAAGACAAACTCTATACTACATTTAGTATATTAAATGGGTATGTAAACCGTGATGGCTTTATTCTCCAGAGACCCTGTACCATGCACAGCTATAATAGAAAATCCCAGTCAAGAATTTTTCACTTGGTTTGTTACTACCAGTTAACCTTCAAGTCAGATTTGTGCAAGGGAGGAACCCCAGCTTCTCAGGAAATATTGTACACCAGTTCCAGCTCCTTGTGACAGTTTTGTGAATAATAGAGCAGGAGGCCATGCTCAGATTTTCAAACCACAGGTGTGCTGCTTGTAGCAGAAACTGGAATGGTGAGATTTCCGAAGTGATAGTCTTGTGCAATGAGCTTGCAAATGGCCATACTTCTGTAAAGGGGTTGTTTTGTTTCTTAAAAAACCCTTTGGACTCCCTGAATAAGGGACATAGGATTAGTGGAACAGACTTCACACCATATTCTGAAGAAAGGGAAAATCAACATCTGTGGAAGCCTAGGAAGTGTCTCACCCCTCCACAGTTATATGTACCAAAGAGAGAGGGACAGGGTACCAAAACCTCTTTGCTACAAATATGCTCTGTTGTGAGGTGCATTTATTTTACTTATATATTTATTTTTAATTAGACCAGTTCTATAGAAGTCTAAACACCTACGTTGTCTGTCCTGATGCCTGGTATTTTCAGGCTTGGATTTGTTTACTAAGCAGAGAAATTGAAAGGAAAACAAAAGTATTTGTAGGCCTCTTTTCAAAGAACTTGTACTTAAAATAAGGAACCTGTCTTTAATACCTTAGCAAAGGTGAAGAATGTAAAGAATACATTCTTGAGTTTTTCTCCTCTTCTAAATCTGTTTCCTAGTCCTATTTCCCTCTCAACCACAAAACTCAAACAAAATAAACCATATTGCATTATTGCATAGTTTTAACCAACTGCTCAGCATCTGGTACCTCACAATGATTTTCTTTTGCCTACTGACAATAACACTGAAACAAGGAAAAGCTTTGTCCTTGCAAGTAATTTTTAATCCTGAAGTGGTAATAAAGACATCTTGAGATAATTGTAATCTGTACAGCTGAACTAGCTGATACGTTGAGTTCACCACTCTTGCCAATGCTACTATCACTATCTAATTGATATTAGAGATGTGGACTGTACAGATAAGGACATGAAGGATATAGATATATATTGGAGAGAATTTGGGCTGGTAACTGCAGATAATCTGTAGGAAAACAAAGAATCATCAAGAGTGGGCGTGCATGTGGTCATGATC
This sequence comes from Cinclus cinclus, assembly GCF_963662255.1. Taxonomy (NCBI): domain Eukaryota; kingdom Metazoa; phylum Chordata; class Aves; order Passeriformes; family Cinclidae; genus Cinclus; species Cinclus cinclus. Next base: position 27,345,562 of record NC_085046.1, read on the forward strand.
CAGTTCTTACGTATTCATGATATATCCTATAATGATAACATACAATGCTGTAAGACACTCTAATCCCTTTTTAGGCCATATGGAGTCATGCTGCTTTGTGTTGAGAGCATAGATCTAGCATTAAACGTGGTTGGCCTGCTTTACCACATTCCTCCAAAGCAGTAGTTAATGATGTGTGTTCTCCTAGGTTTGTTCATGGTTTGTGGTTTTTTGCTTTGTTGGTTTGTTTTTAACTGTATGCAGCCAGTCTGGAGTTACTTATTGAAATTTTGAAATATATTAAATAATAAGAGAATTTACTTTAATTTTCTTTCAAAAATCATGCCACTAAATGAAAGCAGTCTGCTAGATCAATACTGCATTTCAAACACAAGTTTAAAATTGTCCTGCATGGGTTTTATCTCTGAGTTTTAGTTGAGTACACAGGAGGTGTCTGCAGTTGAACTGACCTTCAGATTTCCCTTAGCATCCACGTGATGTGTCAGTCAGCCCACGCTCAGATACAGGCAGGGCAGGCACTGGTGCACAGCAGGATGCAGCTGTGAGCTCCATCTCAGCAGCAGCCTGAGCACCTTCTGGTACCCTGCATGTCCATCTAAGGAGGAGGGAGGGGCAGCAATGCCCTTGTCTGGCAGCACGGCCAGATGCTTCTAGAAAGGCAGAAGGAGTTCCCTGGTGTTGGCTTTGTACTGTAGGGATGTTGTGCACTGTGCTGCAGACAGCCTGTGTCTTAACTGTGCGTCCAGGCAGAGCCAGTGTAGACAAAATGCTGGGTGCTGACCATTAAATATGCAGTATAAATATTAACTTTGAGTATGGCTTGCTAAATTCCCCTCCCTGTGTCTTATCTGCCTAAAGATGAAATATGTCATTGAAATCCAGGAGATCATAAATTATGCTCCCTGATCACAGCACTGAAAGACCACTGATTTCATCACCTTTCCAGCATCAACTTTTATTTTGGCAGTTGTGAAGGATCTATTGTTCATTATTATATCTTTACTCTGTTGAACAGAATTCTTCTGTTGTAGCACCAAATAATCTGCAAGCTGTCTATCACCAAGGGGACATGACATAATGAAAACCTTTTTTATTTCCTTTCCTGCTTCCCTTTGTAGAATAAGTAAATTTCTGTCTGTGAAGTATAAAATACTGAAAAAGCAACCTTCCTTAACTGCTGTTGGAATACTGTGGAATGTGTTTCCATAATTCACCTACTTAATTTTGGCTGTAAAAAATGAGAATTTTTTTTTATTGAATATTCACTCTTTCTATGATATGCTTCTAGAAGTTTATAATGATGTCTTGGCAAAACAGAATGAATACAATTGTAGGTTTGGGTTTTCTTTTTTTGTTTTGTTTTGTTGGGTTTTTTGGTTTATTTGTTTCAGGGTTATTTTTGTTGTTTTATTTTCTCTCTTTTATTATTACCTGAAGTTTACAAGCTTTTGAAGTAGGATTTTCCCTCCCCCCTGACTTCCTTAGTCTCTGCTGTGCAAGAATTCAGGTCCTTCCTCTCCCCTCTTCCTTTAAAAGATTTTGTTACTATGGTGAGGACAGCTTCGCTAAATATAGCTATTTTCATATTCCATTTTAAATATTGCACCAATAATTTGCAAGAGTAATTCATGATACAGGATTTACAATCTATTTGCCCCAAATATATGCACATATACATGTGCAGCAAACATCCCAGGAGCTCAGGAAGGCAAATGAACCCTGGTTTTAAACCAGGATCCACTTCTGAATCCAGAACTAGTCAGGTCTCAAATAGCATCTTTTCATATTCCAGATATGATACGGTAAATGTAAGGGAGAGGAGAGATGTTTCTAGGCTTTTACAATTTATTAATTTTAGTCACTTTTTTTTTCATAATAGGTATATACACGTAACCAGCATGACTTACTGGATCAGGATTATGTTTAAAACAGAAGCTTAAAGTGGAAAATAGTGATATTAAACATTGAAAAACCCCACTAAATTTTAAAGCAAAACTGGTCCTCTATCAGAAGACAGTGCTGAATTATAAATCATTACAGTCTGAGAACAGTCTTTTATTGAAGGTGTCAGTCATGCTGCTTCAAATAAAACTGGGAATAGTCTTCATTTTTCTGGGTTGTTGACTTCATTTATACTAGTAGTTAAGTTATATTACTCCTGATTAATTGTGCTGGGATTGTTTTTTGGTATGTATTTATAAATACTTGCAATAGTATACATAAAATATTTGAATGGATTATCCCTTAAAGTAAAACTATCTTCATAAATAAACTAGCAATTAAACTTTTCAGTTAATGGCCACTAAAGATCTTACTGCATTAAATGTAGTATTGGAATAATTCACCCTTTCTCCTCGTATGGATAACCAGTGTACTGTGAGCTCAGAAATGTTCTTTCCAGCATAATGGTCAAGAGTAGGATCAGGAGGGCTCAACTGATGTATTTGCATTCTCTGTCAAGTACATTCAGAGTATCTGAAGGATCTGTGTCTTGCATGGCATATAATATCACTTAGGAAAGGCTGAAGGAATAATTCATGGTTGTGTTACTGCTTTTAGTGCAAAGGCTTTCTGAGAAATTATCCTGTCAAAAGTCTGCAATTGCCTGGCAGTGAATTAGACCTTCAGTTTCTGGTCAGCTCTGGTGCAAAAGACCCAGCAGGACATAATTTTGTTTCAATCCTGGGTGAGATGGGAGCATCCCCACCTTAGAGACATGCTGAGGGCACGAGAGCTACCTATGAGATGGCTGGGAGGGAGAGATGTCCAGGCTGGGAGTCCTGGCTGGTGGGATGAGGGATAGGCAGGGGTGGATAGCAGGCTGTGCAGCTGGACAGACTGGCAGGGAAAATCCATTTCTGTTTTACTGGATTAGGATTTTTAGTTGATCTTCTGTTGCATAATTTGGCAACTCCACTTATAGCCAAAAATTGGGGTATGCACAATTAGTAATTGTATTTGAGAAGCTGCCTTCATGACCTCTTTCTCATCACGCTTGAGTAAGAAGAATATAGGACAGAACCTGAGTTTCGAGAGCGTCATTTAGTCACCCCAGCCTTCAGATTATCCCTTGTCTGCTTTCCTTCCTCAGGCACAGCACACCTCGTGTCTTCAGTGCCAAATGAATCAAAAGTCCCACACACATCTCAGCTTCCAGGACTCTCTGGTCTGGTTCATACCCAGGCAAAAAGAACTTGAGTAAAACCACACTGTTGCTGCTGTGTGACCTTAAACTTAAATAGATGTAATGGAAAGGTGACGCTGGAAAACACCAGCCTGCTCATCCTCCCCTGTGACTAATGACCTGTTATCTATTGACACAGAGATCTTGCTGATTGTTTTTTACAGGCTGAACCAACTCAATGCATAATCAAAGAGAAGACAGCATTTTTTCCCCCCAGCAAGGTTAGTTGCTTAAATAATTTACTTTGTATAGTCTGGGTCCCTTAATTTAATGGAAGTGGCAGGAGGGCATAGCCCATCAGAGAGGAAAGAGTTCTGTCAGAGCTTGTGCTTTGGCTGTGACCAAGATGCACCGCAGACTTCCAGTGTGCGCTCTGCTGTAGGTGAGTTTGGCAAATGATGACAAAATAAATAGGTATGATAAAGATGAATTTTACGAATTTCCTCATTAATCAGGAAAATTTATGATGAACAATTGTGGTGCTAAAAGACAAAAATACTTTCCGTTCAGCATGCTCTAATACTCACCTTTGAGAGTAGTCTTGTTTGCAGAATTCCAATTTAGATGAAGTTTAATTGGGCTGTTTGTCATTGTTCACTTGATTTGATGTATTTTTTTGAGATATATCTGAAATATGAAACAGCATTTTCTACTTCAGCTTTCTTATGGGGACTTCTGAAGTATAACTTTTGTAGTTTGCTTGTATTTAAACCTGGGATATGTTGTCAATGACAGGTGGGCTAACAAAAGCCTCTCAAATAACAAAGCCCAAAAGATTGCATTTTTGGACAGTAGGCACAGTAGGTGCTATTCAGTGATATAACCCAAGGAAAAAATGAAGCAAGAATGACCTGCTTTTTAAAGTACAGAATTTTTCTGTTCTTTTTGTCAATATGACTTGTTCTACACCTGTGACTCTTGGTAGTGTAGAAAGATGACATAGTTTTAGTTTGCTAAAACCTCCCTAATTTTGATGAAGCTTCTACCAAAAAACCCCATTAATCTTCTTGACCTTAGAGAGCACATCAAAACTCTAGTTCTGCTAATATTTTTATAATGGTCTTGAGAAAATGAATCTCAGTGAGCTAAGAAAAAAAAAAATTGTAACTGTTTTGCAAGATCTGAACTCTTCTCTTTACTCAGTCTTGTAAATGTAATGTAAATTATTTGTAAATGTTTTACTGCAGTATTCCCATTTCATTCTTGTCCTAGCTCATTGCAATGTTTCATGACTGTACTGTACTAACTGATAATACAAATATGCCTAAAATAAAAGTTTAAATTAGTTTATCTCTATTGTATAATATGTGAACTTGGCATCAAACCCAGGATGTTCTAGCTCATTCTTCTGTGGTGTGCAAAAATAACTTGATAAGTGTTCTAATGCGAGTGGTCTTATGTTTTCATTCAGTCAAACCCACCAGGGATAATGACTGAATCAAGAAAAACAGCAGAAATAGGGAATATGCTAGCAATGCGTATCAAAACAGCACTTTGTGACTATATTTCTCCATATCAGATGCTGGCAGTATTTTTATGTTTATAGGCATGCATCTAAGACTATGTAATAATAATATAATGGTAAAAGTTCCAGACATTGATCCTAAATTAACTGAAGCAAATGCAAATCTTACAAAGGGTTGTAACCTTTAAGCCCATCAGTTTTGGGCAATTAAAAACTGTTACATTTGGTCTCTCATGAAAAACTGTCTTTATTTCCCAAATTTATTGATCTTGCAGCATATAAGAAAAGTTTGCCTTAACCAACTTAATGAGAATTACAAGCATTTAATTCAAAGGTCTGATTTTTTTTTTTTTTTTCCCAGATTTAAGTTGGGTATAGTTTGCTGTTTCAGGAGGGAACTGAGCTGAGTCAGAGCTGCATATCTGTCATGAAGGGGATGGGTTGCTCACCTCTTCTCTGGCCTTCTCTTCCAGGCTGACCCTTATGCCCAACTCCTGGTGGCTCTGGACCTTACTTTGTGAAGCTGCTTGACTCAGCAGCTCCATAGGAAACCACCCAGTTGTTTTTGCTGGATTACTTCTCTGCTAGGTTAGCAAATTGATTTCATTCACAAAAGGGACCCATGAAGCATCAGAGCAGATGTGAGGGAAGAAGAGGAAATGTGCAGGCAGGAGTGGTGAAAGCTTTGGAGGTGGGAAGCTTTCCTCTTGAAATTTCCTGAGCTGGCAAGTGAAATCTCACTCCTTGGCTGGCACTTGCCAGCTAAGACTCTGCCCAGCCGCTGTTCCCTGATCAGGGCAAATCCATTACAGCTGCAATTATTGGAGTAGTTTTTACTGAAACATATCTTGGGTGGCAGGAGATGATGACTGAAGGGCAGCTCAGGGGCAGGCTTGCACACCGTGCAGATCTTGGTGCAATCCTCACAGGGCTGGAGCTCCTCTCTGGGTGGATTGGCTGCCTAGTGACTGGAAAAGCTGCTGTCTGCAGTCCTGCAAGATCAAACTTCACAGCTGCGTTTGCTCTTGGGCAACAGCTCCTGCCTAAAGAGCTTGCAGTTATTGATATCAGCTTTCATACCCGTGGAATTTTTAGAGATCTGTTTTTTCTCTTTTTAATATCAACTAAAGGGAAGCTGTGCTCTTTTGAAGCTTTTTGTGTAGGAAGAACGAAAAAAATGAGAGGCATTTTCTCTCCAGTGCTGTCAAGAAATGGAATCATCCTGTAGTTAAAGAACTCCTGCTGCATGCTTGGATCCCAGAACCCAATATTTTTGCTTTTTATAATTTTTGTTTAAGTCTTTGACTCCATTAAGCAGAAAAACTTTATCTTATTTCCTTATCTTTCATGTAGGAGCTGTAAGTGAGTAGAATAATGTTTAATTCAATATTAGAATATGTATGATGTGCTTTTTGGCCAAATAATTCTCCAATGGGATGATAAATCTACCCAGGGCCTAGACCTAATACAAAGAAATATGAACCTCCACAAAAAAAAAAAAAATCTTTAAGATGTTATTTCCATTTTCACCATTTTTGTTCAGAAAATTCCCAGCCATATGTAGCACTAAATTCCTTATTTTTGCATTAACGTGGGATATAGATCTAAGGAGGAACACACTGAGGCCGTGAAGCTGCTCTGAAGGAGTCAAGGTATTTCTGGAAAATGGATACTGTTTTCACATATATCTGAATAAACAGATTCTTAATATTAATATTGAGTACTGAAAATCCCCACACCTTTACTGCTTTGGGTGAAATTTCTTTCTGTTTTCAGGGTAACAAATATTGCTATGTTTTTTAGCCCAGTAATTTGCATTTTTGTTTGTTGGGATGTCTGAATTGTTACAATGGGATGATAATGTGATTAAAGCGAAGTCTGAAAGTGACTTTTCTGCACCTCTACCCTACTCGCCTTTCTTATTAGTTAATCTGCTCGTGAGGCTAAGTTGACTTCTTAAAAATTATTATTCTCATATGGAAATCTTCAACCAGAAAACCTCACCCACGGTGTTGTTTCAATGAAATTTTAATGCAAACTTTGAAAATAATGAAAAATCTTCTAAACTTACAGTATTTCAAACAAAATATCAGATTTCTTTTTAATGAAAACCCCTTTCTACACTGAGAAGTTTTACTAAAAAAAAAGCAGTTGAGACATCTTTAGTTGACCCCATTCTTTGAGGCTTCAATTTCTAACCTATAAGTCAGAGTAATTCATTCTCAAACAGCCTTCCTGTGTGAGATGTGGATGCTGGAGTTGTGTGACCTGAGGCCACAGGCAGGAGATAGTTTTTTTCAGACTGGAGAAATTAGGTAAAAAAATTTATTGTGGAGCTGTCCAGAATTTCTTGTGCATAACAGGTGGCACAAGAGCCTGCAAAGGGTCACATGGAAGTCCATAACATGGTTGAGAAAGACCAGAAGATGGAATGGCCATGTATGACCACTCCAGCCTTTAAGATGCAAAATTTTGGCAGCTTGACGAGATGCTGTTCTTGCAGTGCAGAACCTCTTGACTACAGCCTCAAATAAAAATGTAGATAGGATTCCTCCAAACCCAGATGAGTGTTCTGGGAGGAACTAAAAGATTACAATGAGGTGTTTCACTCCAAGAATGTGAAATGCAGCATAGCCTTTGGTGGAGACAGGGAGCTCATTGTAATTAGGCATCAAGGTTTGAAGCTCAGAATTTTGTCTTGAGGAATTTCTTTGGTATTGGGTGTTTTTTGGGTGGTGGGATGTTTCATTTTTTTCTTTTTTCTCTTATTTTTTATTTCTTTCTTTCTTTAGTACTGAAATTGTTTTACCTGGCAAAATGATTGTTTGATGCAGCTAAGGAATTTCAAATATCCAGCTACCCATGAGCCATCCCAGTAAGTTGATTGGAAATTTTCCTCACAGAGCATGTTTTGAGGTGTAACAGACTGTATCTGGTGAAGTATCTTTTGAAGTGTTTGAAGATCCTGGGGCAGATAAGGAGTAAGAACCTGGTGTTGTCATTCCTTCATCTCACTGTTTATTTTCACAATCAGAATTAGTCTTATTTAGCTTCAAAGTACAGGTATGTCTCCTCCTCACTATAAATATCTTAACTGTGGAAATTAACAGACTGTAAAGACTTTTCTGCCAGAACCAAGAAAAGTTTCCTCAACAAGACTCAATTCATAATTATGATTTTCTTCATTTGTGACATTAAAGTGCCTCTATCTAAAAGACAAAATGTTTTATAGGTTAACCAAAATTGAAGATGTCTTAATAATAATTTGTAAAAAATTGAAACCATTTGGAGAAGAGCTAGGATTCTCCCTGTTTTTCTTCCCACCTATTCTGGTTGTCCCTGTAACAGGAGCAGAAAAGTGACTGCAAATGTGGCCTGGAGAGATTAGAAATGTATTTTTTTTCCCTGACATTTGAGGTGTCCTTAATTTATTTAGTGTCCTTAATACATGCTCTTTTTGTGCTGGCATGTGTGTTTTTCATACCCATTTAAAGATTAATGACCTCTACTGGAGAAGGAAGTGAATATGCAAGGACAGATATTCTCATTAATTATCTTCATTTCCGTTTCTGACTCAATGGCCTTACAGAAAAACTTTGGATTTAATGTTTAAATAATGCTACATATTTCATTTGAAAATGACAGCATAGAAAATAACTTGCTTTTATCATACGGCTAATTTTACAGTCATTTCAGAAATACATCTAATGACTGGAAATACAAAGTCTTAGCCTTTACATGCTCTGTGGCATTTCCAATTTAGAATTTTTTAACTGTAGGAGGGCAGAGTAATTGGAAAAATGCTCACACAGAGCTGATACATTCAGCTTGCATTTTGACAACACTGTTGCTTGCACTGTTCTAGGTGTTTGTGTATGTGCTTGACCTGAGCATCTTCCCCATAAATCTTTCCTGTAAATCTTCCTTGTAGCTGCCAACCCCATTCACCAGCACTTGTGGGGGCATAAGGAAATCACATCAGTAATAAGTATGAAGTGCAGATATGAAATTAAAATCTCAAACAAATATTTGAATTTGAGGACAAAAATGGACTGTGTTAATAAGGCAACCTGGCCAGCAAGAATAAGAGAAATCTGAGGGTAAATAGTATCTCATCAGTGGTTCTGTCTTGAAAATAGTAAATTCCCTAGACTCAGTCTGATGGCATATATTATATATGAGACACCATTACTGATCTGAGTATTAGCCACAGAAGTGAAAGGTCAAAGCATGATCAGATACTAAATAAAAACTTCTTGAAAGTGTATTGATAAGAGGAAAAACCAACAAAACTAAGCCAAATAAATTTTTCCCTCTCTTCTTTACCAGTATTTTCACTCACTGGTTAAGATGCATCCTGTAATGGCTGTTGAAGGACTGTGAGTGTGGCAGAACAATGTGAATGAAAATGCAACTAAGAAAATGAAGTGGGAGAACCCCAATAAACTTCACCTCTGACTCATTAATTAGGCAGCTGTAGGGCACAGCATCATTCTTATGAAATGAACTCCTGGTCCTCATATCAGTATTACACCACTGCTGGTGTGTAGATATTGTAATTTTTAGGAGTCTGCTCATACAATATGGTGCTTTGTCCCAAAACCAGGAAAGCAGGGAGGAGTCAAACACCAGTGGTTATCATCTGTCCTCATTTAATTTCTGAACGGAGATCTACAACTACTGCTGCTGTGTCAGCTCCTGTCTTCAGATGTTTCTGTATTTCATTGTGGACAACAGAAGTGATACAATCAAGGGGAAGTAATGACTTCTTTTGCATGTAAAAATCCAGTTGTCAAAACCATTGAATCAAATATTGCTTTCACATAAACCTGGCATGTCTATGGGCAGGGCACATTTAGGTCTGGCAGGGACCATGTTGTCTTAATGGCACTGGGATGGCAGAATTGCCTGGTAGACAAAGACATTATTCACATTGCCCCATCACTTTATTATAACAATGCCATCACAGTTCTAGCTCATGACCAGAATTGCTACACCACTGCTCCCTTCTCTACTTTTGGGTAAGCATTGTGCCTTCCAGGACAAATGTTAGAAAATAATCCATCCACTGCAATCAGAAAGAAGATCTTTGCTGACCCTTTGCCCCTGGTCATTTCTTGCCCATGGACCTGTTGGAGGAGGAGTTCTGTTCATTGACTGGTCAGGAGAGTGTCTCACTACCTGGGAACCTAAGAGTATCTTTTCAGCAGCTCTGAAGATGAAGCACAGGTGTGAGTTTGAGAATTCATTTGCATTTTGGATCATGGCCTCTGGAACTGGCTTGTATCAGCAAGTATGTGAGTGTACCAGGAGAAGTAAGGAATAAAAAAGAGCAGTATAAAACACAAGGAGCAAAGGACTGATGGTGCAACATCGTGTGGGATGCTCCAGCTGTGCAGGCAGATGTGTTTCCAGGGGGTAGTTCTATTCTGGATGTGAATCCTCTGAGGAGCTCAGTAGGTCTGTGCTTGCCTGTGGGTCTCTGTCATTACTTCCACCTTGAATGAAGAAATGAGAGGGGAAGGTTTTAGATCAAAACCAGCTTAAAAGCAATTTTTGGATATCACTGTTCATAAGTCCATCTTGCCTGATTCTTTCATTTGCCTGTGGAAACAGGATTCTGTACGATGACTTTTCAACAGATCTACTTATTTTTCCACCAGGTTGCCCTGCAGGGAGGATCAGACTGAAAAGATTAGTTGGTTGGGTCGAAAGGGAAAGTTATACTTCTTGATGGTTTTTCTTGGAGTCTTTACTGACAGAAAAACACATGCAATGGATTGGCTGTGCCAGCTGGGGATAGGCAGGGTTTTTTGGTTTTTTTCTCAAGTGGGCTCTTAGAAAATATCAGCACATGTTTCCAAAATGCTGCATCTCTGAGGATAATAGATCTTTTATGAGAAGGGCTCTCAGAGTGAATGTCAGTATTACAGGAAAACATTTCAACACTCTTTTTATATGAAAAGTGATTAGATGTTCTTCATTCCTTCAAGTGCATGTGTTTGCCTGCTGTGTTTTGCTTCTACCCTATATATATGACTCTTCTCTGGATGGTGGTACAGGCTTGTAAAATAGATCTTTCAAGTGCTCTGAAAAGCTATTCAAAAAAGAATGTTGTAGCAAGTGATGTCTTGCTAGTGGTGGAGTCTCAATAGAGTCTATAAATAACTAAATGCTTTGATGTTTCAGTAATGACTATTTTGTTCACATGGCATCTGGATTTTGGATATTATTCAGCCCTTATTCACTCTTGCGATATGGAATTTCTTTCTCACGTGGGTAAAGATGTAGCAGTAAAAAAGGCAGCATTTTGATTTCTACTCTGAGAGAGAAATACTACATGCACTTTGTTGTGGGTTTTGTGCATAAACTTCAGTTTAGTGATTTGGAGCAATCTGGGTTGTACTGAAAAAAAATCCTTTGAAGCAACTGGCAGCAGTTTTTTAGTCCTCTTGAACTTGTATTTTGGGGAATGGGGGCTATTTCCTGAAAAATATAATCGGGTGGATGAGCAATAATGTATTTTTAATGGGGTAACCTTTTGTTTTTGCTTTGTATACACTTCTCAAACTTCTTGAGTTGATTGACTGCTTTGTAATTCTTTCTACTACAGTAAACTTGTGCAGACTTGCTGGCATGGCTGTGTGCTATTGTTGGTGCATGTGTGCTTGTGTTAAAGCACTGAATCCCAGAAGCAAGCTATTTTAACTTTGCATAATAGTGACCAAAGTTTGTAGTAGAGAACCTTCTAAGCTGCAGATGAGTTGAGAGCTAATGGGAGACCTTCAAAAAAGTGTAGTATATTTGCTCATAAAATTCAGAACAATGTTCAAAATAAGGCAACAGGAATGTGTGCAGTGCATTAAAATAGTCATTGTGGGATATTTAGTACAGAATAAATGTTTAGCACCAAGAGTACACTTACGGGGTTTTCCATGTTCCTGTTAAATTTTACATATTAGATGGTGGCAAAAGAAAAGGAAGCAAACCATCACATTCTTTGTAGCTATGACCCAAAGTCTGAATTATTCCATAGTGTACCGAAGCACTTTACTTTTTGGTCTATAGAACTATATGTTGCCCAAATTAATTATTTCACATGAGAAATGTCTGCATTGAAAAGGCATTTTTTCAGATGGAGGAAGTGAAATACATGTGTATGAGAGTCACCCTAAAAAGTGGAAAACAGCATTTGCTGCTCATCTTTCAATCTCTCAGAAATGAGTGACAGAAATGCATTCAGCTGTAGTAAGTCTTCAGGGAAAACTAAAAAAAAAAAAACCACATTTAGTAAGCGTCTCATTTCCAAATTGCCCCTGCAGATTTAATCTGGTACTGTGAATTCATAATTAATAGTTCCTGTAACAAAATTATCTTTATTGTGCTGTATCAGACCCTTACAGTATGTTGCAGAGTGTGTGCTGATAGGCAGGTGCTTTTTAAAGATTGTGGAAGTCTGAGTAAAGTCTATAATTTCAGATTGTAAAAATCTGTGTTTTCCATGACAGAGTCTGCACTGCTAATTTATGTTGTGTTACTAAACTTTATCCATCAAACATAAGCACATCATGTTTCTCCAAAAATGTGTATTTTAATATGAAGTAGATAGAGAAATTCCTTCTGAGGAAAATGCCATTGCATGCATCTGCACTATGAGCTCTGTGAAATGAAGGGGTCACCAACATCAGGCTGTTCATGATAACTCTGAGTGCAGCTCCTGGGTGTCTGGTGCCACCAGTCTGCTGCCAAATTTCAATGGGTTTTGGTTTGGCATTCATCAGACAAATGGATGAATGTCCTTTGGTGAAGCCCAGTGTTGTGCTGTGCTTTACTGAGTGCAATGGACCCAATATGGATATGCATCATTAATGTTCATAACCACAAACCAAAAGGTGCAGTTGGCAAGAGTTGCATTTGTCTACATTAGGTTTGATGAAGTAAGCATTTCATGGAAATTTCATTGATCTGAAGGAAAATGAAACACTTGAATAAAAGCAGTGGCAGCAACTGTGCTGCCTTTCAGGGGTTCACACCTGCATGCATACTTCTCTGTTTTTATATGGAGTATTTACAAAAAAAATTCTTATGATGGCTATTCTAGTTTGAAAATCAATTCTATGCTAAAACTATAGTCTGGACTGTGAGAAGCTCACAAATCCCAAATCACTTTGGTAATGATCAATACCTTTTTACCAGGCTGCATTTATGATGTGATCAGTTAGTTATTTTTTAATCTAGAACCTGGTGTTGCATTGGTTTTCAAAGTGCATTGTTGAACTATATTTTTAAATAATATTTTGATACATCAAGCTGCAAAAATAATTTATCTTCATTCTCTCAGTTCAAACTGAGTTTTCTATTATGTGGTGATACAGCGTGTTGCAAATTTATTGCCAGAGGCAGTTTGAGACTATTCATAACTCTGTCACTGGGGTTGAGACAGCTGGGTTTTCCCTGTGTGTTAGCAGGACTGTGCAAGTTTTGACAGTATTGAGTCTCTCTTACTTTTGCTTGTACCTCCAGGCAAGTAGATTCTCCTCATGGATTGGAATGTTTTAATATAAAATCAAAGTCCTCATGAAATGTATTTCTTGTAGAAAGTAGTGGATAGAAGAAACACCTGTGCACAGCACCTATAAAGCTAATGATGGGATAGATGGTTATAATGCCTGTTGATTTATGTGAATCCATAGCTGCCATCCTATCTCCAGTCCCCCTCAACTTACTTTTGAAAGCTTGTTCTAGGGCTTAACCACACATTTTATTAGAAGCATGGTCAGATTAAACAGATAATAAATTTTTATAATCTCGTTTAATTAAGCAGGAGAATAACTGAGGACAAAACCCAAAACGTAATTCATCATTTTCTAAAAACTCAATTGAACTTTAAGCACGAGAATATTGCAGAATTAGGTCACATTCCCACAACAAAGCCAACATTTTGACATAGTCTGATACTTGTGTCCTTCTTGGGAACAGATGATTAGTAGTGTTCTGGAGATTGATACACCCAAATTTGCTGATTGATTGGCTCAACTGCATAATATTAGCTGTTGTGTGACAGATGGGTAGTGCTGGAGAGCCAAGAGTTTTGCCATGTGCTTACATAGGACAGGAAGGTTTGGGTAATGATCTGTAACTATTCTTTTATGCTTCTGAGTGCCTGCTTTGGAATTGTTCTTTAAAAGTCATTCAGGTGCTCTGAGGTGCTCAAGAAGAACTGTTCAAGAAACCTTCCTTTCATGCCTATTTCAAACTGGTTGAATAGGAACAGTGAGCAGAACTGGAGCAAGCATTAGGTCTTGAAGGCTTGAGTCTATGGGATTGGGGGCAGACTGAGTAAATGTTCAAATGATGGGATGCCTCATTTGACCTAATGCACAGAGAGCAGCTGAAATAATAGGAGAGCACATTGATCACCTTACTACTCCCATATGAAACGTGTAACAGAGGTATTCTCTGGGAGGGAGGAAGTAAATGCACATGTGAATGATTACCTGGGGTTTTGAATTAAACCTCTGCTTCATTAACAGCTTGCACATGACAGCACAGAGGCGTCCCAAAGTGGAACACGCATTACACACAAAATGCTTTAAAGCTGAGAGAGGTGCAGATTTCTGAAAGTAGTTCAGCTCATGCTGTGGCTTTTGCATGGAGAAGAGCCTTCTGCTAATTCTGGCCTCTAATTTAGAAAACATTGCCCTACTTTTGTGTAAACTGGAGCTCAGGATTCTTTCAAACTGTGAGGCTTTCTGAATGGAATGGGAGGAAAAACAGAGATAGTAGTCAGAGGTCCTCTGTGTTTTAGAAACAAACTGGAGACCTTCAGTAGTATTCAGGGAAGTTTGTATGCCCTTAGACAAACTTGAGAAATGCTGCCAGTGATTCTGTAAAGAAAGAAAAAAGAGAGAAGGATACATTACATATGACTCCAGGTCCTTTGAAAGCATGTTATTCCACGTCTTATTCTATGGAGCGACTTTTGTCAAGTGGGAGACAAAGAAAGAAATTCACTGTTTTAGACAGAAAACTGAAGGCAAGTAAGTTGATATAAAGGAAGATCCTGAAGGGTCTGCAGGGGATCCTGATACAGCCGCTGAGAGCTCTCAAGAATGAGGAGGCCAGGAAAAGAATGCTTTTTCTCTTGGATATTGATATTTATGATATTAGTTAAAGGATGGGGAAATTCTGAGCACTTTTGTCAAACATGAACATTTTTGCTACCACTGTTACATGTCCATGGGAATCAGTGATCTGAGAGTGCAACAGGAATTTGGTCCTTAAGAAACAATGACCAAAAGCTGTTTGAAAGATTGGGAAGTGATGTCAGGTAATTGCATTGCTCCTGAAATTGCCTACAGCAACCACAGGGTCCCTTCTTAAAAAAAAAAAAAAAAAAGTATGACAATGACACTAAAATGAATACTGGATTCTTCTCAGCTGAGGGACGCATTCTGAGCCCAGAGCTCTATGTGAGAAAACCCCAATACATCAACTTGCTGAACAACTTGCTGACCAAAATATACCTGGATGTTTGGCCTAGAGGTTTTTATTTTGATGCAAGGTGAATGTTTTGGCAAACAAGTGGGTAGAGCAAATAAACAATAAGGACTGGTCATGTCCAGGTCCTAGTCCTGAAAGGGACAGACCCTCACAAGTTTTGTGGATCTTGAGTGGGATTCATTCAAAAAAAGCCCACTGTCCCCCCAAGAAACCCATCCTGGTTTTGGGCAGCCAGATGTTTCATCTTGTCAGTGGACAGTAACAGTCTTCTCTAGGACTGAAGAGAGAGTGTTGGACTTTATTCTACAATAGTCTTAAATAGGGATATATTCAGAGATATATTGGCTTCCACTGACAATAGAGGGAGATGATGTGAGTAGCACAGACAAGAAAACAAACTTTTACACCATAAACACCAGGTAATAGGCCCTTTGACTCATCAGTTCTCTTTTCCCACTTCTCTAATGGTGCTGTTGACATTGTAGATCAGAAGTAAATTCTGCTCTTAAAAGAATTTATTCGAATGTGTTCAGGGAATGTGGCATCTTAATCTTTCATGAACTTCATGTTCTCCACAAGATAGCAGTGGTGCTACTTGTTTGAAGGATTCCATGGAAATAATATTGTGTTTGGGGTATTTCTTTTAGCAGGCTTTGTTAGAACTGTCTCTGTTTTTTTCTGCTGTATATTGGTCATGGGAAAGTCTAAAATGAAAGTAACAGATTTGAGTAGAATGAAATCAGAAGGCTTTTGTAGTTTTCTGAGATAAATGTATTTTGGCACAGGGAAATGGGAAAACCAATAAGCTTGGATATACTTCACTCATCAGTCAAGCTTCAGAGACTTACAAGGAAGGGAAAAATCTGCATGGATGGCTGTCTGGCAGAGAAGTGAGATATTAAAAGTTGATATAATAAAAGTGCTTCATGTAGCACCTTAGTACGACTGCATGGCAGAAAGTCTACAAATGGTTGAGATGTTTTCCTAGACTTTTGTATTCATCTTCATGTATTGTGACGTATTTATTCTACCAGGCACAGAGTGTTATTTTTTTTCCTTCCTTGAAATTCAGTGTATGCATTTGGAAAAACTTCAGTGTACCCCAAATTATAGTAATTCTTCAGGACAACAAGGCTAGTTTGCTTGGAAATTCATGGTTTTTCTTCTGGAGAAGAAAGCCAAAAAGTAGCTCTCTTGGCTTTACCATATCCTACAGGGTTTTATCAGCAATGTTAGGGAAGTTTAAACCCACTTTGATACCCATCCTTGTCATTCTTCAGTTGTCCAAAAGAAGTCTATTATAGTCAACTTCTCCCATAGCCCCCAAGTCAGGGGACTGCATTTTACAACATATATCTTCAAGCCCTAAAATGTATAAAGGGAAATAAGCATACAGTTTTTATTCAGTAAAAAACTTGATTTGTTGTTGGATTTAACTGGTTCGTAAAGAATAGCTGAACATTCAGCAGTGATTTAACCTGCTGGTTCATAAATAAATTTTATGCAGGCTTTCCTTCTATTTCTTAAGAATCAGAAAATAGACATTTACCTGCAGTACCTGAAGTGACTTTTAAAAAGGTGACAAATGAAAAGTACATAAGCACCTTGCAAGAGGTGCTCCATTTATTTTTTGTCTTTGACAGGAGCTACCAAAACAAATCACCAGTGTCCAAGTGGTAATTATGGTTAGACTTCTTTGTTCTCAGTTAAAAGTGATTTGTCATTAAACAGAATCAAAGGCTTGCATTTAGCTCAAGTACATACAAAATATACTTGTATAATAAGCTGGACTCCCTCGTTTTTTAGGTTGTCTTTAATCATGTTGTGAAATCTAGATTTATAAAGGCACACACATAATAGAGAATTCGAGTGTTAGCATCCTTTGTTCTTAAATTTCAATTATATACTATTGTTTCCTTTCAATTCACTAGAAGTAATTAAGTCTTCCATGCTGGTGGTCAATCCCCAGACGCAGCTAGCACTACTACTCATTTCAGAAATAAATTTTACAACAGACTTTGGAGTAGTTATAAAGAAATAAAAATTGTCAGTCAATCATTACAGCAGAAAAACCTTGGTATAGGAACAGGCAGAGCTGAATTATGTTTACGCAGGTGTACACCCTGATAATGCTGTTTGCTTTGGTTGAATGAGCCTAGGGTTTCATTGGTGGAGATAAAAGGAAAGGTTAACTCAATGGGGCAAATTCACAATGATTAAATTTGTTCTAGATGCATTCCAAGGAAACTGATGAATGTTGTTGAGAAGTGGAATTTGCCACCTTGAAGTCAATTCCTATTTCATATTACTTTAGAAACTTGATAATCCATAAACTATTTGCATAAACATGTATATGCCCAACTAAAATAAATTGAGTCCTGTGGCCTTTGTACTATGTTCTTTGAATTCAAAACTTTGACACTCTGTCTCACTACTATTTGAAAATAATACTTTAATCTTACGGTTTATAGTCTTATATTTCAGAAACTGTTGTGTTCATTTTGGCTTCAGAGGAACTAAGAATTTACATAGGTACTTGTTTGGCTTTTGTACATATTCATGCAACAGTTTATTAGCTTCTTATAGCTTTCTGTAGTTTTCAGTGCTTTCTATAGTTTTGGACCCTTAAGAAAACTGGAGACAGAACATATTTTTCCCCCAGATAGCTCATAAAAGTTGAATGTGATATAATTCTACTGTGAATTCTCCCAGGAATCAATATTTGGGAAAAACACAAAATGTAAATTTTTAAGAGTCATCACATGAATAGTAGTACTGAGATGTACAAAATGTACAGCTTGCAGTTGGGAAGGTGCTATTTCTAGGAAATTTATCCAAAGAAGGAACATGTCATGTTGTTTGAAATGTAAAGTTCATAAGGAAATAGCCTCAGTACTGGGTTACTGGCAGAAATCCCACCTCAACTATGCTGCCTTTCCTCCTCACCAGCCCATGCATGTGACTACCTCAGGAGCATGGTCTTGGAAAAATGCCTGACCATTCCTGAGTTGCACAAAATTTTCAAAGGGGTGTTTAAGCAGCAAATAAATATGAAGCAAACAAAAATTCCTCAAAGTGTCAGAGCCAGTAAATGTTCCCAAGGCAACCAAGCCAGTGTGCTCCTGCTTACTGGTAATGTGGTAGGTGATTGTAAAATGTATGAACTCCTCTGTTTTCTCCATCTGATCTGAAACAGTATTAAAATATCTCAAACTGAATCTAATTTGAATTTGTGTGAAAGTGCTCTAGAATGATGTGAGAATTGAGGAAGAAATCCTCTGGTTATGCAGTATATTCTTTGTTATTTTGAATTTTTTTAAAAATGAGCTGCAGTAAAACGTTCTTTTGCTGTGACGCTGTTTTAATGTACTTTCATTGTGTATGGGATCACAGATGAGTCATTCAACTTTTTCCTGATATTTAGAATTGAACTTCATAGTGTTTTGTAATATGCCCTTGATTAATCTCAAGGGTGAACCTGATTTAAATATGGCATATAATGCTATAATATCATAGTATTGTATTATGCCATTATTTTTTGACTTAATTTCTGAGGAAATAAATTACTAACAAAATTCAGACAATAGTTTGTCTGCTGAAAGAGATGATTCTACTCTTCCCTCTTCCTGGTTGCTTATTTTGTCCTTCCTCATGCCAGTAGAAAAATCTCCAGTGAATATGCAGTGGCTCTGCAGTGAACCACACTGGGGAACTGTCTGTGAAATGGTTACTACTCGAATATGTTTTCCTAGAAGTGGTGGTTCATATCTCTGGTACAGCTCAGTGTGTGTTGGGGTGGTGACAGCCTGTGTCAGGGCATGGAGGGAGGGCAGAACTCACCCCAGACTGAGCTGCTCCCTAGACTGGAGTGCCAGAAAAACCCTTGGGATTTGTTTGAGTCTGTTCTAAAGGAGTTTGGAGTGAGGTATTGGAGAGTGTTTGTAAAGCTGTAGTGTGCTATAGAACCCGGCTATACCAGAATGTCTTAGCAAGGCCTGGCTTGCTCTCTTTTCTAGACATAAGCAGCTCTAGCAAAAGAGAACTGTGTTATGTGCTTGCAGGATTTTACTCCATGTAAGTGAACAATGTTTCTATATATATAGTTTTTTTCTTCTGCTGCATCCTTAAGACCATTCGTCCATGACACTGAAGGCTTGTGTTTCTGTATGTTTAATTCCCTTTCCTGCTACTGGATTCATCTCTTCTCTCTTCTAGCTTTGAAGAATACTAATCTTAGATTGACCATCTGGCTGAAGTACAGCTGTGATCCCTAGGCAGACTGGCCATCATTTGCCCTGACATCCAAGTTTCCCACCTAAAATAATGGTTGCCAGGCCCTCATCTCCATGGGCTTGGGAGATGTACCAACATGTACAAGCTGAAGTGTAGCCTGTCTGGATTGGTGCAAAGGTATTTGAGTATTGAAAAAAATATTATTTTCATAATAGTTTAACATTTAGGATTTTCCTAGGAAATTAGTCATTTTTTACTAGTTTTTCTTTAGAAAGAAGGTGTCAAGAATTTGGTCTTTTACCAAATTAATGAAATTTGTTGATGTCATTAACAGTTACATTTTAGATTCAAATAAATTAATTATGTAAAGATCAAAATGATCAAAGCAACCAATCCAAACCCCATCCATAATTTAAATATTCTCTGGAGTTGTAGAATCATTTAACTTTAACTAGTCTAAGTTCTTTTCTTAGGACATTTCAAGCAGACTTTTATGGGAAGCTCAGCATACTGCTCTGGAGAAGTAAACATTCAGTACTTCTATCAATATATCATTATTTACATTACTTTCATATTTATGAGTCTGGTTTTTTGATGACTACAGGGTAATGACTACACTTGCATATCAAAGCCCTGTATAAATTTTTAACATCCACACCTATGCAAGGGGACTGGAAAATACTATTCAAGAAGAGAATTATAAAAATATTCTTAAGAACTTTCAGCATCATTAGATACTGCACTAGGATTTTTTTAGCCAGTAGTTTTTAAAATATAGTACATACTCAACACTGATCCCAATACAACTTTTGTTTCTCTTTTAAATAATAGTAACTAGCCCAGGATTTTCAGTAGTTTCTGAAAAGCCACAAAACTATTTTTCCCCTCTCAGAGTTGTGAGAATGGGATTTTTTACTGTTAGGGGGTTTTCTTCCTGAAGTATTTGATGGTGGTAGTGTTAACAAGGATGCTGTTGTACCGTGAACAGGTTTGTGTTTTCTTATGTGACAAATTATGTTATTTTAATTTAAGTCAAATCGTTGTAACCATTGATAGAAACAACATCAAAGTTGCTCTACATAGATTATTTTATACATTTTGTGGAATGGACTGACTTAAATTCAGTGTGTCTTTAATGAAAGAACTTAATTATGAATAACACTTTGCTCAACTTGCAATGCAATTCAGTTCTTTGGGATAGGGAAAATGGCAAACTCATCAGTTTCTTTATATATCTCTACAGTTTCCAGTATGTTACAGGGTACAGGATTCTGTGCATGCATTGAGTTAGACTTCCAGTAATTTAAATAGTAAGTGGGATGTTAGCACTACTGTTTCTCATTAATTCCATGTACTTTTATAAAAAGTATGAATATCAGTTCTTGATCTGGTAATGAATCCATACTCTAAGGAAACTGTGGTGTTAAATGTGCAAAATTAATACTTTTGTTGAAGAAATTATACCATTTTCTAATGGCCTAAATGAAATAAAGCCTACTGTTCTGCTGATTTTCCTCTTAGTCTTTCACACACTCTTACAGCTACAAGGTAGGAAAGGGGTCCAAAGAGAAAAGCTGTGCCCCAGCAGTGAGAGCTGTCCCTTGGAAGGGCTATCATTTGCAGCAGTGTAAGTAAAGTTGTGAGAGTAACAGGGTTTGGAAACACAGCTGTGAAATAAGTATGACTGGAATTCAGCAAACTTCTGACTAAAGGCTACTACAGCTGCTCTTGGTTCCCAAACTTAAAACACAAAAAGAAACACACGCCTAGGATCTAAATATATGAATAGCACAACTTGTTTTGTTATCTGCCTTGTGGAAAAAGCAAAAGGCCTATAAACATCTTAGCCCATTTGGGCAGGGTGGGATAGTGACAACTGTACAGCAGCACTTTTTGTCTTTAAACAGATTTAATGTGTTCTGAGCACAGAGTACTTGTCTGATTTCTCATATAAATTGCTGTCTCATCTTGCCTGCTGCTGCAAGGACAGGACAGTGCAAGTGAGTAATGAACTTTGTGTAACACAGGTTCTGCATCGAGCTCTGATCTGTGCAATTCTGTGTGGTCTCAGCAAAAGCACTTGGGAACTTGCTGTGCTCATATAGAGCAGAATGTTCTTTGCATGGTGAGTACTGTGCTGTGAGGGCCTATGCGTTTAAAAGTACTTTGGCTGTGTTTACCTGTATTGGGCAGAAACTGTTAATAAATAACAGGCTGCGCTCCCAACAGACTATAGGTGTAAAGAATAATCACACATATGGTTATATATACACAAGATTACAGCACATACCAAACCTTGGCACTAACAGTGTTTGATGTTCTTGTTTATACAGTAGCAGTCCTAGGAACACCTTTTTTTTTTTTTTTTTTTTTTTTTTTTTTTTAATACGGGCAATAATTTCCTTTCCAAGTGAGGAGTAGTGAACTTTGCAAGTTACATCTGCAGAGCTTGTGCAATTTGCTTACTGAATTTATTAACTAGATGGTGTAGGACAATCATGCTGTTTACTACTGCAGAAAAATCAGAAGTAACCCCTTCGGAAATACTTCCATGAAGCATCATCTAGAAGCTAGGTTTTAGTCTGCATTAAAACAAACTCACTGTGGTTCCTTCCAACCCAACCTCTTCTGTGATTCCTTGTGTTGATCAGAAGTACCTACTGGTTCAGGTACTTGGATCCCAGGGGACATACTGTAATGCTATTCTTACTATCTCTTTACAAGAGACTAGGAAACAGTCTTTTTGCATCTATATGTGCACAATTGTAAGTGCCCAGCTCTATGAATGAACAATTCCCCATGTTTATGGCACAGCCACCTTTGAACATATCATTCAATAAGATCATCATAGTATTGTGCAGGCTTTTTTAGGCATTAAGTAACCATCTGTCCTTACTAAAACCTTTTATCTAGCTTCTAAATAAGATTGCTCTTGGTTAGGATTGCCCTTGCAGAATATACTCTGTGGCATGTGGGTTCTGCCTCTGTCCTAACAGAAGTCAGTAGCTAATATTTGTGGGGTAGGGCTAGAAAGCTACTTACTAGGGCATTGCAGCAAATGCTGGTGTGTTACTATCCAAGAATTCATAATAGATAGCTAAAGACCCCTTTCTATCCCTGATTCAAGTAACTGATCATAGGGATTGGCAGTGCAGAATGGTGGGACAGAAAACTGATATCCTATTTCCAGGCTGCCCTTGTTGAAGGTGGCATCTATCCTCAGATACCTCTCAGCTGATGTTAGAAAACTCGTTTTTTTAAGTCACAGGATCACTTACACATCTTCAAACATGTGGCTTCTGTATATGGAAGATTGTGCATTTAGAAACAAACTGATTATGAATTACAGACTGCTTTGGAAAACCTATGTTAAGCTAATGCTATGGATAACTACTGTTAACTACAGGTAAAAAAGAGTTAGGGCTTCCCTCTCTTGCAGAAATTCTGTCATCTGTGCTCTTAACTTGTTTATATGCCAGAGACCTGCCTTTTAGATAACAGGGTTAATACCTGTATGGCTACCAACTGGAATTTTTTGATTTAACCGTTACTATTTTTTGTTTTTTCTAAAGGATAGAGAAGCAAGAATGACTTACACAAGTTAATGTCTTTGTCCAGGACACAGCAGGAACAAGAAAAGTCATGGAATAGGTGAAATGCCAAGAGTAGAAATGTTCTTTCCTAGCGGCTAGAGCAGGGGAAGAGTTTTAGGTTTGTCTCACACATATTGCTACAGTCAGAGAGACCAGTAATTATTGTACTCTTGCTTTGAGCAATTCCTGAGGTTTTTTCCATATAAAGGCTGCAGTTTTTCTCAGCACTCACAAGCAGAATAAAGAGACAAAAGGCATGCAAACATTATTAAGTACCCTGTTCATTGGGTTTTTGCCCAGAAACCATGCATCAGTGACAATAATGCTTTCTCACTGCTATGCCTTTAGTGCTTTGTATTTGAGGCCTTATTCAATGCATTTTTTCCTGACATGAAATCACCTGAGATCAGTATTATGCCAGATTCTGCATCAGCCACATATTATGGCAAAAAAGAACTGTGCTTAGTAAGGCTGTTTGTGTCTCTAGAAATGAAGCATCTGCACTTCATGACCGAATGGAGTTTATACACTAAATCATTATTTATGAGTTAAAGCATGTTAGAGAAAAGCACATCTTAAAACAGTGAATACTGCTTAAAAAAACCCAGAAAACTAATTATCTTCATGTTAAACCAGATTCTAAGTCTGACTTCCTACAGGTTCTATAAAAAGACTTCTGGTTCACTGTATATCTCTCTTAGATTGGGTAATGGGTTACTATTCTTCTATTAAGGATCTCGAATTTTCTACTACATCTTTAGTCAAAATGTTTAGGTTTGATGACCAATTTAGATCATCCATTATAGTGTTCTTGTTCATTTGTTGGGCTTTGCGGGAGTTGTATGTAGAGAAGCAACAGACTGGACAGCTGAAATTATTCTTTTCCCCCCACAGAAACTTTTATTTTCAGAAATTATGGAACTCATACATTCAACAGCTTCAGGGCAAGTATACTCAATATATTTCTTTGCAGAAGGCAGGTAATTTTTCCAGCTTGTCTTTGATTATGAAGTTGACAAAGTTCTAAGTGTTTTCCTCTCATTGTACTCCTTACATTTAACAGTCCTCTCCAATCTCAAAATTCAGGTTCAGTCTTGTCTCAAGTGTAAGCAATTTGTGATCTGTGTAAATCCTAGACCACTGGTAATAATTTATTTGGTTGTTTTTTAAAGTTTGTAGCCTTTTAAAGAAAAAAAAAAAAGCAGACATTTGCTAGTAACACATTCTAAAAAAATTCTGGTTGAAAAAGACTTTTTCTTTTAATTCTTCAGTCACTGAAGGCAAGAAAAATGCACTAGAAAATAAACAAAATAGATTTGGGGATTTTTGACCCAGGCTAATCAAGACTGTGGTACTGGACTCCTTGGCACATCCAGAAACATGTTGGGAAGGGATTTGGGGGATTTTGCCTGTGAGAGCCTTGCAGCAGCAGCTGCTGCAGGACCATGTGCTATGTTTTGGAGTCAGCTGGCCAGAGGAGCATTCTTTCCAGAGCAAAAGGGGATGTGGGATGTTACTAGACTCCCTGCAGTTTGAGAAAGTCTGCGTATTTCCTAAATTAGCTAGTCATTACCTATGTGTTTGTTTGTATTTTGGGTTACTTTTATGGCTGCAGAATAGCTTGGACCACAAAGATGACAAGTCTTGCATTTTTAGTATATTACTTTATGGTTAATAACTGCACCAGAGCCATCTGCTGCCACAGTGAACTACAAAGTCAGGAACAAATGAAGTGAAGGGTTGGATACCACGTGTGTTTTGTAGCCAATGACTGTGTATAGTTCAATATGGGAAGAACTACTCCTGGTCAATTTATTTGGGTTAATTGCTGCTTGTCTGTTTTCAGAGTGGACAAAATCAGAAAGCGCAAAGAACTATTATAATTTTATGTTGTGGTAACACTGGAAAACTCATCCACATACTTACTCCTAGTGAGTTAACACTGTATAGGCAGAGAGAGAAAAAGAAAGTACCTGCCTGAAATAGGTACCCTACAGAGGGTAGAAAATTGAAGATGATAGGACAGAAAGAAGAGAGTGATATGATTGCAACACTGTTCATGGACAGTGTGAGAAAAATTGGTCTCTAGAAATTGTGAGAAATCATAAAAGGAAAGGTTCTTTATAAATCCTCTTGCAAAATTTCACCTTATCCTACACATTTTTGAGTATTTTGCTGAAGCCAGAAAGAATTTCAGCCTTAGTAAGTTTATAAGGTCAAAGAAAGATATGTTAAAAATTCACGCTGTGTGTGGGTGATCTCAAGTCAGTTTTGAGTGTTGTTGATTTAATCTGGTTTGAAAATGAGGTTGTTGAGTACTCAGATATAATTTAGGTCCTTCAAAGTTTTGGAAACTCATGCTTCTAGGAAAATAGATAAATTCTATTACTCACCCACAAGAGATGCTTAATTGAAGTTTTGTGCACAGCTCAGTCTGCCTGTGCTTTGAGCTATGCTGTTTGTTTGGCTTTTTTTTTTCTTTTATTTTCAGCAATCTTATTTAATAAAATGAGGATAAAAGCTTATTTTTTTTTCTTTGCTTCCACAAATATTTGCTAGGCTTAACCTAAGTAATTTTAAACTTGTATGTTTGTTAGGGTAATAAGTAGTACTTAACCTGTTGGAAGTGCATGGAAAATTCCTACTGAGGTTGAAACTACTTCAGTAATTATGAAAAATGGAAAAATATTTGGTTTTGGATTGCTATCTTAATTGTTGTTAGTTATTAGTGTGGAACTATTAAAATTGCAGTGCGAGTTCCAATATATTTAATTAATAGCTATCATCTCACTTGCAAGTTCTGTATTCTGAAAAATATTCTTAGGCTCACAAGTTCTCTGCAGCTCTAGTTTTCCCAAATTAATCATAATAAGCAAAACTTGCAGTGATATACGTATCCTTTTTCTGAAACTAGGCTTTGTTGTGGCATCAAAATTAAAACAGAGTAAGAGAATAATTCATGCAGGTTATTGCCACATATTTATACAATATGTTTCCAATCAGCTCTATACAGTTTACTATGAAAATTTCACAGCATTTAAGGCAGCAACAATGATACAGTTTTCAGTTAAATACTAGTGAACAATAAATTGTCTGGTGTTTATTAATTTGAAAAGTTTCTTGAATCTGCTGTTGATTATTATATCCTATAGAACTTGTACACCCATAAACATATTTTTCTATGCATATGAAGAGAGTTCCAAATATATATATTCAGCATATGTATTTTATTTCCATTATTTTAAAGCGGAAAAAGATTAGATAGTAAAGAGAAGTTAATGGGTATTCTGCAGACCCTGTAAGAAATGCATGCCCTATCACAAGAGAGTAGCACTTCGTTTAAACTGGTCAATTTTACCATTTACAAAAAAGGAAGTGGAAGTTGTCCTACAGTTTTGGTGGGCAATATGCCATCTTTGGGCCTGTAAGTGTATATTTCAGGCACAGGTTGTTCTGTTTATGTTTATTATAGGATGTACATGACATTCTTGTCCTGAGTGCAGAATGACAGAATTGTTCAGTAAAAGTATTGAAAAGTAACCAGAGACCCAAGCAAAATCCTAATCAAATCTTCACTGACATGAAAAATACAGTATTTTGCTCATTTTAAAGCACACACAGAAAGAGATGAGATGTATCAATGTGTTTGACATTTCCTGTTATTTCACATGTATGTGTGCTAAGAAAAACAGATATTCCATGGACTGGGTGTCCATACTCAAAATCTCATTCTTATCAGTACTTGGTTAAGCTCTTAGTAGTTTATGCTATACTTAATATATCTAACTATTAAATTCTACCTTTTAAGCAGATTATTGTTTTTAAAGCAGATTATAAGAATTATATGAGACGTGTCCACATATGGATGTTCCAATGAAACTGTAATTTATCCTTCTGAGATTTGTTTAATTAATTAGAGTGGTTAGGGAAGGGTCAGAATCACATTTATAAAATAGGTATTTTCAATGTCAGTACTATGAGCAAATCTTCTGGGAAAAAAAAAAAATCCAAACAAACCAACACCCCCTCTAGAAAAAAGCCAGCAACCCCAAGCCCAAACCTCTCTGGATCTGTAGTTCCTACTTCATTATAGAAAGAGGAGGGTTGTTTCAAAGGAACCTTGAAGTATTGAAGACCTACATTGTCAGGAGCTGGGCAGTTTAGGTCAGTCTTGGATACAGATGCAGTAGATGGGTTTGACTTTGAAAGGCAATGGAGATTTTGCACCTGGCAAGTGGAATAGTTAAAATGTAGTCAAAATAGCCAAATTGGAAAGCAAGCCTCAGATACTTCTGCACATGGCTTTAGATATTGACTACTCTTTATACTGTCTCTTTGTCTCAAATACCCAGTGAATTCCAGCCATACCTTCATCTCCTTTGTTGTATTTTTCTTCTGTGCATTTGAGTTCAGAAATGGTGTCACAGGTTCAGTTACGAGACTGGACTGAAGTTCCCTGCTTGTCATAACTATGTGATCTGATCTTAAATTATATCTGTGTAGGCACAGACTGAGGAGAATAAAACACAGATACGAAAGGCTAGAAGAGTGGATTTGAATGTCAGCAGGCAATTGTCCATGTGACCAAGAGCATTTGCAGCATATGATGCCATCTGGCCTGGAGCCTAGACAGTGTTGCCTTCTAGGCATGGGGGGAAAGTTACTTTAGATTATCTATGCTTTGTTTTTACTGTATGTAAAAGCCTAATAGAGCAGTCAGGCAGACTGTGAAATGGATTTTGGATGGCAGTACTGCCACATTTCCACATTTGGAAATGTTGCAATTGTAAAAATGCCCAAGGTGTTATCTTTGGCACGATCATAGTGTCCCTATGACTTTCTGAAGTGCTTGAAAGCAACTTTATGTCAAATAAGCTGGTATTTCTCTTGTGCTCTTGGGTAAACTCTACCTTCCCTGGAGCACATGGCTAAATCTTTCTTGACATTCATGGCAGCTAACTCCTTGAATCTTTGGTGTATTTTGTGAGTATCCACTGGCTGTACAATCACATTGTGAGGAATTGCTGCTAGAAATAGTATTTTTTAGTACTGTACTGGCTAGTTTTATGAAACTAGATCAATTGTCACAGAGCTGTGTGTTGATTTGATCTGACATTAGACAGGCCTTGGGAACAATAAAGTCCAAGTCTTACCTCTAGGCTGAGGAGGTATCCTGAAAATAGACCTCCCTGGAACTGTTAGCTGTAACTAGTGAGACTGAACATCAGGGTGTGTGGGGATGAAGGAAAGCAGTATAATTTTTACCTAGAAGACAAGCTCAGACTTAATCTTTGAAACCAGGGTGGCTGGTTGATGTGTACAGGTATAGCACTTAGTCTGGGACTGCTGAGTGTTGCTGCAATACACATAAAAGTATTTAAAACATGAGAGCAATGCAGACAGATGAGTGCATTGGGTTTACAAATGTTAAATCACACCCACAAACTACTTTCCTTTGTGTACTGCCTGACCCTGTGGGACATTCCAAAGGAGAAGCAAATGGATATGCCTGAGCTGACATACCTCACATACTGCCTGCAAGTTAACTGTGCTGGGAAAAGTGTGACATGTGTTGAATATCTTTATTCCAGCCTATAGGATGGTGGATTATATAATTTTTTTATACTGGAAACAAAATTAATAAGTGCTTGAATGTAAAGATAATCAGAGAAATTATTCACAGCAGAAATTATTTTTAGCCTAATTTATTTTTAGCATCAAAGCAAAAACATGGCCTATAACCCTTTCTAATAATATCTCAATGTATGTTTTAGAAATAATAGCAGTTTCCTACTAACCCTTACACAATTCTGTGCTGCTGTAATGTCTAAAATGCCCAGTGAAGAAAATAAATATAGAGTTTTCTGTAGTTAGCAGACCTATAAACATTTTCCTTCTTTTAGTTTACAAGAGGAGGAAGAGATAGGAAACAGATTTGTGGTACTTTGGTTCAGTCTAATCATTATTATGGTGAGAAAGAAAGATTAAAAAAAGGTATTGACTTGAGATACCATCCCTTTTTTTACTGGCAGTGAACCTATTTGTTCCCTGCAGTTTTACCAAAAGTAAGGATTTAATTTGATATGCAGTCACTACTTTGACATATCCCATTCTTTCAGGTATTCACACAGTCCTGCATTGAGCCTGGACACCCTCATGCTCTCCAGCACGCACACAGCAGGCAGGCTCTCTCCAGCTGTGCATCTGATGGAGCCATTTACATCTGTTTACACCCTAAATCCTTCTGCAGGACAGGCAGAGCCTGGTAGCTGCTTGTTCGGGAAGGAATAAACTGCTTTTAGGACAAGGGCTGTGCAGCACGTTGTTTTGCAACTATAGGGAGGAGATCTGTGCTCTGAATGTGCTTCCAGGGAGTGGGTAGAGGGATTGCTTATTTAACTTGAAAGTTAGTTAAATACAAAATGGCATTATACAGCTTATTCTGCAGATGTTCTGTAAAGAATCTTCACGACTCTCTCAGTCAATGACAAAATAAAAAACACCATTTTTTTTTTTTTAAATTTGGCACAGTATATACTGTGCCAGCAAGCCTCTGGGCATTTTTCTGAACCAGTTTCATTAAAGGCCATTAAAATGTTTATATACCTTCAGAAACAGCTTTCCAAGAATTCTGTCAGAACTGAGATGAGATGATAGTAATTCATGAGTGAAAATTATTAAAATAAGTTAAAGTAGTCATTAAGGTCACAGTTACAGGGAATGAAACATCAGAAAGCATAAGCACAAGCAGTTTAAATACCAAGCTATTTTTCAAGGGCCTAGTGAACCGTACTGACATGAGGCAGAAAACATCAAAGCATCAGTATAACCATCAGTGCTCACACTCTGCCATATGAACCATCAAATCAGATTTATCCGGGACTACCAATGCATGAAGTTTCTGGTAAAGATAATCTGCAAGATTGTCTTGGCTGGAGTAGGTGTGGTCTTTGTAAACCTTCACTTTCCAAACCATGTGCTGTGAAGTAAAGAGCTGTCAATTTAAGCTGTTACCTCCCCTGGGCTGAATGTTACTACTGGTTTAAATACTTCTTTCCATGCCCAGACAATATTTCCTTCCAGGGGGTGAGGTGGGTTGCAGAGGGTTAACTGAATTCTCATTAAACCTTCCCAGGAAGATTTGTCAGAACTTGTCCGTCCAGACAACTAAGGCTTGTGGGAGAAAAGAGTTAAATAATAATTTGCTCTGTAGGTAAACTTAAATTTACCTACACTTAAAAAAAAAAAAAAAAGAAAAAAGGCAAGTTTTGACATTGTGGTTTCAATCTCTGCAATACAGTTTAGGTGCATGTAATTTCTCTTTACAAGCTTTGCTTGTAAAGCTAATTTATCATAACATACCTTATGTACTTTGATGCTAGGATAATCACCCCTAAAAAACTGGTATTTTTTCAACACAAGTTGATATGGCTCTCTACCAAATTCTTGTCACTATCACATGATTTCTGGGCTCTGATTCTCTAGAGTCCTTGAGAGCTGCCAGGCTATGTTCCTAATGCTGTGATCCAGCTGCTAGGTGGTTAACATAACATTATACAAACACAGATGTTTCCCTTTCTTTTGGGAAGAATAACACTATTAATTGCAGCTGGAGAGCCAGAAGTAGTGTCCATTATCAGCAACTTTCAGAGAGGTAGAGAGATTAAAAGAGCTAGAGCTTGTTGCAAATAATTTTGACTAAATAATAAGTAAATAGACTAGAAGAGTTTAATCCAGCAAGACAGTTAATTTTACACAGATATGTTTAAACATATTTTATATTTTAATTATTTTTTTCAAACCCTGGCCTACTAAAAATTATGAAGTTTTATTTCTGAGATTAAAACCCTGGTCCAAAAACAAGATCTCACAAACAGTGCCAAAACTACTTTGATGCATTGAGGCTGGAAATCTCATTGTACGCTCTTTTGTTTGTCTTCAGTCAGCCACGGAAGCATGGCTTCTCAAACTTTATTTTTCTCCACACTGGAGCAGGTGTGGCCATCGTCTGCACTAGCCTGAATAGTGTTATGCTCCTAAGAACCTCAGTGAATTGTCAATGGAGTTTACAGTCAGGCATAAGATTTTCATAACAGGCTCTTTTTTCTGTTGACTTTTTGACCTGGTAGCTGAGAGCATAAACTGCACTGAATGAGTTTCTATTTGCATAGTGATTTCAGAGAAAACAGTGCAGATGCAGCCGAAGTTGTTGAGGCAGGTCTCTTCTTGCTTCTCTCTGTGGTATAGGACTGTATTTTTTTTTTTTAATTTAAAGCATTTTTCTATAATATAGTTTTCTTTTTAAAACCTTTAATTAAATGCTAAAGAAGCATTTTTACTTCAGTTTGCCTAATGCAGTGAGTCATCCCAGGAGGAGGTGCTTTAGCTGTGCTGTGAGAGATGCTTGCTGAGGTCTGTCCCAGGCAGAGCTGCACACTGCAGTTTACCTCAGCATGCCTTTATAGTCACTATGTTTTAATGCCAGGGTGGGTGTGTACATTGCTCTCTCATACAGGACTCTTCTCTTGTGATGTGAAATTTATGGTAGTCTGTTGAACGAAGTCTGGACTCTTAGTTCTGCTGCGACATAAAATAAGATGCACAGCGAACACTTAATGGATGGGAAAGCTACCCCTTTAAACAGCTGTTTAAAAGTTTTCAGGTTGGTTAGCCACTGACAGTAGCTGAGAAACCTGGTCTAATCTGCAAGCTGGGTCCAACTTTAAATTTGGCTTTGTGTATGCTCTGAGTGTAGGCCTGCTGCAGAGCTTCCTTCCAGACCAAACTATTCCAGGAGTTTATGAACATTCAAACTTATTCAATTTTTCATCAAGTGTAAAAAAATAATATATATATTTGAAGGCTCATTACTTCTTTTCTGACCTGTCTGTCATACGGCTTTTCTGTCCCGTAGTTCTTAGTTAATAAAAATGTCTACTAACTAACAGTGACTCTGCAGATCTGCAGTGTTTTCCATGAGCAAAACCTGCTGGTAGCCACATTACTTTCATTCTACTGGAATTTGTTCCCTGTGAGGTTTAGTGCTGTGTGAATAGACACCCTTTTGTAGAACTGCCCTCCTTCTGAGCAGCCCTGTTTTCTCTCTCTCAGATCTCTTTAGAGAGGCTCCTCTACAAGCTCACCTAAAGCCACTTGACTTAACAACTTATGTGTAAACTTAAACTGTTTAAATATGAGGTCGTGGATAACCTTTGTTCTCTGAAGCCAAAGCCAGTTCCTGGGCCTCACCAGGCAATTCCTGCAGCAGCTCTGCAGAGCAATGACAGTGCACAGCCAGGGCTGGGCAGCTCTTTTCCCACTGTCACACTTTGCCCTGCTGCAGAGCCTTCAGCTACAGCTGTCGCAGCTCATTTCCTTGCACGTCTGCCCTTGAGAAGCAGCAGCAGCAGGATAATGCTCAGATCTCTGCTGACGCTGTTCACACATGAGCTATGAGCTTAAACTACCCGTAGAGGTCAATTTGTGTGAAAACTATGAAACAGAGTGGTTGAACTGTGGGCAGATAATTTTGCCTTTAGCAGTCTCAAGAAGAGAGATGGGACAGCAGTGAGTGGAGTAATATCTTCAGCCACTGAAGTTATGTGCTTCAGTGGACAAGTTCCAGACTCTTGGGATGAAACCAGAGGGTGAAATAAACCTCAACCTTCATTACTGTCCATTTTTAGGAATTTTGATTTCTGCTCTAAATACAAAATGTTAATTTGTAGCTTCTTATCTCTAAAGCAACACTCCAGAAAACAAATTGTGTTGTGTAAAAAATATAGCCATCATTTTCTGCACTCTAGACTTGATTAATCCTATCTGTAATAAGAAATAAAACATCGTGTTTGAATCTCTGAATTTCCACAAATAGATGTAAATCACAAGGTTTTCTGCAAATAATCATATTAACATATTATGAAATCTGAATGAAACCATATCAGGCTTAAGTTGTCTTTTCCTCAAATGATTCTTCCTTCCAAAAGCATCTGGTACTAGATTCAGAAGAGATGTCATCACAGGATTTTCCTTGATAAGGAAGGATTTTGCACCCAAATATTTCAAGACTGTAGCACTTGAGTCAGGCTGTGGACCAGCTTCATGCTGGAACAAGGCTGTCATTGCTCTTTTTGTGCCCTGCTTTCCACAAAGACAATTCAGACATGGGTAAAAGTGTGTCATGCCCTGGATGTTCCCTACCCTACAATATGAAATCAGGGAATAAGAGCTGGACATGTATTTGTCATAAACAAACCTTTTATATCCATCTTCTTGTTCTTCCTTTCTTCACAAGATTTTGCAGTGCAAAACTTTGCATAAGTTTTAGATCAATTGCTCTTGTAGTCAGTGCTTCCAGGTAGGAACATGCTAGCATCTACATGTTATCACTTGATAGTAGAAAAGTACAAGCATTTCAAGTTCTAATTTTTCAGCAAGTCTTGTCTTAACAAGAAGGATTTGATTCTGACAGAAATCCTATGCAACATGGCCTGCCAAGGGTTTGCTTTAAACTTGAGGTACTCACCAGATGAGACAGATTCAGGCTAGATATTCACTGAAGCACAAAAGCAAAACTCACAGTCACCCATAGGTGTAAACCAAAGTAAGTGGTATTTTTCCATGAACAAGACAAATGGAAGAGCAGATCTCCCTGTTGCTCCTGCAGTGACTGTAAATCCAAAAGAGGAACAAGACAAAGGTTTGCACTCTTTCCAGGAAGTGTTCCATGGCAGGGCAGCAGAGAATGAGGCTCAGGAGCCACAGAACAGGCAGAAAGATAGAGTCCTGTTTGCATCATCACTGAACAATTGCTCTTGTTGAATTGAGAAAACAGGGCATCTGTCTCATCTCTTTCAATGGACTTGGCCAGTTGCTTTTGAAATCCTTGCTTTGAGAGGAGCTCTGTAGGTGTTCATATTTACAATAGATGGAAGAAAATCCTCACACTATTACACAGCATGTTTAATTGATCTGGAAGTGGATATTAGCCCAAAACCAACTTTTCCATCTCCAATTCACCTCCAAATTGTCTGCCAGATTCCTATTCAGAAAATCATAAGTCTAGCAGAGTAGTCAGACTTCAGCAGTTGGGAAATCATAGATCTGCACATAGAGGGACAACCTTTCTGCTGGGAACCCTGCAGCACTTACGTGCATTTACACTGTCTCTAGAAGCTCATGGAGAAAGCAAGAGCTGACGTGTTAAAAAATATATTTTTATCATTATTATTCAGAGTCCAACAGGAATAATTAGAAGATAATAAATTATTTTAGAAATTGCAAAAGTGGGAACTCTAACAATCCCTGTGTGACAGAAATGTTATAAAAGAGATGTTTAACAGAACTTGTTTTGTTTTCCACCGCACAGCTCATCTTCCTCTCTGCCTTATTAACTGTGGTTTTAGAAAATGCATGTTCAGAGGAAGTGGTGCCACAGTATATATCTGCCTGTGTTATTATTACACTATGCATATACAAAAGAACTTTATTAGATGAAGCCAAAATTTTCTGTTGGATTGATTCTGTTGAATTGTTGTATTCTGCAATTTTGAAAATGAACTTGCGTGTTAATGTCTACATGGCTTTGAACCAGGTTTAAGATGCTCAGTGGATAATTCTTGTGTGATCACATTTCCCTCTTCAAAACAGGAAACCCAGAGGCACTTTCAGGATCTTTGTAGACTCCACACTGTACATTACTGAAAGACAAAAGAAGAGGCATATTGTACCATCACTTTGGAACCGCCTCTCCCCTTTCTTATGCACTTCCTTTTTCAATGTAACATTACTGAAGATATTTAATTTCAGAGGACAGATAAATCATGAAGTTGAATCAAATATAGAAGATGTAAAACTTTGTCAAGGTTATGGAGCAGGCCTTCACAGTGCTTCCTTTGTATTTGATTTGAATTGGTGATTGTCTTCCTGTTCCAATACCATTCTCTTTCCTTCTATTCAGGAGTTTTCTATTACCCTCCAGACTATTGTATGACTGCACAAGTAACACAAAGTCCTTTGTATAGTAGGAATCAGGCACGAAATAAACACACCTTAATCCTGCACTATCAAAACCTTCCTTTTTTCTGCATGTAAATGCAGTCCCTATTAAAAAATAGTCGGAAATCTATGAACCCAATGTTGCAGCATTAGCCAGCTGGCAAACTTTTAAAAGTGTTGGGAGATTTCTACCATGAAGTCCACAGCCTCTATGATACAGCTCTGCTGCTGCAAACAATAACAAACTAGTAATGTGACTGTTCCAGCTTCCTATACTGACAGTCACAGTACTGACTTTAGCCTCTGCAGAAAAGGAAACGATATACAGACATGTGAAGTGGGGAGTCTGGGCCTCTTAATGACACTAAGCTTTGGAATTTTATTCTTTCCATGTGTTTACTCAGCCTTTTCCTATTCTTGTATCCTGCATAATAAAATCATTTATTTAAGTGCTGTTTTATGCCTTTTGGTTCTATACAGTTATGTGAGAGGGAAAAGGAGGAAAGGGCTTTTTCCTTTGTGCAGGCTGCAGTCCTTCCAGCTTCTCCTTCCTGGTGTCAGCAATTCACAAGGAAAGGCAGGAGTCCCAGTGGCCACCAGCAACTGTTAAGTACCTGAAGAAGGAGCTGTAATTTTCAGTATAGAGAACTGAGAACTGCTTAGAACAAAAGGTGGCCACAGACATATAAAGGTTTTTTGGTAATGCCTCTTGTCCTTTCTCTTGGAGCGGGTATAATTTTTCTCTCTCCCCCATTCCCCCAACTCCCATCAGTTTCCCACAGATTTATGAACAATTTGTCCATATCTGACATAATTCCGCATACTGAGTCAGCAGGGAATTAGAATTTTTTTTTGTATATTTTGTCTCATGTTTTGTGATCACTAAAATTATTGGAGTATGCAGTGTGATTGCCTTAAGGATTCCTGAGGTTGATTTGCTCACTGCATACACAATTTGAGTTCAGGGATTTTTTTCCACTACAGCTGCCAGAATTGTCTTATGATCCTGAAATCATTTGGTCAATTGAGCATCTGTTAGGCAGCCTCTGCCTTGCCAAGGGTCTTCTGCTCTTTGCTGTGCAGTATTTGGAACAAAGGAGAAAGATGGAAAGCAGCCATCGTATATGTAGCACTAGCAGAAGGTTATCAGTAGGTTATGCAACTCTTGCTCTCCTACCAGAAATCTCTGAAGGGGAACATGGGTTTTTATTTCATCATAGTGGTCATATGTTGGCTTTGCAAAAGTCTTTTGTCTGGCTTGGGTTTATTGATAATTTCACCCTTGTAAACAGTATATGGTTTTCTTGGTTGGGAGTTCCAAAATGCTGTGACCCAAGTAACCAGAAACAAGTGGTACTTAGTGTATTTGGTTTGCATGTGTTCTCAAAGACTTGCATATGTTCTAAAAATATCAGTGTTGTTTTGTAAAAGAAAAGCTTTCTTTGGGTGAAATGCAAGGAATTTTATTTAGAAGAATTTAACAGTGGTGTTACTGTAGATTGCAGTGGTGGAAAATTGTGAACTGATGACATGGGTGGCAGGGAATTCAAGAAGAAATTATTACTCTAAGAGCAAAGAATAAATAGAAATGTCTTATTTTAAAAAACAATTGAAAAGGCTTACCAAAACAGATTTTTAAATGGGTTTGGCTGGGTTATAATGTATATATATATAAAATCTTGAGGTATGAAATGTGTCCTGTGGAAAGAAGTTCTGATAGCTGAATGCCTGATCTGAGTGATGTTTTGCTTTTGCTTTGATCCTCAATGCAGGAGAAAATGTGTAATAAATTCCTGGCATCCACCCAATCCATTCAATCCAGAACATTATAGCATTTATTTAGAATGTAAAATCACCTCTTAATTAACTTTTGCGCTAGCATACACATTCCTTCACTTCTTAAAATGTGAATTAACACAGCTCAGGCTGGGATTTTCAAACGATATTTGGTGAATTAGTTATCTAAATCCCATAAAAACTAATTCTGAACAATATTTAGTTATTGTGCAGTTTGAACTCTCAGTTAAGTAAAATGCAATTTTGTAATTTTATTTTAGGTACAGCTCATGCTGATGACTTAAAGTGATTTGGACAATGAGTTTGGGCAGCAAGCTGCTCTAATTATTTTCTATAGTTCCCTTTATGTGTTTTTCATTAAGATCTCTGTCAGCTCTGGTTAAGTGTATTTTCTTGCTTTATTTCTAAAACTAAAAATATCTTACCCAGAACACTGCACAGGAACAACAAACTGAATCAGCACAGGAAAAATGTACATTATAATTTTTCATTGATACAGTAATCTGATTAAGAATGATAACTAATTCATAGGGGGAAGGCTGGCTCTTCTACTAATGCCTTTTAACAAATGAACTTTCAGGAAGTCTGTTTGTCACTGACACACAAAGCAGAATTTAGGATAGTTCAAGGATCTATGTGTTAGGTCAGAGTTCCTTTGGAATAGAATGATGAGGGAGATGATGGGAATGGTTTGGTGCAGATATCAGAAGGAATGCATAGTTAGAGGACACGGTGGTGTCTGTCAGAAGGGAGCAGGAAACTTTAAGAAGTAAGGGTATGTCAAACATATGAGTGCTCGTAATAAAAAAAGATTTTTCAGCGCCTAGAGGCTATGTCAAGTTAGGCCTTGTGGGCTTAGAAAAGCAGTAGGAGGTGGTCATGAAAACCATGATTTAAAAGTTTATGAAAAAAAAAAATCTGGGTTGAAACTACAGCATTATTCTTGGGTTTTGCCTTTTATGGTCTTTTTTTGCCCCTTTTTTTCTAGTTGTATTTAGTTTCCAGAGACCACTCTTGTCTCTGAATCAGAGAATGAGGGGCAAAAAAACCCCAAAGTCTTGTTGTTAAGGTTTGTTTTGGTTTAGGGTTTTTCTTGTTGCTTTTTTAAAATTTTCTTTCTATGGACTCTCACAATAGAAGCAATCAAGAACAAAATATATATTCTCAGGACTCAATGCTTTTTTTAATTAAAAATATGGTAGGAAATATTTTTGTAACACAGACATCAGGTCCAGTATTCTCTCAGTGAACTGAGACATGGAAATCATGGAAATAACTCACATATATCCGCGTACTAAATCCAGAAGTCTGGATTTCACAGTTGAGTTTGAAACAGTCTGGGGAAATGGGTTTGTTTAAAAGGAAGACTTGGGAGCTTTGTTTTGACTCAACACATGTGTTCAGACAACAGTTCCAGACCTTTGAAATTTTGCCAGGCACTCTTTAAAGCCAGGAAAATGATGGTTTGTTGTGTGTACAATTTATTGTTATTGTTGTTTATGATTTGCTTAAATCTGATAGTGTGTTCAGTGTTCTGCAAGATGCAGATATCAAGCTATCTAGCCTGAAGAGTTCATAACATAAACATCTCCAGGGATTTACGGACTTTCAATTAAGACACAAAATTAAACTAATGTTCTCCATGGCAAATGAATTCATTTGAATTCACACATTCAAAGAGGTAATGTCAACATTCTAATTCTATTTAGTTATAAATATCTTGTAAGATTGAATAAGTGAATGGATGAATAGTATTTGACGTTTAATAAAATCCTGCATTCTGCATAACCTTATCCTTTTTTTCTTGATTCTCAATCACAACTCCACTCCACCCCCCAAAAACAAACAAAAAAATAACGCCCCCCACAAAAAAAACCAACAAAAAAGCAAAACAAAAACAACAAAAAAAGAAACGCAAGTGAGACAGCTGAGTACATCACATCCCTTGTTGAAGTAGCATATCTTCCTGCTGAAGGGAAAAAAAAAAGATGCAGCAGAAACTACGAATTATTTTTGTAATTTATTTCAGAAGTTTTAAACAGTGAATAATGAAAGCTGGAAATTGTATTTAATTCATATTCAACAAAACCTTACATATTCCTAAGGCTTCAGATTTCAAACTACATACCTCCTTATAGTCATATCAGCACCTATATTCAGATAAACTTCATGGTTTTTTTCATCTCTGGCACAGTGGCAGGGAATAGGACTTGGAATAATTACATATCCTAGTGCTTCTGTCAGGGATGTTTTCTTTAGTAATGTATTGCTGCTGGATAAAAGGGAGTGGAATTTTTATCTGAAAGATGGTACCACCAGATCAGATAAGAATCACAAAAAAAAAAATCTTTCATCTTCAGATCTCAAAAGTATGCATGAAGAACAAATACCTTTCCTTTTTTTTTCTCCCTGGGCTTTCTTGGTACCTTTAATGTGTTCTGCTTGAAAATCAGAACATAAAATCTGGGAATAAACACCACACACAATGTAAGAAAGTGATGTAAAAGGATGCTGTGAGCCCCAATATTTATGGTAACAAATAGAAAGGATTCTTCCATCAGGTGAATAGCAAATAAACTCCAGGCTTTATTCCAGGCAAGTACTTCTTATCACAGAAAAGACAAAAGCAGTTCACACCCTAATGCTTGGGTAGCAAAAGAGGACTTTTCTCTGAGTTTTATCTGTTTCATAAAGCACTTAAGGTCAAAGTAGAATTGTCTTACCTTAAAAAGAAGAAACAACCCTTGAAATTCCCCTAACCTGAAATATTGTGAGATGCAGAACTTCAAGCAGAGTATTTTGCCACCAACACGGAATACTGCCAGAGACATTAGGAACATTTTGTATGTTTTTTTTTTTTTCACTGGACAGGATTTAACTTTTCTGTTTTCTTGAATCATGGAAATCAGTCTCTTGATTCTTCTTGAAAACAGAGAAACTTTACAGTCCGTGATAAGCATTGATTAGTCTACACTAAAACAAAAACTCTTGCAGTAGGTGATTTGGCCATGGTCAGTAACTAGATCTCATGACCAGTGTAATTTTCTTTTATTATCGGAAAAACAATGAAAGTAGGACTAGGAATTAGGGCTCTTGGCTTGTTTCCAGATCTGTAGTGCTTTTTATGGATAGCCTTGCAGGAAGGTATTTGTGACTCAATACTTTTAATTCTGATTTGTTGGGACCAGTGGGTAACCAGCCTCTGCAAATACTAGGCCTTCATATTTGCTGAACCTCAGTTTCTTCAGCTATATAATTTAGACCATAATGTGTGTGTGCCTCACAGAATGAGTAATTAATTAATGTTTGCAAAGCATGGAGAGAGCCCCTGATTAAGGTATACTTTGAATATGCAACCAGACTGTTGTTCACATTGGTGTGCATTTTTTCTAGGTTTCAGCTTTCTAACCAAGAAAGATCCAGACCTTTGAAATTTTGCCAGGCACACTTGAGAAGGAGGCAAGAGTTTTGGCACTTTTCAAAGTATGCAGACTCTGAGGAAAAAACATAAAAAACAGTGCTGGAAATATTAGACTCACGTGGCAGCTGACTGTAGAAAGTCCCAGTAATGGAGCACTTTGAGACTCTCATATTTTCAGCACTGCAAGCTATTCCTTGGAAGCAGCAACCTTACTGCACATAAGCAAATATCGGCACACAAATCTGTATCTTTCCATAGCCGAAGGATGCCAGAAGCTGAAGAGGAAAACAACAAAACAAAGGCACAAACCATCAGAAAAGGGAGGAAAAAAAAAAATCACCAAAGCACCCCAAGCTTCATAGCTAATGGAAGAAGTGCTTGAGATGGCAAAGTGCTGAGCTGCAAGCCCAGGGGCATAGTAGCATTGCAGGATAGAGACTTTCCATGCTTGAGTTATAACATGTGGATCTTAGCTAATATATTGATAGCAAAGTGCTCAGGGCCTAATTCACTCTCAGTAGTACAATTTGAGCTGAACAGTGCCCTGAGGACAGAGAGATGGAAGGGGCAATAGGCCAGTACATTTCTGAAATGTTATGAAAATAAGGGAGTGCTGCTCATGTTGGGAACTGCTCTCATGAGATTACACAAGCATAAAAAAATGAGATGCAGAGCTCTCCTGCTCTCCTAGAGCAAGTAATTAGAAACTGCAAATCATAGATGGCTCTTTCGGGGGTCTTTGTCCTACAGATTGAACTGCCTTTATAATGAAAGTGTTACAAGAAATTCAGAAGTCTTTTTCTGCTCGTATAATGCCTGATCTTCAGTGAATTTAGCAGGTTTGGGATTAAAATCCTAGTGCCAGGAAGAATTGCCCAGGAGAAATCTGGTAAGATAGTCTACTTCAGCAGAGAAGTGGGCTGTAGAAAGATGTGTGAGCATTAAATGTGAGCATTTAATTTGTTTGTAGTAAATATCCAAGTGCTTTTCCTGCTGTTCATTCTCACACTGAGTTTCTTTCTCTGTTGTATGTTGTACAGTTTTGTTACGTACTACTTGCTTTAACTCTGTTTTATATTCTATTTTAAAACAGAAAAAAACATTAATCTGAAATATTCAGTAAAATTTAGGGAAACTTTACAATGACTAATATTTAGATTTTGCAGAAAATACAGATTCATTAGTTGTTCCTGTTCTCTTATCAGCTCTTGAAACTTAGAAAAAAATATTTCACTTTGCTATTTAATGAAAATAGCATTCTGCCTGAGAAAGTGCCTGAGAAATGATCTGCCTTTTTCCACTTACCTCCTACTCATGATGTATGAATGAAAAAATAGATTTCTTCTTCATCTGTTGCAAAAAAAAGGACATTTTTTATCATATATAAGAACCAATAAAAAACAAGAAGAAATAATAAAAACTCTGAAGAGAGCATATGAAAATGAGTCAAATGTGTCACGTTTGTGATCACATCACACTGAATAACTCACACTCA
Organism: Cinclus cinclus; assembly: GCF_963662255.1. Lineage (NCBI taxonomy): Eukaryota > Metazoa > Chordata > Aves > Passeriformes > Cinclidae > Cinclus > Cinclus cinclus. Next base: position 27,387,250 of record NC_085046.1, read on the forward strand.
ACTTTTTTTAAGCAGGGAAAAAACACTGAACTAGCCCTTGCATAAGATGGAATCTGGCCTCATGCACAGAATATTTCCAGTTCTGCCTTTCATTCCTGTGTGAGAACAGCCCTTTCTCCAAACTAGGTGTCCTGAAGGAATAGTAGGGGTGGTCCAGGGTCACTACCTCGTGAGCCCTCACCTGCCTCGAGAGGCCCAGGAAAATGAGTGTTATTATTTTTTTTCTAAGGCACCTTTTAGTGATGACTTGAGGAGAGTTAGTACAGGATCAAGCTTTTGGAAATAGATAATTGTCACCTTTTAGTCTAGCAGTAATAAATGCAGCAGTACAGCAAGACCTGGTTTAGAGCTAGTCAGTCAAACACAGGAAAGGGTTCATATTTTTAAAAGTGTTGGTAAGAAATCCTTATATCATTGAGAACAACTTTTCACTATTGTGTACTTGACATCAAGGCTGGTAGTTTTTCTAAGGGATGTGAGTAACTTCAAGCTGAATTTGATGCTGCAATAAGGCTCTGTGAGTTTGTCTTAGAGGAGTTCACACATGAGAGTTTCTGTCCCTAAAATATTTAAAACAAAAAGCAGAACACCACCCCACTGTATGTTTGTTTAAATTATACTGGAACAACTATTGTGCTAAAAGATATCATGGCCATCATCAGTTCAATCCAGTTTAGAAAATGGTCTATTGTGGTACATTTTTTAAAAAAGCATTTATGTCTGATTTGCTGCTCTAACTCGGTAAAATGTATTTCTGTCAAGCTCATTAAGAACTTCTTCAACTGTTGTTAGGGAAATGAAGTTAAAATCAGAAACAGCATGTCCCAGAAATGGAATTTACCCTTTCACTTGCAGTATTCCTCTGGGGTTTTTATATATAGTTTTATTTGTTCTAAATAAAAAGCAGACTCACTGGCAAAATTTTATGACGAAATTCCAAGAAATTCACCTCTTAAAATTTGATAAAAAAGAAAAGTTGTTTTATGCATTTCGGTATAAAAGGTATTGTTTCATTTCCCATTTGCCTGTTAATCTGGACCAGAACAGCAGGAGATTATTACAATAGACAGTAAAGTAGCAAGGACATTCATACAAATTTCTGGCCAATGCTGAGAGCAAATTCTCAGACGAGGTCCCATTAGAACCATCATGGGAAAGAAAAGGTCTTGCAACCATTTGCTTTTTATTTATATATTAATTTAAAAAATTGATTCTGAAAAAGCTCATACAATCTTAGTTTCCTAGGAAACCTACCTATTGAGATGCTTTATCACTATTTGCTATTTTGTCATCATTCATGACACTGCAAAGAGGGTTAAAATGCTATTAGCTTTGTAGTAGCATGAATAAAATCAAAATACGAGTTTTACACCACAACAATGAGGAAACACACTTCAGGGGAAAAGTTTTATGTTGATACTTATACAGAATTACTGGAAACACAGTTCAGAGAAAACTAGCAACAGAACAGTTTAAAGCAGAAAACACAGAGTAACTCAGGGGAAGTGGTGATAAGGATCATACAAGCATTTTTTTTACCCATATTTGTGGGAAGGTCCTCACTTCCAGCCAGCTCTGTATCTTTCTGAGTGGCAGCAAATTACACACTGTAGCCTTTGGTTTCTGCACCTTCTCTGAGGCTGTGTGCTCCCACTCCTGGCTGTGACTGTCCTATCTGGCCTGCCTGGTAGCCTTGAGCAGGTAAGAACTGAAGAAGTGCTTGATCCCTAGTCCACAGAAATTCATCTCACCCTGATGCTCCTTTAGGGAAGAGAGATATAATGATGGACAAAAGGTAAAGCTAACAAAAACCTCAAAATAAGCAAATCCTATTACAGTCATCACTGAAGTTCACAGCACTGACTAATTAAATCTTTGTTGCAAAAGAAATTGAGAGTCCAGTTGTGATGCCTTTCCCTCCTAAAGCATAACAATTATGGTTGAGTTAGTTCCCTCAAATTTGGTAACCCTGTATCCTTCATCTTCTACCAAACTAGAAAAACTGGTATTCAATATAGTTTCTTATCATTCAGGTAACTCTTTTACCCTTTCATTGTAAAGTACTGGGCTATCTCATGCAGACTATAGCAGTCTTTTTTACTGTTGTTTTTCTAAGGTGGAAATGGGGAAATTTACTGTGATAGCCTTTTTGTGGAAGATGGTAAGAAATTCTGGGAATCAGACAGAAGGTGGAGAAATCCAGTTCTGGGTGCAGGAAAGCTTCAATTGAAAAGTTGATACCAACTTCTGCTTTATAGGACTTGGATGGTTTTGACTGCATCAAAGAGGGGAGAAGAAATTATATACATCACAAAAATATCCGGTGTTTGAACTCGTACAAAACTTTTTCAGATTTAGTCATGTAAACATGTAATGCATCTTTTTCATAGCCAGATCTGAGGAAATATTTAAAGCAAGGCTGAAATAAAACAACCAAAGTAAGGGAAAAAAAATGCAGGTTAAGATTGGAGTCATACTTTGAGTGTAATAGAAGGATGAAAAAAGCCTGGTGTAAACTAGAGTTGCCTGTTTGATTTAAAGAGAGGAAAGCAAGGACATGTGTTGTACTGTGCTGTGGCTGTGAATCCATGTTCTTTGCTTCTTACAGGAAAAGGCAGATGTTTTCCCTGTTATCCTGTTATCTGAACAGGAGACTCTTTCAGCTACACTGACACAGTCATAACAAGTGACATGGGAGTTCAGAGTGTATTTGCAACACTGTCGGGGCAGGATGCTTTTTGCTAGGAGATCTCAACTTATTCTCAGTAGTGTAGAAGACTGTCAGAACTAACTCTTGAGGCTTTCCCCCTCTTCTGTGTTCTACTGCTATTCATTCTGATTTTGCCAAATCAAACTTTGCCTTGCTTTTAGCTTTTCATAAAGCTGATTGAAAGGCATTTTCAAGGAGAATTACTATTACCAGCAAGTTTGGCTGAAGCCCTAATGTAATGCTTTTGCTGAAATCGGTCAGCAGGTGATTCCCTTTAACAGATATTAAATGTCAGCCTAGGAGACAAGTAGCCCCTGCTGAAATCAATATCTGCTAGTATAGCAGTCATTTCTGGGTATTCATTAAAACAGCAGGCTGCTTCTCTCACTGAATTAAAGACAAAATCCTTGCATCAAGTTGATCTCTCTGTACTCTCTGAATTTTTGAAATGTTAAGGCAGGTTAGTTAAGAATCAAGTTTTTTTGACAAAAAGTTACTTTCACAGGCTGACTGGTTATAAAAGTTCATAATAGGCATATGAATGTGTAGGGTGATGAAAGTGAAAAAATCTGATAAAAGGGTTAGCATTCCCACATATTAATAAGAAATATTTGGATTGAAAACAGGTGGAAAATGGCAATGAAATTCAACTGCACTGAAAAAAAACCAAAAACTAACATCCCAATGATTTTAAAAAAATAAGCTTTGTATTCTCAAGGTTCTGGTTATATGTATCAGTCACAACCAGCATGCATTATTTTAATGGAATAAATGTTATTCCAGTGTACTGGAATATTCTGATTGGCAGTTTTATTTGCAATAATAAGGTATTATTATTATTAGCAATAGTAAGTGTAAGGTGAAAAGGTAATGGTTCCTGTTTTCCTTAGCTCATATCACCCCAGGAAGCTGAAAGGGTGAGAGGTTAAATAGAAAGTCACTGATATTTGTGGGTGAATTAACCCCCACCCCATGTTTGCTTATACTTGTCATCAAATGATTCCAGTTCTGATTGAAATGAGAAATAACTTTATTTAAGGATGTTGATGAGTATTTAAGTGGAATTGCCAGCTCCTTCAAAGGAACATATAAATCAACCTTTATCCAAAAAGCAACCAATATCAGGCAGCAGAAACACTATTAGAAAAAGAGTTTTGCATTTACAGATTTCTTAATTAGGACCATAAAGTCTGAAGTATCTTTTAATTTATCAGCTGGATTGGACAGGAACGGTTTAGTTTCCATTCTAGAGAGGACCTTGGTTAAAATACTTCAAATCATGCAGGCCTTATATGAGGTACCACTTTCTGTCTCATTTTTCATTTCTTTGGAAAGAGAATTAGTATTTTTCAAGCACAAGAAGTGTAAGCCATGGGTAAATTGCTTGTCTTAAGCATAGAGAAAAGCTAATTTTTTGGAAAGAGACTGGTAGGAAAAAGGAAGTAACAGCAGAGATTAGATAGCTTGATAGGTAGATAGATAGACAGACAGACAGATATGGCCTAATTTTTGAAATCTCTGATTTACAAAGGGTAAGAGACTAAAGTGGCCTCTCTTGCACTGGGTTTGTGGGTGAGGTTCTGCAGGAGTGATTACTGCTTTGGCTTTCTTTGATCTTCTGTCATTGGAGTCCCTTAATTTGTATAACAATCCCTAAAAACTGCAGTACTATTTCAATGTTTCATGTTGAAGTGTAAAAAGTCCTGTATCACTATTGTGTATGGACCTGGAATAAGTCCCATGACATATGGTGTCTCAATAAAAGTGGCATAATTTTTCTGAAAAATCTTTCTAATGTAATTAGGAGTCTTGGATGTTAAACAGTATCAAAATTTAAGCCAATTTTATGTAAAAGCCTGAATATGGATTTGTAGAATAATTTGGTTTGAAAAAGACATAAAAATTACTTAGTTCCAAACCTCCTGCCCTGTGCAGGGACACCTTTCACTAAACCAGGTTTCTCAAAGCTCCATTCAACATGGCCTTGAACATTTCCAAGTATGGGACATCCACAGCTTCTTTGGGCAATCTGTTCCACTGTTTTACCACCTCTTCGGTGAATAAGTTCCTCCTCATATCTGTTCTAAATCTGTTCTCTTTCAATTTAAAGCTACTTTCCTAACAGCATATAATTGTACATTGGTCTGAAAAATTTTCTCAATTTTTCTCAAATTTTTTTACACCTCTTACCCTTCAGATCTAAGAAATGTTCCTCACTACTAATTAAACATGCAAAAGGCTTATGAGAAGCACCCATGTGTAGAAAGACTGAAGTGAAGCTAACAGGAGAATCGTATATTTAATGCACATTTGAGACAAAGTCAATTAAATTCATGAGAGGAAGCACTTATTGAAGTAATAACTTGGTTTTCTTGAGTTCAGTAGAGCTGCGAGTAGGAACCTCTGTGATCAGGCTTCTTTGCTGGCTGAAATTAGATACACATCTCGTAAACAAAATTATGAGAAAATAATATTACCTGTTTCCCTCCCACATATCTTAGGTTTATTTTAAAGTGAGAGTGACTGTAGTATAACTAATGAGAATTTTATGAAATTATTATGACTGAATGCTTTAAATTACACTTAGAAAAGCAATTAGAAGTCATTGAATGAATGCATGGTATTCAATAGCTGACCTGGATATGCAATTTGTAGTCTGACATTAGAAAAAAGCACTAAAGAGTAAGACCTATCTGCCTGTCACACTGGTCTCATTAGTAGTGATCAATATCTCTTTAGCTTGATTTCAAGTATGAGAGAGTAAAAGAACATCCACACAATAGAGAAATTATTCATGACTGTTGGAAGTATTTAAAGAAATAGTTAAAGGAATTCTTCCATTGCTGAGTCAATTCAGCAAAAGAATTCACTAATAATTCAATGAGACCAGTTCTGAATATTGAAATATATGTAAAGATAAACTTACAACTGGTTACCAGAATTACCAAAACCAGGACTCCTTTCCCCACCAGAACATGAGAAATCTGGACACAGACACCACCTCTCTCACAAACACTTAGTTTCATTAACAACATGCTGTATTCTGCTACCAGATAACATGTCTTGTGTTAAAGGCCATATGTCAAAAAAAGGCCATGCCAAAGAGATATTAAGACCTAACAATGTTTTTGACCAGTGGAAATATTTCCAATACTGTTACAGTAATCTGAGACAATTATGTGTATGAACAGTCATGGTACAGTAAGCGAGGCAAAGTAAGAGTGATTCTTTTATACAGAATGATTTCTAGAGCAGATACTTTTATATTTGTTGCTCCTACAGGAAGAAATCCTAATGGTTTGCCCCTATTATTCATCATCTAACTTTTGTTAAGTCTAGCTGGATTTGTAAGAGCATCATCTAATCATGGCCTATTTTCCTATGAAGTCAAAAGTAATTCAATGACAGGATATTGTGTCATAACAGAAATTTAAGAGGTTGTCCAGTCTGGAAGGATTATGGTTGCTGTTCAGAGCACCAAATCCAACTACTAGCCACATAAAATGGGAAAGAGTGGTAACAAAGTACAAAAGGAAACTTTATTCTTTCAGCATTACCTAGACCCAGTTCTATTTTTCTTTCCAGGACAGACCCCACTCAAGGAAAAAAAAGTGAAACATTTTATTAAAATCTGGGGCCAAATTTATCTAAGGCTTGGCAAATCTTAATCTAACAAAGAATTGCCAATAGCCGTTAGAGTTACAATGAAGAAGAATACAATATTCTTTTCCTGAAATATTTTTTTTTTAATTAAGGAGGTAGAAAAGATAGCTATAAAATAAATCAAAATAATAACAACCTTATACCAAATATTATCCAGTATGTGACAAGAATGAAATAACAAAGGCAAAGCAGGACTGGCATACAAGCAGAACTTCACTGGCAAGAATCTGACCCCAGAACTGATGCTGATATGCATACCCAGAAAGCTTCTGGTGGTACATATTTCTTGCTCTCTGCAGTATTTCTCCATATGTCTGCTGGAGTAAGTTGATCACCATTATAGAAAGAGGAGATATAAAACTCTTCATCTTGTTTGTTAGGGCAAATGCAGGGAATGTCACATTGTTTGACGTCTAGACAATTCTATGAACAAAGCCTCAGTAGCCTAAATCTGGTTATATTACAACCACTGACCCCACAATGGGCAGATCATTTAAGTATAGGCCAGACAAAGTGTAGGGAACATCTTAATTCTGCTGCTTTTCTCAGTAAAACCTGTGTGCCTTGCAAAAAACAATGACACTCTTGCTGTGCCAGCTGCTCAACTTCACTTATTTCTTCCTTGATTATATACTGATTGTATATATCAAGTAGTCCAGTGATTAGGGACAGTAAAACAATAATCTGGCTTTTAAAACAAATGCATTGTATTGTCTGTGCGTATGAATGCATATATGTTGATATGTATATACGTATATATACATACCTATGTATGCACATCTATCTATCTATCTATCTATCTGCACATTTAGAATTTTTAAAAAAATGTTTTAGAAATTGCATGTGGGAAACCCAACTATATAAAAATAAGAACTGGGAGGTGAATATTCAATTAAATAGATTCTCCCGCCCCTCCCAGTTGACTCTGATTCACTGAGAGATTTAGACTGCAAGAATTAGGACCAATTTCAGGCTTGAATGATTAACATCACTTCTGGATTTTGTCCCAAGTGTATTAAAATAGAAAATTATAATAGGATTAGATTGCTGCACTTCCCTATTTATTAGCTGTTATTTCTCCTTGTATTGTTTGCTTCATTTGTTTGTTTTGTTTTTGCTTCCTGACAAGGCTATTGAAGACTGCCTACAGAGAAACCACTTAATCAAATTGCTCCTTGTGGAGGGAAGGCAGAGTTTTAGAAATGAAGCTTGGAAAAGTAAGCATCAGTTTCTGTCTTCTTTCCGTATAGAGAACCTTAATTGGCTTTGTTGCCAGTTCTGTCAACAGCTGGGGGTGAATTCAGTACCCCTGTGCAAATTTGAGGTTGCGAATAAATGATGGCTTGTGAAGAGGATGGCTTTAACTCAGGATTGTGTTATTATTAATGTTATTTGGGCACAAATCTGGCTTATCCTAACACTTGATACAAAATCATATGCCTTGTTCTGTTATAAATAGAACATTTGAGTGAGCAGTGGAAAATGCAGGCAGGCAGCAGAGGAAGCAGCTGTGGTGGCTGGGAGAGGACTAACAAGAGTTTCAGGGGAGTGCCACTAATGCCATCCCCACCTTGCTGCCAAAGTACTTTGCTTGAACAAGTAGATTCTTGCAAAATGACAGACAAGCAATCTTACTCTTACCTTCTTCAAAGACCATTATTTTCTCCTATTGATGCTCTGTAAAAGCCTGAAATTAGATTCCCAAGGTGACTTCAATGTCTAAACAGGTTCAAAAGGTTTTCCCGAGCTGCTCTCCTGAGTACACAAATAGCATTTTAGGTTACCAAGTGATTGGTTAAGTGCCTGTCTTTGAGCTGTGATCAAATTAGACCAAGAGGTTACAGAAAGTTTTACTTTACAGTCAGCAAAGAGGAGTTGGCAACTTAAAGGCCAAAATGGTCACCCTTTATTGAAAGAACCTTATGACAAACTGCTGTGTTTTTTTAGGGCTCTGTGTGTGGTCCATTAATTTTTCTTGCTATGAAATTGAGTAGCAACTAGTGGAAGCGTGCTTTCTTTTACTCAGGACTATCAAATCCATCTTCAGAAATTTGACATCTCCATTCCCTTTATTCTAGAAGTAGCATTGGATTATCCCTGGATCTGAATTTCTGGCGTAGAAATATTGCAAGTGGAAAATCTATATCTGGAAAAACAGGTAACTGACTTCTGAAAGTTGAAGAATATTTCGCCCAGAGAAATGTTACAAAAAATAAATTCTTGTCTCCCTATACTAAAGGACACCTTCTGCTAAGTTAACATCCAATATTTTACTAGGAGACACTGTTATATGGGAAAAGACAGATATTGTGCTGTACTTTTGACCACAATTCATATATAATACACCTGGTTTAATTACAGGACATGGTTAATTTTTTTCTCACTGACTCTGACAGGCTGAGCTCTAAGCATTTGCAGATTTCTATAAAAATCTTTTTTCTGTCACCTGTCCCTTGCTTATATACATACTGATTCTTCTAACTGATATCAGAAAGGCTACTTACCTTTGAGGTGTCATTTGAATGAACCCTAAAAGAATTTAGGATGTCTGGGTAATCATATAGTAATAATTACATTAATGAAATTATTTTCTTAATAAGGTAATTCTAAATTCATCAAACTGTTTAATAAACTTGCAGAAAATGTATTACTTTGGCTCAAGTAAAGGTGATACAAATTTTTCTCTCTTCAGCACCTTCTTTAAAATGCCTTTTTCTGTCAATGGTTATGTGCTAAATTCTAGTTTTTCCTGAGGCAGTTTTTCAATAGGAAAAGGACAATGAGTCATGTGGTAACTCAAATTTTAAAAGAGGAGTGACTGCTCTTGTAGTCAAAGTGCACCAGGTGTCACTGATCTACAGTGGCTTTAAAAAATCAAAACCACGGAATTTTTTCTAGGTCTTCAGGATAGTGTTTGGATGTTTACTCATTGCTCTATGGACTCAGATGAGTTGTCTCTGTAGTTTAGAGCAGTGTCTTGAACAGCAAGGAACAGGTGAGCAAGCAAGTAAAAGTAGAGAAGAACAGAAATGGGGATTGTGCCTAAACACCACTAGCGATTGTTTTGTGCCCTGCAAGATGTGAGTTGCTATGCCTGTAACAGATAACCCCTTGATGGAAGTCAGTGGCTCTGTGCCACTTCGTTTCAGATGAGAATCTGCTGTTTGGCAGGAGGAATACAATCTCTGTTTTCAGTCTGTTTTATCCTTCCTAAGATGTGCTTATTGTTTTAAACCTCTAGCACTTTCTTAGAATCTTATTAAGTGATCCTACATCTATCATGACAATGAATATTGGAGGTTAATTATGTCCGAAATGCAATTATTTTACTAGCCAGACTTAAATGTAATATGCTTTGATATCACCGAATCCTTCCAAGTTGCTGCATTCTATCAAAATGTAAACAGAACTTTCTGACCTCTCTTCTGTCTGTATCATGCTACATTTCAAGTGCTGTTATCATATCTCATCTAAATTGTGAATGTTAATATTGTCTGTGTTTAAAATTAGCTGGCTGAGGTAATCTGTGTATATTCAACTATTGATAGAAATTAGAGTACTCCTACTCCAGAGAGGTGGGGTTTTTTTCATTTGTAGCACATAGAGAACTGGTTTTTTCTGCTCATTGCTGCTCACTAAATTAACATTATTGTTTATAGGCACAGTAGATATATCTCCTTCATATATAGTCAAGAATTTATTGTCATCATGATTGAAAATTTAGCAGTCTAATTCAAAAAAATTTATATGTAGTTCTAATAAAAAAGGAAAGTAATACCAATGACACAGATAAACTTGTTATGTGTACAATTCCTAGTTCCTATCCCATTTCATGTGTTAGCCTCATGTCTCTACTGATGGTCTGGCTGCTGAGCTTGATGCTATTGGTGAGGCATTGGTTTCATGCTGATGCTATTGGTGAGGCATTACGGTGAGCAGTCATCATTATGAGTATTTTGCCATGATGAATTTGTTTGTGTAGGTAGTTTCTTCTTGCTTGTCCTAAGATTGATCAGGAGTGATTTTTATACGTTTTCTAACATGCTTTTGTGCCTCTTGTTTCTCTTCATTGGTCCGCAGTTCTCTGTTACACCTAAATTTACAATATATGGTGATTTTCCTTATGTTAGACTCTGCTTTTTCTTACTCCCTTAAATAAGTTCTATCCAGATGACAGCACCAGGTCTACATGTCTTTAACTGACTGTGAGTAACTTTTTTATAGTCAAGGGACCTCCAGTACTAGCCTGTGCCCCCTCCTTCATCCTCCTGTGCTTGTGGCCCTTTTCACTGCATCCTGTCTTCACCACTCAAGGACTTTTGTTGTAACAGACCTGTTTAGCTCTGCACTATGTGATCATATTAGAGTTGTAAATATCCCATTTTCCATAGGATAACTGCTTGTTATTGATTAGTAAATGAAAGGACATAAAGTTGCACGATACAAAGATAAACACAAGTAGAATAATAGCTGTAGACTTGTTGTCCATACAAGAAATTGCTGTCACATCTAAACTAGGAAAAACAAAACCAGAGACAGGTCAAGAAAAGTTCAGGCAGAGAAAGCCTGACAAGCCTGAGTCCTGAAACCTTGTAATTCTCCATGAAGCATATGATCTGTTAGCAATGGCAATACAGTATTCCATGGTTACCTGGTTACATAATCTTTTATTTACTTCCCTTTCTGTAGCATCTTGCCTGAGACAGCAAAAGGAGAGCTGAACATTGATACAATTATATTGTAAGGAATTGGGTCATTATTTTGGGCAGAGAATTCTCAGTAATTCAGTTGCTGAGTAACAGCAAAGCCTTCAGTTGAAGCTCATGACTGGCACAATCTGTCTCTGATGGCTCTGCATGCTAATATTACTTCTTTCAGGTGCATTCATATGGCAGGCCAGCACTCATTTTTTCTAAGACATCATCTTCCCTCACTCTGTGAGTCCCAAATGTCCTTACCAGAATTAGTAAGAGTGATAAAATTAAAAAATAATGACAGGAATGGGTTCACAATAGTGAGAAAGCCTGTGTTTTCTCAAGGATTTCTCAGTGAAGCACAGATTGACAACCAGACTCCTGTCTGCATTCAGGCAGTAAACTGCATGGGAGCACTGTGACATCCATACGATGTCACATGAACATGGTGTCCTTGGGGGCAAATGGACAAATTTTTCTGTTTGCAAATAGTTCAGGAATCAGCTTGGTTGTACGAGCTATTAATATAATGTGATGTCAAATGCATGAAAGTAAGTGAAGCATGAAAAACTTTGGTGACTATAATCAAATCATTTTCAACAGAATCTAAAGGCAGGTAATTCTAAGCAGAGAATGTTATGAGAAATGTTCTGCCCTGCATTCATGTCTGAAGCAGGAACTGATTTTTGCTGTCGCTTTACCTCATTTAACAGTGAGTGCATCCATTTCAAACTTGCTGAAAGGAATTATTTCCAAATTATTGTCGGCAAATCCTGCCTACTTTAACCTAGTTGTATTAGGTTGTGTTAAGAATATAGTTGCATCTTCCCAGAGGTGGCTGCAAAGTGTGCCTGAGCTCTTCTCTTGCTACAATGATGCCATTCCTGGTGTCTGAGCCAATAAAGAAATGCTAACATTTACAGATTATGACTGCAAGAATTGTGCAGTACTGTAGAAGATTGTGGGAAGACATTTCAATCCCATTTGTTGCATTATAAAAGTTATTTGCTTCAGTTTGGATTCTGTAAGAAAGAGGCATTTCTGAACGAGTAAGGACAGGAAAGTGTAAATTTAGGTCATTCTTCTGAATGAAGAAAAAACATATTGGATCCACAGAAATACAGAATCATTGGAAGGAACTTCTAAAGATACAATGTTGAAATCCCCTGCTATGCACAGGGACATCTCTTAACCATATCAGCTTTGTTGAGCAGAATCTTCCAAGCCTCCAAGACCACACGTTTCATAAGGTGTACAGACACCATTCCCTAGGGTTTCATCCTTCAAGTGAAAACTTTCCTTTTATGCAATTTGAATTTCCCACGCTGTGGTCTGCAACCACTGATTCTTGTTACACTGTTTGGCACCACCAAGATCAGTTTCCTTTCAGGCTGTTGGAAGTACTCATCTACTTCCCACCTACATCACAGTCAGATCGCCCTCAACTGCCTCTCTCCCACCTCCACAAACTCTTGAACAGCAATTATTTTGGCAGCTTTTTGGTCTCTGCAAGTTTTTGTACATCACTTCTGACTTGGAGACTCAAAACTCTAGAAAGCCTGTAGCTCACAGAGCCGTGGGTCATGTCAGAATTTTAGAACACTACCATGAAATCCTAATCCATCTCATTGGCTGAAACGAGATGACACTTTGGTGTCTGCAGTGCATCAAGTTTCAGCTGCCTACCTTTCCAGTTTCTGCAACCTAGGTAAACATTCTTCTACTCGTCAAGACCTGAAATAAAACTGATGTTTGTTTTTTCCCCAGTGTGGCTTCATGTCTGTGTGAACTAAATTCTTTGAAAGGAAAAATTCATGTACTTTTTTGTCCTAGTGGATAGGTAAGAGCACTTCGGTCCTAGTAAATCCATCTCTTATATTTTCTTTATGCTTTGAATTGTTTTCTGGATGACACATTTGGCTTGGTGCTTATGGCCTGTAGGACATCGGAAAGCAATATTTATTTCCTGTCATTCTAGAGTGGAGAAAATATGCCTTTTAAAGGTATCCAGAACTGTTATATTTTTATTTGTCATACGGGATTCCAAATTACCTGTAATAACTCAGGAAGTAGGCCTGCCTCTTTTGGAGTATTGCTGGATGAAGAGTCTGGTTTAATCAACAGCAGTTGTACAAAATCAAAACAAGATGTTCTGGTAATAAAAGATTGGAAGGGGAATAATAAGGAATACATTATAGTGCTGCTATACAAATAAGTCACCAATCTGATCTCAACAATGAAATTGTGATTCTTACTCAGTCTCAGAAAAGATATTGAAGGATTATGGAGAGGTCAGATAGAGGTGACAAGTGGTACAGGGAGAAACACTACCCCAAAGGCAGTTTAAAATCTGGCTATGTTTACTTAGCTGCAAATAAAAGTGAACTCAATAGTTGAAGAATTTTGTAATTCAGATTGTCTCTTTCATCTTTTCTTATGACACAGAGCACAAGTAACTGTTACACTGGCAGTGTTGACTCCGTAAATCAATGGATTTAGCAGTTCAAGGAGGAACTGAACAAGACTATAGGGATAAGTAGTAGTAACAAAAATATATTACAACTAATGAAAATCTTTGCAAGTGAGGATTTTATCCCACTCCAGCAACTGGAGACTAAAACAGGGAAAAATTATCCCTATCCCCATTCCTCAGTGTTTGAGATGATGTCACACCAGGTCCAGGGCTCCTTGATCCTCAGTAAGGAAGTTGAAGAAATTCTTATAATGGTGGTGTGTGCACATTTGTAATGTCTCAGATATCTTCTATTCAGGTAATAATCTCAATATCTAGTATAACATTCTATCTGCTCATCCCAACCCTGCTTTTTCATCTGCTATATCTGTTCTGAGATAAAACAAGACACTTGAAGAGGTTACACTTGTTTTCTCAGGTTTTTGTAATAGAGATTTTAAAAATTAATTCCAAATCTGGATTTTAAACAAGAATTTTAAAGCTTAATTTTTAAAGCTTCAACTGCGTTATAATATTTTTAGGTTATTTGCCTAGAATATGGTCATATCTTTTTCCTAAGTGATTATGTTTCTAGGATCCAAAAATATGTATGAGTAATTTAAATTATTATGCCTCTCGCCTCCTTAAATCTGGTAGTTCTGTACTACAGCTTGTTACTACATCTTGTTTTTTCTGCTACTAATTAGAAACTGCAAATCAAAGCCTAATTAAACACTTCAGCTACAAGAACTGTGCAATACAAAAGAGTAGGTGGATTAATATGTTTAATATTTGATACAGGCTGTGGAATGAAAAATAGAACAGTGAAAGTATGTTTAAGGAGTTGTGAAAATAAGGTTCAGATGGTACAAGATAGAAATCTTTGTTATACTATTTAGGCAATGCTGATCTTTTTTTTTTTTTTTGCTACCTTCTTCACAGCCTCTTTTTTAGACATACAGAATTTCACAGTTGGCTATGTAATTTAAGAACCAGATAGTATTTTTTTGTCCTTTTCTCCAGCTACCAGCCCTGTTAGTGTGTAATACACTGAAGTTTTACCAGTGTAGTTTCAGATGGTTAAAATTTGAGTTAGTCCATCCATGAGCTTGCACTCAGTGCAATCTTGATGTATATTGATTTAACCTGAGATGAAAATTACCTAAAAAATACCAGTGAAGTGTGAATTAAATTAGAGAAGGCAAAATTGTCACATTTCTGGTCTTGTGGAGTTGAAATCACACCTTTAATTAAACTAGGACAGGTTCGACTAGAGAGGAAGCCTTTAGCATCAGATGCAGTGTGTACCATCATGCAATCTGTCACACACAGCAAATGTGTTCAATGCAGTGGCTCCATGGAGAAACTGTAGAAATGTCACTATTGGGTTATGAAAACATCACATATAGGCATTAAGATGTTTTTTGAGACTTAATTACTAAACTGTTTTTCCGTCAAATGTTTATACGCAGATAATGTCTCAGGTAATAGGGAATAACCAGGAAAAACTGTTTCCTGATACTGAATCATATTTCTGCATTTAAAGAAATTGCTGAAGTTTTCATCTTTCAATTTACTAGCCTACTCTAAAGCCTGCAATTTGCAGAATTTAGAACTGTTAACAGCAGCTGAATGCTACACAGCCTTTCCACAAATATGTAAAATGTTGAATGGTTTTACTAGCTTCATGAATTTTTTGCCAGTGCTATGGACTAGTAATTTTAGATACTCTAAAATGTGAAAAACCAAATTTAAAATTGTTATTACTTGTTATGTATGCCAGCGATATTATTCCAAGTTTCCCAGCTTTGGCACGACTTATCATGCTGTCAGCAAATCCAGTTCAGACTATTTCAATTACAAATATGACATTCTCCAATTAGCTATTTATGAAATGCCTTCCTATTGATAAGTAACCCTACAAAAAGCAAGAAAGATATTATTACCTCTTTGTGAATCAAAGGGAAGTAAAAACTTTAAAAATAAATTTTTCCTTTATAGTATATGGAAAAAATTTGACCAGTCCTGCACTGAGCTGTGCATTTCACCTTCCCCTGTGCTTCCAAAATAATGTTGAGCTGAGCATTATAATACTTTCTAAATAGGACACATAGACTTAAGCTCTTCAAATTCAGTCTTCCAATACCTGATGGACAACTACAGACAAGATAAAATTAGACTCTTCTCAGAGGTCTGTGATGAAAGTGCACGAAACACCACTACACAACTGGACATAAAGAAAGAAAAGTCTGCTCACTGTGGATGATCAAGCAGTGTAGCAGGATATGGAATCCCCAGCCCTGGACATCTTCAAAACTTGTGTGGGCAAAGCCCTGAGTGAATATGAAGTTGGATCACGTTTCTCAGAAATTATGTTAGAAAATAAGGTTTTTTGAACAGGATGTTGCACTACATGACCTCCAGAGGTCTTTACAGTTTAATTTCTTTTGTGATTCTGGGAGTTTAATGCGTGTAGGATCCTGCAGTCTTTTCTCCACAGTACTGAAATATTAGTTGATGGGATCCAAGGTGGTTTCAATTATCCTCCTGTGGGGCTTCAAACCTTTCCTGTGTGGGGCCTTGAAGAAGGACATTTATATCTGTCTTCTCCCAGCTGTGCACAAAGAAAAGCACTAATCTCTCTTTAAAGGGATCTTTTGAATAGGTCATTTTATTTCATGGAAGAATTCTAAGGTGTGGATCCCAGGCAGATAAGGGTGCTCATGTTCCTCTTTCACATTTCCTATATAGCATTTTTTAGCATCATAGTTCTGCTTAGACAGTAAATTTCTCTGGATTTCTACAGTGGGTTAATGGTTCTCCTTGGCAGTGGATTCAGACTAAAGTTTAGACATGAGGCTCTCCATTATGGAGGAAATAATTATTAGCTCTAGATTCAAGCCATTTTGCAGTGTAACACTGGTGGAAAGAGGGTCAAAAGTGAGCAGCAGTACATTTCCCTCTAGTTTCTTTTTCACATAGTATGTGTCTTTTTTTTTAATATCTTTTTCTGACATGGTTTAGGGCTAGTTTCATATTTTAGAATTCATGATCCAGAGTCCTGTTCACTTGTTAATCTTCTGCAAATTACTTTTGAGATAATTAAATTCTACTGTTTGCTGGTTTTGGTTGCGTTGGATCCAAATGAAGAGTGATTGTATTGTCCCTGCATCAGTGACTGGATTAGCTATTTGATCTACTAATTAAAAGGTAGTGGTTTCTGAAAATGCTTTGTTATGACTGAATTTGAGAGGTTATTATTTTTTGTCTTGAGTCTATTCCAAGTCTAGTTTGTGACTTAAGCTTTACTATTACAAGCAAAATATGTCTGTTACCTACCTCAATTATGACTATATTATATAAGTGTGAAATGAACTTTTCCCCTTTGGTTTGCTGATGTGAGAGGGTAGGATAGGAAATTCTCACAGCTGGCAGACAAAGAATTACTATAGTTGCAAAATGGTTGTGAACACGAATGTTGATTATTTCAATGAAAGAATTTAATTAGGCCTCCTAAAGAACAGGATATTACTGACATCACTGATTGCCAGAATGAGCAAAGTAATACAGCACTTACCATTGCAATATCACTCTCTTAATGACGCCATTATTAGAATTTGGCTGGCATCCTGAAATGTGTACAATAGCTTGGCAATAGTATAATGATTTGGAAATCGCAGATGTAAGGCAACGATGTGAAAGCCAAAGGTTTACTGAAAAGAAGTCCAGATGAAGCATTCTTAGTGCCTCTCAATGGCAAGGATCTGTAAGGACTGACTCTTTCTCATTACTACAACATATAAGATAATTTAAAAAAGAAAAAAAAATCACTGTGTTTTCTTTGTCTCACTTTCCCACAGGCAAGATTTCATTCCTTTTTAGTTTTACCTGTTCCCTGATCATATACTATAGGGTATTCTACGCTATAGTATACCTGTAGACAAGATTTAACAGGTTGTCTGAGAAATTTCTCTTTTAGTTATTGCACTGATATTCTATTAAGTCAAAAAAACCAAGGGACTTCACAGGATCCTGTCATAGGTCTCCTTTTGTACATACAGTTTTCAAATGTGGTGAATTCACTGACCTAAATCAGTTTCTGTGCTGCTCTAAATTGCTGTGCTCATGTGATATCCTTAGCAAAGCCAGATAAGGGAAGATTCCTTTCTCACTCTAGTACCACATCATTCTTCTCCAACACATGTGACAGATAGACTAGAAGAGGACAGACATAGGTGAAATAGCCATAAAATTTGTCACTATTTGTACCTCTGATGGATAATTTTCAGTTTCTCCCTATAGTCCAGTTGTAGTCCCTCTGTAGCATTTTAAAACTGCAATAAAATTTGGTTCATATAATGTGAACAGAGTAGTTCTAACCTTTAAATTCTGCCTGAATTAGAATAGACAAATGTAATCCTAAGCATTTTTATTCTCAATTTGTATAAAACTACGTGTGGGTAGGATACTGAGGATTGAATTAGAAAAGAGATATTCAAATGAATGGCATACAATGGAAGAATGAGGAAGGGATAGCCAATCTATATTTGGAGCTTATAAATTCTCTCCTTATGCTCCTTTTCTGTCTCCTCTGCAATAGAGATGTGGTTTGGTATGCTGGTATTTGAAACAACTGCTTTTAACGGAACCATTTATAGGGCAGATTGAATTTGGGATACTGTGTTAAGAAAAAAAATACTTGAAATAGAATTGCATTTGATATTCACGTGCCGCTAATATTAGTTCTAGTAACTAGGAAATGAGAAATGTTTTGAAATGCTTCTTATGGTATAAATATCCCAAAATACCTTTGTTTGAACTTTACATTGACTAGATCCCAATGATTCTTAAAATTTAATTTCCATCTAATAATAAATTGTGGTGAGTTCTGCCCCAGCCCCTCATTGCTGAATGTACAATAATAGCAGCTAACAAACCTCTTTCAACTCTGTGTGCAGCTCTTTTCAGCTCCAAATCCCTTCGCACATTTTCAGATACTGAGATTACCCAGAATGAGATTCCATTCTTTGCTCTGTTTGAGCCTGCAGCCTCTATTTTAGAAATGGAGCAGATCTGTTCCCTTCATTCCTTTGCCTTACATGTAGCATTTCCATTTGTGGCCAGTCAACAAGGTCTTTGGTCCCCCTCTACCCCATTCTGAATCTGAAATGAGCCACCTACTATATAATTTAGATTAATCTCTTCACAATATTATGGTGTACCTATAGAAAGTTCCTTGCAAAGAATAGAGATATTCAAAGCTTAATTTTTGACTATTTATAAACTATTTGTAAACAATTATCCATTTGTTAGCACTGTAGAGTCAGAACAAAATTTGTCTAATAGTTAGTAATTTCCTAAACTTCACGTAAATAAACTGGTTTTGCTGTCAAAACCAGGTGATGTTCATGCTGAGATGGATGCACATATATGACAGAACTTGAGCCATGATCTCCTTAACCTCTGAAAATGCCTGAAATAATGACTATAAATCTTCATTATTTCTTTTTCCACTGGAAGAAGTGGATAGGAACTGTACATTTTCTTAGATCTGAGAGCAGCTGATACGTTAAGTCCCAGGGGAAAAGCAGATGTCTGTAAGACTGTCAGTATCCAGATAGTTGGCTGCACTGCACTGACAGTGGCTGTTCTGGCATTTGTATCCCCTCAGGTGGGGCTTATGGAGATTTCTCTTTGTGTGACACCTGATGGAGAGGTCTAATCAGTAGTACTGCTCTCACCTATCAAATAAGTGTAACCCTGGAAACTATTTTGATAAGGAACAGCCTCTGAAAACCCCAAAGTCTTATTTAGGTCTTGGGTGACAGTGTTCTGCTCCAAAAAAGTCACATCGTCTTTGGGGTAGGACAAACCCTGGGGTTTTTACTAAGACATAATTGAGTTAGTATTTGAATTATAGTAGCAGCATCTGAAAATACAAAAGGGAAGTGAAAATGTGTCTTGAGCCTAATAATGTAAATAAAGTCTCTAGTAATGCCTTGGATCTTTCTTCCCTTTAGAAAAACATATGGCCTCGAATAATGATATGGCTATTGTTTTAATTTTGTAACCAGGAAATTACCTTGAGTGATCAGCACAATCAATAGTTAAATGCTTCCTTGTAAGAAAATCCCTTGCCACATCAGAGTTGATTTTTTGTGACGGCAATTATTGCTGCTTATACACTGAACTGTAACCAAATTTTTGGTGGTGTTAAATAGGAAAGCCAAGGTAGTATCCAGCTGCTTCACAAGAGTGTAAAACCTGTGTAGCTGTGGTACTAAGAATAATTTTCAGTCCTCTAATCTTTAATGATTATATCAAATACCTTTGTTTACTCCTCGGGGCAGATTTTCCTACTTATATATGGCACTACAGTAGACAACAGGCCAAAATCTTGGTGCTGCCACTACGAGCATCACATCCTGCCTTGTGTAAGTCTTAATCAAGTCTTCAGGTGATTCATTTTCAACTCTTCTTGTCTGGGTTCTGAGGTCTGAATCTGCTTCTAGATGGCTCTCTACTGAAATGTACAGTAACTCTTATGTTATGAATGTGAATGCCTATAAAGTAAAGTGAGAATTTTTTCCAAATGAATAAAGCTATTTATGTTCTAGCTGTAGCTAGATGGATTTTTTTTCTTTTTCTGGAGGATGAGTGACATTTCCTCAGATTTGACAGAGCTTAAAATAAATAAATCTTTATCACACATTTTTTTTTTCTCAGAGTAATATCTCAATGACTGAATGGGGAAAAGAAAATATGATGTGGCTATCATTTGGTGCATCAAAGAGCTGCTGGTTTAAAGCAGCTTTTCTGCAGAAATCTTGTTATATGGCAAGTTTATGACTAGATTTTTATTGAATGAGATTTTGAAACTGGAATGAATGAGCAGTATTACATTCATTTCAAGGAAGGTGCAAGTCTATATTACTCGTGGCTCTGCCTTCTCAGGAGATAAAACATGGTGATGTCACAGCTGCCTGGCCTGGAGGAGGAAATCCAATAACTGACACTTGATCAGAAGTTATCAAATATAAATAACAGATCAGAATCTTATTTTCTGTAAAGAAGATGATATATTTAACTTTTATTATCATGGAATAAATTCTTCTAAACACTACTGCAGTTTGGGCACTATCTAATAGTGCAAATATGATTAAATAAGCACTCAGATATACCCTTTATGAGTGTTTTGCTAGTGGTAACTTATGTTCAGTAATTGACTTGATTTTTCTTTTGCCTTAATTTGCAGAATAGGTCCAGAATTACCTTTTAAGAATATTTAAAAAAATTTATATTCTCTAGTAAAAGTATCTGATAAAGTTTTCAGATGTGTAGGCTTGAACATAACTTAAAATTTGAATGTTTTAAATATCTGAATTTTTAAAATATTTCTACTTTCCTTGTCTCTATTGAATATACATTTTATAAGTTAGTTTAGCAACTCTGAGGATAATCTGTATACTCCTTGCCATGAAAATTAATTTGTAGAATTAGAAGATTTAACATATTCTGTCAAGACCTAATAAATCTTTATTTACATCAGCAGTGTGTAACTTTTCCTTCCTGAGGGCCAATTATGTTATTTCAAAAAGGTCAAAGGGCTAAAAATCAATATTCAAACTGGTTTTCCAGGCTTAATTAGATTAAGTAAGTTTTTGATAAATTTTCTCCCCCAGGCTGCCTTAATGCCTGTCACTGTGATAAGCAGTGCCCTTGCAGGACCACAATTCCTAGGAGAAGCTGTTGAGGTCCTGCAGACAAAGCAAACTCCCCACTGTTCAAGCAATTAGTCAATAGAACTCCCTGAGAAACTGCTGTCAGGGATAAGGGAGCACACTAGAGCTTGTAGGCTTTTAGGTTGCTTTCCAGAGTGCAAGAGCTCTCCATCCCCAGGAATAAGAAATCAGGAATGGAGGGCAAAACTGATGCACTGGACAAACTAAAGGGCAAGAAAAAAAATGCACAGGCAGCGGAATCAGGGACAGGTATCTTGTGAAGAGTACAGGGACACTGCCTGGTTGTGTAGAAGGGGTCAGGAAGGCCAAGGCACAGATGGAGCTGGACTTGGCAAGCGATACACAAAATAATAGCAAGATTTTTTTACAGGCATGTCAGCCCAGAAGACCAACACTATCCTGGCTGTATTGAAATCTGTGTGGCCAGCAGGTAGAGAGAGGTGGTTCTTCCCCTCTACTCTGTTTTGATATGACTTCACTGGGAGCAGAGTTCCAGCTTTGGGGTCCGCAGCACAGGAAAGACATGGACATGGGGTGGGTCCAGCAGAGAGGCACAGTAATTATCAGAGGGCTGGAATAGGTCTCCTATGGAGAAATGCTGAAAGAGTTGGGATTATTCAGCTTGGGGAGCAGAAAGTTCTGGGGTGACCTTATTGAAGCCTTTCAGTACTTAAACAGGTTCTACAAGAAAGATTTGAACAATCTTTTGCAAGGACTGCTGTGATAGGGCAAGGAGTAATGGTTTTAAGCTAATGAGGGCAGATTTAGACTGGCTATAAGGAGGACTTTTTTATGTTGAGGGTGATGAGACGCTGGAACTGGTTGTCCAAAAGGGTGGTAGGTGCTCCACGCCTGGAAACATTCAAGGTCAGATTGGGCAGGACTTTGAGCAACCCAATGAGATGACCCTTCTCACTGCTGGGGTAGGGCTAGGTGACCTTAACACTTCCAGCTCCAAGTATTGTATTATATAATTCTATATTGAAGTTTTCTTCCCAGTACCTGAATTATTAATCAGAAGTTGGTATAACTGGCAATGAATAAATTAAGCAAAAAATCCTCTAGCTGACTCTTTTTGCCCACGACAGGTGTTCAGACTAAGTGCGTATACCAGTTGTCCTGTAGTCTGAAAGATTTACCTAAATCTGATTCAATAATCAAATGGTGTTTGTGGCTTCTTGCTGAAGATAACTGTGTACCAGAAGTGAAAATCAGCAGATGGAATATTTTTCAGATGCAAAAATAATTTTCTGGGGGGAGAGATTTCAATCTGAGTCACAACAATGCTGTGTTGATTTTATGCTTTTTGTAAAGGAACTATGAAACAAATAAACAATATAAAACAACTTAAAAATTAGAAACTGACACAGCTGTAATTTATAACCTATGCAAATTGTCTTTCCCTTAGACCATCTGGTCAGAATTAAGCCAGACAACTACCAAAAACGTCAATAGCAAGCAAAAAAACCCATGACCATGGAGAAATGTAAGTGGCATGGAGTATAATCACTCTACATAGTGGATAAGTCTGTCTTTATTGGAAAGCATGTATCTTTTCTCCTATGAGAAAATTTATACCAGATCAAATCAATGGTGTTATGTGCTTGTTTACATGCATTCTCACCTGCCATCCTAATTTATATTTTCCAATAAACTAATTTTTGTTTCCCAAATTTTAGATCATGAAATTGGAAGATACTAAATCTTCCTGAAAAATATTGCTTTGTCTTCATGCATAATGATCTAGGACAAAGTTCTTTGGAGAGGAGAAGTTATATAAAATATTTGATTCATTTAAGTAATCCTACCAAAGAGCAGTTAATGAGTTAATGCTGCAAATATCTGTCTTGACAAACAAAATTGTAACCTTTTCTAATGAATATGCTTTCTGGCTCCCTGGAAAATGATGCCACAGAGACACTATTTTTGACTTTTATTTTTCTTTTCCCTGTTCCTTAGGACTATGACAGCACTTTATGAATATAAAAGATACAGTTTATGCTTTACTGAGCAGAAACCAGCAATCTCTTCCTGTCTACACCTCTGCATCTACTTTCAATGTGTTTTTCCATGGTGTAGAAACTCATACAGAATTCTTATGCCAATTCAATAGAATTTGACAACCAAGAGTAAGTTTTTTATTTAATAGCCATCATAATCCATTAAGAATTGAATCATGAATGTTATTTCTCTTTATGTACCCATTGGACATGTAGGCATGGAATTGAGAGTACAAATAATTATGACTGTATGCAAAGTACATGCAAGTGACTTTTCCATGTTTCACTTCAAGGGAACGGGAGTCAAGTTCCAGTTTGATCACACAAAAACTTACTTAAAGATGAATGGTAACCAGTGATAGATGGGTGCAAGAGACGTCTGGGGTTATAGGACTTAACCAAGATATCTGAAAAGAATGATCCAAAATACAAAAGAACCTTGCTTGTGTGCAATTGCAAATATAACTACATATTAGCAGATCAATAGCAACTGAGGATAAGAACATGGTTCATAAAGCTCTTTACATCAAATATATAAAATACTACAAATCTGGCTCTCAAGTGACTCTATTGTCAGTAAGAGCAATGTTTTATCCTGAGGTCTCAGACAATGTACTGAACAAAAAATAGTCTGGAAATCTTTAGTTAGCCTGCATAGGGAAGCATTCCATTTCTATTTGTTTCCTAATAATTTGCATGCTGTGCTTAATTTGTGAGAATAGATGGTAGGGATATATATATTTTCTTTTTTTCCCTTCTGTGTTAAGTTGCTACTCTTATTATATAGTAGCAGTACTTGTGAAGGATGAATTTTATACTCCCTTGAAATCAAGTCCTGAAAGTTGTCAGCAGGAAGATGAGAGCTTGTATAATGCAGGAGTTATTTGGAGATTCAGAGCCAAGGTCTCTGGGGTAATCGTGCGTGACATTTCAGATCTGAGATCTGTCTGCATCAATAAGATCTCAGTGCATCTAAGATCTGTCAGAATTCTTATTTCAGTTTCTCTGTCAAAATTTAATCTCTAAAGTCCCTCCTTGATAATTAGGATTATGTGTCAGTCCTGATTAAAGTTCGTAGCAATAGGGTATCAGATTTTTAAAAACAATCATAAAGTGTTATCATAACTGTTGATCAATCATAAGAATTGTTTAGTAAACTATGATAATTCATAATACTTACAGAGAAAAAAGAAGTCTACATTTGAAAAGAAATTATGATAATTTAAGTAATTATTTTATTGATTCCTTCTTGAGGAATAAGTGACATTTAATGTAAGATTATATATAGATTTGTCTACATGGTTTCCTTGGATGTTCACAGTTAGTTTTTGACATATATCACTTAAAAACCTCATGAGAGTTGAAGGATACGTGAACTTAAATGTGAAATGCAGTGTTGCTCAACTAAACCTTTTACTTGTTAGAAATGAGAGTTGAAATACACTTTATGCAAATGTTTACTTAGAAGTTACCTGTAAAAGCCCTCTTTGCTAAGATATGAACTAGCATCTGCCATAGAGGATGTACTCTGGGAAATAAACTTTGCCTGGAGGATTGTGGGTCTAGAGAGAACTGGACTTGTCTGCCCTGAAAGTCCCTGCCCTGTCTCTTCCATTGCAAGTGAGAGCACTGTTCAGGTGTATTCTGTCATGGGCTGATTTCATCCATATTCAACATTGAGAAAAAAGATACTCATGCTCTGAATCCAGAGTCCATAGTGCCACTGTGCAGGTCCAAATTCCTGGACTTTTTAATCTGTTGCAACAGAAAGGGTGAAGAGTTGACGAGCAGGTTGTCTGCAACAATTTATCTCTGAAGGTTTTTAGCACTAGAAATCTAAATGATGTGAAATTCCTTGTTAGTGCTCTCCTCTTGAAACCAAATATTCAGAAGCGTTTTGCATGAAAGATGGGGAAAATATTTGTTTCAAGGAGGCTTTCTTTCAGCTGTTTCTTTCAGCTGCTGAAAGAACGTGAAGTTTAAAAGACCAGAATTAAGTACATAAGTGGATATGTCCCAAGTAGTGCTTGGTGGTTCCCTGAGGCTGACAGAATGTTGGATGGCTCCTGGATGTCACAACAAGTGCTAACTTCTCTGAGGTTTTCCTGTTCACATTCACTGTCCCTTTTGGGCTTCCATGACAAAGTATGAAATGAAACCTGGAGAAAAGATACAAGAACTCTTTCTTATTAATTTTATAAGCTAGAAAGATGAAAGTCAAATGATTCCTATTCAGAATGATGAATGGAACGCCTTATTAATCTATGAACCCAAATATTTTTGGGTTTTTTACCTTCATACTGCTCATACTTCCATTTGTTCTGTTTCTTAGATGTCATCTTAATTTATTTAATACTTTAACCTGCTTATTTCAGGGACTGAATTTGTCCACAGTTTGGAAATCTACCAGAAAATAATGACTATGGGATCTACCAAGTACTACTGCAATGCAAGAAAAGATTGATCAGACTAAGACAAGACAAGACAGGCTTACTCCTGGTCAAGTAAGTTTTCCATGACTCTTTATAGTAATCTTCAATGATGCGTAGCATATTTTAGTCAATACATGGCATTTTGTTATTCAAGCCCCTTGGAAATTGTCCACAACAGTGCAAATATGGATGAAAGAACACTATTCTGCTAATTCCTTTGCTTGTAACAAAGTTAAATATTTACACATAATCCATTAATATTGCAAAGTGTTTTTTAGCCCTGAAAATTATACTCAGCCTTTCTACTGGTTTCACAAGTATTTTTCATCCTTTGCAAACTCATTCACAAGTGGTTTTCCTCTTCTTTTTCAAACATGCATGACATAAAGATTATGCTGTTTGCAGTGACCATTTTAATGTTTGATTACATTAGCATGTTGTGAATTTATGTATTGATAGGAATGTAGAAATTCAGAATTAAAGAGGAAAATTCCTCAAAAATAAAATCTATCAGTACCTCATCTCAAAGTGGCTGACTTATAGAGAAGAAAAAGAGGCTAACATTGTGCTCGTTGTGAGAAGACAGGCTATTAAGACTACATATTAATTTGAAATTTATTTACCAAACATAAATGACATTATATGAAAAATATCTGCACACAAAAAAAGAATTAGTTATTTCCTCCTTATTGCCTGTTTTGCACTTCCACAAAATATATTCTCATCAAGAATTCTCATACAACCTTGTAGCAGAAGACACAATTAATCCTTTAGGCTTTCCATATCGTGCACTTGTTCACTGACCTCATGCAAATGCAGTTGTTTATACTTTATTTTTATAATAATGTATTGAAATAAGGCTTGGTATCATCAGTTGGTATCATCAACTTATCAACAAATAAGTTCCAGGAAACCTTTCAAGTGGTGAGGTGACAAACAAGAAAATAAAAATGGATTGTGCAATTGAAAACATAGTGTGCTCATGGAAGAGTGCATCACCAGCTGCAATGGGATAAGATTAATTGCTATATATGCAGGGAAGGATTTTACACAGAAAGCATTATGGGACATGTGTTCAATATTTAAAATAACATGAAGACTGTTCCATGCAATGATGCTTATGTAATCTATCAAGAGCTAGAAGAAACATTTAAATATTTCTGTTTGCCTTCTTACATTTCAGTATGATGCTACATTTTCCTACTTCCATTACCTACATCTTCTTCCTTTAAACATGGATATGTGTTTAGAGTGAAAGGTTGGAAAAGAAAGTAAAACAGAATTCACATATGTTTCTTGATAAATCTCTAAAGATTTTCTTGGTGCTTTAGAAAGAAATTGTATTGTTGATATGTACAGGAAAGTGCTGTAAGAAGAGTAAGTGCCTTAAGTTGAAATTTTACCGTACTTTTCTGTAATTCCTCTTCCTTTAGAATTTTGTAATTAAAGGAATGTGGATTTTAATGGTTTGAGTTCCTGTTGTTGCTTCTTTGGGAAGATTCAGAGACATGTTTTGTTTAAAGTTCAGATTTCATCTGAACACAAACATAAATATCTAACTTTTCAGAGTTTTAAATTTTATGGTTCTAAATATCAGCATGGGCTTTAGAAGATACAGAGCAGTTAAAAAAAAAGCCCCATGGAGAGGACAAGGGGAATTGAGTACAAATTGCATTGGAAGAGATTTCATCCTGATGTAAGATACATTCACAAGAAATCTTTCACAGCAAGGATGGTCATACACTGAAGCAACTTCCCCAGGGAAGTAGTAGAGTTCCCTCCCTGGGTATTTTCAAGGTGCATTTGGACAGAATGCTAGCTTCTGATTTCAACTCTATTTCTCAGGAAAGGTTGGGCTAAATTATGTTTTAAGATTCCTTCTATCCTGGGACATAGCCTAATCTTCTTCTAGATAAAAGCTCTATGAAAAACTGGTCATTACTGGAGACGGTCCTGGGAGAATTCTGTGGCTGATGATCTCCCAGGAGGGTAAATAAGGACTGTATATCTCTCTCTTGTTTTATGACTGAGGAAGTTAAGATTTAATGACAAATGCAGCAATGCTCCCTTCTTTTTTTCTGTTAGTCCCTCTGCATACATTCAGAAATATGGTTTTAGCAGAATTCAGGAGAGTATTTTATGAATAAGAGTTATTTTAACTTCCTTCAGTTCTTGTATGAGGAGAAAATATCTTAAAAGTTTTTCCCCAAATATCGAGATATTTTCCTCTGAAAGAAGAAACCAAAGCATGATGGAGTGAGATGATAAGATACCTAGTAGCTTTAACATTTGGCATCCCGTTCAGGTGAATTATCTGGCCTTCAAAAGACTCTTGCAAAATCAATGGGAAAATGAAACCCCTACATTTTTCCCAGAAAACTGCAAAGACAGTTGCAAGGTAGCCAATGTGTGAACCATCCAAAATGTTTGTCTAAAGCCAGACGGAAAGACAACTTACAGATATTCAGGTTTCTCAACCTTAATTCTGAGACCAGAACAAATATTTGTAATCCTCTCCATCCCTACTGACTGGCACTCAAAATAAGGGTATAAATTCTGGTATGTGAGAGCAGAGTTTAGCTTAAGTGATTGGACCCTGTGCTTTTCAGATAATTTTTGTTTAAAATATATTGCACAGATTTTTCTTGGGGTGTTTTGATTTGTGGCAGATTGCTGTATCTATTTATATGATTTATTGCCTTCTATGAAATTTTTGAGCTGATTTTTCATCATCTATATGTAAATAAATTGCACTCCCAGAGGTGGAAATTGACCTCCCAGGGTTTACCTAGAAGACATGACCAGATGTACCCTCTTCCAGATGTATCCTCAGATGAGTTGGTTGAATTGTTGAGATTAATGATGCCACACTCTCCAGACAGGATAAGAAGTTTACATTTTAGGATGTATAATGCCTTGTATCCTTCATAAAGTCTTGTGGGTGCTCATCAGCCAAGGAGGGCATCAGTAAGCAAACAGAGCTGCCTCTTGCATCATGCATATAATGATGCATTTTGCTATGAGAATGATCAACAAAGGATTTGAATTTTGAAATATTTCCTCCATTTTTTCTTAACATTTCATACTGTGGCATGAGGAAGTGCCTTTTTTGTACCCTGTAGGCCAATGTGGCCTGACAGAGGTGGTTTTGTGTCAATGGTGAGTGATTGCAATGCTTACTGGGTCATTAATGGTAATATTTTCATTAGAGGGGAGAGTTACAGAGAGTGAGCTGCAGACTGCGATGTTTCACTGAGATATACTAATTTAGATGAAGAAAAGAGCATTTACCTAAGTACAGAGCTTTGAGGAAAAGTGAATCACATAAACAGATACTCTTTAGAGCAAACTTTCTACTCTGTATTATGGCAGTGATTCCAGGTGATGGTCTAATTTAGATGTTCTCCAGAATTTGCTGTGTTTTCTAGCAGTTATGAGCAAGGGAGTTAGGAATGCAATACTATGATGGGCTCGATGATTAGAGATGAACCCTTATGAGTGGTTTGGTTTCCCTGAGATTTCTGTCATATATTGGGAGAATATATGTGGTGCTGGAGAGCACACTGCAGAAAACTCATGGAAGAAAGAGGGTAAGCCTGCATGGGTGGAAGGAAGCACTCAGCATTATAACTGGTTCTGCCACTTCACCACCACCAAGAGACAAAAGACCAGAAGTACTGTGGTGCTAAGCCTAAGTGTTACATCTTGATTCTTTGCTGCCAGGAGCACTTGAGCCTACATGCACAGTATCCTGGTTTAGGGCAAATTTAGGGAGAAAACCTCAGAATGGGGTCCCTTTAGGAAACAGATTCAATCCGTTTCTCCCCCAACTGGTTCGGGGAAATATTTCCTCGGAGAGAAGTGGAGAAAAAAGCTGTTTATATAACAGGCAAAGCACTTCCCAGCACAAAAATGAACAATATTAAGCAGCAGACCCTCTCGCCACTCCGAAGAGATGACAAATCCAGCAGAGTCCCTTCCGTGGGTTGCAGCCCAGCTCGCTCAGGCTGTTCTCAGTCCCTCCAGTCTGGGATAGGTCACAGCCCAGGCCAGGCCTGGTCGGACACAGCTGTGAGCTCCTGGTGCTCCTCTGGGTTTTCCGTCCAGAGCAGGTTCCAACAAATCCAAGAAAGAGGGGAAAAAAACCCCAGAAAACCAGAAAAAAACCACAGTCCAGGGAACTTCTTTACCTCAACTAGACAGAAAACTAACCGAAAGCAGAGGAGAGCTCTCTCCTACTGTCCACTGCAGACAGCACAGTCTGTGTGAAGGGTGCAGGGGAGCAAGTGCAGTCTCTGATAACAAACTGCGCCTCTTCTCTTTCCCTTCACTCCTGGAATCAGTCTTAAATCTGCAGAACTCAATATTCAGCACAACAGAACAGATGACTGGAGATACAAGCATCACAAAGTCACCCCAAGACACACAGCTATACATTAGGCACTCATTCTGTCCAGTAATTTAATGCCCTGGTGCCTTTATACACTGACTCTATCTAGACTGGACAAGAATAGCTGCTGCACTTTTCTGGATGGCCTATTACAGAGCTTGCATGATCTGATTTTAAATACAGTTAATTCAATTCCTTTAAAAGGCAATGACAACAAGTAAAACTCCAGATCTGTCTTTGAATTTCAGTGAGCTGTATGCACCTTGAAAAAAATCTTCTGTCTTGTTGTACGGGTGAAATCTACTTTCCTTGATTAGATTTTTAAGACCCCAAGATCTTGCCCTGAGGATCTTTTTGTGCTCATTCCCTGCCCCTTCTACACCCTAGAACCACTAGATAACAGTGAAGGTACTGAGACCTGTAGTACAGACAAAAGATGAACAGCACTGTCTGGTTAGAATATATGCACCAAAATATTTCCCACTCTGAACATATAACTAGCTTTTAGCATGGAGCATGGCACTGAGCAGAATTAATGTACAGTGTAATTCATCTCTCATACCATTTTTAAGCTCCATTCCTCTATGCCTGTGTGAATAGGAGAATGCTGCCTTCAGGTGTAGGTTCTCTGTTTAGCATTGTTGTGATAAGTATCTGTGGCTGAGAAGCATATGGAATTTGATGTGGAGTAGGAAAGCAGCATTCTGTATGTGCATTAATGATTATGAAAAATACATATATTTTGGAGGGAATATATTCTGAAAGCATCAGATGCCAGACTGACTTTTGTTACTACAAGTTCTTGCATTGTCCCAGTACTGCTGAGTGGATTCTTGTGATCAGCTCTGCAACACTCTTACAAGCAAAAATAAATAAGAATAAAGCAGTTTAGTTTGTAAATTGGAGAAGGACAAATGATACTCTCCTACTATTTCAATCAAATAATTCCCCTTATACTCTGCCATGATTCTCATGCTTTGATGAGATCATTTTATGTTGGGGAGTCAGCTTTAGGGAAGAAGACGTTCTCTTTCCACTGTACTTCTCCATGCACACAAAACTTTATCAGAAAACTTTATGACTACAAGGTCGGAGGAGCTGTTAGGGAACCGGTTTTTGATTTTGTGTTAGTCTCACATTCTTTTTTCATATAGACTTCAGCCCTCATTAGGCCTTTTTTTTTTGCTTCCCAATTGAAGTGTTTTTTTGTCTCATTTTCCCAACAAATCAATCAATCAGGACGCATTCCTATGAATAGAGAATATCCATGGAAGAAAATACTGACCTCTCCCTAGTTCTCCTTAACTGCTTCTTATTAGGCTGTTTCTAACAGATGCTAAACAGAAACTAATAGGGCTAAAATACATTTCTCATATTCTGTTTCTCAATGCTAAAGAATAGAAACTTTTACAGGTATTGGGAGTCGTTATTCACTCTGGTCAAAGAGTGCAGTTGCCTTGCAATGATTACTTGTCTTGTAGAAATATTTGTATTTCCTGCTGTGTTAATTACTGTTACTAGTATGGTTCAGAAGACAGGTAGCAGCTACCACAAAGTGACTTGTTAGCCAGTCAGATTATTATAGGGAGTGAAAGGCAGCCAAATCCTTATAACAGGATTTGTAGCTGTTCCAGAAAACAAAATATTTCAGAAACAAAAATAGACCATTTAGAATCCTGCTTGTTTCACTGCTAACACTGCTGCCTGTTGCGCACAAATATCTGTGCATGGGATCATGGTCAGGGCTGCTCAAGGTAGCTGCATGATGATGAAGAAACACAGGACAAAATAAAAAAAACTTGAGGTTTACTAGTTAACATGGAAAGTGGATTACTCCTCTTATGTAAAAAGAAGTCCCAAATCAAACTTCAAAAAAGGTAGGCCCATTCCTTTTCATTATTTACTACATTTCCTGAGGACCACTCCTTATTTGGGTATTCTGCATGTGTGAATTGTTACCTGTGGCTATTATGCTTGAGCTTCTCCTTCCATGCCAATAGTTCTACTTTCCCCTCTCTTCTTCTGATAGCTAGATACCAAAGAATTCCACCTTGGCAGAGTCCCAATGGGCACTGCTGTCTCTGATAGTTCAGTCTTTGTGGAAGTAGAATAAGACACCTGTCCTCAATGGAGGAAAAATGGTAGATCATGCACCATCTTAGCCCATTTCAATTGAAATTCTTGTTTCAAATTCTTCCCTAAAAAACATCTTAATTTAATCACAAACTCCCATTTCCTCCAGTGATCAGATGAGTGTGTTGAGAATAGTCCAGTATTGCAAGTTATAATGAAATATGCAATAACACAGCATACTTGACTTAAGGTTGAAGTTTTTCAGCAATAAACATTACTTACTTTGTGCAACGAACACCAAGTCCTGGACCTGAGTTGTACGTGGTAACTGTGATTTATTCACCAGCTGTCATACTGTGGGTAGCACCTATTACCATTCTAACCCAGTAAATACTGGGTTAGAACACTTACAGAAGGTACAAAATCAGTAAAGGATCTCCAAGAGGTTATCACCTTGGTTACCCATGCAAGCGTTTTCTGTTTGAAGTAGAAACACAATAATTTAGTTGTACAGCTTAAAAGCAAAACGAAAGGGACAGGTAGTTATCAGCCTGGTGTTTCAGGAATCCTGATTTTCAAACTACGTACAGACACAGCAAAACTTGAAATTTATGCACTCCAGAGAAACACAAATCTAGCCCACCCTTTTTGCTCTGAGTTCCCAAACGTAAGCTAAAAGTACAAATAAACACAATACATATCTCAGCATTAATATCTTTGCAAATGCAGCAATCTTGGTGCTTTGTGCCAAGATGTGTCATTTTAGAGCAGCTAACAGAAAAAGAGCACAAAATGTTTATAGGAAATACCTGTTATTTTCAATTAATTTATTTGCAAATGTGCTACTCAAAGGCTGTATGCTTTTCTCATTATGCTGTCTCCCTACTTTAGATTCTGTACTCTCTGTGACATAGATTTTATCTTGGTACTTTCCAAGGCAATATGTATCTATGTATCACCTCTTCTACTAATAACTCAGTGATCACCCACTGAGACTTTCTTATTTCTGTGATTCATACTCTAGACTTGTGACCAGTTAGTAGCTGGGTTTGAATCATTCTAATTACAGCTCTGTTAGGATATGGAATTTAAGTTCTTGGATGTCTGTGCAGTACTTCGCTTTGGTTTTATGGAGAAATGGGAATGGCAAAACATTTCTTTGCTCAAGTGTAAAGCTAGAGTAAGTTCCAATGTTCCAATGAGTAGAAATACAATTTTTGAAATGTTACATAGCTTAAGAATTTTCTTTTCATAAGAGAGGAAAACCCGCAAAATGTCAGTGATTCCTTATCCAGGAAAGAAAAAAAATCAGATATATATCAGATATATAAAAATACTACTAAGGAAAAAAAGATAAAAACATTTTAGAGTTAGCACTCAAAATAAATAAATAACTGAAGGAAACAGTTAAATTGAAAATGGCGAGGAAAAGTGCTCACAAAAATATGTCAACAACTGCAATAGTGAACTTCAGCTTCTTTATCCAATTTTCATTTATCACTCAACACAAATTTTGGAGACAAAGTTAGGTATCTCTAGAAATGAGCACATATCACAGAATTCAGAAAGAGCTGACAACCTCCAAAAGAAAAGAGGATGTTTACCCTTTAAAAACGCAAAGGAAAATTTTAAGTAGAAAACTTATTTCAAAAATCATGTATTTTGTAAATGAGATTAGTACTGGCAAATATCCATGTCTGTATTCTTGATTCCTTGCTCATTCTCGGTCCTCTATTCACATTCTTTGCCAAGGATTGAGGAAAAAGTTGAATCATAGAAACTTGTCATAGAATGTGTTGAGTTGGAAGGGATCCATTGGGATCATTAAGCCCAACTCCTGGCCTGGCACAGGATACCCAAAGAATAACACCATGTGCCAGAGAGTGTTGTCCAAAAGCTTCTTGAACTCATACAGGCTTGGTGCCATGAGCACTTCTCTGGGGAACCTGTGCCCAACCACCCTCTGGGTGAAAATTTTTTCCTAATAGCTGACCTGAAGCTCTCCTGACTCAGCATCATACCATTTCCTTGAATCGTGTCACTGGTCATGAGAGTGAAGAGATCAGTGTCTGCCCCTCTGCTGCCCCTCATGAGGAAGCTGTACCTGCAGTGAGGTCTCTCCTCAGTCTCCTCCCGGCTGAACAGACCAAGTGACCTCAGCCATTCCTCACATGGCTTCCCCTCAGGGCCTTTCACCATCCTTGTTGCCCTCCTTTGGGTACTGTCTAACAGCTCAATCAATGTCTTTCTTACATTGTGGCACCCAGCACTGCCCCCAGCACTGAGGTGAGGCTGCCCCAGCTCAGAGCACAGCAGGACAATCCCCTCCCTTGCCCAGCTGTCAGTGCTGTGCCTGATGAACCCCAGGACAGGGCTGGCCCTCCTGGCTGCCAGGGCACTGCTGACTCGACTTTCTGTCAACCAGGACCTCCAGGTCCCTTTCCATGACATAGCTTTCCAGTATCTCATTGGGTCTGTCTGTACATCCAGGGTTGCCCTGTCCCAGGTGCCAAATCCAAAACTTTCCCTTGTTAAACTTTGTACAGTTGGAGGTTGCCCATCTTTCTAATTTGTTGAGATCTCTCTGCAGGACCTCCTTGCCTTCCAGGAAGTCAACAGCTCCCCCGAGTTTAGTATTTTCAGCAAACTATGTGAAATCAGGAACAGTGAAATGTTGTGCAAATTACTTTGTGCGCATTTGAGTTTAAAAATACAAATAACAGGAGCAGCAGATGCCAACATATAAATGAGTTCCTCTAACAGTGATTTCAACCAAGTAAAGAAAATATATTCAAAACTGGGCTTGGACAATTTGCATAATTGTGCACATGGAAGACGTAAGTGTCAATAACCATTATTAAATGACTTTGTAATATGATTTTTTAAAATTTCCAAGTGAAGTTTCTACAATTATTAATTGAAGGAAGTTAACTAAACATGACTATTAGAAACAAAACCCACTTTTAAACTGATTTTAAAAGTGAAATAATGATTTTTCTTGTTAAGATTTGCTGGCTTGTCTCTTGTCAACCTTTCCTTGTTATTCCTAGAGGCTATTCTCACATTTCATATTGATCTCCAGAAAAGCTGCGTATACTTTGGTAACAAGACCTGAAGCTCAGAATATAAAACTGGATTGCAAATGAAGATTGCTTTGTGGTGGTTAATTCCTACTAGCAAAATGAATAAAACCATGAGATTCTCTTGTATAAACTGAGCATAAATTATTTGCAACTTGTGATAGTCCTGTTGATTTGAAAATATATTTTGTTCAGTATGCTTCCTTGATTTTGAAATGGGAAGACTCATAAAAACTGAAGACAGGCCCGGAGAAAGGAGCCATGTAAGGTGTTCACATGACCAAATTATCTTTGAGATGCCTGACACAATAGATTGAAATATCCTTCCTTAGAGTGGATCCTATGTCATTTTCCTGAGCTTGTGCATTACAATTATGCAAGTGAGAGTGAATACTGAGACTGGTGATGGGTTTTGTGCTGGGGAGTGCTTTGCCTGTTAAATAAACAGGTTTTTTCCACTTCTCTCCAAGGAAGTATCTTTCCCTGAACCAGTTGGGGGAGGGACTGCTTGAATCTGTTTCCTAGAGGGACCCCATTTCGAGGTTTCCTCCCAAATTTGCCCTAAACCAGGACAGCTGGTCATGAGAGCCCATTCAAATAAATTTGTAAGTGTTCAGATAGGTGAGAACGATAGTAATTGCATTATGTGCAGAGAAACAATCTTGGTAGACACTTAAAAGGAAGTTATTCCTGAAAGCAAGGGAGGACTCAAATGAAACAAGAAGAAACCTGTAAAGAAAAATGCCAGAAAGAAGCCTTAAGGGAAAGCTAGTAAACATGACAGTGTGAGAAGTGATCTAATTTGTATCTGAGATTTGCATGGAAGAGACTTCACAGTTGTGTTAACTTTCCTCAAGATATTTAGTCAGAGAGAAGATTCACGACTCTGTATGGGATCACCAGGGGAGCTAGAGATGCTTGTACAAACCACAAAGATAGGATTTTTCTTACTACTACCTTTATCAGAAGGCTCAGTGGTTGGTTTGAACTGCATACTTACAGTTTGGACAGGTGAATTTGTGTGAGTTGATTGCATTTTAAGCTGAAATACTACATTTGCATTTCCTTAAGAAGAGAAAAAAAAAAAAACAACAACAAAATAAGGAATAGTTTATAAGCTAGTTAAACACTTGTCTTAATAGAGTGCAAGGTAAGAGAAAAGGCTGAAGATTTGGCTTTTGCCTTATTAGAATGCAGGTATTTCTTTTGCCAGGGAATTAAATTAAGAATGCACTAAATCATACTTGTAGCCTGAGAAAATGAAATTGAGAGAGTAGGTTTCTGCATATACAAACCCTACTCATAGCTGTATCCAAGAGAAGGGCCTTCACCTAAGGGCACTCAAAACTGTAAAATTAATGTTTGCCAGAAATGTATAAGCTTTTTGAAAAATATCCTGAAAAAGATGCAAGAACAAAAGATGTATGTATGAAAAACTCTATAGAATCTCTGACAGTATCTTTTAGAATACCTCAGAGATATGAAATTATTATGCTGTTTCAGAAAGAAAAACATTACTTCAGGGGTGGTAAGATTGTTTCCTACCTGCTCAGGGATTAGTCAATGAAGTCAGAGCTGTTTCAGCAACAGCCAGAAGGTCGAATTCTATAAAGAGGAGGAAAATCAGATTTCTCACTGCAGTTGACTGCCAGAATTTTAGCGATAAGGTCCCTTTAGCACATCAAAACCAGCAATATTGGTACTGTTTTGTGGGAATTTCCTTGGCCTTATATGTATATGAAACTAATGAAATATAATCTTATTTTTAAATATGTTGGTAAGAAATAGAACAAATATATGCTTTGCATTACCAAGCTGAAAAAAATAAGGTCCAGTTTGCTTGATATAAAAACATATTAATGGAGACTTTCAAGTACTTCTAAATCTAAAGGCTGATGGAGTATTTTATCATTTAAAAACATATATTTGGTGAAGTATACCTTGCTGCTGGAAATGCATTGTCAAATAATATAGGTTTCTTCCCTATTCATCATGCTTTATTTTTTCACAGAAACATTTTCCTTGTACAGTTGCAAATCATGCAAGAAAGGAAAAAAATTATCAGCGCCTTCTCCTGAAACAAGACTAATTTCTACCTTTCTAGAGAGACAGAGAAAAAAACAATCATTCTTACCTTTCAAAAAACAGCTAAACTTATCCAGAACAAATATTTTGGTGGCTCTTGTATGTGGGCAAGTGCGAAGTCCTGCTGGTCTGAAAAACATAACACCTAGAAATATTTTATTTCAGTCTATGTTTAGGAGCTTCTCCCTGTTCCTCACTCCCCAGCTATGTTTTGTAATGTCGTTTGCCTGTTTACTAAGATATTCACTACAGCTTAGTCAGATGAAAATAATGGCTGTTTTTTCTTCATTCATGCATTTTGTTCAACAGAATGGTTCAGAACTGCTGGCAGTAAGATCAAAGAGATCTTTCACAATATATCTCTCTTGCTTAGCATGTAACAAGCTCACAGCAACTTCTGAAGGTTACCTATTAGGTCTCCCTAATACAAGTACAAGCATGGAGTAAAAGGGTCCTGA
Source organism: Cinclus cinclus (assembly GCF_963662255.1). Lineage (NCBI taxonomy): Eukaryota > Metazoa > Chordata > Aves > Passeriformes > Cinclidae > Cinclus > Cinclus cinclus. The sequence goes on from NC_085046.1 coordinate 27,425,029, forward strand.
GAGTGAGTTTGTTTGGGTTTTTAAAATTATTTTTCTTTCTTAGTTTCTGTTGTGAGAAGGAGCTGCTTACAAAGTTGACAAAATTTGTTATTTCATCAAAAAGAGGGCACGGCTGAAAAATAAGTTTACATTGAGATCTTTTTTCTTTCCCTCTTTGCCCCCTTTTACTTTGCTAGAGCAATACAAAATAGTTTCTGTTTTGTTAAATCTATCCCTGAAGTAATTTGAATTCTCATACATGTTTCTTATCTGATCAGATAATGCCTGAACTATTGTTTACTCTATTAAACTTTTTTCTTTTTTTTTTTCGCAAGTTCTTTATTTTATTTTGGTTTTGTTTAAGAGCTGAAGGCGCAATTTCTGTTGCACTCTAGAGGTACCTCTGCTATCAGCTATATCAAATCTTATTACTGATCTCATTAAACTAATATAACTAGGAAGGCCTGTGTTATATGTAACCTGAGTGTTGATGCTATTGTAAAGGACTATTAAAAATCTTTCAGCTTATGAAGTTGACAGAAGCTCAAGTAGTATCCTAGTATGTAATTTAGCTATTAAATTCCACGAATTTTTATTGTACTGTATCTTGGAAAGCCTTTGCACCTGTATGAAGTGAATGCCAAATGTTGTCATCATGAGGCTCTTTAACAGTGCATTTCTTTGTCTTATTTTGCACTGTATTGTAGCCTAGTACAGCATAAATCTATGTAACTTTTCAGAGTTTTGTTCTTCTAAGTTACAGCATCCACAAAGGATACAGTACAAAAACACATGTGTTTAGCATCATTTTGTTTTGATAATAATAGTTATTTGCTGGCAAGAAAATGTCCATTATCTCTTCCTACTTGGAAATAACAGGACTTATCTGTACTGCATATAAGAGCTCATAAAGTAGTATAAATGTTCAAAGAAGTCCAGAATTCTCATGAAACACAATTTTTTGCCTAGCTCCCAAAGTGCTCCCCACCAGATTGTTAGTTTGTCTAAACTGGCTCTTTACTGTTGAATTTGTAATGAATTTTATTAGTTAAGTTCTGATCTAGGATATGCAAAAAGTTAACAAAAAAAATGTCAAATAGCTTGAAAGTTCCACTGTATGCAATGACAAAATTTATGTGGAAAATTATGATTATGATGTAAAAACTTCAATCTGTATTGATACCTACTCAAAAGCTCTAGGATGAACATCCTTAATGAATGAAAAAAATCACAAAGGATGAGCTGCTGAGCAGGTGGAATTCAGAGGCTGTTTAAGCCTAACTGAGAGAGTCAGCCCTCTGATATCATCCCGGGAGGAGCCTTTGGCTCTCTGCTTGAGCATGTGTACTGATTTTCTGCTGGATTAACTGGGGACTGTAGTGCTGCCTCAAGAATCCTAACAAAAATCTGGGAGCTTTTTGGAGATGCTTAAGTTACTCTGCCACTCTGTTACCTATGTATTTATTATGGTTAAGAAATTCTTCTCAATCATTAGCTCATTTTTTTATTGTTAGTCTTGGGCAAAGGATCTAACCTAATTACTGTTTGCATATGCTGACTCAGAGATTTTTGATAAAATAAATTACTGTGATGGAATTGGCCTAACCTTCTTCTTCTTACTAGTATGTCAAATGATCTTACAGAAAGAGAAGTTACATCTACCTAAGCTATTTTTGTGATAACCCACTTATCCTACTGCAGATCTAACTGCTAATTGCTATTGCAATTCAGAGCAGGGATTCAGTGAAAATCAGAGCATGACCACTGGCTTCAATTAATCTACAGTGACTTAGATCTATGAAATGCCAGGTACAGTATTGACAACTATTAGATATTTAATGCAAGAAATTCTATGGTTCTGCTATATATAAAAATATATATATTTATACAATTGATGTAAAGAATTTTGTAGCTTTTTCATGAACATCCATTATTTCCATCCATTCTTTCTCCTTCTGAAATACTCAAGGAAATGAAAGGCAGCTGGTATTGCAGAATCCTCATGGTACTGTCCAGTTATGAACATCTGGACCTCAAAGTTTTCACAGTAAAGCAAACAAAATGGATATGTTACCTTTAAATCCAACAGCGGGAGAAACACTTTTTAAAAATCATTTAACCTTGGCAAAAGAGATTAAAGATGGGAAGCATCTGCAACTGAAATGTCTGTATTGATTCATCAGGCATGCCCTAATAAAGGGGGAAAAATTGTGCAGCTCAGCATGCCAGTGTTCAGAATTTTGTATTCTTCTAACAGTGACATCTTTGGGAGGTATTTTAAAATCCCTGAGAGGGTGTACTAAACTTACCTCAAAAATACGGGTAATACTGTAGTAGAATAGCAAGAAACTTAGCATTGCAACTGTGTTCTGATAACTCCCCCTCTTTTCTTCAGACATGCTTGATCTACATGATTGTTTTCAGCAACATGCTACATCATGATTTTATTCTTCATTTTTCCTATATGGTGGGTGTAATCTGAAGCATCTTGGCATTCCTCGCAAGGAACCTCAGTCACAAGAAGGAGGGCAGGGGTGAAGGGAGGAAGGATAACTCCTTTTCAAGCTCTGTCTCCCCTGGCAATGTGGATGCAACTGGCTTTGAAGACTTAGACTTCAGCATGAGCACAACAAAAACCCTGCTATGAGTCTTTCAGAGTGAGAGTAACAAACAAGTAATATTTGCCTGGAATAATAATGTTTCTTCTCTTTTTTGATCTTTTTTTTAACAGCACAGATCTGCCTACAAATGGTGAATTTTTTTCTTTTTTTGTATGATAGTAAATTGTAAGGCTAAAATACATAAAAATCATAGCAGAAGATGGCTTTTGATGGGGAAGTTGTCACCAATAAAATAACTGAATAAACTAATCAGCTACCTTATAATAGGCAGAACTGGAGTAAAAACACAAAGGCCCAGAGCCAGAGAGGAAAGAACTGGCTAGATATTTTTTTTCTGAGGCTGATCCAAATATTTGTTGATGGTTACAGGCCAAGACAACATCACTGTTTTAGCACTGGATTAAATTTCAAGATACTGAGTCGTGATAAAGTGCAACTACAGGAATTTTCTGTGTTTTAAAGGGAAAAATAAGAAAGCTATTTAATTTTCATATAGTGGCAGTGTATAAGGATTTTGATCTTCCCTTAGAAACTTTGGTCTCTCCAAAAGCATCTATCAACTACTTGCGATGTCATTACTTTATTTCAATTTAAATTTACTTCAAATGTCTTCCGTTCATTGACAGAGTAGGTTGACAGAGGGTGTGAATAGAGAAATGTTGGCTGAGTTTGAAATAAGTTCAAATATTGGCCAGAGGGTATACTGCTTGTCTCCTGTTTTATGGAGAAACAGTCTCACTGCGTGAGTAATTTAGTTGCACTGTGGATCTTTGACTGATAAGGCTGTTTACCTTCCTCATTCATTTTGATGTCTTTAATCCTGCATCACACAACTCCACAGATCCCAGATTAGTACCAAAAGTCGCTGCTGTGTAATACATTACTATTTCCTGACACCCAAACCAGCTTCATAAACATACTTTGGGACAAACAAGGAGTGTCTGGATATATGATGGAGGTAGGAATGTAGTACTTTTGAAGGGTGATGAAATAAAGCTCCATGAAGTACTGCTTTTTGAAATAAGATTAAGATTCCTGACTGCTCAGAATCATTTGGTAGATCCATTATTTTTTCCAAAGATACTTTTATGGGACCTTAAGTAGTGGCAATATAATTTATTGAAGTACCATTTTTTTTCCCCTAACAGTTAATGGTAGACTAGGAGCATGCACAATTAGAAGTAGCTCATGTGTATCATTATATTGTCTTGTCCATGAAAAACTAATTTAGGTTTACCAAAATCAGTAGCAGGACTTGAACCCAACACTGGAAATTCTTTCAGCATTCCATGAGTTATTCCAATGCCTTTGCTTTACAGAGGAATTGTTAGTAATAACTGCAAGGGAATAATAAAATGTAGAAGAGTCAAGCTACACACAAGGTTGAACATTGCAACAAGAAGACATATATAAAACACTGCTCAGTTTCAGACTGTACTTTTGATCTCTCTGTTGGTAGACTGTTAAGTTTGTATTTTTATATTTCCTTGAAGATGTTTTAGGATTCTTTAATATCTGTTAAATATGCCTGAGTAAATTATATAGGGAACATTATAGCAATTCATTTTGTTCTCTTAAAGTTGCAATGCCTTTGAAGCTTTCCAATCTATTAAATATTTTCATCTTCTTAATTGCAAAACAAGTTAGACCATCAGAGAGATTCTGCTGAGAAAATGAAGCTTTTTTTTTTTGTTTTGACTTCTGTGGAAAATGAAGTACTGCAGCCTAATTTTGGTATCTGGCTTTTTGAAAGAAAGACAAAGCAAAACTTTATCAGTTCTACCAGAAATCCTGGGGTTTTAAATAGTGTCTCACCCATATATCCCGGACAATCCACAATAGTCTTTAACACAGATATTCAGCACAGAATATGACTGATTATTTATGATAGCTTGCATTAACAGAGTACATAAAGACATCCTGTCATAGGCTCTTTGTGAAAAGAATTCACCAATTGCAAAAGGCTATGAAAACCAAAGCCTTGGGGTTTTTTTTTCCAAATTCAGAGTTGTTTATGTTTTGATTAATTTCTAATTGGTATTAGTCTAAACTCCAAGTCTAGATATATTTTTCCATGTCTCTCTATCAGAAACTATCAGCATTCAGTAATCTGTAATTTACAGAGGAACACTGTACAACCTGCATTGAGTGCCATCTTTTGAGAATGAGGACGGCATAAACTCTGATCTCCACGGGGTAAATCTGTAAATCTAGGCACAGTGGTAAACAACTGACATTGCCTGTGTTAGGTACAGTTTTTATGTGTTATTGTGACAGAAACCTTGTGTCCACAGTGGATACTCTGAGTTGCTTGCATGATGTTATATATAATGTTTAGAAAAAAGTGAGGGAACATGGCTGGTTCAAATACATATAGCTGAGTCAGGAATTTATTTCTGTCTGTAGGGTTTTTTGGGGGATATTTCCCATTCATGTAAAATAGACATCTATAGCTCAAACACCTAATTGAACCACAAGAACTAATTTTATCTACTCCTCATAGTCCCCTAATAAAACTAAATTCTATCAAATTTTAAATGCCTAAATGTTAGAAATTTGATGAAAGTTATTAACATAGGCTTCCTCTTTTGTTGTAGGAGAAACCTGCATTGGTGGGCTGTCCATTGAAAGGTGGTCTACATTATCATTTTGAGTCAGTGGTGGAAGCATCTAAAGAGAGATCAGTGTTGTTCAGAAGTAGGCTAGGCTCCTTAATTCTTGTTTATCTAAATAGGTGATCCAGTCAGAGTGTGCTGTCTCTTCCTTTTCTTCCCCCTCTTGCGTGTGCTTTCTGTGGAAACAGCACAATACAGGTACAGACCTTGTCCTGATAAAGGGTTGAGTCACAGATGGGAGGTGCACCCACTCATGTGTGTTGGGTATTGCCAGTCTCCCTTGTCTTTAATACTGTGGTTTAGACTAGATGCCTGCTGTTTAAATCTTTGAAACTTTGTAAGAAGAATATCTTTCTAAACAGCAATCTCTTGGCATCTTTTCCTTTGGGCTGTGGTTGGATTCTGGAGTTAAGTTGTACATTTTTCTCTCTTTGCCTTAGTGTTTGAAGATCTGAGGCTGGCACTTAGATCTCAACATTTAAAAAAAAGCTGATTCAGAACTTTTTATAATCAACTCCACCTTTGGGCTCCTGAAACTGGAAAGCTTCATCTCTGATTCATCTATCTGAAACATTCTATAATAATTTCATCCACTTGCTTATGGTCCTTATTTCTTTAGATTATGCAATGTGAATGTTATGATGTTTATCTCTTGTGTACTTAGCATTTAGATATTTAGGTGTCTGGTGGGTTGATTAAGAATGTTCCAAAAAAACACTTCTCAACTGGACCTCTACCCCCTTCTGAAACAGAAGCTACAAAAGTCCTTCCAAGCCATGGCTTGTAAATTGGAACTGTAGAAATAATAGATCACATCTTTCCTGACCTGAATTTTTTTTTTATATAGTCTATCTGTCAGTCCTTTTCTTTCATGTCCCAGATTTGTGTATGATTACTTCAGTTTTAAAACTCTATCAGTTCCATCAGTTTTAAAATTCCAATAATGAAAGGATATATATTTTCTTTTATCCCCTGTATGCTGAAGAACAACCGTTCTACCATTTTCTTTTCCAACCAAGGAGATCTCTTTTTAACTTTCTCACTCCACAGTTCACAAAACTTTTGTATTTTCTGTTTACTGCTTCCTACATTTCTTCCTAGTTTACGCCATAATTGGTACTCTTTTCATGCTTCATTACACTAGATTTCTTTTCTATTTCCATGCTAATTTCCTGAAATGTCTGACTCTTGATATCCAAGGACCCTACTTTGAGGATGTGTAGGCCTACAGGTGTACTTGTTTTAGCTGCCAAAAATCAAAATATCTCAAGTCTGGAAGGACCCATAAGAATCATCAAGTTGTAAAGGTATGTGCCTAGATGGCAAAAGCAAAGCTTTGATATTGAAAGAATAAATCAAAAATTAATATGCACCTTAAATATGAATATCACAGTTGACAACAATATCTCTATGGGAGATATATAGATATAGATATAGATATAGATATAGATATAGATATATGTGCTAAAAGTAAGTTTGTGGAGAAAGTAGATACTTCATATGGTTTAACATGCATTAATTTAATGAATTTGTGCCTGCAAGATAAAAGTATGATTTGCACTATATTTTATTTTCATCCTATCTGGTAAAAAGTGAGAATTTTTTTCCATCCCTTTCTATAGCCTCATAATTTAACTTATGGTGGAATGCATCTGGGCATTAAGAGTTTTCCTTGCACAATCAGATGAAATTAGAAATAAACCCCAAAATTACTTATATATATATATGTATATTCTATGTCATCATATGACAAAACCATATTAATACTTTTTGCAGGTAGCAGAAAACTGGCCATGCTTATTGCTGGAAGTGGTCTAAACTTGCCTATTAAGGGCAACTCAGAAATTGTGGTTACACGTGGCACCTTGAGGGTTGCAGAGTAAATTCCCTAAACTAGCTTTCCCATCTTACTATGTCATGCATACCTATGTGAAAGCAAAGGAAACTGATCCATTTTCAGCAAATTGGAATGGTTACTTTGAAACAATCAGCTTCTAAAATCAGTAGATGTTTTTATTTATACATTCAAAAAAAGGAAATAAGGATAAAGAAGAAATCTCACACAAATATGGTCTGAGTTCACCTCTCTTTCCCAAAATAATTAAAAAATCAGTTTCAGAACAGCTCTTAAAGAAGAATTCTCATTTCTCTTTCACTAGACTGTAAGATTAAGTATTTGTTTACATTAAAAAGGGAATTAAAAAGTCATATAAAATGCTGCAAAGTGCAGTTCAGTAGCATTTGCATTATTTAACACAGTAGGAGATAGCAACACACAGCACCTAGAGATATATTAAGTCATTTTTATTTACCAGTTATGTAGGAAGTTTTCTCAAATGTGGGTGTGATTGAGACCAGATTTATAGCAGAAGAAAAATAATTCTGAACAGGTGAATCATTATTCTGGGTATACATAAAATCTTATTCAGAGTCCCAAACCAACCTCTTACTTGCTGAATTCCTGTAGGAAGAATTCAAAGTATGTCTGAGAGTGGTGCGAGTGTAAGGGTTTGTGTTTAAATATAAATACCATCTGTCTCTCTTTCCCTCTCTCCCTCTCTCCTTCTCCTTAACCATCCATCCATCCACAAGAACACTTGCATGTATGTATCTCCAAATAGGTTGATGGCCAAGCATTGAACTTCAGTGTGCATTTGTGTGAAATCAGTCATCATGTGAATGTATATAGTCTAAGGAATTTCTGTGTGTGGAAGAGCCAAGACCTGTTTTCTAAAAGGATGTTTCTGTAGTGTTGAACAGTTGTTAATGTGTCCTGGGAGTCACAATACACCTACTCTTTTCACTCCTGGGATCAACCTTGCTTCAAGGTAGGCAGCTGATTACACGTCACTTTATCTACTCCATACTTCCTCCAACAGCTTTCCAAAATACACCCATGTGGAACCGAGGATGTGATGAAATAGGAAGTCATGCTGAGCTAGTGACCAACTGTTGAGCTGTCTTCTGCTGAATGTAGCAGGCATCCTCAGTAATAAAGTCCTAGGATAATTAATATTCGCATTAAAAGTGAAAATCAGCAACTGGTATGAAACAGCTCAACAGGGAGATAAATTTTCAAGTGCTGTTAATTTGAGAATCCAGTTAATGAAAAAGACTAAGCATACAAGGAATTTCAGAAGGATGATGACAACCTTTGTTCTTACTATGGTTACATTACGTACTCGATTGTGTGTTATGTGATTATATTTTGAAACACTAGCATTAAAATGTCTGCCAAGAAGACTTCTATCTCAATGCAGGATCTTAATTCTGAAAGTATTTGTGAAAAATACTAGAATGTTACACCACTGTTTTTAATACATATATAATAAATACTCAGCTAAGTTAATATTCCATACATTTATGTTTACAGGACCTAGAAATTGCATCAAATTTCTGTAACTTTTTCCCTCATACAAATCTCATCTTGTTGATTTTTGAAAGTACATATTTTTTTACCATCATAACCGTACTGAGTTAAAACCCTTCAAACCCCTCTTATTTTATATGTCTTAAAAATGAATCATAAGTATCTGTTTTCCTATAATTTGATTACTAATTTTTTTCTGTGGTGCAAACTGATCCATGCAAAAATTCTTTGTACCTTCTCTCTAGCTGTGCCATTTTAAGGAATAATGTCCCTTATATTTGCACAGAAAGTTTGTGGCAATTACAGCATATTATTCCACAGAAAAACAAAACTAAAAAATAGTGGACATAGTCTTTAGTCTTGCAATAAAATTTAATACCTAAAAGTATAAATTGCATTATCTGTATGACTAGCTGACTTTGCTCTGGTTAGCATCTAATTGCATCTCAGATCCCTAATGACACGGGCTCTTTTTCACCCTGTATCAATAGTAACAGTAAGACATACTTCTCCTGATCGTGTACCTAATTAAAATTTAGTTCTGTGAGGAAGATTACACAGTGGAGTTCATTTTCTGCATTTTGCTGATGATCTTGAGCTATGTTCCAGTGGTTTAATATGCTCAGATCTCTACAAAGGATCGAAGCTTCTCATTCTGTTACACCGCAGAGAAAGAAAAAGATAAACTTTTTTTTGTAAACAACTCTTTCCTTTCTCCATATAATTCTATATTGCTATATAGAACTGTATTCCTATATGGTTAACATGGATTTGAAATTTCTTACTGAGTAGAAACATGGCCTCTGAATCCTAAACCACTGCTTTGTGCATGTCTGGGATTCACCCATAGTGTTGTTTCTTCATTTGCAGTACTCTGCTGAATGAAATCTGTTGATTGTGCACAAGGGACACACTCAGGAGTCACAGGGAATTATAAGAGGCCAGGCATTCTCTGAGTGGATTCTGGTACACACACTTGTCACGTGATGGAGAATTTTAAAGTTAAAAAGGGTTTGTGAAACTCTAAAAGAGTGAGTGCACAGTCTGAATCAAACAATACTGCCTTAATTTTTTGGTAGATACTCCACACAAATCTAGTGAATAACTGTACTGTTGTATTATTCCTTTGGAGAAGATCAGACCCTGAGTTATCTAATTTGCTAGCTGAGCTTTAGTTATAAATCAATATCTATCTAGGCAATACTGAATGTATTTTATTTAGACAGAAACATTCACAAAACTGTTGGACTGTTAAAGCTGTGAATAGCTTAACGTGTTCATAAGATAAAGGCAGCCCTCTTGATTATGTTTCAATTAATGTCCCCCTGAAGTTCATTTTTCTTAATTTTATCATTCCGGCATGCATTAAATTGATACAATTGATAGCGTGGGTTAGAGTCAGCACTCTATAATTTCTCTCAAATGATGTCAGATGCTTGAAATTCAGCACATCATGATTGCAATGTGTGTGCTTACAAACAGCAGTCAGCAGATATCTGTATTTGTTTCAAAGAATCAAAGAAAAAATTCTTCAAATCACAAACTTCACTAAAGGAGATTCAGCCTATAGAAAGGAAAGTATTTGTGTGGATTGTTTCCTTAAAGTCATGTGATAGGAAACTATAAAATGAACATACCTTGCTAAAATAATTAAATGAGGGAGCAAGGGTCTCACACACCACCTGACATTCTTAATATTAAAATGAACTTCTGCTAGAAGGTAGAAATTACAATATTATACCTGATTTTTTTTGAAAAACAGTACAATAATTTGCAAAAGCTGTGAAGTGTTAAAATCTGTAGCATTTTTTTAATTTCACTGCAAAACCATGGAATATCAAAAGCCCTGTCGGCACATAAACTTTGCAGAACTACAAGAGGAGGAAAAAAAAAAGAAAGAAAAACAGAGGTTTAGGCTGGGATTTAAAAAGTGGGAGTTTTGACAAGAATAATTTTAATATCAAATTAACAACCCTTGCTCAATCACTGTTTTCCATTCAAAGAATATCAAATTCACTTATTTTACCCTGTTCTTCCTATTAATTTAATTTGTTTTATGGTTATAATGTCTTGAAAGCAGTTAAAAAACAAAAAGTGCAGTTGTGTCTTTCTGTTGGAGAGAGCAATTACAACTCTGAGTGTATGAAAAAATGTAGGAGAACCTGGCTCACCCTTGAAATAATTTAAATTTTACTGTTAATATATTAACTCATAGGATAAACAGCTATATGAAATAAAGTGCTCACTGAAGTATTCCGATAAAAATCTCAAGTATCATTTATTCCAAAAAGTGACTAGAGTCCTGCCAGCATTTCCTTAAATTTTCTTGTAGTATAGCAAGTGCTAAGGTTTTTTTTTTTTTTTTTGCTTCAGAAATATTAGTTTATATTCCTGTGCCTGGAAAAAAGACAAAATTTCTTTCAGCTGACTTGTTTCTTGTGACTATTGCTATTTCTGGGATATTTTTAACCTAAATATTATACACACTGCTGCTTTGTTCCTCAATGAAAAAATTGAGGTCTGCATTTATTTCTCATGCCAGTGGGAAAGCCATACTTTCTCAGTGGATTATCATAAATGCACTCTAAACTGCTCTAATGCTTAATCCAAAGAGTACCTGGATATTTTCCATCATTATAAACAGCACAGATGCCCATATTTAGAGAAGTGCAGTTCTCATATTTAAAGCATTTTTGGCATCTTCTACTGCAAGATGCTCTTTTATTCAATTAAAGCATAGGCAGGTTTAAAATGAGGTTTAAAATGGGCTTTGCAACTTTTCTATTTCAGAAAAAAAATAAATGTGATTAACTTTGGTTTGCTAACAGGCTTTTGGTCAATTTTCTTTTAAAATACTGATTTGTTGAGAAATTATTCTGCTTTGATTTCAAGCAAGGAAATAAGTTTCACTTTGCTTAGTTTGTTAGAATTTTCATTATACAGAACAAAAAATGCATTCTGTTCTTGGAAAAATTAAGCTACAGGCACATTATGGTGGGAATCCTGAATTATCCTAAGGACTAGTGCTTTTGCACACAGTTGCCAATAAGAATATTTGTTGTTGTTGTTATTAATTTCATGGGTATAATATCCCTTTGTCTTCCTTGTGATGTAATCCCATTGTAACTATGGAAAACCCTCACTGAAAGTAGTAGCTCTGACTTTATAAGTGTGTTTGAATAGTAGGCTATTCCAACATTCCAAAATTAAATGTACACAAAATATTGGGTAGCTGCCCTGATAAATACAGTTCACCTACACAATAAATAGGCAGACTCCTGAAATAACTTATGGTCACATAAATAAAACATTTTATTTTAATACAGGCCCAGTTGTCTTTATTAACCAGTTTACTAGTGTTTAAATGTCTGATATATCAAAAGAAATTACTTGCACTCAAACTTGGGGTTATGTCTTATTTAATTCATACATAACATATATTATAATTAATATTACAGAATTACATTTGCATAATATATAGAATTTCATGCTTCATTATTCCCATGTTAAATGCTGTTGCATGTATAATGTGTGCTTATGTGTCTCAGTGCCATATGAAAAGTAGCTCAATTGTAGTAACTAGTTGGTAGAAGCAAACTTACAAATTTTCCTTCAATTTTGTGAAGTTTTTTTTAAAGTAGTAGTAGTTGTTATGCTAGAATTTTAGACAATTTAGTCTGTCTGAGTGGGATGCATAATGTACTTTTAGAAAAAACATACTTTCAAAGCTTTTGTTTCTGAATTTGGGAATAAGAAGGAGCTCCCGTCATTCTGTCTACAATTTCTGTAGGAAATGAGTAGTGGCCAGACAGGCTGTTACTTGATAGGACAGGTCATCAGCTCACCTAGCTCTGCTGTCATGTGCATTGCTAAAGTAATTACCCCAGCTGAGGATCCAGCCCTTCTGAATGGATGAAAGGAAAGAGACACAGCTGGATCTAACCTTTTTATCAAAGAAAATACTAACAGTATGTTCAAGTAGAGTATAGGGTCATCAGAGAGTAAGTAGTTTTGTTTCACTGCAGAATAATATATATGGTTTAATCTAAGTTATTTATGCCAAACTATTTTCTTTAAGCCTTTGCAATTACCATTTAACAAGGGATTATACTATCATTGTTTCTAGATTTTCCCATAAATTTTACTCTATCTTCCTTCTTTTTTCCTTTATTTTCTGCTTAGAGCATCTTCTTTTGCTGTGCCCTGACCCTTTAAACAATGCCTGCATGAAGTGGGTTGGTTGTGTTCTGTGTGGTCTTATTGAAGTCACTGAATGGAAAAGATATGGTTATGGATAGGGCATTTTCTCAGCTAGGAGACTAAGAATGTGCAACTCATAGAGTCACAGAATGGTTTGGGTTGGAAGGGACTTTAAAGATCATCTAGTTCTAATTCCTTTGCCATTGCAAGGACACCTTCAACTAGACCTGGTTGCTCAAACCCCTATCCAGCGTGGCCTTGAACACTTCCAGGGACAGGATATCCACAAATTTTCTGGACAACTTGTTTCTGTGTCTATGATCTCAATAAATAATTTCATATTAATATCTAAATTTCTCCTAATGCACCAAAATCCCTCCTCTTTTAATTTAAAACCTTTTCCCCTTGTCCTATTGCAATATTCCTGTGTAGAGTGTCATTACTCTTTTTCTCCATTGTAAGTGCCCTCTATGTACTGAAGGGCCTCAGCAATGTCTCCTGGGAGCCTTCTGTTTTGAGATTGAAGAACTCCAATTCTCTCAGCCTGTCCCCACTACAGAGGTGCTCCGTCCCTCTCTGTGGCACTCCTCTAGACTCACTCCAACAGATCCACATAATTTTTATGTAGGGGACCTCACAGGTAGATACAGAACTCCAGGTGATCTCCCACAAGGGCAAAGTAGAAGGGCAGAATCACCTCTATTGACCTGCTGGCCATGCTGCTCTTGATGCAGTCCAAGATGAGCTTGGCATTCTGTGCTGTGAGCACATGCTGTTGGCTCATGTCCACCTTTTTTTGTCCATCAGAACCCCTTCTCCCCAGGGCTGCTGTCATTCAGCTCTTCTCCCAGTCTGTTCTCATGTTTGAGATTGCCCTGACCCAGGTGCAGGACTTTTCACTCAGCTTTATTGAACTTCATGAGAGGTTATATTTCTCTCTTTCATGGAAAGTCACTGGAAGCCTCACCCAACTGCCATGACTTTTCAAATATGATGGACAATGACCTAACGAAAATCAGCCAGTTCCTTTAGCACCCTGATGCCTGTCATCAGGCCCACATACTTGTGCCAATTCAGTTTTATCAGGTGGTCCTGAACCTTTTTCTTACAGTGGGCTGTATTTGCCCCACTCCAGCCTAGAGTTTTGGGGATAAGATATACCACACGTGCAGGAGTGCTTGAATATTTCTAGGGCTTTGGAAAAGAGCAGAAGTCCAAGTGTCCAAGTAATTGGACCAGCTGGATGTACAAGCTCATAATTTAGACTTAGGTCCACTAGCATTGTGTTTTCACACAATGAAAGCAAAAATAGCATTGCATTGCATTGCATTGACAGACTTTGAAGAGACTAGCTGGGCTCTTCTTCAACGTGTGCTAACGAATAATAAGACAACCATTGACAGCTGAATTAATTGAATTCATTCATCATCAACAGACCTATAACAAGTCTGTGATAAAACATTTCAAGGATACTAGGCCTCATATAAAACCTGGAGAGAAATTTTACATTATATGTATCCTTTTTTTCTTCTCTGCTCTTATATGGATTTGAGGAAACTGTAAGAGAAGTATTTGGTTTAGGACTGGTGTGGTTAGATCTGATCTTTGGTCCTGCTTTGTGAATAATAAAGTGGTAGAAGACTTGCTTGCTTGCTTGCTTGCTTTCTCGCTTGCTTCAGATTACAACTCAGTTGATAAAATTAGTAGTTTTTTGTCAGTTTTCCTATGTTCAATTTCAAATCACACTAATGAATCATAGTTTTATTTCAAGATCATAAAACACACAATTCAAGGCTTTTGCTGTTGTATATTTTTGGATTGAACTAACCATAAATAAATGTATTTGGTTTTTACACCTCAAGTGCTGAAGAGTCCTCTTCTGCTCCCAGGCTCTTGCTGTTGCGTTAATCATAGAAGTATCATAATAATCATGTACTTTACTTCTTCCTGCAAAAATAATGTTTGGAGCAATAGCTAATCATTCTGATTGAGGGCATCCCAGATAACTACACACTCACTTGATTTATGTGCCTCTTATCCCACTCTAGTTTAGCCTAATGACTGTGGAGACAGGCAGGCCAAGACCTTCCTCTAGCCAAAGACAGATTTTTCAGGACGCCTAAGGTATTCGCTCCAGCCACAACCATGTTTAAAGAGACATTTTGTTTTTCAGAGCTCACCTCCCTCGAGTTGGTCACCCAGGTGCACAGGAGACTAGTGAGTGAGGAGGATGAAAAGTTAGTCTGTAGAAAAGGCTGTGGAAAGGTGGCCCACCATTTCTTCTAGCAGCTTGGACAGCACTTGCTTAGTGGCTTGGAACATGATGAAGAACTCAATCAAAAGTGTGACTTGAGGTCTCTGATAATGACAGAAAAAACAGTGTGGACTAGAGCTGAATAATAACAGTACTGAGCAAATAGTAGTGAGAGCTTGACTGTATTTATTTCTTCAGTTATTCAATTTTGGCTGTGACTGGAGTAAAGGTTTCCATGTACAGTAGAAGTGATCTCGGTACTAGCTATCGAAATTCTTTGGCCAATAGAAGGACACTTATAAACAGGCATATTAGATTTGTGTGCTGAAGAGTGCCAGCACATGCCATTGGATTTGGGAGATAATGCTTAGTGTTGTCTAGGTCTTGTTGACTGGGTGTACTTGATACAGAAGAAGTTGATGAGTTTTTGGTGCTAAGAGAGGCCAAAAAAAAAAAGGGGGGGGGTGAGTTTGGAGAAGGTGCAGGTGGGGAAAAATAGAATGGTGAAATGCAAAACATTTGAAATATTTTGGTTTTGTGGAAGTATACTTAGTTCTTTTTAATGAACATGCATTTTTACACAAATGTGTGTGTATATTTGGTTTGCCTCAACTGATTTAAAGACAGAATTGGACTTTGAACCTGGAATGTGAGTAATCTGTGGTCCAGTAATCTGCTTAGCATTCAATAGGTTGCCCAGATCTTTCAGGCAGCAATGAAGTTTTCTCAAGGGTTGCATTTGTCTGAAAGTAAAAAGCAAAAGAATTCTGATACAAAACCTCACTTGCATTCATTAGAATTGTGGTCTCTGAATTCCACTCAGGATCTCAGGATATGATGTTCCTTTGTCTCTTCATCGAACAATTATTTTCATTTGGACTCCTCTTCAATTACTATTTGTTTTTTTAATAGAAACACAACCAAATGAGAGCATCTGTGTAACTGATATCACTTCTGATTTTGAATTCTGCTAAGTATTCTTCTTACTGCACTTCACCTGAAAACACTAAAAACATAAACCTCAAAATGTTTGCTATCATATGATTAATGCCCACTCTGCTTCTTGACATTTTTCTTAAAAAATCAAACTTCAAGTTATTTTTTTCTTTAGAATGTTAAGTAACTGTTCTTGAACCTGTTCCAGACCTGAAGGGCTATTCTTAGGAATGTGTTCAATATTTACTTGAGTAAGATCTTAACCTTGGCTCTTTTTAAAAATACTTTTTCATGTCTTCATTCCAAAGAAAATAAGTCAGTGTCATATACACAAAGGCTCGTTATATAAACCATTTTGGCCAGGTGAGCCAAATGATCTTTTGGAGAGAAATGAGAATCTGAAATATTTGTTTGAAGTTTGTTTTCATACTGAAAAGAAAGGTCACAGAAAGCAGGAGCAAGGTCAGTTTCTGTTGTTAATTTTCAAACATGGTTTTCAGCACAAGGAGGAACTGTAATAAGAATAAATGACCTGAATTCAGAGGAAAACATATGTGTGCACTGCCCAGGTACTTCAGGTGGTATTGTGACTCTATGCCTAACTGATGACTTGAGATCACAAACCATTTGAAGATAAACATTTATTATTCCGTACTAGAAACATATTTTTGCTGAAGAAAACAGCACTGTTAAGTCTAGTATATATTAGTAATCTTTTCCTTTCAGTGTTTCTCAGAATTCTGTCTGAGTGTACTAATATGTAGGAGTGGAGAAATGGGTCTTCTGTGCAATATGCTACAGGACAAAAAAGTTTTGCATATACATAGTGAGAGACTGTGTCCCAAAGAGAGTCAGACAAAGCAAAGGACTTCTATGTAAAGAACTGTGAACTGTGAAGTAGAGGAATTCTGTCACTTTGAAAATAACAGCTAAATGTAATATGTTTTACTAAGTGCTTCACTTTTCAATTGTTAAGACCATGACAGAAGCAGACTTGTCATCCATTTGAATCCCAGTACAGTAAAATGACATTCGAACAAGATTTCCTAAACCAAGACACCAGGTTATATAAAAACTCACACGGTGAAAATTATTTTAGTGTCTAGAAACCCTCATCTGATATATGACAGTATGTACCATATAATCTCTGTTATCCATGAGCTGCTTAAATGAGGTCTAGATTGTAAGAGCAGAAAAAGCTATGCTGGCTCCAGGCAGAGACAGGTTAAGTTTTGGCAGCCTTATTAATTTAGACATAGCCCTTCATAGAAGGCGCTACATTTTTCCAGGACCAGAAATCTACTTTATTGGAATTGCACAGCATAAAGCTGAAACTTATCAAGTCCTATGAGGTTTAAGTTAGCAGCTTAAACATTTCTGAATCATGCTACCAGGGCTAGAAATGCTGTGGAGGATAAGGGAATATCCCTGTGTCACTTCATTTGAAGACTATTTGGATTTAGCATGGACTTATCTGTGTGCTCTAGTTATCCCTGCATTACCTTTTACCATTCTGGGAAATTAGTGCGGATATGCAAAACTAGGCACAGTTATTTGGGGCTGCACCTGAGCCAAGATCTGCTTCAGACCAAGAAGAAGTTGGAAGGATGTGCTGATGTTTTCTTTACAATAACTTTCTAAAATGTAGACATGAGAAGTGAATTACAAGACTGTGAGAAGTGAAATCTGAATATTTTTGTTGCTACTCGACACAGAATAAGACTAGCTATAAGGAATAATCTATGCTATACCCCTTATATACAGTAGGTATTTACTGACATTTGCTTTAATAGCTTACAGGATCCAGGGGTATATGAATAATAGTAGAACTGAAAATACAAAGAGCAGTCTTTTAATGAAAGCTTTCAGGTGCACAGGTAGTCCCTATGCACATGCGCAGCATCGAATTGTCACATTTTTAATAAGTTTAACTAATTACTATATCGAGCAGGTACATCCAATAGGAGACTGGTTGCCCTGCTAATCCACCCTTGGGCCTGCCCTTTGGAGTCCCTCCAAGGGTTCTTGCCCTTAATTTTGTTTTGTCTCCCAGGTGCTGATGGAAAACAGGATGTCCTTGTTAGAAATTATTTTCCTTGAAAATAAGACTAAACAGGATATGTGAGAAGGGGAACTACTGTTCTAAAGTGAGCTAAAAAATATACAGCTATATATGTTAAAATCTACAAAGCTAAAAATATGTAAAAAAGCTAAAGTTCCTTAGGCACGAGTGTTTCCTATTGGGTAAAGGAACTGAGCAGCAAGAGTTAGCAGAGTTAAGATATTGCAGAAACTACCTGCATATCTGCTTTAAGGTACTTTCAGGCATAGATTCATTGTTTTTTCCAGGAGTAAATTGCCTTGAATTGCTTTGGATGGACAAATAGGGCAATTTAAAATTCGCATGAATGTTTCCGTCTGGACAAAAATTCCCTATTTCTCAAGCCATTTTTCAGTTTCTCACAGGGTAAGAGCATCTGTCCTACAAACATATGTTAAGACATTTTGGGTTCTTTCATCACTAATCCATAAAAATATCCTCACATTCCATCTGGAAAATAATTTACATTCCTTTTTATATTTAAAGCTGAATTAGAAATCATTAGAGGAAGAGAATTTGGGTGGCTGCTGCTGCAAAAAACCCAAAAACCAAATCAATGACAGTGTAATTATTCATAAGTACAGTTTATTATTCAGCCAGCTGCATGCATAGCACATCACTGCCATTAAAAGCTGTGAAAAAAAATACTTGATTTTCCTCAATACTTGTAGCTCAAACTATTTTTGATAAATCAGTGAAATGTGCCTCTCTTGTGTGATGATTTGAGATCTTAAAAGGAAAGTGGAATTTTATTGGCACCATAAAGTCATACTGCATTAAAAATGGGTTTATTTGGCTTCATGATAGAAAAACAAATGTATTAGTCATTATGGGAAAAAGTACTGTTTATTTATAATTGCACCTGTTCTTGCATGAAAGGAAATAGAGTTTGAACCATGCTTTCCTGGAATTGTTGTCTGACTGGTACACTTGTTCACTAAATCTGATACATTTGCCCTACCTTTCAAGAGAAGTTTTATTTCTTCTGCTTTATTTATTTATTTTTTAAATGCCTGGCATGTTGCTCTTTAGTATCCTAGCTATGTTTCCTGAGTGTCTTCTGAGGATGCCTTTCATGCCTGGACAGTAGCATCCAGTGTCTCCAAATTAGCATTCCTTGATGAAGTTGACATAATAGTCAAATGCATGTGATTGAGGGCCAAGTTGGAAGTAAAGAATACAGTATTCTTCAAATTATAGGAGCTGCTTGAGAAGCCTTTTTTAGGTTCTTTGCCCTCCTTAGACTATTTTGCTTGCTGTAATCTGAAGGTTTTCAAATCAGCCTTATAATTTCCACCATCTATAAGAATTGCACCTTTACTGTACTGCCCTTCTTTCGCTCAGCCAGAGGGCTTCAGTTGTAAAAGCTTTCAGGAAATAGTAGAAAACTTCATGATTTATGTTTCACCAATCAAATAAAAGAAATTGGAATTCACTTGTAAACCCTTTTTAAGCTCAGATCCTTTAATACATTTATCTCCAAATGGGGGAATTGCTCATTTCCATGCAGACTTCAACAAATACCATTAAAAAGGACAGATATTTTAAAAAGTGGGGTTTTTTTCTGTATAAGTGGTAGGGAAAAAAACACTTTCAAGCATTTTAACAAATCAAATAAACTTTTAATGGCTCTAAAACATAGCTTCAATTCATCCAATGAGCAAAAAGCCTGGAAAATGAAATGTCTCACCTATGGAAAATTCCTAACACTTAGATTCCTTTTCTGATTTTTCACTCCAAGTGAAAGCAAAAGTTCATATTTGTAAAATTACTTGTTGCAAGCATTTCAAGTTGTACTTGTTCATTATTTCAGCCTGAAAATCTGGATCAATAGAAAAAAATAATTTAGCTGGAAAATTGAGTATTTTTAGTTGTGATAAAAAATAAAAACAAAAAAATTTTCTTTATGTACCTTTTCTTTATGGATTTTAAATTTTTCTTCCCTCTCTATAGAATCCCATAGATTCTGTACAAGGCTATGAGCTTATACTTTAGCAAGAAAATATGAACAAATGTAATAAAACCAAAGAAAAATGTGAGGAAGAGGAGAACTGAGTACAGTGAATGTTAAAAAGGCAAAATATATTTTAAACATTATTGCTTGAAAGGACCAAGGCTGAAATTTAGCAACCAGATGAAATAGCGTCGTAAAGGTCTGAGACTCAGACCTTACTAAGCTAATTAAATTATTGTGCAACAGAATGGAACATTTTTCTCATATCTGGCAATATTAGGGGAAGGATGGCTACAAGAAAACAGGTCTGGTTGCTGTTCCAAAATAAACCACTTTCAAGCACAAGGTCTAAGAATTTTTAAGAACAGATGGGAGCCTTAGGAAGGGAGAGGGAACCTCAGGAGAAAAGTTATCTATGCTGCAGATGTTATGAAATTGTCTACAGTAGAAAAGTTGTCTGCTAACATGGCTCTGCAAAGAGGAGGTGTTGATCAGATAAGAGCTGGGCAAACATTTTTGGAAGCTCAGAGCAGAAGCAGGTTGTGCAGTGCCTTAGACATACCCTTGAATATTACAGGGCCTTTGATGAGTAGTGTAAAATCCTGGCTAGAATGTTCATCATAGTGCCTCAGGAGGCCACAGGAATGGGTTTTATATTTACACAGGGCTTCCTTCTGTCGTAGTTTATGGCAAGTTTTGATGCCCTTCACTTGCACAACTAACACCATACCTACCCTTCCTTTAAAATACACATTAAGTCAAATTTCAATAAAGAAGACATACAAGTGTGGGTGAACAGATAGATCCATGCCCTGTTGCAGATCCAGGTTTAGGCTAAGATCATGTTAATGTATCTGGCATACTAATTTCAGTGATTTAAGAAAATTTTCGAGCTGGTAGAAATGATCTCCCTGTCATACGGAACAATCCCATGTCTGCTTCTCAGTGGCTTTCACATGCTCTGAAGAGAACGGATTGCTTTCTTATATCTGCAATATATCCTAGAGTTTATTCCTTGCCTTTGAATAGCTGAGGAGATCAAAACTGGTTAACTCATTATATAGGGTGTTATTAGTGCAGTATGACCTCACATGAAGATGAATTATTTTTATGAAAAAGCTTTAATTTTTTAAAATCAGATATGATGAGAAAATTTTTGTTCTCTCTCAACATAAATCAGTGCATTTATGTACACTACATATCTTTCCCAGATGCTTAATGAAAGTAAGTTCATTTTGGGAATTTAAAATTAATGTTAACTATTTTTTCAGAGCTTTCATTTTATTTAAGCATTTTTAGATTTAAGACATAATAATATGCTTTGATGTTTCTTATCACTAACATCTATGGATAGGCAAATCAATAGCAGATTGGGAAGTGCTTTGTGGAAGAAAATTACTTCATATGAATGAAAATGCCTGTCTTCTTGATAGTTTGGTTTGATTTAAGGGGTTTTCATCAAATGGATTAAAAAATAGAAATCATTGTAAAAGCGTTAAGATTAAAAATTCCATGCAATGGTTACTTCCCAAGTTGTGTACTTGGGAAATTGTGGTATCACCAGAAATTGCCAAAAATCTGTAATTTTGGGGAAAAAATGTAAAAGCCATTTTTAAAAGTATGTTCAGGTTAAGCTGAACTAGAACATACACTGGTATTAAGTCCTGCTTGAAATGAGGCTAAAAGATATCGTTCTGGGAGAAACGTTCTTGTGAGTAAAGTTGCAAAAAATCATAATTTGCTAACACAAAACCAAGATGGCTTTACTAATGATGGAGTCCTTGGACTACACCCCAGAAGAGTTGAACTCTGCTCTTGGCTTGCACACTGGCCTACCAGGTGAGTTAAGGGAATCTCCTTGACTTCAGTCAATATGACCATTAGTGATCCTATTTCCTTTGAAATAGATTTTGGGTTCTACTGATGATAGAAAGTGTTATCTTTATTTAATATTAATATTATTGTTTATTAATTTTTATTTTATTTATATTAATATTATCCAAGTCAGGTGTTTTCTTTTGAGTGGAAGCTGTTTGCTTTAGGAAGATTCAGTTGTATTCTCCTTCATGAGCTTTTCTGAATTTCTGTACCTCTCACTAAAACATACTCTACTATTTAGCTTTTTGCACATTTGTAGGTTTTTGGGGAGAAACAGTAAATATTAAATAATTAATTTGTTCTTCATTAACTGTCTCTAAGAATGTATACGGGGTAGGTAATGTTAAATACTGCAGCATCTAATTTAGCAGGTAAAGGTACATCTACTGTGGAAATGAACTAAGAGCTTGCTTAATGGACTTGAACACAGTGCCACCTTTCTTTCCTATGGCTCAATGGAAAGCAAGATCCTTCCTGTGTTGTCTTTGTCTGTGTCTACTGGTGCTCCAATATAGGCAGCATGCGATTCTGGAGAAAAATGGCATTCCAGATGTGATTGTTAATAATCAGTGTGGAAGTTGCAACCATATGCTGACAAGACTTGTGCAATTTGATTGTGACAAGGTGGTAATGTGGTCCTGTTGGGACCATGGATTGGTTTTCTTTACTATATTTTGCTATTTCTGTTATAGTTTTATCATAAATCAAACTGCTGAGGGGAAAACACTTGAAATAATAATGATTGTAGCAGTAATAACATCAGGGGCATGGGTATGAGTGTCTTGTACTATCTGCTAAAAATTTTCCAAGCATAAAATCTGGTATCACTTCAAGCAGAGCCTGTTGTATTATCATATTTATATATATTACTCAGATGAAACCAGAGTTTCTTTCTCTGAGGGCCACACAAGGATATTTTTCAAAAGCCAGACTCAGAAAAGATATATTACCAATCTTGGAACACAGGAACTCTGATGCTAGCGTACCAGGCTGTGATGGCCACAGCTACTCAAGGACAATGTCATTGTTAGGGCATCCCAGATGCATCAGAGATGAGCAGTGTGTGCAGCACCTTCTGACCACGGCCCACAAGGTTTGTCTCAGCAAACTGTCTAGCTAATGTATCTCCTGTTTTATCTCCTGAGCTGGACTGCTCAACAGGGATTTGGACAGGAACCAAATCAAAACCTAACACGGCTGTTTATGTGGCATAAATGTATCTGCATAAAGGCAGAAAATGATTCAGAAAGCTCATATCCGAGGTTGTTTGACTAACACAACCAGTCTAATCTGTACCTGACTCAGGTCAGCAATATCATGCTTTTTTTGCTTCTTGGGAAGAATTAAGAGCACTAAACTGCTGTTATAGAGAAAGATAGCTATTGCCTTCCATGTTCTTAACAATACAACATGTTAAATTAAAAAGTAGGTGAAACTGTAGAATCATAGAACAGTTTGGGTTGGAAGGAATCTGAAAGATCTTGGCAGTAAGGTGTAGACATACTGTATATTACCTACATTCTGAGTGTTTGAACTCTGTCTAGTTTTGCTTGTCCTTGTGCCTCTGGGGCTGTGTGATCTACAGGGCAGATGTCTGAAAGTATGTGGAGTGTTATCTGAACTTCATGAACAAGACAAAATTCAAGAATTTTCTAATCTGCTGCTAGGGAAACCATAATCCCATCTAGAGAACATCTCTCCAAAGAATGTATTTTAAGATAAGGGGTATATCTTACTGATATTGCCTTTAAACACCAGGGAATTTTGCAGCATGAACCTTAGACATTTGTCTGTGATCTCTTGAGAAATATCTTCTGCTGGTCTGGTGAGCAGTGGGTCAGAAGTAGCATCCAGGAAAGGCTTGAATGACTGTGGATTCTCAGTAAATTCAATCTGCCAGAACACATTAAACTGTACACTGATCTCTGCTCTTCAGGTTCAGTCAGTGGCTGTCACTTTGTGGGGGAAGCTCACCATTTGTTAGGAAGACACCTGTTCTGAGATTTGGCCCTTTTGTAACCATGAAAATGTGTTGAAATCTCTACAAACTGATCCAAAGCCTCAAATTATACCTGGAAAAAAAATTGGCTGGGGACATGCTAAACTATCAGAGAAACAGAAATCCAAACATTGCAGCCTGAACCTGGCACCTCTCATTACAACATAAGAACAAACTGCATTTTGTTAAAATGTGAGTCTACATTAGATGTAACCAGAGAGAAGATAATCATTAGAAAGATGGCTTAGCTCAGGAGAAATCTTCATGAATTTGTTTGTTTTTTTTCTCATGTAAGCACAAGCAGTACCTCAGAAATGTTTGTGTGACTTTGTGAAAACAGCAAAGAATTTGCTACAACCTTAGGCGGGGAATTTCATCTTGGATTACATAATATTTAGGAGTGCCCAAATGAATAATACCTCAAATAACTATTGCAGCAATTTCTGCATCTTTGAAGTAGCATGACTTAACTCCATGTTGGATGCAGACTATTAAACTGGTGAGAAATTGCTGATGGTAGAAATACATCTAACAACTGATTTGATTTCTACAAATTGCATCATATTTTTCTGAACAAGACAAAAAAAAACCCCACAGGAACTTTTTACACCAGTATTGCACGTAAAAATCTTTAAAAACTGAAAACAGTTTATTACAGTCAGAGGGTCTTATTTTGTTGTGGGTTTTTATTGCTTTTGGCCACACTGTGCATTTCTCCTTTCCCTAACCAGTCTTTAATATGATACTGTAGCTAGCAAAGTACAGTGTTCTGTTTTCACAGAATACGTGCTGAAATTTCAAACTATCTTGTTAGAAATGTACCTTTAAAGATAATATCAAGCAGTTCTAGGATTGAGAAGAAATTATATCCAAAGAGAAATGAAAATAAAAATACCGCCTTTTACATGTCCTGAATTTGTGAAACACATTTTATATTCCAAAACAGATGGGGCCAGATCTCTGGGTAGTGCCCCTATTATATCAGTGCTATTGGATTCTCATAAAGAACCTTAATTTCAGGCTCAGGGAGATCAGAAGGATTTGAGCAGCCCATGGAAAAAACCCCTAGAGTAGTTGTAATGTTGCCATTAAACATTGTATCACAGTATACCTTCAAATCTTGCATAACCTGCAGTGCTTTGGTTTCTCTGACAGTTTAATTTTTTGACCTCTGGATTTTAAAATCTCACTTATAATTTGGAAAGAAATGAGAAAATGTTTTATGTGATCAGTTTTGTCATGTTCATTTTATTCTTGTAACCAAAAAGAACAAATGCAAGACAGCGCTGTAGGTATAAAATGTAATGATATTTTTTTGAACAGCAAAGGCTTCAGCAGTGCCCAATAACAGGATTGATGTCATAGGGAAGTATCTGTTGAAGAATCTGAAATTTCAGCAACAAATCACATGTGAAGAGTGCTTACATTAACGATCAAGGCAACATCTAAGTTCTTTTCTGTCTAGTCATTATCAAACAGTTAATCTTTCTGACATCTAAAAATAATTTCTAACATCCCAGGAAAGGATAATTTTAGATGAGTTTTAGCCTTTGTTAATTTGAATTGTATGGGGCATGTTTTTCTTTGGGGTTTTTGCATGTGCAGATTGCATGCAAGACTCGAGATAATTCTGGAGGAAGAAAACAGGCAGTTGAAATGGTCATCACTGACACACAAAATGGAAAAAAACTAGAGTTTCAGAATCACATTCCTAGTTATTAATTAATAGAAATAGTTAAAGAGGACTAACTCTTGAAAGAGTGTGTGTGTTTGAAGATGAAGATAAATAAGGAAGGAGACCCAGTGAGGAACTAATTTACATTAACCTAAATTAGAAGATTTTGTAGGTAAAATTTAAAGGATTCTATGAGAAAAACCTGAAAGATCTAAGATAGAAGAGAAGGATGTTATCATACTGTAATGTTATTATAATACCTGTGTAAGAATTGTAGCACTTATACACTAAAACCAAAATTGCATTAACCATTACACTCTAACAGATTTGATAAAGAAAAAAAATATTCTGAAGTAATATCAAGTATCCTTAAAAAAAAAAGAACAACCTCCTTGCTAGTCTTTAGTTGGCCCAGAATGAGATTATTGGAGATAATTCATTATTTATTTGCAGACAGGCTCTGAAAAACAATCTTTCTTCTCTGTATGCATAACTAGCTTTTTCACTGCAATGTGCTTTCCTTCTGCAAAGTAAAGCAGAATGGAAACCAGTGGTATTCTTCTATAGGGGGTCTCTGGGAAGTAAATAACTCTTCTTAGATAATATATGAATGTCAAAGCTTTTATTACCAACAAATTCACAGACTTTTCCATACAACATTACTTGAATAAGGTCTCTTATCAGTCACTTAAATTCAAACTTGCTCTCTGGCTTTTCTGTATTCAGAGTAAGTGGCACTGTAAAAATTACCATGAATTTCCAAGATCATTTTTACTTTGGCTGTGACAACAACTAATATGTACAGGTGATTCAGAACTCTCAAGAACCATGGGAATAACTTGCATTGTTGGCTAAAATTATTAGAGAGAATTAGTATTTAGGAGTTGGCCAGACATCAATCGTTTGCTCTTCTTGTGCCGCACCATCACTCCTGTGACTCAAAAATATCAGATAAAATAAAGGTGCTGAGGAAGAAGGTGGAGGGAAATCATATCCTTCAAAAGCCAGACAGAAGAGGAAGATTTGTCAGAGCATGCAAAAGCATTCACATTCCTGTCTGCTTGGCAGGAGCAAAGGTTGGAGAAGCCTGATGGTAAAATGTAGAGTCATAGAGCTGGCAGTCAGAGCTGTGGATAGATGAAAAAGTGCAGGGGGATGTGAGGTAAGGGAAATCATCTGAGATAGGAGGAGGGCAGTGTGAGAGTTGCAATGAGCTTTGCGATCGGATGGTGGCTGGGAAATGTGATGTCAAATGTGCAAGTTGTGCCTGAGAGGATTCAGGGGGAAGTGCACTTCTGGTAATGCCTGAATTGCATCCTGGTCAATGCTCAAATCAGATGTCTGTAAAAGAAGACAAGATGAGGGCTTTTGACATTTTCACATTTTATAGGTGATTACAGTTTATTTTAAATGGTGAAAAACAACATAGTAACTGAACACATTGGTGGAGTCTTTTCGCAATTTACTGGAGCAGATGGCAGAAGTGCTGTGCCACAGAGATTGTAGGAAAAAAGAAAGAACTAGTAGCTCCTGTGAAACAGCAGACGTGTTGTGTTCCTTGCATCTGGTCCCATCCCCATCACATTGCATTGTGAATATTTTTGCCAAAAAATCAGTTCCACTTTGAATTTCCATTTAAATGTGGTGGTTTCAGTAATTGCCTAAAAAGCTGTCTCACATGAAAAATACAATTTTTGGTCAAGTCCAGAGAAAAAATTGCCTGAGAGAAACTCAGCAGCAATGAGGAAAAAAGTTGATGTTAGGAGCTGTTGAACTCCTGGTCTGATTAAGGCAGCATGGAAAAAGAAGTTTCACTTAAGTTAATGCACTCACTTACTCTAGGCTAGGATTTTCCTAGATTTTGTCAGAAAATTTCAGCAGTCTCTGATTTGCCTAGCGCAGGATGGAAGGAGTTCTTTAATAATTTCCTACTTTTCCATAATTTTTATGATCAAACTGCATTTGTGATTAAAGTGGATGTGAAAAAGGGACATGAGAACCCTACCCCAATTCAAAAGATGGGAGTCAACCTCCTTCTCTAGCTCCTGTAGAAAGAAGTACCTTGCAGTGATATACATCCAAAAACAATGTAATTCATAAATTATCCTGCCTGTTCTCACACTTAGTAAGTAGCAGATAGTTCTAGTTCTTGAATCTTCTGAACTGTTTGTCTTATCAAAGTTCCAGATACCTATGGAGATTTAGGTATTATTCAGATAAACTTCCATATGTTTATGTTCTTACTCAAACCTCCCAATGAAATCTATTAATTTTCTTTTGTAACTGTACATTGACATCTATACTAAAAAATAAAAAGCAATTCTGAAAAATTACTTGCTCTTTTCCCATTGTTCAAAGTGACAGTAGAGTTGTGATATGATTCACAACTTATCTGCTGAAAAATCATTTGCTGCGCAGTACACTGTTTGGAAAAATAGGAGATGATCCTAGGTGGATCTGACACCAAATGCTCATGTTGCAGATAAAAATTTTCAGCAGTTAGACTCTTATGTCCCCATCTTTTCTTCTACCCCTCACTTCCTAATGTCAACCATGATAACATTTTCACAATATCCTGGGAAGAGTGGCTCCATTTTGAGAAGTTAAGGGTGCAAAAAATGTGCCTGAAGAACAAATGTTTATAAAACGCCTTGGGAGGATTTGTGAAATTACCAGGGATCACTGTTGCTTGTTATCATATACAAATGAAAATATTTACATCACTTAACCCATATGTAACCCTTTATTTTATGGTTGAATACTGCTTTAATATTCACAGGGTGTTCACAGAGTATATGTAAGAAAAAAAATTCTGAATGAAAAAAAATCAAGCCTTGGACCTCTAATATCTGTGTCTCATTTAATATTTTCTAAAAGACATTTAATCTTGAATTTAGATAACTGAGTTGGAAAGAAGGGTTATATAGCTTAAAAAAAAAAAAAAGAGAGCAAACTGCAGTATTAATTTGCTCACCCTAGTACTTAATGTAACTACAATGCAATGTAAAACACCTCACTCCATTCCCTCTCTAGAATTTGTTTATGCAACACTGAGAGTAAAATCCATCTTGACAAGTTTGTGAGGTTTGGTATTTAATAAATGTTGAAATAAAGCTTTTTCAAGTTCTTTCTAAAGGAATACATTTTATATATGTAGCAAGATGATGATACAGAACTCTTGGTTTACAATGGTTGCTGTTCAAAATGTATATTTCTAATTATAACAAATCTTTCCTGAATTTAGGTTGGTTTTGCATCTGCACAAGTTAAAAAAAAATGTGTGTGTTACAAGTTCTAAAAATTTTACTTAACCAGAAAAGGCAAACTCTCAGCACACATTCAACAGTCACCTTCAGTAATCCTGTCCAGCAGTATCATACTTGCAAGGGATTGTTGGCCGTTGGTTCAACTGGGTATGGCAGTTTTAAATACATTTTACATAAGCCACCTAAAGACAAATTCTTCACTTTGATGGTTTAAAAAAGTAGACTGAACAAAATTTGCAATTTATTCTAAACTCAGAACTTCATGAATATATGAGATAATTCTGTAACATTTTTTTATCTGTGTATTTCCATCATTTTGGAGTTTTTTCCTAATGCTGAAGAACTGAGGCTGTTTTTAAAAATTGTGTATATTTTATATATATATTAAGTATTATGTAATACAGATATATTAAGTACTGAGGTTACTTTATTAAGACAGCATCTCTGCATCTTCTCAGTGTCTCTTGTAACCTTATTCTAGGTCTATCAGCAACAAGTAGAAAAAGCTGTCCTATGGCTGTGAGCTTAGACATATAGCCAAAAGATGAATTGATTACAAGCCTCTGACATCTTCGACAGATGTGCTACAACAAAAATTCTTTTAAGGACAATGATTAGCAGGAACACCCAAGATTTGCTGCTCTGTTCATTTCTTCAATTTGAAATCATGTGTTAAGAGATTTCTCCCTCTCAACACCCTGAAATGAAATGAAATATATATAGTGTCAATGTCCCTTTAATGGCTGTCCCTATTTACAACCTGTGAGGCAGAAACAGAGACTTGATAATTTTCAAGTGCAGGGGGAGTTGATGTGGGGAGAGAGGTGAGTTGTCCTACTTAAACAGTTTTAGACTTGAACTATATAAGATATTAATATCTCACCTTTCCTCCAAATGCCACAGTAGAACTAAAAAGCAAATTCACTCAAATTGCTCAGCATGCTGGAATAATACATTCCTTGAGACATTAGAAGTAAAGGACTTCACTTTTGCATTGTGTAATTTTAGTCTGAATTTACATATATATATATAAACACATATCAGTAAAGGTTCCTTGCTGCCTTTGCCTTTGGATTTTAGTTACCACAGGAACATTATAGAAATTCAGTAAAAAATCATGCTGCCTCATTTCCTGAAGGAATGAAGTCATCAAATCTCCTCATCTTAGACTGTGATGTTGGTCCTCTTTATTAATTTTTGACCTAAGATTTGAAGTGGGACTTGCTCCTGACAGCATGATGATAAGAAACAAGTGTACAAAGTTGAGGAGCATGTGCATTTCATAAAAATTTAAAATTGTTTCTCTAAAAGAAAGGAAATAATAAGTCTTTCTGTCTTGATGCATATTGGAATGAGTATAGGAGAGAGACAAAGACTGAAAAGGCAAGAGAAGGACCTGATTGCTGTCTGAAATGGTTTTAAAGCTTGTACACTTCAAAACCAATGTATAGCAGACTCACATTGGAAATTATAACCAAGTGCTTTGGGATTATATTTCCATGAAACCCACAGGAGGATTTTCTTGATTTAGAGATCCATACTAAGCCTGAGAATAAATGTCTACTCTGTCTTACCTGCACAGCCTGAATTTACTTTTGACCTTATTTACCAAGCCACTCCATGATATTTGAAATGTCATGGCAGTCAAGGGAAGTCCCAGGAGTCTGGAAAAAGAGAAAATTTTCAAAAAGGGTAGACCCTAGGAACTACAGACCTGTCAGCCTCACCTCTGTGCCTGGGAAGATCATGGAACAGATCCTCTTAGAATCTCTGCTGGGGCACATGGAGGACAGGGAGGTGATTTGAGACATACAGCATGTCTTTCTCTAATTTATATTGCCTAGAAAAGCAAACAGCTTTTTAAATTTACAAGCAAGCAATAAGCATTTTCCCTTAGACATGGAACTACAGAGCTGAAAACTTCTGTATTGTAAATTGACTTCCACACAAAGGAAGATTACTGATTCATACTTCTCAGAGCTTTCCACTGATCTTTCTGAAATTATGAGCTATCATTTATATTCAAGCTTAATTTGATTTGTTGTTCAGTACACAATCTTCTAATGGAAGACTCCATGAAACACAACTGCGTGGGAGTAACTTTTTCTTTGGATGACTGCAAATGTAGGTTGAGTTTTGCCTGTATGTTATTTACTTACAATTTTCCTGTTAAAATATGCTGTTTTCTGCTGCTTCTACTATTACCAAAAAGTACACATTTGGATTAAATTTTCCCATCTATGGCATTCGCTACATGAATAATTCATCTTGGAATTCTTAATTTTATATGTTTCTTCTTCAACATGAAGAGCAAAGGGGATGAAGAAACACATTTGGGCTCTCCCTATTAAAAATAAGAAAAAAGCACAAAGTCTGGTAACAACTTAATATTTTACTCCAGGTTTGCCAGAGTCAGGACCTTTAGTTTTTGCTGTCCTTGTCCTGAAAGCTGAACAATTATGAACAATATGGTCAGTAACAATTTATTTGCAGCCCTATGATCATCTTCTGATTCTGAAGGCTACATCCAGTGTGCAGATCACAGTATATAAAACAAAATAAGTATATAAATGTATTTGTTTTGTTTTAGGGTAAATTTGGAAGGAAATTTTTGAATGGGGTCCCTCTAGAAAACAGATTTAAATGGCTTTTTTTAAAATTGGTTTGGAAAAAATATCTTATTGGAGAAAAGTGGAAAAAGAACCTGTTTATTTAATAGGTACCCTTTAGTGCAAAAAAAAGAGAACAATATTAAACAGCAAAACTTCTTGCCACTCTGAAGAGATGATAAATTTAGAAGAGTTCTTTTTGTGAGTTCTAGTTTGGCTCACTCAGTCTGTTATTAGTCCCTCCAGTGCTGGGAAATGTTGTGGCCCAGGCCAGCCCTGGCTGGTTACAGGTGTAAGCTTTTGGTGCTTTTCTGGGTCTGCAGTCTAGAGTAAGTTTGAACAGTTTTAAGAAAAAGGATCCTGTCATTTAAATATATATATATATTTTTTTTTTTTGCTTTAGTTAGCTAAAAACTAACAAACTTAAAAGCAGTGGAGAATTTTTTTGTTGTTTATTGTAAATGACATAGTTGGTGTAAAGGATGTGGGGGAGTAAGTGTAGTTTTTGGTATCAAACTTTACAGGTTTTTTCCTTCTTTTATTTTTGGGACTAGTTTTACAGTTGTAGAACTTAATATCTAGTACAAATAGAATAGGTGATTTGGGATATAAGCTTTATATAGTCACCTTAGGACAATAAAATAACACGTGTAGTTGAAACTGAGCAAGAATTTCCATTCAAATAGTATTTCTGATTGCTGTGAATGATCTGTTGCAAGGTACCACATCAAACACCTTTTGCCTGTGCTAGCCATTTCCCACCTCATATCCAGGAACTGAGGAGAAAACTTCAGTTAATCTGTTCTCTCTTTCCAAGTGCTTTAACATTCTTAAAGAATTTTTCTTTTTCTGGCTGCTGCTGTGAATTGCACATAATTGGCCAGTGTCAAGTTATAAGATGCCCTGAAGCTGAGCAGCTGTAGAAATCATAACATCTTTGATTGTAAGAAATTTTTTTAAGGTTGTAAGAAAGTTTACTACACAAAAATGTACAAAATTGCATACATAAAATCATAGCATATGTGCACACACAAACACAGAAATGTACTATCAGCTGTAAAGTATTTTGATGCACTGAAGGAATATTAAAAAAATGCTGACAAAGAGAAAATCAAACCCAGGTAACTTAGCCACAAACATTACTGAAATATTTTTCCTCTAGGTCTGGTAAGAAAACCACAAATCATGTTTAAAGGGTCATTAACTTTAAATTTCTTTCTCTTTTCATCAGGTATTTTATTATTTTTATTTTTTTCATTATTATTATTTAAAACCTGCAATGTTTCTGGACAAAAATATAGATGTAAAAACTGTTACAAATATTATTTCCTTAAAGAGATTAATATAAAATACTACCTGTGTTATTCATCTTGAGTGATATTTTACACATTTGAAGAGTGCCAGAGATAAGAATTTTTTTTTTTTTAGCTATTAAAGTATAATATATCTTATTATAAGCCCCAGAGAAGAAGTGCAGAGATGTGAACAATCTTCTTTTGCTTTACTTAGGCTTGAAACTGGGATGGACGAAGCCAAGCTTTGATCTGACAGTGTTACTGTGGAGTTGCTCCTGAGCTAACAGAGTTAAAAAAAAAAAAAGAAAAAGATGTATATGTTAGTTTATGTTTGGTGATAGGTTAATATGGTTATTTGCAGGGAACTGACATATGTCAGAATGAACACTTGTACCCTGAACTGATCTATGGGGTTGTGGAATTCCATCATTCTTTCTGCTATGACGTTTTAAATGTTCTAAGTTATGATGTTCAATATACATAATATGTAAAAAAATATGCTATACAGTTTTTAGAGGTTTTGCCACTTCTTAAATGTTGATAGATAATTCTGGCAAGAAAAAAAATGAACCAGTGGTATTTGTAGCAGGTGAGGAAGAAGAGAATCCACGGTGTTTAACTTCAGGCTTCTAGTTTGCTTGTCTGACAGAGGTATTTAAAATATGTGGAGAATCCAAGATGCATTCCAGAGCACTAAGGGAAAAGGTTCATTGTATAGGTATTCTTCATAAGATCTTTTTCCTGTTCTTTGAGCCCATGTGAAGCTTTTGTGCAGTGGTTGATGTTGGATTCTTCACAGCACTCCCAGGTCATTTGCAAGAAGCTCAGGTTTTGTCAGAATTTCTCAGCCCTATCTATAGCTATCAAATATAGAAATTTGATGCTTTGGAAGTGTGTTTCAGGAAATAAGTAGGTAGAGTACTCATATTAATGTGTTCTCAAAGAATTTTGTTGCTTTCCCTCTGAGTCCAGGGGATGAGATTTCTCTGTTCATTCAGAAAGTAGTGCAGTAATATGTAAAGGTCATTTGGGAGCTCTACAGCTGCCATTCAACATGTCAGAGGCTATCAGAACATATCCCTGGATTTACTGCAAATAATGGATACAGAACAGGAAGGACGTTCTTAAATGTCATGTGGAAGATTATCTCTTCCTTGTTTTTTTTGTTGGTTTTTTTTTTGGTCTATTTTTTTTTTTTTTGTTTTGTACATTAATTTTGTTTGCATTTTACAAGAGATTGTGGATTTGATGCAGCACCAGAGAAGCAATAGCAATTTTTGTGCTTGGTTTATTGAACTCGGTCAATTTTCCATAGTGATGTATTTGTATTTCAAATACTATTGAGTGTCAACACTTATATTCGGACACACTATTTTTAGTAGCACATCAACTCTACATTTATTCTCCTCATGCACATATGGAAACAAATTCACAGTGTAATCAGACTTTGAAAACTTATTCCAATTGTACCTCAATACAATACAAACCTCACTTTGAGCTAATCACATTCTAAATGGTGCTTTTTGAACTGTATTTTGTATTTCATTGTGATATAGTTTTGATATGACTTTTCCTTTTTTCTAACAGATCACTTTTCTTTTTGTGGTGCATTAGATGCCACCATACCAGAGGTCTGTAAAAGCTTACTGAGGAATAGTATTTTATTGGTATACTTATATTTGCTATATAGGTGTCCAGAGGTTTACTGAGAAATTTTCTTGGAAACCTAAACAGAAAAAGCCCAATTTGTACATGAAGAAAAGACTACTTATACTATGTGCTTACACTTAACTAATGTGTTTGCTTGTCTGTCTTCTTTATTTTTTGTAAATTATCTCTGGTTTTAAGTAAGAGAGAGGAAAATTAATTTCAAAAAATAGAGGTAAAAATTTTGGAGTTTTTACTTAATCAACACAGGGAAATAGGCATCACAGGGTGCAATTTTTATCATAATGTCTAAGAGAGAATAGATGAGAAAATAGGTCTAGGAAACTTAGACTGGAAAAAAGATTTCTTTTACCTAGACTGGAAAATAAATTTTTCTTTGAGTCCATTGTAGTTGTAATTATTCTCTTAAAATTTATATAAATATTAGTTGAAATTTGCTTCAGGACAAAAATTTTAAAAATATTTCTCTAGAAACCATTTGGTTAATAATTCAGTTAATCCAAGAAGATTTAATAAACCTTTTTGGTTGGCCTCTGACTTCAGTATTTTATTTAAGCAATAAGCAATTTTTCCTCCACTAATGTACTCTTGTTGATTCTGTGAAATTCAGTTCAGAAAGTGAAGGCCAGAGCAGAATATTTATAAAGATCATTACACTGGGATGCCATATGTTGTCATATGACATTGAGCTGCTGTGCATCTGTACAATTCTTTTCCCTTCAAACCTGACCTGAATTTGTTCTGGGGAGTTCATAACACTATTATAGTCTAAAATCTGGCATATTTTTTAGAAACCACAGCCAATTATGCTGCCATTCAGCTTCCATCCAAGCCAAGAACCACGGCCAGAT
This sequence comes from Cinclus cinclus, assembly GCF_963662255.1. Classification (NCBI taxonomy): domain Eukaryota; kingdom Metazoa; phylum Chordata; class Aves; order Passeriformes; family Cinclidae; genus Cinclus; species Cinclus cinclus. The sequence continues at coordinate 27,460,300 of NC_085046.1, forward strand.
TTTCACGTCTCATTCAACATTTGCCTTCAGTAGCATGATTCCTGTTACTGGAAATAGCTACACTATGTACTTAAGCAGACCATGATAGTTCTGTCTTGTTTTATGTGAGGAAAACTATTGGACATACTTATAAACATTAGATATGGTTGACATAAAATTTATGTTTTTGTAGAATCAACAAGGTTTATCTTTCACTGGCATAAATTATCACTTTGTTGACCTTCAATCCTATAATTAACTTTTGTAAGTTCATATGTCATTTTATACTGAGTATTTTTCCAGTCTTCTTTTTCTTCTTTGTTTGCTATATTTTACACTGAATAAGTACAGACCACAGTATAAATAGCACTACTGATTAGATAGCATTCCAGTAACAATTTTTGTCCTAGATTAAAATCCAAATGTTCTGAGCAGCAGCATAAAGTTCTATTTATAGAAAACAGATTAAAACCTATAAGAGTGAAGGGTAAACCATTTTACTCTGTAAAATAAAAGCAAAATTGTACTTGATATGCTAAGTCCTTACTTTTCATGGCATGTGGGGAATATCCTCATGATTTGTCAAATACATATGGGGTGATTTGGAAAAAGGCCAACTGCCCTGTGGTATAATACAAATAGAGATGACTGTTGCACTCAACAATACACTAGACTAAAAGAATTTGATTCCCCTGAGATTTACTTGGAAATATGATTGCGAGAAAATTGGATTGCTTTGCTGATATTCATCACTGAAGAGAATATGTGGTGAAAGGATGATCAAAAGTGAGACCTCAAAAAGATAACTACAGAATGGAAAAAATGGACAATAAAGAAAATGTTTTTGTTTAGCTAGGTTCTCTTTCTTTCTGTTGCATCCTGTAAAAATGATCACTGTACATGTTTATGGAGTGGTTCAGACCCACTATATGTAACCATGGGTTGTGGGTACAGAGAGGCCATACCTTGAGAGGGTGCCACTGGCTCTCCCGCTGCCACCCTGTTACACAGAGTTATTCCTTGAAGCCTGTGGTACAATGTCTACTTCCTTCTGTAGCTCCTGGGATGTGCTTATGCTGCTTCTCTCCCTTTCTTCCTGTCTTTCTGTGAAGTGTACCAGAGGGTTGTGGCCATATTCTCCCTCCAAAGTGTGCAGAACTGTAACTTCGCTCACACTTGAAGATATTGGCTTCTTTAAAAAAGGCTAAAAAGACTAATGGACTAAAAATATCTGTCAGTTGTGTGTATTGGGATGGTGTCTGAAGTCCATTGTTCTTCCTATACCACCCCATCTCTTCAGAAATCAGTTGAGAGGCATCTCATATAAAAATGTTAATATTTCCATTTCTACTGGGGTTCCTTCTTGCAGAGGATAGAAAGGCACTTGGACCCTTAGTCTGTATCTCATGCTCAGAGTAAGGCAGCTGTAACTTTTGTATTTACCCCTGTGTATGGCAGTGGCTGTGCGGTACTCTCCAGCCACAAGCTCAACATAGGTAGTGGAGATGATTCAGTCAGGGTCAGATCTTTCTCTCATCTCCCCCTATACTTTTTCCTGGGTGAGTCATCTTGGTCCTCAGGGTCTGAGTGAAGTAATCTTTGTCATGAATGAATGGCTATGCTGCTTGAAGGATAACCATCAGAGTATTGGCCAAAAGCAGGTTTTAATATGAATTAATGAAGGCGCAACTTTAACAAAGTTTGATGGCTAGGTTCACTATGCATATTTATTACATAGATAAAGCATAGATAGGAAAATCAGAATCAGTTTATAATAGTTACACAGAGACTGGGAATGCGAAAAAGTGAAGATAAAAAGGATACATATATGAAAGACAAGGGTTCAAAAGGGTTTAGCAAAATTTAATAATTGACTAATTTATTATTCTTATAATGATTCAAGAGTACTTACTACAATTTTGATACTGACTTAATTATAATTTTATAATAACATTTGTATCATAATCAATTCACATGCATACACTCATTGAAAAGGGTTGAATTTATCTCTATCTATATCCATATCCATGTACATCAAAATTTCCCTCAGGTTCATGGAAGTACATCAAATATCTTAGCTTTTCTCAACATGTGTGGTTTACACCTTGAGGGCTAAGTGTACAGGGGCCTATCAACCATGGTTTCATCATCAGCCACAGTCTGTTGAGTATCGAAAACTATACAGTACATGAGCTCCAAGAGGTTTCCTACTTAGAGAGAGGTGTGTGCAGCCTGCTGTGGTTCAGGAGAGCTCCAAGGGGCCTACCTTAGGATCACCCTTTAGAAGGTTGAAATATGATTGACTTTACACGTCTGCAAAATTTTCATCCTGGAAATATCCCGTCTTGTTAAGTCCCAGAGTTTTCAAAATGTTTGGCTATAATTTCAAAACCCACAGCAATAATGGTACTGGTCCACTTGGGCTACTATTCAGTTGGAAATGTTCCAAGGCTGTCAGGGGGCTCTGATTGTCCTTTCACCACCTTGGCCAGGAGGCTGACACTCCTATTACAGTCATTGTTGTTCTCACTGACTCATGTAAGTGTGCCTGGTATGATCAGGGATGCTTTGCCACCCAACTGGTAAAGAGAACCTTCAATACCCTGCTGGTTCAGTCAAAGCTTGTCAGTAGTTCCTGAAGTGCCTGAAGTGCCATGCCTTCTGCTCTGGTGGGGTGCTGGCATGAGAGTGTGCAGGTGTGGCCCTCGGTGCCATAATACCCAGGGACTATGCCAGAGAAGTGCGTCTTAGAAATGCCATCTGGGTGTTGTTTGGAAAAGTGTAGTTGAGAATCATAAGCATGCCAAAGCTTGTTCCAAAAATTTAATCACATGAGCAATGACCTATTAGCTTCTTGAGCACATGCCCAGTTGTGTTCAATTTACTGGTACAGATCTGGCTTCTGCTTGACAAATGTTAATCTTGTCATTTTTTTCTGAAGTTAGGTTTCTGTAACATTAGTCAAGGTTTACCTGGGAGAAAACTGCTACTTTTTGCCTGATTTCTTGACATAATGCTTTAAAAATAGCATAGGAAAATGCTACAAGAAGTAACTGGTTTGCTAAAGAGACTTGCTTTAGCAAGTTACACTGGATTCTTTACTGATGTCCTTAACATAGAGGATAGCAATGGGATGGACAGCTACAGAATTATTCCTTTTTTAGTATTTCAGATGCTAAGGAAAAACAAGTGTGGATAAGGATAGAAGATTGGAAAAACAATGGTGATCATTATCTGCTCTGCAATTTTCTTAGGATTAAATAGATATTGTCCATCAACAGAACTCTTAGACAGTCAGGGTATAGCAGCAAGACTTCTGCTTAAAGGATGAAATGAAGATGCTTTCATTACAGATAAATTTTTATCCACGCAGTCTGTCAGACTGAAAACAAGATAACTGCTAAAAAACTTTCCTATTTAATGACAGTTTTCTGTTGTACTTTGCTTGTAAATAGAAAATTATGATGAAAATTCTGCCTCTTCCATTTTTGTTTTTGATTGTCTAGATCAATACCATCTTTATTTCTTCATGAAGCTTGTAGAAATAAATAATCATTAAGTCCTTTACTCCATTCCCAAGGTCTTTCAGTTAGTCAGCTTCAAGTCTTCAATGGTTGTATATGTTTTGCATGTCCATCTGTTAGATCTTAAAGAAAGTCAATTAAAGAAATTCCAAAATATTTTGCATTTTCATGTAGGGCTCATGCTCCTTCAAGATTTGGGGGAATAAGACATGAATGAAAATATACCAAAAGGGAGATCATACCAAAAGTGAGAGGGAAAGCATACCACAGGGTAAGTGGAGTGCCTAGAAGGCATTGTCTCAGAAAAAAAAGTACATTGCTGTGGCCACAAACAGCTGAATCATCTAAAAGAATGCTAAGCTCTGTGAACTATTTAGTTTCCTATTAAGTGAATTTATGTCAAAACACGACAAATTGCTTCTGATTGACGCCCAGTCACAGCATTGTATTCTCATGACAAGGTTGGTGTGGCTACAAGCACATCTAACTACTTCAGATAATGTGTTTCAATATGTTATATTTTAGAAAGTATAAGCTAGGTATGCATGTTCATTCTGATGAGCTTCTGGCTTTAAGAGATTCTGATTTCACTCATTTGCTGAATTTTGGGGAGGTCATTTAAAAATGTGGGCTATCTGGAAGTAGCAGTGAATTTTCAATACAACCTTTATAATATCAAACCTGAGAGAGAAGTATTATCAAATCCAAAATGCTTCCATCCACAAAATGTGGAAGGCAAAAGCAGGCCTTGGTATGTAGCCACCACCTGTCTCTATAAGCAGGCTGCTGGCAAGGTCACCTTGGTCATGAAACAAACTGTTCAGTCATCCTGGTGAGAGAGTTAGGTAATATTGTTATGTATGAATAGGTTCCATTTTAAGCAAGTAGAGAGTTATTAAGAATTTGCAATGGGTCTGAATTTTGACTATGAAAATAATCAAACAAATATTGACAATTGGTTTACTTTGTACTTAAGAAGTCTGTCAAATGTATGGAAAAGTAGCTATTAGAATATTACTTTTTTAAAAAATGTGGTGCACTTAAATTTGACAGTCTGTTTCTGTGAAGGGGTTAATTTTATTTTGGTTTGGCTTTAGGTTATCAGAAATTTGATACTCTGTACTACTGAATTCAAAATATTCAGAAGTTTTTCAGTAGTTTGGTTGAATCTATAAATAATTATGATAGAACATGGATGGCAGATTTTAGTTCTTTATCCATTCAGTTATTTGAATGTCTTTCTAGTATATGCCCAATGAATTCACAGAATCACTAGTTTGGAAGAGACCTTCATGACCATCGAGCCCAACCCATGCCCTGACACCTCAACTAGACCATGGCACTGAGTGCCACATCCAGTCTTTTTTTTAAACACATCCAGGGATGGTGACTCCATCTCTCCAGGCAGAACATTCCAATATTTTATCACCCTTTCCATGAAAAATTGCATGTTACTGGCTTGACACAAAACTTACATTAAGTTCTTTAGCAACATTTGGTTCAGACTACAGACTGTGAACTCAGGGCCAGAGCATCAGCAGGAGGACAAAGGTCTTCAGTGTATCCTGCTGAAAGCAACAAGCTCAGCCCCAAGCTCCAGAAATGAGAAATAGATTATGTGGGTGACAGTGCTGCCATTCCAAAAATGTGTGTGAGTTCTCAAGTATTCTTGGTCTGTGTTGTGCTTAGCATTAGATTTGTTTTACAGGAAAAATCTGAGGTAGTGACTGTATGTTGCTAGCATTTCACCTACTGAGGGAAATATCCTTTGACATTACTTATGGAAAAATACAGTGGATACAAATAGGAGTCACAGAGAGACCACCATTATGGAGGAATATAAAATATGAAGCACTTTCCTAGTGTATGGGAAGCTAAGGTTTAAGTTTGTTATCTCTATCCTTTATGAGTGACCTGGAAATTAAACTGATGTTTTACAGCCATGGTCTCATTTCTTCTCTGGCTTTACCCAGAATTTTCTCCTTAACCAAATTGACATGAGCAGTCCTGTGAAAACCCACAGGAATCCAAAACACTCTCACAAAGAGGATGTTCTGTCAGCTTGCATACACAGCTGGTGCCCTCATTCACTCATTATGTGCCTTTTATTGTTAAAACCAGTAATAAGCTATCAGAATTAGTGTCAAGTATCATACCATCAGAGACTTTTGTCTAGTAGTAGGGTTGATGAACCATAATTCTGTAATTTGTAACACCTGATATCAAGCATTTTCATTCCTGCTGACTACAGCTTTACAGGGAGGGTGCCATGATGTGCTGTCACTGCTGTCATGTTGTGACTGAAACCCATGTGGAGTGATATACTCAGGTTCTGGGATGCTTAAGGATATAAGTACTAGACTTCAGATTTACCCTGCTTTCCTCAACCCTATGTGAGGCCCTGACCTGTGGCATTCCATGGTGGATATTCTGAAGCAAAAGTTTGCTGAACCATTTTAAGTTCCTTAGCATAAACAGCATACAGCTGTACACAGTCCTACAGCTGTTCTATCCCATCAAAGACAAGGCATTCCTGTGTACCGTACTCTCTGTCATGTTTCATGACAAAATGATTTCAAAAATATTTAGGGATCATTTTCTTTTTCTGCTTGTGATTTATGTATGCCAGCAAAAGATCAGAGAGAGGATGAAGAACTATTATTTGCATAGTGGTAAAAGATTTTTCAATAATTCTTAATTTTTTTCCAAAAGCCTTTTATTAATTTCGTTATTCTGACCCTGTCAGTGACCCCACAAAGGACTGCAAAAGATGGTCTGGCTGACCTACATATGTTACACTGTTTTCCTTATAAATGGTATCACAAAAAGAGGAAATAATTACTGAACACTGGCATCTGGCACTATTTCTGTGCTTCTAATACAGCATTCCCTGCACAATGATGCGTCCAGTTGGGTGGAGGGGGTCATTCCAACATGTCAGTAGCATGAAACAATGTGCAGACTCTGAAACTCAGAATATGTTCTGTATGCTGTGGGATGTGGCATGCAGGCATATGGGGATGTCTAAGGTATTAAAGCCTATTGGAGTACTTCTGGGGGATTACTGGGAGAGAAGGAGCTCACACTTGGTCTTTCCTCTTCTGTACAATTGTGTTTAGCATCTGCAGGCTCAGCTGTGCCTGGGCTTTTTCCAGAGGGAAAGCTTGTTGAGACAGGCCAGTGCAAGGCAGGAAAGCAGGCTGCTAAGAGAACTCTTGATGTGAGAGGGCCCTGATGATCCAACTTGCTCCCTAACCTTTTGCTTTATGTAGTGTCTTGGATGTATTATGAGCAATCAGTTTTCTTCTATAGTGAAAATGTAATGGTATGTCTACATGAAGCCTCTTATTTTAGCTGCATACATGATATCATATCTGTTCAGCTGGTATGATCCAGCATCATGCCATGTCGTGTAGAAATGTTTGAGGTAGCCCTTTCTCTGTGTGTCACAGAACTAAATGGAGTGATGCACTGAATGTGTTGCTTATTTGGGTATCTTTGACCAGCAGTGCACTGGGCCACAAAGTACTTCAAAATGCCCAAGGAAAAGGAAAATGTCTTTTTCCCACTTCTGTGCTTTCCTCACATAAGTTGCTCCAGTGTTTCTTTGCAAGGTCTGGTTTCTTCCCCTGTGGATCCCTCCTCAGATGCTGTGTCCATGCCATTCTGCCAGGGGTTGTTTATGCTTAGGAAAGAGACCATAAGTCCCTCACTGTCTCTGACTGCTAGATTAAACACTGACCTTTTGATGTATGACTAGGCCAAAGAGTCTTAACTGCAAAAAGTGCATTGTGACATTTTAAAAAGTAAATGTCAAACATGGAACTAATGGAACATACACAGTACAGAAGACAGAAGATTTAAGGTTTTATAGTAATTTATCAAGAATAGGGAATAAGTGGCACTTCAGTGGTACCTATGAGGTACCTAGGCTATTTGAAATCCTACAAACTAGAACTGGAAAATTAATCTAGCACTAACAGACTAGTAATGAATCTGGTATTATCTAGTGATAATACTGAAACTTTTATTTAGAAATCATGTTTAAAACTAAAGTTTTCGTACTGCATACTTGTAACAGAACATTTTGCATGCACAAAGGGTCTAAATATTTTCCAATTTTATTAAAACATAATGATTTAGGAGAACAAGAATACAGCAGTGCCCCATTGTGCTATAGTTTACAAATATCATTTTATAATTGAATCCAGGACACTGCAGTTATCCCTTAAGGAACATATGGTGTAAAACCAATTAGAAAATTTTCAGCTAGGTTTACAGATTATCTTTGTTTGCTCTTGTCATATAGTTGTTAGTATTTCTATTTTCTGGGCATCATTTTAAAGCGCTATATATTCTTGAAATAGAAGTCAGCAAAATGCTGATATTTGTGCAATAATTTGGGAGGCAAATAATTTTCCACTATAGCTTCATATTTATTCAATAGATGGTGAAAAGTTAACAAGTTAACAATTAGATTAGCTATCAGCAGCATAAAGAGGCATTATATCTACACATAAGTTCTCTGGGCTTGGGTTTTTTTTTTTGTTTAGTTTTTGTTTTGTTTTGTTTTTTGTTTTTGTTTTTGTTTTTTTTGTTAGAGAACATAAGCTTTTGCACTTTGCAAACCAGCATGCACATAATTCTGTTCAAAACCATAGCATTCTTTTTTCTTCTGTCTACTGAATTATACCTCTCAGCCAGTTGGACTGAGCAGTTTGGGATACTCTATGATTTCCCAACCTTTTTACATATTTAGAAAATTTTAAACTTTCCACAGTATCCCTTTATTCCATCTAAATGAAATGTGGTGGTGTCTCACCATTCTGAATTGTAATATTTAATATTAAATTTTTCTCCTTGTTTTCTACAAGTTTCTAGTCCAAATCATACCACTAGTTATGAAATATTACTTCTTTGAGTCTTATGCAAATACAGGAACATTTCCTAACTATTTTTGTATTTACTCACAAATTTAGTTGATGAGTTTCTATCAAGCCTCATAGTTTTATTGCAGTTTAACATCAAAACTGCTTTTAACCGAGTATTTTAAAAGCATATTATGTCAAGAAGGAAAATCAACCATATGCAGTTTCTACTGACCTAATTTTTGTTGGGAAATCTAAGAATAAATTAAAAATTTAAATGGTAGTATTACTTACTTGCCCTTACTAGTGAAAAAAGTTTATTTGCTTACATGTCTTTGAGCATCAAGATGCACATATAACTTTGATAGGTTAAAAGTGGCATGATTTCTCATCATTTGGAGGTTGAGTTTGGAGCTCTCAACAAGCCTTTAAAACTCTGAATTTCCTTTTTTCCTAGTAATTCGCCTTTGTATCAACTAATATAATGAAGATGGTTTTATATGAGAAAATCACAAATAACAGTGAACTTTAGAGAAGTGAAAGCAAGATTTAATTTTCAACCAATTGACGTGGATTTGGCCACACGGCTTTCAGTTGATAGGTTTGGGGTTGTGTTGCAATTGGAGATGATACCTATATGTTGATTCAAATAAATAAAATTCAGAGAATTAATTAATTAAATAAATTTAAGGATTGATAGAGCTTGATCTACAATGATGTCCAGTGAAGTACATGGCAGGAAGAGGAAAACTCCCTCTAGAAAACCTGAAAATATCTCATGAGACCTGCTACATGAATAGAAAAAAGTTCACACAAATTTCCTGTAATAGTTGTAGTAAAGCAGAACCAACTCTGTAGCTTTTCTAATCTCCTTGCAGTTGTTCTTTAGATAGTGTTTAGATAAACAGAACCCAAGGTTAGAATTTCAATGTTGCTGTTTTAATGAAGTGGAAATGTACAGTTTTGAAAGCCTTTTATTCTTTTATTTATGATATGTGCCATTTCAATTTCATGCAGGGATAATCTGCTCTTTTAAAGCTCTGGAATTTAAAAGTGCTCAGCTCTTTTTCACCTGAGAAATAGCCTTGCTGGTTAAATGGAAACCACGTTGTGTGATTCATGAGAGTCTGTCTTAATAAAGAAAGAAAGAAAGAAAGTAAGTAAGTAATTAATTTTTAATAAAGGCACTCTGTTCTTTAAAAGAAATTTCTTCCATGTGGTTTGGAAGCTTTTTGTACATCTAAGATGATCAGCAGTAGTGGGTGGCTAATAAGCATTAACATGGTAGCTAACCATTTCTTCATTGCTGCCATTCTCTTCCCCCCATTCCCTTGTGTTTTTTAGCCCCAGCCAGCATGAAGTGTGCCACTCTGAATCTTGTATAGCTTTTGTATCCCTACAGCTATTGAACTCAAAGGCCCTTTGTGCTGTTGACAGTATGCTTTTGGATGGAAACCTGTGCAGGAAAGGTTTATCAGTAAAGTAATGACCTGGACACTCTGAAAACACACTGAGATTTATCAACATAGAATTAATGTTAAGTGAACTTGAGTCATGTTCACAGGCAGATGCCACAGGCAGCAAAAACATCTTCAAATCAATTTAAAGAAGCACAGGAAGTCCTTGTGTGTTCAGTTCACATCCAGTATGGAAGTGATCTTACTCTTTGCCCATTATAATATTCCATTTGAGACACACCTTCTAAAAGATGTTTTTTCTTCATAAGTAAGTCTAGGTAGAACACTGAAAATTTTATTACATTAATTTTCTTTTATTAGGACACTATGTTATGGTGTTTTGCAAATTGACATATTAAATCTGAAGGAAATCAGGTTTCTTGGGCAGTATCAGAAGTTAAAGGCTTGTTTCTCTGGGCTAATAGTTTAAAAACCCATTCAAAGTTCAGTAGCATTGAAGAAAAATGTCTATCCAACTACAACACACATAAAACACAGAAATATTGATTTCTCAGGCCTTAATTCTAGGTGGGCCATCAAAGCAATTCATTTTAATGTTTTTTTTCAGAAGAAATTGTTTTTTCAATGGAGTTTTACTACAATTGTAAGAATAAATCTTTCTTATGAGGATACTAAAGTAATAGGATTAGAATATGGACCACATAATCCTACATGATTTTTTTTTCCTTTCAAACCTATTTGTGTTAACTAGATCTAATTGAATGACTTTAGGGTGCTCAAAAGCCTCCATGAGGCCAATGTGTTAAGTGGGATGCATTTCCCAAGTAACAAATTTAATGATCTGCTTTGAAAGAGAGGCTAAGAGATAATCAATAGCCCCCTAAGGATGTGTTCAAGCTTAAAGGATTTGACCAAGCAGATTATCCTAGTATTTATAGTTGCTCTTCACCAGATGGTTAAAAAAGTATATTTTATAATGAAAGAAAACAAAGAACTCACGTAATCTTATTTATGACATTACTCGTGATTGCAGTTTAGTCTTCTAAAGTGAATGTATCTTTTAACATTTTCATTGTATCATCATGTGGTTTTAAATAATTGAGAGAGTAACTTAATCTTATTGGGAATGGAGTGGTATGCCCTGAAGTGGTGAAGCTCAGAAAAAGTCTTGTCAGTTGCTTCTCTTGATAATAGTGGTAGGCCCTGCTTAATGATTCTATGTAATTTTTTCCAGTATGCACTTGCTCAAAAATCAAGTGAGGTTTTCTAGGGGGGGTTCATTACTTTTTTCTTTGAAAGGGACTCTGCTGACAGACATTAAACTGAAGAGTGTCTGGGTTCCTTTGTTTATACAAAAAGTCCTCAGACACACTCAGCAGTTCTAATACTCTATCAATCACTGGTTTATTATCTTTCTAATTAATTTTTTTGTTTTGACCGCTGTCTATTCACTGAAGTAAACAATATCTTTGAATGTGCTGTCAGAAAATTGGTTTCTATGAACATACCAGTAAGAAGACATCAAGAATACTATTTATTTGGTATGATGCATATTATTGCTGAAAATTAAGTACAGAATATATGGTAATAATCTAGAGAGAGGACAAGGAAGCATCATAATTCAGAAACAGTAATTTGTGTCCAAGTGATTGCACTGCAACTCTACCCTGTGAAAATCCACAGGTAAAATACCCATCAAAATATTACTGCAAAGGCATCTTCCAACCCTCACAACCCTCATATCATGCCACATTGTCTTCAGGAACAATGTGTTTTTTCTATAACAAGCTCAGTGCTAAATAATTTTCTTTCACTGGGTTGCCTCATCAATGTCGGAATGCCAGATGGGACTTCTGGCTTGTGAGCCATAGAGAAATCCTGTAGGATGGTTTAACTAGGGCTGAGAAATATGTCACCAGACATGACTGGACTTACTATTTTTTGCCCTGTTTTCCCGATATTCTTTGCTCCCTTTGTATAGTCTTGGGTCTGAGAACCAACATTTCTGCATATGACGCTGGGAAAGAAAAAGAGAAAAACCCTTACTCATGTTGCTAAAAACATATTTCATGTTACCAAGGGCTTACTATAGCAATAGGACAGGTTCATTTTCTAGTAAATATTTTTAACTTTGTCATGTTAGAATAAGAGTTCAGAAAGTGTAAGAGGAGTAAACCTGTGAAGATGGGTAAGTTTGTAAATACCTGGTCCAGTTCAACAATTTGACCAAAGCACTCTTAATGAATTTGTATTGATCCACATAAGGGTTTTAAGGTTTGATAGGAATTACACAGATGAGGTCTGATGCCATATGGCTTAACTTCTGTGTCAGTGACAAGGGGAAAGATTGATTTTATTGCTGAATGCTATCATTCTTTTTTCCCTTAAAATGTGTAAAACTCAAGACACACCCTGACAGCTGTTATGGCCTGCCACTGAGATGGTGTAACTGAGGTTTCTGTCAGTAGATCCCTTGGGAAAGATTAGAGTAAATTGCCACTGAATGACCAGTGTATATATATGTATGTGTGTGTGTGTATGTATATATATGTATGTGTATACATATATATGTGGCAGGTTTATTTCAGAACAATTTGATTGCAAAGGAAAGGAGGTATGTAGTCATTTTGGTTCTTCTATATTACTTAAGAAAAGCAATACTTATATTACATATAAGAAAAGAAAGAAAAAGTAAGGATGAGAGTAGAGGAAAGATACCACCAGCTGTGAATCCAGAGACAAACTTGATGGTTACAATACAGATGTCAATGGTTGCAGTCTTCATCCATCAGGTGTGGGCAGAGAGCTCAAAACAGTAAATTCAGTCAGTATTTAGGTGAACTGGGAATGCTCAGGTACCTCCCCTGGGGGTGAGTTTTACACTGATGCAGAGCTATAGATTATGCACAGTCCTCTGGTGGAAGGCCCCAGAAGTGAGTCTGGGGGTGTTTCAGGGGTCTTTGATGGTTCATGACCATCAAAGATATGACAGCTGTTACTCATACCTGTGTAGTTGTGCCAGTTGTACCTTATCAAAGGGGATAAACACTTTCAGGATTACATGTCAATGTTTTGATGTCTCCCCTAGTGGGGAAAGAAGGATAGTTTAACACCTGGACCTTATAGGAAAGAGGACATTGGTATTTTAAAAAGCATTATTCCACTTCCAAGCATCTGCTTCTTATCAGCCTTTTCATCTATCTGGCTCACAACCCAGATTGTTGCTAAACAAATGTTGGTTTGTTGTGGTCATCCTCTAGTGGGTGCTCACCCCCTCTGCCCCTGGGCTGTTCTTCTGCAGGTCAGACATGTGGACACACCACACCACACAGCATGAGGAGCTGTATCAGCTACTCTACATTTCCAGATAACATTCCTGAAATCTGGCCACCCCTAAACTCGCAGTATGATTCTTTATACTGCATATTATATATTGCATATACTTTATATTCTCTATACCTTGGACTTCCTTTATAAGCACTATTTCAGGCCCTGTTGCAATGGCTGTGAGCCTAGGTTTAACGTGAAATCACTAAAACTACTGTATTTTTCACAGTAACAGGAAATATGACCAGTTTTGACGGTCCAAGAAGAATGGTATGGGGATCCTGTATGGGACTACTTTTCTCTGGGATATGTGTTGGTTAAACCAGAGTCATCTTTGAATAATGTGTATACTCTGCTTGCAAAGCATTTCTCTGCAGAGAGAGAACTCAGGTTGTAGTTAACATATCAGCACAACCTCTTGCCCTCATGATTGTCAGCTGCTAAAGTTTTGGTACTAAATAGTGGATGCTGTTTCACTGGAGAAAGAAGTAGATGCAGGTTTGATGACTTTACAAATCCTGGAAACAGAGATGTTGACTAGCCATTCTGAAGACACCCAAGATGAGCTGTCTTATTTGGGAATGGGGAGTTAAGGCTTAGTAGATTGTTCACCATACAAATGAGCTCGACACTTTACTAGCTGTGGATTTCATGGCTCCAATTTCTACTATTTCTTCTTGCCATAGTGCCTCATTCTAAGGATGGTCCTCAGTGAAATGGTTTTCCTTTTAGAAATGTTTTTATGTTCTGTACAAAACCTGATAACAATTTCAGGAAACAATTTTAGATGACTATTTTGGAGCTGACTGTGAATTCAAAGCAAAAGTCTAGGCTGGAGTAAATACTTTAGTCCAAATTCTTGCTCAAATCTGGACTATAATGAAACTATGGAAGGTGTCATAATTGCATAGACATGGGAACTTTCATCAATTGAAATCAGTCTATCTGATACATCAGTTTCAGGACTGGGCTCTATGTTGTTCTGATTTTTTTTTTTTTTTCATTTTGGAGTATAGGCACATTAGAGAAAAAGTGAACCCAAAACTTGGGAAATGTGATTTTAAAGTTGCAGCATGATCAAACATGTTTTAGGCTACTTAAAATGTTTGAAGCTCCTGTTACATTTAAAAAATATGACCCTTTTTTTTCTAAATGTCTTACATTTATTTAAATAAACAGTCATTAATAAGTACATATTGCTAAAAATTGTAAGTGCATCTTTTAAAAAAATGTTAATTCAAGTTATCTTGCAAATGTCATCCTGAATTATTTTATTTGATGAAGATCATAATCTGTATTTCTTACCCACAGAATTGCTGTGTGTCTTTTGAGGCAGTCTCCTTATTTTATATTCTAGGAATACTTCATACAGTTTTCTGTAGATAAGAGTCATTATAGGAAGAACTATGTGAGTGTAACTCCTTCAAAAATTAGATAAGCTCCATATCATCTCATTTATTTGACAAACTCTGGGTGCCTGGTTTTCAGCAAGACAAAGATCCATCATTTTTCGTCTCTGATTTCTGAGGTACAGTGCTGATAAAGTCCCAGAATCCTGAAGCTGCAAATGACATTGTATATCAAGTATTCAGGTAATATTAAACTGTCTGTGTGACAGTGTCTCATTCAGTTTTACCTTTTCAGACTTGCTTTTTGAGCAGGGAACACATATGGCCAACAATATGTGCTATCTAATGGGGGTTTTAGGCGTAGAGATCCTGGTTCTGCAATAATTTCTATATTCTTCTGGTTGGTGACCACGTAGAATGCCATTGTCATATCTAAGGCTGTCTGTGCAGGGAATCCATCTGTGTGGGCTTCTTGCGGGAATGTGGCCACATGATGATATAAAATCATTCTTAGAACTCCTACTGATATTCATATCAGATTTAGGGCAATAAGCCATGTGGTCCTCAAATGCAAAACTTCTAAATTAAGTCAAAATAGTTGTAGTTTATTCCTTGTCACTGACTTTTAAATTTTCGTCATTATAAAAGAACTTAAGTGCCATTTTACCATGGTACTTGCAACCAGTACTATAAAAAATGGTGTTTATTCTGCTACTATTACTTTTTCATTTAAGTTCTAAATTTTGATTTCTGTTCTCTGCCAAGAGTTTTATCCCTTGGGAAATACTAGTCAAATGTAGATGATCTACCAGAGTTATCATCTTACAGAAGTGCAGTGTGTACTTATGAATAGTGTATCAGGGAGCTGGGACAATGCTTTTATTTAATTATTAGAGTGATTAAAATCTGACTGATGTTCTTGATTGATTTTCTACTCCTCTGCACATGTAAAAGCAGAGTGAAAAATAAGGCCTTGATATTCATCAGTATCTATGATATTCAGCATTAATACTTGCAAGAATTACTTTGATATCAGCTTAATATGGTTTCCAGATACACATATAGACCATCATATATTTTATCAAAAACAATTGCCAGCATAATGGTAAATGCTTCTTGTTCATTGTCAGAAGCGTTGAAGACTGTGTATCACCTTTAACAACATATCAGCAATTTTGGAAAAGACAAATAACTGATTCCATTTATTGGTTCTCATTCCACAAAGCTTTCTGAGCATCCACGGTGAAGTATATATGCAATCTAAAGAGCTGATTATAGCATATGGACCTTCTTTGGAGAGCACTCTCTTATTGAGTGTCACAGTTTTATATCATGAGGTTAGAGCCTCTTGCCTAAAACTTTTATTACTTGTTGCTACTCAGTTCAGGCTTTTGCTCCTCTATATTATTATCCAGTGACATAAAACATTTTCCAAAATATTACTGACACACCTGAGACACTCAATGTCATTCAAAGGGACCTGAGCAAGCTTGAGAAGGAGGTCCATGGAAACATCATGAGATTCAACAGCTCCCAGTATCAACACAGGCTGGAGAATGAAGGGATTGAGAGCAACCCTACTGAGAAGGACCTGGGGGTCCTGGTGATCAGAGCCAGGACATGACCCAGCCATGTTCACTCACAGCCCCAAAGGCCAAACATATCCAGGGCTGCTTCCAAAGCAGGGCAAGGGAGGGGATTGTGCCCCTCTGTTCTGGTCTGGTGAGGCACCATTGGCAGGGCTGCATCCAGCTCTGGGGTCCCAGCACAGGAAGGACAAGGACCTGTTCCAACGGGCCCAGGAGAGGGCCACAGAATTTTTTATATGACTGGAGCATGTCTCCTATGAAGAAAAGCTGAAAGAGTTGGGGTAGAGTCAGCCTGTAGAAGAGAAGATTCTGGGTGACCTTAATGCAGCCTTTCAGTATTTGAATGAGCCCTGTAAGAAAGATGGGGACAAGATTTTTACAGGGCCTTTTGCAATAGGACAGGGGATAATGGCTTCAAAATAAAGAAGGCAGATTTAAACACTGAAACAGGTTTCCCATAGAGGTGGTGGATGCCCCTAACCTGGAAAAATTCAAGGTCAGGTTGGATGGGGCTCTGAGCAACCTGGTGGAGTTGAAGATGTCCCTGCTCACTGCTGGGAGATTGAACTAGAAGACATTTCAGGATCCCTTCCAATACAAACAATTCTATAATGCTATTTTAATCTTAATGGCAAATAATTATAATATCATAAAGACATAATTTATATGTCCTCACTGTGCAGCTTAGATTAGGTGCAGGATTGGAACTTCTGTCCCTTGAAGCAATCTGTGATTGGGATATAATTCCCTTGAAGGGAACTTTTCATTTTTTTTTTAAATATGCTCAGGGTTAGTTTTACTTTCTCACATTTAATTATTGAAGCAAGTGTTTGGTTAATTTTTTTACTGCGTATCATCTTTGTGTCTGAGAAAGAAAGAAACTGAAAAGAAACAGCCTGCGTAAGCTTTACACAGTTCTGTGGTTGTACTGTCAGACTGCAAAATATATAAATTTGACTATGTTACATAGCAAAATTGCAGCACTTTTCTACTTTCCCATTCAAAAAGAACAATTCCACATATATAGAAAAAGGTGAAAATCTCAGTGGAGCAGTTGTCTGGCCACGTGCAGAGTGACCTGTGTAACTGCTTGTTGTAACTGGGCTGAATGCTGCTGCTCAGATGACCTACAGAGAAAGTTCATGTTCTACAAGTCCTTGCTGGTGCTCATGTCACCCTCCAATGGTCAGGTTTCCAGAGCAGCTTTAATGCTGCATTGGATTAAGTGTTAAAACAACTCAAAAATTGTTACCAGCTCTTCAGTATCATTTCCCTGTGAGTTTGCATGAGCTATCTAATGTTCACAGCTGCTGTCTGCAACTTGTCAAGTTGCGCTGGAAGTGACAGAACAGCAGTGGCAGAAGATATGGAATAGTCTCTGAAGGAAAACGTTTCTAAACAGTATTTGCAGATCCTTGAAGTATCTGCCTGAAGTGATAGCATATCAGAGTGTGTGACTGAAGACATACAGGGTAGAGGCCAAAGTGCCAGCCTGTAAGAAGGAACTGTGCCCTACCAGTTGAAATATCCCACTGCACTAGCATTGCATCCCATCTTCTCCCTCGCTCTCTGGAGTATGGCATGCCAGACAGCTGCCTGACCAGCTTAGGGATGGTGTGTGTGAGGACAGACAGGGAGACAGAAAGGACTGGTTTGTAGATGGGGAAATAGGAGTCATGATTCTGTGGCATAAACCTCATAATCTGTGAGGTTTGAGAGGAGGTAGGCTAACTATCTCAAAGTCACAAAGTCCCCCAATCCAGCTGCACTCCTGTCACGTTTGTTTGATAGTGGCTGGTGGATGCTACGAGCATAGTCAGCACTCCTGCAGTACAAGTACATGAATGACCACCTTTTTCACCTTTCCTGTACACTGTGTGTGCTTATCTTTGGGAAACCTCCACAGAGAAATCTCTCTTAAACTGGTGTAGATAATATATATTAAATCTTCATATTTCGTTTTTGGTTTTGTTTTTTTCCATAGAGAAATGCTGAGATCAGTTGACCTTCTAGATTCAGGGTATTTTCTGAAAATAGTAGCTTGATCCTTAATGACTTTGAACAAGGACAGCTCAGCTGAGAGTTTTTGTCTACCCAGAAGGAAGAGCCACTGAACTTAGCATGATCAAGATCAGGCCTTAGATAACTGACCTGAAGGTTTGTTTCTCATTTTGATATTGTGATACATTTCCTGCTGACCTCCTTGACCTCATGACTCTTTTTTTTTTTTATTTAATCAACAACCGTGCAGTTTGACATATTCAGTTATAAAGCATAAAGGGGACTAATGAGAGGAGGGTCAAGATTTTTGCTCTGTAAAAAAAAAAAAAAAAAAAAAAGCATCTGGAAACAGGTAAATGCACCTCAGGGTGTCTGCAATTATGCAGCTGGGGAGCCCTCATGTCACTCCTGCTGTCACAGATGTATGACCTACTAATGAGAAAAGCAAATGCTCCCTCCTCCACTGTTGCCCTCTGGAATAAGAAAAGGATATTTGAGATAGTATTAAAATGGCTACTGTACCTTTAAAGCTTTTCTTGGGCTGAAAGCTGATGAGTGTTGCAATTTCAAAGCACTTTTGGAGTGCTTAAACAGTGAAACTCTGTTAATTCAAATTTAGAAGGCAAATCCTGCCCAAGCAATTTCATTTTCTCTACAGCTTTCCTGAAACTGTTGCGATCTATGTGACAGGGGGTGGGTATCAGGAAAAAGTGTTGGGAATTTTGATGTTACAGCTCAGCTTGTTTCATAGTCTTTGCTTGTAGCTCATTGCAGAGACAATTTTCCAAAGTCTAAGAAGAAAAGATTTTTTTACTTTTACTTTTTTATTTCATTGAGATTTTGCCATCATTTGCACAGGAAGAATTCTAAATACATTTTGAGAATGCTGTGGCCTTGTGTACCTTTGAATCTCAAAGGAAAGCACTGGGTGCCGGTGCCACTTGGTGACACCGAGCACATAAGATAAATGTGATGAGCAAATTTTATCTAAATGGGCAATCTTCACATGACTCCTGGAGTGGCCACTGTCACTGCCATAATGGTTTTGGCTAGGATAGAATTAATTTTCTTCACAGTAACTGGTGTGGGGCTATGCCTTGTATTCCTGGGGATGGCTGAATATTCACACGTCCATCGAAAGTGGTGAATGAATTTCTGGTTTTGCTTCATGTATTAAACTGTCTTTTCAACTAAAGATTTTTCTCACTTTTACCCTTCTGATTGTCTCCCCCATGCCATTAGGGAGCAGTGAACAAGCTCTGGGGCTTAGAGGCTGACAAGGGTTAAGTCACAAAAATTGCTTTGCAGTGTGTTTTCAGGACATCGGAGAGGGCCAGCTACTAAGAGGCATTGCAGCAAAGACCCCGAAACCACTGAATGTAGAAATGCTCAGCAGTGCTTCAGTGGGTTGCCATTGTTGCACTATGACATAACTCAGGACATCTTGACAAGAAAATTAATGTCAAATATGTGTATCCTTTAAACTAAGCTGTGAATTTTCAGCACTGAAACTGCTTCATTTCCACTGTGTCAATCATCTGCAATGTGATTCAGCTGTGTGGTAAGAATTGTCTTTAAACTTGCTTGCTTATGCTGCTGCTGCCTCAGCAAAGAAGCTGCAAACCACAGAATGCAAGAGTCAGAACACGCTTGAGAAGCAGAGTCAGTGCTGGGGAGAGAAGAGGAGCATGAAATGGAGTTAATCAGCTGCACTGTAGGAGTGAGGAAAGCAAAAAAAAACAAAAAAAAAAACAAACAAAAAAAAACCACAACAAAAAAAAATCCTAGGTAGTTCAGTGCCCATCACAGGCAGTGAGAAAAAGGTGTTTTCTAGAAATAGATGTAGGAGGATATAGACAAAGAGGTAACAGTTTTTTGTTTTCCAGGATAAATACCTCTAATAAGTTTGGTTATTCCTCATTCTAATGCCATTTCATATCTTTGATAAGGGTCATTGCCTTCTGTGGATCTTTTTGAGATGGAGACCAGACCTGCATTTCCTGAGATGCTCTTATAGCACAAATGTCACTGTGGCTCAATGTTTTCATTCATTATATATTCCTTTTTAAATAATGTATATTGTTTGGTTTACTTTTGTGTCCATTTTTGATCATTTGGCTGCCTAATCTGAGGTTGAAGCAGCTGTCTTATAGTAGTGATTTCGATACACCACTGCTAGACTTCTGTGTTGCTGATTTCTCTGCTATTGTGCTGTTTTTATTTTTTTTTTTTAATAGAGGAAACTGAGCAGGGAAACAGGTGGGCTAAGTGTATATCCTGCTGGTTTTCTTATTTTTTAGATAGCCTGACCTGTTTCTTTCACCCTTTTTACTGTGGTTTAATCTTAACTAATTGTGCAATACTGTGGGCCACCAAAACACATAGGAGCTTTCAGGTTCTTCATTGCTTGCACTTAGTCCTTCATAGAAGCTGGGGAAAGGGTGATGGCTCATCCATCCATCCATCCATCCATCCATCCATCCATCCATCCATCTATCTATCTATCTTTAAAGATGCAGAGAAGGAATAAAATAATATAAAGACATGTTTTTATGAAAAGAAAAATCTGTGTGAGGATTTGAGTTGTGAAATTAAAGACAACCCTTAACATCTAACTAAATACTTTTCTAGCAATAGAAATTGCAAATAAAGTGTAGTAGCATTCTCTGTTTGCTAAATGGGAAGTGTGATACCAGCTTATTGAAGTAACCTCAATATTGCAAGTCTTCAGTTAGCCTTTAAATAGAATAAAGTGAGTCAGACTCAAACAATTATGCTTGGAACAAAGAGATTTGATTACTCAACTAGAGACCTCTAGCTTTTAAATCAATACAGTAATTTTGAATCTGCACTTGCAGTGATCTTTACAAATATTGCTTCATAGTTTAGTCTTCTAAAACTCTTGTCAGGAAGCAATTATAAAAGGCCAGCCTCAGGCTTGGTGTAATTAAATGAAATGAGTGAAACTACACCAATGATGCATTTGGTTCAAGATTACACTGCAGTCTAAATGAAAATATTAAGCGTGCAGCTGGTTTTAATTATCTAACAAGAATAAAATTGTGTGTGGACACTTCTAGAAACTATTAAGGACTTATGACTCCATTAGAAACCCAGAAAGCATCCACTGACATAGGGTAAACATTCCAGCTGGCACAACTTTCCCCTTCACCATTGTCTACACCATGCAAATTTCCACTCTGGGTGTTAAGATATACAGGGAAGATGCAAGTTTCTATTTTGAAATTGTGCTAAATTTCTCCTCTTGTGACACCAGTTTCTTTTATGTCCCTATCCATACCCTCTCAGTACTGCAGCACTGCAGACTTTGAAATCTGGAACAAGATCAGATTTCAATGCTAAATGAGTGCTTCCAAAGGAGAGAGAATGCCATCACTGTAATATCACACATTAGCTACAGATATAATGAGCTTAGAACTTGCCTAGGAAATTGGAAGAATAAGCAAACCCTTGAGCTCTACGTTCTGAAATTCATAGATAAGATATTTATTAATTTATTTTGCTAGGAGAAGAAGAGAAGGCATAGTTTGGTGGTATGTTCAGCCTTTACCGACCAGAGGACGCACATGAAGAGGTTATGATCATTTTTTGTAATAAGAATATATGAAACCTACTTGAAAATCCACAGGCATGTTTGTTTACCTGTTCACAATGTAGAATCTCCTGATTTTCACTGACCAGTCCCTATTAGGCTGGATGGGTGTGCCAGGGTGACTTCACAAAAAGACGTAAAAATGCATTCAGCCAGGAAGGTGTCAGCCCATCTGCAGAGCTTGCTGATGACTCCCTCAGCAGGGTGACTAGTTTCCACCTTCTTTTGAGGTGTCTTTTACCTCAGGCTATTCAGGATAGCTGAATGACAAACGATGTGCTTTCAAGAGGGGGAAAAAAAAAATCATGGGCAGACTTAACCAGAGCTCCTAAGTGTTCCTCTGTGAAGGTGTGCCAAAATGCAAATATGACTGTATGAACTAGACAAGGGAAAACAGGCGTAATGAGCAAAGTAACCAGCAGACTGAGTAGATTACAGAAGCTATCCATGGCTGACCAAGAACAAGAAACCACTGAGTTTTATTAGACTTTTTTAGGGTTTCTGAACTCTAGGAGTATATTTAATGTGGGTTATGTTTTCAACCTGTGCATGCTTTTAATTTGAAAACTTACTGTTTCTTGGGAATAATGTAATTGTGGCTAGTGTAGAATAAAAGTTGAAAGCATTGTGTAGGAATGATTGCATGAAAGACTAACAAAGACCATAAAAAAATGAAAGAAAGCTTTTTCAAAAAGAAAGAATTAATTAAACAGTTAAATTTTCTCTCATAGCTTTTAATTGTAGGGTATTCACTGGTTTTGGAAATATGGCTTACATGTTACTGTAACTTTTCTTCTGGAGAATGCTTGAAAATATTTTGATTATACTTTACCAGCTGGCCTTATATACATATATTAACAGCCATCAATTTAAAAATGGATCTAAGTCTTAGCATAAGCATATCTGATTAAGTCAAACCTATACACAAAAACACAGAACACAAACATAAATTAAAAGTTTTCTTTGGCCATACAGAAAAATTTTAAGGAAGTACAAGTGGCTATATAATTATAAATAGATTTTGAAGTTTCACTAGTCATATTGGGAATCATTATGAGCTAACATGGCAACAGGGAAATTTTGGAGGGTGGCTTCTCAGATGAAGTAACAAGGAAGGAAACTTGTTGACTCACAGAAGCATATACATACAGACTTTGTAGAAAAGTTATGAAAAATACAGTTATTGTCCTGATTTTGATTGCTCATTAATATATTTGAATTGATTAGGCTTTTTATAAGAAATTTTAATGTGACAGTGTTTTTCTTAATGCCTCTGGATCTTAAAACACAGAAAACCTGTGCTAAACAATGTAGTGAAAAGACAGTGCAACTGCCCACAAATTGTATTTTGCCTGTGTGAATATGTGCCTGGATATTGGAGTAAGTCCAAATTCTGTTTATTGCTTTCATTATTCTAAGCATCAGTAAATAATAAAGATACAAATTTTCCAGTAGATGCTGGTATTAATGGCCTTGTCTACTTTTCTTCTAATTTGTTATATTGCTGTAAAACCCACTTGATGAGAATAGAAATTGACAGTAACTGTTTTTTTTTTCTTCAAATTATCAGAGAACCTTCTAATATCTATGAAAGACAATAAAATACTCCTACTAACATTTACATGTGCAGAATTATTATAATACTATTTATTCTATTAATTCCACCTATCTCAAAAAAAAAATAAAGGAAGTCTGGAACTACCCTGAGCTGCCACTCTGCTCCCAGGGTGCTGCACATGCTTCCAGACACCTGTGGTTATGCTCCTGAGCATATGCAGGTGCTCCTGACACAGCTGAGTCTCTCTCATCAGATGCCAAGGTCTCACCCCCAAGAGGTTTGAAAGGCTGTATGAAATTACAGAGAAGCCTCTCTTTCAGGTTTTGCCATTAATTCCTCAAAAGGAGCAGATAAAACCTTTTATATTAGTGTGAACAGCCTTTTAGCCTCAGAAAGTACCCCTTGAAATTGTGTGAACTATAATCGAAAGCCTTTGAAGGACTTTTGATTGAAACTTCTGCAAGACTTCAGCACTGTTTTCCTGAGCTCCTGGATTCAATAAGGCATAAGGAAGACTGCTGTCAACCTGTTCAGGCATCAGCAGTTTGTGCAGCACATGTAGGAACTGTTGCAACTACCTAGGGAATTTCAGTCCAAGCAAAGAAGCACATGGGTATTTTAACTGCTTACACTCATAAGTTGGAACAATTTTCACTGCAAAACCTGGCCAGGTTATCATTTTGTGCCCTGCCATCAGCTGCAGAGCTCAGTGAGTTTCTTCTGAACTCTCCTAATTTGCAGTCAGGCATCCTAAGGTAGACCATAATTTATGTTATATATAGCCTGCAAACACATGCTTTATTTCAAGAACCTGAATCCTACAACTGTGCACCAAAGAAGTCAAGAACATGTTAATCTCCTTGAAGTTAGTGGGAGTTCAGAACAGAATTATAATAAAATGTATACCTGAGGGCTTTGCTAAAGCAAGATTCAAGGGGGTTCTTTTGCATGGTCCTTTTCTGAGAAGCCTACAGTCTGCTGTGTTGCATTTCAATAACTCTGATTTGTTGATAAATCCGTGTAATTATTCTCAGCTGTAAATTTTCATAGTTCCAAAATGTGTTGGTTTAGAAAGAAAAAAGCAGTAGTTATCATTGGATTCATAATGAGAAGAATATAGAAGGGGCAGAATTAAATAAATGATGAGTGCTTCAAAAATGAGGAAATAATCCTTGCATATATATTATCAGCTTTGCTTAATTTGTACATGAAAACATTCTAGAAATTTTATTTAGCGTTTTCAGTCTCTTGAAATTAGGACACCTTAACTTTTTTATTTATTAATAAAATAATTATCTGCATGTTATTTTAACATAAAGCTATGGGGTTTTTTATGTTTTGTCTTTTACTCCCATTGATACCATAGCAGGCACTGAAAAGAGTTTGGAGACAACACTAACACTTCTATTTGACTAATGTTTTTAAATATCAGATACTGAAATATAAAATACTACAATATGATTGTAAAGACTAGAATGATAAAATATAGGTCTCACAATAATGTTAAAGTAGTAATTAACTTAAGATAGATTCAACACTAATGACTTGTGGTAAGTACTGACTTGCTGCAGTAGCCTGTTACAGATAAACTTGGCTGTCCTCTTTAAGATTCCATGTTCTGTGCATGACTGATGACATCTAGAGTATCTGTACACATACAAACACAGTTAATTGAATTAATAATGTGGTTGATCATTTAGTTTCCTTAGTTTCATTAAATTCCAGTTCTTAAAAAAATTTTCTCAATTTACAATGTTTTTCCAATTAGCTAAGTAAAATGATTTAGATTAAATTCCTTATGGCCTTCATTTGGTGACATCTGTCAGAAAAAAATTGCATATTTTTATTAATTTTAGATATATATACATGTATATATGCAATAGAAAGACAACTTAAGACTTACATGTAGTCCTTAAAGAGTGCCTTGTACAAAATATAAGCCAGGACAAAAAAGGTATTCCTCTAAGAGGCACAGTAAAAAGAGTGCTCATTTAGTATTTGATACAGAGCTCCTCCAGGAACCATCAGATGAATTAACCTAAGAATGTTTTTTGGCTGCCATCTCTGATGATCATTGCACTTCAAGCTGAACTTAATGGAGTTGGATTGAATCATTGTTTATAGTTCTACAATTTACATGAAATTACACATTTTTACTCATAAATATTTGGTTGAAAATGGTTTCCTTAGCAATTATGACTTCAGTGGAGACCCATTTTGGCAGCTTAAACTTAAGACCTTTAACATTTTGGAGCATTACTTCCACAGGTGTATCCCAAAAAGATGACCTGAGGTCCAAATTCTGACAATTTATGAAATGGGTCCTTCTAAGTGGAAAGGAATGTTTTAAAGACATGGCTACCATACTCCAGCTGACTTGCAGTTCTCAGAGACAATTATCTTCTGTAAGCTAAATGAACACTGTTTTCATCTTGGTAATTACTGAACTACAGAGAAAAATATTATTGTTTGATGACAAAAGAATAAAATCTAAATATTAGTGTTTGGTTAGATTTCCTTTGAACCAGCAGCAAGAGAAAATACTGACATTGTAAAGTAAGGCTACTAAAAGTTTCAACCTAATTCAAATAGAAATTATCTTTAATGAAGTTTCTTATGAAATGTTGATCTGTATAGGCTCAATTTTCATCTAGAGATTTGCACTCTTTGGTGATTTTCAGATAGGAGCTAGCTGCACTTCTGTTTAAGGGATTTAACCCACATAAAAAGATGCAACTGTGCCAGAGCTTCACACTCTACTCAATCACTGAAGATATTGACATTTTGGAGATGGAACTGAAGATGAGTGTTTGAGCTTCTGTATTCTGTTTATGCAATGCAAATTTCAAACCACAGTCCCAGCTCTGGGATTCCAGGCCACTGAAAGGAAGTCCAAGGGGCTGAAAGGAAGACATGGGTCAGCAGTGACCATTGGAATTGAGCAGGCTTACTGTTTCAGCAGTTGCAGTGTGGTATCCACCAGGTTAATCTCAATCATCCTACCAATTTTCAAAGAGATGCTGAATATTTTATTTTATTTGTCAACTCTTCATCACAGTATCAGTCTGTACTCTAAAAATTTCCACAACAAATGCTGTCATGCTGTGAGAACCATAAAGTGAATTTTGCCTGTTTAATATGCCCTCTTACTCTTAAAGCTTGATGTGCGGCTTCCTGACTTGGAATTGTGATGCCATCCCTGGTGCAAGCTGGAGATTGCATTCAGAAAGTGGCCACCTAACTCTGAATTCAAGAGAAATCATCTGTGTAACCATTGCTGAGAATTTACATTTCTATCAACACTTGTTTAATCCCACATCTATCTGCACATGCTGACCTGACCTTGTTTTCACATTCTTGACCTTATTATCTTTGCATAAATCTCCATTTTTATCTTCTCACATTGAAAATTTGATCCCAGTTTATCACTTAGAAATTGGATAAGGATTAGCAGGAGAGAAGACTCCGTGCAGAAAACTCACAACGCAATTTTAGGTCTTTCCCATCTCATAATATAAAAGAAGAAACTTAGAGCAATGTTTTGGCACAGAAGTAGAAGAATTGCAATAGACATTCAGCAAAAAGAGTCAATACTGGTGTACCAAAGGAAATGTCAACATCCCCCTTGTCATGAAAACAAGATTTGACTTTTAGGAGATGGAAGAAATTACAGCTTAAACAGCTTCAGCCCTTTGTTGTCTTTATGCAAAAGATAGCAATGCCAAGGATTTCTGGAAGGTTCTGCACAACATGCTTGTAAGGGAGAACGCTGCAACCAGTGCATCCATAGGAAACAAGTACAATGTGGTTGGGTGAAAGATGGGAAAGAGATTGCAAAGCCCAGAAGTCTCAACCTTTTTTTCTTAAACCATTGATAGGTATTTAACTCTTCTCATCAAGACAGAACTTTCAGCATATATATATGTGTATATATATGTGTACATAATCTGCCAACATCTTCAAATACACTGAATGGTAAGAAGAACGAAAATCTTGTAAAACAAGCAATGTGGGGTAAATGGCTTTCTGAATTCTATGAATTTTGTCATTAGTTAAAAGAAAGCTGTTTTCCAATCATTACACACAATACAGAAAATAGTTTGTGTTCCTGGTAATCCCTGTATTTTTTCTGAAATTTTAGGTTTATTATATAAAAATAAGAGAAGCCTTTTTCTTCTTCTTTTTTTTTTAAGTTAGTTACAAGGTAGAAAGTGTTACAATAGCACTACTACTCTGTTTTCCAGGTGACAATTCTACAAGTTGGTTAGGAGAGGACAGTAATTTCTCTGTAGCAAAAATTAGAAAATATTGTGGCAAATGTGACCTTTAAAAGTTGCCATTGAAATTGCACATGATTAGTATCCTTGGAAAATGCTATCTTCTACATAGAATGTGAGCTATCTGAAGTCATATAAATGAAATATTCTGTCCTGTGGTGAACAGAAGCAGAAATATCAATTATGCAAAATCATCACTAGGAATAAACAAATGTATCAAGAATTAAAAAGCTCTCTAGTACTGGAAAAGAGGGGAAATTCAGGTGCCCAAATTTGATGTTACTAAGGGTTTAAGATGGTTAAATTATTTTAAAAACAATATGGCAAAAACATGACAAATATGGAAATTATGGTTGCCATGGTCATAAATTCTTGGTCATAAAAACTGGCCAGGATGATTTTATGCTATTATGAAGTAAATTTATTGGTCAGTTAGACAATTAAATGAGATATTAAGAATTGACAATACTGCAAATGTTCCAAAGCATTTACTAATTCAGAGAGTAATGCAGATATTTGTATGGATTG
This sequence comes from Cinclus cinclus, assembly GCF_963662255.1. Taxonomy (NCBI): domain Eukaryota; kingdom Metazoa; phylum Chordata; class Aves; order Passeriformes; family Cinclidae; genus Cinclus; species Cinclus cinclus. Next base: position 27,488,331 of record NC_085046.1, read on the forward strand.
ACTAAAAGTATATGCTTTAGAACTATAGTGCCTCAAAAATTTGCTTCACAGGTAGATGCTACAGCATTTCTAAAGTTTAAATGCTGAAAGCAGAAAATTATAGAGTAAAATGTGTTGTGTGCTATTGTTATTGATATTTCACCCGAATTCCTTTTTCTATATATAGTCTCTCTATATTTATATCTTTATATATTTTTAATATATTTATATTTTTTCTATTTTTTTTCAGAGGGGGGAGGGCATCTTTCACTCTTTTCCATTCCTCCATAATAATTTTATGATGTCTCAATGTTGTAGTCTACTGCAACCAGTGCTTTTAAAAAACCCTAATCTTACCTCATGACACAAGCAGCCAAAACCAGAGCCTTACTGATGTCTGAGAGCTTACACAATGCCACTTCACACAGAGATGCTGTGTACCAAAAGCAGCATTATGACATTAACACTGTAGCATTTGCTCTGCTATTAAAAGTATTAACTCTGCCTCTCATCATTAGAAATAATTTAAGTGTAGGGCACTCCTAGAAAATCCATGCAGATCCTTATTCTGGAAGTAACTCAATTGCAGCTATTTAATTTATTCCTGTAATGTGAGGAGATGGCCAGAACTTAAAGATGGCAAATAATATGTTTAAATGTGCTGAAAGTAGAAGAAGAGATAGGAGGAGAGAGAATGCCTGGAACAGAGAAGCAGCCTAAAACCATACATTTGCTTATGGAATTGCACCCATCCTTGTGATCATATGGCAGCTGACAGCTTTATAATTCTTAGAATGTAATTCCTATGCCCTTTCTGGTTGCACTTGCCCAACTATAAATTAATGACATGTACATTAAGCGTTTGGTTTAATTTACTAATACTTCACAAATATATTCATCTTGTTGGATGATGTGTTTTTGATATCGATTTAAACTTTGCCTAGCTTCAAAGAAATTTAAAGGAAAAATAACAATGCCAACTGCTTTGCAGATTTGGAGGGTTTTTTTCCCTAACAGAAGATAGAAGTGACAGTGTTCATAGAACATAATTGTGATAGCAGTAAAAGGCAAGTCAGGGTCTGGTCTCCAAATTACGACAATGCATTCAGTAAGAAATGGTACACTGAAAGTATTCATGTCCCCTGCACAAGCCTAGATTGAATGAAAAAACAGAACCAAAAAAGTCAGGAATGTAGAAGAGATTACAGATGATGTCTTAAGCAATAATATCATACTAACTGCTTAGCCATCAAAAGTTCAGTGGCAGTCATGAAATGTGTAATTTTGAGGTGATTAAGTAGGATGCCAAAGTTATTCTTTTGCAGATGTTTTGGAACACTTCTTCCATGAAGAAGGGAAGAAGTCCTTTGATCTGATAATTTAAAACAAAAGCTTGCTGAATGCAACAAGGGATTGGAAAATATACCATACTTCTTTTTCTCAGACAAGAGGGAATAGAGTATCTAGTTGTGTTATTTGTTCAAATGACTCTCTAACCATTTCCTTTTTCTCTAAAACTTACTGAAAATGTTTAATTATATATTCTTCTTTCTCATTATGCTGCCTAGTGAATAGAAATGAGGGATTTTAAAATCAAAGTGGATTAATTGGGCAGCCACCTAGGCCAGTGAATAAAATATCACATGCTTTTTCTTTTGAAGTATTTGGGGGAGTTGTGTTTTGGTTTTTGTTGTCTGTGGGTTTCTTTGGTTTTGTTTTTTTTTTTTTTTAATTTTTTTTGTGTGTGTGTGTGTTTGTGTGTGTTTTTTATTGTCTCCATTGAATGTTAATGTTGGAAATTGGTTTGGTTTGTTGTCTGGCATTTCTGGGTTGTGACAGTTTGCCTGACAAAAGAGATTGATATAATCAACCTGTATCTGAATGACATTTACTGACTGATGTATATATGTATCCATAGATGATTTTGTATTTCTGATATATTTGACAAAAGTTTGAACAGAACTCATAAATCTCATGGAAAACTACTGCACTGCATGTTTAATATTCTTTGAGATCTTTTTGTTCTGTGCTTAATCAGGTACAAGGGAATAACCCCAGCATTTTCCTCATATGTACGCCACCAAGTATGCACAAAATATTGTTTCAACTGTTTGAATTCTGTGGACAAAAAATGTGGACACCAAAATGAATGTGGAAGGAGTACAACATGTGAACAAAAAAATGATGAGCACCAAAATTAATATGGAATGACTTCAAATGGCTGAACCAATAAACAAGGCTACTGCAGCATGCAATCAAGTTTATTATTTACATGAACAATAAACTTGGCAAATGGAGTGCTGAGTAAGTATTTAAGAACCATTTGGCATCGCTTTGTGTTTTGTGTTTATGTGTGTGAAACATATTTCATTATCTGAAATCCCTTCTACGGTGACCTGCTGTGCTGTCCAACTGGATAAGTGATTTATGTTAGTATATCAAACAGAGTAATGACATTTAGAGAGGAAGAAGGAACTCTGTGGCAGCACTACTTTACTCCCTCCTGGAGCCTCACAAAATGTCATTTGTGTCATGCTGAGTGCTGTTTATTTTAGAATAAGAGACATTTACAGGTTTGACTCCTAAAGTGCTCTGAGACAGCCTAACAAAAAGACACAAACAAAAAATAAATAGAACAATAGCATGATTTTAATCCACCATTACCAATTTCCAGTAGCAGCAGAGCCAACCTATTTGTGTTTCATAAGAGTAAAGGAGGCTGTCTCAGGCCACAAGATGCTTTTCTATAGTTTAACATGTGGTTTCACCATAAGTTAAAGCTGAACTAATCTTGTAACCCTCCCTTAGAGTGCTGTCTTAGGTGCATGATGTAGCTGATCTCCATGCATTGGTTCACACAATTGTTTGTAGTAGAATTGAAGAGTAACTCTTCATCAGGAAAAAAGGCTTAATTTTCAGTGGGATCAGTGAGTGTATTCAACCTCTTAGGCAACTGCAGAACCATAGAATGGTTTGGGCTGGATGGGACCATCGTATTCCAAGCCACCATGGTCAGGGACACTTTCCTCTAGCCTGGGTTGCTCAAAGCCTCAATCCAACCTGGACTAGAAGGCTTCTATTGATGGGGCATCCACACTGTCTGTGGTCAGTGTCTGTTCCTGTGCCTCACCAGCCTCACAGTAAAGAATTTCTTCCTAATGTCTAATCTAAACAAACCTTTCAGTTTAAAGCCATTTCCATTATCCTATCACTGCATGCTCTTGTAAAATGTCCCTCTCCAGGTCTGTTTCTGCTCCCATCCCAGTACTGGAAGCTGCTATAAGGTCTCACTAGAGTCTTCACATCTCCTTTTTTTCTGCCCAATAGTTCATACCCTTAGTCACAACTTCCTAACCACTCTTGCATCTTTCAGGGGAAGGAGGGGTGTTTTCTTTGTATGCTTTGGTCTGGATTTGTTTTGGTATTCTTTTTGTTGATACATTTTCACATTTTCAGTAAGATTTTTTTATTTTTCTTCATATTGTTGCTACATAGTGCTTTCAACTGGAAAAGCATTAAACTGGGAGAGGCAACAGACTTGATTTACATCCAGAAAATAGTGCACTATTTATACAGTCAATAAGCCCTGAATCTCATGAAGCATATTTTTTCTGTCCTTTACAAGTCATATAGAATGTATCAGAACACTTCCTCTGCTTTTAACATTCTGTATAGACTCAGTAAAGAATGAAAACACTGTGGAAGAGTTCACAGACTTTCAGGAACATTTCATAGAAATAATTTAACAGAGAGTGAAATCTATCATCCTGCATCAGTTCACAAATTATTTTAGGTATAGAAATTTCTATTAATATTTCACTGAGATTAACTTTTTTTTACTTGTATGAATCCCCCTGAAATCTACCTGATCACTTTATTTCAAAGTGAAATTGGTTTGCTGCACATCTGTCTTTCTGGGACAATTCAGAAAAGCTGTGCTACCAGTGTGTTCTCCTTGTGTCTCTGTTAATTACTGGTTCTTGGTTGTGAAGGGTTGCTTAGCATGATGTGGAGGTGAAAGGGTTAATTCAAAGCATCATAATATATTATTTGCAGCAGTGCTTGAAGTATGATATGCACAGTGTTGAACTGGAAAGAGCTTGAAGGCAAGCATGATGGTTGTAACACTCTGAATGTGAACAGGGAGAAGGGATTACTTAAAATGCTTGTGTGAAAATACTACTTTTGAAGATCCATGCATGACCCTGACTCCATGCCTCCTGCCTTCCATCCATTGTCATCTCTGTGGTCAGCTTGAAGCATGGTTTCACTGGCCCATGCTGTTGTATTCCTAATTTGAACAAATATGCTTACATTAAAGAGCCTTAATTTTTCACTGTTTATACTAAAAGAACTAACATCTTCACCTCCAGATCATTTTTTTACTCACTGTTCACTAGCTTTTGCCCTTTGACAGCATTGCCATTGTGAACAATGTGGGTGGAGTGACAGAACTGCTGCTCCAATTTACAAACCTGAGCTGTAATTTCCTGCAGGCCTGTAATGAATTTCCACATCCGTGGCGTCTTTTAACTGATATGTCTTGTGATCTATTTATGAAAGTTTAATCATGGGTAGCCATGTTCTGTTGCAAAGTATGTATGTCAGAGTTTTAATAGAGTTTGAAAATACTTTGCTGTTGGTTTCCTACTGGAATAATATTGCCAGTGCCAGAGGGATGACCATCACTCAGCATTTTGCACTGTGTTTGGCAGAGATCATAGGAAGATTTCAGGGAGAGAAGCACTCATTGTTATTTTAATTTTATTGGAGAGTAATAAGAGTTCTTTAGAAATAGGTAAAAGATAAGTGTCTGTCTCTTTACACATGATTTATTCTTATTTATCAAGGATTCACAATTAGTATATGTAAATGGTGTTGTGAGAAAAATGACTGTAAGAGCACATTTTGTTTCTTTTAAAGCATGCTTTGTTTTGATTACTTCAAAGAGAAATTGTGCCTAAGATGGAAAGGAAAAAGATTACTATATCCCTTTCTACATACTGTCACGAGTCTTTGAAATAGTTACAATATTTGAATTGCTAGACTTTAGTCATATTACAAATATATAATTTTAGGCACAAACCAAGCATGCTCTTTTTTTTCTTTAATGGGGATTATTACATGTCCCCTTACTCTCAAAAAAAAGACTGCTCTGTGGTTTCTCAGACACAAAATCAAACCCTTCTGACGTCAGGCAGGTAATGCAAATGCCAGGATAACAAAGTGCTGTGATTTGGAAGATTTGTCAATGGTTACTGGCAGTTGTGGGAAGGGACTTCCAACTGCAGTGGCCATCATCACATCCAAAAAAACTAGGGTTGACAAACCACTAATTGAAAAAAAAACATAGTACTAATGAGCATAAAATGCCTCTGATAACTTTACTATATTCAGTGAGCATGAAAAGCTGTCCTTGTAAAATCCATCACATGATTTCTGACAAACCTGAACACCAGACCTTCTTCATAACAAGTGACAGAAGATATGGTCCTCCATCAATAAGTATAATGGAAGTAAATTAGGATTTTGTTCTCATTCATACTGTGTAGTGACTTGCCTCTTCTATTAACCTTGTGGTATCATAATGTTCACACCTTTCTCTTGGCACTCACAGTGTCCAGAGATGCACATTTGAAATTTGGCCTATTTGTGTTATTTCTGCTAATCAGGGGACATCTCCTTCATAATTCTCAATTTCAAAACCAGCAGTTTGGATAAGTATGTTATTTTCTTCATTGCTTCCACAATGAGAATCAGTGCACATAAATGAATCTCAATGGGGGTTGCATGTGGAAGTTAACTATTATGCACAATATATGCTGTGCAAATACATGTGTTTATAATACATGTGAATTATGCATTTTGCCTAATTTAAAAGGCTGAAATCTCCTGCACAACCTACTGAGAATTTCTTCTCTATTTAATGTACTTCTTGGGAGCAAAGACCATTGAGAAAACAAATACATTAAGTGTGCCCATGGATTTTTCTCATTTAAATTTTTCATAATTTATATTAACTGTTCCAAGGCTTTTCTTTTTCTCTTGGAAAAACAGTATATTGTCAGCTAAAACTACATTCATTGTTTGTGAATGTTTCTAAGATCAGTGAACAAAATATTGCTGCAGCAAATTCTCATCTTTTATTTCTATTGACTGAGAGTGACTATGAGTCTTAACATATTGCTGACATTTTGAGAATAAGATGTCCCATAATACAACTGCACTGTATAAATGAAAGGAAGAACATTGTGCCTGTGATGGTTGCCTAAGAAGACAATTTTTTTCCCTGTGACAGTTCCTAAGTAATTTCAGATTTGACCTCTAACAGACTAGCATTGATATTTTGCTGTGGTCAGTTTTTTGAATGCAAAGCACGAGTTAGAAAGTAAGATGGATATGTACAGAAATGCAAGAATTCAACAGTCAGCAGAGACAGGAACATTTTCAATGTGAGAGCTGGTTGCCTGCAATTTAAGGTAATCTGGCATTCATCCCATGCTTAAGCAGTGGTATGGATTGGTGGCCAATGATCAGGGGTATGGATTGGTGGCCAGTGATCAGGGGTATTGCCTGGCTATGCAGTTACCCTAATGGAACAGTTGTGCTTGTGCTCTGATCAGTCATGTGTGTCCTAGTAAAAGGAGGAACAAACACACAGACTTAATGGTGGAGCTCATATGCCCCTAACCAATCTCCTCATGCCCCTAAAGGTTTTGTATGAAGCATTTGCTAACTGGTAGTACATGACCTGATGCCCTCAGTGGCAAGGTCAGTAACACAACTGGAGTGAAATAGTGCAGCTGATCACAGTTTTGTCAACAAGTAAGGCCTTGACTGTGTTGGAACAGGTGGTCTGATATGGGAGCAGTCTATCTCTTACAAAGGACTTTTAGATCCCTCTTCCAAAGAGATACCTAGAGGCACTGCACTGAAGGACTCTTCTAAATTGACAGATGTTTTCTCTTTCCCCTTCTAATTCTTACAGAATTTATAGAAGAGATTGTGTCTACATGCTTATAACAGGTACATTTCTAGAACAGTATATTTGAGAATAGATTGCATTTTCAATGGCAAAAATGGTAAAGACTTCTACTATTTAACTATGTGAAACATGTTCTACTATTTAACTACATGAAAAATCATGACTGTGCTTTCAGTATTATTCAGTCATACCCATAAAGAGGAATTTTTCAAATGGTAGCCTAAAATTCTATATAAGAATCTGGTTTTTTGCTTAATTGTTAGTAAATCTTGCCAAAATGAATAAAAAATTCCATGTCTGTTGAAACAACTATTTCTTTCATCAATTTTTCAATTAATGAAATGTCGTGTCACTTTTGTCCCTTAATACTCTAAACACTCTCAAATTCCTCAAAATCTGTAAGGACTTTTATCTATGTTTGTGGTCTCTCTTTTCCAAAATAGTTAATTTTAAACCTACTAATATAAAGTCTTCAATTATCTGTGATTTTAATATACTTTCTTTATAAATAACATGAGGAGATTAGTATAATTGCATGGAGGATACAATCTTAGCTTCTGGTGCCCTGCAAAAACTTAATGCAGGTGATTTTAAATTTTACTTTTCCTCAATGAAGATAACAAGACCTTTTCTTACTCCTTTAAAATATATGCCATGTAAAGATTTGTGCTGTCCCTTTTCTTGGGGAATATGATGCCACTATTTTGATCCAACTAGCTTACATATCTGGACCCAACATCAAAGATTTTGGCTGAAATCCGCTGTTCATTTAGCTGAACAAATGTCAAGTCACTGCTTTAAAAGTATTAGAAGAGGACACCAATAGTGTAACTGCCTTGAGTATGGAGTGAAGCACATGAGAAAACATGGATAAGTGGAATTGCTGCAGGAAAAATGAGGAGAGAGGTTTGTTTAATAAAGAAGTGTGTCTGTTACAGACTGGAAATACACTGTGCTGGGAAAAATGTTCTTCAGGAAACTAAGCAGGGTTGTGGTCCTTAATATGTATATAAGCCATATAAATGAGTTTTCAATGTTATATTGCATTAAATTAAAAGCAACTTGATATCTTGTGTCATATTTATTAAAACATTAGGCAGTTCATCCATAATATAGCACAGCTCCATAAAAAGATAAGGAAATGCCTTGAAAATATTAAACTAGTTTGGTTTGTTCTGGAGAAATGTAATTTTCAGTGTGAAATATATGATGAAACCTGAATAAATAAATGGGATATTTTAGTATTATGAAGATAAGCTCTTATTTAAAGAAGTGTTGGTTCACCTTTTTCTAGTCTTTCCTTCTGACTTGATACACCCAGAATATTCTGCTAATGTTGCTTCAAAACCACTTTTTTTTGGTGCTAAAACATACCTTCAGGAAGAGAAAATATTATTATGACAATGTATGAAGAAAACACAGAAATGAATCCTGGAATATACAGCCTTGAATCCCCTTGCCTTGCAGCACCTACCTGCAAAGTGATTGAGTTTAAATATTGCTTTTCCTCAGTGAAGAGTATGTCTCTTTCTAAGTACCTTTAAAATGTAATGCATCATCACAAATTGCACCTTCATAACAATTAATTTTCTCATCCCCACCTCCGGTTTTAAATTGGAGACTGGTAACACGAGAAAAAGTGTGAAAATAATCTTCATAGCTTTGTTGAGTTAAATAAAAAACTTTGTTTCAATTAATTACCCCTGCTGGTGATATTAATATTGAAATAACTGGCTTGAGGAGCTGGATAACTCTTGGCCTTGATTGATTTACTATAGTCAACCTAGAAGTGAAATCACCCATTAAATCTCTTACAGGTGTCATGCATGATGTCTAAAAAGATTATATACTCAGATTAAAAGGATAGACATGGGATTTTATTCAAGAATGTATTTTTATTTTCCAGATGAAAGCCAGGAGTTTATTTGTTATGTTCATTCAAACAGTACTTTATTTCAGGCTGCAGTGGTATGATTTCTCTGCATGTACTATTAGCTACACATTCAGATCATTTTGCATTTGGATTAACTAGAGGCTTTTTTTTCCTGAAGAATTGGTAACATATATCCTGTGATTATGGATTTGAAATATGGAAATAAGTGTCAAAGTGATAAAACCGCTAAGATGGAGAAGCTCACCTGATGTAGAACAGATGTGCCTTTAAATGATACAAATCACATACAGGAGTGGGTAAAATGGAACTGTCATTTAATTAACAGGTCCTTCAAACCAAACTTATCCAACTCTGTTACTCCCTTAGGAGCCTTCACATCAGAGCCTGTCCTTGGCAGAAGAGTGTATGTGAATGGTGGTTATGTCATACAAGGCTTTTTCTCTGTCATCACTAGAGATGTTACATTCTTTTGGGTTTGGAATACATGGATGAAAGATTAAAGACATCATGAGATTATCCTTTATTGCCCAGATGTTTTGTAGGTTTTATGTTTCTGCTTAAAATTAGAACAAAACACAAAAAGATCATTATGTATGTAAGTAACAATCTGTGAGCATAAGGAAACTTGGAAGAGATAGAGTTAGAAACAAAAGATATAATAAAATTTTTAAATTATTTTTTTCAGTAAGAAGGAAATAATATTGACAGAGGAACCTTACATTCACTTGATCATACTTTTTTGATAGAAATTTAAGAAATTTGTGGCAGAGATAAAAGTACCATTATTTGGAGAGAGTTTAGGTGGGAGAATATGTCTTCTCCTGAAACTGCATATTGAGTATAAATAGCAGTACTCACGTTCTTTAGCTGAGAGGGTAGCATAAGGACAAAGAGAGAAAATTTTGTTAGAGAAATCATCTTGATGTCATAGTTTCTGTAGGAAAACTTTCAAAATGCAGACAGGAAGGAAACAGAGATGGTAGATTACAGGTTGGCCATTGAGAGGGCAGACAACATTTTAGGAAGGAGTAAAAAGTGGAAGGAAGCATCAGGAGTGTCTCATCAGTCACCATGGCAATGTAGAGATCAGGAATCTGATGGAAAATCACGCACTCTGAAGCACTGAATGGAATTATTGAGTACAAGGGAGGGGATGAACAGCAACACCTGAGAGAGGAGCAGGGAGTAACAAAGTAAGGTTTGCTGAAGATCACATAAATTAGGGTCCTAGCTGCTAACAACCAACAACTTATATCATCATGTCCAGAGCCATGTTTCTTCAGACTTGTACTGAGATTACAAGCTGCCCCATGTTTTTGTTTCTGAGACTTCGTGGCCCAACAATGCATTTGGTTTTCTAAGCCAGTGAATACAGTCGGCACAGACAAAATACCAACTTTGCACTTCTGGGAGGCAAATGTCAGCTGTGCCTGGTTTTGAGGTAAACTGCTAGGAAGGCTTACATCATTCAAGTCTTAAACCAGAGAATAAGTTAATTTTGTAGAATATCGTGAGGATATAGACAAATTACCTGTGATCTGTCTGCTATAGGCTTAACAAGGTGAAGAAAGGATTGTCATATACTTCTTAGTAGGATGCTCAGTTTTTTGCTCTCCTAATGAGCCTTGTAGTTACCCCTAATAAAGGGTAACCAGAAAACAGACCTCATTAATGAAATTTGGATCTTTTCCACTCCTAGGCTATGTCTTTACTATTTATTTTGAGTATTGTACCAGACTGAGCCCTTTAGGAGGAATTTTACATCCTTCTTCTTTTACTGGAAGCAGTATTACAAGGAGTCCTTTTATAATAAGCGAATCTTAAAGGTGTAGGTACTGAATTTGTAAGACTGGAGTTTATAAAGCAGCAGGTAAAATTATGCCCACAGTTCTACTAGAAACCTCATTTTGGAAGGACTTGTAAATCTCCTACAATAATATACCCATTTGGTGGGGGGAGGGGGGAAGGCTGAGGTACCAGAGAAAGCTTGTATTCATTAAACTTTTGTATTTGAGCTACCTGAAAGGCCCTTCTGCTCTAAAAGTGCCTGCTTAATTAGATAATTACACAGTAAACTTTAATGGTTTCTCTAATTTCATTGAGGATTAATGTGCTGGGAGTTGAAGTTATTCTTTGGATACTGGAGACAGTTTCTACAATCCAGCATAGTGACAAATGGTCATGCCAGAAGGGAGATATTTGCAGTGCTGCTGCATGTATTCTGTCTCTCAAGTGAGTATATTTGTTCTTTTTTTTTGCTGAAAAGGTGTTTCTTATGACAGACTGTCAGTCCAGTACCATTCGTACCAGACTGGCCTTTCTGGGACACTGCATAGCCAAACACAGAGATCTCTTGGGAGAGGAGCAAGGATACCTCATCCTGTTCTCTGGATGCAAAGAGCAGTTTGTGTTGTGCTGTCCTAAGGTGTGTGCTCCCCCTGCTCTCCAGAGCATGTGGAGTTGTGTGCAAGGCTGACCTCCTTTCCCTACTGCTCTCAAGCAACATTGTTTGACTAGACTGGTGAATTATATAGTAGTCACTGATGCACTGAGCATAAATAATTCAAGATAGATTGAATTTTAAACTACTGAGAGCACTCTTGGAAGGTAGATGAGCAGAGGTGGGGTGCAAGTCAAACCCTTGGCACCAAAGCACCAAACCTGAGGCAAAGGGAATACCAAGCATTTAATTGCTTTTCTGTGCTGAGTGGGATGTATGTCTTTAACATATGGGCAAGAGCAATCAGGGGAAAGTAGATACAAGCACTATGGAAAACGGTACATATGGTATAGAGAGCAATCCATGCTTCAGCTCAGGGAGGCAAAATACCTCCTGTCTCATGACAGATATTTAGTGTGTCCCCTCAGTGATGCTTCTCTCAATAGATTTCAGAAACTGTCCAGTGTTTCAAGGCTAAAGGGGGAGGCAAATGATCTCTTCTTGGAACAGTTCATTTGTCCTCATAAGATAAAAAATTTTCCATGTTTCCCTCTAAGTGGTGGCCAAAAAATCATTTTTTTCTCTCAAAAAATCAAAAGTTTTGATAATAGTAATTTCTGACTTCAATAAAAGAGATACAATGCAATTTTTAAAATTAGACATATTGTTATGTTCTGGTATTCCTGTTTACTTATATAGTGTCAGTTTACTGCAGTTTATTTATCTTAAAAAGAATGATGAAGTGTGTCTATATATCAAAACTGAAAGCATTACTACTTGTGCATTAGCATTCAATAGTGTATTGGTGTTTAAGAGTGTACAGTATACTAGACACTAGTGGCATTTGTTCCCTTCAACATATTCATTAAAAACCATCAAAATAAATAAATAAAATAATAAAATCAAGATGACCCCTAAAGAGCACAGCAGGTTCAGAAGCTAAACCTGTGCACACACTTCTGGAAAACTTGGAGGCTGGGAGACTTTTAAGGACTGTGATACTTAGTATTTCTCATTTTATTGTAAGTATTGACTTGGGATTTTACTTGCCTCATCTTTTCTCCAGAAAGGTACAATACAAGCAAACCCTCCAACACTAACGCAGGAGGCTATAGAGGTTTTATTTTTTTTTTTTTTCTATTAGAACTCTAAAATATTTCAGTGATTTAAAACAGGTAAATTAGCCTGGATATTTTTCCTTCTACTAATCCTGAAATTGAGAGCTATCTGCCTTAGATGCAGTGATTGTATTTGCTTCATGTCCAGATTACTAAAGGACCTATTAGCCACACTTATAAGAGGACAAATACATTTATGTCCAATCAATAACTGCAGTTTTTTGTGTAGCTTCTTCAAATAAAATATTTTCTCATGGTTGCAAAGAGGAGGTGCATATTTTTACAAGATGTCTGATATGTCTTGATTTAAATAATCAAACCTTAAATCAGTTCATATATTCCCACATGTATATATTCTAACATGGAAAATTCCCTTTACTATTACATAATATTTAGGTTATTTTTATGCATTACAATACTTTGCAGTTTTGACCTTTCAAATCCTTAGATTTTAAAGAGGCAGTAGACATAAGGTCTGTATTATTTAAACACTGTAGTCTTTGAGGCATCCATAATACAAAGGTATTATATTCTTTGAGATCAAAAGGCCAGCAGTTCTGGAGTAAGCACATCCCTTGTGGATTAATTATAATGAAATTACTCATTTGGAACACTCTGCCAGAGCTTCGTAATATCCAAGATGCAGTAAAAATTTCATGTGAATGTTCTTTACACAGGAAAAAATGCTGCAGTGGCAAAAGATGTTTAATTTATAGCAATCCTGTCTATAGAGGAGAGGGAAGAGCTACTGCACATTTTGAGAGCCAATATTTTTACTGTAGTATGTATTTTTCTTTCAGCTACATTGAAGCTTTGATGCTTAAAATAGATGAACATCATAGGAAGAATAAAAATGCACTTACCTATTGTCTTCATAGCCCTCAGCTTTGAAATCTGGAAATACCCTTGTTAAAAACTATTAGAGACATTTTTACTTTGAACAAAATACCTGAAAATAAAAATGTCTGGGCTTTCTGAAACATACTATAGAGAACAGTGGCATTCCTGCAGATTCATAAATCATCCCATACCTGGTGAAGTTGTTGGGAGTTGCATCAGACCCAAGTATGCTTATAAACAGGACTGGTAGGTCTGTAGGCTCATATGGAGGTTCCTTATTTTTATGGCTTGGGTCTGTGCTCCTTATATCCAACCCAGGAGTCCAGCTTAGCCTATTTCCTAAGTTGTTTACACAACTCAGCAGAAGCTCAAGACAAAAAGAAGAGCTTGTTAAAACTAATGTACTACCATATTAGTATAGTCTGTGGATGGAACTGCTTCATGCAGCTAAGGGTAGCATGGAAGTTGAACTGAATAGACCAAAAGTAGCATGCTGGCAATAAGGCTTAAAGAAGTATTGACTAACTACTCAATTTTTCCATATTTTAAATTCTCTTCTGCCATGACTTTTTTTTGGGTTTATTATTATACAGAGGTTAATTCCTCTGTAGTCTCTTGGACCATACAGCTCCCTGTGCTGTTATCCCACTCAGCTGTGGAGGACTAATCAAACTGGAATTAGGAACCAGGGGATAAGCCTTTCCAGTTAAAGAAGAAAAAATTTTAAAAAACAGATGATATATGAGAGCTATGTCATGATTCACATGATGGTGTCTTTATTCTCACAATTCTTGATTTTTTTGTTTTTCAATGAAGTGAGGGTGCAGTGGTTTCTCTCTTTAACCATAGGATCTAGGTTAACTGATCCAAACAGCATCTTGTGACAGAGAGCAGTGCTGAGTGAGGGTCAAAGCAACCTTGACATTAGTGCAGATTTGTTATTTATAAATATGGCTGTGCTGTTCTGTCCCTTCAGCAACGAGTCCACACTGGAGGCCAGAGGCCACACCAGGTCACTTACACCAGAGAATACCTTCATAATATTTGCATCTTCTTTTCTGCTATTTAGCTGATTTTCTTATATTTTTTCTTATTTTCCTCAAAGGAAAGAAATTACTTTAAAACAAGCATGGTAATTTATCCCAAACTCTCTAGAAATGGTTTTAACTGTTTAAAATTTTACATGGGACTTCTTCCTTAGAAAAACCATACAAAGCTAAACATTAAAATTGACTAAAAAAAAAATATAAAAACATTAAACAGGAAACCAATTTTTAAAAGATCTCTATAGACAGAACCTCTGTTAATATAAATGCATTTTCTCTCTTTGGATCTATCCAGGATTTATCCAGGATTTATCCAGGATAACACACATGAGATAGATCAGATTTCAGGTCCAGGGATTTGGTAGGGACAGTGAGCCATTATGTTAACATAAACCATTACAATAAAGCAAGTGAAACACTTTTGATTCCCAAACATCTATAGATTTATCCCTATCAATGGACTCCATGTAAGAAGAACTCCATTCTGAGAGCTAGGAGCAAGAGATGAATGGAGTGAGACTGTACTGAAGACTATATCTACTGAGACTGGTATTTCTACTGAAGAACTTAAAGCAGATTTTCACAGTTGTAATGGTTGAGGTGAAAAATGTGAGGTGGCAACACAATATTCTAAAGGTGACTCTGCTGCTTGGATGGTTGTGTCAGAGTCTCTGACAATCTCTATTTTATTTACAAGAATTTAGAGGCTGATGGAGAGAGAGGTTGTACAAGCTACGTTCAGATTTCTTAGACTACTCATTTTAAAAATCAGCATGAACGTTGTTTATAAATGATGGGTGGACTATTAGATTAAATCATTTTTTTTGGGTGGGAAATGAAAAATGAATTTTACTTCGATCAGATTTGAATCTCTGTTTATATCAAATTATAATGGCGTACCTTAGGTAAACTAAAAAAGCCATCCAGAATTATGGATGACCTTCCAGAACTGCAAGCATAGGTATATATGATACATAGGTATAGGTGAACATGAGACAGAAATTATAATTCATATTACAAAAATTTCAGAAGAGCTGAATTTCTATAATTTCAGTTTAAAAACAAGAGAGGCCTATATTCCTTCCTACCTCATCTATGTCTATCCCACTGTTCTTAGCTTCTACCAATTTTCCATCACTTTAAATCTCTTCTCTCACACCAGTGACTTGTCACTTTACTATAGGCAATGCAGTGTTTTCCTTCAGTTTCATTATACTTATGAGCATGAACTTCACTCTATAAGGTGTGTTTAATGTAACATCAACTTCAGTAGTTTTGACAGAAATCCCAGATTTACTGAGTTATGTAGGAATAAAAATTCCATATAATCATGTAGGATTACTTGAGATGAACAAACAGATTTGTTTTGAAGTCCAAATGAATATACTCAACTGTGACTGTACCTTTATGAAACTTTCATCATCTTTCTCTTGGAAGTACCAATTATTCTATAGTTTTATTCAAGATTTCTGTGTAGCTTCTAAGACAATGTTAATGCTTCAGTGAACCATTTACTATCATATTACCTCAAAAGAGGGTAAAAAAATAATTCCAAACTCTGGGTCTTCTGATAGTCTAAAAACCTCTTGCTTTATAAATGCATTGCCAAACCTATTATTAAAGTCTCTTTGGAAAATTGTTCTGTTAGAAACAGTATTTTGTTGCAGAAGTTCATCTCAGTATATCACGATCCCTGTGCTAAAGCCATCAATGGGTTATACCACCAAAAGTCCCTGGCTGGCTTGCTAAATGTCAAAATATCATCTGTTTTCTTGTTAATAAAACTAAGAAACCAACCCAGAACTGTTCTCCATACTGTCCTCTATAACATGCTTAGGAATCAATTTAAATTATTCTACAGGTATGATAGTTAAAAATATTGAGGTACAACTAAACTTTGAACAAGACTTATTTGTACACAGTGCTCCTGAAAACAAACACATTATCCATTTGCTTTATTTAAAGTAGTCCTAAGCTTGTTTTAAAGCCAAAAGACATCTTATTTTTCCCAGTGCTATCCACTGTTCCTCCCCATGAAATGGGACATGTCAGCCTAGGAGTTGCTATTCAAGATTAAAATTTATTTCTATGGAATTTTGATAAGTAGATTCTGAGAGTTATGCAAAGAGGATTTTAAACCATTGTTCCATGGAGAGCAGTGTAGAAACACGTCAGAAAGTGCTTGTGTTGCCATATTCATGGTGTGAGAAAGAGGGACTTGTTAATATCCAGAAGTAGTAGTCTCATTACCACAGAAGTTTGACTAAGCCTTGCCTGCTATGCTCCTATCTTAAAAGGAGCTTAAAGTTCTTTGCAGTCTGATCCATTGTATGCAATGTCTGAAAATTTAACCCTACACCAGCTGAAACCATAACAGCACTTGTAAGAATAAATTTTATATTAAAATTTATGTCAGTTAAACATAATCACAAGATCCATTCCAATTGGCTATCCCAAAGCCTATTAACTTGTCTCAGTACTGTTGGTAAATTTGATATTGTGATACTTTGGAGGAAGAGGATAAAGGATAAAACAGGCCTGAGAGAGTTAGTGGGAGCTCTGGATTGAGGGCGGCTTCAGTGTTTCAGGGAAGAGAAATTTTATTCTTTCCCTCAATTATTGGAATAATTTCTTTTCAGGATTCAGTATTCCTTTCTACTTTCCTTAAATCTATCTCCTTTTTCACATAGCGATATTTGTTCTCACTCCTTTGCATTAATGTGCAAGAACAACCTGCCAATTGTCTTTCATTTGCTTCCTAATTTGCTATAAAGAGAGAAATTCTGTATATCATTTTAATGGAGAGAAGGGACAAGATTAAAAAACAGAAGAGAGAACACTCTGTCATAGTTCCTTGCTAAAAGGCTAAGTAGAAATCTGGTTATGTGGCAAATTATAGGAGAATTAAAGTCAGCTTTTGTACACATAAGCAAAGCTGTCGTGCCCTCCTGTCTTCTCTTTGCTGCTGGATTGATGTTTGGGCATAAATGATCACAGTTTAGGAAGAGACTGATGAGTGAGACTCGTAATTTAAAGGATGTTGCTTCTGTTTAAGTGAAAGCAAAGTGGTGCCTCAGGACAACTTAATTCAGCTGCTGCTGCTACTTTTGACTAATGAGCTCTGGCTTGAAGGAGCATGAACAGTCGTAGCTGGCTTGGGGTGGCTGCAAACATTTGTTTTACTGCTATTCTCAAATTGAACAGTAAGTGAAATAAATACAGTAGCAAAATAACATATTTTTTCTAGAATAATTTCATGCTGGTTATACTGTACAGACAATGTTATCAAGGTATCCCCTTCATAAGAACTGTGGCAACAGTACAGCGTAGCTAGAATAAGAATTTTTGCAAAGGATCTGTGTGTAAGGAAATAATCTGCTTTATGCTGCTAAGTAGCTCCTCTAGCATAGTGAAGTCCCAGCCTCTAACCAGTGTATTTAGCTGTCATACTCAAACATGGAGTTTTTATCTCTATTCAGGGCTTTGCAAAGGGAGTCGAATTGCAGTAGAGCCATACTGACACCAGGAGGTTTTCAGCATTACTAATCAAAGGTGGATGAATGCAGAAGTTTTTAAAACATCTCAGAAAAGCTTTTTTAAAATCCCATCAGTGAACAAAAATAGGCAAAAAAAACCCAGCCTTTTCACTGCAGGTCTTTTTTTCTGATGTTCTTTTTTCAGGATAGATATCCTCCCATTCTTAGGAATTTCAGGCTTTTCAGCTAACCCTGCATACGATGTAATTGCGGTAATGAGGACGGTCCTTTAATAGTCACAATGAAGTGCAACAGTATTAATAGAAAAATCTCCACAGGAATAAATTTGAGGATCAATTCAAACAAAGGAAAGGTGTATGGCTGAAATTACAAATAGAAAATATTACAGAGAGGTGATTCTCCTCACTTCCAGTGTTTTTCTTCCTCCTGTTTATTAAGATATGCTGCAACTGGCTAACTTCTAGGACATCTGCTAAGCCACCATTTTGGCTGCTCCCTCTTGTAAAAGCAGCAGGGATCCATTTGAAACTGTTATGAAATTTGAGTTCTATATCACTACAAACCAGTTTTGGAAAAGCCAATTGCAAAGCACATGACTCTGTGAGGTGCTCTATCCAAAGTCAGCCCTGCAGGAAATACACGGCATTTGTAGAGGCAACTCGACAACTCTTCAGACCCCTTGAAGACTGAAGCAGCAACAATCAAGAAAATGAAGTGTATGCATTTGTGAGATGGAAACCTTTGGAACTTAGGGGAAAATTTATACTTCCTCTTAAATCTAGGTTGGAACACAACCAAAATATCAGGAAATCATCCCAGATTTCTTTTTTTAGGATAATAAGTGTGAGGCTATGCTATCTTTTTTAATATCTAGTCCATCTAACTGTGTCATGACTGGTGATAATCTGGGCAGTGATTCTTAGCGCTTAAGCAGCAGGGAAGATGAAAATATGAATTTCAAGCAATGAAGTTTTATCTCAACTAACCAGCTTAGCAAGATAAATCAAAAACTATATATTTGTATTACAGCTGGTTTTGGTGGGTAGAAGTTACCAGACATAGTGACAGCACCAAATACTGGTGTGATGCACCAAATCCAAGTCTAAGTTGATTAATGTGTGACACAGGGCTTAGAGTATATTCGCCATAATGACTTGGTTGTGTCTTTGAATGCTGTTTTTGTAAAACTATGACACCTTCTTTAGTGTTACTCACTGCAAAGCATTGCTAGGCATTGTGACCCCATTCTTTTGGATGGGTAAATTGAAATGGCTCTGTCACCTGGAGTTAAACTAGGGAATACAAGTGAATGTCAAGTAGTTTTGTTGGCTTTAGTAGGGAATAAATATGAACTAGTAGTATCTGTCAAAGACATGAAGGATAGAGAGGGACCAGACAATGTACAAACTCTGATTTCATTGAAGTGTGATGCATTTTTGGAGGGGTTATCCACGTTGAAGTGCAGACTGTACAGTTATATGGCCCTAGTTCCAGCCCAGCATTTTTTCCGATCATTTGTGTTTCATAACAATTTCAGCCAGGGATTTAATTCCAAGCACTAGCCTGAGCCCTTCCACTGCAATGCCACTAGGTGGGGAGGTTGGCTAACACTTTGGACAAATTTGTGCCTTTCCCTGCGTGGGGAGTCACAGGATCCATGTCCAGGAGCAGGTGAGCGGGGGAGGGATCCTGTGGCCGTGGGGCTGCTTCTCCCAAAATTTTAAGCCCACCTTTCATGGGAACCCAGTGTGAACCCGATGCTTGAGTGGGATTAAGCCGTGCAAAGTTACTCCAGCTTCAAGTGAATTCTGTTCTTTTTCCTGATGAATTGTGAGATTTGAAATGCCTTCAATGAAATTAATCACGATTTAGATTCTAGTAAAAAGATGAAATGGAAATTTAAGATTAATTTTCTCTTCCAGTGAAATCTTTCTTACATTTAAAATCTCTACCGTATGATTCCTCTCCATATTTTCTCTCGTTTAAAAAAAAAAAAATACAAATAAACAAGTAGAAACGTGACATAATTCTACACACAAAACTAAATGTTACCTACCTTATCTAAAATGTCTGGTCTTTATAATTTTTAGAGAAAATCAAACCTTCAATTTTTCCCTTCATCCTCACTCCCACCATCCATCCTTACTCCTTTATTTATCAAAAAGACATTTAGACACCACATTTCTATTTCACATTCCCAAGTACTTAATGAAATAAATATTTATTTTCAATTTAACTATAACGAGTATCCAAACTACACTTAGAACAAAATTTGGAAAAACATAGCACTGTTTAGTTGGAAAAAATGTGAAAATTCAAGTTTGGTTTTTCAAGTGAGCTGGAAGGTCATATATGTCAGCTAATAACAGAATATATATAAGACTGGGTGAACAGTGGCACAAAACTTAAAATGAAGATTTTTTTTAATGCCTAAAAGATTAATCTTATAAAACATGAGAACTTTGCAAGGAAAACAACAATATATCAAAGCATCTGTATTTTGAGAACACATTGTTTTTAAATATTTCCTTCAAAGGTATAATTTGCTGTACTTATTTGTCGAACTCACAGGACAAAATCCCAATTGTAAACTTTAATTTTCTCTTCTGTCTTACTTAATTTATTCCATTATATATATGTGTAGTGCCTTTCCCCATGTCAAGTGAAAAAGCTAAAACTTGTTTTCAAAGCTAAACTGCAGCTCTCTACCAGAGAAGAGCAGAGTGGCATCTAATGTACAAAGTGATGTGAGAACTGTGGGAAGAGTTCTGTGAATGTGTTTTGGGTTTTTTTGTTTACTTGTTCAACCTGTGTTTTATAGATCATAAAAGTGAATCAAAAAGAAAAAAAAACAACAAAACATTGTTAGACTTTGGAGTTTTCAATTGGCAAAAAAATCATCATCAATAAACAGGGATTTACATATTAAAATACAGTAATTTTCCAATTCATTAATAATACAGTATCTAAATAGGTATAAAACTGACTGGAAAGAACCAAAAAAATATCAGAGAAACAGGCAAAATCAAATTCAAAACATGTAAACCATTGGGAGAGACAGGGAAAGCATGAGCTGGGAAAAACACTATGTGTTATGGTCTGGTTGACAAGGTGGTGATTGGTCAAAAGTTGGACTTGATGCTGTTGTTGGTCTTTTCCAACCTAAATGATTCTGTGATTCTATGATCTCTAGTAAGAGGGAAATTAACTAAGCTCATATTACATAAATATGTTGTGTTGATTTTTGTAAAAAAAATACTTACCTTTTAATTTTTAAAGTTTTTTTTCTATGAAAAAAAAAAAGGCAGAAGTACATTTCACTGCTGCTGCTGTTAGCTTAAAGATGAAATGCAGCAAAAGGTTTCTAGTCTTACTGCTATGGGAGACAGGAAGGCTGTCAAACTTTTTATATGGAAAGCTGTCTAGCCCTGGCTGAAATTCAACCGAACTGATATTTACATTTGAGATAAGATGTGGATTAAAATCAGCCAAAATACTACAGCCTTTCCATGTGTCAGGATCTCTTCTCAAAACCAGCCTTCCCATCTAATGCTGCTTCCCAAATTTATCTGGGCATAACTAAGTAGCGTGATCTTAAATCTGAGTGACACTTGTGTGTTATGGTGAAAAGACACTCATATATCTAACAGATGACCACTTGTTTGCATTGGAGTCTGTACATTCCATAAGTGTAAAGAAATTTTTCTCAAGTGCTAAATTCCATGGTGTATAACTCCCCGGAAAACTTCATATTGTTGATGGCAGGTTGGAAATTGAATTCTTGACTTGCATTTCTGTGCTAAAAGCAAATGAGGAAACAAAATACTCCCCACAGTTCTGAACCTATATTGATAAATTATTCTAAAATGTAGAGAATTTAGAGAATGTTACTGTAAGTTTACAGGTTTTGGAAGGAAGGGTAAAATGGTTACAGTCACTATATTTTTTTAGTCTATTTTTTTGTCTTACATGATATAAACATTGTGCTATATAGTTTTCATATATATATATTTCTTACCAACTGAGCTATATATGCAGGATTTAGATCTCCAGCATTTCTATAGTGTCATACTGGAGATCGTATCCTTGTTCCCATGAACACTTGCAGCCACTGGGTGGAGAACTTGCCTAACAAAATATCTCATTATGACAGAGTGAAAATCAATCCGACTGTACTTTGCTGGCTGGGCAAATTTGTCTAATACAGGTCATATATTAGGCTCTTCTTTTTCAGTGGTCAACGTGGTTCAATTTCCAGCTAGGACATAATTTGCACAATAACCTGAAGCTGAAATTAATACTCAGAAACAAGCTGTACTGGGCTTAAGAAAAATCCATTAAGCTGTCTGCATTAGAGGAAGAAGCTGACCAATGGAGTTGAAGTACATTTGTTATACTGTAAGAAAAAAGTTTCAGACAAATATCACAGGAACCAGGATGACACACCAATAAGGTAACTTTAGGTTTAATCTCAACTGCAAATAAGAATATTATTATGATGATTTATTTGTAGTACTATCTTGTCCAAAGGAATCAAATGAGATCACAGCCCCACTGTGATAAACACTCTGCTCTTGTCTCCAGCAGAAGATTGTACCTTCCCAGTGGAGTTAGTTTTTAAGTAGATAAAAGTAAGCATTATTTGGAAGGTCAAAGAACAAAGCAGAGTTGTCCAAAATCACAGAGCTGGTAAGGGACAAAGCCAAGGACAGGATCCAGATTTCTGAGCTTCGGTCTTGTCTTCTTTATAGAATCATAGAATGGTTTGGATTGGAAGTGACCCTAAACATCATCTAGCTCCCCATGGCCCTGCTGTGAGCAGGGTCAAGTTTCACTAGACCAGGTTGCTCAAAGCCCCATCCTTCCTGGCCTGGAACTGTTCCAGGGATGGGGCATTCACAGCTTCTCTGAGCAACTTGTTCCAGTGCCTCACTACCCTCCTAGTGAAGAGTTTCTTGCTATTGTCAAATCTAAGCTACTCTGTCTCAGTTTGAAGCTGTTCCCCCTTGTCCTGTGTGGCTTTGTGTTCTTGTCACTCCCAGCCTC
This sequence comes from Cinclus cinclus, assembly GCF_963662255.1. NCBI lineage: Eukaryota > Metazoa > Chordata > Aves > Passeriformes > Cinclidae > Cinclus > Cinclus cinclus. Next base: position 27,511,176 of record NC_085046.1, read on the forward strand.
CATGACACTGTGACTTAACCATGTTTTGTTACATGAAATTTCAAAACACAGAATGTAGTATTTTAATATCTGATACAAGACAGATTTTGTGAAACAGGGTGGGGTTCTGGTGGATGCTGTTAATAACTAGATAACTTGGAAAATGAGATAACTTAGAAAATTATTACTTTTTAAATATGGGTGACATGAAGGAAGCTCTCTGGATTTTAGTTAAAATTATGTCCTTTATATTTCTATCACAAAAATCTTTGTCACAAAAAATCACATACAATTGAATAGACTAAATTACTAATAATATTAGGATATTGTTATTGATATACTTTGATTTTTAGAGATGGAAATTATTCTAGGGTAGATTGTACCAGCTTTACTTCTGTGTAACAGTAACTTGTGTTGCAAATCATGTCAGTGATAAACACAAGCAAAGTACTATAGAAAAAAAATATAGTCCTGGTAATGGTAGTGGTAAAAAACTTTGAATGGAGTTTGAAGAGCAGCAAATTTCATAATTCATTATAGATAACATGAACTGGCTTCATGTGGGTGCCTAAGCAATATCTTTGGTCGTCCTTGCACATGTGTATGCTCCAAAAACAGCATTACCCAATTAACCATTTGCTTCCTCCCCATCTTGGTGGACAAAGATCCTGCTCTTAATGATTATTCAAACACGTTTGTGCAAGTAGCAAATAGACTGAATATTCAAACTATTTTGTGTCTGAATAAGCCAACAAAAATTCTTAATTGGTTCAAATCAAATAAAAGTGTCTCTGTGTTTGCTCATTCAAACCAGAAACTAAATTATTTCATGTTGTGCTAACCATGGTATTTGTATTAGGATAACCAAAGAGAAAAACATAGTTACAGATATGAAGTATTACTGGTGGAAATAATGCTGCTCTTTTACCTAACAGTCCAGGGAGATTGAAGTAATTTTCCCAGAAGCTTGAAATCAAAATTCTTCTTTTCTCTGAGAAAAGTATCCTGTGTATGGTGCTGTATTCTCCCATTTAACATTGCATTATCTTATAGTTAGTAGTTAGTAGTTATTTCCAAACAGATATTTAAATACTCTTTGATCCTAGTATAAGATATATATTTTTAATGTCCAGTGGCCAGAATACTGATGTGAGTCTCAGGAAAGCTGGTCTCCATTCACTGCCTTATGAATTAGAATAGCTCAGGAAAACTCCTGATAGGGCATTTGGAGCTCTGTCTTCCACCAAGTGGATTTAAATTTGGTGTTCCCCCAAGAAACGGGGCTCTGCTGTAAGCTGTTAGTAGATGAGGGCTGTCTTGGAGAAGCAAGATAGAAATAAGTCTTGTCCACTGTCATCCCAATCTATTCCCTAGGAGTTTAAGTTATGTGATTATAGAGAGGTTCTGTCTGCTAAAAAGGGAGAAAAAAATGGTCATAAACTTTAATTACAGAATTAGAGAGAATAGGTCTGGATTCAACCATAGCTGTGTGGCTGAGACTCGTGAATTTAAGTATTCTACCACATCCTTTCAACAGAACAAAAGTTGATATTCCCATGTTTTCCTTGCTGACCTTAAGTTAGCATACCCTGCCTTTCATGCACAAGGACCTTTATTTTAATTTCCTGACTTACACAAGTAAGGAGTAAGTGAAAGCAGGGAGGGAGGATGCAGGGAGAACTTTCACTTATGGCCCCCCCAAATAAATTTTGGAAGAATTTCCCTTTTACTGTGGAAAACTATGAGGAAGAATATCAGCCTTAATGTTCAAAGCTGGGCAGGAAGAAGGCTGCCCATATTTGCAAGTACTCACACCTGACTTAGGTGCTGAACCAAAGTTTATGACAAGAGGCCTGTGGCCCTTTTGAAATCTGTAAAATATTTGCTCCATCGTGGAACGATATTTTTTCAACTTGTATATTGGACTGTGCAGAAGAAAGAAATGTAATCAACTCCTGGCTTTCTGTGCATGTTCAAACACGTTCCCCCTTTCCCTCCCCGATATATAGTTGTCACAGTGTAAACCTTCTGCTAAATATTTCCTCCACCTGCTTCAAACAATTAAGGAATCATCTCTTAACAGGAAAAATAAATGTACCAAATGTCACAATGCCTCAGGGGGATCGAAAATGATAAAACAAATGTTGTAACATTCTATTTTTGATCCAAAGGTAAACAAAAGAAATTATGTGTGTACGTGTGTATACACACAGATTCACTCTATTGGTCATGTAATCCATCACTGAGGCTGTTGGTTAAGGGATAAATTACTGTTCCAACATATTTTCCAAACATTTAAACCTTTCTCATAAAATTATTTTGGGCTGAAAAATATCTCCTGCTCACTCTCAGGCCAGGTCTCGGAAGTGAGTTTTCTTGGAAGGGTTCATAAAAATTATGTTCAGTGGTTTTATTTTCACATAATAACTTTGAAATACATTAGTTGACATTTTCCAGATGCACTTTTGTGCTCAGGAGCTCAAAAGAAGCCCTTATTCAGGAGATGGAATAAGTGACCAAAAAAAGAAGAGAAATTTTTACCTTTAACCCTTCTCATTGTTATATGAGAAAAACAGTTTTGCTCTAATAGAAACAGACTAAATTTTTTTAGGCATAAATCTGTTAGTTCTTACTGTCTCCTTTTGTTAGGGCTAAATTCCGCACAAAAGTGTAGATCAGCTCTTTCTAATAAAGAATATACTTTTTTTTCCCAGGAAATTAGGTCTAGACTAACTAGGCCTTTCCCTGGTGCATTGCATAGGAGGTGGTTCAAAGAGGAAAGGAAAGAAATGCCTCACTGTTTTCCCTTCAGAGCTTCCAGGAAGTGATCTTTTGAATTAGAGATGAAACAGAGATTTGCGGAGAGCTCCAGCTCTGGATCGTGTGTGTGGATGTCTAAGGAATTCAGATTGCTATTTAGAGATTTAGAAATCTCTTGGAGGCCAAAAAAATGAGGGCTAGTTCTCAGCAACACTCAGAATCTTGTGCACTATTTTTTCTCATAATCGACCTGCTCATTTATTATACACGTATATTGCTTTGTGATATTACACCCTTAACTGTTTAGAAGGGTGCCTGTATATGCTCCTGCTGCTTCCTTGGTGCCTACTTTTGTGTCCAGGCTTCACACTATCTGCTGGGATTTAAAGAAACAATCTGTAGCAATCTCTGTGTGGATATCTCAAGCTAATTTCAGCATGAAATAGCTGACAGATCATTTGACTTGGAGGCTTCAGTTAATTTCTGGATCCATTATGATTTTGTCAGGCAGCTTAGGATACGCTTGAATTAGCTTTGCAAGGGTTAATGCAAGCACTTGAAACGTCTTTTGGCATATTGACCTGCACCAAGCTCCATAATGCTGTAGCTACACTGCTGCTCATGGTCCTAATGTGATAGAAAGAGCTAGCTCAGGGAATTCTATGCTCCAGTGCAGTCTGCGCCCTAGACATGTACTGCCTGCTTCTAAAATAAGTGTAAGAGGAATAGCAGGGATTTTGGGAGGATAAATATATGAATGATTATAAGATCCACCGTTATGCTGAGCCATAAGCTTGCCTAGACAGAATAGGAGATGCAGTCCTGCAGAGTGAAAGTGTACAATATTGTTGATGCAGTGGCCTTCCTTTTTGGTGCTGCTCCTGGCTAATAGCATTTAAGCTGCTGACATTTGAATCAATAACTAGTTATCCCTTTTCAGAAAGGAGATCATTCGATAATGGAAATGACAATGAAAGCAAAGGTGGACTCATCTGGCAAAATGAAAGCATTCTTTTCAGTGGCCCTAGCAGAGTTTTCAGACCTCTTTCCTCAGTTTCTGTTTTCAAATTTTCTGCTCCTGTTCTCAAAAGACAGCTAGCCTTTTCCCGGGTGCACTGCTTAAATACTGACAGAACTTTTTAGATGTTACATTTGATTATTTTATCTGCTCAGAGGACTTTGTCTGTCTTATTTTCATGAGGAAGGTAAATAAATTAAAACTTGATCATATGTAGACTTCTCTACCAAAGAGCGTGTCAATGATGCCATATTCTAGACTCCAACATTTACTGATTTTGAAATGGTATGCTTAAGAATGAGATCAAAAAAGGGAAAAACAATCACCTGACTCAAAAGTGTCCAGTCAAAAGATCATGCACCCCCAGCTCTGTCCAGTAATCTCCCACTGAAATCAGTGGAAGTCTCCCTGTGGCTTCATGGAATTTGTACAGAGTCCATATGAATCACATAGCCATTTCTGTACTTAGAGTTTGAGTTAAACCTAGGGCCATAGTAGTTTCCAAAAGGGCAGGAAGGGACTGTTGACACTGGGGAGGAAAAAAATAGTGCAAATATTGGTGAAAATGAAGGCCTATTTCTATTGAATCTAGCTAGAATGGGAGCAGAACCATGTAGTGAAAAAAATGAAGATTTCATTGTGAACTTTACAATAGTATCAGGTTGCAGCAAGAGTTCAAAGTGCTTTTTCTAGGGTTTGTTGGCACAGCATCAGATTTTTGAATACAGAGTGCTAAAGAGGATGGAAAAACTTAAGTGTCTTTATATTTTAGGATGCATTACTACATGCACTTGAGCCTCTTCCTCACAGGTTTGGCTCATTTTTCGGAAGCTTTAAATAGCTAAAAGATGGCTTTCCTATGTTTCCCTGATATTCTATTATACTCTGTTCTTTCTTTCTGGCATGTATGATATAGTGTAATGACATCACATCCATTAAATCTGTCTCTCTTGCTTTCCAATTCTTGTTTAATGTTAACTGAGGCACATGGGTTCTATTTCATGTGTTTGATGCTATTGAAACTTCAGAGCTCTAATTCATAATACCTTTAAAACAATGAAAGAATAACCAGTAAATGGGTCACTGAAGTTGATACAGGGCTTCTGCACTAACAGTACTCTATATTTTATATATGATCGAAACACTTCATTTCCTGAACTCTTCATATTGCCTGGGAATATAATCCATGCTTCATTTTCTTTTTTTAAGGGCTGATAATTTGATAATAGGTATATTAAATTTAATATTAATACCCTCTTAACTACCTGAGAAGTGACACCTACAGTACTTCATCATGAATCTTTTGTTAAACAGTTGTTGAACTGGGATGAACATTGCATATATGTATATGCATATATATATACATAGAATGAAAATTCCAGGAATGCAACAATATGAAAAGACTGATTAAGCCTAACACTGTCATAAAAATAATTGGGTTTTTTTTCCATATCTCTATTATGGATTAGACAAAATTTGAGAATTGCAATGCTGTCTCTCTAACAGATCCAGAAAGAACATACCAGCTCTTGAATAACATATTTTTAAATATGCTATTATACATACTAGACATTTGGAAATGTCAGATGGAGACCACAGAATTTATAAACTTCAGACAGGTAAATGTACTGTGTAAACAGTGAAATTGAGATGGTTCCTTTCCAAACTGTTTTCTTGGTATTTTTTGTACTTAAATATTAGACAAGGTACTCCCCCAGCCCAAAGCCTTCCTTTTACGTGCAAGGAAAAAAGAGGTAATAACTCTTGACATCTGGAGATGCTATGCAGTGTTGCCTTTTTTGTTTTGTTTCACTTTGGGTAGGAGCAGAGAAAATGAGGTATTTGTGAACTTTCATTTACTTTTTTTTCAATTCCCCCTCCGCCCTCACAGAAATTAGCAAGAAAGTAGATATTTTCCAAAATTTTACACAGTAACTCTTTTTTAAAATTAATTTTCATTATAATTGCAGAAACATTAATTTAAAATTCTTTTTGTACTGAAAAGTAGTCCTAAAAATATTTATTTAATAAATATCCTTTTATATCCAGCCTTTTTTATCTTCGTGCTTTAACCCTGATTTTATTTTTCTTCTTTATCCCTCCATTTTACTAGTTAAATTAAAATAATAGCCTGTGCAGTTGGAATGAAATTGAAATTAAAAATACTATCAATTTTAAAAGCATTTAAAATCCTAGAAATCATAGAAAAACATAATTTAATGAAAAATATACAAGTTATTGTCGTGGGGTTTTGTTCCCAGGCAGCTTTTTTTCTTCAGAAATGGGCATGAATCATGGTAAGTTTTTTAATAGTAGTAATCAGAAGGCTTTACAACTGAAACCAGTCAAATTATGGCTTCTAAATGTAGACTTTTTTTTTTGTTAAATGTTTAGTATAGCCATTCGGGGAAACATAATGTTGTTTGCTGCTAACTAGCACAGATTGAAAGTATTTTTCAGTCTCAATGTTGAGTTGTCTGAGAACCCCTGTTTATATTGCATCCTATTTATGCAAGAAAATGAACTTCATTTTGAAGCTAGTATCTTTGAAATAGAGGATAATTTGCACTGCATGGATTCTGTCTGCAATATCAGCTAAGTTTGCAGAGAAAACTAGTGGTAAAAACAGCAATGTTCAAACAATTTCACGCAACCGTATCTTTATTCCATACTGGTAGAACTCTATAGATTAGAAGTGTGACAATTTACTTAAACATTGCACCAGTGTAAGACCTAATAACTCTTGGTGTAATTATATATGTTAAATTTCAAAATCACTTGACCAATATGTTTTTTTTTCAGAGGTACCATTTGTGACTGCTTGCTGCTTTTTAAATTTCTGCTAAAAATTATGACACGAGAATCATATTCAAGAAGTTGGTCCTAAAATGCTATTACAAAAATCTTTCTGTGGTAAATTTCCAGAGAGATTAGCCTCCTTTCAGTCCTAGTGAATGAGATTTGCTTTGTGATTCTTGAAAAAAACCCTAGGTTGAATACAAGTTTATGAAGGTGTTGGCTGATCTAGTGTGACATTATATGTGTTGAAACAGTGTTTTTGTTGAGGAGCACAAACTCTACCAGCCTGGGAATAGCCAGACACTATAGAAAGGCAGACTTCGTGCTTTGGAGTACAATGCACAGGTATCAACATCAGGTTCACACCTGCCCTTCTATACTGACAGTATCATATAAATTTGCTGAATGATTTAAAGGTAGAATTTCTGCACAGAAAAGTAGAATTTAAAGAAGCTCTTGTACTTTGGAGATGCATAGCTACATCATTAATTATTTTCATTATTTTACAGAAAGTATCTACTGTTTTCACAGAACATTCTTTCCCATAACACTAGAGTATTGCACAATGGAGACTGCTCTTTCTTGTATTTTTCACAGATTTGCAATGGATTTAAGTACAGCAGTGTATTACATAGAGATGGGATACAGGCTTAGGCAATACCCAGAAAGTTTGACTATTATTAGAATTCTCCTTGGCACCGCTTTCAGCTAGATCATCTAATACTTTCCCAGACACTTGTCAAGAATGGTTTGGGAGATAGTTGGACTTAAGACAGACCTAGCAAACAGTTTGTATAATAGTTGTGGGAGAGAAAAGAGTTTACCTGTATTATCTTATTAATCAGTAGGTTCTGTAAATGAAGTAATAGGTTGAGTTTATGAATGAATAAGGTTTTAAACCTAAGTCTTCTAAATCTTTGGAAAACATACTATCTGTGGACCATTCCTTCTTTTGCTTGTGATTGCTCCATAGAGGAGGTCTTCTGCGTTTTTATACCCTTCTATAAAAATCTGCCATTTACATTTAAAATTAAGCAAGTTTCTGAATAACCATATCTTAGTCAATGCATGTGTAGGGTTTTGTCTGTACAGCATTAAACAGGATTCAATGAATAGCCTGTGAAATCCTTGGGACACAGTTTTTTCATTCTTTTTATGCTTTCACTTTATTGGGTTGATTTTCTAAAAATTTCATCTCATCCCTGAGAATACAGGTGCTCTCTAAGCCTGAAAATTCATTCCTCACTATTCACTCTTGCTCTTGAGTATTTCCGATGCAACCAGATTGAAATGTGCTTCTGATATTCTGAGTGTCCTGGCTTCCTCACATTTTTTTAAAGGGTCATTCACTTTACTGAGAGTTTTCAACTGAATGAAATACTCACTGTATTTGATTTTTTCATTCTCACATGCTAAAAGGAGAGTGAAGTACAAAATTATCTTCTTTGAACTTAAAAATTACCATGTCAAGATTGAAGTACTGACATGTTGAAGAGAATGCATCTTAACCAAATGAAACATGTACGTGCTAGTTAATATTAGTATGCCAGCAAGATTTCCAGAAATCCTCAACATCTAAGTCTTGATGATTTTCAAGACATGGTTATCTCCTGTCTAGCTTTATAATGGCATGATATTTTTAAGTTTTGATGTCTCCCCCCTTCAGGTGCATGAACTCATTTGGAAATCTAGTTCACTACATAGTGGAAGGAGAATGGGAGATCAGATATTTTTAAATGCAGGTGTATTTTTTAGAATCCTGGACTAGCACAAACCTGTTTCAATTCTGTGTATTTCAAATCTCTGTTTTGCAGAAAGATTGTGGTGCTCTCAAAAGGCCAGGTATTACACCCTAAACTACAGGTGAAAAGCCATGATTCCATGAGCTATCTTCAGTGGTCTCATTTGTCAACAATTATTATTTAACTTCATAAAAATTTGAGGATTTTTCAAGTAAAGTTTGTGCAGCTTTGAAACTCTTTTTTTTGTTGATATTTTTTTAAATCTGATTATTCACAGCTTGGTAATTTGTAATTGGACTTTTACAACTCAAAAACCTCCGTATTTCAGAAAAACTAATTTATTTTTTCTTGCTTTAATTGTGGTATTCACACTCAAAACTGTGGAGTGAAATTGCTTCTAGTGGGCTGATGCAGTGTTCTGGAACTAATAAAATATATTATTGATTGCTTAATGAAAAGCACCATGTTCATACAAATTTACTGTGGATGAGGGTAGTAAAACAGCTACTTCTTATTCTGTTTGGAGGATCACCTGCCATTTTACTTGGGTGTATTTCTGCATATCAAGTGTGCTTTTAAATTAAGTTATGGTTGCCTACAGGGCACTATATTGGGTGGTTCCATTAAGGTGCCCTTATACTTTTCCTTCCATGCAGTGCTACCCGTTGCTTTTAATTTAGCTTAAGATCATCAAAATTAATTATGATAGAGTGTATTAAAAGTTGAAATAGCAAATCAAGGAGTTTTATTAAGTGCCCTTTAGATTTCCTTATGTGTTTAGTGGTTTTAGCTTTTTATTTGCTCATCACGGTCTGATTCATCGTGATTACTATGAAAAAGATCAGTAAAGCAGACCGAAAATGTCTGACTATGGTGGTAATAACTACAACTCTCATTTCCTAGCTGGGTTTGATACCCCAACCAGCCAAAATAAGTGTACAACTGTTCTAGTAGTGCTGGTGACTTCTTGTAGCTGTCTTTCCCCCGTTGAGATTTTTGGTCTGTGCACTTGGCAGCAAAGCAGTGGCTGTATTTTAGGCATATGAAAATACTGCTGGTCCCCCTACATCATTCTAATGGCAAAAATTCCAGGGTCAGTGACAAATACCAGCAACTATCTATGCACTGTGATAAGTCTTGTGGTGGGAAATTATCTCTCCCTCTATCTGCTGGACATGACACAGCATGCCTGCTGCACTGAGTGCTCAGGGCAGGATTTACTGGAGTTTTTTGATGCACAGTTGCTGTGGACAGGTGAACACCTAACCAATGGTCCCCTGAGGTGTGTTTCTTTCTGTACTGTGTTGGTTGCTGTCCCAGGGCACAGACCTTGTGAGGTTCCTCTAGGCACAAGCTCTGGCTGGGATCCTAATCCACTTGGTGCCCAAGTGAATCATTAATTCTGGCATTCTAGTTCACACCTAATAAACCTTTAGTTTCCTGTGAAAGCAGAGCAACTTTCTTCACACAAGTGCTTGAGGTTGTTTGGTCCTTTGCATATGATGCATCTCTATTAGTGCCTTGCCACCTGGCTGCTCAAGCTGGAAGGACCCGGAGTGGGATGCATCTGCAATTGGAGAATGAGGTTTGGCATTCATTAGTGACATTGCATATACAAAGCTCCACACATAAGATATTGTAATATCCATAGTGAATTCCAGACCTAATGACATAATTAACAATGATCTCAGGCAGATAAGCCATCTACAAAACTCAGTCTGGAAAGGATCCTATGTGTGGTTCAGTAAACTATCATGTATTCATTTTTCTAATGTTGTAGAGTCATAGATTTTTAAGTGAAAAGACATTATAGACATCTATAATCATCTTCAGCCTTAACATATCTATCCCCATTGCATTACCCCAGGTAATACATTCAAAACATGTACAATACCCATTGATATGTAGATGGGCATGCTCTTATTAACTATAGCTTACTTTCAGAACTTAAGTAGTTTAATGACCAACAGAATAACCCAGTACCTGTACTTCAACCATCCCACTGAAATAAAGTACATAACAATCTCTGCCAAGCACAGTGGTACTCAAACACGTCCTAAATGGACTCAGGTCAAATCAGCTCCTCATTTCTAGATGTACCTACTGCCAGTGTACCAGGTTACCTATGAGTTGTACTGCTCAGGGGAAATCATCACTGCATATAAGACCCCATATGCACTAGCTTCAAAACCATTAATTCCTTCTCAACTCATAGCACAACTTGCTCCTTCGTATTTCTGGGTCACATATCAAGGCAAACATACTACACACCAAAGAATATAATCCATTAATTTAGTAAATAATCCAGATTCTTTTGAGGTAAAAGAGGACAACAAAAATAATTTCACATGAATGATTCAATTCTGGGTAACTGTAATATTTTTTTTTCCAAAACATAGTACTCCTCAGTGCTTCAAAATCTCCTTTTTTTTCTAGCTAAAAATAGTTTGGATTCACTTTTGAACATTTTATAGCTTTTCCTGTCAGATGAAACTCTTACCGATTATCAGAAATATTATTTAATGTATAATGAGCAAATTATCTCCAGGTTATTTGTCAAATCATCCTAATAGGCTGTGTTTTTTTCTGCCTTTCACAGAGTGAGGTGTATTTTGAAGATTGCATCATTACACCTTTCCAGAACCTTTTCCAATTCCTTGGTATACTTTTAGAATTACAGATATTAATTCTGGACACAGAATTCCAGTAATGGTGCCATTAATGTTACCTTACCACTTTTATTGTGTTCACTTGCTTGCAAATCAATTAAGGATCATGTTAGCTCACTGAAGGAAATCAGGTTCAACTGCTCATCTACCATTATAGTCATTTGTTATCAATCTGGAGACAGAATCATTGCTCTTTACAATAGCTCTTCTCATCTTACAAACAGTCCTTGTTTCTAGATACAAGTCCTTGCACTTGGCTGCAATAAAACCTATGTTTAGATCTGAACTGACCTCTGCAAGCGATCCAAGTCACTCTGTACAACTGACCTGCTCTCTCTATTATTTACCGTTCCACCAATAGGTCATATCCAGCTCCCTGATTAATTGAAAGTAAAAGGAAATAGATTTTTTTTCTGTATAAATTAGTTTAATGCATGAGGCCATGACCCAAAGCCCATTAGGCTCACTGAAAGAATTTCTATTGAATTTGGGTAACTTTAGGTTCTGAGTCAGTTGGAGTTTTGCTGTTTTAGAAATTGTACTGATTCCAGGACAAAGTAGAATATATTATAGGCTTTCCTGACAGCTATAGAAGTGATTTTTCTTAGTTTGGTCTTTATTAGATTTTTTTTTAATATTTTATTTTATTTTGCCAGCAATCAAAAGCTGAACAATCCAGGCAGGATGGGACCAAAATCTGGCTTCTGAGCCCACATTGGAATTAAAAATAATTTTCAGTACTTTAAGAAGCTAATAGTCTATGTATCCAGTTTCTAGGTTTATCCGTATGCATGGTCTTAATATGTTCTGTATTTTCTTAAAGCATTTGTTCAGTTATTTTCATCAATTAGATTAGTATTGTTTGTTTTGGTAGTCCTGAGTCAAAATTTAGGCAGGTTTTCAATGTTGTGGGAAACTAAAAAATTTCATATTTTCATTCAAATATGGGACGTTTTTTAAAATATTTTTCATATTTTATAATCTTAAAACATTGAATAATGGAAGTTGTCCTTGTTTCAAGTATCTCTAGAAATAGAATCAATAATCTTTAATAGATGGAAAATAATTTGCTAAATAAAAAATGAAGATTTTCACTCAACTTGTTTTCTGAATCTCAGTTTCTGATAGGAAGTGGGAGGTATTTTATTTGAATCTGTCTTACCTATATGAGTTACAAACTAATATTTTTAATGAATGTTCCTTAGTGTTTTTATAGGTAGCATTTATAGTATAGTGTAGTGAGTTCCTGATTTCAGTTTAGATTAAAGCACCAATATAATAACTAATAATAATTCTTCAATCAAAAGTAAGCTGTTACAGAAACAGGAAGGGGTTACTTTTGGGTGTCTTCAGCATTGACTTGAACCCATCTTCAGCAGTCAGCTGCAGAAAGATTTATTGGTCAGATGACTTTCATACATACAACACAAATTATAATCCCAGTCTTCGAAATATGTTTAACAATAAAACCCCGGTCCATGTAAACACCTAGATTGTTGTGGAGGAAACCATGAGTCTGTGTGGACTGAAGAACTACAGCAACCTGCATCAGACCACAAGATATCCCCCCATTTTCCCCCTAAAATCCTAAGTAGGGTGTTCGAAAACCTTTACTGTGTTCTTTTATTGATATTAAACAATGCCTAAACAGTACCTAAACTTTTTTCCCTCCCAGGGGCTAGAGAGAGAAATTTTCTTGCTAGTTGTTGCCTATGTGCTTTGGCACATAAGGCTGTATCTTTCAATATCAAAGTAGTTGAGTTTGCTAATTATACTGATCCTAAAAGATTCAATGCCTGTAGGCTTTCTTTGGTGCACTGTGTATTTATATCAGAAATGAAGCTTGTGTTGTCTACTTGCTGTGCTGTGCATGGGTTCTTAACCTCCTGCTAAGATCCCAGCTATTGATTTGGGTTGGCTCTCTCTGTAGGTGCCTGGCATGGTGCCTTATTCTCACAAAGCAATAAATAGCTATTTCTGAAAATTGGGACTTTGCTGGTACTTTTAGATGGCCACCAGAAGCACAGCTTTACTGCTTGACTGAGAGCAATGCCTTAATATAAAGACCTAAAATCTGGAAATTGCTGATGACAATAAATAAATAAATAAATTCAATACGTAGTTATCACTGTGTGAGCTGTTTTTCTATTGCACTGATAACTTACTTACAGGCAAACTTTTTTTTACATTCCCCAAGTCTGTATTGAAGATACAAGTGGAGAGAGGAGGGGGGAGAGAGAGAAAGACTTTGATGTTTTTTCCCGTGTTTTTTGGTAATGTTCATATGTAAGAAAGGAGAAGTCACAACTCTAGTGACAACATGGGGTGCTGTTCAAAAGCATCCCTGGGAAGTTTCAACAGGTGAAACGTCATGGCAGAAATAACCAGTCAGGCAGTAAAACTGAGGAAGGAAAACCAGGCAGATTGTCAGAAATGTGCTCCTGGCTGAGTTCCTGACAGAGACCCTTTCCAACAAGCATACAAACATGTGCATAACTACTTGTGTGAGCAGCATTGCTGAAATTAAGGGAAGGAAAGATTTAAAAAGGGAGGATATTACCACAAGCATTTTGTTTAGGTTTTCAGCCTTCAGTCTATGGAATAGCTTGGCTTTTACTGCTCAGCTTTACAAAACACTTCAAAAAGTATTGATGTAGCAGAAGGAAGAATATGAGTAATCGAGCAATATAGACTCTTACAGCTCACATTTGTATGACTCATAGTATTCAGGCTACGAAAAGTAGGACAAGATTTAATGCAAGGGATAACGTGTAAATTTGTGTCAGTTTATTTTTTTTCCATCAATAACTTTAAATGACAAAAGATTTCCCTGTTCTATATTTTAAGAAGGAAAAGTAATTCACAGCTCCACCTTTTCTGCTCTGCTCAGCGAAGACCAAGGACAAATGACAGGAAAACCTGGAGTGTTTTGCTGCAGGTCCGGAGTAGCCACTAGGAGGGGCTGACTGCCTTGAAGAGAAGGTAGGGATTGATTTACTAACAATTCCAATAAAAAACCCTAATAAAATGACTTCAGTACTAAAAGTAGTGCTAAGCTAAGATAAAGCTGAAGTATTTATATATTATTTACAATGGTTACATAATAACTTGTGGGATAAATGCTTTGTTTGATACTAATGTACTTCCAGGCAGCAAAAATACTCACAGGTCTGTTTTCAAAACAAAACTCAGAGCACTATTCTCTTCTAAAAGATAAGATTTGATTCATGTTAATTCTTAGAAAGAAATGTCCTGTATTTTATACACCATTGTAGGACACAGATAAAATAGTTGATTGAATAATGAAAAACAAAAGGTCTCTGTTCTGTCTGTGGTTCAAAGTCAGTGTATGTAAAGCCAGGTGGCCTTGTTCATAAGCATGGCTCTTGGACAAAACAGCATCTGTTTTTCCATAACAGCCTTTTTTGCTGCATTATAATCTCTTTATATATTTAATGCCATAAATAAAACACTGCCATAGAAGACAGCTATAAATAAAACACTTGCATCGAGGAGATATGACAAAAGAGATCTCTCAACTTGTTTCTTAATATCAGTGCCATAGTTAAAAGAAAAGTCCATTCAGTGCCATACTAGAAGGGATGATGAAGCAACTGCTGCATTCCCTCCAGACTCCAGACTGGCAAACAGTAATAGTAATGCTGAGAAAATTACAAATGGGATTGTCCTGAGTTATTCCTTTCAACTGAGGCTTTGTTTTCTCCTCCTTCACATACAACTTAGTGCCAATGAAAGATGCCAGAGAGATGATGCTGACCTGTTATTAAGAGATATTTTGGAAAATGTTTCGTATTTCAGCCAGAGATCAAGCACCATGACAAATATATGGGGTATTGCTTTTCTACCCTAATTCTCAAGACAGTGAGTGAAAACTTTGTGTTTGGCCTACAATTATAATCAGTGATATTTTGTCTGACAAAAGAAAATTCAGGGAAAATGTGTTCTTGTTTAAGAAAGGACAGAGAAAATTTGATTTAGAAAGGTAAATATGAAATATAAACTTTCTTTAATTTACTGCAGCTGCCAAACCATAGCCTGATACATTTGGTGAAACAAGGTTTAATTTTGAGATCTGGGAAAATAAGAAAGGAAAAAACCAGAATCCTTAGTTCTCTAAAGGCAAATTTCAGTGAGGATGGCTATGATCAGTATGAAGAATGGGCTAGGAATATTCTTTGGGTGAGGTTGGTAATGATCAGGGTGAAAAGGCACAACATGAGCTGACCACCTGTATTTGCCAAAAATACATTTTATTTTTTCCATATTTAAACGTACTCTGCTGTGAGTAGGAATCATTTTCACACTGATGTAATTAGTATCAGCGCAAGAAACCTGTCTCCTGTTTCTCTGTAAGCAAGGAAAGAAAAACCCAACTGTAATGACAATGTAAGAGAATGGTTTCAAAGCAGCCCTTTGCTCTGTGAGGAGGTAAGTTGAACACTGTTTTTAAACAGGATAGATCTCTGCTCCCACTGAGTTCATACAGAAGGTGGTCCTCTGCCTGTCACAGGTTGCCCTGTGACTTCAGGGCTGCCTTCATGGTAGGGAGAGGAAGCCTGGAAACTACTGCCTTTCACAAAGGCAAGTTCTTGATTTGCAGGGAAGAAACAACTCCTGCTATCAGACAATTCAATATGCCAGTGTAACAAGGGTCTAGGCTTTGTAAAAAGGCCAGTATCTGCATTCAGAACTTTGTAGGAGCTTCTTTGAGGCAGTGTGTTTGTTACCTTTGAGGAGAGAAATAACACCCAAAATCCCCATGGGAACTGACAGCTTCTGTTTCATTGTCAGCTCAGCTTTGGGGTGGCCTCCCACAAAAATGTCTTGCTGTGCCCAGACCTTGCCTCAGATGGTGTCCACCTAAGGCAATATTTTCCCACACTGAAAGTTTAGATATAGAGTCTCACAGTTTCTATTAAATTAGGATGTCAGAGGAGCTGATATGTGAGACCTAGTTGCCATCATTTTGCCAGATCTTCTAAATGGAAAGGTCATTAACCATGACCTTCTCACACCTACTAAGGTTCAGAATCCACATAATATAGCTGCCTCTTGCAGATGCATTTCTTTTGCTGCAAGGCATTCCCAATTCTGATGAGATAGAATTGCAACAGGAGGTGGCAGCTATGCAGAATTGCTTGTGGGTGGCAAAGTGTCTTGAAACACTTCATAATACTGACTCCTGATTAGTTTATTCAGATATTCCCCATTCCTTTGCCGCTGATGTTTTTGGGAAGCTCAAAGAAAAAGAATGATGATGCAGTATACTATCCTTTGTCTCAACCATTTCACCAACAAACTGCAGCTATCTGAAAGAGTTCTTAATACAGACCCTCCACTAGAAAATCAAAGTCAAGTATTCAGACTAAACATTTTTGAGAGGAGGAGACTGCACAGTCCTCCATAATGGGACCATATAGTCATGTTAAGTTTATTAAACAAAAAGATGCATTAAGAGGAAAAGTGACACCTGTCTTACTATTAAAACAATTCTTTCATTATGAGGTCTGAGAAGATTTGTCTTCTTATTGGCATAACTTGATGCCTGAGAATATATCTACCACCAAGCCCACTAGATTGGCAGCTACTCTGTCATCTGGCCTGGTGCAGAGACAGAGATTTAAGATACTTAAACATAGGTTTACAGTGACATTTTCTCTCTTTCTCTTGTCATTATTGTGATCAAGTATCAAAAGTCCTAGATTGTCTAAAATGTTTTTTACCCTCTGTGGGGACAAATCCCTATTAGAAACCCAGTAAAGTGCTTTCTTGGACCCACTGATTAGTTGCTGGCAAGCAAATATCAATAATTTCAGCTGTGATGGCTGAAATACTTGCCATCTCTGGCTGCCCCCATAGGCAATCTGGTACATCAGAAAACAGCTGGGACACCTCAATTACTCATGGCCAAAGTCACTTGGCTAATAGATCATTAGCAGCTTGTGTTGAGAAGCAAGAAGCTGCTGGGGAATGGGTGTGCATTGCTCTTCACTGGTATGCAATCTTAATAGTTTCCTTCAGGACTTCTCTCTGTACCTGGATGGTGTCCTGTTAAAGAGATTGTTTCTCAACTCATAGTCAAACATTTTCTTGTACAGAGAGTTTGTGTTTAATATTATTCTGAATGAACTGTAAATTGAACTTGACAGAATATTAAAATACAAAAAGTCTCCATCAAAAAGAGACAGTTGTTCTTTCGGTCTAAGTTTGCTGGGATTCTTAATATGGAACAACTTGCTCTTGACAGCAAAGATCCTTCACACTAATACAAAAGCCTGAATAAAATTAGAGATTAGTAGCTGTAACAGAAACATGACAACTCTTCAGTCTTCTTTGAGTGAGATTTAGTGTTTAAAATGCAGTTGACCTAATTTTGCTTAGAAAATCTCTTATTCTTTTTATCTAAGTTTTCATGCAGAAGTTTTTTCAAAATAAGTCTTTCCCCATCCTGCTGTAGGAACCTTTCTTTCATCTTCCCATTCCTTTCTGGGAGGGTGCCACGTAATTTGACATGATCATTCTGCTAAAGTTTTTCACTTTTATTCCACTATGGCAAATAGGGTGGCTGGGATAAAATCAGGGAATAAACTGTGCTAAAGTCCAATGTCCAAGCTCTCTTAAGTAACTTCAGTCAAATGCATGGTTTTCACTGTGATAAAAGCTTGATTTTGCATCTGTTCATACTTGTATAGACAAAAAAAATGTTAATTGTAGATATCCACAATTTAAAACACTTTTGACTTATGAAATTTTATTTAAAATAAAGCTTCTAAAGTACATATAATCTTTCTTGAATGAAATTTTCATATTACAGGTAATGAGTCCTAAGTTCTTTGTGGACTTACATAAATGTCCTACTGATTTCAGTGGGGACTGAAGTACTTGCTCATAAGTGCTAGCAATAAGAATCCTAACCTCTGTTTAGTTCCTTAACTTTAGTATTTTAAAATGTATTATTTAAAATAAATTCAGCAGGCAAGCACATAAAGCTGGTGTCTTGATAGACTGGGAAGCACCAACCTTTTTCAGAAAACGATCCCTGGTGTTTCAGCCACTATTATACATGAGAAGAGATCTTTTAAGAAGCTGTGTAAACTTGATGCATCCAAAATCATTAAACACCTGTTCCATTAATGACATGGAATTTGTCCTGTGTACACTTGCAGCAGATTCCATCTGACAGTTCATCTGAGAAAATTGGGCCTAATAAGGAGGGCAGAGGTCTTCAGCTAATGAGCAAGTAGAGGTTCTGATCTATTAGGTTAGATAGAAACTACCCTGTCTTTGAGACTTAAAATATGACTGGGGCTTTGGCCTTGTTTTGAAACATTTATGAATCAGTGCCTTAATCCTGCAGGACTATCCACCTGAAATCAGTGGAATTCTTCACAGGATTAAAAGATGTACTATTGGGCCACAGCAGTATGTTCCCCATGACATTATTAAGTCATTCACCACTTCTCAGCCCCACTTTCTCAGCATGCTGGCTCATCATCTCAGGAGGATGAGTCAGTCTTGCTTAGCCCTTGCTTAATTTGAAAGAAATATGCTAAGTGAAGGTTGATTCTTTATAGCAGGAATACTTGAATAATAAAAAGTCTCCTATTTTTTTCCTGTCAAAAAGTTCTGACCTAGGTCAAGTTATGGCTCAACATGCCTCACATGCTGAGGTGATTTTTTTTGCCAGAAAAGTCAGTATTATTGAGTTTATAAATTCCATTTCCAGAAAATATTAATGAGAATGCCTGTGAAGATGATTATGATTATGATTATTATTATTATTATAACACAGATACATTCAGAGAAAAAAAAAGCCTCCAGAAAGTAAGTATATTTTGCAGACTTCAGCAGCCATGTACAAAAATTAAATTAGAATTAGAACTGCAGAAAATTTTGACTGTGTGAAATAGCTACTAACAGAATTTGGGCCCTGTGCTGCAGTGATGTCATCTGGGAGCTGTATTGTTCACCTATTTTGTTCTCTGTGCTGTGACTCATTTCATAATACTTGCTGACCCTGAGAAAAACCTGCTAAAATCTCACAGGCACTTATCTCCACTTAATCTCTCAGAAGCACAGCCACCAAAACAGTAAGTATTTATGTTTTGTATTTATGCGAGTGCCAGAATATTGTGCTAACAGTTTTTTGAATGAGACTTGGTGATTTATTCTTATCATCTGGTACTCTCTCGGAGAGGTGGTTGATGTCATTAAAGTTATCAGTATTTCAGGGGTTGGAATATAAAGAAAATGCAGATGGAGCAAGGCTGTAAGTGGTATCACTGACAGAGTGGTGGTCAGCCCACGGTAACCAAAGACTGCAAAAGCACAAGCTGAATTGAAGACAGACAGTGTGGTTAGAAAGGCCTTTACAGACATCTCTTTTTTTGAGTCAGGCCAGGAGGACTGATGTGAAGGATACTGTTTGGTAGTTCTCGTGTAACTGCTCCCCTATAACTAAACATGCTTGGATCTTCACTGGTTGCACTGTTACACTGAGCCCTTCAGTAAGGGAAGAACATGAGATATTACAGATATTACAGGTAGCAGATGTTCCCGTATGAAAGGATGGTATTACGTTCTGAATTATTTTAAAGAACCAGATGTAAACAAATGCTGCATTTTTTCCCCCCTTGTGGATTCTCATGCATTTTTGTGTTGTATATATTGCCCTGCACAAAAAGTAACCATTCAGCTGTATTATCTTCCATTGCCAGCATAGTTCTCCAAGACACACATTCAGGTGGATATTCTTGGCCTTTAATCTAAGACTTAGCTGGTGCAAGAAAGGTCTGGCTGGAAGGATGATTCAGACATAGTTTCCTCAATTTCTATCCCCCAGACAGCATTTTATCTGTACAGTTCATGTTGCTATAATAGGTTAACCACAAACAGTACACCATGTTTTGTCAGTGTAACCATCTACTTTGGGTGTTTGCTACATAAAAAATGTTACATATCCAAACTGAAAGTTTTGACTGTCATCCCAGCTCCTAGATTAACAGAATTATTTACTACTGGCCTGACTTGTTGCCTTTAATATACACCATGATGGTTTTGTGTGTTACAGGTAAGGATAGCAGTAACTCCTGTATTCCTTGGGTGGTGTAGAATGAAGACTAGCCCATCTTACAAATGCATGCTCAGGGCAAATAAAAGCAGCTAATGTGCTGACAAAGATCTTATTTTCTATTGCACTCGAATTCTTTCCTGTTCAACATGTGACAATAGAAATCCTATTTTGTGGCTTTTAAGTCCAAGAAGTGCAAATTCTATTTTCAGTTAATTTATTAAGCAACTCTGATCTTACAGTGTAAGAGAGCATTATTCCAGATTGTGCTATTATAGCTGACTCTATAAAAAGTACCCTGTATTTTTCATCTTGTCATCTTTACCAAAGTGTAAGAATTTTGTTCAATCCTAGATCATATGGACACTCTTTTCTGAACCTGATGACTGACATCAAGGGCAGCCTTGCTAAGGCAAAGTAAATGTCATGAAATGTTTTGTTCTAGCACAGACACTGGCAAATAATTGGCATCTGTTTTCTGTTGTCTAGCTGCCATTCTGTTTTCTAAAACAGAAACTTCCATTTCTCATCTAATTCCTTGATGAGTCCAGCCTCTTAGGGGACTGTAAAAATTGCAAGGAAAAAACAAATATTTTTTAAAAGGAAACCTAAATATTTTCATTGATTTCCATGTAATAATCATCCCAACTTATTGGAATTTCTTGACATAAACCAAATGAAAACTCAAGAATTTTTATCTTGACAAATGGAAAATTCTTCAGCTGAATAATATTTCTGTGTTTTTCTGGATATTTTTGATAGATTACATTGGAATTCAGTCACATTTTTCATGAGCCTTACTGTTTTACCAAAATACAGCATAACTTCTGTGTACGCACTAGGAGACTTTTCAATTGCATCGAACTATTGGCTAACAAGATATAAAATGCTTATCAAAATACATATTCAACTCTTTATTACTAAAGCTTTAAAGCAGTTAAAATAGCACTCTGACTTCAGAAATTATTTTGGCTAAGCATATGACATTAATACTCATTAATATGCTTTCAAATATATTGCCAGAGTGGAAATAAAATTAAAAAAAAAAAAAAACTTCTAATTTTTGTATGGAAACTAAGCCGTGTACATTTGATCTTGTGACTGCTTAGGAATGTGCATGATACTTAAAATATCAACATAAACGCTGAACAAAAATATTATCTCTTTATGTAGTGAAGACAAGTTTTATCTTATATTGTGAGCTGATATTGTTCAGCTACATAAGAAAAATGTGTAATAAAGGACCAAGAGTCAGCAGGATAAGAGAAGACATCAGCTTTTGTTTTTACACTGAAGTGTTTCTATAGTTTACCATAAGATACCAAATAACACAAGAAAGATAATTTCAGTTTTTATATTTACTGTTTGCCACTAAGGTGAAGTCTCAATAGTCATTGAATTTTATTGGCAATAGTTACAAAGAATTATACAAAAATCAGATAAATCTTCTGCATTATTTCAGAGCAGACCAGCATACTTATATTAACAGTGCAATCTCCTCTCAGAACACTTTACAATAAAATTACAAATCTTGTGTTTATAAGCCCCTTTTACAAAATAATGAATAAATTTACTCATTGCTGTGAAATGAAGATACAGTTTTAGATGTGACTCTTTGATTGTTTATAAGCAATATAAATTTAATATAAAATATTTTGAATATAGAAATATGTATGTATATACAGATATTTGCTTCCAGCATCCTGAATCTGCAAGCTGGTTTATACGGGGTAAGCTCCAATTTTTTGTGGAATCCTTTCATGTACAGTATGTGTGAGACAGTTCTCTCTCAATCCTATCCCCTGGCCTGTGTGAATTACTGGGGTTTTTTACTGTCTAGTTCATAGCAGATTTAGAACCCGAATTTCTACAGGTCTTTATCAGATACTTTACCACAAAACTGAGGTCTAGGGCAATGACATATCAGAAAAAAAACCATAATTATTCTGTTAGTCAGAGAGCTATGCATCTAGCAGGAAAATGTGGAGAAATTTTGGGCTTTAGAGCCTCTATTAACTGCACCCTTTATGAAACAAAAAGGTAATAATTTTATTTACAGCACTGTGAATCTGTATCACTGAAATAATGAAGACTTATTGAATTCATTCTAAGTCTCTCCCAAACCTCATTATTATGATTTTGGTCAAGAATGACTGACTGGGGCTTCATTTCAACTTTATAGTTGAAAGTTTTCTCAGATTGCACCTTCTTCATCAGCCTTAGTCACTGTTCTTAGTTTTTGCTGTATGCTTACCTCTCTCAACTTATTTTACATTCTTCTTTGTTAAAAAATCCATTAGAAAATGATTATGCACAGTGCTAAATAATTTCTTGGTGAAACACTCTCCATTATAACTCAACTCTTTTAGTATTAGAACATGGACTACAGAGTTTCAAACTGGTTTTGTATTTTGAGAAATTTTCATGTGTTCTGCTATTCTGGTTGAACTTAAGAAGAATAGAGAAGGAAAGTAAAACAAATTTGTTCTGAAGGAAGATCAAGTGCTTCATTTTTATAGAAACTTTTGAATTATATTATGACTTGCTGTTTCTGTATGACACCTGAATAAGAGTAGGTCTATATTATTTTTCAACTTTACAAACTGATCTACTGAAAAAAATTGTATGACCTTTTAACATTCATGGCTGCAGCACCACTGCCACTGTGATATTGATATCCTACTGTGATTTACAGCCAACAGTTTTTGAACTGTTATCAAAGCATATTGCTACCATTCCCTCTGTCATGGAAACAGGTACAACCAAGCACTGTCCAGGTGTGGGACCCCCACGTAAGAAAGGTGAGGATCTGTTGAAGTGAGTCCAGAGGAGGGCCATGAAGATGATGAGAGGACTGAAGCACCTCTCCTATGAAGACAGACTGAGAGAGAGTAGTTCAGTCTGGTGAAGAGAATGGTCTGACACCCTACAGTGCCCCAAGTGGGTCTGTGAGAAAGCTGGAGAGGTACTTATTACATGTACTTATAGGACAAGGGGGAATGGCTTTAAATTGAAGGAGGGCAGATTTAGATTAGACATGAGGAAGAAATTCTTCACTATGAGGATGGTGCAGCACCAGAAAAGGTTGCCCAGAGAAGAGTTGGATGGCCACCCCTGGAAGTGCTCAAGGGTACATGGGACTTTGAATAGCCTGGCCTCATGGAGTATGTTGGAATTAATGATCTCTGAGGTCCATTCCAACCTGAACCACTCTAGGATTCTATGATCATTAAAAAGTTTAACTTGTAGTAGGATCTTATTCTGTGTGAATGCTCTGGTCAATTGAAGTTTGCACATTCACATTTTTCTATGAAGTGCAGATCATGAAAGGACACTATTGCTGTGCTGCAACTGAGTAATTATTAGGATGCAGTATACATTTGAAGAGGTACAGGGGTGTAGCATAATTCAGTGAAAAGGCAGAAGGTTTTCATGTTTCTTCAAGTTTAATGTAGTAGAACTGCTTCTAATAAATTTTTGAGTGTTGTCGCTTAATTTTTTTTGGTAAACATTTTTAGGGAAGTTACTTTCATAATATAGAATCTAAAACTTCTTGAATGTATTTTGTTGTGATGCTATTAAGATGTATATCGCAGGTCTAGCATTCTTTTTCCCACTGAAAATATTGCAGTCCTACTAAGGAATCTAAGGAATTAATACCCCTAAAAATTCCTTTTTTGAATGAAGTCAGTGAAACTGTTGTATTCCATGTCCTATACACCATATAGCATGGTCGTAGAGGGTGTCTCTCCTCTGAGAATAGAGGCATCCAAATGTCTTGTAAAGCTTATGGCTGTATTTCTTCCTCAGCTGTAGGTTTATATGTGGTTCATATGAAATAGTAAAATCATCAGGATCAAGAACTAGAGTTTTCACAAGAAGTGTGCAGTTATGAGGAAATATACCTTTAACACTGAAACAGTACAAGATGAAGTGTATTTTAAGAAATAAAGTGATTTTAAAAAATCCAAAACCAAAAATATTCTGCAATTTCGCTCCCCCAAATTGAAGTGATATGTTTTATTTTTGAGGTTTCTCTGCTTCATTTTAGTTGTTTTGACTTATTTTATTATTTGACATGTTACTATTTCCTTCTACCAACTGAAATGACTGATTTCTACCACCAGGTAAATTGCTTCTTTTTCTGATGTCTTTTTTTTTCTTTTTTTTTTTTTTGTAGATCAGAGTTCCAATATGGCCATGCTCTTGAAAGGGAAGCACCTAATACACAGCTCATTTATCAAGGCAAAAGTGTTTAACTATGACCCTAAGCACATGCTGCTGCTTGTTAGTTTAACTGAAGCTACACAAACATGATAAAAGGTAAGTGACCTTTATTCTGTTCTCTTGGTATCTGTTTGATGATGGTCTCACTTTGTCCAGAGGTTTAACAAGTGTTTACTTTTTAACTAACTCTCTGATTACATGATCCTCTTTTCCCTGACTCTCTTCCTTCATCATATGATACAGCTTTTTCTTAAGTCTCTGACATTTCAAGTGAGGGTCACTGTATTTATGCAGTGCCAAGAACTAGGAGCAGTCTTCTGTGCCGAGTGTGCTCTTCCCCATTGTTCTGCAAATTAGTCAACATGAAACCAAATAGTGATAATGTGTTGTTATGATTAAGGTTAATAAGCTCCTGATTATCTCCATAGACTACAGTTCCAGACACATTATTTAAATTGAATGCTTTTTAGAACTAGTTGATAAAAGATCCAAATTTCTCCCTGTTGTGATAAAAGGTGTTCTAAGCCTTTAGAGAGCTGGGGAAGCATTACACAACAGGAACATTTTACTCTGTTCAATACATTACAGATTTATTTTATGGTGACAATAGCACACTACAGCTCCAGAAAGCATTGTCTAGTAACAAAAGGATGTTCCTCTATGTCTCTGAGACTAAGCCTCTTGAAAAAAAAACACAAACTTTTGAGTTAAGAAAACAGTTCTTACCTTTCTGGCAAATGCAACAAATGTAACAAATTATTGTGTTCGGTTAACCCTGTTTTCTAAGCTTAATCAACATACAAGGCCACTAGTTTTACACTTCATGAACAATTCTTCAATAGAACTACTGAAGATAGGACTGTATAAAAAATTAAAAAAGAAAAAGTAAAAACAAACTTTCCAAACCCAGCCAACAAACCTAACCATAATTTTGGCTGAGTCCTTGTCAAAACTGCCTGCCTGAAAAGACTTTCTAACCTTCCAAATTAATGAAAGTTTTTGATACAAAAACTAAAAAAAGAAAAAGCAACCCCTGTAGCATTTTTTTTTTTTTTGGCTCCTTAGAGTTTTGCAACCCATTTCAGATCATTTGCATGTTTGGAAATTGAACAGAATAACTTCTTATCTAGTTCTTGAAAAGCATGCTTTCCTTTGAATCCTTTGAATACCTCAGACAAATCTTGACTTCTCTTAATGGCAGTGGTTTCTGCTGCATTTTTCGATAGTCCCAGGGAAAAATAAAAACCAAAGAAACACCGCAAAAAAACAGCACAAGAATTTGAAAAGCTTTCTCCCACTTTTTAGTCAAGTGTTCTGATGGCTACCAACTGGGTCATTACTGACAAGATTGTATTTTTATGCTTTATCACTCCAGTTGACACTCACATACTCCAAAGAAGTGTAGCTGAACATTGAGCCAAGAAAGGGCACTTGTCCTGCCAAAAAAAAGCAAGGTGCATGGTGCAAAAGTGCTTTGACAATCAATTATTAAGAATCCAGAGATGACAACTCATATATACGTATGTGAGTCAATAACCTTTGAGCAGTTAATCCCCAGGGATCAGAGCAGACAGTGGCAGAAAGGATCAAGGTCAGTGATAATGAAGTCAAAGTGATGGTGACAATCAAATACAACCTAGTCTATCCCCAAGAAAAGAAAGCTTGCAGTGACTTCGTTAAACTCTGTAGTGATGCACGTGATAAAAGGCAAGTTAAATTTCCAAGTTAATTTCTTACTTTAGTTTAGAGAAGTCCATCCTGCTTCAGTTCATATTTTTGTTACAAAGGAGTCATGTCAATTACTAAGCTCTCAAGTTTCAACCATTTCTTTTTCAAATATCTCCTGCTTGTCTTCTTTATCCTTGACCAGCACCCTAAAACATACATATGAAGCAATTAAAAAACCCAGGAAAAATGGAAGTCTGATATTTACCTGTCAAACTGGAGTTTCTAGGCGTAGAGGAAAATCCAAGTTTCATACTTGTATCACAGGGTGTTTGTGTGAGAATTAGTAAGATAATTAGTTATCCTGTGCATTTTTAAAGATGGGTTCAGAATTCTCTTTACCTTGAGTTACATTGGAAAAAAAATATTTTACTGTTAGTAGCAGAATGCAAAGTTAAAATTCAAATTATTGCTGCAAATATTCAATGGTTCATGTGCAAGATAGGCACTTTCATGAATAATGTCATACAATAGGTATCTCAGCATGTCTCTCCTATTTAGGCAATTTATTAAACCTATATATAGTTATATATATAGAATAATTAGCCCAACAATCCTCTGTGATCATTAAAATTATCACTATTACAGTTAAGATAAAGAAATATCCTTTCTAAAACATCAATCCAAAATTCATAGCAGGAAATTAAGTCTGCAAAATTCACATACTGACAAGAATTCTGGAAATTATGTACAAGCTGCATTTTCATTCACAGTACTTAAAAAAATATAGTTCATTAGACTATCATGAGCTAGATTAGGTGTAAAATCAGGTCTTAAAATCTATCAGATAAAAGGAAGCAATCTTTATAATTAAGATAATTCTGTCTTTAATTTTTTTTGTTTTTTGTTGTGATTTTTTTTTTTATTTAGAAAATACAAAGAAAACTACATTGTTTAAAAGGAGCCCAAAAGTGTGATATCACTTGAAGAAGATTAAAGAAGACACTTGATGTTGTATGGCCTATGCAGTTGAGAGTTGAAATGTTTAACCACATCAGCCAAGTTATGTGTGTTCTGTGCATGTGCAGAACATCATGAGACATTAAATACAAATGTATGAACGCCAAATCAGAATTTGCTATAAACTGCTGTGAGCTGGGAGAAAAATTTGGAAATGCATTATTACATGTTTGTTATGTTTTTACATTTTTTTTTTTTCTAGCAGGCAGGCACTGTTAGTCACTGACACAGTTGAGAGATTGGACTATGTGGCTCCCTTTCAGTTCCTGATTGACTACAGCCTTTTAGACTTCTCTTGTCACAGGCCTTAGCCTGCACAAATGGGATTTGGAGACATTGAAGCAACACTTTGTTTGCATTGGCAGATTTTGGGTGTAGTTGTGGTGGGAATAGAAGGGCCTCCTCCCCTGACAGCCCTTTTTCTCTAAGGAGTGGAAAAAGACAAACCTACTGCTTGGGCACACTGAGGATATAAACTTCTCTTGAAGTATTTCAGAGTTGCTCCCTGGAACAAGAGGGGAGCAGGGAAAGGATGTCTCTCGGGAGTCATAATTCATGTTCCAGTCTGCTTATTGAATGGGGCAGCTCCTTGAAAGATTCATAGATTATAAGGTCATTTATGATTGTCTTGCCTGGCTTGTGTGACACAAGCCATAGAATTTCATCCCCTCAGTGTTGCTTTCCAAGCCATTAGGATTATATATTACTCCAAGTATATATATACGCTTAATGATTCTCCAGTAATAAAATAAATAAAAAAATAATGGCCATAAACACTTTTCTAGGGCTGATAAAGACCAGATAGTATAGTGTCACTTGTCAAGTTTTAAATAATTTGAGAGGAAAAATATATACCTAAAAATACTTTGACTGCTCCTGGTAGGCTTTCTTTGTGTAAATTGAAGGCAGTGAAGGGAAACAAGGCAGCCTGTCCTATTATCTCTCTATTTGGGGAAAAATATCCATTTCCCCATCTGTGCTGGCAGTGCCTTTTGCTGAGTTGCTGCCACAGATGTAAGCAAAGGGGCACAGAGAAGGAGTAGAAGTAGCAGTATTATCATTGTAGAAGATGAATGTAGTGGCACTTCTAATTTATTTAGTATTCAGGATTTCAACTTTAATTAGGATTCTTTTGTCACATCATTCATCAAATGCACTTGAAAGAGATGGAAATTAACACCAAAGTTTCTGTTGCCTCAGGCATGCTTTTAGTACTTCTACTCGTTTCGGTTTATTGTTGTTCAGTTCAGTGAAATTGTTTAGTTGTGATAGTTCACTTAGCTGTAACTGGGCTTCAAAAGAGGTAGAATGAATATATGCTCTTAAAAATTGTTGGTTTGTGAAGCCCGTGTAGTTCCTAACACCTCTTTTATTTAACAAAAAATGGTATTTCTCTCAATCTCTCTCACTCTTTCTCTCTTATTTTTTTATGACTGACTTCTGGGTTGTTAATGTAACGCTGTATACCACGTTTTAACCAAAGAAGTCATTTTGATACATTTGTTGCTACTAGAATGCCTGTAAGTAATGGACTTAGTTATAAATTGCACGTGTTTAGATGAAATAACTTGCTGAAATCATTTCAGCTGGGATGAAGCTCAGCATAGCTACAAAAATATGGTCTGCATGGAGAAAGGTTTGCATCACTTATTACTCCAGCAACATGCCTGCCACTGTAAGATTTACACTGTTCTGGAATAACAGGAGCTGAATTGATATATGGGTGCTCCTTACATCCAGAGCTTCCAGCTCATGTAGCAGGGTCCAGTCAGATATCTGAATGAAAAGAATGTGAACTGATATTAAAGGCTGAGACTATGTAACATATCAGCAAGGTTATTGCTGTCAGCACAAAAATTCGTCAGCCTATGTCCAAAAATCACACTTGAAAATCAAAAGGTTTATCAAGCAAGTATTTCCAGAAGCTCTGTGATTAATGAAGCCTTGTTTATGCTGCTTGTGAAGATGAACTGCACAGTCTAAGCAATTGCAAATTCTGACTATAGGTTTTCCTACAGTTTTGGATTTTGAAAATTTCCTTCTGCAGTGATGTGTAATTTTGTGTAGTTTTTCCTAAGTAACATATCTCTATCTCCCTCTCTCCTGGTTGCAAGTTCAAAGAAAATCAATAGCAAAGTTCAATGAACTTTGCCCTTTTTTGCGCCATCTTCTCAACGTGAGAGGATGAAAGTTAAATGGATAAAGGAGTAGAAACTTTTTCAGATATCCATTACTGCATAATATTTAATGCGAAATGTTGCTAATACACAATTGGTAATATTGGGGGAGGGGGGTTACTTAAATCTGGCATTCTTATTAGTAAACCTTTTAAATACATCTGGAATATTTTTCCAGGTTTTCATCTACATTACAGGAGATGGAAATTATATTTCAATAGGGCAGACATTCTATTAGAAAACATTTGATGTTGAATGTTGGGTGTCTACTGAAGGGTTATAACAATGACAAGCCTAAAACACAGTGCTTTGAAAATAAAGATAGGTTTCTACACCACAAAATGTTTAGCAAAGTTTTTAAAGGAGCTATAAAGTGATAAATAAGAAGCATTTGAGAAAACTAGGATTACCTATAAGCTCATCCACCTCCTGGATGAATCAGGTAAATATTCATCTAACATAAATGGGAGCAAGACCAAATTCCTTATAGGTTTTTGAACACAAGCAAAGAAAACAGACACTCTGTATACCATCATTCAAATACAAGAAACTAATGAGTTTCTTTTCCCTCGCTGACTTCTGCAGTATATAAAGTGGTGAAGTATAATACAGTATTTCTAAGAACTCAAAATGTACATTGTAATTATAATACTGCTAAAAATAATAGTCTACATGCTTAAGAAAATGCAGCTAGTTACAGATTGTTTCAAATAACTGGTATGCTGAAACACAAATATTTTGGTGAAAAAATCATGGAGATCATTTTAGTGTTAAGGAAAAACCTCGGCGACAGGAATTGGTGCCTAAAAGATCTCCATTATAATAGGACATCACAAATGCACCTTTTGTGGGTGCCTAAAGCCAGTTCTGAGTATAAATAAGCTGTAGCTCTGAGAATATTATCTATGCCTTGTACTTCAGAGCTGTCAGTCAGTATTTTTGATCATTAGCCATCTGTGATTATCTTAATTTTTGCCAGCAGGAGAAGGAACTCTTTTCCACCAGGGAGCTCTGTTATTACAATATAATTTATATGTAAAGAGCTCATTTCATTAGAGGGAAAAAAACCACCAACTTTTTACATAGGTTTGGTGGGGTTTTTTTAGTTTAAAAGAAACTTTTAGCATTCATTATTTTGCTCTCTTTTTTTTTTAACATTTTTTTTTAAATTTAAGATCCTTTGCATGGTCGATCTAAAAACAATTGGCATCATTTTAGTGGATTAACAATAATTCTGTCTTTGTTTTAGTTTTTTGTTAAACATCCACTATGGAAAATTAAGAAACTGAGCCAATCACAGACCTGAAACATTTAACTAGAGAAAGTACTACTTTTCAGTTTCACTCAAAATTATTGTACTTGAGAAACGATGTCTTTACCACATGCCAGTTAAAAAGCATGAAAGTGTCATTTTAAATTTTCCTCCCATCTGCCTGTTCAAAGAATGATTTTTTCGTGTCCTTGTTTTCAGAACAACTTGCTGAAATTAAAATGCCCCACCTCCCTGATTTGCTAAATTGAAACTCTGCCCGTGGTTGTAGTATAAAGCCCTGTTTTTATTGGTGTTTTAAATGCTGACAATTCTAATCTGAGTAAATTGGTTCATGAGGTCACTGATATAAAATGAATCCCTTTATAAACTTCTCTTCGCTAATTCTAACTTTTTGACAAATTTTCCCAGTTTATCAATGGTGCTAAGAACCTTTTTGTCACTATTTTCAGCCTCAGGTCTTTGTTGTTTTAAAATTGGAAAGTATTCAGGTGAACTTCAAAATGAAATCAGAGTCAACATGAATGTCTACACATGATGCCTGTCTTTAATATCCTCAAAAGACAATGGACGCCTGTGTATACCAAGAGGACTTTATGGTTTCATAAGTGTACACACTTCTGCTTCATGCACCCTAACTGTGGTACAGATAATGTCTGTAGTTTTAGTTTTTCTCTCACGAATCCCCAAGAAGCCCGTTCTAATAGCAGTGAAAATTGACAACTGAAACTGAATTGCCTTTTTTGATATAACTAAGCTTTGAGGCTGTGACTGCACTACATTCTCAAACTTACATTATGTATTTGACTTCTGGATTTAAATCAATTCCATGATCTAAAATATAAATAGTCAGATGAATAGTTTCTGTCAGTTGTATACAAACTTCAACATTAGCAGAGCATTGCTGGTCTACCCTATCTGATCATGTGGATTTATGACATAGAGATATGCTGCAGATAACAGCCCTTTCAACATCTTTACTCTGTAAGATGAGGTGCATTTTAGTAAACAGTACGAGAATTAGTTATAAAAGCTCTCTAATTAAAAGAGAAATACTCACATTTTGAGTACATAATTTTTTTTCTCTACAATTACATTAAGAGGCAAACAAGGAGGAAAAAGATATATGTAAAAAAAAAAGAAAATATTGACGCAACGTTTAATTACTGATACTAACCAGAGAGCTGGACTCACTGGTCAACTCTTGCATTCTCAGCTACCTTGTGTTTGCACATTCATATCACCTCACTATTGCACCAGCTGATTCTTCACAAGCAGATCTCACAGCAATGTAAAGAGAAACAGCTGGGACATTCACCTCAGAAGTGCAGGGAAGATCTAATATGAAACACCTTCATTGAAGCTGACCAGTGGGTATGTTGGTATAAGGATAGGACTAGTTAATGTACAGTTATATCACAAATACATTATAGCATAAAAATTGACAGTTAAAAGGTAACATTAAAATAACATTATGTAAGCACATCTGAACATATGATAAGTTTTGGATAAAAACACATTTTGAAAACTGTAGCAGCTTGTGAATTTGCAACAAAAGTAACAGAAGAATTGATCAGTACAAGGTTTCCTACATCTTTTAAACAAAACTGCCTTCATAAAGTGTCCTGGTTCTGTTAAACAACTTGGGGCAAGCTGAAAGTAATTCAATTTTTACGTCTTCATTGCCAAACCTGATTTGATTTGATTGAATCTATATTTATCCTCATGTGGCTCCTGGAGCACTCGTGAACTTTCATAATTCCAGTCTATCAGGACAAATCTGCAAGTAAAAAAACTCGCTTTTATCAGCAGGTATTCAATGAATGGCAGGTGGCAAATAAAGCACTTAGAGAATTGTTTTAATTACATTTCTCTCCTATATCCCAGAAATTGAGAAAGTTTTAGAAAGCTGGAGAGGAGCAGGATGGGTTTGTTTGCTGTTTTGATTTTGTTCCAACACTGCTTGCTTTCAGAAGAAATTTGCTGATAGAATCTCAGTGTCTTTCATGTATGGATGATATTTAAACTGACACAACAAAGTGTATATTGTAGTGCAGTAGGGATGTACATCCCAACAACTCAAGTACATGCACCAACTCAAGCATATAAAGAAACTTCTAACTTGAGTCTGTTGACAAGGAGTGAGAACAAAATTATTTTCTCCTGAAAATTAAATAGAAATTCAAGTTAAGAGGTTTAGCTGTGGCTATATTTTCTGCAATTACTTTATTTCATAGAGTTAATTTAATTCAGTGCTATAAGAAAATAATTAACTGGAAAGTTCAGTGCTTGGCTCAAAATGGTTTTTTCTTTACACTGTTTTCTTACATGTTCCTTGTTTTTTTGTTGCAAAGAGAGCTTAGAAGAGAACACATATCCTGTATTAATGAATATTTGATGTTGGGCTGGAGATTCCAGATCAGAACAAACATTCTTCAGTGAATGAAGCTGCTGAAGTTTCCTAACATGATCTTTGTCTGACTGCAGCAATTTTGGAAGCCTCCTAATTTCAAAATAGCCATGCTTAATATCTTTATTTTCAAGGATTTTGATTGATATTTCTAGATTTGACAAATCTAGCCTGTAAAATGCCAATTGTTTTTTATGAGAACACATGAAGGAATGTTTTGGTGTGCATTTATAGCAAGGAGCTTTATTCTGTAGCAATGTTGTGCTGATGAAGTATCTCTATAGAGCCATAAAGAGGAAGTATAATCTGGAGATATGAGCAGACTCAGGATCAAGGGTTAGTAGTGCACCATCCCTGTTTAATACTCTTTGCAAAGTGAGGTGAGTAATATTTGGTTGTTCTTAAGAATACCATGCAAAACCTTAGGAGGTGAGATTAATTGTGATGAATGAAAATTAAAGGAAAATATATGGATAAATGAGCAGCTAAAAAAAAAAAAAGTGAAACTAGAAATTGAGTTCTCTCAGTTGTTCAGAATTCACATGCAGACAGTGAGGCTGAGGCCTATTTCATTCTTTGAGATTTAATTGTCCAGTACTGAAAAGCATTAATTTTCACAATGTGCAGCTGGTGTAAGAGGGCATTTGAAAGAACTTAAAGAGCATTCACCCTCTACAAGGTGTGCTATCCAATACCAAACAACAAGAAATGTTGGTCTGAGAATAGTTTTCTAAGACCAGGAGTGAGCCATCATTTCAGGCTAACATTTCAGGGCAACTTGGAGATTTTCCATGAAGATAAGACAGGCATTGGCTCTATTCTTCTGTTTTCTTCCCTCTGCCCCCAGCCAGCTTCACAGCATTCTCCATGTCTCTTACTCTGTGGAGCATGTAGTTATGCTACATGTCTTCTGTGGGGAGAAGAAATCCATTTGAGTTTTCTGAAGTGATGTCAATATTTTATGCATTTGTTTATTACATTTTCCATTGCATTTTCTCGCCTTTAGACTTTAAAATGAGATTTAAATCCTTAGAAAAATTCTTTTTCTACAACTTAACTTGCCCATCCAAGGTTCATCTGCTTCATGTGTCTCAGTTAACTGTTAGGTACTTAGGAAAGACCTGGGATTCTAGGTCCCACCAAAAAATCACAAGACAAAATTTCCTTGAGAGAGCTTGACAGTGTCCTTTTCCTCCTGTTCTGAGAGGTGAAAGATGAGTGAAGAGATGAGGACTAGTATGTTCCCCTTTCCATTTTCATTTACAGGTATAATCCTCCCTGAAGATGGAGGTGGGTTTCTCCTATGGTTCAAGTCATAACCTAGGACTCAGAAGAGAAGGATTCAATGTCCTGCTGTGCCACAGACTTCTGCAGCAAACAGTGTGATATTTCATTTCACCGTCTCTGAAAAGGGCATAATATCATCTGTATTCTGAGGATTTTATTCAGGTAAACACATGCAAATATTAATGTTCTTAAGAAGATTATTTTTAAGGTATACTTATGTAAGAATTTATCAAGATGCCTTTATATTTAATAATTTTAGCTAAAGACTGTAGCCTTTATTCAAGCCTGAGTTAACCGTTTTCACCATATTAGGAATTTTCCTTGACTATGCAAGAAAATAATTATTACTCTGTAACTTAACAAGATACATTTATTCCTATGCTATAGTACAGGAGGAAGTTCAGTTCCAAGGCCAGTAGCAAGCAAATGTATTATTTAAAAAGGAAAGAAAATACAGCCTGCTGGGCATTCATTTGCTTAGAGGAGTTCTTTGTATTTACAATTCTAGAAAAAATATTTCCTTGTAAAACATTCAGTAAATACTTAAAAGCGTACAGCATTCCTGTTACTGAAGGGAGGCAACAGAGAGAATACTCAAAGGAGAACTGAAGCCAGAAGTAATAACACATAGTGGGGGAAATTCCTGCCACTGTAGTTCAAGAGAAAATAGAAACCTTGAAAAGATAATTAAGAACTTTGGGGGACTGAAATCACCTTCAAGGGACATTCTGGGACATTGAGTTTTTCAGTTGGTGTATCTCAGGTATGTAAAGTTAAGTCATTACAACTTTGCCCATTTCCCTCCCACCTCTGTTTTATTCTACTATTGTTTGAAAAATGTATCCAGTGTGATATAACTGCATTAGCTGCAACTCTCTTTTATCTCCAAAATCCTCATGGTCTCCTCCTCCAAATTTGTTGCTAACAGTTCCACTAATGAGTCACTGTTAAATCATTTCAGACGTACTCTGAAATGCCCAGCATACTCAAGAGCAGGAGAATTATATGCACTTTTTGGCACTTTAGGAAATTTTTAAAGGATTTGAATTATTTCTTACTTCTTTTTCTTCCTTAATGAGAAAAAGTAAGAAAAAAACAAACAAAACAACCACATTCTTTCCCACATTCTCCCTTTCAGTTTCTCCTCAGCATGACTACAATTCTCCACAGCTGATTTTCCTAATAGAGTCCTCCCTGACTATGTTGGACAAATGTCATGTCCCTTGGCTCTCTCCATCTTGTAATGAAAATAGACCTATTGCCAGCTACACCTTGCTGATTGCTTCCTACCTGCTGCTAAGGATAATTTGTGCAGTGTAAATGAAGACTTCAGTAGTTGCTGTAGGGGAAAAAAGCTACAAAAAAGGACTGCTATTCAGCACTCACATAAAATAGCCAATAAAGGAACAGTTCTGGTTAGCTAAAAATGTGTAAAGTGTATAAAGTATATAAAAGATCTTCAAGTTTTCACAGTCTTAATTATACCAGACATCATACAGAAGTGTTTTGCCCTGGAAAATGAATCACATACATTTGCACCTTTTCATTTGCCTGATCCTATATCAAGAACTTGTGTGCATTTGTTTTCTTCATTTTATGTCGAATATTTCCTACAGGATTGCTTCTCATTGTTTGAAAGTAAGCAATACAAGGTATTCACCAATACTCCTCTTCAGAATACTGTGACCGTTTGGAATGCAGATGTTCGTGTTTACTATTTTCCCCCAAATATTCTTTCAGAAAACCTCTTACCTCTGAAAGAATTTAAGAGACAGAAGCATATGGATTACAGAAAATGGTGAATTGGAGTAGGAGACTGAACTAGTGGCAGTTCCAGACAGAAAAGCTGTCTACTGTGTGTGACCTCAGATCCACCTGCAACAGGTCGTGCTGCCTTCTGTTTTTCCCATGCTACAAGAACAATACAATGCCTACGAGGATGTAAGAGCCTTTATCATATATTTTTGCCCATTCAGTGTGTGTAGATAAAGCATACTATTTCTAGCCATTGAATGATTGCTGTTTCATTTTACCTCCATTTTCTTAACACTGCCTGGATTTAATTGAAAGATACAGGGTGCAGAGGGGAAATCAGTCACTAAGAAACTAACTACCACTAAGGAAATACATTGTCCTCCCGCTGAAAACCAAATGAAAATTCCTAGATTAGACACCCACTGCATTTCCTAGATGGTGAATTCAGCTATGTTTGGATAATTACATAGCCTTTTACCTGCAAAGACTCATACCATTTTCATTTTTGTTTTCTGCAAAGAGAGAAAAAAAGAACTGCATCAATAATCAGTGTATTTTATATTCCCTATCACTCTATCCCTCATTCTCATAAGTTGGGGTTATCTCCACACATATTTTCCTTTTATCTGTGCCGAGTAATACTTGAGGCATCTGCTAGCACTAGTTTAAAATACTTTCTACTTCCTGACAGCTAGTATTTCATCTTGATTCTCTCTAATTATCCTTCCAAATTTGTCTCTTTTCAAGTTTTTACCAGCCTCCTCAACAAATTGTAGACATGGTAAATGTAGACATTGTAAAATGCTGGTCCTGCTTCCAAGTGATACTGCCCTTTAATGTGCCTAGATTCCCTCTCCTTCAACTGCTTTAGCTCTTTTCACATATAAAACCATAATAGTCTAATTCATGATGTTTTTTCTGATGTTCTAAAAAAGGCCCCTTCACATATACCACAGCCGAACTGTAAATCCTTTGCTCACAGCAGCAACTCACCAAAGTGAAAACAAATCCACAAGGCAGCCCCAAACCTTCACACCCACAAGAGCAATCATTCAGGGAGAGAATTTAAGCAGATGTTCCAGGTTTTACTGAGCTCCCAGAGGACTTGTAAGGTCCTGGAAGATTTGAAAGGCCCTGGTCTCCTTTGGGAATTGATCAATTTTCTTGCTTTTCAGGCTTCAACCTACTAATCCAACAATGTTGAAAGACATGTGGGACACTAAGGCTCTCTGCTCCACCCTTCGTTCATTCTCTAGCAGAGCAAGCAGCGCTCGTGGGGTTTTCTGGTTAACTCCTGCCTTTTCAACACAGCAGAATGCAACAAGAGTTACAGAAAGATTTTGTTTTATCAACATAAGGTAACTTTTTACGTTTTTTGTTCAGCGTTTGAGGAGTTCTGAAAAGGGAGCAAAGATAAGTTTAATTTGTTTCATGTCTCCCAATGAGCAGTGCCCTGGGAGGACATCACTTCTGAAGCAGAGCTGTATGCAGCATTGCTCCTGCCTTGAATAGTGGTTTATCTTTGTTTTTGAGGTTCTTCTGAAGTTTCCATAGTCCAGAAGGCTTGGAGTGTCATTCCAGTGCACTGGATGTCATTTCTATGCAGCTGTGATCACAGTTCTGGGAAGCTCTGGGACCCAGCAGAGTGGGATTTTGTTCCATTTCCAGACATTTTTGCTAATGAGAAGATTTTTGTTCAACTGCTGGTGGTAGAATGAAAGGTTCAAAACAGTAGCTGTGTTTGTTTTGGATTTACAGCAGTTCTATCCATCTCTCAAAGATTAAAATAGGGAGACATTTTTTTAAAAGGTAGTTATAGTAGTAGTGGTAATTATTATTATTAATAAATATAATTATTAATATAATATTATAATATTATATAATAATAATAATAATAATAATAATAATAATAGTACAAATAATAATAATAATGAAACTAAGCCAGTGAGTTTTGCATGCATTGAGAGGAAAATGACAGCAGCTGTCACTGCTGTTAAGAATAATTTATATATTGCCTATGCTCTGATTTCTCCTTCTGGGGTTATAAGTGTTGACAAGTTAATGTCAGGGCAAAGGTACCTTGGCCTGTCAAGTTTCCATTTTCTGCTTCTTGCTCTTCAACAAAGTGCTACAGAGATTGATTGATTTGATTTTAAAGAGTTCAGTTACATCACAGTGACACATTCTTCAATATGAATGAAAAGAATAAAATTGTTTGTTTAACTTGTTTTCATGTTGACAAGATCTTTGCACTCCAGGCAATCACTTTGTTTTCCTTACACATTTATTCTTTAGCCACCCAAATGTGGAATGCCACTCAACTTTGTCATTTATTTTTTTCTTGATGTTCCTTATTAGTCCCTAACATTATTTTCAGGAATCTAACAAATGTGGATACCCTTTGTCAGTCAGTTGCTTTGTTTCTTTGCCATTTTAAGCTTCCTCTCCCAAAACTATGTTTACAATTTTAACAGAATTTCATAGTGGACATCAGCTTTATCTCATAAGAAACCAGTTAAGCCTTTGAGTGATCACTAGTGTGATCATCTAATTAAATTTCTGTAGACATCCCAAATGAAAATTACACATTTGAACCCACAGCTCACAGTCACCCACAGTTTAATTGTAACACAGCTCTAAATTTTTTGAGAGAATTAGGAAGTGATAATACCATTAGGAGTTTTGCTGAGCTTCAGCTCTTTCTGAAAATGAGATCTAAATATTTTCAGAATAAAATGTAGGTAATCATCCAAATTTCTGAGCATCTTTCTCACATTGAACTGCCCCACTGAATCTTTCCAGTCTCATCTCTTGCACATACATTTTTAATCTCTATTTTATTACATCTTCTACACTCATTTTAGTATGGCATTTAAATTCATATGTGCATCAGCTGTTATTGTAATATATACAGAGAGCTCAGATGAAATATCAAAAGGAACACAGAAGTAAAAGGATATAATTTGAAACTGAACACATCATAAACCAAAGATTTTAGGCAAATTATGTATGATACAGGAAGGCTCAGATATGAAGTGATGATCTAGATTACATTTCTGAAATTGGTCAGGAAAAATTTGTGTGGAAGAAAAATTACATGGCTACTTAGAAATATTAAGCACATATTATTGTTTTGGTTTGTTTAGCATTTTTTTTCTCTTGAACTGAAAGGATGTTCATATGTAAGTGAAAATGGATTGCATAGTCATTAGAATAAAAATGTGTAGAAATATATTGTATGCATATATACATCCTTATTCATGAAATTATTCAACTGTAGTTGAATCTCAGTGATGTAAGTTAGTTTTAGCAATTACTTAAGCCTCAAAATGGTGTAGATGGATTAGTAGTAGAAATGCAGTTAATCGTTGCCTTTTCTCAAGCATGGGACCTTGAAAGGGTAGGCTTTTTCAAAACTACATAGTTGGAAAGACATTTTCATCCTAGCAGAACTCTACTGTTTGCAGCTGCATTTTTGCTGATTCTCTGAAGTCAGAGTTAATTGATAGACAATTTGGCCTGTAGACTTTAAATAACATACTGAAAATCTCTGTTTTGGAGAGAGGCGGGTTTAAAGTTAATTATTCCCCCAAATGACATTTTCCAACTGAGTACTAGTGCTGGCAAAAATGTTGCTATTGAGTAAGGCCTTTTTTTAATTTTATTTTATTTTTTGCTAGCATCTAAGACACGGAAAGTTAAAGTCCTCTTCCTGGGATGAGAAACACTTTTTGTCAATAAAGAAAAATAAGCCACTAATTAACTCATCTGTTTTATTTCGGCTACCTGAGCTTCTCCAGTTCACTTTTCAAAGACAGATTAGAAATCTGGGTTAAGTAGGCACAATTCCTAAATAGGAATATCTAATTATGGGATTCCGGTTTCAGTTCTAGACTTTTTAGTCTCTTCAGCATTTCTGATATGTTTTATATTTAAGTGTAAACAGCTTTTTCATTCTTCATCTCTGTGACTTTCTTTTCTCTGCTTTAAACCAGACTCCCTCTGAGCTGGAAGGCAGGTTTCACTGAACACCTGAGACTCTGCATCCTGCCCTTCTAGTTAAATAAGTGATCTTCTGGGGTTTTTTCCCCATAGTCAGCATTTATCTCTGATAGCTTCCAAGTTTGCTCATTTATTTTGTTTTTCTGACTTTTAAAATAATAATTCAATAATATTATGAACCAGATTAGAATCTATTTTCTTCACATCTTTGCCTCTTATGGTAGATTATTTCCATATTTCTCAGTAACAGCTGCTTCTTGCTTCAAAGCAAGATTCAATTTCTATGGCAAATACCATAGCTTCAAGGAATATTTTAACCATTTTTTCCCCCTTTCTTTCCACTAAGCTTAAACTGGAAGTCCACATCAGTTTTTAGATATGCCCTGCATAAAAACCTCTGCAGATTTTTTCCTAGTTCATCTGAGGTACTCTCTTTTTCTCCTCAGCTCTCTGATCAGAAGGATATAAATTCTGCAACATTCATTCTCTGGATTTCTAAACCCTAGATTCTTTTGATTTTTGCCATTTATGTGCCCTCTGAAGTTGTATTCATATTTCATTTGCTTGAAAATTAAGAGGAAATTTACAAATAGATATTCAAGTGGCTCTCTTAAATGAAAGGTGGTGGTTAAGACCATACATTTTAAGATGCTTTAATAGAAGTTAAATATTAATTATCAAATCTCTAATTTAGTCTGATGGAGACATAGCCCTAAATTTAAAACGTGCATCTATTGAAATATGTATGGGCATACTTCAGTATGCTTAGTGTTGTAACATAAAATGGGAACAATTAATTAAATAATTCACATGTCAGAGGTGTAGAGATAACAGTTATCTATCATTCTTATCCATTGTAATTTTGTTCAAACTATGAATGACAAGGCATAAATCTTAACTCTTGCAGGAGATGAATAATATTATTTTCTAAGTATTTGTTATTGCCTTTATATACTATAGATATAAATGTACATGTATATAAAATAGGCATAAACATGTATATTGCATATAGTTTCATGTTTGCTGTTGCTTGATTGCATTAAATTACAACTTTTGAAAAAGAGGTTTTGTTATAAAATAAGCTGGTTGTATTTACAGCTATTCACAGGGGAAAGAACCCACTCAATAGCATTATTTCCAAAGAAGTCAACACTATTGCTTTCAGATTCAACAACCTCTGTTTTCTGTGTCCACCCGCAGAAAGTCTGATACATGTCTGCAGCAGCTTTGATTTCAGTACCCATTAAAAAGTAACAATTCGAAACTGAGAATATGTTCTGAATTCTATGTTTCATATTTGAACATCCTCAAATTTGTGTAATTTTAGCCAATACAGATAATAAAAGGCCTGACCTGTGACTTTTAATTTATCAGGAAGCCTGAGTTTTCCAAATCATGTCAGTGTTTGGTAAAAAAATTGACATTTTGCTTTTCTTGTTTGCATTCATTTGCATTGCACCGTATTTGCAATTTGTAATTAATTTTGTAGTCTATTTTTTCCTGGAGTACTTCTCAGTTTATTATTATTATTATTATTATTATTATTGAATATAGCCTGTGGAACAGTGAACACTGATTAAGTGTTGTATGCTTTCTGTTATCTCTGAAGCATAACCGATGAAGTATTGTGAATTTGGCACTGTGCAATGTAGCATTTTGCTTGCTGTGCAGCACTAACAAACAACACATCAGTAGTCATGCCTGTCTCTCATTTAAATGCAACCTCAGAGTCACACTGCATGTCACAAATGTCTGGGAGCTGTGCGATTAGTTAACATGTTTTGCATAACCTTAAAATGATAGCAAATACTCAGGAGATAATTAGCTTTCTGGATACCTTTAGTGAAATGAGCTCTGCCTTAGCAATGGTGGGTACTATGTGTTCTACTACTCCAAGGAATGTAAATGCCTTTAAAAATAGATTAAGTGTCTTCTAGATTAAAGAATAAAGTAAAATGAAAGAGAGAGATAAAGAAGTCCGCATTTATTTATTTCTTGCTATCAGGATTGCTTCTGCTCCCTATCTTTTATGTTTCTCCTCTTTTGGCAGCTCTTCTGGTGTAAAGAAGGAGTGTTCAGCAGGCACCAGCCTCCCTTACTGAAATCTGCTCACCTCTGTCCCAGAGTTCATGTCTCATATACTAGGTGTGAGTAAACAGCAAAATATACCACAATTGAATAATCAGGAGGATGTGATATGATATTTTTCCTAAGCAAAAGCTTGAGACTTCAGTTCTTTGTATAGATTTATGGATAGCAATGTTTTCCAAACATTCTCCAAATGTTTTTTGTCTCTTGAAATAATTCCCCAGCTATATCCATGTGCAACATTTTAAAGCTTTTGATCTTGCTTTGAAAAGGCTATTCTAAGCCTTCAGTGTTTACAATATTCTCTTTTAGCACTGGAAGTATCTGTATAATAACCTCAAAATTAAAATGTTTTGGAAGCTTCTAAATATAAGATATAACTGCAGCTGTCAGGAAACAGGATTTTGACAAAATTGAACTTGTTAAAGGAAAGTATCAATTTTGATTAAATTTGCTTGAAAGGTGTTTTCTAATTTGAAACAAAATATTTCAA
Organism: Cinclus cinclus; assembly: GCF_963662255.1. NCBI lineage: Eukaryota > Metazoa > Chordata > Aves > Passeriformes > Cinclidae > Cinclus > Cinclus cinclus. Next base: position 27,553,628 of record NC_085046.1, read on the forward strand.
TAGGCTAACAGTTTCCTCTACATTTATTGGAATATAATGTTGCTGTTTGTTTCAAAATTATTGTTCATTTTGAGGTTCTCTGGTAACTGTGATATAATTTATGCCCAAGAACCAAAACACTTTGACCTTATTTCTATTGAACTTCAAATGCATTCCCCGCCCCCCACCAAAAAAGTGTTTTGTAAGAACCTTCAAATTTTATTTTGATTTATGTGGTGAGATATTTTTCTGAAAGGCCTATTTTAAATGAAATTCTAGATTTAACCAATTCTCCTAATAGTTTTTTGGTTTTTTTTCTGAAATAGAAACAGTTGGTCTATTTCCACTGATTGTGCAAAGATGTAAGCCTGCACATATCTTTAACCATATTGATCAAATTGAGAAGCTCCCACCAGTTTGGTGGATTTGTATGCAGTTATTTATTCCAGGGACTGTATTGCCCATCTGATTTGCTAGTGAATCTTTGGTTTTATTAACCACCATTGCTCAAAAGGATCATTGTAAGATTTCTGAAGGTCTAGTGAGGAAAAAATGAAGACATATAGACAGGTCCAAAAAGCATCGAAAATTCAAGATATACCATCTGAGGGACTGAAAATATGGACTGTAAGTGATGGAGGGAAGGGACACATAATCAATTTCTTACCTGGAGAGACAAAGTAGCTGGGTGAATAGCCTACTTTTCCAAAACAAGCAAACAGAAAAGAATTTTTTATTAATATCCAGATACTTGACTGAGGATCCTACAGGGATTCCAAGGATCACTGTTGTAGCAAGGAATACATCTTTTCAAAGTTCTCCCCTCTCTACAAATAACTATAAAGCAAATGCAAAGCCAAATTTTCCACCTCATGACAGAATCCCTGGTTAGGCAGTCAGGATCCTTCCACAGGGTACAGCAGGAGTGAGACACCCCAGAAATTGAAATAGGGTGTGAGATGTGTGAGGCTGCCTGCAGCTGAGGAATTAATGAATGGTCAGGACAATCACCAGACTCTACAGAGCTTCATGACTTCTGAGGCTCAAATTTCCCTCATAAAGATAACATAAAGCCTATTTTTAGGTACCTGATAAGTGCTTACTTATGCCTGTAAAAATGCAACATGAGGGAAGAGCAGCATCTGTGTATGAGAGCAGCATGTATATGTATTTCTCAAGTGAATAGTTAATTAATTTGTGAACAGAGGACCTGCCTAAGACTTCCAGGTTAATCTTACCCAGGTCCTAGGTTCATATTCTTAACCAGGAGCTTCTTCAAAGCACTTTCAAATATTACTCATGAAGCTCAAATGTTCTGCAGAAAGGGAAGAGGATGAGTTTTAACTCTAGCTCAGCACCAGCTTGCAACGTGGAAGATCTGGTGTCAAGCCTGTCAAAATTGCTTCTATGTTTTGTAGGAGTGAGATAATAACATTAATGAGAATTGCATTCCAGAAGTCTTTCTCTGTCACTGCCCTTCCCTTTCTGCATTTCTGTAACCTCCATAAATTATATATTCGTTGGAAAAAAAACCCAACCAGAACAACCCTACATAAATCCTGTGTTTACTATGCAAATATTTACTGGGCCTTAACCTGAGGGTATCAGCTATTGAAATTTTCCTGATTCCTGTCAAAATCACTGTGCTAATCACCTCTACTTTTCAGAAATGCAAATTTACTTTTTCTACTTTACGTCCTTATGTGTTAAATGAGAATAAAATAATTCCTTTTCCATGTTTTGTTGGGTTGTTTTTTTTTTTTTCCAGCTGGAGTTTGTTAACCGTGGTGATTGAAGGTGCCTAAAAACATTTAACTCATATTCTTCACAAAGGTCAGTAAGCAAGAGCTAAGTGCAAAAAAAATTCTCCACTTTCCAAGCTGGAACAGACTTGCTAAACTGAAGGACACACGTTCTAGTCCATTACCCATTACCTCCATAGTCCTTCATATTTAACATTTTTGTCAATAAAAAATAATGTACAGTCAGAGTGTGAAATTTTGTTCTGTATGAAAGGCCAACAAAAGACCCATGCCTCACCAGCCTTCCAGGAGAGAGTGACACCTCAACAGACCAGTTAGTGCTAATGGTTAAAAAAAGAGACATTCAGAGGCTATGTGTCAAATATAGGGCAAAATTCTTGACCCTCACTGTCAGTCTTTCCTGGCTGAGGCAGACAAAGATGATTTCTGCCTGAAGAGATGGCAGAGTTGATAAAGAAGTTGTTTACCGAGCCTGGAGGACCTTCCATTAAGATATTGAGAAGCTGTGATTCTCTTCTCGTTTGTTTTTCTTTGGTTTTGTTTCTTTTTTTTTTTTTTTTTTAACCTTCAAGGTATCCTCCTCTATTCAGCATACTTTCACATTCTCTCTAATAGAATTTAAAACATTCATTGCCTGGATTGTAAAATATGTCTCATAGTGTAAACTACACACACAAGCCTAGTTTGGGTTCCCACAGAATGCTCCACAACATTTGGTTAGACAGAAGTTACTTTTTCTCAAACAGCCTAATTTTTAAGTAAGATGATCACCAAATAGAACAGTTTTCCAACTCCCCTCTTCATCCTTAAGGTCAAATTTGTGACCCTTTTTGGTGAGAATGAAGCATAAAAAGTCTTCACTGAAAGTGTAGCACTTGTGTAGGACAGTTCTGTCTGAAACTCGACAAATAAAGCTCATTCATGTAATTCCTTCTGTCCTAATTCTTAGGGATTAAATGAAAGAAATGAATCAGTAAAAGTAGCTTGGTACAGGTGTTTTACCTTAATATTCATAGTGTCCTAAATAACGCTTAGGCAGTTTTCACATTTTATATTTTAGTTTCCGTACTGGATTTTTGAATGACAATTGGTGGTTAAGCTTCATGTCTTTGCCCGCGTAAGGTAGATTTTTAAGTGGATTTTCCCCGAGATTTTAAAATATTTACCCCTCCTTCATCTGAAGTTTATTAAATTCTGTAGTAGATACTAGGCAAAATTTGATAAAGGGTGAGTCAGTTATGTTAAGAGGGGGAAAAAAAGTGAGCAGTAGATTCCCAGATTAGCAGTACCACCATGCTTTAACCTGGATCTTGAGGAAGTTTCTTTGGAACAGTTATGACTGCAACAGGGTGTCCTGTCTTGCAGTAAAAATAGTAGTGTCCCATGCAGGCAAACCTGGTCACCAACTGCTCTTCCTGAATGCCACTTCTGCTGTTGCAATGGAGATGTTGTTTTGGCCACTTGGGGAGAAGATGATTCATTGCAAAATGCCATTTGTGGCTAATGATCACCCACAGTGTTAACAGGGTTTTCACAAAGGTAAAGCAAAGAGAAAAAAGCCACCACCCAATTAAGATCTCCTCAGTTTTTGATCTTAAATTGGTAGTTCTAGTTTCTGAGTTTTGTTAACTGGTCCTACTGCACAAAAAAAGTCACAATTGGTTCAGCTTGCTGAAGGAGTTTTTTAATAGAATGTAATGAGATTATAAACTGATCTTCCCCTTGCAAATTTCATCTGTTTGAGAACTGGGCCCTAAGTTGTCTGTTCACAATGATCTTGTTTTTGCAAAATAATGATCTAAATGATTTATTATTCAGTTCTTAGACTGCTGTTTTATTTCTGTTGATCTTTGTTTTTCTGCTTAATTTCTATAAATTACTGTACAGTTTCCCATAAGGTATAATTAAACAGAACTGCTAAAGTTTTAATTATTGTGTATTATAGATGTTGAAAGCAACATTAGCACTTAGATTTTAAAAATGTGATAGTATATTTATAAGAGAGCATTTATAAACACATTTACATATAGTTAAGATGAAAAAGGTATTTGAATTGTAGTCATTAGCATTTCTTCAAACATATGGCATACCAGCAGAAGCCATGGGCCATGCCTTCATTAACTGAATACTGTTTCATCAGTATCTCAGCTTCCTGCTGTGCCACCCTGTAGCGTACCCTTCTGTCCCTGAGGTTTCAGTGACAAGGGACAATATGTCCCCAAGGTGAAAATCTGGGAAATAACGCAGATTAGCCCTTAGAGGAGTTCTTATGATTATTTAATCATATTTAGGAAAGAAGTACACCGTACTACAAAAGAAAAGCATTAAAAATCCTACCAGCCTACTATTTTCCATGTTGCAGCATATGATGGTCTCTTCAATGCACCATGAACATAGCTACAGTAGAATATGACAGCTTTATACTGCTTTATTATAAGGCCAGCCTTTTCAAATTTGTTCATAAAATGGCTAAAGCCTATGTTGGTACTAATAGGCACCAGAGGTCAATTACCATTCATTGTCCATAATGTTCAGGTGATGGATCAAGATTTAACTTCTCCTAATCATGGTACATGCAGCCATTTAATTTTATTTCCTAATAAAAAATGGAAAATGAATAAAAATAGTCATATAAATGTCATGATCATATTTTATTTGTGCATTTCTTAGGTATATAAAGATAGGTTAATATGACAAGGAGAGACATTTGTCTTAAGTCATTAAATTCTCTCATGCACTGCCTTTTATATGATCTTTGCTGAAAAGAAATATATTTTGGAAAGCTCTTAGTAGAAATTTTAAAAAACATATTTTGCTTGACAAGATGATACTTTTGAAAGTAAGGTTAGATTATGGGGCTGAGTGTGGGTTGGTCTTTTTGCTATTTAAGAAGCTTTATTTTATTACCTTGCAGTCTCTGTTTTCTTTCTCATTGTGACACAGAGTAGTGAAAAGAACTGAAGTGGAAAATAATTGTCAAAAGTATCTTCTCAGTTTCTCATGGACATTGGTCTGCTTTGTCACATTTGTATCTCAGGTCTGCAAGAAGAATTGGAACTTTATGGAAGTTAGCCCTCTGTGTCTGATATCTAGTCAATAAAGTCTGTTCTTGGATTAGGAGGGGACAGATAGCAACTGGAGTCTACATATTTGAATCCTAATTATTAAATCAGTTATTGAAATAATTATAATATTGAAACATATATTAGGTTATAATATATTCTATTATTCTGCCTTTAGAAAGTGTACTCTTCAACATGCATTTAAGAGAGGAATTTAAAATCTCATGGTTTAACCTAGTGCAGATAGAGAAAGTGCGGATTTAAAAAGCAAGCTTTGATTTCTGTCATTACAAGTATCTGATACAATTTAAATATTTTAATATAATTTCTCACAGTTTTTGTCAGCCCTAGATGTCATTATGGCAGGTTTAGAAACATTTTGATAGGTAGTCAAAGTGTTTAAATTGACATCATTTTAACCTTTATTGTTTTTAAATGGGAGGAATCTGAAAATCTCTCAATACGGTATCCAACATTAATCAATGGTGCAATGGAAAGCTCTCATTAACTTTAACCCTCCGACCCTGACATTATTCTACTCATCACAGCAATCATTAGCAAAATGAAAAACAATCAACCAGCATATCTACATTCCACTAATATTAATGCTTTCACTCTATTACACATGAATGTCAAATGTAACAAAAATCACTGAGCTTCAAATATATACAGATTCTGAGATATATAAATCACCAGTTTTTGTTATTCTTACTCAAGAGCAAAATCAAAGTTACAGTGCCAAGGGGGCCCATACCATTTGCAATCTGTAGCATTTCCAATGTATTTTCAACAATATTGTAAATATTTATGGAATTTTATAAAGACTCTATGCTTCCTTCTGTTTGTGATGCATCAACAAGGCACAGTAGGATATCTTAGGCAGATATTTACTTCTGGGAATTCCCTTTTGGACTCTTTTTGGTTGAAAACGACTTCATGACATACAGTACCACAAATCCCCAGAAATGTACCATGCTATTATTGCCAGCTGAGTTCTTCCAAGTAAAGATGACATCAGCCATCTGTCATGCTATACTAATCCTAGGAAAGAAAGCCAACTGAAGAGAAAATAAATACCTTTTATATCTATTAGCCAAATATTTATATTAAAAAATGAAACTCTTAAATTCTTACTATCAAAGTTAATTTTTGTAAGCAAATGATCTTTTCTGAGTAAACAACATACCTAAACTGTCATTGTCTTTTTACCTACCTAAACTAAATTATATCATGAGCATATGTTTGAAATATTGGTCTTTTGCTACATATTGTTAGATAAGAAAATATGATTCCAAGTAGTGATTTTCCTCCAGACCTTCTAGATGAACTGCCAGGTACCATGGAGCTGCGTCAATGTTCTGTACTACTGTGCTGAGGTAAATGGAAGTTTCCCAGAATCTAATAGTGCAGGAATTACACTCTCCATCACAAGCAATGCTCCCAAACAATAAGGAAAGTGTCTAAATTAATGGCAATATCATAATAAAATGTTTTTAAAAAGCCCGAACAATTTCAGGTATCTTCTTCCTCACAGTGCAGGGAACATGACAGTGAGGAAGTCTTTTGGATAAGCTGAAAAACTATTTTACACTGAGACTACTCCTGTGCATTTATGTCATATTTCTGTGTCACTCAACAACATACACTTGAATTTTTAACTAAGGTGGTGTTCAAAAGCTCAGAATAAAATTAAGGCTAAAAATCTAAACCACACGAAATTTGAAAAAATTAGGTCAGCTAGGCTATTCCCAGATAAGAATGAACTATGGTGCTATTGTAAAAAGTATTCATAAGCACATGTATGATTCAGTGCTAGTGTCATTAATGTTTTCCACATTGCAACTGTTCCTTTTGCTCTTTTAGAGTTGTAGGAGAAGCAAGACAGAACTGAGCATACACACATGGCACTACAAATACAAATAAATATCTCCCATCTCTCCACACTCTCACACGTTTTTTTCTTATCTGCCATTTAACATTGTGAGAGTTCCTTTTAAGTCAATAATACATTTCGGTACGTGAATTCATACAAAATGGAAAATGAAAACAATAGAAATTTCAGAATTAAAGACGTTTCTTGGGCTGTAAATCTTTTGACTTCATAGTTTATAATAATGTGATAGATGGAATGAAATTTTTGTTAGATAATATAGAATACAGAACAAATAAATAATATACAAAGATTTTCTTAAATTCTGCTTCCTGAGCTTCTCAATTGGTTGGATCTTCTAATGGTTCCAGTTGTTTTTTGTAGAGACTCTAACTATTTAAAGCCAGTGGATTTCTTGTCTCTTTTCAGGCTAAGAAATTACTTAACAGTAAAAACATGACTGTATTTTGATTTTATTTTCTAAAATATTGAAACAGAAAAACAAGAGATAGAAGGGTGTTGCTTTCTTATTAATATTTCCTCAAGATCTTAATGTCATAAAAGGAACATCTGACCTTGGGAAACAAGAGGTGATTAGGAAAAAAATGTCAGTGATTGAATGCATAGATTACTTATATCCCTTGACACCCCAAAAGGCAGAATATTCTTTCATGTCTTCTGCAGAAAACAAGGGTAAGTTACAATTCTTCATGATAGTTATAGCAAATGAAATTACATAACTTTTGGACAGATTACTTCAACTAATCAATTTTTTTGAGGATGAACTTCAACGTGGATTACCACCATTCTATCTCAAATGAAAACCCTGTTGGAAAACAAGATGAGATTTTTAAAATAATGTTTTTGTAACTTCATCTCATTTACTGAGTCAAGAAACCAAAATGTTTTTAGTTATCACCTGTCTCAATAAGAATAGATCTGTCTGCTTTACAACCTGGTAAGAGCTGAAATGAAAAAAAACCAAAAAAAAACCATTATCTTGAACTCTAAGTCTTAGCAATAAACTAAGGTGAAGCTGGGTTCATTTCTGAACACAGAAGACCTTTAAGGCTCTTTCTTGCAATGCAATGTTTCTTTATTCAGTGGAGAACCCGGGAAAAGAAGCTGAACTTTTACTAAAAATAAATCACAAGTAAGATTAGTCATTCTTTGATTTCCAAATAAAATTTATGTCGTATTTTATGTAAAATATTTCTGATGAAAAGAATTTTATTTTCTTTATTTTTTGTTTTAGGTATCTCTGTTTACTAATGAAAAACAGGTAAGAAAAAGGTGATTTCATCACTCCCTTTCTCCTGGGAAGTTAAATAAAAAACAAGGACCAGAAGCTTGGAATTTAAGGAGGGGTAAAAGAAAGATTTTTTTTTTTTTTTCTGAAATACAATAATAATGAATTAAAGAAAATACTTATTGTTACTTTTCTCAAATAAATGCACAGACCTTTTGATTACTGTTTTAAACCTTCCTGAAAAAGAGGAAAGCCATTAGTTTTGGGCTGTTTCTCCTGCACTTTTTGGGTGCTGTGGTCTTTAGAGTCTGGTTTCCTTTTGAACTGTTGAATATTCATCTACATCAGTAACATGAAAAGTTTAAGTCATGAGGGGGGCAGCAACAGTCTAAGAAGCCTATTGGTATATGGAATTTATATTGTCATGAGAATGACTGTATTTAAAATGATAGAAAAATGCTATTTCCAATTTCTTTTTTTACAGTTCCCTGGAAAGTAACTAAAATAAAGAATATGGGGGTAAGAAGAATGTATAAATTAATTTATTTAGAAAGAGAGTGGAAAAAAGAATTGTTGAGTAGATGCAGAAAGAGGGAAGAGAAGGTTAAATCAACTGTTAAGTAGAGGGAAAGATATGCCATCACCCTACTGTGATTTTGGTTATTCATTGTTTTATTCATTTGGAGGCACTCATATACTAAAAAAACTCACTAGACAGATAAACAGCAACATGCAAATATATGGGGCTACATAAATTTAGGAGGAAGAAAGGCATTACTGAAACCTGAATTTCTTTATTGAATAATTTACTTTGTCATCATAAATGTAATTCTATGTTGCCTTGCAGTATAACTTCTGGAGAGATGCGTTGGTAAAGCCAAGTCCCAAGAGGAATGGCCGAAGAATGATCAAAAGCTTGGATTAATTTTATTTTTTTTTACTTTGGTCGTTTTTATAATTTTGTTTTGGTTCCTGGAATTTCTTATTAATTTTACAAGTCCTGTTATAGACTGGTTCTTTTGAACTTCCTTCCTGCTCATTTAATTTAAAGGATGAATGAAACTTTTCACAGAAATCACAATAGCAGGAAAAGTTCATAAGACCATATGCATCAGATTTTGAAAACATCCATTCCTGTATTGATAAATTCTGTCAGTTGTGAGTCTTCTAATGCAGAAGTCATTTGATGCTCTTACTCTGTATTAGCATTATTACATATCAGAAATAACCAGTGACTACTGAATCTCTATTTGATGGTGTCCAAATGCACTCCTGTGCACTTACGTACTAAAGTACAAAGAAATTCACTGGAGAAAAGACATCTGGGGGGAAAATATGATTTTGCATTTGGTGAGCTTTCAGGATTCAGCTTGCTGTGTTGTTAATCTATTCATTAAAAAAATGGAAATTTTGTTGGCTGATTTTCCTAAGTGATAAGATTTTAATGCTGATTCTACTCTACTTGGGCCAGTTTAAGGAAAAAATGATAAAACCACTCTCAGTTCCTGCACTTCAGAGAAGAAGTCTAAGAATACAAGACTGTACTTATAACTTACCTCATTTCAGCAAAATGGGATAACAGTAATACGATGATGGCAAGTACACCATAATGCAAAGATAACCTTAAAGTATATCCTCAAAGGGGTAAGGCTAAAAAAGATGTAGTGCAGAGTTTTCCCACAATTAGCCTGGTATAAATTGGTCATAATTGAGGTCACACTAAAGCATGTATTATGAACCATTTCTGAAATATTTGTTCTCAGATTGGCAGAAACTAGGATGGCTGGCTCACAGAAGTGAGATTTAAGATTAAAAGCATATCCTCACCATAACCTGCATGCCAGCTCCTTTACTATCATGGATACTTGATTAAATTCGCATAATCTCTTGTATCCCAATGTGATTATGTTATTTTATAGTCAAATATGAGTATATGCATATTAAACAACAACAAAAAAAAATTTCTGTGTTTCAGAAAGGATGACAGTTTTTACTTCAGAGAGAAATGACAGTCCACTACAATTCACCACCATTCAAGTGCAAAATATCCTACAAAAGATTGATTGTACAAGTGATGTCTGAGAAACTGTAAAAGATTACAACATTTTTTGGGTGAATGGAGAGTTGCATCCTGATTATTTTTCCCATAATGCCAGTTAGTGAGGTTTTTGTGTGTTGTAATGATTTCCAGACACCTAATATTTCATCATGTATGAAATTGATCCAATACCTCAAATGTATGGGCTGTTTAAATGAAAACTGTGAGGAGGGTTATCCTAATTGAAGGGACAGAGAAGATTTGATATAATTCTCAGTTAAAAGGAGCACTTTCCTCAATTGTTAAACAAAGTGTTGTACTTAATATGAGAGGGCCCATTTTCCAAAATCTTTCACCTAAACTTGTATTCATTGGTTTCCCTCAGCTAAAATAATATTAAATGCAATAATATTGCACAGTTAGATGCGAAATATATGTTTTAATTTTCCGGAAAAGAAAGAAAACTTGATGAGGATTGCTTTTGATAAATGCAGCATATTTGCGTATTGTCAAATAAAATATGCTTCTTTGCATGGAATCATATAACAGCATATATTAAAAATTGTATTTCTTGGGAACAAAGGAAAAAATCCCTAAACTTATCTGCATATTTTAATAAATAGACAGAGGTCTTCTGTTTTCTTTCAGCATCTGAGGGAGCTACCTTTATGAAGGTCACCCTCCTATAAGGACTTTTTAAAAAAGCAAACCTTTTTATCTCTTGCATATATGAACAAAAGAATTTAAATATATATATGGAGCCTTTAATATAGGGAATTGCATAAGAGAGTTTAAATTGAGAATGGTGGAACAGTGCAATAACCATTGCAGATAACACTTCAAAAGTGCTTTCATTATAACCTTGAGTTTTCACTCTTAACATTCTGAAGTCTTTAACTTAGAGGAGATATTTTTAGATGTAATCTCCCTACATCCTTGCTGTTTACTTTCTCTTTAGTACTTCATTTTAATTTTGCCATTATATACATTTAATGTTGCTAGATTTTATTTGGGACAGTTTGAGGGAAAAATTGCTGTCTTTAGAGATATAAAGTAATCATGTAGCATTGTTTGTATAAGCATGGAAAACAGATAGTGACAGAAATTGAAATGCATTATGTTATTGCAAAGAGAAGTACCTTGGAGTGGTCTGATGAGAACTGATTTTGATTTGACAGAGTTCTCAGCTGTTCAAAGCTGCTTTCCCCATCTGAACGGTGTGTTTTTTGACAAGAGTGTTCAGCTTTGTTCATATTTTCTTTGCAATGGAAATTTAATTGCTGCTATTTCGGTTGTAATAACACTGGGTTAGTACTGAGCATTTTGGAAAGAACTTCACTGTTAGAGTAGGTTATAGAGATGTATGCTATGGGTTATCTGGAGTTATCAGCAGGCAGTGCCTTTTACTGTTATTGACATGCCTTTCCTGTATGTCTGTGCCAGGATTTGGTGATTCAGCGGAACATGTATTTGGAGAAGTGGATTTCTGCTCCAAGAACCAGGTGAACCCTTTCAGAACTGACTTATCATAGGCAAGATTGCTTCAGAGAGAGAGCAAACACTGTGTTTGTAGTTGATATCTATTCTCAAAGAGTTCTATAGAGTAAGAATAAGCAGGCCAGGGACATTGCTATAGAGGTTGTAATTAAGACCACCTCCTGTATGAGTGTGGAACTCAGTAGGGATATCTACCACAGAGGGAAAGTAGAACTTTAATGTAGGACTAAGCATGTCAGGAAAAGAATGAGTCTGGTGCTGTTTTATATTGCTCTGCTCTGATAGTGACATACACTAAGTAACTGGTGAGCTTCCTAATGCTTCTCCCTTTCATGGTGCTGGAACAATCAAACCCTGATAACAATCTGAGTGCATATTCAGTTAAACCTTATAAAACTAGTAAGCACAATTTGAAGATTTATAGTCCACTCACAGCTAGTTTGATCTCTAGAGAGTAAAAGGAATAGCAATCAAAAACCATATTCCTTTAATTTGTTTATGTAGAAGCAGTTTTAAATAAAACCTGACAGAACTGAGAACTGCTGCATGAAAATTCAAAGGGCATTTTGCTTGGCACATTTGCTATATCCTATTTCTGAAGAAAATCAATTCTACGTATATGCTGTGAACATTAACAGATTATCAACAGAAGAACATCAGTTCAAAGCAACAGATGGCATCAATTATTTTCAAAACCAAAAAATTTAGGGGTTTATTCTGCATGCCTTTCTCTTTAAAGCATTGTCATGCACCATTTGAATTTGTGATGCAGCTTTAAGTACAAACTGCAATGGTATTTCATATATGTCCTTTATTTCTCTGTTCCATTTTCATTGTATCTGATCAGATGCTTCAAGTAATTATATGTCTGACACAGACAAGTAATAGTGACAAATGGGTGATCCTTTCTCTCTTTGACTCTAAAGGATTGTCAAGACATTAGTTGATAGATCGAAGCTGAATTTAAAGAAAAAAAAATTATATATCCAGTCCTGTGTAATTTATAAACCAGGACATTTGGTATTAATCTGCCTTCTGCAAAATGAACCAACTTAGGGGAAGATGTCCACATTAAACACATTCCACTCTGTAGAAGCCACATTATACAGTTACAGCCAACTTGGGTTCAAGTCCAAATGTTAAAATGCTCTTTATCCAACTAAAAAGGGGTCTTTTTAATAAATTCAGGAACACTTTCCTGCAATAATCTCCACGTGTACTTTTTATAAAGGTAAACACTAGCTGTTGCTATGCCCTGATTTTATTTTAACCTGAACCATATTTACTATACCTAAGGATAATTTACATGTAGCAAAGAGCCCTAATATTTGTATTTTAGAATAAATATTATGAATATTTCTCTCAGGGGAAGAAAATGTTTAGATAACCTGCCTTTCACATGGAAAAGCTGGCTGCTGAACCTTCCAGCCAGCAGTTCTTCCCTGTCTTTCTAACTGAGAGACAGTACTACATATGAAAATTCAGTGCCTCCTGGCCATACTTAAGAAACCCTATTTCTTTGTGAAAGAGGGAGAACGTATGGGAGCTGTAAATAAATAATGATTGCCAAAGATCAGAGGAATTTTTACACAAGACCAAAGCAATTTAAGTTCATTCTTTGATACAAACCATTAATAATTCAACACAGTGGTAATTTTGGTATTGCTAGAATTCCTAACAATTGAGCTGATCTCCAGGTTGTTAGCAGATCAGTAAGAATTATGTTATTAGTAGCTGACTTCTGCTGAAGTCATGTGATTCAATGTTTAATTTAAGCATTAGGTATGACTTTCTTAGAGGCCCTGGAAATCCCTGTGAAAACAGCACAGTACTCATTTGATAACTGTTCTTTAACAAGTGTTTCATGCCCATTTGTCAAAAGCAATCACTGAACTATTCTTCAAGTAATTCAGGAGTTTGGTTTAAAAGTTGATACCTTAACAAAATAGCATGCTAGACATCAGAGAGAAAAATCAGCAAATCTTCTGTCCCTTATCCCTTCCAATAGGAATATCTAGAATAATTATATACTCACCGAGAAAGGCTTAATCCTATTATAAACATATAAAGTTCAGTCATGTGTTAGTGGGGACTCACCCTCAGAATCCCACAAATAAGGAGTGCGAAACATGGACATTGACTTCTTTAAAGGAAGATTATTTCACTTGTACATCCTGCCAAGTCTCAGGCATTACGTGCTGCACATCTAAGAGAATCCTTCTGCTTCTGTCATGCCTACACCTCACAGATTTGCAGGGCAGCATCCCAGGCTCTAGCAGTGACCATGCCAGCAGAGAGAGCAGAACTGACCCCTTGCCCATCAAGTAGAAGGGAGCTCATGGAGTGTTACAAAACTAGGTGTGCTTTCTACTGAAGTGCAGAGACCAGGCAACATTCTTCATCTTACTCTTTCTTCATCTGGCAATGCTTTAAATCCTTCTCTGTGATGGGGCTTCCCTTACGGATCAGATAAAGTAAATCTCAACACTCTTCTTAAGCAGACACCTTGCCAGAGGTGTGACCTTGTCTGCAGACCAGAGTAGGGATCCCCAACACATCATAAACCAGGAATGCTGACAGGACCAGGTGTATGATATGGGTAAAAAATTTGAAATGGCCAAACTTTCACATAGGAACAAAACAACAGTACTCAGCTCAGAGTGTATTAGGTAAATAGTGACCCAGGAAACTTTTCTAATGTATAATAATTTCCTGTTAGCAATCCAGTCTTGCTTATTGTAGATAATGTTCTTTTCCTGGGCTTTTTCCTCAGCTGTTGTAAAATACATAACTCCACTGAAGGCAGTGGAGTACTGGATTTCTCTTAACTGAATACCTGTCCACACAGAGGAGAGCACTTCCATTCCAAAATACCTTCCTTTTATTTTCTTTCATTTGCTTCTAATAATAATCTCCAATTCTTTTAATAAGTAGTGTGTAGACAACAAGGAAAGGAAAGGAAAGGAAAGGAAAGGAAAGGAAAGGAAAGGAAAGGAAAGGAAAGGAAAGGAAAGGAAAGGAAAGGAAAGGAAAGGAAAGGAAAGGAAAGGAAAGGAAAGGAAAGGAAAGGAAAGGAAAGGAAAGGAAAGGAAAGGAAAGGAAAGGAAAGGAAAGGAAAGGAAAGGAAAGGAAAGGAAAGGAAAGGAAAGGAAAGGAAAGGAAAGGAAAGGAAAGGAAAGGAAAGGAAAGGAAAGGAAAGGAAAGGAAAGGAAAGGAAAGGAAAGGAAAGGCAGCATAAAGTAAGCTGGCAAAACAGTGAACTTCCAGATGTGCATTAGTTTATCTTCAGGCAGGGTCAGTTAAAATATTTCTGTTCTGGAGTGTGCATTCATCTTCTGAGCAGGGTGGAAATTCAACAGAATGAGCACCTGATCATCCATTACTAATAAGCTAGATATGGCCTCTCATTTCATTTGCTCTTTCATTATTTCATACAGTACATATTGCTTACCACTATACCAGTCAATGTAATGGAGAAAGCTTGTCTTCATCCTTTTCACTTTCCATACTTGTAAATGGATTTAGAAAAAGGCATGTAGTCTATTATTCAGAGATGGTTTTTAAGATGGTTCACAACAGGTTAATGAATGATGTCTAATACTCATATTAGACCAATCATATTAATAACAGAGAAGAGCACATGAGGGTCATAGTGCTAATTGCATAGGAGGTCCAGCCAGAAGGCATTTTTATCTTAGAATTCAAGACACACCAAGTTTGACTAATCACCCACAGTGTGTTTGCAATTAAAATAACACTGTATTAACCCTGCCAATGTGAGGTATCAATATTTTATGTGTGGCTTGACAGTTCTAAGCTGAACATTTGTAGTACTTGATATTGCACTCACATAGAAAGCACACAGCTCTTGCTCTGCTCTAGACTGCAGCCAAGGATGCTACAAAGGCAAAAATTCAGAGAATTTAAATTTTCTTCTATTATTTTTTAAAAATGGGTCTAGTATCATCAAAAAGAGTATTTTTTATCTTAAGTAAAATCTGGGATGTTTTAGATATGAAACACAATCCTACAGAAATCAATGGAAAAACTCCTCTGATTCATTTAGCTCCATCCTGAATTGAAAGAAATGAAGAAGAACGTTTCATTTTAGTATGACCCTGGGTGATGCACAAAGTTCAAATTAGGAACAAGGGCTGCAGCACTAACAATAGGTTTATGTATAAAGCAGAACACCTGGCTTATTTTGGGCGTGGGGATCAGAGCATGTGGATTCTGATAATGATGTGAGATCCTGGTTCACACATGTCAAAAAAATCAGTCAACTTCACCTGTAGGTTTAACTCCATTTTCCAAATCTGATTGTCAAAGAAGAAAACACTGGCTCTTCCTCCTTAACCCACATCTCCAAGATCTCCTTGACATTCTGTCCAATTTCCTTGTAGATCTGTTTTTCACTGGGCAGCATTGTCTGAAACCCACTCAAGCTGAATCACTTCAAAAGAACTGAGAAATCCTGTTGCTCTCCCCCAGATTCTGGTGCGTGATGTGGGTACTCAGGTTCCCAGATCACATGCCCAGAATCATTGCATAACTTTTTAGATTTTCTTTAAAAGAAGCATTTTTCTGAAAGCCAGGTGTTTTTTGAGGTTTTTAAATTCTACTAAACTTGTTAACAAAAGTAAAAACTGTAAAACACTTGAAAATGTCTGTTCACAATGAACAAGCACTAGCTTCTTTGTTGTATCTCAGGTGTTTTATGATATGTTTTTGTACCAATAGATTTCTTTTTTATATTATTCGTGTTGGTACTCTGAACACTTTCAAATGTTTGTCAATTGATGGCCTCTACATAATAGGTACAATCCATATCTGGGTCAGACCTTCCAGTTCTGGTACAATAGCTTAGCTCCCTGAAGCTAAGATTTTTTTTTGTGTGTGTGTAATTGATTTGTAAAGAACTGAAATGATGCCAAGTAGACTTAAATGCTTTGCCTCAACTTTTGCAAACAGTTGTGTTTCTGCTTGGATATTCTGCAGATAAATTTATATGAAGTTATTTCAGGTTTTAAAGACCATATTGAGAGAGGCCTATGAGATATAAACCTAGTAAAATATTTTCTTTTTAGGCCCTTATATTCTTGTACTTCTTCAGAAGTGCCTTCCTGAAGACTCCTGCATTTATAGTTATGATCAAGGTTTTTAAACTACAGACAACATAGTCTAATGCAAACTTTGCAGTGAAACAAACAAACAAAGACAACAAACAAAATTCTCATAGGAAACTAGTTAGTAGGTCCTGCTGAACAATAAAGAAGGATTGCAATTAAAATCTGTCAGAAACCAGTTATTTAATTTTGCTCACACAGTGGTTTGAAAACCACTTGGGCTTTTAGTACCTCGAATCCAAGCTCCTTCAAAACGAAAACTGGACTATGAATCTTCAGTTTTCAAAGGACTATGAATACATGTTTTTTGGTTTTTATTTCATATATCTAGAGCTAACCAGAGGGTCTTGTTCCTTTGACTTCAAGGAAACTTTGCAAGGCTAACAATTAAATATTCATGCCTTCCCAGTAGATTTCAGACACACTGAAAGATCAGACACTACTCAATAAGTGGAAAAAATAGGCTGGTCAGGTTGGATACCAGGACCCCAAAGTAGCCTGAGTGAAATTCTGCAAGGACAGTGAACATCCTTGTTCACATTATCCATGTTTAGAAACCCAAGTTGGATCCTGGTTCAGCAGTGGGATCTGATTCTCTGAAAGGTTGGTCTTTGGGTGCTTTAGCAAAATAAAAACTTGGAATTATTGCACTACCAGAAAGGTATGAAAATATTTTCACATAGGAAGTCATAAATCACGCATACACGTACAAACCAAAGAGGTTTGGCAGGTTCAAAAAATCCTGTCTATCTGAGGATAAGCACTTTAAAAATCCATTTTCTTACTGAGGAGGGACAGCAATCCAGGATTATTTTTGACCTTGAACCTCCCCTTGTCCATCAGTGCTAAACAGCTGAAGTATGAACATGAGAGGCTGCTCTGCACCCTGACAGGAGTGTGCATCCTTAAGTTTCTCCCTGAAAAGCTGTGGCCTTACTCTGCTAGAAAGCCCCAACAGCAAAAAAGGATATATTAATCTACTAAGAAATATGACCATTTCAAGAAAAAGTAAAGAATCAAACACCTAATGCAATGCATACAGATGATGTTGCATTGTGAGGGCTAGGGATGTTTTTTGTTGGTTTGGGGTTTTTTCTGTTAGGTTGGTTGGTTGGAGTTTTTTTTTTGTTTTGTTTTGTTTTCTTTGTTTTTGTTTTGTTTTGGTTTTGTTTTTGCCAGACGGGGATATTATTTTATGAATTTTGGCCCAGTTTTGTTCACTTTTTTTTAAAATAAGACTTTTGTTGAACTGCAAAGGCCAAATGTAAATCCAAAGTTTCCTACTGCAGTTCAGAGTCATTGAAGAATCTGCAAGACATACAACTGGTATAATTTTAATTTCTGTTTCTAGGCAGAGATTGTTTTTACTCCCAGTCAGATTAGTTTGCCCATTTGTGCTTTAACATCTTTTATTTTTCCAATGAACACTTACTAAAATTTTCTATTCCTGAGAGGAAAGAGACTGCATAACCAAATGAAGAGTTTAAACCTCCAAAATTGAATGTGAAGATTCAAGGGTCACTATGCTGTGCAAGGTCTAAAACCAGTAAGTGAAGGAGAACTGAGGGAAAATTCATTCTTTCTGTGTCTATGTGCACATGTGTAACTGGATCTGCTACTGATGGTGAGAGTCTCTTTACAAAGAAACCTAGAGGAAGGCATAGCAGACAGCAAATTGGCAGGTACTGGGTAGAAAGAATAATAGGATAGGTAGATGATAGATAGAAGGCATTGGATATCTGCATATGCAATCACAATCATAGAGCACTCAAAACCTTTCAGAAAAGTAAGAAATGGTTCAAGATATCTCTCATTGTCTTAAATACATTCAAATATATAAATATATATATATAAAGAGATAACATTTTTTCTAAATATACTCTACTCAGGATGTGGAATTATTTCAAATCTCTTTGTTGCTTTTGTTTGATTTTTTTTTCTTTCACTTTGTTTTGCTTTAATTTTGTTAATATTGGAAAAAGAGTCGAGGAAGCAGTGAGTAAGGAAGGAGAGGTGTTGGTAACAACTACAAGCAACTTATATAGTCTATATACTTATCTACTCAGTCTCTATAACCACAGTGGTGCACCAAAAAAGAGCATACACCAGCCTTGAGCTAAAACATTCACCGTGTGGCTGTAGATGAGCTGATGGCTCTCCCCAAAGTGCCTGATGAATTAGGACTGAGAACTGCATGATAAGGAGGGTTCATTAGCATGAGTTTGCTCCCCTACCATCCAGATCCTGCCTCCCCAGACTGCTGGATGATTAAGGGCACAGGGAGGGACGCCAGCCAAAATTTTGCTAAGATTTTGGTGGAGACACAGAGCAGAGCTGGGCTCCAACTGTGACCTTTGCAGGGTGGCAAACCGAGGAACCCTGCAGACTGTTCAAGCCCTTTGTTGTTAGCTCTTCATGGAACTGAGTGGTAAAAATATGGGGAGTCTCACAGAAGTTGTTTATCATTAGAAGTTCGCTTGTTTTCCTTCAGAGTATTTTTTAAATGTTATTTTAACTTCTGTGGTCTGGAAACAAATCCATATGTGAGAGTGGGTATTTTGTGGTTTCTTCTGGCTAAGAAACACCACAGTGCAAGAACAGGCTCTGGGCTTGATTCCCCCCCTGCAAATGTTGGTGTATGTACAGTGGGTGCTGCTGAACCTCACTTTGTGTAATCTCTAGCAGTGTCCCTTTTGGAAGTGCATAATGAAAACTGTGTTCCCAGAGATCATTATTATACTCATTTTTTCAAGGAGTATCAGATTGGGTTGATACTGCTCTGTTGCTGTAATCCAATGTCTGTCTTCCTGGAAAGAGAACAGGTATCACTGGGGATCTTGTACACCAAGATAAACCAGAAACAAGCCTTTTTTTGCTTTCTTCCCACTTCTTTCTGAAAATATAAATTGCTGATAAGAGCTACATTGCAATTTTGTTAACAGTGAATACACCCTATTTATACACTGTAATGGTTTTTACATTAAAATTTAATTCCTAGTCATTATTAATAAAAGTTTCCCAGACTGTCTATCAAGTTATAAGAAAGTTATCTTTATCTGAGCTTCATCTAAGGTATATGAAATGGAGTTTTAGGTTTAAAATTAGGCAGAACAGAGGCACTTGAAGCAGCAATCAGTTTAAACATACACACTTTCTTCAGGGAAGGAAGACTTGTGACCATTTATTTTATTAAGAAAACTCCATAAAATTTGGTTGGCTTTTTAGACTCATAGAATTATAGATTCATAGAATGTTAAGGCACCTTAAAGATCATCTAGTCCCAATGACCCCTACCATGGGCAGGGTCACCTCCCACTGGACCAGGCTGCTCATGGTCTTATCCAACCTGGCTTTGAACACTGCCAGGGTTGGAGCATCCACACCTCTCTGGGAAACCTTTTCCAGTGCCTCAGGACCCTCTCAATAAACAATTTCTTCCTAATGGCTAAATTATTCATATAGATTTCTGTGAGATGTTCCTAAATACCTAAATTTTCCCACTTTCATTTTGTACCCATTACTCCTTGTCCTATCACTACAGTTCCTGGAGAAAAGTCCCTTTCTGCCTTTCCCTTCCAATACTGGGAGGTTGCTATGAGGTCTCCATGCAGCCTTCTGTTGTCCAGGCTGAAAAGTCCTAATTTTCTCTGCCCGTCAGAGAACTGTCTGAACTCTGTTTGAAATTGTTTGAAATACTGTCTTCTATGCAAATGTCCCTAGACTGAAGTTTTGTAGGAAAAGAGGTTGTTCTTTTGCTCTGGTGAACTTCCATCAGAATTTGTTCTGAATGAGAAGTGTGGGTAAGCAAAAATGTTGTTTGGAGTTAAAAAACAAGCAACTTTTTTTAAATATTTCTTTGGTATGTTTTTTTTCCCCTTTGAAATATGCCTTTAAAATTATTATTGTCATAAACTAAAATTTCAGACAGTTTGAACTGAAAATGAAGATGCTTTTTTGAAAATAACTAGGACATACTTTTTAACTTAATTAGTATTTTTATGGGGGAGATGTCTTGTAAGGCAATAATCTGAATATTGTCATACCTTGCAGAAGAGGGTAAAAAATCAAAAGCAAAATTTTTAACAACTATGGGGTGGTGGTTTTTGGTTTTTTCCTCCATTGGTTTGGGTCTGAGTGATTTGTGAAACACATTTGCTTTGAATTTTAGCAAATGTCATATGTCTGTGTTGAGAATATGGATTTCTAAGGATTAAACTCCAAGCATTTACATAGCCGTGTCTGTATTGTTTTAAAATAGCTAGAAAGTGTCGAGTATATATAATAGATACTATATTTCCTTAGTATCAAATTTGTATATCTAACATGTACTTCACAGTACCTCTGAAGAACTAACTTGAAGGGGCATAGGAATTTTGATCTCTAATTGTAAGCTGTCACTACAATTTGTGACTTGTTTGCTCTCTTCAACTTCTGCCTTCCTCCACATACTCATTCTTCTCTTTACCTCAGACAAAGGGAAAAATAATCTTACAAAAAAAGTAAAAAGTTTATGCTTTTCTTCATTCCAGTTCAAGAAAGACACAATAAAATATATGGTCATGAGGTGGTGGGAAGTCAGGAAAAGCCTTTTTGGCAGAAGAATAATCTTGAATTGTCTTACATGGGTTACAAAACTGCACTTAGCTATCAGTGGTTGAATTCTGCCTATCTCTTTTTAGAGGCTTTGGAAATCTTCCCAATATCTTAGTATAATGTACTCTCTCAGGTGTTGACTTTGCCTGGAGTTAGACATCAACTGTCTGTTGTGCCCTTGAAAATAGTTCCTTTTTATTTTAGTATAAACTTAAAACAAACTCTGTAGAAAACTCCAGGATGCAGGGGTGCTCTTTGTCAAGATGACACAGTTTATATGTACTTTATGAGACTCCTGTTTCCAAGAGCAATTAAGATGTTCTGAGTTATATCAGCCTGTGTTTGCATTTGGATATTTTCATTCACAGATTTATTTTAGGATTGTACACTGCATTGCAAAACATAATTTGCCTTACCCCACCTAATTAAAATTAATTTGATGAATATGCAATCTTAGCAACCAAGGTTTTTTAAAGTTGTCTTTTGGATTTTGACCCTATGGGAAATATTCATGTAGTCTAATGTAGTTGTTCTGAATAGTATCCTTTTTAGAAACCTAAGGTAGGTGATAACAAGGTGTTTACACTAAACAGAGGGACAGGGGCATTTCCAGAATATTAGTCACAGAAGTTAGATGAATGAAAACACTTTGCATAAAGATTTCCTCACCATTTAGCATAACTATTCACTTTGAGTGCTAGCATTTTTAGGTAAATTTGGAAGAAAACATAGAAACAGTCTTATGTTTAGAGGGGTAACAGTGTAAGCCAACCTTTCTCTGACTGTACTTTTATATAGGGAAGATACTGTATTTAGCAGGTTTTCACACATGTATTGCTGTGCCTCTGGAATTCAGTCCCCTGGGTAAAATTACGATGGAGCTGAAATGCCTTGCTCATGTAATGCTCTGGCACTGCCTATAGCCTAATCCTATGCAGGAACAGTTTTAGGATTCAAATTCTGGCTGAACCACTGCTCAGGAGGATCATGTGGCTGTTGGTAGCACTGGAACTAAAACAATCCTTCCCAGAAGATTTTTTTTCTCTTTTCCTTGGGCAGCAACTGTGAATTTTATGAACACATGGGACAGTTCAGTGAGCTTTAAATTATATCCTGGTCTCTCCCCCAGCCGTATGCAAAATACAGGAGTTCTGTGGAAGGAGGAGAACGGACTCTATTTTGAATTCTGAAGTGAAGGCAAAGCAGCGTTACTTTTCAGAACCATTTTACTGCAAAGAGTCTGGAAGTCATTGTGCCAACATGTTGTTTTTATAACAGTTTAAGGTGCTTTTCTTCCAAGAAAGGATGTTAGAAGCTACTTGAATGCTTATGGATGTTTCAACAAAATGCTAAAATCATGTAAATCTGTATTCATAATTTTACTGATAAAATGCATAGTGATTTGATTACCCAGATGAAATTTTTTGCACTCCTCTCCAACAGACATACTTGTAGCATGGTAAAGGTGAGTCTATATGGCAGAACGGTACCTTAAGCTCACTTTTAAGATAACACTATCATATTGCTCCTAGTAAGAGGAAGTACCTATGTTTTTTTTAATGGTAAAAGTCTTTAGTGTACAATCATCCAAATATTTGTCATAGTGCTGAGATGAGGAAGGAGGATTTCTTCCTTCTCTTTATTTGCATGGAGATAGGACTGTGAACCAGATATTTGGGAGAGTATATTTTTAGATAGTTCTCCCTTAATCTCTTCTGTTGGAATAGTCCTACAAAGTATTCAAATATTCCTGGGTTCATGGCCTTTAATTCCGGTTTACACTTCCAGACAACTTCTCAGACTGCCAGCACAGAGTTGCTTTATGTTTTCTTTCTTTTTCTGAACTGAAACAAATTACCTAGTTCTCTAAAAATGATACTGTTTCTAGGTCCAATCATTTAAGTGAAAGTTCAGCTGTTCACGTTGTCTCCGTCATGAGGAAAAAAATTCTGTCACACCATAATTAAATTTAAAAAATAGAATTCATATGCTGTCTCATTATAAGTATATAAAATATAGGAGTCCTAAACTCTTCCAGAAATAAGTAGAAGTGTCACTACAAATTCTTTTTTATGTGTGAAGATTTTACATTAGTAGCTAAAAAATCAGAAATAGAATAGAAACTGTGATCACAGAAGAGAACTCAAATAGCATATTAAATCTTGCAAAGAATGTTTCTTTTTTATTGTGTCTAATACTAGTCTGAGAGAAAGAGTGGGATACCTTTATTAAACTAAAATAAAGCAACATTCACCCATAATTCAGGGTTTAATGCCATGATTTCAAAGTGCCACGAAGACTATCTTGAATATTATTTTAAGTTGTCCTCTAAAGTATGGTGTTAGTAGCAATGTTTCTGTCTAGCTCCATAGTCTTAATAAGAGTTGCTGCCTGCTACAATATCTGATAACTTCCTGTACTCTCAAAACACCCTCAGCAGGCACTTCTCTAAAAAACTCACAACGTACTCTTATCTATTCTTTCCTAGTATTTTGTTTTTCTGCCCTTATTAAAACATAAAGTGGGGTAATAGTCTACCTCAATTGTTCAGTAGAGAAACCCGTTTTCATCTCTCACTACCATGATGATACAGTTGCCTGGTGAAATTTCCTGAAGCTGGGAAATTTCTTAAGAATGTTTTTCTCAGAATACACTTCTTCCTTGAAACTGGAGCATTTTCCCCAACATAGTATGTACTATTTTTAATAAGGCAAGGATTTCTGATCAGTGAGCAATAGAACACAGACCTGCTATTCATCTGGCCCATTTAGGGTATTTAAATCCATGAGCTGAGCATGGGGACAGATGTGCCTTCATTTGATGTGCCTTCATTTCATGAGTTATTGTAGAACAATTTCAACTCGTATTTAGAATTCAGAGTTCCCTTCCCTTCCCTTCCCTTCCCTTCCCTTCCCTTCCCTTCCCTTCCCTTCCCTTCCCTTCCCTTCCCTTCCCTTCCCTTCCCTTCCCTTCCCTTCCCTTCCCTTCCCTTCCCTTCCCTTCCCTTCCCTTCCCTTCCCTTCCCTTCCCTTCCCTTCCCTTCTTTTGAATTCTTACTGGGGTTTTTTTTGTTTTTTTTTATTGCATTTTGTTTTTTGTTGTTTTTCTCCTGGTTTAAAGTAAGAAAACTTAAGGAACCTTGTAAAACTTCTCTTGGAAGAGAGAACAGTCTCCCAGGCACTTCTGAATGTCGCAGTACCAGGAAGAGTTGGGAGAAGGTAGGAAATTGCTAAGCAGTCTGCAGTGTATATTTATAGCATAGGTCTGTTAATCATAACTAGAAGTTTGACTCAAAGCATAGTTTAAGCATAAAAATTGTGGAGTGAAATCCTTAAAACAGCAGATCCTTCCCTTCTCTATGTTGAAAGACACGGTCTCTGTAAACATTACTGATATTTCATCTTCAGTACACAGTGGCTAGTAAGGATGGAAAATAACAAGTGATCACAGGTTTAATCATCCAGTAGTCCACAGAACTGAAAACTAATAAGGTGTTAAGACAAAAACTCTTAAGATCTAAGCTTGAGGCTGATGCTTTGCTTTTGAGGCTATTGTTCCTTCTACTGGAATACTGCCCAGCAATATCTTGCTTTGAAGATATGTGTGATGCTTAAATCCAGCCACAAGGTAAAAGGGTATAAAACACAGTAAAAGAACTGATACATGAAATGTGATTTCAGCACCCCAAGAATTAAAGAACTTTACAAAGACCAGCTCTTTCCAACTTTTCTGACAGAGGGACAGTCTCAGTTTTAAGGAAGAGCCAAAACAGCTATTTGTTAATTTTACTTGAGTGTTGGTTTAAAAAAAATATTGGGTTAGATTCTCTATTAAACAAAGCATGTGCAAGTGACTCTCTTAAGGATGTGCAATGTATTTGTGACACGGGCAGGAATTGGAACAACCTGATTTTCAGAACTAATCTGTAAGTAATAAATAAGCTCTTAATATCTAAGTTTTAAGCCAAGGCTTCATCTTCTTGTCAGAAGTGACACTATGTATTGTTAAATTTTCCCTAGCTTGACTGCTGGTTGTCCTCTTTAAGGAGGGCCCCAGCAGTGTTATTTCCAGCTCCCGATTGGTTTAAAACCTAAGAAGAATTGGCAAGATTATTTTTTCCCACTTGTCATGTCCTTCTACCTAGTAGTAGAATAATATTCTACTTCCAGGGATGATAGCTTTTTGCTCATGTGTTATGCTATCACCACCATGTGTCTACTTCTCCTTACTTTGCTAGAAGACCATGTCCCCAAACTCCCTGACTTGCTGGTGAACTGCTTTTTACTTTTGTAAAACCAAACCTTCTTAGGCCTAGTGAAACTCCTTCACATAGATATTTATCAACTTCAGTTTCCCCCTCCTTATCAAAACATGCTTTTTTATGAACCTTTAAGTGTGTCTTTAAAAGATTCAATCTCCTTAAAATGAAATAGGGCAGGGGAAGGGGGCACAGGGATGGGTACCCACCACCGACAAAACAACTAACTTGTTTTCTCTGGCTTTTAGTTACAAGTTGAGACCTTAGCTTCGTTTTTATCTCATTGGATGCTTTGGCATGAAGCATCCAAAATCTAGATTGCTGGACTTATTCATAGCATTTCAAAGAGAGCATCATTTGGGCCATACATTAGCAAGCAGGCAAGTAATTAATAATAACACACATGGAAGCAAATGAATGTTTTGCTAGTTGAAAAAGAATGAGAAAGTCAGACAAAGGCCTGGGCTCTATGTCCTTGCCCTCCACAGCAGCAGAAGAAATAATGTTATGAATAGCATTTAACTTGAATTTGTAGCAAACTGCTGCTTTTATCATAAACAATTGCCAGATGGTATACATTATCTTCCTTTTTTCTCTTTTCACAAAAGCAGCATTAATTGCAGAGCAGCCCAGGGCTCCACTCAGCTCATCAGTGTGATAACACTTCATGACCCTGATTAGCCGTCAGTCTACTCAATTAAAAAGATCATTTAGACATTCACCCAATCATTTGCCTATCGAGCCACCTGGGCCTCAACCAGGGGCTCCATTTTTAACATTCTCCTGCCCTCTCTCATCTCGCCTAGCTTTTTTACATATCTCCAAAAGACGTAATTGAATTAAATAAAGCGTCTCAGGGGCAGCTGCAACATCTGCTGTTTGTGGTATGTCAAGCCTTCAGCATTAAAAACAGTTACATATGCTCCAAATTAGCAGGTCGCAGAGATGAAACAGTCGATGATAGTGTTTTTGTGCCAGCGTGAGAAGCAGCTCACAGCTGTGTGCAATTTACAATTAAAGGCTTTATCAGAGCTCAATTGTACTAGTGAATCAAGTGGTGAGAGGTCAGTTAGTGAATTAGACCAATTAGAGCTTGTACAGTTAAATTATCTGTCTTATTACCTTCTGATAAACAGCCTTGTCATATCTTTACTCAGATGATGAAGCTTGGAAGTGTTTTATGAGGTGATACTGTACTTGTGTGTGTGTGTAATGGAACTTGTTAGCTCAGCAAAGTTGGTCTGATGCAACAAGCATGCAGTCTTAAACTGGTGAGGGAAAAAATCCACAGACACCTGCAGTTAGAACCTTAAAGCAAAATTAAGTGAGAACAAGAGTTAAGATTACACATGTTGGCTGTGTTTCAATATGTATTTTTCTGCTTCGCAAAATATAAATTCATTAAGTTAATGGTGGGAAGCATTACACTTTTGGTTTCTAGGGTTTGTCTTTTTTAATTACTGTCTTTCCCTCTCTAACTCCCACTCTGAAAGAGGGATGAAGGACAAAGGAGAGACTCTAATAAAGCCAGGCTCTGATTTTTATACTGTAAAATAATGCAGTAATGATGGACAAAGAGAGAAACTGCTGCTTCTTAATCTTGGGATTTACATGGTTCTGGAAAGATCACCTGTAAACCTGGACAGAGCTGACTCCAGAGGGGTGAACTGAACAAAGGTGAGTCACTGAAACCTTTTCAGAAGTCTTATGCCTACATGTGTATCAGTTTCTACCTGACTGTTATTGCTGTGTAACCCTACTCTGTGAATGAGACATGAGCTGCACCAGCTACAACAATGCCAAATTTAGAGCCTCCTGGCCTTAAGAATAAGGAATTTGCTGTCTGGGGCCCTATATATCTGGGGGGGGGAAGGGGGGTGCAGTAGAGGGATAGGAAGTGGAGGGATTAGCATTAAAGTTGTATGGTAGACAATTTGATTGTCAAATTCTGCCTTTCTAAGGCAAGGGTAACTAAGGACCAGAAGCATCGGAAACCTTTCTTTGAAAGGGCCTACCTGTGCTTTGCTCTTGCAGATGAAGTAATTAAGTAAAGCTCATACCTTTTAATCAGTCACTGAAAACGTGCTGATTCCATTCCTTTTTAGAGAAAATCCTAAAGATTAGATCATGTGTTTGAATCCCTTCTCTGCAGAAGGTAATCAATGATGTATTAGGCCATATGAATGGACTAAATATATATCTGCTTCTATCAGGGAATAATCAGGGAATTTGGCTTAAAGAAGCATTCAGCCCATTGCTAAAATTGTATTTCAGTCTTTCATATTATCTTGTCATTGGATAAAAGGCACGGAAATTATCCCCCATAAATTAGTGTTCAGTATCACTATTTCTTTCATTCTTCACAGCAGGAAAGGAGAGGAAGGAAGGTGAACAGGCTGGCTCATAAGTCATCAGACAGTGGAAAGCTGGCACACACAGGGTTAAATCTCTGTGAGTAAAGGAGGTTGTTTTACTTCAAGCTCTGAGACCAGACTGTGTTCTAAGTAACTCTTCTAAGCTGTGTGGAACTGCACTGTTTAGGAAAGACCAAACCCAAGAGTAAACTGAGATTAAATGCTAGCCCTTTATTAAGGGGAGATTTGGAGGGGGTAGGGAATGTACTTTTATTCCACCCTAATATTTCCTTGGTGAAAGCATATGTCTTTGGAATGGCCTTCTGATTTTGTTTAATGCCTGACTTCTATGTATTCAGGCTTAACAGATTTTGCAAAATGAGGAGGCTAAGTTTCAAACAGTTGTCTTGAGATATCTTATTAAATATCATGATTTAAATAAATTAAGAAGATTGTGATGCTGGCAATAAGGGGTCTCCAACTGCTTTCTACCAGTGAATAATGTTGACTAATTTTCCACAGGTTTTGGACTTGCATTTAGAGAAATTCTAATCAGAATCAAAGTGGCCCTCTTTGAAAAAGCAGAGTTAACATTTTAGTGTTTTTCCTTAAGTGCATTGATCTCTTTGCCAAGTTTCAAAGGTTTAAAAAAGCAGTTGAAAGAAAGAGAAGTTTATGAACTTGTGGATAAAAAAGAAAGAAAAAGTACAATTTTAAGTGTAAACGAATACATTTTTCCACACTCTTACTCTTCTAAGGAGTAGAGGGTATTTAGTTCATTCCTCAAGTGGAGGAAAGAAACATGATCTAAGCATTCTCAAAACTGCTGAGAATTGAATATACAGTGAACGCTTGGTCAGGACCCTGATCTCTCCTGCAGTGCACATGCTTCTGGCAGTTATTGAAAATCTTCATCCTATCCTCCTGTTGCATTCTTCCAAGTTCTTAGTGACATTTGGCCTTATCAAAGGCAAAATGAAATTCGGTCTCCAGATATCAGGATCTTCTATTATGAAATACTAAATTGTACGTAATTATAGTAAACACAGAAATAATGGCTTACAGGTGATTTTACTGATTTTTTTTTCTTGCTTTCATTGTATTACAGTTGATAAATTACTTCAGTCCCACTTTTAAAAGACATAGGAGTTTCTGTAGCTTTTTAAAAGAGATTTTGAATTTTAAGTGTCTGCAGCTTTCCAACAGAGGTTAAGTCCCTGGGTAAATAGCTCACTGTTAATCATAAATGTGACATAATTTACATAATTCAGTCAAGCTAAAATAAGGAAAAAGTAGAAAAGATGTTTACAAGCTAAAGTATTGCAATAACAAGACCATATTATGTTGACAGACTAATTTCTTGGAAATTCTATTCTAAGTACAAAATCAGTTTATGGAGAACACAAAATCTAAAAAGAGAGACACTCAGTTATCAGTGAATGATAATTACTCTTTATCATCTGTTTGCTGAGAAAACAGGAGCAGTTAGGTCATCGCATCTCTTACTGCACTTATTAACCTCAACTTGCAAGCCAAGCTCTTCACAACACAAGATACTGAAGCTAATAGTGGGCTTGAAAACCCTACTAGATGGGGCACTGTCAGGATAATAATCTTTTGACATTTAGTTTTCTACTTTATTACCACTTTCAGCTCAAATATTTAAAAATAAAGCAATTTTGGCCACTGTTTATTTTTTCCCCTCCATTTAATTTTTTACTTTCTACTTTTTTAACTTGCATAATAGATTAATATGACTCAGTTCAGCTGACTTCCTTATTGCAGAAAACTCTGCTTTTCCCAGACCTGCGAAACAAAAAAGCCATGGCATGACATGTGTCTGTTTACCTGAAAGAACCAGTGAGAGTGCCCTTTTCTTCCTGGCTGATGAGTTTAGGCAGCATCTGCTATTGCAGCATGACCTCTTTGCCTATCCTGTAACATACCCACAGGAATTAGATTAGTTATAAGGAAAAAATATTTTTTACAATGAGGGAGGAAAAATACTGGAAGAGATTTCCCAGGTGGTAGATGCCCCATGCCTGGAAACATCCAAGGTCAGGTTGGACAGGACTCTGAGCAACCTGGTGTAGGTGAAGATGTCCCTGCTAATCCCAAATTATTCTATGATTAAAACTGATCTGATTTGCTCGTGAGTTGCAGCTGACTTATCTTGGTGTCCGGGCATCTCCCACCAGTGCATTGAGCCATGCCCCTTCTCAAGAGTGTATCAAAGAAACGGGGTTGGGTCAACTGGACATTTAGGAACTACTACAGAGGGATGAATATAAATGTTTAAATCATGAATATAGATGTCTGAAGAACTAGAGCAAATATTGCCTAGTGGCATTTATCTCATAAGGACAAATCACCCCCCCAAAGAGTTCTGCTTAGGTACTTGCAGTAGTCATCTTAGTTTTTACATATACTGTGTCTTTCTAAAGTCTCTGTTCACTGCTTTCCCAAACAGCACTACCACAAAAATTATGTCATAAAAATTTCAATAAAATAAGACATTGAAGTAATATGTTTCTGATGCATGTATTTCTCTGAAATGGTAAACTGTGACTTAACAGTTTGGGTTTCAAGTCTGCTTTTACCAATTATACTTTGGTAAAAGTATATCTTCCTTAAACCGCAATAATACTTTTTTCTTCTTCTTCACACATTTACCGAATAATACTTTTTTCTTCTTCTTCACACATTCTCCAGATATTCTTTTCTCTGATACAGAACTCTCTTGATCTGTATAGTAAATCTGAGTTACTGAGGTGGTGTGAGGGCAAAGTCTTTGTCTCCATTCCCTAAAAGCAGTGACTATGACTATGAACATCTTTATTTTCCAGAAAATCACAATGATATCTTCCGTTGATTGTCCACTCTACACTATTTTTCCTGCCTTGTCTTAGCTGTTAATATAGAAGCAGATAAATCACCACAATTCACAATTCAGTTCGACTAACATTTTTATTGCTTGATTTAAGACCCAGGCCTCAATTTCTGCTGTTTTGCTGTCAAAAGACTACTTCACCTGTCCTTGCACAGGACACAGGGTGATCAGACAGAAGCAAGAGCCACAGTTGTGCCAAAGTCATTATTCCCAGAGGTGGATTTCTTGGTAAGCACTTGGAAATATTTGGCTGGTAGCTGGTGCCAGAGGTCTGACAAAAGTAGGAAGCTTTTTAATGTAATGTACCAAAAGCACTATTTCTAAATGACATGGTTGGTACAATAAGACAGGTAGGTACCAAATGCTTCTCTTGAATTAGGAGGAGCATTACTTCTTGGTCACTTTGTTCCCCTACTTATTCCTTTAAAAAAACACAGAGCACATGACATGCCTGTGCTACATCAGTCCCACCAAAGTAATCTGCATTAGCTGAAATAGTTTTGCAAAGGTGTGAAGGTAGGGGAGTTGCTTAAAAATCTCGCAGCTTTATTGTGTTTTTGATTTGCAAATGTCTAACTTTCAACCTTTACACTTCTCTCTTTTTCCCTGTCCATTACATGATATAACAGGTACACCATAAGGTTTATTAGAGCTTATTAGTTTATTAGAGTAGGTTGCAGGCCACACAGTGAGTAAATAAATAGGTTTAATCCTCTGACTACTGGATAGATGACTTTGGGAATAATTTGCCTATACATTTGTAAAGTTCACCTGGATATACTAAGCATAGCATGTTTTTTCGTGCCAGTCTTTTACTTCAACTTGACACCCTGTTCAGCCATTAAAAATCAAAGAAAAATGCAAAAGGTAGAATGAATCAAAAGAGATCTTTGGGCTTATATCATAATTATTTGGTCTAATATTTCTCTTACAATGCTCCCAGTTATAATTCTGCAAAAATCATAACTATTCAGTACGCTTTACTGCACTCACTCTCACAGTGAAAGGTTTCAGATTTTATAATAAGTTTTTTCACCCTAGTTATTTGCTTGAGAAGGAAATCTCTAACTTTCTCTGTTAATTTAGATAAATATGGGGTTTGGGTTTTGTTTTTTCTTTTATAGCCTCTATACCAGACCTTCATATTGCTCATGAAAGTTTAATTCTTGATCCATTATTATTTTTACTCAGTGTTAATAATGTATTAGATGTGCTTATTGCCTATCTGTGGATGTATAGATGGGTACACTTTGGTTAGACCAGTCAGGAGTGTTGCTGAGATCACCCTCACTCCAAACGGATTCTAATGCTTATTGGTTTCATGTTTTAAGAAAAATGAGTCAGTGCATGAAGGAATTTTATTCAAGATGTACTTATTAGATATGTTGCCCCAGTGAAGGTTATAGTTTCAGTATTGATCAAACCACTCTCCCCTGGTGTACAGATGATTAATTCCCTATTAACTCCTAAGAGAAGACTGACCTAAAGTATACATTTTAACTAGTGGTACTGCTTCCTCCAAAGTGCACATAACCTCCCCTTATTAAAAGTAACTCCACAAATGCCTTTTGTGTGCATATTACCTCCTTACCTTGACATATTATTTCTATTCATATAATACTTATTCCTGATTTTGCCAAATAATTCTGCTTTATTCTTGCTGTAAATTATACCAGACAAGGGCTTTTTGTGTCTTGGATATCTCTTCTTATAATAGTGTGTTTAGAGCTGATTTCAAGAGCCAGACAAAGTTTTTAAAAATTGTGATCTGGAAAATTTGGCTGATATTAGAAGTTTCTGTCTTTCTGACAGCTATTAATTAGTGGCCAATGGGGACAAATGTATATAAATATATCAAGTTCTTGCACTGACCAAGTCTAACTTGTGAACCTGTGCTTGTGGATTTCTAAAGCAAATTGTCTTGGCTGATGGCTATTCTGAGACTCTCTCAGTTGCACCTGTTATTATTTATATGAGGCCTAGAGGATAACCTGTTCTCCAGCCAAGTGATTTCATATTTCATGTAGCATTTGAAATGTTACAGTAGTGGCCTGAGTATCATCACCAGAAAACTTTGTCATGCAGACCTCTATCAGAAGATGGAGAGCCTCTTGATTCTAAGTGGTCTCAGTGATTTTGTCTTGCTGAGGAAGTGACAGAGTGGAAAAGATGGGATTTCAGGTTTTCTGCAAATGCTTTATGCATGTATGAGAATGTTCAGAATGGTTGTGGCTTCATCCTTCTGCAGCATAGGAAGAATGAACCACAGAGTTTAACCATGTCAAACCCCAAAGTCAAACCATAAAGACCAATTCTTTCAGCTGCAGACACGTTTCCCAATTGCTCTCCAGTTTGTCACGCATCAGCTGATGCCTGTAAAATTATTTCTGCAAGACGTGTGTTTAGGAGAACCTGATCACCAGTGAAACTCTAACACAATATTCAACATGATTAGTGCTATGATTAAAATACTGCCAGTCGCTCTAATATTTAGTTTTTAATTACTTCTCTAAAAGGTATCTAAACTTGATATCATTTCTGTAGTATTGGGCATGAACCAGTCTCACAAATTATTAACTATGAACCTTACAAGCACACAGTTTCGTATTTTCCTGCAGAACATGAAGGAAGCTGTGGGTTAGTGTGAACCTATTACTCATCACTGTGACATCTCATGAGATGCCAACATATCAAACATTAGGCTAATTACTAAGTCAAGACTCATTCTGTGGACATTTCTGCAAGGGTTCCAGCTAGTCTCACAAACTAGGACTATTTGAGGACATCAAAGGATTGGTGCACCCTTCAGCAAGAATTAAATAAGCTCAGATTGAGACAGATTTACAGTGACATTAGAAAAGTAGGGAAGAGAACCCTTTTTCTTTAAATTTTATGTTTTAAATTTTTCAGCATCCCCTTTTTCTGACAAGCTGCTTACCATACGTTACTGTTTTAAAATGTTGGAGCAGAATAGTATAGGAAGTTTTAGGTAAAATGAAAGGTTGGTTCTTCAATTAGTAAAGATCCTAACTTGTGTGATGAGTAATTTTAGTTGCGAAGTAAAATTAAGAAGGTCCTGCCTCTAATGACAAACATTTTGAACACTGCCAGTTTCTTCTACTCAGAACTCTATTAACACAAGAAGTTTAGACCAGTTTCATAAATTCATGATAAATAAATTGGGGGATGCAATGATAATGTTTACTGGTTTTGCACAGGATCTGTATCCTGAATATTGTTTTCTGCCTTTATCCAAATATTTTCTGCTAATAAAAAGACTTTTGGTATTTTAAAAACATTTCAAATTAGCTTAAGACATTCAAATTTTGTTGATTTGACAGTGCCATAGTGTTTTTTAGTTCTCTAAACATAATCTTTAGAAGCAGTCTTCTAGAGCAAAAAATTGAAATTATGATTTTCAGATAAACTTCCTGAAATGTTTGCTTTAAACATTTTAGATTGAAAGTAATATTTAACATATTGTGAACCTAAAAGATGGAAAATCAATATTAAAGGACAATATACATTTAAAAAGGTGTTACATTGTTGTTTGCAATATATTTTTATTTATATTTCACTAGTCACTTATTTGTCATTTTAATGGTAGGAAAAACCCTAAAACATCTTTGAAGTCTACTTATGCATGGCTTAAACTCTTCTTTACTCCTGAAGGGTATATATGATTTTTGAACAGAAAGCCCAAATATATATATATATATATGCATATACAATATTTCCGTAATCAGGAAGATTATTCATGGCAGTAAAATGTTCATTGCTTTTCTTGTAAAACAGCTTAAAGAATCTTCTTTTTTTAACAGAGCTCATCTGTAAGTCCATCTTGCTCCCTGTCTAGCACCTGCAATAGAAGGCCTCAAGCCTGTTCACTAACAGTGGTTTCCTGCCCTAACAGCCACAATTAAGAGATTAAGGACTATAGAGGGTGTATCCCCACCTATCTCCATTTTTTTCTTTAATCTCTTCTTGGACATGTTGTTTTCTCTAACTCTGTCTTCATCAGAAAATTACACAATCAATACCCTTTGCATAAAGAACTTTCTTGTTTTAATCCAAGCTGAAATGAATTTCAGCAGGTAACCCTGTATCTAGGTGGTTCTGTCTCTCATTCAAGACAGCTGCACCATGCCTTTAGTAATTTTATTTTCTCCTTTTTCTGGCTCTGCTATATCCTGCAGATACAGAGAGTGCTGCATGCAGTTGATAGTGACAGCAGTATATTTTATGTTCATCCTCAGTTATATTCCTCATGACTCCCAGCATTTTATTATTTTTTTTTTTCCTTTTTGGAATTTCTTGGACTTTGAGCTGGTGCTTATAGAGCATGATGGTTCATGATGGTTCTGAAATCTCTCTTTTCTGAGTGGAACATCTCCAATAAAAGGTTTTCATGTATTCAAAACAGAGCAGAGAGCTTAAAGAAGTTAAAATATAGAACTCTTTCATAAGGAAAATCTACTGATTGCAAGGCAGATTTCAACAGTATATTTGAAAGGGTGTTTAGAGAGAAAGTAAAGCTGCACCCTCAGTAAATAGCAGTTCCATCTACTATTTAGAGAGATAATATATCAAAGTACCTATACATATAAGGCTTTTCTCCAAGGAGCTTCCAAAAATTGACATTTTATCCTATCAAATTTTCAGTATACTAACATAGAAGCCTTCTATTTGCCTTTTGTGCAGGGTGAATGGCACTTGCTGTAGCCACATTACATCATAATACAGCATTCGGTGAATGATCGGTGTTTTTAAACTGCAGGATCAGTTCAATGCAAATATCAGAGAATAATTGCTTAACCTATCTTCCACTTGTTCAGAGCTCTTCAGTGTTAAGTATAAAATGAGCCAGGGTTATGATTTCTGCCAAATCAATAAAACCAAAGGATTTGTGACCAAAGCCTTAATTTTCTTAACAAGAGCATGTATGCCTCTCAAACTAATGAATCATCAAGTATTATTGGCTTCGTTTCCCTTAAGCCTTTTGAATAATGCAGATTTTTAAATAGAAGGGTAAATGTTATGTGTGTTAACAGTTTTACAAATTAGCTGTGATTCTGTAGTTTGGACTATGACACTCATTACTGGACTTGTGTCCTGCCTTTTCCATTTGTCTGTGACTAATGTGTCAAGATCAATTGATTCTGCATTTTTGTTGGGTTGTAGTTTGGATTTTTTTTATATATATCTTCAGTGTGTGCCATCCAAGAGGTTAAGACAGAATTACTAATCACATCCATCAAATAGATAAACAGATCTTTAATACTGATTCCATACCCTTGACCAGTGATGAGTTTATTCAGATATAATGTAAAATCTATGAGCTGGGGTGAACATTTTTGTGCCTGAGATTTGTGTAAGAGCGCCTATATTGTGAGGAAGTTGATTCTCAAAAAAAGTCATGGTCTTCGTGCTCAGAAAACTGTATTCACATGCATAAAAGTGGTGTTTCAGTATTGGAAGCAATTCTGCTTACTGGTGAGCTGTAGAAGAGGAAAAAGGTGGAAAGAGGTGAAAACAATTTACAACAAAAAAAGACTGCAAATATGCTTTCCAAAATTGACAGTGGGAGTTATGGTATGTTTCCTCTACATGGTATTTTCCATTGCAACATTCATTTTCCTGGCTTAATTTAAGAAAACGACCATGCTTTTTTTTTTTTTTTGCTTTAACAAAGTGTGTAATGTCGATTAGTAGTACTTTCTATATTAAAGTAAAATCATGGGTTTGTATGCTTTGATTAGTTAAAGGTTAGACAAGGGTCTCAATATGTACCCTTACCTTAAAGTAGCATTCTCTTCTGAAAATTGCTCAGAAGTGTTTGCTTTATGATTATGAATGTTTGTTCTTATGTAATATCAAAATGTGTGCTAAAGTCTTCAGCAAAGTATTTAAAACTATGAGCAGCACTTCTAAAGCACATACTCAGCACTGGTTAGGCTGCACCTTGAGAACTGTGTCCACTTCTGGACCCTCCAATTTAGGAAGGATGTTGAGATGCTCAAACATGTCCAGGGAAGGGCAGCAGGGCTGGTGAAGGCTCTGAAGGAAATCCAGAGCATTCACAAGGAGCTTGGCCAAAAGGATATTGGGACAACAAGCCCTGCATGTGAAAAATGCCTAGGTAAAGATCTTGGCACTAATGTTAGCTGCCTGAGGGAAGTGAAATTTAAGAAAGTTTAGGTGATTTTAAGAAAGAGATGATCCACCAGATTTATATAGAATGCAAGCATTATGTGGGAGGAAATCACTCCATTTAGTACAGCATCTTAGAATTTTTAATAGATTTTCTTCCTAATCCACATATCTCTTGTGAAAATGTATGTGTGAGAAGACACACATTTATTTGTGTGAACAAGTAATTTCAAGCTAAATGGTTGCTTTGGTAAATCTACCCAAACTTTATTGATGCAAGACTTATATCCTTTTTCTCTGAGACTGGTAGAACTGTGTCTTGACTAATAAACTAGAAATTCATCTTCTGGTGTTTACTGACATGCATAATGTCATTAATTTTACTGAAGGGCTTTACACAAGGAAGTATCATTCCTTAATTTATAGTGTAAGTTTAAACAAGTAGCAACAATCCCAACTGAAACTCCAAATGCAATTAACACTATACATAGTGTGAAACACTAATTATGTCTAGTTCATATTTTGTCAACTGTTGATATTCAAAGCTCATGAAGACCTCATCCTGCCATAAACTGTTTGTGCTTAATCCTTTTCAGTGTCTACCAGACACATTCACTCCCAGGTAGATGCTACATAATCAAGCAATCTCCTTAGCAGATCATTAGTTCACAGTAAAATGTCATTTAACAACTCACAGTGGTACAATCCAGAGATAGCAAAGGTTATTCATTATTTGTCCAGTTCTGCAGGACAACAGACAATGTGAGAGACAATCTACACAGACACTGGAAACATATATATGTAGGAAAGTTTATCTAAAAGTGCAGCCTAGCTTCCTATTATTTATTGAAGAATGTTGCAGAGAGCAAGCCTGCAAAATTTCAAGGTGTTTGCAGAACTAAGAAATTTATAAAGAACTTTGTTAAAATACCATTGCTGGAGTAAGAAAAGACATAACCTCCTAATCATAAATAAACCATGAAGGTCGTGGTCAACACACAGATGACAGAATGCAACTGAAGGACCACTTCATTCAACTCAGCCTCAGGCACTGGAGAAAAATTGTACTTAAGTGTACTGATATGTCAGAAGGCAATAAAGAACCAGAAATACCATCAACTTCAGGACGACGGTCACAGAAACCTGAACTCTAGGAGCATTGATCTTATGTGTAAAGGCAAGAACAAAATGATTGCAGTTGACAGAAAGTGTGGATTTGAAAGAAAAATCTTAATCCTAAATCACAAATAATGAAGCTAATAGTGTTTTTGAGAAATGTACTGTACATACATATCACATCATTGAGTATATAACACCAGTATGAAAGTTCAAGAATAAACCAAAACTAATCTGACAGCAGAGTTTAATAAAAGATTTGATATGAGTTATATGCTTTCAAAGAGAAAAGTGAAATATTTCAAAGAGAATAGCCTGAATAGTTCAATGGCATTCAGATTGTTGTACCTTTGAAAGTGCCAT
Source organism: Cinclus cinclus (assembly GCF_963662255.1). Lineage (NCBI taxonomy): Eukaryota > Metazoa > Chordata > Aves > Passeriformes > Cinclidae > Cinclus > Cinclus cinclus. Next base: position 27,591,936 of record NC_085046.1, read on the forward strand.
TGCCAATGCCACTCAAACAATCCTCTAAAAGGGGTTAAAATCATCCTTTTTTCAGAATCATTGCACTGCTTATGTATTAATCTCAAAACAACCACCAAAGGAGGAAAAAAGAGCTATTCCCTACTGTGGCAGTCAGCCTATATTTTCACTCTCTGATAACCATCATATTTACAGCAGGACAATATGTCCTCATATGCCTAAAGCAAAGATCTTTGCAATTCCTGCATGCAATGACCAGGGCATTTATCTCCCAGTCAATTTTTCTTATATTTCCTGCAGTGAGACATATGCAATCTTTGATTTGACAGCACAAATAAAGTGAGCATTTAGGAAAATTTAGAAGCTGGTAAACACAGTTCAGTTTTGGGGGTTTTTTTTGTTTTTTTTTTTTTTTTTTTTAATGACTGCATCAAACTAACATCATAATTTTCAAACACTGATTATTAATTGGACTTTAGGGTCTACCTCTTTCCTCTCTCTACATTTTAATGAATCTAGATAGATAAAAAACAGTATTTTAATTCTATGCAGTTCATGCAATCAAAATTTCAATATCAGAATTTTATGCCTCAAAAAAATGTAGAGATTCTGTACATGTGGAGAAAAGTGAAAAGTATGAGCTTTAACTGCTGCATATTTTGTCTTCGTTATAAATACAAAAATATGGATTTTTGGTGGGTTTTGTGGTTGTGATTTCTGTAATATTTAAAAACTTTTCTTTGGTAGTTGAATTCTAATTTCCTACCTATTGATATTTGAAGTGCATATAGTAGCAAAAAATATATAAACCAAGCTGGGAAAGAGCTGACTTTCACTACTAGAGGTTTGACAGAATTGCTAAAAGCACTGTTTCACAATTTAACAAAACAGGGGTAATTGTGGAGGTGTTTTTATCTTATTGCTGTAAATAATTGAGTTAAAAATTCTCTAAATATTGAATGAAAAGTGGTAGTGGAAGAAAAATACAAAGGAACTGTGGAAAATATATGCTTGGCATTAAAAGTGATGTGTTCTACAAGACCAACAGAATAAAAGCTGTGACTCCAACACTTCAGCAGGTATTTCTCATTACAAATTTAAAAACTGCTTGGTATGACTTGTGCAGAATGATTGCAGAGCTACTGTCAAGCTTCGTACTGAAAGCTAATCAACATAGTTCAGTCAGCAATCACTGGATGGAGGAAAAGCTGGAAGTCCTGCAATTATGCAATTGTCTTATTTATTGAAAGAACTATTGTCCTATGCAGAAACTCAAAATTGATAATGCATTTCAGTGGACAGACAGCTGGTTCCTCATTTTACAAATGGTGCCTTTGCATATATCCATTTTCCCTGGTGTAGGTTTTTATTACATTTACAGTGTCTTGGTGTGCAAGTCTAATTTCATGGAGAAAAAAAAAATCTTGGCTATATTAATTAATTGTAGCTGAAAAGAGAGGGTAAAGACAGTATAAAATAATTTTTGGCCAAGTTGGTGATGCTAAACAAGAAGTCGTTGACCTATGAAACTTCACTCAAGTTGCATAAGTTATCAGTACTGAAAAAATGTGAAAAATTTATTCCTGTCCTGGTGTTAGCCTTAACAAAGTCTCATCTTTGTCTATCATTAAAGGAAACACTCAAATTCTGATAATCTAAAAATTCTGCAAGCTGAGATATACATTATAGATGGTATGAGAGCTAAAAAGACAACTGAAAACCTGTTCATTTCCCACTGCAATTTTTTCCAGAATAGACTCCCTAATCTGAGTTTTGTTTAACTCTGCTGTTTAAATATGGTCTGTTTGCTGAAATTCACTAGAGGACTAATAATTGCCTTGTAAGCTTTAGTTGAGCAGTTAACTGCAAAACCAGACTACTCCCTATTGCCCATACTAAAGTGTTTCGAAATTGTATCAGGATCCTAGCAGAGCCAGGAGAAATCCATGTGCTGATAGGTCTCTCCTGATTTTCAGCTCTCATTAAACTTTGCAGGATTTTAAAGAAATTAATTTGTTTTCTAAACTTCTGCCCTAGCTGCAATGTTTTGCAAATCAAGACTTCAGTGGCTGCTCTGACAGGAGTGCAAGGGAGTCCATTGAAAATCAGTGCCAGTAGCCCACTGACACTTTACCTCAGCTTAAGCTCATCTTGAAGGAGCTTTAGAAGTGACCACGCTAAACCCGAACCAGATATGAATAAACAAAACTAAATAGCTCACCTGGTTCAATATTTAATGCAAAAAGATCCAAGTAACCCCTCCTCCCCCCACACTTCCCCAAAATCTCACCATCCATATCACACTCTTCCCATCCTAATTGTTCTCTTTTGTCATCTTAAATATTTGAGAATTCATTCCAGAATTAAGATATTTTTGGTCTGCTTTGATTTGAGTTAAAATAGCAGCTCTCTGATTTTTTTTTTCTCTGCAGTCCGAACATGAAGATCTAAGGTATTCCAAAGCCATATGAGGATATTTTGACTTCTTTCAAATTATTCATGTTGGAACATCTGAACAAACAAAACTGAATAGACTTTGACCATATCTTTCAGAGGAAGAAATTGTTTGAAGGATTTTGCAAGGAAAGTACATGAATGTGAGACTGAACTGAAAAGAGAATAATTGCTCAAGTAATTTGACTACATGAGAAAAGAAATTATTTACCAGAAAGTGTGCAAAATGTATATAACACTGATCTCTTGCAAATATTAAAAAGTCACTCAAAGTGTTCTTCCTAAAATGCACCTAGAAAGTACTTCCCAGCTTCAGTATTATCTCAGTGCTCCCATCACCAAAACCGAAATTTATCTCCTTTTAAAATTGTGTTATTCCTTGCCTTAGCTCTATTTTGATAGGACAGGACTTGGGTTTGCCAACAGAGGGCAATAGTCAAGCTAGGAAAGACTGCATCCATCATTTTTGCAACTTCTAATGAGTCAGAAGGACACATAGAATCCTCATCTGCTTTTATGGATATTGCTGTGTAATTGCAGTGTAATTATGGCACACAACAGCTTCAGAAAATTATCTTTGAAGAAAACAGCTGGTTCTCTTTAACAAACAGAGATGAAATCCTGTCAATTTTAAAAAAAATCCAAAGGAAAAATACTAAAAATATATGCCAATAATAAACAGGCAACAACAACAAAAAAAGAAATAACATAAAAAATTGAAATGGATAAATCTGAGAAACTGCTATGAAAAATATGACTGAAGTATAAAACATTAGAAAATTACAATGAAGTGAATGTTCTTTCATTGCATGGTTTTATATTACAAAGCAAACAGGCTCATTGAAAAGATTTCCATTTTCCTTCTTCCACTCATGAGTAGTACGTGAGATCCCAATCCTGACAGGCCTTCTGCATGCTTTCCTCTCGACAGAAGAAATCCCCTTGGTTTCAGTGGAATTTCACAGCCTGACAAGGCCAGCCCAGCCCCGAGCCATAGCTCCAGAGCACAGAGCTCGCCCAGCCTTGCTCTGCCAAAGAAATAATGACGGCTCCTGTTGGGGGAGTTGAAGATGGGAGGCCAGGCTTGGGTGCTGGCTTGGCTTGGCTGAGAAATTATGGCCAGAGCTGGGAATTGCCACTGCAGCCCTCGGGAAGAGCGCAGCAGCCAGGTGAAGCAGCGAGCTGTGGGGAGAAGAGGTGCAAGGAGCAAGTTTTAGCAGCCAGTTGTGGAACGAGACCAAGCCATCTCCACCGCAGGCCTGGATGTGCACCAGCTGACACTAGCAAAGGAAATGGATACGGATTTGGGGCACTTCCACAGTGTGGAAACAATAAAATAGAGAAAGGCAATTTTGAAAAACACGTTTTAGTAAGTACAGCAAGTTTTTTCTGTGAGTTTTGAAATCTATATTGATATGTAAATACAGATATTATTATGTAATTAAACTTAACTAAAAATTAGTCCAAAATAAGAGTTAAACAATACATGCAGAAAAATATGTTTTGTGGCAATGCTCTGTAAGCCATAGAGCTTTCAGTACTGAACTTCTTTATTTCCTGATGTGGAAAAAGTGGTTGAACTGAGGGACTGGAACTATCTTCCACAGATTAATTTGCATGTGTGTTGTATGTCTCTTCTGTAGGCAGCAGGCAAACAGAGAAGAGGAAAAATATACCTTAGTACTAGTAGTAGTATTTGAGTGCCAGGAAGAAATTCACCATTAATGAAGTGGGTTGCACTACTAGATTCAAAATAGTTAAGTGGGGAAAATCAACTCTATTAAGCTTGAAAGCACGTGGCCAAGGTTATGCAGAAGAACCTTATTTGGCATATAGTATGATCTATGAAGCATTGAAAAATAATTACATTTTATTTATCAAAATCTTATTTTATCAGTTCTTAATTTACAGGTATTTATAAATGTTATGAACACTTGAAATACACAAGAAGAGTGTAATCTATGTCAGTATCGCATTATGGAAGAATCTTTTGAAAGTTCCCACTTAAGGATGTGCTTTGCACTTACAATAGGGTTATTAAGGTGTAATGATATATTTCCAGTCAGTTTAACAGTATAACTAATAATGAATTAAAATAACATATGTTATATGAAAAAAAAAATCAGCAATTCGGGAAGAACTAATGTTCTCAATGCTGCATGTCTTTCTAGCTTCTTACATTCCATTTTCTTCTTTGTTTAAATTTGGTAGAAACCATGACCAGGCTGGAATAAACCTCCAATCAGAGACGAGTTCATTCTTGCGTTTGTGTATTGTTCTCCATATCTGATGCAGTGCAAGACTTTGCCAAATATTTGTAAAGGCTGGTCTCTAACAGTTGATCCACTTTGTGGGAAGTTTTATTGCTTCATGGAATGAAAGCTTTCATTTAGTTCACAGGCTTTGAACAATGGAGTGTCCAAACTGGAATGGAGTGTTGGAAGTACAGACAGCTGGAAGTACAGAGGCAGTGCACTGAGCAGAGGCTTATTCAGAAAAATATAAATTTACTAGCAGTCTAATCAATAAAATGAAAAGTACTTTCTGGATTGTTATCTGTGACACAGGCTGAGGAACAAATAACTTTAAGCCATGCCTCAGAGAAGCAGGTGTTTTATGTTGCTTTTTATCCTGTCTGATAATAAAAGGTTAGGAAAAGAGTCATCATTATGGATATTTCTTGCCAAGCAGACAAAAAAGATAAATGAGAAAGATGGCTTTATGAAAAGGCAGTTGGAATGTGTTATTGTAACTGGGGGAAATAGTGTAACTGAACAAAATATTGAACATACATGAACCTGTGTTTTAAAATGCTCAAACCACAGCTCCATTTTGTGGAACTAAATAAACGACAAGCCACACCAGTAATCAATTGTGTGTGGACATTCAAGCAAGTTTTTTCCATGAATTCTGCTGATTACTGAAAGGAATTGTTAACTATTAAAATTAAATATGGATATTAATTTCTAGAGAAGACAGCACTGTTCTTGAATCAAAGTGTTTAATTAATAATAGTGGAATTTTACCATGCAGATATTTACATTTTTCTTTAATGTGATTATGAAAAATTAATTTTTTTACATGGTAACAACATTTGGCAGATAGTTTTATTACTTTCAAAGAAGGAGACGTTGCTCTGTGATTTAATAATTTAGGTATGGAAGAACAAGGAATTTGTGGGTACACCAAGCACAAAGAGTTTGTTTATCCACAGGGATTGCATAGGCTGTGGTTAAGTGAATTATGCCACTATAACGCTATAATGCTGACACAGAGAATAATTGGTTCACATAAACTTCAGTGCTGTTTGTTCCTTGGTTGGCTTTTTAGAAAAAGCTCAAAATTGGAAACATTCAGAGTGAAGGCAGCTGTGCATGTCAGATTATATTCCATAGGCAGTGGCTCTAAGTGCAAAGGGACTTCAAAGAAAGGAAGAAAGAATTTTCAGATGACAACTTTTTGCTTTGAAGATTTGGTCGTGGTACTTCTTTAAAGATGAATATGTCTAGAAAGGTGTAACTGGCTGGGTAATAACGATTAGTCATGTTGGTGACATAGCAGTATCTACATTTACATCCAACCACATTAATAGGAAATATCCTTAAAAGTGATATGCAAATTGATAGATGCTTAGAATTTCTGAATAGAACTTTAATAAAATAAAGACTTGATGAACCTCGTGAATCTCAAATCTATAAATTAATCCAGGGTAGGAACCTCTAAATTTTAAGTGTTTACTGCATGTGTTATAAATTAGGTTCTGTGCTTTAGGGGAATATTTTCTATCTCTTGGCTGAGTACATGGGAAAAGGACCATGTGTTTGTTGGATGTGAGAGCATTCACAATGGCCAAGGTGTTCTAATTGCCCATTTTTTTATCCTCTTGTTTTGTTACAAACAAGTTGTGACTTGGTAGCTTTTTGTATGGGAACATAATATTTTATGGCTATTTCTGTGAAATGCTCTTCGTTGCTGTATTTCCAATTATAACATGAAGTGTAATAAAAATACACCTGTTGGAAGAACATAACTTGCACAGACAGTGTTTTGGAGGGCTTGATACCTTAAGGCCAGGTCTTAGATTTATCTTTCATCATGGGGAAGGTGGAGTTGAGTAGAGATACAATTCAGTTTCTCAAGTGATGATGACAATGTCAAGATTTTCAGTCTTCTTTTTGGTAGTTTGTTGGTTTTTAAAAGCTTCTTGTTTTATTTCTGCTTAGCTGTAGTCAGCTGTCAGTTTTTGAAAATGTTTTCTTCATTCTTGTTTATTTTGAGGTCAGATAGGAAAAGGACTGTGTGCATAGCAACTGAGAAAAAGTAGCAAAATGTGTACTTTTTTAGAAATTCAGACATATATGAGTAGTTGGCATAGATTTCATAAAGGTCAAACTATGGAAAGTTTCACATCCCCAGAGGTACCTTAATCTATAGATCAAATTAGATATATTTAAGGTAAGACGTGTCTGTAATCATAGAAGTCTTGTATTTCAATATTTTGTTTTTAGGGAGGTTATTATATATATGACTATATTTCTTACTGTTATCCTCTGAAACAGTATACAGAGTTTAATTCCCTGTTTGCTAATCAAGCTTTGTAAGTCACCTTATGACTCATTGCATATTTATATTATATTTAGATGACATAAGAAGAAGATAACTCTCCCATTTACTTGTTCTGAGAAGATTTCTTACTATGAGATATCTTCCAATAATGTTTTTCTCTGCACTTCTGAGTCTGGATATCCTAATACCAGAATCTTTCTGGTTAAAAAAAAAATAAGTGAATGGTAGGATATATCATTCCCTTTGTACTACCTCTGCTGCTGGAGATTATTTCTTAGCTGCTGTGAGAGACAGAGTTGTTTTCATTTTCTACTAAAGCTCTCATCCAGATTTACCTAATTCTTGAATGTAGGTAAAAAGCAGCTCCGCAAATATAGCTTTTATTCACACAGAAAGTTACAGACTCAACCACTTTCAAACCAATTCATTCATTTTGACTGTCCTTGCCAGTTTTTGAGGTCAGGCTGGAATGACTTCATGTGCTACCAAAAAGTTTTGCATTCCAAAGGACTTCAAACCAGAGCTGTGGAGTGTCCTGCAAAGAACCCCACAGCTACACAGAAGCATGTTCTACAGCCACTTAAAAACATAATCGTCCTAACACAAAAGCTGCAAACTATTTAAAAACCTACCAGATAGTGAATCTGCTATTTTAAAATATTCTTTCATTGTCCTTTGTTGTGAAAGGGAACATGCTACATATGTCAGTGTTTCCAGTGTGTTTCCTGCCACCAAGACCTCCATCTTCCATCTAGTCATTTGAAAGTAGCCAAAGTTGGCCACGAGCCTGCTTCTGAGTTTCTTCACCAGCATATGGCTGTGCTCAGAATGATTGCTCTGGCCTTCAGTCTTCTCATTTAAATGTAATGAGGTCCACAGAGGTGACTATATGACTCACACAATGAAGTCATTTTTACAATTAACATTCTGACAAATGTCTTATAAGTAGAGCTGCTTCAATAAGATTCCACAGGTGGAGGAGAGATCGACTATCACAAAATACTCAGTTACTTTCTTCTGATCTGAGAAATTCCTTTCACTCTAGACTGTGACTGTTCACACAACAGATGGATATTTCATGTCTGTGGAGTGTGACCCATTCCTAAATCAAACTCTATCTGCAAGCCAAAGTGCTCATGCAAGGCACAAAATTAACCTTAGTCTTGAGTAGGCACTCATAATGCTCGTACTAAAAAGCCTTCCTTTTACTAGGAAGTCTTTTATTCATTATTGTGGGATATAATGTTTGGAAATGTAAGAAGCTGACACCTAATGGAAGACTTTTAAGTAACCAATTGAAAAGCCATTCTTCCTGTCTGCCTGTGCCCTTCCATTTTAGTATTTGTGAATGTTTACTCAAACAGCTTTTCTTGTGTGAATATGAGAGGAAGAAGGGAATCAGAAATCATCTAAAGACTACTGTTGTTTTTTTATTTTTACTGGCTAAGCATTATTTGTTATTTCCACATTTAAAAAATATGAATCTGTTTAGAGAGCAGAAGTAAACCCACATGATTTAGCAAGCAGCTATGCTCTAAAAATTGTGAATTCTCAAAGTAATTTGCCAGCAAATCTCCCCATGTACTGAAATTTGGTACATATACTGTTTACATATACAATGAAAACAAGAAATAAATTATAGGGACTAATCTTTAACAGACAAATTGGAACAGAAAAAAGTAATGCAGTATTTTAGATAATGTATGCTGCAGCCATCAATAACTGGAAATTTTGCATTTAAAAGAATTATATTGTTACTTTCTTTGATAAAAGATTGAAATTATAAACAGTTTATTTTTCCAAAATCAACTCCATTGAGATATGCACTATTACTGAGTAAAATTACAATAAATTGTGCAGAAGCTATTCAAGACAGAAGAATAAACTACTGGAGTTATTCCAAGAAATAACAAAGAATTAAACCTGTGGCTTCCTCCCTTTTCAGATTGTTTGGTGCAACCTTTCAATAATTTTACAGTGCATTTTTAAGTGGCGTTATTATTATTATATTTATTATTATATCCATTAGTATATTTATTTTCTTTTTATAATCTGTAACTTTCATTTGAGGCATTATTGCTGTTATCACAGAGGCAGGTAGTGAACCAGTTTATCCCTATGAAAAGAAACTATTTAGCCACACATCTTCAAAGAAAATTCCTTGTGTGAGATATCTTTTTAATATTTCAATGAATATATCATGTCAAACTTTGTGGGATTACGAGTATTAGAAGTAACATGAAGGGCAAATTTACTTTTACACTATGTGTACACCCAAGCAGGGAAACTACTGTCTCAGTAGTAATATTCCTACCACAATGTACTGATATAGTTGAGTCAAGATTTGTAAAGTGTGCTAGTATCTACTATTGGACCAGCTTCTACAGCTAGGAAAATAATTGTAGGCTTTTAAATACATATAAACTCTAGCAGATTTGAAGTAGGTGAAAGAAACTCCAAAGCTAAAAGCACTTATTTCATTTGTTGCTTTCAATGTATAAATATGACTCATTATGAAGCCCAATAGCAATATTCAAATAAATTTGGAACTAGCCAGAATGAGGCAGTGTTGCCTAGACAGAGAACTGTGCTAGGAGGCTACAGTGACCAAATAAAGGATTTCTGCATGCTATTGCAAACTTACCAAGTCATTTACAGACAGCATGGATCAAGGATCCTGTAAGGCATGAGCAGTGAGCCATGGAGTCACTCAGGTTCTTGTGTTCTGTGAATTCTTTAATTATCCTAACTGCCTTTGGAAACATAAGTCTTACCCATTGGGCTGTCCTTTTCACCTTCCTTTGGGTGTTCTACAGAATAAAAATCCACAGGTAGGGCTGTTGTTTCAGGTTCCCATCATGGAAGTGAAATAGAAGAAACAGGACCACAGTTCATCTGAATTGCCTTTGACAACAAATTACTCTTACAGCAGATGACGTGCCCACTAAAGCAAGTGACAAGAGAAGTCCCCTGTTTAATGCAGTGATTTCCAGATTTATAGGTAAAGTGTTGCCATCAATATGTTTTTCTTGTTTGATTTTGCTTTTGTGGGACAGGGAACATTTTTCATTTTACATACCATCTGCAGTCAAATTTCCTATTGGTCTCAATTAACACAGCGTGTTGTCAGCACTACTCCTTAAGAATATGATACTGTAATGTTCTGAATTCCATTGGTGAATCCTTCCGAGTGACTTAAAATTAATCCGTTAACATAATATCTCAGTATGTTTTTCTTCTGTTAGGAAGCAAAAACAACTTTCCCCTAAAAAAAGTCCCAGGCATTTAAATGGTCAAGTAGTCTGATGGAAAAAAATCAGGTTGGAAAGGGAGGGATAGAAGAAGGAGTGCAAGATACCACCCTTCTATGATTCCTGAGGAGACAATATATTTGATGATCTCATCACGAAGGTTACTAAATAGATGAAAGTAAATGGCTGGTTGATTCCCTTTAATTCAACATGTGGTGTAGACACTTCCTTCCTTTTCCCTCACTACAGTACACTGGATCACATTAGGCTTGACAATAAGGATTGACTTAGTGGTTTTCAGTTCTGTATAGTGATTTTGATTCTTTTTCAAAATGATTTACTGATTGCTCTAATGTGCTTTCTAATTCCTCATTTTGTTGGTGGTGCTTTTGTTAACTTTTTTAAGCCATTACTTGAGTTTTATTGATAGATGTTAATTTCCAAATTTGCCAATTTGTTATTACTATGTTGGTTTTGTTATCAGATCACTGGCTTCTTTTGGGTCTTCATTTTCATTTTAATTTTTTTTCTCTTTTTTTTTTTTTTGCTATTTCAGTGTCTCTGTTGGGTGGAGTGGGGTATGAGCATAGTTATCAAAGACAATAATTGGCTACCAATGTTGCTATTGCATTAAGGCAGGTAGGAATTTTAAAACGTGTTTGATGTGAAACAGGAATGTAGCACAAATGCAAATATTCCCCAGTGTAAAATAAAACAAATTAAAGGAAATGAACATAAAGTACAGATTCAGTGGTCCATGATCAATGCTAGTAAGGATGTTGGAATGGATGGTTTAGTATTTCTGAAGATGGTTACACGATATTAATCCACTATCTTGAGTTATTTAATATGTCCTTGATAGATGCTATGGCATTGGTGAGGCTTTGCATACATCCTGGAATTAGTGTCATTTAAAGAATTATCAGTTTTTATTGCCTCTCTTACCAGTCAGTACAAGTTAACTTATTAGACTGTAAGAGACAGAGAGTGATGAAGACTGCAAATTCTTTTTTTTTTCAAATTTCTCATAGTCAGTCCCTTCATGTGACTTTCATTCTTATTGCTTAACAGCTCTGATCTTTCCGCAGTTTATTAATGGCAGAACTTTTGCTTTTAAAAATTGGTTGACCCAAGTAAGTCTTACAAATGTCTTCAAATATTTTCATGTATCCAGTTTAATTAATATGTTACTTACAGACTTCAACAGAAATAATTAGATATGGGCTCTTTCACCATTACATATTTTAATGGCAAAATCAATCAATTTCTGGTTTATATTATTAATATTGATTTACTTTCATTATCCAAAAATACCCATCTGATAGCATAGTGCAGTGGTGCTGGTACTTCATCAGGTTTAAAGTCATCTTTTCAAAGTGATTTTGATCTTAGTCAGGACTGTTTTCCACGGAAGTGGACTGATAATCAATAGAGAGAGAAAATATTGCTGTGCTTTTGGGGCAGAATAATTGGAATTTCCATCTATTTTTTAAGTTGCTAAAGGAAGAAACTTCTTCTTAACTTGCTTTTTGCATGTGTTGTAAAATGGGAGAGCAGCCAGAGCCCTTAGGTTACTTGGTTTAATTTAAGCAGGCTGTCTCTTTTTCCAGTGCATGTTCACTTCAGGAGCACCCACCTTTTTAAGACACCTCTTCTGTTCCTGCTTATGTAGTCCATTGCCTTCCTGCTTCTGGAGCTGAAGAAACTCTTCTCCAAGACAGATATTATTTGTTTTGTGTGTAGGCTCCAAAAAATAAGACTTCAAAATTATACAGGGCATCCAACCTGTCCCTGGACACTCAGTGATGTATAACAAGCTCATTCTGTTGACACTGGCAAGTGCTGACTTTAACAACATGATAGCTGGAGATGTGTGAAATGTTCACAATGAAGCCAAACACCTCTGAAGTTTCATACTTTTAGAAAAGTCCTTCATATTGAAACTGAGGTAAGCCTATCTTGAATTCAAAAGGATTTTGACATTGAATAAGACTCACAACTTCATTCTAATTCAATACTAATTCAGCCACTTGTTATTCTATTTATAGGCTTTTATAAAAAATGAGTGAGTAATTTCCTCAGAGAAAACTAGTACCAATCAAAAGCAATGTGAATATTCCCGCAAGTTTTCAATGATCCATCACAAAAATTTTCATGGATCTCATAATGTCAGATTATCTATTAACACTATTATTATGCTAAAATAATAAGCATGTTCATTTAGATTTTTCCATTTATTTTAACTTCAAAATATTCTGGTGCAGTTATCCAGCCAACGGCCCACACAACATTTCTGGCCTCGAGGCTGACTCAATCCAGGCAGATTTATCTTTTGAAAAGCTGGTACCACTATTCTGAGACAGAAAAAAAAGCTTCTGACTGAGAGTAAGGGCTGCCAGCCATGACTCAGTCCCCAAACCCAGAATCCTGTGCTATCTCTGCTATGCAGTGTTTAAAATGTCATTTCACATTAATAAGCTATTTTAAAAATAAGAGAAAAAAAAAAAAAAGAAAAAGAAAAAAAGGGAAACAAAGAGAGGGAGAGAAGGAAACTGGCACCATGCCTACATTCCTCCTGAGCCAATTTTGCATTTTGCCAGTTGCAAGCATAAGTGGAACCTGCATTTGGATGCATTTTTTGTGAATGACTATGTTACAAAGCCAGTGAACCTCAAGAAACAATAAAGTATCGGCTGTTTTACAGTCATATATGGTTATGGTGCATCTGCTGAGGTATGGCCAGTAAACCAAGTGTGATATGGAATGTGTGAATGTGATTTGCTTTGACCTTGGTATGTGAGGGTATCACCAAGCATTTATTTTCACTCAGACATGTAACTTACCATTGGACCAGAGCAAGCATGCACTAGGACATGTGATTTGTGTATTTGTAACAGGGGGACGGAGCCTGAACTAGGCATGGGATCTTTGATGTAGTAAATATCCTCAATTATGGAGTCTGGAGGGAAAGGAGAAGGTGAGAAGGTCAGATTGTGACTAAGGAGGTAAAGGGAACAAAGACTGTTTCTTCCTTTGTACTCACCTAACAGTAACCTGCGAACCATTTCCATCTTAGCACTATTTTGGCCTGCTTAAAGGTCATGCATAAGAGAGCAAAGAGGAGAAAGCTTTCTTTTTCAGCTCTTGTAAAGATGCACAAGGGACAGGGACAGTCTAATCAAAATTCTGAATTTCCAAGCACATTTCAGAAGGATAATTAGAGTTGATAATGTTTAATAAAAGTTTGTGTCTCTTCTTGTGCCAACAAGTCTTCTGTATTTGACTGAATATTAAAAAAAAATAGAATTAACTGGAACTTAACCTTCAAATAAAAAGAATTTTAATTTTCTTTCCTTTTATCTATTGATAGTCATATCTCTTACAACTTACCAGAATTTTTCAAAGTAATACTAGTTTTAGAAAAACAGATCATTGAGATTTTTAGTCCAGCACACTGTAAAGATCTTATAAAAAATTGGCAAAATGTATCACCTGCTCAGACATGCAAGTGTGTGATTTCAAGTATATGAACAGAAAAGCCCGATGTAGAAAAGCCTATGACTCAGCTGTGAGACATTTCATTGCACGAGAGCCTCCATGTGCCATTTAAAATGTATAAGTGTCATCATAAACCTCCCACTCTCCTAAGAATAGAGCTATCACTGGACCCTGTTATCTTACAACCCCAAGGTACAGTATGATAATGATACTGCTTAACATCAGTGTACAGAGAGAGAAAACACTGGAGATGCCGCAAGCATCTCAACTATAAAGAAAATCAAATTAAAATATTAATTTACTGATTAATATAACATTAGATGACCCATTTCTCCAGCTTGTTAAACAACAAAGACTTGCAAAACTAAATAAGAGCCTAAGAGATAAGTGTTTTAAGAATTCCCATAGAGATGTTTAGCTCCTTTTTAAACATCATTAAAGATGTACTTTGCATATAACAGGCAGTTTTTTTTTTTTTTTTTTTTTTGCTGCACTGAAAACTCCTGCTTGTTTTTACTAATATACACTTTCAAAAAAGGTTACGAAGTGAGGGGTTTGGTCACAGAGTTTGAACAATCAGCTCATGCTGTAGAATAAAAGAACATGAGTACAAGGCAGACTTGGGAGGAAAGAGAATAAAATCATGCAGGTAAACCATGGGGCAGAGACTTTAAAGTTTGATATGTAAGCATGCAGAAAAAAAGCCTAACTATTTTTACCCTCTCTGCCCAGAAAATGCAAAGGAGGAAAGTTTCTTTGCTGATCTTTTCCATATAAAATGCCTGCTGTTTGGGAAAATGGGAAATTGCAATACATAATTTTTACACAGGAAATGACAATGCAATTTAAAGTAACTTGCTTCAAAGCTAAAGATATCATAGTTAAATTCTAGAGCAATGTTATCCCTCTTGGAGCATGGTCGTGTCCCACGACATGAGAATATTGCTTGAATTTTTGTGTTATATTTTACTGGAAAATGTCAGTAGAAATATTTTGTGAGGTTTTTAAAAATTATCTTTCTGTATAAGCCAAACCCTCATAGTATTAGAATTGTCACTGCACTCCTATGAGAAAATGTATGTCTTGCTAGGGGAAGAAACTGTGAATCTTCTGTTTCTGTGGATAAATGCCTTGTCTTTTCCTTAGTGATCCAGAAGACATGAGAGTGTGAGCTTGGATATTTGCCTTGTACGTCAGTACCATGTGTAATTTAAAATGAGCTCAAAGGGAAGAGAGAACTACAAATTCCAGACTGGTCAGAGAAAAACAAACTACTTCTGTAACAGGTGGTTAATATTGTCCTTGCAAAATTTTGCCATTCTGGCCTTGGGCCCATCATGCATGTGATTATGTGGGTTGGAAATAAGGCAGCCTGGGCTTCCTAAAATGCAGGGGGATGTGTGTGTGAGTCTGTTCCCTGTAAGTGCAGTGTTCCAAGTTCTTATCCCTTTCCTTTTTGTTCTTGTCCCCGGTCACTGCCTCCAGGGTACCAGCTTTCCTTATCCCTGCTCCCATGGCAACAAGTCTCTGTTCCAGCAGTAGTAGCTCTGTCTCTTCATCTCCTCCCTCTGCAGCTACGTTCTGCAACTTAGAAGTAGCTTGATTTTCTGTCACTACTTTCTTTCCTTTATTATCAGGCCGTGTGTGCTTGTTCCAAAACCTCTACTGTGAGTATACTGATTCTGTATGTGACACTACTTTAACCAAAGTCAATCCAGACCTGTTTTCTATCTTCTTCCAACTTACTCTGATCTATTCTCTTCTATGCTTGGCTGTCTGAAGGAGGGCAGAATTATTGTTATGATTTTAAACATTGTCCTCCCACTTATCCATGGCAGGAGCATCACAAATTGAATTGAAACATCAATCATTTTAAAATGTAAATTAGATTAAGAAAGGTTAGAGTTGTATGTCCTTTAAAAACAATCCAAGTGCCACCACTATTTTTGTAAGCAGTTTGTGCACAGAAAAGAAGATGTGAATTTTTGAAACAATCTGCTAGCATCAAATAAGAAAAAGATTTCAGGATAACCATTCCGGTTGATTTTTTTGTTTGCTCCTTAATATTCTTTATAACACAAAATATTCATGTTGGATCATGATTTAATCATGCAAATAACCCAGTAGCAGCTAACAGTTCCAGAATAAATACACAGCCTTTTGAAATGCTGAAAGTAGATGGGCCTAAAATATTAAAAAAATATATTGAAAAATCAAAGAAGAAATCAGGGGAGAGAGGATAACAGTTTTAACATTAGGAAAGGGATAAAGATCCAGTGCGGAAATTATAAATCTCAGGAAAATTGTAACAGAACCAATTGACAGATAGCAGTAAATTTATCATTTGCTGACTTGTGATTATTTGGAATGAAACAATGTTGCTGCTAAAGAATGTATGAGTGTGCATTACAATGAGTAGGAAATTCTCCACTTATCTCTTACAAAGTGTTTTTTTTTTTACTATAAATCACTTGTTTTCTTTTTAGGAGCTAAAGGTTTGAGGTCCTGAAACCCTCCTTAATCTTAAAGGGAAACATAAGATGTTTAGCAATTTTCAGACTGCGTTCCCATGGTGTGGTGGTATTGAAGAGCTTCTTTCCCCTAA
This sequence comes from Cinclus cinclus, assembly GCF_963662255.1. Taxonomy (NCBI): domain Eukaryota; kingdom Metazoa; phylum Chordata; class Aves; order Passeriformes; family Cinclidae; genus Cinclus; species Cinclus cinclus. The sequence continues at coordinate 27,608,289 of NC_085046.1, forward strand.
GATATAAATTATTATGTCTTTTTTTAGGGGAAATTGCTGGTTTTGCATCTGAATTGGGGTTCAGCTGTCTGGGAAGAAACTCTGCAGAGGACACCAGGATTCTGGTGCACAGCAAGTTGAAGGAGCCAACAGCGCGCACAGCCAAAGGTAAGGTCTGTACTGGGCTGCATCAGCAAGAGCATGGCCAGCAGGTCACAGGAAGTGTTTATTCCCACTTAGTTCTCTAGTGCCACAGTTTTGGGCTCCCTGCTGTAAGAGAGGTACTGACAAATTGGAGCAAAGCCAGAGAAGGCTGCTGGGATGAACAGGAGCTGGAGTACACAACACCCTGAGGGAATGTACTTAACCCTCCAAAAAGAAGGCTAAAAAGTGATTAATTTTCTGCCTAAGTACATAACAGGTGATTATGGAGAACATAGGTAGTCTCTTCTTCAAAATTCAGAATGAAATTACAATGGGCAATGTTAAAGTGTTGCATCATGAGACCTTGCAAAGGGACATAAGGAAAAGATTCTTCGCAATGAGAATGGTGAGCAGGCTGTCAAGAAAGGCTGTGGACTTTCAACAGAACTTTGAAAATTTGACTGGACTATGCCCTATTTAATCTGGTTTAGCTTCTGAAGTAGGTCTTAATTTGGGCAGATGGTCAGATAAGGTAACCTATAGATCTCACAACCAACAAAGATTATCTTATGATTCATGAGTCTCGGAATATCAGTTCCCTAGGAAGATTTGTACTGTACTTTCAAGATTCCCAGAATAGGAACTACTAAATAAAAATAGAGTAATGTTTGCACATTAAGACTAGGACAGAACTGGTTGATTCCAGGATCTTTGAGTAAGCCATTTAAATGATTGTAACCTTGTGTAAACAGTAGATCATTTGTGAGATTCAATTCTCTTCCAGTAAAATAGAATGAAAAATATTTCTTCACATTTTTTCCTAAGAGTGATTCACCCTTATGCATCATAGGTTTTTTAACAGACTGAGCCAAATCAGTTACTTACCAGAGATTCTATGGTACCACAGACATTTTGCATCTGGTCAATGTACATACTAGTTCACAAGCATTATCATCAAATACATGGGAGGAAAAAAAAAAAAAAAAAAGAGCAAATAAATTTTTTTCGAGTCCTTTTTCCTGTATATAGGAACCTGTTTCAGATATGTCTGTCATCCAAACAACTATTTTAATTATTATGTCATATACACTCTGATAAGGGATATATGTATAGGGGAGCATCCTTTTCTCTCTCAGTCTTTTGAGAATTCCTGAACTGATGCCCCAGCATCTGGTCTACTCTAACATAAAATGCTGCCTCCAGGTCCTTTTTTCTTGGTCCTGCCTGCTCTACTTCTTGGCTTTGTACTGAGATATTGTAGGTGGTAGGTCAGTACTGTGTAAATGTTTTGTGGTTAAAACCCAAAGAAGTGATTTGTGTTTATAAGCTTTAAATTGCCTTCCTGAAAAAATATGCACAAGCTGAAAGCTTCTGCTCATGTAAAATTGTGATGGATTGCATTTTATTGGATCTTATGAATAGCTCTTTGATTCAAAACAATGAACCCTTTAAATGCCTTTAGAAATTATAGTGAGCTAAAGGTACTATGCTCCCTCCATCACCACATCAGAGAGTGACAAAAAAGGCCTGTTTCTCAAGACAGACACACACATGCACCCTCACTCCCATATATCCATAATCACACATTCAGATTTATAGAAGATGACAAATATAATGTTGAGTTTTCTAAGCTGGTGTTGGATAGCTGCCTGATTTTCAGATATAAACTCTTTTGTAAGTACACAGAATACATGTCTATATCAGAATACAGACACTATATTTATAGATATATACATACAAATTATGGATATTGAACTTAAAACATTATATGTTCAAAGGCATGCAACATCTGTGAAAAATAGTGTTTTTCACCCATAGCTGATTTAGTTAGCATCCTAGAAGAAAAAAATACCCAGAGATTAATATCTTTTTCTTAGAACTTTGTTGTGTGAGAATACATAGATTTATTTATACAGATGCACCTTCAGTTTTCTCTTTCTGTTTATTTATACCCACAAAAATATAATTTTTGTATTGCAAACATGTCTTCCAGGTGGACATTTCTTGTTTTATCACTCCTAAATTAAAGGGAATATAAAGTCAAGGGAATATATAGTTGAGTATGTTAGTTCTTTTCATCGGATTCTGTCGAAATAGAAAACTTTGTGTTTCATATGTTGTATATTTAACAGGAAAACAGGGAAAAATAAGAGAGTTCAAACTGTGAAAGCTTGGCTTTCTGTCTGGCTAGGAAGCTTTTTAGAGGCAGTAGTTAAATGTCGAATATGATTGCACAAAACTGCTGCTTAAAACTGAAAATAAAGTTGAGCATACTTGTGAAGACTGTTTCAGAAATTTTAAAAGTAGTAGTGCATAATTTATCAGTGTTAATAGCCTTAGGCGCATTTCTGAGATAATTCACCTAAACAGTCAACAATTTATCACATCACAATACATAAAATATACTTTTAATTAATAAATAGACATTCTGTTGCCTTTAGAGCTACAAAAAAATCAATCCTTCCTTACCTTCTGTCTAGAGTTTGGGTTCCTTTAATGGGTTTTAATGGGTTTTATTCTATGCTCCCTTAGCAAAGCTTATTCATTTGCTTCCTGGAAGACTTTCTGTGTTTTGTGGCATAATCTCAGCGTCTTTAGGGTATCTGCCTGATACCTTAAAGCATCATTCATTACTCCTGAAATGTAGCCTACCTTGGAAGCAATGAAGTTACTGTAAAGTATTGTAGTTCTTGTGAACAGGCTGTCTATGAAGTCCTTAAGTTTAAACTCTTTATTGGGAAAATATGGTGTTTCCAGTATCTCTGAATGGTTAATGAAGTACTTCACTTGCATAGTCTCAGGTCAGTTGGCAAAAAGGACCTTTATCACTATCTCACAGAGTAGTAAGTCAGATGGACACATTTCTGTACAATAGATGAAATAAGAACTGAACTCTCAGCTAAAATGCCAATGAGTCTGAGTATGCTCAGAATTTCAGACAGAATCCAAAAATTCGTTTGTTGTCTCACCTTATTATTATAATTTCACAATTATTAAACTTCAAGAAAAGAGAAGTAAAAAGCACAAAAGGATTCCAACAATGTCAAAACACGGGAAAAAATGAGGAATCAGGACCAAACCCAGTAACTAAATGCTTATAAAACCACTGAAATTTGTGATTTATTTATCTGTAATGTTTTGTCAAGTTTACGTAAACTACAAAACAAAATAATAATTAAATTGCATGTATTTATCAAAATATTTCCCAAACAACTCTCTCATGAGCCATGGTATCTGATTTGCTCCTTGGGGTAGTTTTTCATAGGCAGCACTGCTTAGAGGAATCTCAGGACAGTCTTATAGTGTTTTCCAGGAAAGGAAAATGACTCTTTTACATTCCTTATACTGCTCTAATAATGTTATGTACATAATAGTTGTAGCTGAATATCTGTCATGAGGCTTTTCCCCTTGTTATAGGACTGAGTTCTGCCTCTGCAGGAATGAATTAGATTTCACTTTATCAGAGAATACAAAACATCTGAGTAATCTGTCCTCAAGGCTGTGTGTATGCATACAGATATTTAGACGTAGGTGAATCCTCCTTGGAAAAAAACAGAGTCAGAAACTAAGTTTAAAAATCATTACTATAGATTTTAAAATCAATGTAATTGTTTCAGAATGTGGGAGGGAGTCAACATAAATCCTCATGAAAACATAAAGCAAATAAGTTGTTTTTTTTTTTTAACTATGATATGATAATTTGACAGCATAACATAAGACAAATTATAGATGCCTAGTACAATACTGCAATTAACAGAACAGGGATGAATACACGGAAACATGTAGAGGCAGAATTTAATCCAAAAAAACGTAGCCTGAAATACTAACACACAGAAAAAATCCAGCCTGAAAATTCTTTTTCCTTTTCTGCCTCTTTTCTTAATAATTTCCATACCTAAAAGTGCAGATACAGATCTCAGGTAATAAGATTCTAATGCTCTTTCTTACTTCTCACAGCCATCCTTTCACTCTGTATTAAAGCAAGGTGTCTGGCTCCTTACTCTTTCTATACACTCAAATCTCTACTTCTTTTATAGAGCTCACCCACTGAACAAAAGCCACAAAGCAAATTGACATTGATACCAGCTGTGATCCATATCCAAAAATTTGTTCCAAGAACATATAAATTTTAGAACTTAACCCACCCTTCCCAAACCTAAACTGTTGCTATGGCAAGACATATGTGTTATCCTACAAAGGAAGCCACACCTCAGATAAAGAGCATAGCATGTCACAGGTAGCATGTGTGAATAGAAGCCTGACTCAGAGATGGAAATCTTCCAGTTTACACTTTTCTCTGTTTATCAATTATTCTTAGATTGTTGACACCCTAATTCCAAAAGAAAAGGGATTTCTGAGAAAATCGTTACAAAGTAGTACTTGGACACCCTGGTTTTGTCTCCAAATAGCAGTATATCAAGAATAAGAAGGATGACAGCAAGTTTTTTGTTAAATATAATCATCAAAGTAGCGTTTTGTGGTTGGGCTTTTCTCTTTTGTTTCCTGCAACTTCCAAGTAATACTGATGAACAAAATATGTAATAGGTTGTGAGTCCAGTAAAGGAGAAGAGTAGTCATCACAAGAAAATGGTCAAATATCATTCTTTTTATGATTGTAAAAATGGAGTACTTCCATTGTCAACTGCTGTGAACTTTAATCTTTGAAAGTTTATTTAATTTTAGAACATGACTAATTTGAACCTCCTCAGGTAAAATTAGCTGTTGCTAAATTTCCAACTGCAAAGAATTCTGAATCTGAATTTTTCTCATGCTAAAATCTACATATCCCAGGGAAGACTTTTTGCAATAATGAAATTATTTCTTTACTTTAGGTCTATCCATCTATATATATAAACCTTAAGGATCTGTGATGAAATTACACAGTATTTGGTGAGATAACTTCCCACACCTTTGACTTGATTTTTGTTGTAGACAAAACAAGTAACTGCACAGGTCGCTACGTCTGTTAGCTATAGCTATTATTCTGTATTTTGAAAAATATCTTTAGCATTTATATCATCAGAGATAGCTCATAGGATCCCATCAAGGTGTTGATGCAAAACCTGTTGTGTGACTTGCTCTTATATGTTTTTCTTAATGAGCCGTATCCACTTTGAAGACTAAATTAGGTTGCCATCAGAATAACATGATCTACAAAACACTGTAAAAAGGTTAAACTCTCTTAGATAGGGTTCCTGGATATTTATATGGAATTACAAATGCTCCTGTTAGAAGATTATCCTTGTACCCATAGATTAAGGCCACTGCATGAACACTCTTTTACAAATCAATATTAATTAAAAATTATTATGATCAGAGAACTAAACAAAGGGCCTACGCTACAAAAGAAAGGGTATGCCCCAGTGACAGATCACTGTTAAAACCTCTCATGCCATTGGGTGATATTTGCCATATGTCCAATGATTGATAGTAAGATTTAATGAGTTCTTACAAGCAATTAAATAATCAAGGGTTCCTGCTGTTACATGGCATAGCTTGATAGAACAGTGACAAATGAGAGAATATCTGCAACCTAATCAAAGGGACATATTTCCTTGGGAACAAAATAATATTATCCACCAGTGCAATCAAAGGACAAAAGAACACAGAGAGGACGCAACAGAATGAGATAAATTTTGTGCTCTTTTCATTATTCTGGCCATACAGTTTCCATTTATTGGATCCTATTAAATCAGAAAGACAATTAGGATACTTAAATATGTTTCATTTGTCATAAACTGTTAGCTAGTGGGTACATATCCATATCCAGTCACCTTAGGTCTCCTTTCCACATGAAACACTATCCCAGGTTTTGGTTTCTGTATTTTTATTTGGTATTTATTTCTACTGTTATTACTGAAGTCCTGTTTTAGTTTGGGTTTTGTTTTTCACTTTAACTAAAGGGATACAGTAAAAGACTGCACTACACTAAATTTATCGAATATTTTAGATTAATTAAGTGTTCTAAACATGATATATTATCTATATCAACTTTAGCTCCACTTTGGATGTGGAATGACATAGTGTTTTAGTATTTATTTTAATTTCTTTGACATTTTAATTTATTTTTTATATATTTTAAAATTACTTTTCACTAGAAAATTGAAAATTTCCTTTTATTTCTGTCAAAAATAAAAATGTTCCAAGTCTGGACATTACTTTATAGCTAAAATTTTCATTAGAAAATGCAAGCATCAGATTATAGCTATTCTGCATTATATTTCAGCTAGCTAGCTGGCGAGTAGGATAAAAGTTATTGAAATGTGCCAGAGAAAAAAGGGAACAATGTACCCCTACTAATCATTTTGTTCCAGTAGTTAACGTGATCCATCTTTAAACTATATCACACATGACCTTTCTAAATATATATCGAGCTCTTTCCTGGTTTGTTTTGGTTTTTGTTTTTTTTTTTTCTCTGTTGGTGGCATGTGGGAAGGGAGATGAGCTCCTCTGGAGCAGACTGACCACAGGACAGGTTGTTCCAATTCCATCACAGTTTCCCAGAGCCCATTTCTCAGACTAGAATGTAAGAAGCACCAAACTGTTGGGGATGATGCAAGTTCACCACACAGCAAAACTTCTAGTGGCTTTGGTAGCTATTATACAGAATATTTGTGGGATTGCAGTCATGGAATCATTCACAAAGAATGGTTCGGGTTGAAAGAGACTTTTAAAAGTCATCTAGTCCAAATTCCCCCAAAGATCAGGTGCATCCCCACTTCTAACGGAATGTGCAAAACTGTCTCACCCACAAGGTGGTTTTTTTTCTCTTTTTCCCAGCTTTTTTCTAATATGGGATAAGCACAAGTTGTAAAACCTTGACATTTTCAAAAAACCCAGAATTCCTGTTTTCCAGCCAGCTGTGTTCAACACTTAATTATTACTGATTCTATTTTTTCCACATGCCAGTACATTTATTTGTTTTTTTTCCATAAACAAAGAGAAATTTTTCTAGAGTATGTATCATGTTTCAGACTTTAGTTATACTGCTTAGTGTGCTAATGGAAGACACTCAGATACTACACCAAAAAGTCAGTACAAAGAATATATCAAATAACCATAAAACCAAGTTAAAGAAATCAGCAAGCAAAAAGCTTCTTAATGTTTCAATGATTTGAGTATATTTAGCTATAGATTCTCTTTTGTATGTCTTCTAAGCTAATAACAATTTTTAATAAAATCTGATTATGATAAAACCACAGTTGATAAAAAAAACGTAATTCTTTGTTGGATTTCATCTGTGGACGATTCTGCTGAAATCAGCAGTGATACATCATGAAGGTGAGATAAAGATGGTTAAACTAAGATATGTTTTACATTAAGGAGATCCATTTGGTTTCTGCAAGTCTTAAAAAATAGATTGCCAACCTGAAATTTTTACCTTGAACTTTTAGCCAACTCCAAATATGTCAGGTCAAGAACTGCTTAGATTATTGGCTGAGGTTATTTGGGAACTTGAGGAATACTGTGCCTCAAGAGCCACGTGTGCACGATGACTTTAATGAACCAGTCAAGCAATGCATCAGTGTGGTTTAACATGGGGTCTGTCAGATCACTTCTCCATTGGATCACATCACACAAGTCTGAACCTAGGTCTGAGCTTAATGTGATATAGTGAAGATTAACTAAATGAGTTCTACATGTAGTGAGTTGCAAGAGTCAACAACTCCTAATGAAGTAACAACCTGGTTGTTCCAGAAAGCAAATGACCCCTCAGGACTCATGGAGTGACACCAAGTTTTTGGCAGCTTTAGATTCCTAAGGACCACTCTCAATCAATATATTCACAAAAAGTACACACCTCATTAGATTCTGTACAGATTGCAAAGCTAGCTATAATGTAAAAACAGGCAGACAGTCTGTCTCAATATTATTACAGGAAGGCTTGGTTAAATTAATAGCTTCTCATTGATTAAAAAATCTTGCATTTTACATGTTCTTAAGTTGGTTCCCACCATTACCTTTCAATAACAGAATACGAGTCTTTGGAGAAATGTGGTTATATTGAACTACTGTATTGAAATATGAAGGTAGGCAAAATAAGCTGTTTACATTAACCTATTGTTGTTTCCTGTAATAAAGTTCTCTCAACCTGAAAGATGAAGACAACCCCATCAACATGCCTTAGATTTTTGTTCTTTGTTAATTTTTATAATATTCCTAGACTGTTACAAATGTAGTTAGTCTGGAACTGTCATTGAGCATGACTCTACCAAATCATTTCAGTAACTACTGAAAGTGAGAAATATTTATCTTCATGTAGCATTTGCTATTGTATACAACCCTTAATTCTTTGCAATTACTTTACTAAACCCAGCTAAATATAATAACACTCGTTCTGATCCACTAAAATGCTTTCCAAATCATCCTAAGAACTCAAGTTATGATTCTTGATAGCACAGAGTACTTTGCTAGGCTGAGTTTTTCATGCCACTCTCATTATGTACACTCCATAAAAAACTGTTTTGAGAGCTTCTGCATAAACCTATTCAAATGCATTTTACTGAAATGCAGTGTTGGAAGATTTTCTCACTGCCACAAGATCATCCAAGCTGAACTGAAGTACCACAAACCCAAAATATTTCTATTTTTATACATAAAAAACTATTCGTGGTCTACAAAAAATACGATTGCTCTTCTGTACTTCTGCAAACTCGATCTCTGCCACTACCAATCTTATGGGTCAGATGTTCTTCTGCCAGTCAAACAGGAAAGGACAGATCAAATGTCCAACTATACCCTGACACATTTAGACCTAAGTTTCAACATACTAAGACCTGAGTTTCAAGAGTAATATTGCTTGTTTTAGAGCAATGCATATGTCTTCTTTTTCAACAGAAACACTAAACCATACAGCATGTTCTTGGATGCAAAGCAAGCAAATGGCAGCTGCCACATGTGCAGTGTGACTAAGATATTGGGGTGTGAAAGGGAACAGACAAGGAGATTGACTTTATGGGGGCAGGACAGCTATGTGATTTTCCTGTCTCTCAGACTTTGGGTTGTCATTCACAGTCGCACTTTCAAACAAACACTCATTTTGTACACTTTGTGGTTTAGATCATTTTAGGGACTTATAATTGCACTGATAGAAGTGGCTGCCTAAAGATTTGGGGTTATGTCTGGAAGAGACAGCAAGATAGTAAACTAATGTAGAAGTGCTGCTAGCTGCTCTTTGGATTCCTTACCTTCACAGTTCATGTAACTAGTCTTTGAAAGTATTAACTTCAGCATCATCTAAAGATGGTTTGTGCTTTTGCCAGTTGAGTTTTCAATATAAAATATTTAGCAGATTACTTTCTATTTAGAAAAACATGAGTCCATATGCTAACTGAGTTAACTTTATTACCTTCCAACTCAGTTTTTCATAGAATCATGTCATTTTGTAAAGCTCTCTAAGAAAGCATTGTCATCTCATATTGGGCCACTATCCTGATTTTCTCTGTTGACCACAGTGGTGTAGGTTTGATGTTGCAAGGAGGCTTTTCCTTTCCATGGGGCTGAGTCCCTTCCAAGTTACAGGGTCATGCTGCATGTTTACTTCCAGATATTCATCTCATTGGCTGTCTGCTGACTCTTTCCTTTTTTTTTTTCTTCCGTCTGTTTTCAAATCATCAGAGTCCTGCGATGCAATGAAAAAAATGTTGTTTGCTTTTCAATGAATTCTGTGGAAGTACCAAAGGGAAAGACTAAGCATCTATATTTGGAATAAACACAAACTATTATTAGACAGAGATTTTGGAAGTAGTTGTAATTTATCTGCTATCAGGAGCAATAGAAAACCATATGGATGATAAAAAACACAACCAGGGCAAGGTCCTTCCTGTGTCTGTTGACAGCTAATATGCACCAGGAGAGCAATGCCATATGTTTGCATGTACATTACCACGGGGGGCAGTGACATATGTTCACACGTATGTCACCCTTCTGGCCTGCTGTCATAAGGCTGTTTCCAAAGGGGAGTCCTCCCTTGAAAAACAGAAACAAAACCCATAAATGTGAGTCTCCTGTATTCTCTTTGTCAGTAGCTTTTCTACGACTAACACTGCTGTTTGATGAGCAATCAGAACAGGTGCATCAAAGCAACAAAGGGTTCTGTCACCTTCTCCTGTATCTCTTCAAGGTATTGAATGGCAAAGGAAGAAAATGCAGGCATCCCACTAGAACAGTCACACTTGCTGGAAAAGTCATACCTGCTGAAATACTAGACCTGCTGTAAGCCCTGAGGATAGTGAGCATGTGCTTCTCCCAAAATATTTCATGGACTGTTCTTCTTTTCACTTCCTTTCAGGCTGGATACAACCTCATATGGTGTCAAAAGCAGTTCTTGGCATGATAAAGAAAGTTTGAGAGTAGAGGAGTGACAAAGTGAGAGAATAAAAAGTGTTGCTCATTACTCTATCTCCTGCAGTTTTGGGGGTTTAGAGATAAACAGTACTATTAGATTATCCCGACCATTCCCCTGGCAGTGCAATATTATTCCATGCAATGTAATTTCTAGTGTTTTGTTCATTCCATTCAGTACTAATCCAAGCAGATAGCCTTTCTGTTCTATCTCTTGGGAGACCATTTATCCCTCAATCCACTTATTCCACTATTAGGTAGATTTTCTGAAAATTGCAGTGTATTTTTCTCTTTCTTAATTTCCTTCCTCTCTTTAATTATCTCTTTTGGTGCAAATATGGCTCATCTTTATAAATTTGCATTCCCTCAGAGGTCATCAAGTCTGGCCCACAGAGCAGGAATGCAAACCACAGTATGAAATGTGCTTTTAGAAAAGGGTAACCTTTTGATTGGGACAAAAAGGGCAGGATATTTTGTTTGGTCTCGAATGACATATGACTAAGAGTATTTTGGACTTTGTGAATATGTATCCGTAAACTTACTAATTCTTATTTGGTCTAGCTGTATTCCAATATGCTAGTAACTTGACTTGAATGCTAGTAACTATACCAAGGCTCTCTGTGAAAATTTTAATAGGAGCACACAAAGCTTCTTCCTTGTTTTGTGAGACTAAACCCTTGCAGCAGAAAAATTGTGAATATCTTGCTCTGGACTGTGTGTTGTTTAAAGCCAAGTCTAACATTTTAGTATCTGATTGACTTTATTTTCCTGTCTATAATTCAAAATCAATGAAACTATGCTTGTCTTGCACTTTTGTAAAGGTCTGGGTGTTCACTAGTCTTTCCTGTGAGAGGACTATGATTTTGGCTTGCCTTTTTCCTTTTCTAGACATTTCTCTACCTTTTCCCTATCTTATTATTCTGAAAGCAGAATTACAACAATTTCACCTCCCTCAGTGCCTGGAAGCTTCTCTGTGCTTTAGGCAGCTAAGTTTATAGCAACAGCACCTCTCAGAAAAACTTAGCAGAAAGCTATGAAGGAAGTAGCTGAGACAAATCCAGGGCATCATTAGAGAGTGGTCTCTGGGAAAAGTAAAGCAAGCTGAGTCAAAGTCATGGGGAGGAATGAAAAGACACAACGTGCTAGGTGGAGACTGTCTTCCTGTCCCTGGGAGAAACTGGGTCTGTTCAGGAAGGAAATTTCTGGATTAGAGGATGTGGCAGGCAGAACAGAGTCACAGCACAGAGACAGGGCTTGCAGCTCAAGAAGGGGATTGGAATCCACTGAGAGGATCAACAATGAAACAGCTCTGACTTCAGAGGTGGTGGAAACAGTAAGTTCCTGGGGATCAGAGGCTACTGTGCAGTTTGTTGCAAATTCAAAAGGCCACCAAGTTGATGGAAACAAAGCTACAAAGGACTTTTCATGCAGGGACAAAGCAATCAAGACAAAATTTTGGCAGAGATTTCTTTAGAAAGCTAAAAACTTTTGATATTTCTGCCTTTCCTAGAAATCCCAAGTTTTCAACTACTTTAAAAAGAAAAAAGTAAAAGGGAAAAAAAAAAAAGAATGGAAAAGAAACAACCCCAAAGAGTAGTCTCCTTTACATTAACAGAAAATATAGATATTTGAAGTTGAACATGTTTTTTGTTCTTCTCTAGGTATCTCACCATAAACTCCTGAGGTCCAACTCAAAGAGTTCTAACTCCAGAGCTAACACCATTTGTTAATGAGGCCACACCAGGCAAGGAAATAAAATTTGAATCTAATAATTATTTTGAATTAATTTTTTTAATTTGTATGCCTTTTCTCTCTTTTTGTTCAGTGTTACAGGAGTTGAAATGGGTGTTCAGCTTTACTTAATTACCATGTTGTTATGATCACATTACCTACAGAGTAATATGGATTCTTCACTCTTCCTGGAGAGGACAAACGATACAAATTTGGTCTCCAGAATTTGGTCTTTTCATTAGCTTAAATGAAACAGCATTTTACTTTACTTTTGGTTCATTCTTCTACATCAACACTAGACTTAATTAAAAATATCAACAAGGTTCTTTCCTGACTGGTCTATAATGTGAAAATTTCTCACACAAAATTAGAAAATACTTTCAAAATCAAATAAATTAGACAAAGCTGTAATTTCCTTCCTTAGGAGTAATCTACAACAGGAAGGCTGAACTTGAATACATTATTTATTCAAAGTAATTTGCTTTATCAAATAAAATAGGTTGGAAGTAGAGATCAGTAATTGGTAAAAGTAGATCTTGACTAAGGATATAAATCCAAAGGAAAGAAGAGAAGCATACCTTTGTTCATTGTAATGATTGTGAGGGAGTGCAAATTGGACAGGAGTAAGCAGTTGGAGAAATGAAGGCTTTCAGTGTTATGGACAAAGACAATAATATAAAGAAACACAAAAAATGTTTAAATTTATTGACTTCAAGATATCCTTAACAGTCATAAGAAAAAATAAGGAGAAGAAGCCTCTAAGAAATCACTGAAGATTGTAGTAATTTTAGGAGTCATGCAAGATAATCATAATAGCAGTGTACGTCTGCACATTAGTATTTTGAGATACAAACTACTATATATTTTAACTTGAGATTTATCCTTAAAATAACTTTGTTAGTTTACCTAAGGCCTTTTTACTAATGTAATACTGTTCCTTCTTTTATGCTAAATAGAGAATTGGTTATGACTGTGATAATCAAGATATTCTATGAGTTCTTCCTTATCCATATTACAGACTTAGTTTTTTCTTTGAGTGCATGTATATACATTTCTAACAAATGGTAAAAGCATTTATTTTTTAATATATGCTAACAACAGCGTATTGTAAATTATTATTTTAGTAATCCAGTCAAATATTTCTGCTTCTGGAGTACCTGTGCTTCCTACTTTTGCTTTTGTGAATTTGAACCACCATGGACAGAAGACAAAAATAAGATGTCACCTCACTCAAGTATTGTTATTTACATTGAATTCTGATTTAATATTTAACTGTTACAATTTTTTAAAATATTTTTCTTATATTTAAAGTTGTGTGAAAAAGTAGGCATTTTCCCTCCTGTATATGCCTATATAGAAAGCAAGTACTCATTTTTATTGCCATGTCTCAAAAATTTTGTTTCATCTGGGGCTTGGCTAGAACTGTACAAACATCTGTCTTTTGCAAATAGGTTCTAGAGCACTTGGACAGGCTCAAATTTCCACAGCATTTTACTATCTGTGCTCTAACTAAATGTTTTACTCTTGCTTCTAGTGTCACAGCAGCAATAATCCTGTGAGCCTTGTACTTGTTCCTGACAAATGAGCTGTCTGTTATTCACTTGACAAAAGAAATGAACTGTGTTTTGCTGTACTTCATTTCAGACACATAAATGTCTCATGTGAGTCTATCACCATGGAGATTGTGATTCAACATAGCATCTGGAAATGCATTTTGAAACCTTATTCCTCCTTTTTTTTCTGGGACAATGGGCTATCCAGAATATTGTGTGTTTTCTTAGCACCATTCATCTGATCTCAAACTCCTTGCAATGAAGCTGGTGTCTCGGAAAAATTCTCTATATGATAAGTTGGGGCCACCTTCTTATTTCTCCCAATAATTTCATTGTCATTTAAATAAGCGGGCATACTCACAACCCTGGGATATGCCAATGTTCTCTGCTGTTTTTCATAATTTTTTATATATCTAGTTTTTGAAGGACTTCTCTTATAAGAAGTGATAACTATTTGTCTGTCTCAGGGAGGGAATGATTTTTTTGTTTGTCATGTCATTCCTTGGTTAGGTTGCATCAAGGGAGAATGAATCAGTTTTAATGATGGACGTGGCAATTAGTGCTGGTGAGCTATAGTTTCAGTTTTTTGACAGAGCTCCTGAACTTAATAAATTATGGATCAGTACAGGGGGAAGGAAGGTCTCAAAACCTGCCTGAGCAGCACATGAACTGGTAGGGCACTACATTGCATCTCCATTCAATAAATGTCCATTTCAGTCTGGTTTTGTGGTCAAGTGTGAAGAAGAAACATCATCTGTAATTAATAACAGTTTAAAAAAATCCATATGAATTCATGTCAGCACAAGGAATGTAGCAGGGAGGAAAGAAGGGTTGGAAACGAGAATAAAGAGTGCTTCAGAATAATGGTGAAAACTCAGACAACCAGTCTGTGGGCTGAGCAGAAGCCTCCAACACTAAGCTTTGTGGGACACATCTGAGCTAAAGGCTAAAGGCCTTTTTAGAACCATGTTAGATTCCATAGAGATGAAAATATATCATTACACAGGTTATTCCACTGTGTCAGGTAAGGCGCAAGTTGCCTCCTCCATGCATCTGTGCATTTTCCCCACCAAGACTGTGGGGAGCATTTGTGGTTGAACAAAGATACAAAAACCTGGTCTTCTGTGTGTTCATAGGTGCAGTACTTATATTTCACCTGTACCAAAAGTATAACAAGCACTGTCTAAGTATTACTTATTTATTAATACTGAATACTACTTTCTTAATAATAAAGCCAAATTTGCATGGCCACATATTTAGACATGGATTTTTCCATGTCCCAAGAGGGTCAATAAAATATGGCTTCACAGAGGCTCAACAGAAACCTGAGAAAATTATTTACGAGTCAAAAGGATATATCTCTAACTAGCTTTATGGATCTACATGTCCTTTTCCCTGTGTCTTTTTTGCCTGCTTCTCTTTTCTAAGCTTACTGTACGAACAAATTGCACAAAGGTGGGGTATAAGCTCAAATTGGGCACTGTATTTATCATATGAATTAATAATTAGCATGCTCACTGGCACAATACTGACATGGTACGCTTTGCAGAGTGGGTTCCCGTCTGAGGAGTCTGCCCTCAGCAGACAGAGTCAGCCCAGCCTCCCTGCTCCAGAGAACAAGGAGCAAAGCTGGCCTCAGTCATGGCTTTCTCCTACTGTTCATACTACTACAGAGGTAACCATTATAGCCTCTAATCCTGAGATATCTTATGGACTAAAACTCTTCACCTTCCCTCAAGTCTTCTGGGGAAGGGGGGAAAATGTGTCATCCCCACTTGAGCAGCAAGGAGGGAAGCACAGAACTGCTGAGTGGTAGCAAAAGAATTCACAGAGGTGAAGCTTCAAAACCTGGGAATTTTCATGTTATTTTCTTACTCTGTCAATCATGTTAGCTAGTAAATCAGAATTTTACATCACAAAGTTTGATTTGGAAGCCTAGTAAGAAATTAAAATCAGGTTGAGCTCTTTCATATACTCAGGATTAACATTCATTCTTCTGAATCCAGTGTAGACAAAGATCATTATAATATGACATATAATATTGAAAACCCAGATTCAAATAATTGAAAATAATTTTGAAAACAAAAAATTTCAATTGTTACTCTCCCAAGTGCCAAATGGACCTCTGAGATACCACAAGATTGGTGGAAAGGGAGATGTTGCTAATCAATCAGTCTCCATTATGCAAGCTTATATTCAATCATACAATTTGTATTAAAAATTTGAGTTTTGAAAAGCTGTCAGTTTCTGATAAAAAAAAGTATCTTGGTCATTGTCTTAGCTGTATTACAACAGCAACACTGATTTCAGTTTTATGCTTTTTCTGTTGAATCCAATGGTGTTCTAAATCAACTTACCCTTTATGAAAATCCAAGTGAGCCAGCAAAGCAGTACCTGATGGGGCTTGAAAAGTGGGGTTTTTTTCAGACTCAAGGTTTCTAAAAGAAGTGAGCTGCTTTGCATGTAAATTATGATAAAGTGCTGTCCAAAATTCATCCCAAGATGTTGCAGTTATCTTACTTTGATTTGCTTGTTCAGTATTTTATGATACACACATATTAGACTGCCACAGCAGAGTATGAATATTGCTCTCTTCACAATGAGGACATGGTCGCAGTGTACTGGGTCTGGGGATTTTTTGCATGACTTCACTAGTAACACATTATTTCAGGTCACATTTTATCAGCTAGCTCAACAAGAATGCCAGTGACTTTCACCTTGTTCCAGCTCCCTGTAAACATAGTAATTGCCAAAATTATATTGTCTTTTATTTACTTAACATGCAGTACTTTTCAAAATAAATAGTCTGACATGAGCAAACACAAATGCTAGCAGTAGTCATAAGTCTTCCATGCTTTCAAACACAGCCTCCAGCATTTTAAAAGCAGACTGAGAAAAAACTGGTGTGAGGAAGATATGTCTCAGCTCATTGTCTTGCTTGAACTTTCCTCACAAATGTCCTGTTGCCATTATTCTGGGCGTAGCTCCACCCAGGGGTGGCAGAGATAAGTACTTGCAAAGCACTAATACTGTTATCAACCTGCCTAATCTTGTCAAAGCATATCAGACAGTTTGGTTTCCAGTGGCACATTTTTCTTGCCATTACTCTGGTCCTTTTTTGCTAGGGATGAATGGCTTACAAGAGGTTTCTATTATGAGGCAGACAACATCTAAGGAGCCAGTATGTGGGTTTACTGTCAAGTAAACATTACAAACATTTGTACTTTTGACATTGTTTCTCTGGAAACATGTCATCACCTCTCTCTTTTGCCCTTCTTAGGTCTTGGTCTTGCACACACACTAACACTTCATGCTGCCCAACATCTGACTAAATGCTTTCAGCTCATGCCTTCTCTGTAAGCTAAGTTAGTGGCTACTTTCTGGATGATTTCAAAAGGCATATGTATGACTATCTAATATATGCTTTGTGATAGGATTTTCACCACTACTTGGCAGAAGTTTTTCTGTACAGGTATGCAACAATGGAAGTTCTCTTATTTTAAAACAATTTTTCTTTTTTAAATTAAGAAATATGTCATCTTGTTTTAATACAAAATAAAGTATAGTTATTATTTTAAAGTACCATTCTAATTTTAGAAGGTGATCATTTAGTAAGTTACACTGTCATAATCTAGGGAACAGAAAGAATCCTCTCTGACAGAGTTCTAAACAATTATACCTTCAAACCCCTAAAAGTTATGATACGCAATTTTCCCATTTCCCTCTATCCCATTGAGCATATATTAGCCATGCTTAATATAAACTATTGAAATTATTCAGCCAGTTCACAGTGTTGTTTTTAAAATGAAAAATGCTATGATCTTTTAATGTCTTCAGTGTTATAATGTGTACTAAATTAGCAGAACCCTGATGCTCTGATAATTTACACCACAATGTGCTATTTAAAACTGGAAGCCCAGCAGGAGATTTTATTTTTATTAATTTAGTATAATTTTAAACATTACAAAAATAACTGTCTCACAGCTTCCCTGCTGAGCCCTAGATTGTTGTCACAGCCTGTGCAATACTTTATCAGGAGAGTAGCATCACTATAAATACTGCATAGTTGATTCTGGTTTCAACACAGAATACAAAAGGATGCAGAAGACTGAAGAAGAGACAAAGGAAAAACAGGGCTTGCTCAGTTTTACATCGTCTGCCCTTTTTTTTTTTTTTCTACCTGCTTGCTTATAAAACTTCTTTCCTTACAGGTTTTTTTCTAAAGGTAGTTGTGAATTGGCAGTGAGAGCAGAAAAGGCTGAAGTTCCCCACTGTAGTTAAATTTAGATGTATCACACAACGCTGCTGTAGGAAAATGAATTTTACTCTGCCTCCCTTGTCTATTGCCCTACCATTCTTGCGGACTAAACATTAGTGGAATGTTATTGTTCAAGTCTAGCATGCATTATTAAGACCAACCTCCTATGAATTGCAGCTTTCCAGTTTTATGTACACAACTGGCTCACACCTGCTCGCCTTTGTGTGTATTTAGTGAACTTAATCTGCCTGAAACAAAAAGCAGCAGTCAGTTACCATATCCAACCTCTTAACAACACTAGGGACATCAGATCCAGTAGGCAAAACATCTTTGGGCCCTTTTATGATGCTTGTCATCACCTTTTTGAATGAGCTGAGTTGACCAAAACCTCTTGCCAGGAGTGTCTCCTTCCACGGAACACCTGCCCCTTTAACAATAGAGGAGTCTTGGCAGTGAAGCAGTATTTGCTGTGGAGAAAATGTGGTTCCAGGTACCACCATCCACTGTTCATAGTGGAAAGCTGGAATGGAACTGCTGGAGGGGAGAAGAGATTATGGTTGAATATTGTTTTAAAAAGATGTGAGCTTCTACATTTAAATTCATTGTGAAACTCTTCAGTGCCTATATTGTTTATACTTATTTACTGATCAGTATTACAATTTCTATTTTATTTTATTTTATTTTATTTTATTTTATTTTATTTTATTTTTAGTATTTTTTTTTACTGGCTGGCCTTATCCTCTTCCTGGTTTCCAGATTATATGCTTAAAATAAAATATGAAATCTGAACAAAACTCAATTCCAATTGTTTAGGATTTACCATGTGACTCTGTTAAGGGTAAGCATATTTCATTGGCAGGCAACTGATTTCCTTGTAAAACTCCTGTAGTTTTCACAAAAAAATTGTGACTTGACAGATCCACAATAGAAATGTGATTAGTGCATATGTCCCCCATTTGAACAAGAGGACCTTCTATTCAAAACATTTGGTACCTAGATGTTAAATGCCATAGAGATTTTGATTGAGATTGACATGTAGGCAATTCAGCTGTGTCTGAGATAGGAGCTCCATATTGGCCTTTCTGGGGCATAGAAGGCAGGCAACTTTCTTCCTTGATGAGCCACCAATTAACTCTAATTAAATCAATAGTATTTTTCTTTGAATAATATTACTACTGACTAAAATTGCCCCTCAGCTAATTAACATAATTAGCATGGCATTTGGCCATCCCACCAGTATGGACTGAGGGCTGCTAAGGTAACCATTTTCATCACTGAAATATTTGTTGTTAAAATTCTTTCTCTATCCCTTGTGCTGTGATGTTTATACCTGTGTACACATGTACGGGAAATAACAATTCATTTGCAACTCTCTTCTTTTTCCACAACTGCCGGGAGAATGTGAGTGAGGTAAGTCATTCCAAGGATATTGGAAGAAATGAGGCATGAAATAAAAGCCTTCCTGCACTATCTGCTGATCCTCAGGAAAGTAAGGCAACCTGCTGTATTAAAGAGAAGCATCCAGGCTATTAAGTAAGGCAGTAGGACAGTGAGGAGTGAGTCCTCTGTGTGAGACACTCTCCTGAGCTGATGACATCTATGTCCTCAGAGCTATTGCTCCGATCTCATGATGATGAGATCTGCAAGATGTCTCACATGTGATTCTTGTACTTGGCAATGTCAGGGGACTTTAAAACAAGATTTTACATTATTTCCTTTTTTTCTTTTTACAAACATTTCATGAACTGTGTGTACCCACTGACAGTATTACAAATAACATAGTATTGGGCAGCTCTCTGCTATTAACATTATTAGTCATACTATTTAAGTAAATCAAGTGGATCAATCTAAGCAGCATTCCAGCAGTTTCATGAACAAAAGCTGAAGAACTCTGAATGGCTTGAGCAGTGTCCTGTAGAAAAAATAAAAAGGATTTTCTTTTCACCTAGTGGAAAATTTTTGTCCAGATTAGTTCTGCTGTTCACTCAGGAGGCTTGCATGACAAGGTGACTCAGGAAAATACTGACAGATTGGCAGTGGAGGAAATTTTGGGTTAGGAGGATTTAGAGGTCTTGCTCTGAGGACATTGAATGATTACTATCCTGAAAGGAAGATTGATGTATTGGTGTCATTATCTTTCATTAAACTGCAATAGGAAAGATGATATTGCAATATTGATTGGACCAGCACAATTAAATTCAGGTTTAATATTGTCTTCATGTTGAACCAGAAATCTTCATCCTATTAGTCCATATAGCACAAGTTCTATATATTCCAGCAATGAGATCTAACATTACAGAGGTGTTCCAAAGTACATGGAAAATATGTATTTTTGTAGTTCTCTTTCTTTCATACCTTGTTCATAATACTGCTACAGAAGCCAAAATACAAGATTTGTGATTTGTCTTTTCAAGACTCAACCTACTGAAAAATAAATGGTTTTGGTGTGGAGAGCCACTTACCTCGATATGAAAAAAAGCACATATAAGCTTAATGTTTTGCTCATGTCTTAAAATGGGGATTTTTGCAGCAGAACTGATATGGACAGCAGGTTATGAGTTCTGCTAAGAATACTACACGTGTTTATTTTTTTTATTTTTTTTTAAACTTGAAATTAAATGTATTGTCTGTGACAAATACTGCATTACAACTCTCTAAAACTGGTTAAAAATTATCTATGTTTTCATGAAGAGTGTACATATAAAATAGCTTTAAAGAATCATGTTGTTTTTTGTAATAAATTATATTTTACTAATCTACACATAAATTATGTATTAGGTTAAAGGTACGTATGCTTTGATCTATTCACATTTGCTTGAGCCACAGTTTGTCTAAGACCACAGACACTGCAAAAAAATATTCTAGATATACTAAAACCTGCTTGAACCTTTTTCATTGTTTCTTAGTAAGGCACATACAGCTTTTTATTAAATTATTTTCTAAATGTTATTTTGTAAAGAAATTTAATAAAATTTACTACTCTGCAATCCATTGAGCACTTCCTAATTTAATTTTCATATTCTGCATTTCCTGGGATTTACAATTAAAATTGTGATGAGCCAGACATTCAAACTCTTACATGTGTGAGATTTTATTATTTTTTTTAAGCTGAAAAATATCAACAGGATTTTGGTTTAGTAAAATATTTTCAAACAAAAAGATTTTGTAGGTAGGGTAAGTGAGGCCTTTTCGTACATAGATTATGAAGGTTTTACTAAGTTGGACAAACTTTTTTCTCTTCTTCTTACTTCTTTACCCACTCAGCCCATTGGCAACATAGACTGCTTATGTCAATGCCAGATACAGTTAATAGAAAATAATAGTTCTGATGTTTTATACTCTCCGACACTGATCAAATAAAATTAAAAAATTCTATTCTCCAGAACAGACACTGTCATTAAAATTCTTGCAGATTTATTTACATAAAACTCAGCATGTTTGCAACCAAGAATGAACCGTTGTGCTCAAGAGTTAGCTCATTTTGCTACCATTTTATTATGCAAAGTTCTTGGAGATCCCTACCGATGAATACCTTTATTTCTTTTACAGTAATAATGCCTTGTTTTTATTTTGCATTTAGGACACATCTTGAGCCTTACAGAATATTGCCAAGTTTGTATTCATTTCTTCACCCATTTTATAAAAGACTGTGTGGTGTTGAACCACTAGCTCAGGAAAAGAAGCACTCCAAACAAACCTTAGGTGTACTGGGTCACCTGGACCTTCTTATGATCCTGATAGGTGGAATAATTTATCCTATCCTGAGCTTGGTGAGGATATTTTAACTACTCTCTGAACTGAGTCCTTATGCACTAAAAGCAGCAAATGCAGCAATGTTTGCATTTACTCAGTCACTCAGCCAAAATCTTTCACTCGGGACTCCACCGTTTTCATATATATAGACCTCTTCTTAAAGTTTTGTAGTACTTTAAATTGAGGTTCTTTTGTATGGTTTGAAAGTAGCTTCTCTGTAAGCTTTTATTAGAACCAATAATATACCTAGTTTATAGGAGGACACATTCAAGGATTGAGAGCATTCTAGAACTTCCACCGTACAGAAAAAAACCCCGCAAACACAGATTTTGTAGATGTCACTAGGAGAGCATGACAAACAATTGGCTCCAAAAGCCAAAAAAGCACACGGGGCAGTTCAGTGCCAGAAGAGTTGTAGACTTAGAGGACTTTGCAGTTTGGCTGCATTTCTGAAATAACATTTGTTACAAAAAACCATGTCTATTAATTTTCATAGCTGTAGTTCTGCCTAGACTCCTCTCTTGGCATTGGAAGTCAGTACTCTGTCGCTGGGTTTCTGTCAGCAGTGAGTTGTTTCTCAAGTACTTATTTGGGAAGGACCAAAAGACTAGCTCCACCCATCTGACACCTGGGACAAAGGATGTCTCAGTACAATAGGATACAGCTGAGCCTCTTGGATGCAGAGCCCTGCTCATAGTAGAGTGGATTGGAGTGTGTAACGGGAAAGAGTGTCAGAATGAGGAACGTATATGTGCACATAATGTTCAGGCTGCACCTTGAGTGCTGTGTCTTGTTCTGTCCCCTCAGTTTAGGAAGGACTTTGAGATGCTTGAGCACATCCAGAGGAGGTAACAAGGCTGGTGAGGGGCTTGGAACACAAACACTGTGAGGAGCAACTGAGGGAGCTGGGGTTGTTTAGCCTGTAGAAAAGGAGACTCAGGGGTGACCTTATCACTCTCTACAGCTCCCTGAAAGGTGATTGTAGGCAGGTGGAGGTTGGTTTCTTGCTCCAGGCAGCAACCAACAGAATGAGAGGACATATCTTAAGCTGAACCAAGGGTAATATAGGTTGGATATTAGGAAAAAGTCTATCACTGAAAGAACAGTAAAGTACTGGAATGGTCTCCCTGGGGAGGTGGTGGAGTCACCATCCCCGGTTGTGTTTAAAAAAAAGAATGGACGTGGCACTCAGTGCCTGGGTCTTGTTGAGGTGTTAGGGCATGGGTTGGACTCAATGATCTTGAAGTTCTCTTCCAACCTAGTGATTCTGTGTCTCCATTGTGCTGTTTCTAGACTTTCCAGCACTATTTCAAGGTCTGTTACAACACATAAGTTTGCTGAATAAAAAAATATAATTCCGATCTCAAGCAATAATGATGTATATGAGCTAGGGCCTAAGAAAGCAAGTTATAATTTCAGGTACAATTCTTTTCAATATTATTGACAGCAGACTGTTCTGCTTTTTTTTTTTTTTTAAGAAATATCTTTGAGTGGCTCCTAAACTTTGCCTGGAACTGAAAGAGCTGATTTCAACATAAAGGGTTTTGCTAGGAAGAAAATAATCTATACCATACTTGTGCTAGATTTCATCACTGAGTAGCCTTTTGATCTTTTCCAACAAACATATTTATAGCACCTACTGACAAGATGCCAATCAATTATGGAGAACAAATGAGCCAGGGAAGCAAGTGCTTTGTATTACAAGCAAAGGAACATTTTTGTCCATCTCTAATCACTGTCTCAGCAAAAGTAGTTTAAAGGGAAGATAGAGGACATATGCTTCTAATACTCTCTAAAATTTTGAGAACTTTGCATTGGACTGCAAAAGAAAACCCCATGAATAACAACAGCGCTGTCTCAGAAAAGTTATGATCTTTAGTTTTTCTCTCAGCTTTCCATAAGCCTGCATACATTCTCAAGGAGTTATAGTGGTGTGCAATTAAAATGAAATACTAATTGGTATTTTAAAAAAATACTATGCTTGCAGAACATAACTCAGTTCTAATGAATTTCACAATACATTTATTCAGTGAAGAAAAGATTGTTTTATCCAGCAAAATCAATTTTCTGATCTCTGAATGGACATTTTATCCTCTTCTGTTCTGATCTTCTGGTAGTATCATGAATTTCACAGACAGCTTTGTTAATCAGCGGAGTGCTCCAGAAGAGAGTTTTCTCAGCTAAAAGTAGTTACTATTTCTCTTTAAACATCCATGTTTTAAGTTCCTGAATTAAAACTTTGAACCTAACATTCCCACAGTATCATTGCACTTGCAGTGCGCAAGAGGCTAAGGAAGGGTTAATTAGTTCAGAGAATACCATGAGTGGCTCAGACTGCAATTTATGTGGACTATATTGGGGTCTTTTTACAAAAGTTATATATATGTTATTCCCTTTGCAACTCAGTACTCTTGTGCCTTTGCTGTCACCTTCCTTGCTGTCATGTTTTTGTGGAAATTTCAAATTGTGTTATGGCAGATTGAGACATTTAAATTATATTCCAGGTGCCAATGGTTTTCAAAATGATAAATATTCTGAAGTATGTGTTTCCATTTGCTGCTAACATTAACTTTTTGGTTTTGTTTTATTTTTTTTGTTAGTTTGTTTTATTTCTCTGGTTTGTTTTTGAATGCTGGTATTTGTTCTGGTCTGCTTGATATAAGCATTGGTATTAAACTATTCTAAGAGAAATTGTTCAAGTGAAAAGAAGGGAAAAATATTCTTGTTTGAGAGCATCATGATAAGATGATTACACATGCTCACATAAAATGAAGGTTTATGTTATTCTGTCTCTGATAAGTTCAGTACTTCTGTAACTGTCACAGCAGGTAAGACAAATCTTGTTAATTGTCTAGAGAACAAAAGTAATCTCACATATTCTGGAAGCCTTCAGTGACATCTGTGTCACACAACAGAATAATCTTATGATTATGGATTAATGTGTACAGTGACTTTTTAGCTAAACTAGAAACGTTCTGAGTTAAAGTCTTAACAACCGATGATGAAATCATGCCAGCACTTCAGATAATGTTTCAGCTTCTACTACTTTGTATTTCCTTCGTTTTCCCTATTGTGAATGAAAATTAAGGAATTAAGTTTTATCTGAAAAAAATATAATTATTTTCAAGCACCTTGTATCCAGCTTTGTCTGTTTACATATTAAACAATATTCTTGTTCTGTTGTCAACATTACCGAGCTTATTTCTACCAACACATCACAACTATGTACTAAAAAGCATAAACTGTATATTGAAATCTATGCATTATGTAGATACCAGCAATGTTTATATTACAGGGGTTTTGTTGTTCTTTTATTTTTTTCTGTGAGACTAGAATAAAGAATGAACACTTTTGTTTACAATCTAATTTGGGGGAAATGAGAAGTGATGAAATATCATGAAAAGAAAAAAAAACCTCTGAAATAAAGCAGAACTATTATGCAACAGAAATAAAATAACTCCTTCTCTGTAACTCACAAACAACACTAATGTCCATTCCTGTTATTCACTTATTTGTAAATAACTGACATTATGGCTGTGCTTAAAGTCAAGCATGTCACTATTGCAGTAGTGTGGACACCTGTTGCTCCTTACCCTGTAATTCCTCCACTATGCAGCCTTGTAAAAGGGATCCTGACTCTTTTGTCCACCTCAAAGCAGCAAAATTGCCACAAGGTGGGAGAGGAGTTTGCTAAGCAGAAACCTCCAGGACTACCCAATTCACACTGAAAGAAAGGGTATAACTGTCAAAAGAGAAAGGGCTAGAGATGGCTTCTGTCCCGTGCCCTGTGATCTTTTCCTGAAGCACAGCTAGTACCTTTCCAGGCAGTGGGATAGAAAGGGCAGCCAGGTTTTAAGTGTGCTCCAAGGAAAATGCAAATATTGCCACTGTGGGGAAAACCTGGTTGAAGCTGACACTTCCCCAGGCAGATTGCTCAGACCAGTCAAGTGTCAGCTGAAGAATACGAAACAAAACTCCCTGAAAAAAATCTCTGCATCATATCAAGTAAGACACAAATCTGTAATACTGATAACTGCAGTGACACCATTATAAAAAAATGGCATCAGACAGCATCATCCAAGGCTTCATGAACTCAGTTTACAATGCCTATATCACACTATTGCAATGGCAGATACACATAGAGCAAAAAGGACAACAGTTTTCTTTATATGAATTCAGGCTGTAGGTACATAGTAGTTAAATCTGTTCTGTTTACATGGATTTCCAAGGTATCAGTCTCAGAAATCATAAATCTCAATAATGCATAAGGGATGGAAACACTTATTGTGCCTTTGAAGTTGAGGGGTTTTGCATTTGAAACTCCCATAAATATATACATTTCCAATCTCTCTCTCAATTTTCTTTGATATCTAAAAGTGTACATATGATTTAATTAATAGAAAAACATTTCAAAATTCTGTCCATTTCAAATCAGTATTATTTCTTTTATTTACTTCAATAAAGTAATTATTTTACCCTCAAAAATATAATCATTCTGCATTTCCCCAAATCAACTTATGGAAATAATTTCTAAGATTGTTTCTTTGCCCCCATTAATTATTTTAGGAATGGTTTCATAATAACTGTATTTTCATAGCTGCAAGAAAAAATATATGTTTTATAGTCATTAAAGACTATGCATAAGTCTTTAATAAAGAACTCATTTTCTGTCCACTGAAAATTGTGGCTCTGTCCTATAAGATATACAAAAATAGACTTGTGTTTTGGGGTAGGATTTTTTGCATGAGTGTTTTGGTTTTAAAAAAACATGAAAAACAGAAATCTATGTATCCAATGAGCAGTAAGTACTTGTGTCCCTTGGAGGTTTGTATATTTTTATTATTATTTTTATTAATTGAGTAAATGCATTAAAAATTTTCTTTTAAAAATTTTTGTTGGTGGAAACCAGAAAATATGGACATTTTCTGTGTGTCATGACTAGATTTTGCAATTGTCTTTTGAGAAGTATATGTAATACAATACTTACCTTTGTGATATTTATTTGTGGAATATAACTTTATATGGTATTTTCTTATAAAACAAATTCCTGTCTATAAGGCTTTTGTTTAAAAATAGTAATAGCAAATCCCTGTGTCTCAGCCAAATTGATTTTTCTGATGAAAACCTTGGAGAAAGTTGTTATTATTTTTTAATCCATCACAGAGACACTATATGAGTATAAACCAATGCTGCAGTTTTACTTTATTGTATATCTCTTTTTCATGGCCCTTCATTTTGTTCATTCCCCACCAAAGAATAACCAGTCGATCAAAATTTATTAGATAGTGTTGACCTATTTGGATCTAGTTAGAAACTGTGGTCTTTTACCTTGGCCATTTAGTGAAATTTTCTATGAAGCTGACCAGAAATACTATTATGTTTGAGAATTTGCATCTACTTTAGTGTTCCCCTAAATTTAAGGGTTTAAGAATAAGTTGTAGACTTCCTGTGTTGCTATTAAAGGAGAATGAAGGTCCTGTTTAATTTATTAAAGATGATGGACTTGCGCTAATATTAGAGTAGTAGTATTTTATATAAAAGCCAAAGGAGGATGTTCGTTTATAAGGTAACTTTTCCCAGAATTTAAACTGGTGGTAACAGATAATGGACAGTTAAAATGTGGTGTTAGTCACCACTTAACATCATGAGCTATGGCTCAAGTAGGTGAACACCTCTGAGTGCTAAGTGATCCTTGGAGTAGGTGATGGAAGAAACACGTACTCAGACTGGACTCTGCAGATAGAAATACATGCCTGTGTTTTATAGCTGCTTTAGAATAATAAAGCAGTCCTACAAATGGATGATTGACAAATTATATGATTTGACTCTGTTTTACAAACCAAAAGCAGGAAACACTGAAAAATATCTTGCTTATCTTCAAAGAATTGAATAATCCTTGTACTTTCCTTTACTCATACTGACTGACTAAGGATGACTCTCCCCACTCCTCTGATGGGCAGAGATGTCATATTTTACTTTCTCAATAAGAATGTTTCTGAAATTGGATAATATTTTCTGAAATTGCCTTCATTTTAGAAATAAATTTTCTAATCTAATGTTTTATATATTAAATAACTTCTTAGGTGATTTTGTGTATATCTTAGCGTAAAGTCTTATAAAACCTGCTTTTTAAATGCTCACAGTGATGTTTTTCCTTTCTGGAAAAAAAAAAAAGGCAGAAAAAAATTTTTATTATTCAAGTGAAGTCCTGAAAGGTATTTCTGGAAGTAATCACAACTTTAGATATTATTATCACACGAACAAGATAATTTCTACTTCATAATGACCTTTAATTCAACCAAGTCAAAACTGAGTTTTATCCTCAAAAAATAATCGTATTAAAAATTATGTACTGAAATTAAGAAAGTATAAGTACAGTAATTTTTATTCTAAAATAGCCCCTAAAATGACAAGGGGCACATTGATTACTTCTTGAAAAAAATTGCTTTGGGCAAAATACCTTGCAGTTTTGCCTGCCTTACATCTACAAAATTTCAGTGGAATGTCTCTGTTCTCAATATTGCATCTTCATTTTAATATTAAGGATTTCAATTAGTGTTTTTCAATATTTGTAATAAAGGAACCTGGGGGAATCTCCTGTTGAACAGTCTCACACCTCAAACTTCTACTCTTTCTATCCTTTTTTCCCCAATAACCACATGTAGACCTCCTGCTTGAAACATAACAGCTGGTAAATCTGACACCATTGTTGCTACTACCTACAAAAAAATGTCTAAAAAAATTTTGTCTCACAACATATAAAGTTCATCTCTGTGTAAATTAGTCCAATCAATATATGAATCCTGATTCCATTAATGCTATTCAAAAGAAAAATATCTTTCCAATTAGGTAGATAAATGCACATATTGTAGATGCACAATGCTGTATAGTGCAGTATGAAGAGTAAAAGAAAGACACAGACACATGTATAATTGGAGGAGCATGGTCCTCTCAGGAAGGAGCAGGAAGGGGGCTCAAGCAATACAGCCCCTGCTCCTCTCAGAGGTTCTCACAGAGGAGTTGAGCTCACAGCAGAGCTCAGGTCAATGCTTTGCACCAGCACAGCAAGGTCCACTCTGTCAGTCTGCAATCCAGTGGTTCCTGTGCTCTCTGCAATGTGTGGGGACAGCATCTGTATAATCTTAATATCCAGAAAAAAAATCACAGTTCATAAGCATGAACCCTCAATCAAAATGGGAACCGAGTTCCAAAATATTTCACTTTTTGGTTGGTTTATATTAGTAAGATGTTGCCCCTAATTATTTTTCTTATAATGTCTTTATTATGAGTCTTCACAGAAAGTGTGACAATATATTTATTTACTTGAGGCTTCAGCTCCTTGCCCAGAGACACAAAGCTGAGTAAGATGTTTAACAATTTTACCCTTATCCTTGGTTGCTATCTTAACCAAATGAGCCTTTTGAACTTGTCTTGAAGACTAGATAAAGAAAACTTAAGGAGAGAAGGAAAGGTAATCAAAAGTAAGCAAGATGTCTAAAAAACATACTTCTTATTTCTTAAGAAGCAAGATCAGCAAGATTGATCTTTTACACACAATGAAACCTCAGTTCCCAACACAGAGATACTTCATAAAGACAAGTTTCTATGTTGGTGGTTGAAACACACCATATTCAGCTCACTCTTGACCCACCTGCAGTAGTGAATAAAGTTACTGAGAGGAACTGCAGCCTATTTTTCAGCTTGTTGTTTGCAGGTGAATATCCTAAAACACTTGTAAAGCTGTTGATTCTTTGGTGTTTTTTCAGACTATTTTAAGTCTTTTTGCTAACGGTATGACTCTCACTTTTTCTGTAGACCTCAAAACTTCTGGCCTCAGACGCATCATGTGGTAGTGGGGTCCAAGGTAGCTACACTAAGAATAGAGTAACCTTTCCTAATTACTTCTAAAAGTGTTGCAACTGAATCCTACCTACTCTTTGCAGTATGAAAGATCATACTAATATACCAGGATAAATTATACCAGGATTAATACCAGGATCAGATTTTCAATCCAAATACAATGTATTATTTTATATAATCCTCCTGTGACTGTCCTGGTGTGTGTGTGTATATATGTATGCATAAATATCTCTCTAAGTAAGCTGTGTCAGTAACCCCCTAAATGATGTGAATATTGAAGGCTTTTTACAAAAAATACTAGACTTAGTATGTAAAAATATATATGACTTTTTTGAAGAAAACAACATATAGATAATATGGTGGCCTAACTCCAAAATCCACTGGCACTAAATTTATGGTTTTATACCTGTGACAAGGCATTGAATAGAGAGAAAAAATATTGCTCTGCTATTCCCTAGTTGCCACTTAATTTTAAGAAATAGTTGCTTAAGGTTCATGAGCCAAATGAAAAATAACTTTGGAAAAGAAAGAAAAATGTCTTCGCTGTGTTTTGTTTTATGTGTATGGTGGAATTGCTGAAACTTTTAAATATCTTGAAATAATTGTAGGAGAATGTGTCAGAGTTCTTCTGGAAATGGTTCAGAAATGTGAAACTATTGTCATCTTGACATTCACCACTGATAAACATACTATGCACGCTAAATCAAAATGGTTATAAAAGTGTGCCATGTGACAGGATAGCCTTTGCCAAATGGGCTGACCTGTAATGAGAAAGTCAATCCTCTTCCTCTTTTTTTTTTAAACTGAAAAAAATATAGCAGCAATAATATGGGTAAAAGCCTCAATAAAATCTGTCAGAATTGATTTTTAGTGACACATAATGTCTGGCAATTCAAAGCTTTATTTTGCCAACTGTTTAATCTGTACTACAAGTAAAAGTGTTCCATATGCATAACTTCCCATTTCTGTGATGATCCTGTTTAAAGATTTGTTCCAGCAGCATTTATTTAATGACCTTTATAAAGACTTTTCTCATTCTTCTCTGCGTTATATTTAAACTAGGGAATAATAAAATTAAAGTGCACAATGGGAGAAAAAAAAATCTCCATTACCCACTACTTTTTGTTCAAAAATGTAATTAATTCTTAGGCAACATTAATGAGGAAGCCTGGGAATATAGGCATTCCAATGTTAGAAAAAATAATAAACTGATGGTCATTATTTGCATCCTTTTAATGTCCTATCATACATTTCTTGTCAGGGAATACCTGTGAAGAAAACTCAAATGCGCTGCAATATCCACTGCTATGGCTCCTTTTTTCTATTGATTTAAATATCTTTTTGCTTCTCCCTACTCAACAGGAAGCATGAGGTCATTGCTATAGCTGAAACACATCTTGATAGAGCACTATTCAAACCAGATATACACCATACTTTATATCATATTTTGAATTATTTATCTGTCATGGGAAATAACAGGAGAGGAAGGAGATAGGTGGGTGTTTGAAAGGAATGTGGCAAAAACATTAACGTGCAGGTCCAGCTGCACAAAATCAGATGTTGAGTCCTGGCACAAAGGGTCAGAGTCAGTGATGGTGGTAAAGCTCTTGGTAACACTGGGAGAGCAAAGAGGCTCATAAATCCAGAGAAAGGCTATCGCATCCTGTAAACCAGGTACAGGTGAAACAGAGTACTAATTTCCAATGGACCATGGAATATGGTTGCCTGAAACATATGTTTTAAAAGTGACACGTACACACAACCCTGCCATTCAGAAACTTTCATATATCTGTATAAAGTACTGAGGAAAAGGTTAAACAAGAGTGCTCTATGGCTTAAGGAAATGCATAGAGTGGCTGGTTGATTTGATTCATGTGTCCCAGTGACAAAATTCTTTCCTGGAGATCCATAATGTCTGGGTTCTTAATTATCTGGTCTTCTGTGCATGTGTGTGTGTATTTAAAAAATGGCCAATAAAATTTCAGCCAAGAAATGCACTGTTCATTCCTTTCAGGTTTATTTTAAACCTATTGCACTTAGGTTCAGCTAAATCAATTTTTCATGAATATCTACCCTAGCAGATTACACCTCAAACCAGTTCAGATCTCTAGAGAATTAAAAAGAAAGAAAAAGAAAGGAAAAAAAAAAGAAAATAGAAAGAAAAAAGATTTCTCAACAAGTAACACCCCAGGAAAAAGAAACAGGGTTTTTAATTGCTTTGTGCGCTCCATAATTGAAGGCAGGCACCTTCTTGAGGCACTCACTGCCAGGAGGAGTGTGACTCCACTTGGCCCTGCCTAATTAATCCTGTGATACAAACCTTCTGGCTTCAATTTTCACATTTCTGTCTCTTTTTAGAGGTGATAATAAAACTAAAAATTTATGTTGGTTACTGTATGACTATAACGGTGCCAGCAGAACACAAATAAACCCATATGGATGAAAGAGACCTTGTCTTCCCATCCCTGGCTTCTCTGTTTTGTGCTGTGTACAGGGACACACTTTGTGCTAACAAGAAAAGGTAGAGAACGATTCAGTAGCAGGAAGGAAGTACAGGTCAACTGATTCTTGTGATAGTCTGCTCTGCTCAGATGACTCACTGAAGCATATGTCTTATTTGTTTATTGACAAGATCTCAAAATAGAAGTACACACTCTGGAAGCTCAGTCGAGCTGGCTACAAATCACAAAACTGCACAACAGCTCTTAATGAAAGACAAATTGTGCAGCTTAGCCTTTAAAAAGCAGTCAGGGCTGTTTGTGCAGATGCCTTCAATCTTAATAGCTTGCATACTGTGACCTGTGCACAGTGCCTAATGAAAGTAATAGACCATCTTTATTTTCTATAGAATATAAGGACACCACTCTTATTATTATTATTATTATCACTAGCATTATGAAGCAAGGATTTAATTCTTGGACACTGAGAAATTGTATTTACAAACACACAGACACATATGAAGCAGTTATAAAACACAGTAAAACAAATTCTCTTTTTACTAAATCACATCTATTTTCATTGTATTACATAGAAGGTGGACTTAGACCTTACTGTATTAATGTGGGAAGGGTCTACCTTGCCACATGAACTAGAGAAATATTCTTCCAATATAGCTGCTGCTTTTATTTAGAAGTACATTGCTGGTTTCATTCTCTTCATCCTACTCCCAAAAATGTAGTTCTGTACATTCAAATTCCTTTATGCACTTGAGCACAGTAGGATTGTATCATGGATTTGATAATTTTCATTAAGAGGTGTGCTGGAAGAAGAAGAGAAAAAAAGAAGAATTATCTGAATTTTGCTGCTCTTGATGTTCTCATTTCCTTGCCTTGTAAAATGCCACATGTCTTTATGGATATTGTTTTAAAATAAGTAATGTATTTTAGGGTAACAAAATGCCTCAGCTTTGTGGTGGTGTGCAAGCTGTCTGCTGCACAAAAGTTGGGAGGATCAGTGTGATTGGAAAATTAGGATAATTTTGCTGCCAAACTCTACCAAATTACTACTGAGCATCTACAAACCTTTTTTTTCCTGGCTTCACACTTCAGTGCATTGGGACAAAAATTCTCTATGGATAGCAAAAAACTCAGCCCTTTGCAACTCCTCAGAAATTTAAAGTGCCTTTTCCAAAGTGAGTTGATGTTAAATTTTTATCTGAGTGTTTTGAACAATTCACCTTTGTTTCTGTAAACTCTGGTTTTGGAAAAGACATTACTATTACAGCTGAAATTTTTACCCACAAACAGAATACTATGAACAGAAAGCTCAGTTGAAATAGTTGGAACAAAAGCAAAAAGAAACTTATCACAAGCACAAAGTACATGTAGCATGGCTCAGTGTTGAATATAAGGCTATATAAGACAGCCTGAGTGGGGGAGCTATCAGAAACAGAAAAAGATATGATTACCCCACAATCAGTGCTCTCACTGAGCAGGTCTTCCTAGGGAACAACTGCTGCTCCACCAGTATGTTTTAGAGAAGTAATACAGCTTATTTTATCTAATGTTTAAGGAGTAGAAATACATAGATAGGTAGATGATAGCTAGATAACTAGCTAGATTTTTTTGTGGGGGCAGGATGCTAGGGAGAATACTGTGTCAGTAAAATATATATACAAAAAGAGATGAAAAAATTCTTAGAAGTATAAGATGTTCCAGAGTAAAAAAATTGTGTTTATTGATTATTTTATATACCTTCCACTTTAAGACACTCTGGATTATTTAATCTTTTTTTTTTTTTAATAATGAATCTGAAGCCAATATAAAGTATTCTATCAAATTCTCGTGGAAATTTTTACACAATCAGTTATTGAGCTGCATGTAGCAGGCAGACCATGTCACCTGTCTTGAGCTTCCTTTTGTAGTAGAAGTATTTCCTTTTAATTATCAGTAATTGTAGGTAAAAATGTATTTGCCATTGGGCTGTCTTAACTCAGACTATTTAAGGCAAGTGCAGGAAGTCAGGGAGAGTTTACCCTTTGTTCAGTTCTGGAGATGGCAGGATTAGGCCACTTTTCCTGAATGGAGACTGATGCTTAGTCTCCAAGAATGCCTTTCACAGCCTTCTCAAGAATAATTCAAATACTTTGTAGTATTTTGTAGTTTACCACAAATAATTGCACAGGGAATTGGGTTAAACCTGGGTCACTGAAGTGTTTAGTCTCCAGCACTGTCTAAACTGTTCTTTTGCTGGAAAACTTGGGGATTTCTCTTTAAAACAAAAATTAAATCACCATCTCCTACAAGGAACTGTACAATTTCTAGACAAATTATATCTGTTTCATTTTAAAATATTTTTTCAACTAATTCCATTTCTGTGCTCTCTAGTTACACAGGCATGTGGGATTTTATCTGGCGTTGATCAATAGCAAATTTGTTGTCATGAGTCTGTGGGATAAATTTTCAGTCTCCACAAAGCATATCAGGTAAGTCCTCTCTTAGCTCTCAGTAACTTCTGCTGTGGATAGACCCCACATCATCACACCAGGGGTTAAAGATAAGTAAGCAGTGGTTTCACAGCCACTACAGGGAAGCCAAGCAGCTCAGAAGCAGCAGTAAAATGGGTAAATTAATCTAGCAAGGGAATCAGATCCTCTTGAAAAAAAAAAAAAAGTCATATTGGTACAAGTGGCCAGCTAAAGACTAACAATATCTTCAGTTATGTTGACATGAATGTATGAGAGGAAGAGGCAAAAGAACAATAAAGTGCATTTGGCATAGTCCTTCTTTCCAGAGCTTTGAAGCCATCCTCTTTGACTTGGATAGTGTGCTATACTCAGAATCTTTCTACTATCTCTCTTTAAATGAATGGACTCTATGCAAAATAATATTTCAGGTTAGGGCTTATGTCCCATTCCAATTGCACTTCTGTTTAGAAATCTCACAAAATCTTTCCTTTTATGTCATTTAGTAATATGCCTAACCAGGGTCAGAGACGGAAGAAATAGATCATTGTTAAAGACAAATAAGAAATGTACAACAGTGACTAGCCTACAATAAACATTTTCCATGTAGGCATTTAATTTTTTTAACATACTTTTTATTAATCTACTTTAAATAACTGTTTTTAGAGACTGTGCTATGCATACAATTAAATGGCTCACAAAACTGTCATTGTGAACAGTCAAGAAAGCTATATTATTTCATATTAATAAAATCAAATCAGGGAAACTTTCTGAAGAAAAACTGCACTCAAAATCCTGGAGACAGTAACTCATAGCAAAATATATTACAAAATAATGTAAATAACATAGGATAAAATATAACAAATCTGGGGAATCAGAGCAGAGGTTAAACATTAATGTAATCTCATTACAATAAAATATGAAATCATACTGATTATGTCAGCCCTGTTAATGTTGCTATGCAGTGACATAAATGTAGTAAATATGATTATAATGAAACCATTTACTGTTTTTGTTCTCTTACAGGATCGAAAAAAACAAAAGGACTATATATTCACTTTGCTCCCTCCCTACTCCCAGATAAAATGCTTGCAAACTTTATACAGTTCTGGGCAGGTTGAACATATGTAGATTATAAAGTGTTCCAGGGATCCCACAGATGGGTTACAAGTTATGATCCAAACTGTGACCCAGTTTGCATGGCTATGCAGGATAGGAGGGAGAATAAAGGAATAAAACTCTCCTTTATTGCTAATACCCAGGGGAGCTGCTAGAGATGAATAAAAAGAATAACCACAATAGGGAATCTTGCACTGTATGACCTAGTTGCACCAGCGTGTAAGAACTCAGGCACTAAAAGGGAAAGCCAGGAGACTCACTGTCTCTTTGAGCCACAGTTTGCCTCTTCGTTTTCTTAAAGGCAATGCAAAAATATGCTTGGCTTTATTCCAATCTAAAGAGTAGTCAAGGCCCAGCAGTAATTATTTCTGTGAAAAGCGGTTGATTTCTATACGTAGTATTGGTGTTTCTTTGAACAACTAAGATAATAGCATTGTGTTATCCTTCATAATTAAGTATGATTCTTTCGGCTGTGTCATGCCTTCAACAATTAAGCCAAATACATACAGCTAATTCCCTTCCATGAAGCAGTCAGAGATTGGATCCATTTCCTGCCATGTCTTTCTCTTTTATTGCAGACAGTTCAAGCTTTGGCAGAGTCTTAGCTTTGCAGATGAACAAATTACTTCCATCACCATGAAATGTGATGAAGATACCTCAAGCTAAAATGCAGACTTGTGAGTGTACTATGTATCAGATTATGTATAGAACAAATTATAGAAGCAATTAGCAATAACAAAAAAAACTAGTTTTAATTTACTTCATGAAGGAGAAAGAACATTCTTGAGATATATAATACAGTCCTTTCTTTAAAGCAGAACACTTAGTTAAAATTTGGTGCCTAAGAGTCAAAAATGGCTCTTTCACCATGTTTCACATGGTGATAAAGTGAAACTTCAGTCATAGTAGTAATCTGACCCAGGCCATTTGGCTTACTAAACTCTTAATCTTATTTGCTTTTTCTCATGTCCAGATTCTCTGTATTGTTCTGTCAATATTTTCCTTCTCTCAAGGGAGGGAGACACCAGTTTCTGTACGTAGGCAGAGCTTTAATCATGCAATACCAAATGAAAAATAACTGTCTCTACTGTTGAAGTTCTTAAGTGATGTTAGGAGGACTTATTTTCCTTTTTTGAAAGGTTTCTTTGGTTTTGGCTGGAATCTACCTCTTTTTCAGCTGTCCTTTAAGGAGCATAGCTGTCTCTAACACGTTTATGGAAGTTAATAGTGGTGAGACCCTCTAATTTTCATTATATTTAACTTACCAGCTAACAATATACAAAATGTTTTTAAACTCATTAATTAATTAAATTCAAAAATCACTGGTTGTTATTACTTTTGCATCATCCTCCACCCACTGTATTATGTTTTTCATATAATCAATAATGTCATCATGTGTGTAGCATTAATGCCTTTCATCTGAACTCCCGCTAATGACAGCTTTTAAATCTCCTCTGGATTCAGTGGGATTTGACATGCCTCAGTGTTGGTGGAAGCAGCACCCCCACAATGTATTCAGACTGATGCTCTAGAAGGCTTTCTCATATGATATTCTTGTGTTGTGATTATTGCAAAGGTTGCACCAATCCTGTTGGGACTTCTAAATGAACTGTAAGGCACACTATAAAAAAAATAATGTAGTGACTTTCATAAAATCACAATATTCCTTAGGCAAAACACTAAGTCACTCAAAGCAGAAAATATCTTATCTGCATCTAAACTTTAGCTGTGTTACTGAGTTTCTGGTTAGAGAACATAATATATTAATGCCCTGCAACTTGCACTGTGCTCACTTTAAAATTTATATTAAGTAGATTGTTACATTATGGTAATGTACTAAATTACCTAAAGCAAAGTAATACAATGATTAACTGACCATAAACATTGGTTTATGGTCAGTTTATAAAGTATTACAAAGATTAACATTATGCATCTTCATATCAGAAGAAAATTGCAGGATGAAATATCTCTGGATGAACTTGATGCTATTAAGAATAATAAAACAGTGGTATAACTCACAACAGTCTCAAGTTACAGCTTGCAACTAAACTTTGGTTTAAATCATCTTTGAAAACAGCAGAGATAGTCATCGTTTTAAAAAATGCCCAAAGCTTTCCAAGCACAGAATAATGGTTTCCAGTATATGTTTTCTAATATATAATGTATTACCTTTTTTTACCTCTTTGTTATTCAGCATATCATGTCAGATTATGACTAGGTGTAGCTGCTCTGATATCAAAAGTGTTTTCACTACCTTAGCCAAAACAAATAGGGATCTCTTTTTATCAGCCTGTAATATTTGCTCTAAAAAGCTAGAAACAAAATTCAGTGCTTTTTGAGTTAAATTAATTTAATCAAGCGTAGATAAAAGTGCTGTTCACCTGTTTTTCACCTGGTCTGTCTGTGAGTCTAACCCTAGCAGCCCCGTGGGTTGTGGCAGACAACACCCAGTGAACCAGCCGAGCTCCCTGCAGCGAGGAAGGCTCAGTGCAGACATCTGCAGGAACCAGAGCATGGTCAGCAGCCCCAGGGAGGTGATTATCCCCCCCTGATCAGTCCTAGTGCAGGTTTGTACATAGTCCAGTTTTGGGCTTACTGATGCAAAAGAGGTACTTGGAATCTGCAGAGTCCAGAGGAGGGAAACCAGGGAGCTGGAGTACTTGACATGCACGTAAAAGCTGAGGAAACTGGGTCTGAAGGCTGAGAGGGTATCTGTTTGCCTCGAGGGGAGTCACAGAAAATGCAGACAGATGCTTCACATGGGTGCACAGTAAAAGGAAAGAGGTCGCAGTCACAATTTACAGAAAGAAAGTTAGAGTAGGAATTAAGAATAAAAATAATGCACAAAAGGAACTGAAAAGCCCTGGAACAGGTTGTTCAAGAACGGTGGGAAACTGTCCTTGGAGATTTTTCAAAACTTGGTTGGACAGGTCCCTGGGTGACATGATCCAGTTTGAGATTAACCCAGATCCAAGCAGAAGGCTGGACCAGATGGTCTCCAAAATCTCCCTATAACCTAAATTTTTAGATGATCCTGTGATTCTCCTTCTGTGTTCCTTCAGCCTTAAAAAATGCCCTTGGCTACTACTGCATTAAGACTTCGATATTCTAAAGGTTAAAACCAAAAGTAATATTAATTTTACTTCAGTATAATAAACCTTAACCTGTAACAAACCTATTGAAATTCAGAAAACTTAAATTAAAATCTGCTTTCTTCCTTTTCAGGAATTTCAGGAATTTCAGGAATCTGATAAGCTCAAATGAATTCAGAACACTTTTTCAGGTTTTTCTGTGCAATTATGAGGTCTAGCAATATGCTTAATTTTTAAGCAAAAGATAAAAAATACAGGATCAAGAACTCTCAGAAAATAAACAGCAAGAACTAGTGAATTAAATTTCTTATATTCTTATATTTCTTATATCTATCCGGATCAGCCCCCTGATGTAATACACAGTTATGTGTAGCAACATGATGGAGACGACATTAAAAAACTGAAAACAAGGCAGGACTGCATCTTATAATGATATATTTAGGTGGTTTCAATTTTTCTGAAATTTTAGCCTAAAATAATTTAGGCAACTTTGCTTCTGAAATGGCTTATTTTCCTCCATTACTAGCTGTAAAAGTACAGTTAAACTTATAATGATGCCTAAGAGCTACAGTGCTAAAATTGGTTGTGAAGAACCAAAAGACAATTACTTAAAATACTGAAAAGTTTCTCATTGACTGAAATCTTGAGAGAGAACCAATGTTTTTGTCTACTCTACACAAATTATTAACATGGTGACTGAAAGACATATTGAAGATGCTGCACTTATTATTACAGCTGATTCCTAAATATCAAAATATTATACTGTATTTACATACACAGCTGAAAATAGCATATGTGTTATTTATTCATTATGGAATAACATATGAATAGCATCACCTGGTAACAGCTGTAAAAAAGAATTATTAAAAAATCTAATATACAGCCTTTGCTAGTTTTGTCTGGCAGCATTCCTCTCCCTTTCCACTCATACTGGCACTTTCAGGGGTGGAATGCAAGACGTCCTTAGCCACTGGGGCATTATTCTTACCCAAATTTTTCTGTCCAAAAATGGTTTGCCCCAGAGGCAAAATGCACATTCACCAATGCAAGCAATAACATTCTCTATCTCTTCTCAAGAAGTCACTACTTTCCAGATCATTTCCATCAAACAGTCTATCTTGATATGTAATCATTAAAATAACAGGAATGTTTATGATCTAATTTGGCTCATTTCATATTTCATACTGGATGACTAAATTATGTGGTAAATTTGTGCCTAAAATATTTAAGACAAAGCTACACACATCGCAAGTAAAGAGACACAGGACAGCATTAAATAAAGACCAGAATTCACACAGAATATAAGGTAAGAACACTGGATTTAAGGTGCAAGAACAATTAAATTAATGACAGACAGTTGTCAACAGAACAACAGACATCTGTGAGCGTAAGCACCAGAAGTGACAAGAAGTGCCATTGAAAATGGGGATTTAGGAATTTGTATCCTAATTTAAAGCTGGCACAAGAGAAACTAAGGAGTATAAGAAGGAAAGCTCTGAAAGAGAATAACAAAGGAATCAAGTAGAGACTTCCATCCATCAGTGCATCTGTCCTAGTACAATGAGAGTAGATCTTGCCAGTGGTGACTGCAAAATAAGAGAAGGTGCAGGGGGAGTTATTGGCTTTCAGGTGAGAAATTATAAAACCTTATTACTATGCTGACTCTTTCCCATCAGTTAAAACTACATTTCTTTGTTCTCATCTAGGAGATATTTACCCTATTTACAACTACCTCATCTATAGGCATGAGTGGGTGTCTGCACTCTTCACATTTCCTTTCATTGGAGTGGGACAGATTCCCACAACACTCAAAAAAAGTTAGGCACAGATATCGCACTAACACCACAGAAATAAATCCAGGAATAGCAAAATTGTCTTACTCTGGAAGGGATTCAAACTGAAATTTTTCTAACAGCTGATAAGATTTATATCTGAGGTCCTTGAGTACAGTAGGGTTACTGTGAAGTTTTACATTTCAGCCTCCTGGATATTTCCTATACATTGCCTAAAAGACTTCAATACACCCAGAAAGTTCTTTTTTTGCAAAAATTATTGCCATCACAAGTTTTTTAGAACTGTTGACTTTTAAATTGTTCTTTAAAAGGAAAAAGATGCAACCAAGATATTTGCCCAAAGAAAAAAATGGTTTATGAATGTCTTACCTACAAAGCATGGTAATGTGCCTCCTCTTGTCATGCTGCTATGAACATGGACTCGTGATTTATCTCTGCAGTTTTGACACAGTTCATCATTTATTAGTTTAGTTTAGTTTAGTTTAGTTTAGTTTAGAAAATAGATTTGTGTGGTTACAGCCTGCATCATTAAGTATTGGAGAACCTTTATAAAACTGAAAGTCTGCTAAGCTTTCCTTCTGGCTTAGACTTGAGCAGTGTCATATCACTGGCTCTGAAAATTGTCTGGCAACAGAATGATGATGCATGCACAGAAGTTCATTCTCTGGTACAGCAGAGGAGCTTATGAGTTAGCCCCCAATAAGACTTACTATTTTTAACACTAAAAGTATATACTTTGGTAACAGGTCATTACTTCTGCCAGAGCTGCTGTACTGAAATCTAATTTGTTGCCATTGGGAATATTGCCACAACAAAAGTGGGGATCATAAGAGGTAAATACTTTATGCTTTGTTCAGTGGATTTAATGTTGACTTGTAAGGTTTGAGTTTCATGTGTTTTCTCACATGATTAAGAAAAACTCTAGCTAATGCTTACTTTTCAGAAGCAATTTAAAAAGATATATTTTGATATATATTTTGCAGCCACTTTTTTGGAGATATGGAGGATGGATACAAAGATGACAGAGCCAAACTCTTATGTCAGAATGAACAAGGAGAAATGACCACTGAGTGCCATCTCAGAGATTTGATGTTGTGCCATTTAAACTACTGGCACAAGAATGCTGGCTTTTACAACCTACTGTTCAAAGGAGCAGACTATGTCCTATATGTAGAAAAATAATGCCTTATTCCCTCTGAATGAAATAAATTCTCCTTAAATTGAAAGGGGATCTGAGTAATGATGTTTCAGTCACTGAAATGGGGAAAGGACAATACTGAGTGCCTAAATTTATAGTTTTCACATGTATTGCGTGTGTTTTAGATAAGTACATGCCATTTTATATTTTATGCACTTCATTAGGCAAAATTTCAATAGTAGATTATGGAAAAATCATCCATGGTATAAGCAGATAGAACTAGACTGAAGACACTCGAGAGCCTGCATGAGTTTTGCCTGGAAAGTTTTCACAACATAACGTTTACATTTGCAGAGAAATTTTCTGTGGAAATGCAGTTTACTGGAGGCTTCCTAGTAGCACCAGGCTAATGACTAATTTTAAATTTCTATATATTTTTTTTCAGGATTAATTCAGCTGTGGTTTTGCCTAGCCAAACCGTACACTCTAGTTTCCTCTCCATTCCTGAAAAAAGGACTTTGACCAGGTTTTAGATCTACTGTACTAAAACTTAATTAATTTTAAAGACAGAGAGAGACACAGGCACATAAATAAAGACAAGGTGACTGCATATCTCACCTTTCCTTAGCACTGTATCCTTGGAAATTGATTTGACATGGTTAAAAAAGAAATTTTTTTCTTGATCTCCAAAAGCAATTTCTGTATTGAATGTTTTAGATATGTAAATATGCAGACTCTCTCTTATTTGTTTCAAATAAGGGGAGGCAGGGCATATAATAAGTGTTTGAAAAAGTCAGCTGAGTTTAATGAAGCTGGCATATATGGCTGGCATTAAAAGAACATGCTAACATTGTTCTTTCTCCACACAATCAATGCAAAAGAGGAGTAGTGACACATGGGAGTAGCCATGACCCCTATTACTTTCTCTTATAGCCTCTTCTCTACACATACATATCTCCTTGGTCATTTTGTTCTCTGTCTGCACACAAAATCCCTCACTGCTGAATGCTGTGGAGCTAAGCATTGTGTTATCAAGGTCTGGCATTGTCTCGTGTTTGTCAGGGCAGTTTGAGATTCCATGATTTTCATACATTTCTAATAAATGTCCATGACTTGCAACATTCTGGAGTCCTACATGAGAGCCAGTGGATTGGGTGCATGGAGTGAGCCTAATTGCACAAAGTGGAACAAATATAATTAAGGGCTGTAAAGCTGAGTTAAGCAGTGTTTGAGATGTTAATAGAGAGGAGGAGCTCAGCCTGACAAAGGAGCTCACCAGCCTGGATGACTTGAGCTGAAGGACTGCACATGATTGCACACAGTGGAACAAATTTCATTACAAGCCTCGCGATCAACATTTTTAAAAGCTTAGTGGAATGGGTCAAGTTCACAAGAATAATTTGGTTACTACAAAAACATATCCATGACAATTGACACTTTTTATGTGACTATAGTATTTCCGTCCTTTAAAGTCCCAGCCCTGCTATGACATAATTGTCCAGGTTGATTCAAGTGCCTACTGTGTTTGACCAAAGCATCTAATTAGATAGACTAATGACTACAGTTTCAACATTCAAAAATTGTTTTCTGTGGGCCACCAGAAATAGTAGAGGGAGAAAAAATGCCTTTATTTTTAATGTACTAAGTCCAATTTGTGTTGGGTTTGAAAGGCAAATCTGCAAATATTCCCCCTTGGTTTTGAGATTAAAATAGTGGAAGATGTAACTCAAAATGTGATACACATGTCTATGAGTGCACATATGTATGTATACATATGTATGTCTA
This sequence comes from Cinclus cinclus, assembly GCF_963662255.1. Taxonomy (NCBI): domain Eukaryota; kingdom Metazoa; phylum Chordata; class Aves; order Passeriformes; family Cinclidae; genus Cinclus; species Cinclus cinclus. Next base: position 27,651,741 of record NC_085046.1, read on the forward strand.
TATCTCTCTACATAAATCCATGCTTCTTTGCTAATTATTGTCTTTTCCTATTTATTTCTAATGCAATATGAAAGGTTAGGCCAAATTATGTTAAAATCTTTTGATTCAGATTCCAACATTTCCTTTTCTTCTATTAATAAATATTCTTTTGGCGTGCAAGTGCAATTGCCCTGTGAATTTCCTCTTTCAGTGATTGCCTAACCAAGAACATACCCTGGTTTATGGAACATGAAGGATCTCACAATAGCTTATCTTGCAAATCACTGTGGGTTCAGCACTACTGGTAGTCATTTAAAAAAAAAATAGATAAAAAAGATACAAGGCAAAACCCCAAATATTATAGTAATGCAGTCTATTTCTTTTGCATTTAAAAACCTTCTTCCAAGCTTTGCTCTGATATAGATTACATATAAAGCATATTAACTTGGTAGTATTAAAGGATGACAGGCAGAGAATACTTTCTCTGAAAATGCCATATTGAACTGAATTAGTATATTCCTCTGAAATTATTATATAATAATTTCCTCATAACACTTCAATTTTCTTAAGAACGCTAATATGTATTTTTTTTACGCAACTTTTCAATAAAAGACAAAGAAATGTTGTATTTGCACAAAAGCATGTATGCACAAACTTGGTGAAAGGCAGTTCAAAAGGGTGAGATTTTTAAATTTACCTAAATTACCTAGTGTGCAATACACGGATACTTCTGGGAGGCATGGAAATTTAATTATCCCCTTCTACAGAATAAGAGCTGAGTTACTAACCTCAGGTTGGCAAGTGGTGACTATCATGACTAATCGTATTAAAATCAATGACAGTAGATGTGCATGAAACTGCTCCCCAAACTGAATAAAAGATTTCACATTCTGACTCCAAGAGACAAAGTGGTTTGCCCAAGGTCTATAGTCTGGGACTCAAAAACCACTTAAACTTGTCCTTAATTTGTAGCACATGTTTAAGTGTTTTTCTGCAGCAGAAATAAATAGGGAATTATCAATAGAATTTAAATCTAGGTCTCTCAAGTACTAGGTCATTTCCTTCATCCTAAGACCACCTTGACTATATGTGATAAATGTTAATGGGAATTGAGTATGTCTTATGTCTTCACCATATTTGCTGATTTTTGTTTTGTTTTATAAATCTGACTGCAAGGGGATAAATCCTAAATCCATCTTACTTTTTATGGGAAGATATCTTGGCTGAAGCACAAGAAGAGAGCAGATGCAAGGTAGGACACACAAGTCCCTAAAAATGAGAAGATGAAAAGATTGCTCTTACCCCAGCAGCATAATTCATACAACATCATTCATAATCAGGACTATCGTTGTTAATACTGTGTCATAATGGGTTCCTACAAGAAGCTGGCAGTACAGCAGGTATCATCAATTTCTTGAAATGTGTTCACAGTACACATCTGGAATTCAATATATTTTTTGTAGTTCCAGCAGTAACACTTTTTGGCGTTGCTCCCCGACAGACAAAATAGTCTTTGAGTATGGAATATGTAGAGAAAAACAGTCAAGAAGAGTTTCATACAACATGTACAGGTTGTTTGTATATATGAACCAAGATTGGGATATCCATTCTTCTACAAACACCTGGCTCAATATTGATCAGCCTACATTTTCACTTAGTGTACACCAATCTGTAAATACAGCCTAAAACTCAGTTCCACAAGAGTATAACTGATATGTGATAAGGCACTCTGGGAAAGGTGAAGAAGGACATATGCTGTATCACTAAAAATATATGGAACTTAGTTCACTAATGTGAACACCAAGTCTCCCCATCTTGAGGTCAGCTTGTGTCTTAGGGATTCTTAGGGATGCATATAGGTTTGATCTATTAACATTTTAATATTTGTTTTCTTATAATGCTGTGCTTTCTGAAGCTCATCCTAAAAGATTTACAGGTTTATATAAATATTTACTTGCTATTAAAGGTAAATTGCACTTTGATCAAGATATCCAAGAGAACATGAAACATAGTAGAAGTTGTTCCCAGGGAATTGCTTGCAACTATTTAAAGGTGTATTGGTTAAAAAAAAAATATCTAAAAAGCAGCTACTGTAGTGTAAATACTATGCAACAAACATCTGACTCTGGAAACCTACTATACTGCATAGGCCAGAGTTCCTCCTGCTGAACTGAGGTGCCAGCAAAGCAGCCCTTGGAGCCCTGGCACAACTCCCGCATTTCACACAGCAAAGAAAAATTGATCTGTGATATACAATAATACTAGAAATAATAAAAATACCTCATGTGCCTTATTTTCTAAGTCATTGAACTCCCTCTCATTGCTTTATATGTGTGCCAGAGACTGTGCACTTAAGCCTGAGATTTTCTGGTAGAAATTATAGGTGGGACACTGGGGAGGTTTGGTGGTTAAGAACTCCCAGGAGCAGCACACAGACTATAATGAGTCTTTTGCTTACACCTGAAGCAAGAGGTACCGAACAAATGCTACTGGTGCCACTTTGTATTCACAAAACTGTGGATGGAATGTTTGTTTGAAGAGGAAAGGAAGAAGGAAAAAACTCATATTGGGGTAGCTCAGCTGTACATTTTCTCCCATTAATATGTAGGAATTTATCTTTGTGGTATAGAGAGTAGCTGATCAATGACTAACCATGCAGGATTTTTCTGTAAATGAAAGTGTTTCAGAAAGCTACCCTTCACTCCTGGACTACTGCTTATTGCTGCATCTGCTGTATCAGATGTAGTGAGGAACCAGACTCATGGCAACTTATTTCTTGAAAAAAGACAGTGATGGCTCCCACAGAGACTGATATTGTTTGCTGTTACACTGTCTTTTTTTATTTTACTCACGTAAGGCACTGCTTCAATAATAGATTCTATCCATCCATCCATCTATGCTTTTCTAGTAGAATTTGTCAATGACATCATCACTCAGTCTGTACACCGCATGTAAAATCTTCCTTATGGTTTAGTCTACTATAAACAAGAAATTATCATAACACATCTAAAAAAACAAGAGATTCATGCCCAGAAAACATTCTTTCATCCATCCTTTAGGGACAGAGACACTTAGATAATGTACATGCCTTGCACACATTTCTCTCCCTAAATGTAGCAGCTGGAATGAACCCGTCTTTGTAGATAAAGTTGATGTTTTAATTTTTTTACCCTGAAGGACAGTATATAATGTAGCTTTTCAATTTTCATTAACTATGGCTCAGGTTGCTATAGGCTAAGCTCTCAGCTATGAATTAAAGTAAAGCAAAGAAACTCTACAGAGGAACATTTCAGCTAAATGCCAACCTTGGTGTTTTGCGGCAATGCTAGGCTTGGATAGGACTGAAGTAATCATGTTTCTCTCCTACTCTTCTAATAGCAAGTTCACCAGGAAGATTTACTTTCTTCTCCTGTGTTCTCAATCTCATGATCCTAGGTAGATACAATGCTGGGGTGAATAACTGAAAATGCAAAAGATCAGAATTAATAGATTTAAGTGAAGTAGGATGACACTAGGAAAGAAAAGCTAAAGCTGAAAATATAGGATGGGAGAAGGATAATTCCAAACAGAATTTGAATAGCCTCTAGAACAATCATTACCTTGGTGACATAGCTCCAATACTAGAAAACATAACTGACTATATTAAGGCAACAGACAGTCTCTGTAACAGACAGAATCTTTGCTATTCCAAACTCGAATACTGATGCCTCTGTTGAATTCACTTCTGAGCATTCTTCTTGAATGATATACTAATCATAGGCTTGGTTGCACCACTTTTCAAAATTAAGTAGTTAACACTGCCCTCTGACAAAGCTCTATTAGCCACTAGCAAAAACTTTCAAATTACTGGAATGATTATATTAAATATTGCCAAATCAGAAAGTCTTAATACATATGTTTAGGATGCCATCTGATAACTATTGTGCTTTATTAACAACCATACAGCCCTTAGAAAAATGAAGTCCATGGTTTCCATCCAGTCTCCTAAAAACTAATTTTAGGTATGTTGGACAGATTTCATAGGCTGAAACATGGCAGTCTTTAGGCAAGTCTTCAAGCCATCAATAGTTCTCACACAGCTTGCTTAAGTAGAACTGAATAGTTTTTATTTGCAACCTAGTTGCAAAATTGTCAAAAATGTCACTAGATATTATGACATCAGTGCTTGTATAATGTAGAAACACGAAGGTTTTTTTTTCTATTTCTATTCCTTCCTCAAAACTGGGAGAAGGGGAAGTCTCCCATCTTAAAACACAAAAGAGTTTGCAGAACAGAGTGGCAGTATGAAGATATTAGATCTTAAAACGAGAGAACTGATCTTTAGGCAATACTACGTTATATAATCTCTACTGATTATGCTAAAAAAAGCAGATGTATGGTACAGCAAGTGTAACTCCACTTTTTCTTTGTCAAACCACAACATTATATCGTACATGGCAAGTGAAAAAGGAATTATGCAGTTCATACTCATTCAGTCTGGCCCAAATAAAGATAACATATTCAATATGACATTTATGCAGAGAACCTGTCTTTCCTATGATATAAATAAAATTAATTATTTTTCTTTAGTCCTTTGGATTTGAAGCATTTATTTCCCTAATGCTTTGAAACATCTCTGTGCTGACAGGGCAACAAAACTGTAAGCTACCATCAGTGATCAAAATACTGACATAAACAGAACATATATTTAAAACAAAAACTGTGGACATTTAATGTTAAAATAAATCTAAAAACAAGCTTACTGCCACATACATAAAGCTATTTCTAAGCTTCAAAAATTTCACATAAAATGTTTAATGGCGATCTACCTTGATCAAGATACTAGGTATCATTTGTTACTCTTTCATCCAAGTGTCAATCTAAACTGTATATCCTTGACAACTTGCTATGGTAAGGAATCTTTTGGAGTGTGTGGAACTCCCAGTTATTGTTCACACTGTCACAATCTGGTTCAAAGGGCTCAGCACCACATATCAACTTGTCCCTGAGAATGCCCAGAGCTAGTCCTGTCAGTCCACAGCAAAGGGAAGGTGAGATAACTGAAATTAAATCTTTTCCAGGTACTATTCTCCTGCTCCTGCCCTACAGAGATGTTCTGCTGAGCCCTTAGTGTTACAGCAGTTCAAAGTCCTTTGCTTCCGCTGTGTTATAGGTATTCATTGGAAAGGCTGGGGTTGCCACTCATGGCTGCTGAAGGGTACCCAGCTAGCTTTGATTTATTATAAGGCTTTCAAAAAGCATGTTAAAATTCACTTGCTGGATGTTCAGCTTCTTTTCTTGTTGAAAAGCAGAAGCTGTAATCATAAATAATAGTACCTTAATCTATTAGTGGTCTTACTAACAGTTGCATAGAACACTTAATAATAAAATTCCATTTTAAGCTATAAATACTAAATCAAGATGGAAACAGATTGTCTTATGCCTCAATATAAATTGCAGATACAATACAACCTAAAATTCAAGCTGAGATTTAAGATGATTCCCAGATACTTAAATTCCCAGGCATAATTTAATATGGGTTTAGCTAAAGTACTAATGTTTAATTGCTCCTTACAAGAGCTCTTTCAACAGAAGACTTGATTATGCCTAAACCAGGCCAGAATGATATTAAAATCCTGCTGCAGAGCAATATAAATTTGACCTATCACTGATGCAGTTCAATAAAGAATGGCACCATCTTCATGGAGAACCATTTATTTATATTTTATTTCGATTTTGTACAAACTTGATAGCTTCAAGGAAATAAGCTCTCAGAAAGAGCAGCTGATATACTATAAGCTTGAGAATTTGTTTAATCAATGTTTTTCTTTGTAATTAGATAACATGAAAATGAGTAACCTTGAATAACTGTTATATAGATAGTCCTTTTAACACAATTTTGCAATATGCAGTTATATTTTGGTATTTTCAATCTTAGTCAAGATAGCAATCGCAACTCAGCAACAAGCAGGGTCTGAGTGGATGTCAGGAGATCTTAGACTGCATCCCACGCCCTTGGACAGAAAGGACTTCAACATCACAAAGAGTGAAAATTAACCCACTATCACCACATCCCCAGGAAAAATGCGTGGATTTATCATCCTTACTGGACACTTGGAAAACCTGTTTAATCATTTCTTGTTGAAGTTTAAACTTACTTCTTGTCCTATCCTCCCTAAGGATAAACTATTTTCTTCCCTAAGGATGAACTCCATTCTTCCCTGAATCAGTGTGAATTTTTTTCCCACAGTCTCCTTCTCCCCAGAATTTTCTAGACCAAAGAACTCCATTTTTTCATTCTTTTATTTTTCAAATTCTAACCAGCTTTTCTGGACTTGTTTGGACCCCTATCAATTTGAATCCTGCTGCACGTGGGTAAAGCTGAAATTCTGTCAGTTCCAGCCATGATGGACAATTCACTTCACATATTCTGCATACTAGGGACAATTCAACCTACAGCCTAGTGTGCTCTTTTTCAAACGAAGGTTATTGTTGACTAATGCTGAGTGTTGTTTCCACATATTTTTCGGAACTGCTACTGAACAAGTTCCTCATCCTCTGTTTTCACAGTTGATTATTTTTGCCCAAGGGCAATATTTTGAAGTTGGTTTTAATTAATTTCTTATTTTTTGCTTTTCCAAGCTGCTTCTCCATTTGCCAATGTTGCTTTGGTTTGTACCCCTGTTGCCCAGTAAACTCACTGCTGCACATTGTGGTGCAATGAGCAAAGGTAAACTGCATGCTCTTGTCCTTTATCCAGGCTATTAATGAAAACACTGAATGTATTCATAGCAAAAATAGACCTTTGAAGAATCAAATCTTTACATATCTTCACATAATCTGACAACTATTTTCTCAGTGTATTTATCATTCAATTTTACAACTGTTCTCTAGTAATAAAATAAATTATGATGTCTTGTCTAAATAATATACAAGATGGTGTCAAAAACCTTACAGAAGTTATCTACTCCTATGCTCTATTTGTGTAGCCCATTACCAAAAAAGAGGAATATAGGAATTATAAAAACAGCAATTAAAATTTAAATATCCTATGAAATATCAAAATTCACTTATTTATTGTAACTCTCTCTTTACTCCCCTTTCGTATTCCTGGCTACTTTACAAGGCAATTTAACTTTTTATTTTTTTAATATATTTCTACTCCCTCAGAGCAATACAAATTTTTCTATGTGACAACAGGACAGGAAGAGGCTTAAATTGGGAGTACTTTTCTCTAGTACATGGAGCAACTTTCACAGAATGACTCAACTCAGTGTCTAGGGAAATATACGAGTGGCCCAAGCACAAGATTCCCAGTGTACCTAAATGTGTTCTGTAATGTTATGCTATGCACAGCCACTTTGGATGCTGCAGAACTAGAGAACCTTGCTGGGATACAGAAGAACACAAAGGATCCAAAAGAAAACTAATTTATTTTGATGTCAACATGCTTCCAGAACTGGCTCCCAGTGGCCTTCTGGTCATAAACCATAGGATCCTTAGGCTTTCTGGTCATAAAATGAAGACCTTTTTTTACATCCTGAACCCCACTTTGTCTTGAAAGTGAGTAACTGAGAGAGGTTGTGCAACCAGAGGCTATCCCATGTTTATGCACACAGCCTGCTCCATGTGTTCCAGAGGATGGATGGAGGCACACACCACCCAACCAAGTGATAGGATGGGGACTGAATGTACAGCTTGCAAAGACCTGCAGATATAAAACATCTTTCATTCCCTTCCTCCTGCCCATGGAAAACAGACTATTCTGGGTATGGAATTAAACAAAGAAGACAGGATAAGAAAGGCCCTATGAGAATCCACATGCCCCAGGCAGAGACAAAACTCAAGCAAACTAATAGAATACCCATAAGAAGTTCCACCTTCAGACAGTGGCTAGAGTCACCTCAGCTGGAGCCAGAGCCATCCTTTCAAATTGTCTTCCAATTCCTAACCCAAACAGTAGGGTGCTTCCCCAGGCAACAAAATTCTACTCTTATTAACAATTACCATGGTACTGTACTTATCTGGAATTTGTGCCGTATGCAAATCATTTCATTACTAACCCTTTGAAACCAAGGTAAAAACCTGAAATCTCACTAAGCAAAGAATTCAAAGGAAAAAAGTCATCAGTTCAGAGTAGAATTTTGCCTAAGAGTGAGTTTTGGGCTCCAGAAAGAAGAGCTCTACACGAAATTTTTCAGGTATGGAAGACTGAATTGAAAAAAAAAAACCCCACAAAAACCCAAAAACAAACAAAATCCCCAAACAAGCCACACAAAAACCAAACCACCACCAACATAACCCACCAAAATAAACGAACAAATATGAGATTTTGAAATTACTATTTAGGTCCATGCAGTGTGATTCTATAGTATAACAGAAAAAGCTTGGGATGGACTGTATTTCTGAACCTGAGGGGTTGTTTCATAACTTTCCAATTTCTTAAAAATATTAAGAAAAATATCAAATCAAAAGGATTTTTCCCCCTAGACATGTATCATTTGGAAAAATATTCTGCAGCAGACTGTGACTTCTGACCTGTATCCAGCAGAAAAGCAGCAAGTCCATAAAGATGAACCTGGACACATCCAGTCTGAAAATAAGATCAAAGTCAGGGCTGGAGAGTTAGTTTCTTAATTAAGGCAATTTGAGTAAAAATAACGAAGGCGGAAGTCACATTTCTGCAAAAGCAATTTGGCAGAAGGGCTAGCCCTCTTCTTTATAGTACTTCAGATGAAAAAGGAAGATGCTATTAGTTGCTTTCTTTGTTAAGTGTTTGAATTGAAACCTTGGTGTCGTTCGTTTACTATCTGCCAGTAGCGCTGAGTGAGTAATTCTCTGCCTGTAATTTCTTCAACTAAATTAGCCTCTTTTTCTTCTCATGGAATATCCATCAGCAGATCATGATTTTCTCATTTAAACGTACTCAACAAATATGTCTGAATTTTACCCTGCAAACAGATTGCAAATATTTGAAATTCAAGCTGCATCGTTTATTTAGGATTGGTAAATCAGGTCACACCGCTTGTTCTCTCTGGCTGAAGTAGTGTGAGGAACACTACTTCCTGTGCACACAGTTGTGTGCTCCTCCTCAAAATCAGACTTCCATAAATACTCATGGGAAATGAAATTTGCATTAGTGCTTTTTTTTAGCATTTCTGCTAAAAGTCAACCTCAATAGATTGTTCTTTCACAAAGAAGCAAATTTGAACAAACTCTGTGTGTCTATGGATAAAGAGAATTCATTTAAGAACTTTAATGATTACTTGTGGGCATTTTTTATATTATTCTTACCATGCTTTTTTTTTTACAAAAATGAATTAGATAAAAAAGGCCTTCAGTTCTTAAAACATCCTTACAAAAGACAGAAAAATACAAAAATAAAAAAAAAGATAAAAACAAATATTTCCAGCATTCAAAGAGGGAAATTCTGAATCATACAGCAAATTTGGCAAAAACAGAAAAACAGGAAAATCCGATCACTCCATTTTGCACCATTAATGAAAAAACACAATTTAACAAGCCAGGAATAAGCTCCAATCTACAGTTTTTGTTTTCTTTCCACAGAGCAACAGGATTCTAGTTAAGGAGGTTCCTTGTGGACCATAATTGCTATGCTGTTTGCAAATGTTGGTATAATTTGGAAGTGTAAAATTATTGTCATGTTATGGTTTCATGGTTTCAGCTAGTCCATTGTTGAATGGAGAACAAGCAAAAAGAATAAAAGAATATTCAAGATGTGGTCATTTATTTTTTTCAGGTGTTTAATTATTATAAATATAAGCATGCATTTCTAAACATTTTGATAATTTAGAGATTTTCTGTGAGAGAACTGGGGAGGAAGGGAGTGATTATACAAAGATAGTAAATGGCATCATGGAAAAGCTCATAAATAAGTAAAATAAGCATGAAAACACACAGGGCAGCTGTCCTAGTTCCCAGTTTCTAAAATGTCTCTTTCCTATAGGCCTTCTCTCCCCTTTTACTACTCATGACCAAGGTCAGCTCCTTGCTTCACTTTTAAAGCAGCCATTGCTTAGCCATCCAACAGACCAGCCTAACGAAGATTTTTGATAAGCAAAAGCAGGCTTGGCACTCTCCCTTACAGCCACAAGGCCAGACAGACTCTCCAGTAACAGGCACATAAAACCCATATAGAATATGTACTTTTCAAAATTACAGTCATCAAGAACATTCAGTTTGCTCTACCAAAATGCTGACCTGATGAAGACTCCCATGATATAATGCTATGCACGAAGGGTATGCATTTCAGCACCCTTCACATTGAATTCCATGGGCCAAAAATAAAACCACAAAACAACTCAATAACTAAATTGTAGTTCTTAATTCGTTCTTAGGCACAAAATCTACCCTGTCCCTCAGACAGGAGCAATCTTTGACTTGATGCCATTCAGGCTCTATGCAGCTTAAGCCACTCATTCAGGCACAGACCAATTCATGGCCTTTGTCTTTAAGTATTTTTATTTAAAAATTGCTATTTAGCTGTTGACACATATTATATTTCAATACTGTCCCATTCTGAAGACCCAAAGCTGTCCCAACTCCAGAAGCACCAGCACAAATATTGACCAAACCTCACCTCTATTCAACACCAAAGCAATTATCTAAATGTAAGTACTTCAATGAGCACTATCCCAAACCGGGGTTCTGAAGAATATGTAAGTTAGTAACAACAGCAATAATAAAAAATAATAAAATAATAAAAAATAAAATAATATTAAAATAAAATAATAAAATTAATTAAATAAATTAAAATAATTAAAAAACCATAATATTTTTGCAAGTTACTTAAATAGCATAGATTAGTTTCTAAAATAAATTGACAAATAAATAAATTCATGAAATCAAATGTCAGGTTTCTATCTGCCTATAATATTAAAAAAATACCCACAGAACTGCAAATACACAGAAAGTCACAATGGAAACATATATATATATATTTCAATACATCCATATCTATCTATCTATCTATCTATAATCTATATATATCTATATATCTAATCTATATCTATATATTTCTATCTATTTGTATATATATATATCTATCTCAGCATTTCTGGCTTTCACATGTTTTTGAATAATGATAGGGCTAATATAACATAACAAATCCTAAACTGTTTTCACAAGGAGTGGAAAAAAGATGTGTAAAAGTATGCTCTGTCTTGCTTCCTTCTGTTCGCAATGTATCTAAATACAACAAATGGTGTTCTTGCTCTTTCTGTCTGTTTCTCAATCTGTTTGGAAAGTAGCCATCATTCTGCAGCCAACCATAATATTTGACACTTCCTGACATCATGAAAGCCACCATCTGTCTATCATTGAGGCCCTGTACTTTTTAAAGACTGCTTGGCTTGATCTTTAATGAAGATTCACTGTGAATGCACAGATCAGTTTAGATAGAAAACTGGGGAAGTCTGACAAAAAGACTGTGCAAAATCATGTTTTAGTTAGATTCAGACACAAAACAAAAGGAATAGCAAGACCTTCTTGAAGTTAGCAAAGAAAAGTTCAGTTCACTATCAGTAAGTTCATGTCCAAATTCGTCATGGAAAGTTTGGACTATAAAACTGAATTCAGACAAAAATTTAAAATTTCCCAAAAAGCAGTTTTCCTTCCTTTCCTTCCTTCTTTTCTTCCTTTTCCTTCCTTTCCCCCTTTTCAAAACTACTGTTTTGAAAGATAAACACACTTCTAGTGTTTGTAAGGTGCATAAAATAGAGAATATGCTGCTCATTGGAAATCATCAGGCAATTTTATATTTAGGTATTATTACTATTTTCAAAAATCCAAAAAGCAGGCTTCCTATGATTTTGGCTTTTTCCATAATTTTAAAGACTCTTAATTACTGAAAAGATCTCTGTTTTGTAAATACGCGCAAGAAGGAAAGTATAGGCTATTTTTTTTCCCCAGGACATATTTTAACAGGGAAATTTATTCCCTGTGAGATTTTAAGGCATGTGTTTCTACCATAATTTTAGCACAAAACAGTGACTCAAAGAGTATTGCCTCTTTCTGTTTTACTTAGAACAGATTTGGATGCAAACCTTTAGAAATCCGACCTGGAAAACCATGACCTTTGAATACCCCATGCTCTGTTTCCTTCATCTAAAAATTAATTCAATTAAATCTCCACATGGCTACAGAGGCAAAATGCTCCATACAGCCTTCAAATCTTCTATACCCTTACTGATCCAACACAAACCAATTCATGAATGGAGGGCCAAGACCCTTGTCCCCTTTGGCTACTGGCTGTCCTCTCCTCCTCCTCCATCAGTCTGCCCTTTACTGGTGCTGGGAATGGAGATAAAGAATTTCCTGTGCTTTTCTCAGCACAGCAGTGGAAAATACGGCTGCTGCTTCAGCAAACAATTCAGGTCAGAAGAGAGCACTGCATACAAGCCATGGGGGGGGTTCTGAGTGCCCTGCACCTACAACCAGCCTCACAGGGTAACAGTGAAGAAGCAGCATTCAACAGGCCAGAGAGCTGCTTGAGGTCTTCCAGAAAAGAGCTGCAGTGCACTTCTCACCACTACTACCTCTGCAAAACATCGCTGCTAAGGTTGAAATTAGTGGGTATGAGGGCATGAAAGGAAAATGCCTTTCTTCTTGACAATAGATGGCAATTATAATTATTATTTTCATTTTGATAATTATCTCACAGCTATCCATAACAATTCCCCAAAATTTAACTGTGATTCTTAATTTTACAGTAAGACCAAATAAGGAGCAACATGATCTAAGTATTTGTCCAAATCCCATTTTCAGCCCCATGCCAATTCATTTCTGCACCCTCCCATCCAATGCCACAGTGCCTGGAGGTTGTCTCTGCATTCCCTCTCAACATTATTCTTCCTATGTTTTCTGTCACACCATCCCAAGCCACAGCTGCAGGAGCTGGTTTGCACATGCAATGGGTTTGTATGACAGTGTTTTGGCAGCAGGGAGGCTACAGGGAGTGGAGTCTATGACAAGCTGGTAGAAGCTTCCCTCAGGTCCAACTGGGCCAGCCAGTTCTATGACAGACCCAGTATTGGCAAAGGCTGAGCCCATCACTAATGGTGGTCATGCATCTGGGATAATGTATTTACGAAGCAGGGGAAAAAGAGCTTTTCTGTTGCTTGTTTGGAATTCATGGCCACCAGAACTCCCTCTTTCACCCCCTCTCCCTCGTTATCTTTTATCCCCATCACCATGACACCTGAACATCTCAGAGTCTTTCATCATTTACCCAAACAGTGCTCCTGTGAGGCTGGGAAGTGCTGTTGCACTGTCTCATGCTACTATACTGATGGCACAAAGCCGATGACTGTGCCCAGCACTGTGTCAACTCTCACTAGCAGAGCAGAAATTTGAGCACAGCTTTCCCAAGTCCTAGGTTAATTTTATCACCACTGGTTCCCACTGAGTCTTCCTGTTCACATTTCTCTTTATTGTTTTATCAACATCTTCAGTTTTAATGCTTTAAAAAACTGTATGTTATGATTTTAATAATCAGGTTTTTTCATATATTTTTTGTCCTTTCCAAGCTTTTTCTGCTACATATCTTTCAGTTTATAAAAAATGGCATCTTCTAGAAATATTCTCTTACTTTCCACACAAATATAGAGCATTAGAAGTTGATTTGGTTGATTGAAATATTTCACTAAAAGCAGAAGTGGAGTTTGTTTGGAGCACAGTAGGCAGAAGAGTGATCATTTGTTGTAAACTATGTATCTTACAAAATACAGGTACAATCTCACAGTGTGGAGAACGGATGGCTTCATTTTACCCAGAATGACTGTGATGCAATCATAGTACCATGACACTCATTGTTATGGAATTTGCTTCTTCAAGCCCAAAAAGTCATTCAAGGAATGCCTCAGGCTTTTTTTTTTAATGTAAGCCTGAGAAAAGGGCCTTATACACTAACTTCATCCACACCCTATGCATAGAGGTCTTTCTCCTTATGTGTTGTACACTGTAGATCAGATACAAAACTCAATCTGGATTTTCACCTTTCCTTTGTGAAACACATTGAGTTGCTCAATAAATGAGGCATCACAGTGTTTACCTGTCACTGAAATGAAAGAAAGAAAAGTACCAGCCATTTGAACAGTGTCTTCACAGCAGAAAAAAAGGCAGTGAAGAATGACTATCTCTAGCTGACATTGCAAAGCGCTAACAAAACAGACTTTGTCCTCGGCAACTCTTTGTCTTTGAGAATGTTACTGGATTCCAAACCAGCAGCACTGATCCAGGGCTCTGTTTTGGATACTCATGTCAATGACACCAACATCAAAATGATCTGTGTCTTGTCTCTTCAGTGGGTAAGAGAGAAGGGTGCCAACTATTCCAGAGCCAGCAAAGGTGCCAACAAATACCAGTGTCAAATACTTTCAAAGACACTTTCACGCTCTAGCCCAGGAGTATCCAAGTGCAGGGAAAACAGGGAAGGACTGCAATCAAACAAAAAGAGAAAGGTGAAAAGGACCTAAAAACAGCAGTGGTAAATGTGACTGTAAAAAAGCAAATAAGTGATCTAGCCACATAAATAGTAAGTACCTTCATCTTCTATACATGCCTCATTTCTATTACTCATCAAAATGACATTTAGCTGTTTCTAAGTTTTCACATGCAAACCAAAAGCAAAATGTGATTGTATGTACTAATTCCATTTACTGTGGATTTAAGAAAAATGCATTTAAATATGGGTATTAAAGGTTTAAGAAGAGTAATCTGCCTGAAAAAACTACTCATAATGGTTAAAAAAGAATAAACTATTTGGAGCAGCTGTTCTGGTTAGAACAACAATTTTCAATATTTATTACAAGCCTCTTAGTTTGTTTTGTGTGCCCAAAACAAAGGCGGTCTAATCAGTATCAATTCAAGACTTTTGTGCCAAAATTTGTGAGGACTAACGAAGTTGGTCAAGGCCAAGAACATCTAGGAAGACAACAATACATATTTCTGTAATGGCCTTGATCACCAATTTTTTTCGAGTTATTCTCCTACGGACTCTTACCATGGGTGGGTGGGTGGGGGGGGGGGGGGGGTGGGTGGGAGGGACCAAAACAACAACAACAAAGGCAAGCCAAACAACCCCTGCTGTTAATAAGGATTTAAAGGTTGATGTATTCAGCCTTTAAATCCTGAGGTCAAACAATAGTGTCACTTAGTAATGGATGCCATTCTTTCATTCTAAAGGAATTTTAAAGAAAATTCAGAATACAGCTCTGCTGAAATCACGTTGTATGCCAGTAGTGATAGTGAACCTTCTTGTATAAGGTTCTATATCCTGTCTACTACCAGATGCAGCACAAGACTTTTCTGCTGGCATGTCTTTCAGATTAGATGAATAATTATACAGAGGGATTGGATGGAAAGTCATGAGATCTAGTTTAAATCCTACAGCTGCCATATATTTCTGCATGACCTGAATGGTGAAAATCTCCTTCCATTCTCTCAGATTGGGATGCTGATATTTCTTTTTCTCTCTTTCTTTGAATATCATGTTTCCTTAGAGAATAAAACCCTCACAGCAAACACTCCTTCTCCTGTATCAAATAAATCATTGTATCCTTGGTAGTATAAGTTATACACAGTTGTAAGATAAAGAATCATGTTCCAGTTCCTAACTCGACATTCATAAACTGGAAATTGTTGTTAACTCCCAAGAAGATTAAATTGAATGGATTATGAGAAAGGTTAAAATGACAACGCAGTGACTTGGGCTAGTCCTTTTAGATGGAAATGTGCTGTCTTTAATGTCTGTCACTACATCTCTTATCGGGTGCTGAAAAGATCTGTAAAATGAAAATATACATCTAGCACCATCTTCATTTATACTTAAAGTTTCAGCTCTAGAACTCTTTCCTGAACTAAGGGGGTAAGGAGAGTAAAGAGAGAAAGCAAAGGAGGAGAACTTACTGAAAGTTAAATTATTTCATGCTAATGTCTGAGTACTTTCTGGAACTCATCCACTTCTGAACAACTGCTCTTCAGTTCAGTCCTGCCATTCTACTTTGCTGTGGCCAGATGATGAATCAATTCTTATGATCTTTCTGTCCATTGTCTGTTTTTCTTCCTTTCTTGGTGTAATTAAACATATGAAAGGCTCTTCTATTAGCTCCCTAGAATAGAGTAAAAAGATAATTGACCCGATACACAAAATTATAAGGAAATTTTATGTATAGCACAACTATCTTCACTTTACCTTAACATTCAGCAGGATCTGGAGATGCTGCCAGCCTGGTGCTTCAAAGGATCAAGCCCATAAAATGCTCAGTAGTTTGTATTTATGCAAGAGAAGCTATATCTGAGGTAGCTAATCTACTGTATTCCCCCTGGAGGTATCCCAGCATCAGCTACTTTTGCTATCTCTATTCCTGTTTAAAGGTGTCAGCCTAAATTCAAGCAGCTGTCAGCTACCTAGTGGGCTTGGCTCTTTTCTAGTAGTTAATTGTGCAGACACCACTGATAGGGACTGTAGGCCAGTTGCATGGGTTCTTATTTGCAGGAAAACAAAGAGGAGGAAAGAGAGGAAAACGAAACCTTTCATTACATATAAGCCAGACATAACAAATACAACCTCAAAGTTATTTGTAAAATTAGCTAAGCACACATGCTTAATGTGCTGATTATTTTCCACATCTTGATCATGCTGTGGTCAAGATAAGATGCAGAAACAGAAGTGAGATGTAAGCAGTTTCTTTTCAATCTTGTTTCTGATTTCAGTTATTTTAGTTTATAATGTTCTGAGGAGACAACAATCTTTCAGAGAAAACTGAATTCTTAAAGTTTGCTGGCCAGAAGGGAATATTAGTATTACCTTTGTGAAATGCAAGCCAATTCATCCTGTTAACTCCATATCAATGATGTGTTAATGTCTGATCACAGCCATCATTCCATAAATATCTAATAATTTTCACAGTCGGAAAATGGAAAGAATAGGGCACAGACTGAAAAAAAAAAATCTAGACTTGTTTTGGAAACTTCCTAAACAAATTTAAGTTCCCAGCAAGATACAAAATACTTTCATAATTTTTCCTGCTAGTGTAGATGTTTGAGACATATTCTCCTTTTCTACACCATGGGTAAAGACGTTTATATGGAGATAAGGGATCCCTCAGCATCTTTACTGGAGTTGTAACCAGCATAGCTTAACACATTAGCCATTTGGGGCTCTGTTTTCATTTCCTGGCACAGGTTTGAGTGAAGGTTTAAAGTACTGGAGTTTCAAGGATGTTGTTCTGTTCATATGCAAACTTTTCTACTTTTATTCTAAAAGCTGTACTATAGAAACAAGCGCTTTTTTTTTCTTGCACTGCCTACTGTAAAATAAATATGTACAGACATGTATGTGTCTATGTGCAAACTAAATCCTAACTTTAAAAGTTCAGCCACTAAGAATCACAACATTTCTTGCTTTCATAATGAAAAACATATCATACACATTTGACAAAAATTCATCGCAAAAGAGTGCATACCCCTTCAAAATCATTGACTCTCTGTGGGATGTCGGTCTCCTCTCAGCAGTGACTAACTGAGTAGTCAAATACACCTGACATGCTTTGGGGATTTAAATCAAATAACACTGAAATGGATAAGGCAATGATCTGGATGGTGACTTGAAGATTGGTGGATTTGTCAAATAGATCAAGCTCAGCAACAAGATTCATCTAACTCTTCTCCCCTCACTTTTACAAGTGCTGACTTCCCTAATCTTTCCTCTCCAGTGACCCTTAGCACATCCAAGTTGTGATGCCTCCAGCAGGGCCTTAACCTGTATAATTTTTCATTACCATCACTGACATGTTTTCCACAGAGGGGTATTTCTGATACAGATTTATCAATACCCAGACATCAGTATCAGAGCATGGTGTCTGCTTCTAAACAAATTCGGAGGACTTTTAGTAAACAGAAATGTTCTATCCTTAAAAGCTGACTAAGCCAAAAGAAAAAGGTAAGACAAGTTTAAAGGATCTGAGAATCCTATTCCTCCCCCATCCCTGTTCTTTTTAATTTCCCCTGGAGAGGAATATGACATTTGTTTTGGTACACACAGAATCTTTTTGAAAATCTGACTGATTGCATATTGAGCTTTGTGTGCAACCACTTTGATTTGAAAGAAACTGCATTTTCCAAAATAAAGCAAGGAGCACTGAGAAGGGAGAGACACAGCTGTATGAAGCTCCATGTCCCAGCAGTGGGTGTGTCAGGTCCCCCCCACTCCTCCAGATGCTTGTTGCTTAGCTTCTGTGTTTTCAGCACAACTTTGAGGGAGTTTCTGTCTTATGGTTTCTGACTCTGCCTAGCAACATTTTTAAGATTTTTTTTTTTTTCTGTCTGGAATTTTGACTGTGAATCATTTCAAAGACCGTATTTCTGGTGATACACACTATCAGGCAGAATTAGCAAAATTTTGCCTGACACAGGCAAACAATATTTGAGCTAGTTTGTGGCACCAGGAAGAACACCCACAAAGAAAGTGCCACTTTTTGTATAGTCTAAACTCTCCTTTTCAATCTACAGGCAATTGGCACCTAGGCCTCTTGAGAATGGCATCCCACCTTTGTGGTGGGCAAAGTGCCACCCTAGCAGATGGTCATGAGTGTTGGCATGCTGAGAATCAGTATGTGCATCACGTTTGAGTACAATAGGTCAGCCTCCCATCCAAGTATGTGGGAATGAGAATGTCTGTGCTGAGCTTCTGTGCCAATGGTTAAAGGAATATACCATCATTAAGTTACCTGAAGGAGAAGATTCATTTTTTTCAAAATTAACTCATGTTCTCGGTAGCTTTTGGGATCAGTATTTCTGCTGCAGTTTTCTGGTTGGTGGATCATTGAGAGAAAGCAGAATGTGTGTATGCATACATGCACACAGATAGCCCAGCCAGGGAGACCTTCTTGTTTCAACAAAGATGTATTTTTGCCCTATTTGGTACCCCTGCTGAATGGCTCATCTAGGTACAAAAGCCAGACCTATAGAAGCCAGCATATAATTTGAGCTCAATAGATCCCTAAGAGCACTAGAGTATTTGGCATGAAATTTGCAATGGAGCCCTTGAAGGGCCTTTCCCATCCTGGTACCAATGGAGTCTAATTTTGATTCAGTAATGAAAGAAAGCACCTTGCTGATATA
Organism: Cinclus cinclus; assembly: GCF_963662255.1. NCBI lineage: Eukaryota > Metazoa > Chordata > Aves > Passeriformes > Cinclidae > Cinclus > Cinclus cinclus. The sequence goes on from NC_085046.1 coordinate 27,670,842, forward strand.
ACAGAATGGACTTGTTCAAGTTCATCTTTTTCAATCATATCTAGAAAGTTGCTGTTAACAGTAGGCATGCTTTCTTCACTATCATCTACCAAAATTGTAAACATTCCTAGCAAGTAGTGTGGGGGCTCACGGCATTTAGACTGAATTGTCTTATAACAACCTCTTTTAGTGTAAAATGTGGTAGGAAATAAGACTGCCATTGCCTGTCAATGGCTTCTCTAGCACAGGGCATATACTAAGAGCAAGCCAGGAGCATCTGCTTCTCTAGAGAGAGATGATGACCACTTAGACTTATTGATGTTCTTTGGCCTTATGCATTTGGAACTACATCACAAGATGCACTGCAATTCATCAAATTTCTTCCTTATGTCACTGAATATTCTGTTTGTTCTTCCAAATGTCACTCTTATTGGAAATGTAGACAGTTTAGTCCACACTGAATAGATATGCCTGTTGTCATCAATTTTAAGTAGACATATTGAAGAGAATTTTTTTTTCTGGAGAGTGAACAAAACCACTTATTTTTTTACCTAACATATAATCTTTGTATGATATTTTAAAGTTAGCTTTATGATGTCATCAGGAAGAATAATTATGCAACTTTTTCACTACCCTTCTAGTTCTTGAGAAAAAGAGAGAGTGACTATAACAAATAAGTGAGCAAGTGACGTGGAAGAGCCAGAGTTAAATTTCAGACTTTAGTTCGCATGAAATGATTTGAATTATTAAAAATAATCATTGACATCATCAACTGAAATCAAATAAAGGACTCAAGTCCACTTCCAGTACCTAACCTCCTTGATTCTGTTCCCTTGAATCTGTTCCCATCTCTGTTAGTGAAAATTATCAAAATATTTTATATTGGGAAGAAGTATATTCTAGATTAAAGTAAACAACAACCAGGTTTTTATAGCAGTACGTCAACTACATCTTACATAGGTAAATCAGTCCTTGTCCTTGTATCTTCAAATAACTACCAAACTTTCATGTCACCATTCTCAAAGCTACCCCCAAGGGTTCAGTAAATTACCTACATTGTTATAATCCTAATTTTGAAAATTTCCCCTATATCCTCAAGTTACCAGTAACAGCTAGATAGGGCTCAGAATCACAGAGCTGTCCAGGTTTGGAAGAGATCTTAAAGGCCATCTAGTCTAACTTTCAACCCAACACCACTATAATCACTCCTAAACAGTATCTAAAGTGCCCCATTCAGACACTTCTTGATATCTTCCAGACACAGTGACTCCAGCAACTCCCTGGGCATCTTATTCCAATGTCTAACCACTCTTTCAGAGAATATGTTTTTCTAAAATCTAGTCTGTGCTTCCCCCGGTGCAACATTTCCTCTCATCTTTTCACTTGAGACATGGCAGAAGAGACCAACCCTCACATGGCTACAACCTCCTTTAACAGAGTGGTGGAGAACAATAAGGTCACACAGAGCCTCATTTTCTCCAGAGTCAATAACCCAGGCTCTCTCAGCCCCTCCTCACACAAGAGGTTTTCTAGACCCTTCACCAGCTTTGTTGCCCTTCTCTGGACACACTGCAGCACCTCACTATCCTTTCTGAAGTGAGACACCCAAAACTGATCACAGAACTTGAGATGCAGCCTCACCAGTGCTGAGTTCAGAAGCACAGTCACTTCCCTGGTCCTGCTGGCCACACTATTCTTGATACAGGCCAAGATCCCATTGGACTTCTTGGCCACCTGGACACACTGCTGGCTCATACCCCCTGTATAGCTGGATCCCTACATCAGTTACTCATCCTACATGTCTGCTGGGAGGAGCAGAGTTCCTATACAGCCTCCCATATTCCTCATAAGAAGGAAAAGAAAAGTTCCTCATAGGAACTAATCACCATTAACACCTATGCTTATTCATCTCTATGGTCTAACAACTTGATTAATAAAAGCTGCATAAGGATTCACAAGGAAGGAGAAGTTTCTGACTATGCCTGCAGAAAATGACAGGGAACTAATTATATTAAAAAACCAAAGAAACAATTACATAAATAAATAATTAACATTCCAACTACAATTACTGTTTATAAGAATATTACATATATAAGTGTACATATAATTACAACTATATATAAAAATATAATTTGATATAGTAAAATAGTTATATATTGTATACCACCACAAAATAATTAGAATGCTAACCCATGATGGTCTTGTAAAACTAACAAAATCACTAATTAAAAAAAACTAACAGATGATTCAAACCAGTCTAAAACACTGAAATATCAAATAATTCCTTGAGAAGCTGAGAACTCTTTTTGTGTGTTAATTATGCAATGGGCAGATTAACAAAATGAAAACTAAAAAGCTTTTACTATATCATTTGCTTAAGTCTTTGTATTTCAGACTTTACACAAGTGAAGAGCTCTGTCTGAAAGTTATAGTTTTAGTAACACTAACCATACAATAATCATTTCATTATTGAAAAATAAAAAGTAAAAATAAAAAAATAGAGCTAGAGGTACTACTACATTGCATCATATCAATGCTTTGTTCCCAGCCTTTCCAAAAAATTACTTAATCTTAATTAATTTTTAAATAAATAAATAAATAAATAGTTATAAATTCAATTATGCTTTTAAATGTATCTGCACTGATTCAGCACACAGATTGAGTTGTTTTCTTCTCTTTTCTTTAATATATTCCCATACAAATTATATTATATTATATTATATTATATTATATTATATTATAGTATATTATATTATATTATATTATATTATATTATATTATATTATATTATATTATATTATAGTATATTATATTATATTATATTATATTATATTATATTATATTATATTATATTATATTATATTATATTATATTATATTATATTATATTTATAATATATTCCTGTGCAAATAATTGTTTTGTTACTTACAATAAGCCAGTGGAGAAAGAGATGATTAGTTCTAGTGTGTCTTCTTGGGACAGTAAGTGACATTCGTCTCTGTGCACTCCTATGACTTGGGAAAGAAAAATTCAGAAAGAATTGAGAAAGAAATTGGCTGGACCTTCCTGTTACAAATTAGGGCAGAGCCTGGAAAAATGGGTTAAGTTATGACAGTCTCTCTATAGTGTCCTCAACAAGATTGTGGAGGAAAACATCTTGCTGAAGTAAAAAGAGGAACAATAATATATTAAATACCCTTTTGTAAAGCACTCTGAAAACCACTAGAAAGGCAGACCTCACACCTAGAAGGCCACTGTGCAACAGAATTTATTTTACAGAATAACAAGGAACCTGAAGCTTTTGAGTTAGGAAGGAAAGTTCTCAATATGACTGTGACCATGGTACATTCTCCATAACTAAAAAGACAGATTCATCCTTACATCAGTTTTCTGTTCATGATTTTACTTTACTATTTTGCAAAGAACCCCTGGATTGAATGAACCAGCCTATTTCTGCTGTGATTGGTGACCAAAAGGAAGTTAATAAAACTATTTTTAAGGTGAAAGTGTAAAACTTGAAATTTTAGCAATGATAAAGGTGTTTTCTATATTTCACAGACAAAACTGTTATTACTACTTCATGTATTAAACAGTTAAACCATAACTGTTATATATCTGCTGAAGAAACATGTAAATCAACTTCCTATGATAAGCAGCATAGCAGTCAACAGGCTTAGTTTCCTGTGAGAATTATCTACCCTACATCCTTTCCCAGAACTGGACACCCTTTCTGCCAGGCAGTCCTCTAAAGACTTAGAACAGCTAGGACAGTGACAGAATAGTAGAATGCATTATCAGAAAACATAGCCAACTTCATTAATAAATTATTAAGTTAATTAGTACATTTGTGTCCCTGGTTAATTTCCTTCTTCTTTTTTTTTTTTCTCATTAAAGGTAATATTATGCAATCTTCATTTAAACACATGACATTGTCATACTAGGTTCTGTAGTATGTGATACCAGGGCTATCACATCATGCATGAACAGGCACCCATGAATGACAGTGTCTCAGAGAAAGAAAAAAAGAGATTTAGATGTATTCCCACCGACCGCTGCCAGTAACATGATAACTGACACGATGCTTGTGATGGATTTTGACTGCAGTAATTTTCCACATTACAGGTTTTATAATCAAGTACATCAGAGTCAGCATTTTTTGTCATGCTTTTCTTACATTTTTCTGTTTCTGAAAGTTCTAATTCTCTTTCAAAATGTTTTTTTTTGTAAGAATAACATCAAAAAAGCGATTGTGAAATCTGAATTTTTTTAAATCAGAAATATCATCACAAAAAAAAATCATCATTCATTATACATTTTATCTACCCTGTATGACTTAGTTAAATCTGTGGAGGATTCCACAATTAAGCACATTGTACTGCAAACACATCTGACTGATGTAGAGATATCTTTATGTAGCTTAAGGCATTCTGGCTCAAGCAACAGGTAAACTAGAAAAGTAAGTTCATCTAAACCTATCATAGGGCACACCTTTCCCAGCAGGATGACGATATGTTATTCCAAAGCATAGCTTTGGAATCTCCACCTAAAATGTGTAGGTACTCTCAGGCTGAGCAAGTAATACTCAAAGGTACAGTGATAAATAAAATACAGGCATCTCACTGGCTAAGAAGACATTCCACTCACCCCAGGAGAATAAGCCAGAGCTCACATGCATGCTCGACACTGAAAAGGGGTAGGTTTAGATTGGATATCAGAAAGAAATTCTTTCCTGTGGAGGTATTGAGGCACCAGAATAAGTTTTCCAGAGAAGTTGTTGCCACCCCATTCCTGGAAATGTTCAGGGCCAGGCTAGATGGGGCTCTAAGCAACCTGGTCTAGTGGAAGGTGTCCCTACTCACGGCAGTGGGACTGGAACTAGATGATCTTTAAGGTTTCTTCTAACCCAAACTGTTATGTGATTCTATAATGCCCAGGTCCCTATGTCATTTCTGAAAAAAGGCAAACATGTTTACAAGGTTTGGCTTACAAGGCAGGGCAATTGTGAAAACTCAGTAGGAAACCAAGACCTAGGTACAAGATTATGGCTCAAAGTTTTATTTCTGAAGCTTTCAAGAACAAGAGACCATGACCAACTGAGTTATGTCAGCCCTCAGCATTGCCCATCTGGCTAATAAAAAAAAATTACTGAAAAGTCTGTTCCTTTGTCATAGCACAGCCCATCTTTTTGCTAACAGTCATGCCTATACATCAGCGAAATTGTGTTTCAAATCCCTCAGCAGCCTTTGAGAGGTTCAGGGGTAAATCTTCATCTCCAGAAGCACAGAAGACACCTCAGTAGAAGTGCTACCTTGCTGGGGGCAGGAAGTCTTTTAGTAGCTGCAGTCTGGCTCTGCAGGGCAGAGGTGGTCCTTGGTGGTCTCTAATGGTGCCTATCTGAGCAGAAGTCAAGGGCCTTTTCTCACAGTCTGGTCTCGTTTTTCTCTTTGTTTGTTATTCACCTAGACCATTGAATGTAACGATGCATAAATAACCCAGATCTCCCATACACCCTGCCGGCATCCTTAATCAATAAGATAAAGATTTGCTGTCCCACCTATCTGTTTTCACTCTGGCCATCAGAGTTAGGCAGTGATGGAAAGTAGACTCTCTGACTCCCTCTTCTGAATTTAAGTATCTATGTTTTATCAAGGTAGCCTTGTCTGTACAAATGTCATTATTTAAGCATTCATTATCCAGCACTTTTACACTATGTTTTCTGTCTTCTTCATAAATACATTAACATTATTGTAAAGACTGGAATACAAAGAGGTGAGGGGATTACATTGAACAATCTGCAGTACTGTGGGCCTGGTTTAGATTTCATCTGATCAGTATGTATTAGGAGCAATGCTTCAGAAGTTCAAGAAGTTAAACTGACCTAAAACTGGTGCAAGGCCTCTGGTTGGATATTTCGTACATATGAAATTACAACTGTAGTCCTCTGCCTGGTTTAAAAAAGTGCTGTGCATTAAGGAGAGGTCAAAAATTTATGAAGTTAGAGGCTGCCATATAAAGAGTTCCGTCACCAGGGTGAGAGCAACCTACCTAATCATTATCTAATAACAGAGTTAAAATTTCCCTGTATCTTAATGTCCTCTTTCTGAGCCCTTTGAAAAGAGTCATAACTTATCACATCCAAGGTAATTAATAAATCATAATGAAGTGGAGAGTATGACCCAGGGCATGAGCCTCTTGCAACTACTCCCACTATTGCTCGTGCCAGGCACCTCTAACCCCTCAGATGGAGTCGTAAGAGCTGAGCAAGATACCCGACCTCTTAGAGACATTTACATGAAAAATTAAGAACCACCAAAACATTCTTAACAAAATCGTATAGTGAAGGGAAGCTTCCTAAGGAGCTGGGAATCTCCTATGTCTAGCTAATAGGAAATGTCAATCATGACTGCAATCCCTTCTCTCTCCTCTGGAATTTTGATTTTCTCATCTGAGCTGTGAGCAGACAGATACTCCTTTTCCGCTTGGAACCCTCAGTCCCAAATGCTCTCCTGAAGGAAGCTTTAGCAATTGCTCTTTGTGCAAAACTCATTGTTTTATTTCAAAAATAAATCCAAAGGAGGAGCCACACGTAATAGCTCAGTGGTTAGAGGCACTCCCCGAGGAGAGTGAAGGGGGACCCTGCTCTCTTCAGCCTGAGGGGGCATCAAATTAGCAGCTCCAGGAGCTGCTCCAGCCCCCAGAGCCCAAGGGGGGTTCTCCTTCCTCCTGCTCCCCTGAGCAGCATGCTGCTGGCAGAAAAGCCATCACAGCTTCTGGGGCCAGCACTGAACAGCCAGGTCTGACTGCAGCTAGGAAGTGGTGACTGGCCATGATTTGTACTGCCAATTTGTTTTGCCTTCCTCACAAGGAGAATTTATCCTACGACATCACTGTGCAACTGTCCTACTCTCAAGCAAAAACCCCTGTAAATATACTTCCTATAGAGACAGTCAAACCTGATTGACCCAGGAGTACTGTGGAGAATAATGCAAAAAAAAGTATATTAACTCCTGCAAACACCGATCTAACTACATTTCATCATATTCTCTAAATTCATTAGTTATGCATTATCTCATATCAAAAGTCACAGTAACATTTTTTCCTACTCAAGAAGAGTAGATTCTAATATAAAATATTTTTTTAAAGAAAAAGCAGATAATTAGTGGATAGGATAAGCAGAAGTTTTATCTCTAGAGAATTCACTCCTCACAGATCTCTAATTAAAGCAGAAGAAATTCCATGATGTGCATATGCTGTTAAGTGTTAGCACAAGCAAACCTTGAAGAGGGCTGGTACAAAGTGATATAGGATATTTTACTAGCTTGTTTCTTAACACTTCATGCAGACAAGACCTTTACTTTTGCTTCAGCTGCTAATCAGCTTCTCTGGTTACAGGATTTTTTTTAATTTTTTTTTTTTTTTGGCATTATTGGTAATTATTTGCATTGCCCTGGTACTTAGGAGACTTATTTACAAACCGAAATTATGCTACTCCTGCCAAAAAAGCTGGCTTCTCTTCAGTGATATTACAATTTAAGGATGCATCTATACTGTACAGGAGACTACTGCTCATGATAAAGCCATTCCATTTAAAGACATTTCAGATATTTTCCTTCTATTCTGCAGCTAGGTCCATAAATATTATGGTGATGTACCTGAAGTATAAGAGGCAACAGATACAGACATGGGGAAATACAAGGGAAAAAATGAGACAGTATTGGTCACTAAGATTGATAGAGGTCAAAGCACATTCACATCATAATTGCTGTCAGCTGTTCACTAAAATTTATGGTCCCAAAGAAGAGGGTTTTAAAGAGGGAATGAAAAGAGGATGATAAAGTAGCTGTGTATGCAGTAACAGGAAACTTTTCCCCAGGATGAAGGGCAGGGGGAGAGGAAGTTCAGAGGCGACTGAAGATAAAACCAATGAATACTGAAGACACGGATGTGAATAGGAGGGATATTGAGGGTGGAGACAGGGTCTGGAGAAACCTAATGGTGAAGGCAAGCAGTTCAGATGTTTCATAACAAATGTGGAAAAGATGCAGAAAAGGAAAAACTTGATCATTTAAAGGATTGAAGAAAGAAAGTAAAGAACTTATTGTAACAGCATTTTACATGAGACCAGACCAAGTTGTAAAACTTGGACTAAGACAGCCTACAGTACAACATTGTTTGTAGTTACTAAATACCCACAAGATTTAGATTCACATCAAACTTAAAGTTATATTAAGCCAGTTGGATGAAGCTACATCTACAGACAGAAGAGTGAGATTGGCAGCTCAAGAAGATAACTCACCTTCTACTCTAAGAGAGCTCATGTGAGCTCTCTTTTTGACCAATAGACACAATCAAAATCTTTCTAAACACATTTTCAAATGACTTTGTTGAGTTACTTTTTCTATTCCATTGTTTTATGCACTGTCTCAGTTACATCCAGGCTTCCTGTCTCTTCCTGTTCTCTAAAGGTTATGAAGTTAATTTATCAAAGTGGTTTTAAACATGAAGTGGTAATGAATATTTACACACACTATGTCTGTCTTTGATGAGATAAAATGTGAGGATTTATTAAACAATTTTCCAATTAAAGATAGTCTACAAAGAACAAAAGATATATCATTGGGAAGAATAAAGCAGCATAAGTGGAGATGTTAAAAACTTATGAATTTAGGGAGTATTGACCTGTAATAATACAATACTTAAAAATTCAGCACTGTTTTCTCAGACACTATTAACTTTTGAATGCATTGCACCTTCTAGGATTCTTGGTAGGTTTGTACCCCATGATAAAAATTCCTTAGGAGGCTTCTATCCAAACATTTGTTGTCACCTGTGGATAGTTTTGCACATAAAAATACACCTTCTTGCAGATCTGTAAGAAGATCATGCCACAGGAGAACGAGTAGAAAAACGGTAGTACTTTACCTGTATTTGAGAGGAAGGGAGTTTTTCTTTTGGTGGTGGTGGTCATCATGTACAGAGATGACAAGAGCTGAACAGTTTAACTTCCAAACAACTTCTTTTACTGTCCACATAAAATCTAGGGGAAAGTGCTATTAAGTCCTATGTCTGGTTTATATTAAGCAAAATTCTTGTATAAAGAGAAATATATAAGACGCTTCAGTCCTCCCACTTGTAACAAAACCTAGGTAATGGTGATATTCCTGGAAACCAGTGGGCAAATTCATAGAAACACTGTAAAGTTGAAGAAGGTTTTCAATATTATTCCTTTGGTTATTCCATGTAAATGAAAAGAGTCAGTCATTTCTCTAAATAACTACATTATAGTCAGTTCAGCTGCTGGAATAGGAATAGGGAAAAGGAGTCTCTCTTTGAACTCCAAATTGCACTCATGTTCAAGAAATTATTTATGATGCACAATTATCAGATTTACCTTGATTTAAAACATTTTTTTACCATTTATCAAATGATGAAAAGAAATTTTGTCCTTGTCTTCTTATAAATCCAGCAATAGTCTAATTACTCAGAGGGCTGCTAGTGCAAGTTCACATTCCTAAACCTCTGAAATAAATCCAACAAATACAGTGAAATTTTTTTTTTTCAATCATCACCAACATACTTATATTTGGGCCAAGAGACATCGTTATATTTTAATGTTGGGGAGGGGCAAAACCCCACACTAATTATTCAAACAAAATAAGCACTAAATATAATCAGACTAGATTCAGCTTCAGGTTCAGTTTGCCTATAGGCATTTAAAATATCAAGGCATATTGCCTTACACAGGAGACTTCTTGCTGGTGGGTAATCCACCACCCACGTGTGAAGGCATAAGAATAGACATAGCTGAGGGGTTACTAGGCACTGCATAGTTGCTCTAACTCAACCCCCAGTGAAGCAGTATTATGGATTTTATACTTCAGTAACAACCTCAAGACATGCTGAGTCTTCTCAGAAGATGATATGGCATGTCAAAAAAGAGGAACAACTGTGTTAAAATGGAGCAAAAATTTTCTTCAGCAAAAGGAACACCATCCAATTAGAATTTTTCTAAAATCAGCTGTAGGGTTTTTTCTTCTTGTCTTTCACCTGCCTCATTTCAGTCAAAAAAAGCAAAATCTCAGTGTCAGCTTCACACATACTGTCTGCAGCTGATGCAAATGAAACTAGTTATTAGCTTTGGTTAAAGGAAATATATCTTGACAAATAAGGTTTTCTTGTCAACTGTGTATAAAACCTTTGATACATATTCACAACTGAGCTTGAATCTAGATGCACTATTCTTCTTAAGCATATGTGGTAGAGCACAAAATGAGGTTAAAATTTTTAAGGGGTAATTTATAGCACAATGAAGAACTGATGTGATTTTACCTTCCAAAATATGAGGATGATATTGGACTTTTTACTTAATGTGGCCAAAAGAAATAAAATTGTTTCCACTGTTCTTGTCAGTGAGAAGCCAATTGTCAGCCTATGCTAGTATTAAAGTAGTTATTAATGCATAGATCCTAAAATTAATCGCTGCATTCAGAAGTCCCTCACTGAGCAGAATTGATCCTTGCCGTAGTTTGAATCAAACAAAATATACATTTACCTGTGATTCAGTAACATTTTGACATTTCAGGCATAGCATGCCCAGTCTGGTGAAATCTCAGCTGGGGCTTAGAGCCTGGTCCATGATGATAGAGATTGATAGCATTTTGTGTCAGGCAACCCTCTGAAATCTCTTACATGATAGCTATTCATCTGTGGGATAATTTCAAGTTGCATTACCATTGCAATTTTTTTACAGTAAATCTAAGAGGCAGTTGGACCTCCAAATATTTCACTTCCACTTTCTTTAATAAATTTAATTCATAAATATACTTAAGAGTTAATAAATGTAAACATTTTTTATATTATTAATTAAGGACAATCAGTGAAGTCGTAAACAAGTATACTAGTAAAAATGTGATTAATGCAGAACGTAGCTACTGGAAAGTACTTTGTTGTTTTTCATAAATGTTAAACAAATGGGAATCATAACACATTTTAGAAAAAATATTGGCAGGTAAATTCAAGAGGGGATTGCCTGCAGCTTTACTCACTCCTGGCATTTTGGAAATCGTCTCTACTAATTATGTCACAATCTTTCAGGCTTTCCATGGAGATCTTAGTTGGCAGCAGAAAGATAAATATGTACCAGATAATATTATTCTAAATTAAAACTGCTGTCATTGTAATTGAAGGAAATGTGAACATAGGCAAATTCAACTCCCTGAAATTCAGAGCCATCACCTATCCAATCAATGGGTCAGCATTAATTTTCATTTAAGCTTCTATTGCAGTACATAATGAAATTTAAAAATCAACAGAGAAAAAGATTATATGGTTAAAGTTTTAAATCCAAAGAGATATATGCATCAGTCCAACCTCACACCATCCCTGCTGCCCCTCCCTAGTCTGCCCGTGTTCTTTCCAGAGCATGTACTCACTGCTGCCTTCAGTGCCATCACCCTGGCAACTGGATGGTCTTTGCACATAGTCCCACCCCAGACACATCTGCACTGGAGTTCAGATCAGTCCATAGCAATTGCTGACAAGATACAACCCCAGGAGTTCCTGAGCAGAAGCTGACATCCCAGAGCACTTTGAGGGAACTTAAGAATAAACTCATTTCTACCTTCAGGACTACCATTTGCACTTACAGATTCACACATGCCTTCTGCTCTCACTTTGAGAGAAAAATGTAACAATCAGGCCAGTTAATCTTAAATTGATTGTGAGACTAGCTCTTGGAAAACATTACCTCTTCTAGTCATCACTACTTTGTTCAGGAAATCATGCTCATATCTAAAAAGAGTACAAGGAGGCTCAATCCAGAATTTGGTCCCAGCTGAAAGGGATGAATGTTAGTTGGTGAACTTATATGCACAAAAGCATGACTGGGGAGCTTGAGGGGTGGTGTTGATATCCATTTCTTAACCCACAAGGATCCTTTGCTGTAAGAGGTGCAGGAATAAGGCTCCAAACATCTTAACACAGCAATATTTACCTCAGATTTCTAGTTCTGACTCAGACCTCCAGTGGGAACATGGACAGACCAAACTCTGGTACTGTAGCCTGGTTTTAGACCAGAGGCTGTTTTTCCTTGCTTCTGAAGGAGTAAATCTTTCAAACTTGTGCTACAGCTGTAAGAGAGCCAAATTAGGTAGACATCCCACATTCACTTTTCAGAGCAAAATAAATTAGCCAGGATGAAACTTGCAGATAGAATAACAGAATCCTTTATGTTGGAAAAGATCTCTGAGGTCATCGAGTCTTCTAAACCAACACTTCCCCATCCACCACTAAACCACGTCCACAAGTGCCACATCTACATATCTTTTAAATACCTCCAGGGTTGGTGACTCAGCCACTTCCCTGGGAAGCCTGTTCCAATGCTGGAAAACAGTTTCACTGTTGCAGCTGGACTGATCCTACTTCCTTCTTTAGAGGTAACTCAGTATTGTCTACACAGTGCTTTATAGTCACAGACATTGCTGCACAGGCTGCAGAACCAGCAAACCTGCTATCCTGCTAACAGCTTATCTGTCTGTGGCTGGCTGTTTGCTTGTTTCCAGCATATACAACAGCCACGTGTTTATATTGGTTCACAGATGACCAACCCCCAGGCAGCAACAGTGCAGACAAATCCATTGAGTTCAATGGAAATACTGCTGTTTAGGTCAGCAAACACAGGCTCAGACTCTCTTACATTCAAAGGAACAATTAAAAAGCAAGGAATAACTTGACACGTGTTCCTGAAGGCTTCTAAAAGAGTGAGGAAGCGTCTCTTACAGCACCATTATTAAAGGTTAAAAGCTTAGGACATCTGATTATAGGAATTGTAAGCCTCATTGATCTAGGACATACTTGCACATTAAGCAAGAGAAATATTTCAATTGATCATCCTGATTAGCCATGAAGTGTAGGGCTGAGCCAGCTGGGCACTGAGCACTGCCCAGGCTGAAAATCAGAAGTTATCTCCAATTTGACTTGGTTTGGGGTCTTTTTTGTCCTGCATTTTACTTGCATGTGCTGTGTTTATTCCTATTTGCCAAAAGTTAGCTTCTCTGCAGACTAGCATCTTGATCTCAACATTAGCCATTCCAAACTCAGACAATGCAAAATCAATTTTGCTACCAACGTTTGCCAAGACACAGAATATGTTTGCATCAGCTTTTCAAGTTACTTTTTTTTCTCCCCCACGCTGTCCTGTTTGCAACAGTGAGGGACTCAGCATTTTTGTAAGGTAGGAGGGTTTTTTCACTTTGGGTTAGTACAATATCTTTGATGCAGATATTTTCAAATGTTTTACAGCCATGCAGTAACCTTACTGCATATCACAGGGGGGGTTGTATATTTGTCTGTCTGAATAGCTACATTTACACACACTATATATAATTCATATAGCACAGTCACACATATGCACATATGTAAAATAATACAATTATTAGAACATGTTTTGTATTATATTATTATACAATGCTGTATGTGGTTGCCAGCTACATATATGTAATTCCTCAAGGAAGTCATTGGAGTAAGATAATTGGGTGGTTGTAAAATATATGAACATTTACAATATAGAAATATACATATCACTGTGATATACATATCATATACAAAATCACTGTATATACAATCATCATCTCTACTCATGTCTAGATGAACTATAGCACAGAGCAAATTCTCAAGACCACTCAACAAATCATAAGCACAACTGGGAATAGGAAACCCTACCCATGAGATACAATTTATTTTCAGTGCTGTGTATTGAGAAATGGAAGACATTGGAGAAAGCACTGATGTACCAGTGCTACACAAAACAGTGTTTCTTTCTTCCCTGACTTCCTCATTTTTTGGCAGAAGCAATTCTATTTTTGAACACTTATATTCTTCTTGTAATATAGTGCTTCAAAACAAGAGTGTCAAAAAGTTAAAGTGCAGGAAGATCAATGAAGCTTTTAAAATGGCTTCTAAAAATGTGATGAATCTTTCTTCTAGTTTCTTCTATAATAAACACAATGTTTAGCAAAATAATTAAAGCAATTTTGGACTCCTGTAAATCTGACTTTAGCTGTTCCAGCATTAATATGCAGAGAAGCCTTGAAGAATTAGAGGCATTTTTGTTAGCAATTTTGACTGTAGCTGATTTACCTTCAGCCAATAAGCATGTTCTAAGGCACTCAAGGTATTTCTCTTTCGTCTGATTAAAATGTAGTTAAGAAAACATATAATTAAAATAGTTGTAGCCTATGATTCATAAACAATATTTAGTAGGGTAGCACAGAGAATTTCTAAGGCTAAGTCTGGGATACATAGTGTTTTCTTAACAGAATTTTAGTACACATTAAAAGAAGAAAGTATTATCATATGTTGGTGGCTGGGCAATTACCAATCCTCTGCATTACCTGCTCCTCATTATGTTAGCACCAAAGTTTTCCAGCAGTTTTTTGGTCGCTGCATGCACAGATGTTCTTGAATACAGTTAAATTAACACTACTTGCAGTCCATGTCACATGGTCTCCATAACATCAAGTCACTTAAACAGTATGAATTGGTTAACATATTTTACGACTGAGCCATATTAATGAGTATTAAGCATATTTTAACAAAATGAAAGAAAACCAGCCCAACATGTTAGATTTAATAGGTAACTTGGAAAACTAAAAGCCTTTTTCTGCTTGAAAATAGAGTCATCTGGTTTTTTGTTACTGTGTGAATATGAATATTCTGATGAAACTGGTGTAGCTGTTGCTTTCTGTTGCTCTCTGTTACTCAGTGTTTTCAGAGCTTGGGAACAGATGGTGCACCACCTGACTCTGCACACTCTAATGTAAGATTCATTGTGCTTCACAGGAAATCAAAGATCAAGCAACATTGCAGAAGGTGAAGCAGCACCTCAGCAACCAGCAACACAGTATGATATAGTCAAGTGGTGGAGCAAGAAAGGAGAAAGAGAGGAGAGAGGTAGAGACATAATACAAGAAATACGAACCGATTCTTGAGGTTTATTTTGCTTTCTTCTTTCTCCTTTTATTTTCTGCTTTTTTCATTTCCTTTTTTTTTTTCCCAATCTCAAGTCTATTCTTTGGAAAAGAGTCATGTGATTGCAATTGAGAAACTTTAATATTTAGGCTGTCAAAAGTTCAGAACTACCAAGCAGGACATGAACGCTTAGAAGCAAGAGTTATTTGACTTGGTTGGTTGTTTCTATTTCACTGCAAGAAATGCCTGTTTGCAACATTAACAGCTTTAGAAATATTTAAAAGTTCATTCCAAATTTCAGAGGGTCTTATGGCTGTAAAAAATTACAGGTATTAGTTACCTGCCTCTCTTCACTTGCTCCCCATTCTTCCCTCCCTTTGCCCTGACTTTCTATGCCTGGATTTAAGCCTAGGGCATTCTTGAAGGAAATCCAGAGTTCACAGACAAATTTTTACATGCCTAGGCTATGTGATACCAGCAAGGGGGATTAAGCGCTGGATTGAAGGACCTTCCTTCAAAACACTTGTTATCCTTCAATCTTTCAGATGAAAGCTGGGAGCTCTTGCCTTGGGCACCTGCACCGATGTCAAATGATACAATTTCTAGTGGAGTGTTACCCTGATGTACCTTATACATGTATTCAGAAACTAAAAACACCACCTAGACCAGATAGCATTTTCAGGTACCCAGGACAGCACCATGCAGAACACACAGTGCCTTACACTTCACTCATAAGAGGCAGGTGACTATCTGAAAGGATCTCATTATTCAAAGACAGGAATTTGCAGAACTCTGTATCTTTTAACTATATGTCCCATCCCAGCATCTAGGCCTGACCTAAATCTAAGTGAAGTCAGTAAGAAAACTGTTTTATGATCAAATTGAAATTCACCAGAACAAGCCTTGCACTAAAATACTATAGGACTGTCTGTTTGAAATATGCAAATAATGAAGCAAAATACACGGCTGAAACCTTTACCACAGTGAAGAAAGTAAGGAAAATCAAGGTCCACCTAAAAACAAGGGCCAGGGGAGGGTACACAGCAAAGAAAACATTCACTCAGTCCTCAAACCTATTTGTGTGTCCAGCTTGCATCTGGGTGTCTAATGTTCAATGAATTAAAAGTGAGGTGGCCCTTGAGGACCTGACCTAGAAGACTAGCAGGTCAGAAAAGCTATCAAAGCCATTGAGAAATACAAAAACTGTGTTATTATTACAGAGCTCTGATGCTATAATGATCAGATCTAGGCATAAAAGTACAGCAGCAGACTAGAGCATGACTGACTGCACTGCCTCTTTGGCTTATGCTGAGTCTCAAGAAAGCCAAGCTTGTACCTGTCACTTAGAAAGTTTATCTTGTTGGTTTTCACTTGTAACCTTTCCAATAAGAGAGTCCTGAATCTTATAAAGTCCCTGCTCTTCATCCTTGGCATAACCAAGGAAGGAGGTAAATATTAATTCTATTTATGGAGGCTCAAGATAAATCTACCTAAGATTTATGATGTCTCAATACTGGTAAGAAGTGCAAAATCAAAACTAAAAAAGCAGATTGTCCCACAGGCAGAAAATGTATGTGAAACTCAGTACATTGCAGTTCCAGACAAACAGAAATTACACCAGTGTTAAAGACAGTGAGACATCAGAGAAGACAAGGAGCTGGAAACAGCACGTCATTCACTGCATCAGTGTTTCACTGTGCTGCGTAGACATATGAGAAAACCAAATCTTACAGTCCTCCTTTGGCATTCATTTTCAAAACCACCTGATTGCCTCTACACATATGCTTTCCAGTGACATGTGCCATCTTTACTGCATACTCTTCTTTTACATTTCTATCAGACCCTATATTTATATGAATGATGCATAAAGTGATGTTTTTGCTCCAGCTATAGCAGTGCAATGGGGAAATGAGCACAGCTGATGTGCTGCCAGTTTCAGTTCACTGCATTGAAGCTGTATCTGAGAGCATTGCAGTGGTGTAGCTAGAGAGATTAATTTAGTTAGCCCACCTATTTTCTTTATATGAACAAGGTGGTACCTAGTCCCCTTGATCAGGCACACAGTGAGCAACAGCTTTGATGTTTAAGCCTCAGGATTTATAAAGTATCTAATACAGAGGGGTGGAAACACAGTTGTGCTATTGCTATGCTAATCATAGTAAGAAATGTCATTGGTTTCATGGGTTTAAAATGGCCCCTTTACCCCTAAGCATAATAATAACAATAGAAGTTACAAATTCTAGTTATCAGGGTTTTTTTCTGAAATCTTGATATACAAGACAGCTTAAAGCAAATACTTATTTGTAGATGGATTATTCTTTGACATATAGAAACTGAGACAATATTTCTTTACAAACACAGCAGGCTTGAAACTCTGCATGTAGAATCAATTTGTTATTACCAGCATACATTACCTTACTGTAAGCTTTATTTATTTTCTTTTCTTTTTTTTCTCTTTTTTACTTCAGGCAATTGTAGTGTAAGCTTTGCAAGTAATCCTTCACAAATCACTGCCCATGTAGGGCTCTACATTGAAAAGTGATGTGGTTGGAATTATGATATTTCTATAAAGAAATAACAGGCAGGAAAAAATTAGAATATACATTGCATTAGGGAAGAGATACCTAAATTTCTCCTGGCAAAATCCAGAGCAGCTGAAATACAAAATTCAACAATCTCTTCAATCTAATCAATTTTTATATTCTTACAATATTTGCCCACATTAGTAATGTAATTTGTTACCTCAGACATCACTGCAGTAACTTAGGTTGACTTTTGCAGCTGAGCATGACACAGAATGAGAAAAGATACTTTAGCTTCAATTTGCCCATTATATTTGAAGAAAAATACTTAGCCTGTTACTACAAAAACCTAAGGATATTAACTATAGAAGATGGTAAGTTTGAATAGAAAAGATCTAGTTGTCAATATGATTACCATTGTTATTTATACTGTGTTCTACCCTACTCTGCAATTACAATTGACTATTTTTAAAATTCAGCAAAAATATCTTAATATTTTTCTTACTTAGATGACAGAGGCACTTTGTGGACTGAGAGAGGAACCAGTGCTTCGCCAATGAGGGGAATGAACTGTACTTGATATTTTTCCATAGTTTTTTTTCAATTCTCCACTTTATGTTATTTGTGACTGCTAAGTCATACTCGAACACAAACTACAACAATCCTGTCCACTCCTCATCTCTCCCCTGGCCATATAGTTTCAATCCATCCTTCTCACCATCATTTCTGGGATTTGGCACTAAGCTAGCTCATGGAGCTGAGTCAGCAGAAGATTGTTTGTTTTTTTTTAAAGGGTGGGGAAGAGAGGCAGAGCTGTGACTTTGGCTGATGGTACTACACTGTAAAATAACACTGTGAGGGATGGGGGAAATACATGCTCACACCAAAGTTCTTGAGTCCACTTGTAAGTTTTTAGTGATGCATTGTGCACCTTGGTGCACAGGCTGCTCCTTCAGCAGCAAAGGGGAATGGGTGGAACACTTCTAGAATCTCAAAAGTGTTCATTCTTGAAGATATTCAAAAGCTATCTGGACAGAGTCCTGGGCAACTGGCCCCAGGGGGTTCCACCTGAGTGGGGGTTTTGAGCCAAATTACTTCCATCAGTCCATTCCAACCTCAGACTTCTGATTAGTAAAAAATTATCCAGACTCTGATACTGTTTTCATCCAAATGTGGTGCTCATAGCATCTTGCTTCTTTCCAGCTATATATCTGAGGTCTATATGCATTCTATTGGAATGTCTTATGAATCAGTACACACTCTTAAACTAGCATCATTGAAGACCTAGGTAGACAGTATCTTAAAGATTGAGTCATGGATCTTGAATTAACTTTGTAAAAAACCATAATTTAGGTAATTACTGTGTGAGCCTGAACTCCTCATTACCAAGTTCAACTTTTGGAGGGAATTAATTTACTTTCTCCCCTTTTACCAGGAATGTATTTATTACCACTGCCAAGAAATTTGTACATATCAGCTTTGTCATGAATACAGAGAGGACTGGGCTTTTCAGGATGAAGCTGGGAAATTGTCACAAACAAGGCTACATATTAAGCCCAGACTGGTCATTCTGCATCACCTTTCCTTGTACACACAGCAACTCTGAAGCACAAGGTTAATAGATTCCACTTTTTAAAAATCCAAACTGTAAATTGACAATAAGGTTAAAGCCATCAATATAACTAAAGGGCTCTTTCTTTCCACAGGTATATAGCAAATATTTAATCTAACCTTGGTGCTGGAGAACTGACTTTCTTTGGTTATACAGCTCTTTCTTGAGGTACCTCTGTACAGGTACTAATGATTGTATTCTGTACAAATAAAATAATGAAGAATTTACAGTGAGAGGAGTCCAGAAGTTTTATTAAGAAATAACATCTGGTTCTCTCAAGGTAAAAATATTACTTCCTCTCTTGAACAACACAGCTAAAAGTAAGCATGAGTGGATCAAAAACCAGATCTGTGCTTCCAAGAATCTTAAAAAAAATGATACTTTTTTTTGGAATTGAAAAGTGAAAATTCTTCTCAAAATGGCTTCTCTGGGAACAAAAAAAAAAAAAAAAAAAATCCCCCAAAGACCAAACAAGCTGACAAACAAAAAGTAAAAAGCATTATTTGAGTCATGTCTACCTGCTTATTAGATAATTTGCAGGACAATAGCTTGATCAACCACAACAATGCCTTCTTTCTCTGTCATTATTACCTGTTTATTCCCAATATCATTAAAAATACTGGAAACTCCTGAATTTTCATATTCCCTTACCTATAAGGATTTCCACTTGCACTCTTCCTTTCTACTATTTTATCCTCCCCATCCTGTCAGGTGTTGACTGCTTTTTTGTTCCCTTTCCTTGGCCTACCCACCTGTCCTGCATGACTTCCAGAGATTTCCTATCTTCTTTCATACGTAACTCATCATCCACACCCTATTTGTCTTTCTCAGTCAAATATTATCTCACTCCAAATATTTGCCTTTCAATCTGTCAAGACCTAATAGACTTTCTGTTATTCTAGCCAAACCCAGACAACAGCAGTAACCACACACCACTACTCTCATTCAAACTCTCATTCAAAGGCTGGGTTGAGCCCTCTAGGTCTCCACTCCTGCTACACATCACCATCCAGGTTGCCTCTCTTGTCCATACCGTATCTGCTCCTGTCAGGTTTTGTCAGCTCACTGTAACTATCACTTCTTCTTTCCCAAAACATCAGCCAAACAGAGGACACACAGCTTCAGGACTGGTTTTATCAGTTCCCCAAAGGACTGGGTGAGCAGTGCTCTCTACCTCCTTGGAGAAAGCTGGGATCCTGAGCCCTCCTGGTAACGCTGCCTTTGTGTTGATCTTCGTACTAAAATGCCAGTGAGTGGAACCACATTGCTAGATATTGGTATATCCATCATTCAAGGATCACACAGTCTCTATTGCTTGAACGAGGACTAGGACCAGCAGAATTTTAGAGGACCCTTCTCTTCATTCTATTAATGCATTTTGCAAACATTACATTTTCTCTTCTACATTTTCCCTCCCAGAAAGGTTTCTTCCTGGTAATTGAATGCAAAGGCTGACAGCCAGCAACAAGGAGACCAATGTTTCAAGAGTGTCTGGAATATACCTCATGCAGCTACATATGAATGTACACAGATGGGCCTCAAAAACAGAAGATAGGAAATGCAAAGGAGTTTCTAGTTTCCCTGACTCAATATTTCTCTACAGACAGCTTGAATGTCCTGTCTTTGTAAAGGTGAAGAGTGTGAGGCCTTGAATTTATCCAAATAAAATTCATAGCAATCACAATACCAAAAAAGGTAAAGAAATTAATACCTCACCTCTTTGAGAAATGGGAACTTCTTCAGGGTATATCCAGATGTTAGATTCTTGTTCCAGCTTCTTCTCTTTCTGCCACATTAACAGTTTTTGCAACTTTATATTACTGAAGAACAAAATTATTCCACAAGGAACTTCTGCTTATGTGATCTCCAAGACACGGCAGTACTACAAGACTGACTTGGCATTCAGATTTCAGACAGACTGTTGAACTATAGAGAATGGATATTATAACACAAGCCTGTAGGTCATGGCAACTTCTTGATGATGTTACTGTTATTTTAAAAGTCATTTTCATGCTGTCCTTGAAAGTTAAAAACAGATCATACTAACAAAGGAGTCATTTTCCTGGAATCTTTAGGGCTGTGAAAATCGTGATTTGGGCCTTGACTTTTCTTATGTTGCCACTTTGTTCTTAGAGCAGAGACCTTGCCAACTTTGCTTCTTGGAGAATATTGAAGTAAAACAGCTGAACATCAGAAACAGCTCATGATGAGCTTGTCATTTGAGTTCAACAGCAGGGGCCCCACACTTGGTAACCATTACCACTGCCTAATCTAGTGCATGTTTTCTTACCCAGTAGAGATTAGAGAAATGGTACTTCAAACGTCTATTGGGAATAGAGCTAAAACGGAATCATGAAACTTATGTGTAAAAATAAGAATGTATAATATAAACAATGTTACTTTGCTGAATGATGGCCTAATAAAAATGCTGCTTGTTGCTATGCTGGAGTCCTACCTTTGGGAATTGACTGCAGACTCTAACAACAAAACATAGAGACTATGGGCTTTTGAGGCTTCTATAAATTTAGAAACTCATTGAGAACACTTGTCCACACAGGGGGAAGTTTTCTAAGTTACATGCTTGGGATTAGGCTGTGTGATTGCCAACAATGTTAACGGGAGTTATTCTTGCCTCTGAAAATATCAGCCTAACTCTGTAATAAAGTAATTTCCTCCGCTATTGGTTTAAGAGCTTTGTGCCAAATTTCTGACCTTAGTTACTTATTTGAAATCCAAGATTGTTTTTTGGATTGTGTTGTAATGAATCAGTGCCTGCAGGCAAGAGAAGCAATTGCTCGATAAAATTCAGAGACTACAATTACATCTAGGACTGATATTGTCCACTTCTAATACACATTTTTGTACCACTATACTCCATGAATAAACCACCAGTAGGGGACATTAAATGCATTATAAATAGAAAGTCTGCAATATAACTTCATAGAATAAGAAAAGAAGTATCAGCTGAGAGAACTGCTGGAAGAATGAATCTAGTGATTAACCAAGGTTAGTTTCTGGCCCTTCTCCTTAGGGCAGGCAGAGCTGTTCAGTGCAATGTACAAATGCCTAAATGTTCAGTGCAATGTACAGGAGACTAAAACGACAAATGCTAGCTTTGCATTCTAGAAAGTCCTGTATCTCTTGAGACATTGTGGCTTACCACTGCGTTGCAGTGAACTAAGCACTGGCCCACCACAGCAATCCAAATGGGCTGTGGGAGGCTGTTTCTCTGGTTTAAAATGTTCACTAAGAGGCAATAGCTCTGACAGACCAGGAGGAAAAGTTTTTGAGACCTAGGTAGGAGTGGGGACATGCTTCATAGGCAACAGCCATACGTCAATATTTATCATTATTTCAAATTGAGGTGTCAACTTGAAATAGAACTACTCACACAGTATAGTGCAAAAAAAAAAAATCATGAAGTGATTTGATAAAAGTAAAGCAATTTGCTTCTGGTCATTTCAGCATGAAACAATTTCATTATGCCAATTAGAAGTGAAGCTGGAAGACATTTTTCCTTCTATGAAGCTGTGAATCTGATTTGAATATGTTTTACAGAGTCATGTGATACTGTTCCACTCTTTCTGGATTTCCAAAAATGCTGTGGTAAGTGGAATTCACCTTTGCAGTGTGGACAAGGTAATGCTCTAAACAACCCAGGCCATGTAAAATTTAGTTACTTGAACAATTGTTCACAGAAAGCTAAGCCTGAAGCTACTGTTTAATATTAAACTTATCTAAAAAGAAATTAATTTAACTAAATAAATTGTTGTTAGGAGATTATAAATTATAACACCGTAATTATAGAAGTAGTTTTGTTTCTTTTTCTGCCTTTTATTTTGTGTGCGAAATATTGTATTTTTTAACAAAATAAACATGTTAATTGAAAATAGTATGATTAGTTCTGGTTTAAATGCTATAAGCCCTTTGGGTTTAAAAAGTGCTGGGCATCTTGTCTATGGTGTAGAAAAGCAGAGCAAAGTATATTTAACTTCAAACACAAGAACAATCCAGCATCTATACTGCATCTGCATAATTTGCAATTCACTGTGATCTCTAGTTGACTCTTTCCCATCAGTGGAAACTCACTTAGTGGGCCACCACATACCTTGACCTGATTATTTACACCAAACGGACCTGTTGAAGTCACAGATGCTTTGCTATTCCCTGTATGTCAGTATATGTTTACAAAGAAAAAAGGGACTATGCCTGCATCCCATGCCAACATGTAGTCAGAATTAGTTGACTAAGGCAAATACTTGAGGAGGAGAGTGGTTTACACCTTGTCAAACATTCACACCACACCATCACACATCTAAAATGTAAATTTTACAACCATCTTCATCTTAGGTTAGCACTAGCATAGGTGTCCTTCTTTATCAGAAGTGATAAAGCAGATTGACAGTGCTGCAGTTTGGCAGATGCTGACAAAGGTCACCCAGGTGTTCTTGCAAAAATTAGGAAAAAAAGAAACTTGAAAAGCACACTGTCACCACAACCAAAAAGCCCAGATAAGAGCAAGATAGCTATGGAAGGGAAGAGATGGTCTTTTAGCCAATGCAGCAGTTACACTACTGCCACTAGGTCCAGTGCAGTAGTGGATTACCACTATTTTATAAGTGCTGCTACACTCACGTTAATCTTTTGCAGCAGAGACATATTCAAAAAAAGTTCATTTTTCCCAGAAAAGTGATTTTCAGTCTTTCAGTGTATGCTTTACATCTCTCTACTCTAACCTAGATGATCAGATGATGAAAAGCAGTGTGACTCAGACAAGGAGGCATCTATTCTATGCCAAATATAAGAAACAGTTAAAGGTGTTGTGCGGATCTATTATAGATCAAACAGGAGAGATCACTCTGGTGTTTACACTCATCGGGAATGGCAACATGGTCCTGTATTTATTATCCTGTTCAGCAAAATGTCAGTTTGAGAAAATAAGGGAATTGGCAAGAATTAGAGTTTAGTA
The DNA here is from genome assembly GCF_963662255.1 of Cinclus cinclus. Lineage (NCBI taxonomy): Eukaryota > Metazoa > Chordata > Aves > Passeriformes > Cinclidae > Cinclus > Cinclus cinclus. The sequence continues at coordinate 27,694,891 of NC_085046.1, forward strand.
GCAAGTTAGGAACACTAAATTTGTCTGCTGGGAAATTTGTCTTCTGTCAGTTTCCCAGCTAAAAACTGTGAATATGCAAGATGACTAGATTGAGTGAAGAACCACCAACATTTCCAAAGGACAATGTTGCCTTATATCTGCTGATGAAAGCCTAGGTCTTTGGTCTTCAGTCTTTTTACAGTATGTTATTTATGGTGTTCTCTCATGTCAGTCCTTTTATCTCATCAGGTTTCACATGAATTATTCACTGAAGCTCTGGCTATATGATTTGATTGCTCTTCTAGAATGTATGTTAAATTTAGTTATGCTGCACTTTTCTTAGTGAAGCCTTATAACTGAAACTCACAGTTTAGCAGGATACAATCCCCTCCTCCCACCTTCCAACTGTGGGTTTTGTTGTGGGTTATTTCTTTTTTTTTTTTCTTTTTTTTTTTTTAACAGAATGTCAACAACATAGTGCTAGACAGAGCCTCCATTTATACTCTAAGCCTGTATTTTCATCTAGGTTTTCACTTCTCAGAAAGGTCTTGAATGTCTTGAACTATGTTCTATTCAAGTGTATTTCTTGTAGGATGCCAGCTGCTTTCCTGGCACTAGGCATGAATGTCACTGCTAAATTATGCTCTCTAACACTGTCTCTGACATCTTGAATGCAATGTTTCTAACCCTGATCCCCCTTCTGAATTGAAAGACATGTTGAGGATTATTCCTGTTCTGGCCCATTCTTTCTCACTTCCACTTGTATTGTGTTAGATAACTGAACTAATTGCTGTGACTCAAAAATGTCACAACTTTGCATGTAGGGGCTTGCTATTTTCCTCCCAGACAACTGACAGCATTAATAATGTTGTGTCAGCAAGGTTTTAAAATAAGGATGATTTAAAAATATTCTAACTGTGAAACAAGAAAATTGTTTGGAGGATATCTTTTCTATTGTCTGTCTAATGAAAATTTTATATTGACACATAAACCCTGTGTATCTCTTACTGCTGGACTTACCAGGACTGAAATATCTGAAAGTCATGGTCTGAAATGAGAGTGGTCAACCAATCCTTTTTTGTCTAGATACTGATTTAGTCAGGTGTCCTCACCTTTGCTTAACTCTGTTCTGCATACCCAAACTCTCTGGGCAGGCATAGCCCTGAACTTCCCTTTCTGACCTGAGCAACATTGGGAGCACAGCTTTTTACTTTCAACACTTTCAATGGGAGTGATGGGGAAGAGCACAGAATACAACACAGAAAGGAACAGAACCATTCATATTAATTGCATACATGTTTCAATATTTTATGAAGCTTGAGCAGGAAGGTCTTGACTATGAAGAAATATATAATGCTCATATCAGGAATACCACATGTATCTAACTTTCTTTGAAATTATTTAGAACAACTTTTGTTTATAATTCGAGTTTGAAATCAAGAACATCTACAACCCCAAGCATCAATGCCCTTCAATATCTAATTTCACAGTTTTCTTAACACATATCTCAAGTTATTTATTATAGTCAGTGTCATCCCAACACCTTTGTCTGTTCTTGCTACATTTTAAATGGTTTAGCTGGCAAGCCATCAATCATAAATCATGAGACATATTTTAACTCCAACTAAGATCGGCTTAGAAATAAAACAAATCTTCTGTGGCCTAAATGTGTACATTACTCACATCTATAAGTGATAAATGCCTGTTCTGGAAAAGTAAACATTTTTTTTAGAGTTTTGGTATATTTCTATAGAAAAGAAACAAAATTTTCCATTTTTTTATGGCCTGGAGCAACAATATTATTGATAAAACCACGGCTTTTAATGTGAGGAAGCCTTTGCAGACATAAGTTTCTGTGTTCAGAAATACATCCATTAAACATAAACTTTTTTCTCCAGTTATATTTCAGTCACTAGGTAAACTGAGGAATGATATAATCTTAGGAATAACTGCATTTTGTCCTCTGGAGACATAAAGAAGCTGGAATAATTCTTTTTATTTACGCAGTATATTTTAAAGTTTCCCTTCCTGTAAGACACCTTACACAGACTAGTTCTTCAGTTGTTCTCTAACTTCTGACACAATACAAAAACAAAGATATTTTTAAAATTTGAACCCATATGTGAATTTGCCATGTGTTTTCATGTTTCTGTCTACTTGTGCTAAAGAATAATATGACAACAATAACAAACTCACAGTAGAAAATTATGAAAAAAACCTAAAAACATTCGGTTTCTAGTGCAAAACAGACAATTGTTTGGAAAAGATGGAAGCCATTTCCACAGTGCAATTTTGATTCAAAAGAAAATAGATAATTTTGTATATTCCATCAGGTCTATTATACTAGCCACATTAACCAGGTGATGCTCATTTCATTTTACAGGTAATTTATTGCAACTGCAACACTAACTCCAAGGCAGTTCACAAAAAATAATTTACCTTAAGTAAACACCATTTGCCACTAATGATGGGGCAAAACAAACTTGCAGAGCATTTATGAACGGTAACATCTCTCTCTTTCAGTACACATTTGGAAACCAATCTCTGTTGTTTGCAGATGAATTAAGCATGGCTTGAAAAATCATTAAAGCCATCTGCTTTGATGAGAAAAAAACCTGCTGTGATCATTTTATTGCACTGACAGAGGCTAGGGACCATTTTGCAATATTTTTGAGCATCATTTACCCTAAATTTGACATCCTGTCTAAAAAATGATCAGTATTATCAGATCATGTCATGCTTATTTAGAACTACATATGCAGACAAAGCAGCTTATGCAGGTAACTCAAGGTATTTGTTTTGCTGGTCTCCAACAGATGGATAAGCCTGTTTTTCAACTATTAAAATCTGTAGTTACAACAAACTAAATGTTTATGGGTTCTGTAGAAAGCTTAATCTCCCCCCTAAATGATAGAAGCTAATAAGCATAAAAATATCATCAGCATTTCAGTTGTAAATTAGTTCCTATGGTCCATTTAAACATAAACATTTTTTTTCTTTTTTTTCCCTTCTTTCTCCCCAAGAACACTCTGCAGTTATTCAAAGTATCATAAACCAGTAGGTTAATACTGCTGGCTTTTTGGCTTTCCAAATAGATACTTTTGAGACCAAATCTATCTAATTTATCTAGAAATAACTGCTAATAACTTTCAGAATCTCAATATGTCCCTTTTAAAAATACCATTTGACTCCATATAATTTGATCAGATTTTCCTCTCATGCAGCCTTCAGCAGTATTTTAGTGACTGGATCCCACCACGACTGACTCCCCTGAAATACTGTACAAGATGTAAAATTACAGCAATCCTCTACCAACAGCAACGCTTTCCTACCTCTATTTAGCTTTTGTACAAGTAAATGTACTGTACATATGGAAGTTGTTAGTAAAATTTGTGGCAATAAGGCCTCCTAGCATTAAATGAGTCATATTATGGCACATTTTTCAATTCCATGGAAGGGTGGTGGATGGACCACCTAGAAATGTCACTTATAGTTTCAACAACTTAAACAGGATGGGCCACATGTGACCTGAGCTAGAAACCAAGGAAGAGAAACCAAGGAGCTATGTGAGGCAATAGCTGCTGCCTAGGGAGCTGCTGCTCCCTAATTCTTCATATTGCTCTAGTCACAGAGTGATCCCTTCCTCATTTACTTTACTTTCCCTTCACTTTGCTTCTCACTTCATAATGTCTAGAGAAGTACACACATTTCTCTGTTCACCCCTTACTTGCCAGTCCTCTACCTTCCCCTTGTGGTTATATATGTATGTGTGTCCTATGCATGTCAGCAACCCCACTCCAAAAAATCAGTCAACCACTTAATAAAAGTTATGGAGTTCTAAGTACTTCTTGAATGCTTAGGTGTTCTTCTCTCCCCTTTTGCCATTTCTGAAAAACCCTACTCTTTGTAGCAGGTTGCATGAACGACTGTTTATTCTTAACATTAATATTTGGGGATAACAAATCAAGGCAATTACTCCCATTTTGAGGATGGAGAACTTGAGTACAAAAAAATGAAGGTGGTGACCATCCTTGTAAAATAGGTCAGGTAAAAAATCTGAATGAACGGACAGACCTCTGGACACATAACACTGAGGATGGTTAATTTTCTCTAGTGCATATGACAAATATTTGACAACAAATTTTAGGCTTGATTTCCCCTGATAAACATTAAAGAAAAGTCTCCTATGTGAAATCTTCCATACCAACATGTAAACATATAATCTAGAAACTAATTCCACTGTTAGGTACAAAAACATACTACGTCGTTGAGAACATCGTGGAACAAAAGGAGTCAAATTGACAAGGAACACAGCAGACTCATCATATATGCTCGTGTTTATAAGGGTTAAAAATGGAGCCCTTGGGCTATTTCCTTTCTCATCTTTTTGCAGGTGGTTGTACTGTAGTTATGATCACTGTACCTCTCTTGTGTGAGAAATATATCTGCTGATACACACAGAGATCTTGCAAGGTCCTAAAAGCAGACTTCAGCTGTATCTCTAATGGTGCAGAGGAACTAGAAGGAAACAGCTAAGAATTTCTTTGACTATGTAGAGGATCATGTGTAATGTTTGATGACTGCATAAGAAAATATTTGACATCTATCTCATACAAGTAACAGTAGCTGTTAAATCTATGCAGTATCAACTATACAATCACAACTCATTACCTTTCTCATTATCTATTCAATGTTAATTCTAAGAATAAAGCATCATATTTGCATAAGAATATTATCTCAGTTACTCAACATTGTTTTTAAAGGTAGACTTGGAAGTTAAATAGTGATATTTTTAAAACAGTACAATGAATATTGCATAAAACAGTCACACAGCAGAGAGCCAAGTGAGATAATGCATGTACAGTATTTTTCTGTCTCTAATAAATGATATTTACAAGCATATCTGATCAGGCTTCTATATTCCTTGAATGATAGAATTGTGCAGTAGATCCCTGAACATCTTGACCTGTCTTTTATGATCCATTCTTTTAGTCAAGTAATGTGGCATGGATCTCATTGCTTTTATCCCCAAATATTCTCACATAGCACTTTCCTTTTAAAATCCTCTTAAGTTGTATCACACGCACACACAAAAAAATAAAAACAGAACCAAACCAAACAAAAAAAAACCAAACAAACAAGGAAAAAAAAAACCAAAACAGTCTTTCAAAATTAACTCTGAGACAGAATGGTCTGCTGGGTTTGCATGGGAAAAACCTTGTCATTGCAGGACTCTTCTACTGTTAATCTAATCTTTCTAATGAATTGATCCTTCCATTCCCCCCCAAAAAAAGCTGCTGAAGGAAAGATGAAAGGTACTCTATAATGGAAGACCTACTGCCATCTTACATCAGAAATTAAGAATCGCAGTTTTGAACAAGATAGCAGCTGTTCCCTGCATACAAGATGTAAAATATATAATATACATTATATATTAATAAACACACAGCATAGAAACAAGTTTATATGTGTATTATTCTCATAATGTCCTTCATGTTCAAGCAATTAGTTAATATATTTTCTTTTCTATTCTGTTATACTAAAGAATATAAATATTCTGTATCTAAACTTACTGTCAGAGCCAACTTTTCCCAGCTGGTTAAGAGTTTAAGGAACACTGCCAATACTTGCTGATTCAAAAAGTGTTACTCATTCTTTCTTTGTCTTCCACATTTTTTCTACTCTTTTCTCTATTTTTCTGATCCGTATTGTACAAAAGATGCAGTCTTTGCATATTTGTTCTGCAAAAAAATAGTGTTGATGGTTCTGATAATGACCAGAATATGGTTTATCTTGAAATATTCCATATTTGAGTTTTGTTACAATTAAGAAATGTGTTTTTTTCTGTCCACTCTCACATCTTCCATGTTCAAGAAAAGTGAGCTACTAAATGAAGGTTTTCTTCACTTATTTTGAATAGAAACTATCTTTATTTCCTAGAGAACCATCCAACATTTTCCATCATCTCATTTCTTTGCTCTTCACTTTTCCCAGCACTTTCTGTGTCCAAATATGCAGGTAGAGTTGTAGCAAATTGCAGTTACAAACTACAAAAGGTTAGAAGCTTCAACCCTAGGTTCCACAGTGAAGCTCAGTATTTGCAAAGTACATTATATCACTGCTATTTTTGGTGCAGCAGCAGTAAATATAGATTCCAGACCCCACTTCACAAAATACTGTGTGAATATATAGTAAAGAAAACCTTTTATTCAGAAAACTTATTAACTCAGATCAGCCTACCAGAGGTGTTAGTGGAAATAGTCTTACTGATTTTATTTACCTCCATGTTGATTTGGGCTTAATCTGTTATTTGCATTATAATGGTTGCAACTCACACACAATCTCCTGAAAATTCAGAAGACTTTTGTGAGCACCAAGACAAAACAAAACCAAAGCAGCAGAGAATATTTTCCCTGATTTTGCACAACAAATTTAAGCATGTGCATTGTCAGCCAAATCAGAAAGCAAAAGTAGCACTACCTGTGTGGCCGTGTGGTAAAACCTCAGTTTCTCTTTGACACCTGTAATAGGAGACATGAAGAAAGAAAGTGGGAATGATATCTGCAGGAGGGATGGAAGAAGACAATATGACATCTGGAGTGGCATCTAGGATACAGGGCTCAGTACTTCATGGCAAGCCCTGTGAGGACATTCAGAGAACTCATAGAATTGTTTTGGTTGAAGAAGACCTCTAATATTGTAAAGCTCAACTATTAATGAAGCATTGCCAAGTCCACCGCTAACCACTTCTCCAAGTGCCACATTCACTTGTGTTTTTGAGCACCTGCAGCAGCCAAGCAATTCTAGAAGCCACTACTGGCTCAGCAAGGGTCATCACCTACTGTGGTCAGGAGAAAGCAAAAATTAACCACTTACTGTTTGGAGCATCTACAACAACCAGTGCCTCAGTTTTGCTAGAACAGATGTTTCACTGCATCCCAACAGAGCTGACATCTGATGGCAGACTGGACATGGATTTATAAAGGATTTCGTCATCTTGTGGAAAAGTTCAGTAGATGAGAATAATTTTTTTTTCTGACACAGCCATTGAAAGTTACTATAGTTATCACATCACTGAAAAGATATTTTTTTACTTCTACACAAAATATTCTGTGTTCCATTTCTGGCTTCAGTTCTGTTAAATTCTCCTAGAGTTTTCCAAATGGAGAAGTACTATTGTATTGATAGCAGTATCAATCGTCTATGAAAAAGCTTTATTAATATTATAGTCATTTGACCTAGCCCACATATATGGCACAAAAAACCTAGGCACAAAAACTCTACACACTTTTCTGTGCTTTTTCCATCCAAATTTTAAAAAGTTAACTAGCTAGTCATTTCTTTGCTGTGAATTTTTACCTCAGGAAATTATAGAGGCATTAAATTTCTGAGTGAAGTAACAAAAGAAAAAACTCTAGGAACAATTTTCTATTCAATGACTCAAATGATTGCAATTAACAGCTTTCACATTTTCATGAGTTTAAGAAAGAATTTGACCTTCTTAACAAAGAATCAGAAACTGAGTACTCTTTCTCTTAATCACTCTCTGAAGCTGAGCTAATTTAATTCCTGGATGACGTTGATTTCTTTGCAATAGCAGAAATTTGACCTTACAGCATATAAAAATTGGTTTTCGGTATAAGTGCACTGGAGATGTTTTTATACAGTATTAATTGACGCTTATTGCAAGCTAGATGGTTGATCATTTAAAGCTGTGGTATCAGGAATGTTGTGCTTGTGGGCCTTTGTGACATGACAGCAAGTACAAAGACTATTAAAATCTCTTTGTGAAAACACACAAAAATCAATCCTCTTCCAGAAGGAGGTGCCCTCCAGCACAATCAATACAAACAGGTACAACAATATCTTATGGTGCTTGTCAGCTGCTTTAAACCTTTTTGCTCAGCAGAGCTCACAAAGTGCTGCTGCGTTTCATCACTGCTGGATTGTGCCAAATGAAGATGTATTTCTAAATGAGTTGCAGGGGCAAATGCTACCATTATTTACCCCTGTGCAGATGTCTTTAAATTGGGCAAGGTTGTACAAGACTGATCTCAACTTAGATTTCATCAACTAGAGTTAAAGAAGACGAATTTGTTTACTGCCTTGAGACTTTTCTTTCCTCTACTTTAGTTATATTACTGGTTCTTGATGGAAATTTTTGCTCTACATTTTGATTCTTGCATGCTGGAGAGGCAAGAACACCAAAGGAATCTGAGTCATGACAATCTACATGTTCTTTCACCTTCCTTATATTATTAATCAATTATATTAACTCTAATTGCAAGCAACTCATAGAAACTAACTTCTTCAAGAGCTGTCTGCCTTGATCAGGTGCACATCTATCAACTGCTTGAACTTTGCTTTGTCTCATTGGAGTGGTTGTGCATTTTTCACACTTCTAACACATGGTTGTGAAAATCCTAGCGTTTCTGCAATGACTTTCTGTCAGCCAATTATTTTCCCTAGATCACTATAAGCCCATGGCCTGATAAGTGGAACTATTTGGTTCCTAGTCCCTATCACCTAGCTCAGTTTTATCTTCTGATACATATCCCTTGAAAATAAGCACCACAAAACCCAGCGTGATGGAGAGCTCTGGTTTAACATAATGTTGCTAAGTATTAGACACAATGAAATACACCAACAGCCCAAGACAATATACCTGCACACACATTCAGTACGAAAAGACAGTCTTGTGCAGTTAAAAATTCAACAGTATTTTCTGCTTTTGTGCTGTATTTCTTTATGCAATGAGACATCAAACACCACGACTGAAACAAAATCCCGTAAAATCTTGTCCAAACAAGCCCAGTCAAATCAAAATCCCTTTTATGGAATTTAACCTTCTGTGAGAAGAACAGAAAACTCAAGCAAATAGGCAGCTGCACAATACTGTGAATTAGTACATTAACCTTTTTAGCCTTTGGAGAACAGAGTGTAAGTTCTGGCATTAGGCACAAAAGCAAACAAATTTTGAGGTCTCATATGAGTCATGCTCATGATGTACTTTTGATAGCTCATGTTCAAAGAAAGGTCACTCTGATTTGGATAGATGGCACAATAGACCTTTAGTCCCTGATATTAGTTAATTTATTAAAAGTGACAGTGAAAAACAAAGAACCATCCTCTTTGATTAATAAATAATATGCAAATGAGACAGATCCTGGTCTGTGAGTCAGGGAATGGTAGTAAAAATGTTAGTTTTTCAGTATTGCTCCATTATTCCTTTGACAATACAAAATACCTTGGGCATAGATGGAATTGGAAGACAATAGAAAAACTTCCTGTTAAGTCCAAAGAGTAGGTGATATACAAGCACTTTGATTGATCTTTTCTCTTACTGAGATTATAAAGCCTCAAAGTCTCCAATTTTATTCTATACTTTTCTAACTGGAGCTGCTGTTATGGGTCCTGGTTAGCAGGAGATGCCTGTCCTGGCAGCAATCCTGCAGAAATCAGGGATTGGCCCTTGTTTTTCAGAAGCTGCTGGAGTCCATCTGTGCTAGCCACATTTTAAACATCAGATCCTAAGGGCACAGGAACAGGCAATTCCCAAAAGTCAGAAGTCAAGCAGATGAAGCAAAAGGCCAGCTTGGTTGAACAGGGATCTTCTCTTGGAAACAGGGTGGAAAAAGGAAGGTGTATGCCCAGTGGAAGCAAGGTCAAGTGACATGGGAAAAATAGAGAGATGCTGCTTTCTACTCTAGGGAGAAAATTCATGTAGCCAAAGCCCAGATGGAGTTCAAGATGGCCAGAAATGTGGAGGACAATAAAAAGAACTTTTTCAAATATACTGCTGGCAACAGGTGGTGTAAAAATAACATCATCCCATTACAGGATGAGGATGGTCACCTCAAAAACAGGAACAGGGGCAAGGCAGAGATGTGTAATGCTTTCTTTGTGCTTGAAGTTGATCTGTCCATGTTTCAGCAAGGAAGATCTATTTAATACTGCATAATATTCTTCTATAGACTTACACTGGTCTTATTTTAGTGGAAAATGCTAGAACAGTTCATACTCTAAGACAATATTGTCTATAGTCTACAATATTGTAGATACTTGCCTTTTGTAATGTTTTTCTGCCACAGTAATCTCAGTACTGTCTGAATACATCATTATGTCTGCCTTAGTTTCCTGAAAATGGTATTTTCACAATGAAAGAGTATGAAACACAGAAGAAGAACCTAAGCAAATGGAAATACATGGGATAAAAAGTAAAAATAATTTTTCTCATCTGAAGAGAAAAAGCAGATTGCAGTGTTCTGGTGCTGACAGAGATACAAAACAAAAATAAATAATAGTCTATTGCTGCTAAAAAACAGATGAAGAAAAACTCATGGATTTGCATGTAGAAGATAGAAAACAACTGGATGCCAAATCCCAGTTCTTTACTTTTTCATCTGCATTTTCATTTGTGCTGATTGGTTTGACCTTGCTCAATTCACACCCTCTACACAAGAATAAATGTATAAAGCAGGGGCAGAGGCAGAATGAATCAGTCTTCTCAATGCAGGCAAACACAAAAAATCCAATAAGGCATAGAAGATTAGCTTCATCCATATGAAAATGAGGGGGACTAGGGAAATCATGGGCCCAGTCCTACTGAATTCAATAGACTTCTGAGTTCCTGTTTTAACTAAGTTGTACAGAAAAAGTCATAGAACTATTGGAAATGCTGGAGAATTTACCAAACCGTTGAGTTTGGCTCCGCTGCCAGAAAATATTGACAAAAACTGATACTTCTGACTGTGTTTGGCCTTTGAACTCTGTCCCTTCACAGTTCTGCATTTCACCTGTGCAGACATCACTTGCATGTAAAAAAAAAAGCAGAGGAACCTGAAGTCTGTAGGCCTCAAGGCAGACTCAGAGGAAACACCTGAAATGTGTACACTGAAACATTGTGATTAATATTCTTCTCTTTAACTTATTTTGACAGAGCTGGTTATGTTTGCAATCCTAAACTCTCTGCTACCAGCTGTAATTATTATACTTAACCTTCAGATCACTCATTATTATTCTTTTTCTTGAAGTCTTGTGAAGACATTCCATTTTATGGTTCTCAGTGGAAGGAGAATTTTTTTCTATTGTTACGAAGAAACTTGCAAAAAAGAAATGGACTGTCTTATGCTAGTAATGGAAATCTGTTACATGTTTTTCCTCTCACAACTGCTAATTTCCACAGTTATTTTGAAACTAGACAAAGGAAAACCAAAAAGCTTTATATTTTTAAACTTTGAATAAATATCAGTGCAGTCCTTCCTATAGTCTTTTCTTAGAGATCTGACTATATTTCAAGGTCTGAGTATATTTTAAGTCCTCCTTGATCCACTTCCATATCTTTTCTGCCCATTTCACCAAAAATTGGCCTGCATGCTTCCTTGCCAGGGCAATTAGACTGGCTACTTTCATAGACATTTATTAGAAGATTTTATGTATTGGTAAGAATTTAGTGCAGCTTTTTTGGCTTAATTCTGACAGACCAGAATAAATGCCTTATGGGGATCACACTAAGTTGTATCTTACAGCTTCAGGATGGCAGAATCATTAATGACATTACTTAATAGAAGCACTTATATATTAATAATGTATACACTAATTACATGGCTATTATATAAAGTGCCTATAGAGTCTATGTACATGAATAGTATCCATGCAGTAAATCACAAAGCTATATGTCAACTGTAATTATCCATTCATTTTTAACTTCATTTTTCCTGCTCCATTGGGCAATGTCACGTTCCAGCAATCTGGAAAAGTTAATCTTCCTTTCTTTTCCTTTCTGACAAAGTTTTTTTTTTCTCTTTTCTCACAAAATCTGAAGTTTAGGAAAAATAGGAACCACCAATTTCTATCTTATAAAAGTCTGAAATAAATGACAACTTTTGTTGAAAGAAACAGTTTGAGCACACAAATATTAGCCAACACATCTGTGCTACTTCTCTAAGATGCTCTCTTTTGACCTCACTTTCAAATTCTTTGTCAGGTCTTCAGATTTTCCATCACAGTCATTGACTTTATAAGCAGAAAAATGAAGAAACCTGTGCCACTATTTAAAATTTTCTAAACACTTGAAGAATAGTTTTCTCTTTTTCTTTCTTCTTTTTTTTTTTTTTTTAAGTATATGAGGTTTCAGGGGAAAAATTGCTTGGGATTGCTGCAATAAAAGCATTTTTTATTTGGACAGGGCAAAAGCTGTAAAATATACTTCTGCCTCCAGAAACAAACAGCATGGAAATAACAAGCAGCTCGGGCACAGTAATACAACTCCTTCATATTCATGTCAATAAAAAAACCCTACACCATATTGTTCTATGATTATTCTATAATTATGACATAGCAACAACTGTATTCAGTAGAGTGGGTTACAGGCTTTAGTTTTAATCTGGATTTTACCTTTCAACAGGTATAAAGGAAGATATTAGGAATCTTGATAGCTACTGAATTTTAAAGGGGGACTTTACTTTTCCTTCAAAATCAGGGTCATGAGAAAAGGAAGCTACCCTACATTTTTCTAACCATTTAAAACCTGAGATATTGGGGAGGCTTGCTTTTCTTGGTGTCCTTTTTTGCTTATAGGCCCTTCTAAGGGCCTTTTCTTTAACAAGAATGTTACTGTCAATTAACTGATTCAATTTTTTTTCTCTTATCAATATAGAGGTTCATTTTCTTATCTGTTGATGTTTTCTTTAGTACATCTCATTGAACAATCCAGATGGGCTTTTTTTTTATAAGTAAATTTGAGACTGTTTCATGTGGTACAAAAATTAATTGGCTTGAGTTACTTACCTGTCCTAAGTGCGCAGTCCAACAGAAGCTGAACTCATCTGCTGTCCCAGAATCAAAGGTCTCTTAGCAAGCCATTCTAAACTAATTTTTGTTTCTCATGAACTATAATTTACGTCTTGCAGTTGCCAGTTTGCACCAAGACTGAAAGTTTTAATCTACTTTCCTTATGATTAATGGTTTTAGGAGTCTTCCCTTGCTCTTCTTTACTGGATACAGCTATGACAGCCTGTCCTCCTAATGTATGGAGCTACTGTCTGTCCCATTTAGGGCTTGTATGAGAATTCAGTTCACACTTGCAGTGATATTTTATACTGATACCATTTTGGGACAATGAGTCAGCAGGTCGCACTTCTCTGGCTAAATCCTCTTATATAAATTTTCAGAAATACTGACTTCCCATTATAGTTTATGCACATGGTCACCCCCAAGTAACACAAATCAGCCAAATAAAACTGCCTTTAGTCTTCCAAAAATATTACTAACTTAAGACACCACATGCACAGTATTTCCAGTTTTTTGTATTATTTTACATGAGAGATTCAGGTCTCTTTCTGTCTGTGTCCGTCATAAGCATCCCATCAAAATCCAAACTTTCTTGTCATGAGCAATCTTGGATACACACCTGCTTTCAGAGAGTCAGATGCACTGCTCTGTTGATAAAACTGATATAAATGCATGAAGTCACCTAGGGTTTTAAGGAAGAGTCCAAGTCTGATGAAATTACGATGTGTGCTGCTTAATCTTATCTCTTGAGGCTGGAACTTAGAGCATTATGGAATATGGAATTGATAAATTTAGAGGCAATATGAGAATGGAAAGACATTTATTAGCGTGTTTTTCTCTCTCTCTTTATTTTTGGAGGTTATAACTTCTTAGGTCTACTTCAACTCTTTATGTTACTATATAGCCTTAGTTTCCCATATGCACAAGTGTCCCACAGAGAGCAAATATTATGGTGAAATGTTAAGTGTTAGTGGTAGGGATATAAATGAATATTACTCACTAATTGGTCAAATTTTATTCTTGATTTTTTTTTTCATTTCTTATTTGTTGAAAGACATACAGTTCCCTGCTAAACATAAATGCAACAATATTTCTCTTCTCCCTTTAAAAATAATTCCAACCCCAATGTCAGCAGCTTTGTAATAGGCCTTTGCAATTCAGTGCCAAAAATCCAAACTACTTAAGTGAGTTGTGTTACCTCCTTTTCAGTCCAGCTAAAGGACCCAAACAAAATGCTGTACACAGAACTACCTTGTACTAATAGAAATTTGTGCTTTCATTTCAAATACTCATGTCCAGGTACATCTGAGTCATCGGTAGCCAAAGGTACATTCCTTTGCAGGTCTAGCCTTTGTGACTGCATCTGCAATATACCTGATTTTTGCTAATACAGAGAATGACTGGAAGCTTGGAGCAGCCCTTAAGACTTGTAAATGGTCGCATGGTCTTTGTGACAAGCTGGGCAGGCAGCCTGACCCTACAGATCCCAGATACTTTTGTAGAGACTCATGCTGAGCCACCATAAGCAGAGACTCCAGCACTCAGAGTCTGCCAGCATTGGTCAAGAAAGTTAATTGCAAGGATTAGAGGTGTGTATAGAGCTCCATCAGTGAGCTTTATACAAAAGTGGAATGACTTATCTACATCAGTAGAATTCAGAAGACATGTACTTTTGTTTCATTTCATGTTTTATTATTGGTCTCATGCTATGCCCCAGGTCTTGATCATTTGTATATCTTTCTGTAGAAAGAAACAAGTAAAAATGTCCTGTGTATATACTATGCTAGACAGGCATACACACTACCAAATACAGGCTTATAGTCTCTGTTAACATAAAGCTACATAGCTGATTTTGAGGAAACCCAACTGAATTATACCAACCCACAATCTGCCCCATTACCATGAAAGGTATTTTTTCTTATTTTGTGGTTGTGGGTTTTGTTGATTTTATTTAGTGTAGTGGGATGAAAAAGACATTATGTTTACAGCCTCAAACACTCTCTGCATATTCCAGTATCTTGTTTGCTCTTTTAACAACTACCAAACACCATGCAGATGATTTTACTAAATAATCATCACTCTAAAGTCAGAACTGATATTCCTGTTCTTGGAGATATGCTACCAGGGCCAAACACATCCCTAGTGCAGCTCTGAGCTTAACACATTTGGCCCACTGACCACAAAGTGCACTGGCTCCAATTGCCTTTTTTCTTGTGCTCTTATCTCAGTGTACTGACTCTGCACTTATCTTAGTCCCTTCCTTTTATCTAAAACACTGCAATCTTCCAAGTCCCCTAATGCAGTTCATGGTTTGACTCCTGTTGTTCTCATCTAATATTATCATCTCTTTCTGTGTTTTACTTTCTTTCTTCCTTTTCCTGGAGCACTCCCACAAGCACCTGGGTCTTAAAAAAATCACTGCTGTTTACAGAGTTTATTACTTTCCATCATTTCTTATGATTCTCCTGCAGCATGTCGTTCAAATAATTATCTTTGTGATTTACTGTATCGGCCATATAACCTCCTTCTTCCTGTACTAATCAGCTCTGGAATAGCTGCTTGGTAGAGCCAGATTGCCCCTGACAGACTTTTTCCCATCTCTGTGCTTCCTCACTCAAGCATTCAGGGATCGTGCTCTCTCTGGTCTCCTACATACACACAGAGCTCCTTGCCAGATCTTCCAGGGCAGACTCATTCTGGCTGGCCAGGAAACAGCCTAAACTGCAGATTTCAGCAAATGTCTCAAACTTTGAGGAGCTGGTGGCTCTTGCAAAAACTCTCTCTTTTGACTGAAAGCCACCATAGAAAGCCCTTTGCAGTACATCTGAAATACTCAGCATTCTGTACCCCAGCTTCTATTAAGTGCCACTGCAATGAAGAGCAGACTGTTCATAAAAATATTGGGTGAGTGAAGAATTGGCTTAAACTATCTTCAGGTAGATCAGCTGGGTCCTATCACTGAAGGGAGAGGAAAAGAAAATGGTGAAATCTCCTCAACTCTTTCCTTTTTAGGGCAGCAGCAAGGAAAATACTTTAGCCTCTACTGTAAATTACACAGCAAAAAGGCTATTTTGGAACCAATTCTCTACCTGAGTACTTGGAAAGTAACTGTGGAAAGTAAAACATATAGACATTCCTTCTGAAACAAAGCCAATCATAGATACTCAAAAACCACCAAACCACCTAACCCCACAAATCCAGCCAGTAGCCGTAGCTACCTCTCTAGCACACAACTAAAAGGAATTTATATGGGCATATGTGCCCACAGAGCTTTGTAAGAGCAAAGACAAAGACACAGAGTTATGGCTTACCAGATCCAAATGCTTGATTGTAATCCTGCCTCAGGGGTACCTTCCTGTAATTCATTTAGGTGGTCATTTAAAATGGACAAAATTTCAAGGTACACCAAGTATTTTTGAGCTCAGTCCAATGAAACTGTGTTATAAGGACAATACAGCAGTATTACAGACATGATACATTGCTAGAGTAAATACTACTATAGCTTTGGAGAACCTGATGTATGGATAACTTCTTGGAGTTTATTTACCCTTTTTTTTGGTGATGTGTGTTGTGGCATTTGCACCAAAAAAAAAAAGTTCTTTAGGAAAATGTCAACAAGACACTTCATAGACATTTTCAGACTATTACATAAGAAGGCACAGCTATTTCCTTCCCACAGAAATTAAATTGGTGTTCAGGGAGTAAACCAATATTTCAAGTTCCCAAAGACTGAAGCTAACTACCTACACAATCATGAAAGCTGGGAGGTAAGGGACATCAGCACTTGGCTGGTGCATTTCGGAGTCTCAGACACACAGATATGGGTAATCCTGCAGTTTTAAGGTGATACTGCCCCTAGTTTTCCATCCTGCTGCTCTGCCAGAGATTACTGCTGTCATAGCAGAAGAAACATAAGACAGTGCACTGTAGTTCCCTCTTCTGTAAGAGCACAGGGAGGGCAGGGCTCAGTGCTGTACTGCAGATGCTCCAGTTCTCAGCCTGGTATCTTAGCAAAATGCAGTGGACTTTGAACTGGGGTTTCTGAGGCAGAGGCACCTGCTCTCAGCTGCTGCCTCCTTTCCAAGCAGAGTAGCCTCTAAAAAAACCAACCAAAAAAAACCAAAAAACAAAACAAAAAAAAAATCAAAACAAAATTAAAAACCAAACCAAACCAAACAAACAAAAAACTCAAACACACAACAGAAAAATCCTCAGATAAGCAGAGAACTGAGAAATTAATTTCCTAGGCTCTTATTGCTAGATCCTAGGCTCTCAAGTTAGTGGAATTTTAAAGTGATGATTCTTAGAGTATAAGATACCATATTAATTAAGACTCCCAAAAAATCTTTGAAGGAGACTATTTGGAAAAGTACTATTAATGTGAGCACTGAATAGGGCTGTTTATGGGTGCTATTACCTGTAATACATGAACTGAAGCTAATGCTCTTCAGAGGAGAAAGTAGAGCCATTAACAACTCAAAGATTTCCTCATAATACCTTTTGTACACATTGATCTGTTTCCTGCTATTAAAAACCAACCAAACAAAAAAAGCCACAAAGAAGGCAAAAATATTTAATAGATTATATTGTCCTGTGAAGATGGACTTGAAGCCCAACCTAGTCAGATGTCAAGGGCAATAAAATTTGAAGCATTAATCCCTGGGGAATAGGCCCAGGTAGCAGAGAATCCCAAAGATGAAAAGGCTCTGAGCAAAGGGCTCTTTGCAGGGAATTTCTGGAGAAAATAAATTTATGTATCCCAGTTTCCCCTAGTAACCTCACCAGACCACTGTCAGCAGAGCAAGCAGATGAAATTTGCTCTTTCAGTGAATGTAAACGTTTGTCCTGTCGTTGGTGCATAAGAAAGACTGGTGTTAACTTGGAGAGAAAAGGGCAGGCTCTTTGACATGGAAGTCATATCCCTAAAGGGAAATCTGTCCAATTGTCCTAAACTTGCAATGTTAACTCTCGCAAATGGATTCTGAGGGAATCTGCCAAGTCCTTCACTAACTTCACCTGTGTTCCACTATTGGTGCAAGTAATATGTGATGGCACATGAAACCTGAGCCCCTTCAGCTGTTCCACAGTGCTGAATCTTCCAGGGATGCCTCCCGACTTTGCTTCACAGCAGCTCTACCCTGTCTGCCCAGCGCAGAGACAGAAGAGCAAACAGAGACAAGCTCATTCTATTACAGCTCCTATGAAAAACAGGTGAAAGCTGCCTACTCCCTGCATTTGTGGTACAGCCTGAAAACAAAACTAAAATACCCCCAAACCAATCAAATGAAAATTGAGCCCCCTTACCCCAACCCAAACATCCCATATTCAAATCCAGTAGGGTATTTAAATGCCCGCTGAAAATATGTAAGTGTTCTTAGTAGGAATCAATCCGAAAATATACATAGACCATCCTCCTTCCTTCTGTCAGTCAAATGCAATGACTGTATCTGTACTGTACAATGTACTGTTTTGGTGTCTGACTCATGGCTATAATTCATATACATATATATATATATTTGAATTGTACATACTCCTCACCTCACCTTTTATTTCTCCTGTTCTCTTTTTCCTTTTTCTTTTTTTGTTACACTTTGAGCAGGGGCCTCTCCAATTCAAATGGTTAGGAATCCAATACACAACAATCTTGCAGAAATCAGCTGCCAGATTTATTATTCTACCTGAAAACCCCCAAACAAAACAAAACAAAAAAAACCCCAATCCCAAACAAACAAAAAAGTGGAATAAAAATAGACTTTAAATAAACCTCTTAGGTACATTTTAAAAAAAGGTTAATCAGTTCAGTGAAAGACTTTTTTGTCTTCTGCTGAGAGATCATGTAATGTTGGTCTGACTGCTTGTTTTGTTCAGTGAGTCACTACCGTATACAGATATAAATATATTTTTTTTCTTCTTAAATATTACACATTCGATGCAACTTTTAAATCTTTTTTTTTTTCCTTTTTTTGTCCAACCCCTTTCCCCAATACCCACATCCTGCCACAGGCAAGAGGCGCTCTGTGCTGACATTAAAGAACCAAAACCAATCCAAGGACTTTTCATCAAAGCATGTTTCATTTGAACCTTATTTCAATGGAAACCACATTTTTTTAAAACAATATTACTCAACATTTTCCCTTTCCTTTTCGCTAGTTTTGCAATTTTAGACTTTTTTTTCTTAGTTGATCACCAAGTATTTAAGTGCCATTGAGACCTACGGATGACAGGTGGCATATTAAGGCATATATCATAAAATATGTTGTCTCATGGATCTAGGTAAATTAAATACCTACCCAAATGCTTTTTATGCACCTGTGGTTTCTAGTGACCACTAGTTCTTTACTTTTGATTAAATGTGTATTAAAATATTCATAACTTAAGTAGTGTCTTAACTGACAAAGGATGGAAGATTAACCCACCACCTAGGACTGTCTTTGAAATCCATCCATTATGATGAAAATAAGTCTTGGGTTTTTTTATGGTTATGTATTTATTTTTCTCCCACTTCTTGACAATCTAGGAAAATGAAGTACTTCATATAGCAACTATTTAAATTTCACTGGGCAAAATGAAATCCAATTCTTACCTCCCTCTCCGCCCCCTTCAAACCAGGAATTATTGTATTTCAAAAAAGGTGCTCATAAATATTTTAAACTTCTGGGGTTTTTCCGCTTTTTGTTTTTGTTTTACATACAGAATAGCACGTGGTTTGTGTTCAAGGTAACCCCTCTCAAAAAATAAAACAGTATGAAAAAAAATAAGAAAACAACCAAAAAACCCCTCAGAATTTAAATTGTCTTCCGAGCATATCTGATCACATTTACATTTAGTGTCCAAAACAAGTTGATTGGTAACACCAGTGCCAGCACTACAACGTCATACAGCAACTTCATGGTATTCTTTGACAGTTCATCTCTGTTCCACTGAAAATTACAAAAGGTTCTGCAGAGCTTTCCTTAGCAAGCTGAAGCTTACTAGTCATTTGTGGATGCGCATAAAAGCTGCTTATAGCACAGCTATGGCATAAGCTATTTTCTAAGCAATAAATGGTTCAAGTCATCTATTTTGTCCTGAAATGCTACCTGTAGTTACAGCATTGCTTATAAATGGTCATAGTAAATTCAGCATCAAAGAGAATATTACAGAAAAAGACAGCAGCAGAAGCATTAGCATTATCTAGTATTTATATATGTTATCAACATAACACAGCAGTAAAAGGTTTAAATGCATATTAATGGGTACCGTGTCTAAAAATTACTAAAGTACCTATTTAGTGTATTGGATATTTTTCTCAAGGAGTGCTTGCTGTGTCTAAACAGCATAATTAGATATGTGACTTAGTACAGTTAATTCCTATTGATTAAATAACTTATTTATGTACCAAAGGAAATGGAAGGATACAAAATGTTTTCTCCCTCCTGATCATGATCCTGTATTTAATGCTGACATGATCATCAGAAAGCCTACTCCATGTAATTACTACCCTCAAATGGATCTTGAAATATCAACGCCATAGCACATGGGCCATATATGTATATCAATGTGGCACTGGATACAGCATGCAGCTTGCAGTCTGAAGTCAGGGATTTCACTGCTTGGTCACTGTACTTATGGCCAGTCTGTCATTAAATAGGATTTTTTTTTTGAGGTCATACACAAAGAAACAAAAACAAAAATAAACAAAAACAAAAAAGAAACAAAAAGTCACCTTAGGAAAATTATCTGGTTGTTCTCAGGGGCAAGGTACAAGTTCTGCCACTGGAAACTTCTAAATTAAATGCTCTGGTGTATGCTTTGCTTCTCTTTTATAACTGCAGAAAGACAATTAAGAATGGCAAGAAACAAATGCCCTAGGCATGCTGTACTGATACCATCATCAAAAGTGGTTATTTTGCACAATGAGAATTAACTGTACTACGGATACCCAGAGAAAATGTACAATATCTTATGCTGATATGAAACAAAACAGACATGATATAGCTTTGTTTTTGTACTTAAAACCTGTATGTTCCCTTCCCAAACTTAAGTAAAAAGCAAACCCACCCTTTTCCTCCTTTTACACAGAATAACATTTAGGTTCCAACCCTCCCCTTTCAAATAAAGTGCGCTGTCCATGGCAGACCATAGGAGTAATGCAACAGGAAAAGCCCCTTTTAGTGTACTATTTAAAAAACAAACTGAAGTCGATTCAGCTCTCCTCTGGGTCTTGGGCAAGAGGAGACGCTTAAGGGAGGGAGAAACACCCCTTCAGTGTCACTGTTGTTAATAGACATAGCCTTCATTATAGGGGTGGGTGTTGCAGCAGCCTCCATCCTGCATGTAGACCATGCTCTCATCAAAGTGGGACAGAGGCACAGTGTCCTCCTCATTGATGTGGCGCTCCATGTCAGTCTTCAGTAAGGGGCGCTGGTTGTCGGGAAAAGCCATGGAGAAAAGCGCTTCAGGGTCACAAACAAACTTGTAGACGTATCTCTCTCCAGCCACCTTAGGACAACAGAAGGGGAAACAAAAGGTGCAGCATTAAGGCCTCCTGTTTTGCCGCTCCAAGTTCAACAGTCTTGTAAAGAACTCACCTTTGTTACACAATTAATAACATGACAGCAGAACTGGCAAAGCAGTGACCTAGCAAAGACAAGTGGAACCTGCCAAAGCAGACTGTGCAGAATGCTCTTGATTTTGCCACACGTGACATCCTGTTGGAAGACGAACTAAGTATTCTACTTCTAAACATTTATTTGCGATCGTTTCCTATACTTAACCACAAATGGAACTGTTCTTATTGGAAAATGTAAACAAATTGTCACTACAGCGGCAAAATAAAATTGCACACTCTGTGTGCGAAGTGGAAAAAAGGATCACATTGCACAACAAAGATCTGGATTTCACTTTACACAGATTGATTCATACTTATGTATAAAAGCACTTTAGTTATAGTGCATGCTGATTGCACAGGGGAAGCGTAAGCAAATACGTAGGCTAATATGTACTTAGCAATTGCTCATGCAAAGCTGGGACATTTGGATTTGCTTATGGAGGGGCAAAGATCCTACAGTTTTCCCTTAATCAGAAACAGCCTTAAATGTCTATGCTTCAATTTCCTAAAAGCTAGAGAATGATAAAAACAACACAAAATTGCTGTCTTATTACACACAGCAAACAGAAATCAATAAGGTGTCTTCTCAAGTACTTTATTTTAAAAACTATGCTTAAAAACATGCATTCGATTGCATGTTTTTGCATGCTCACAGTTTATTAAAATGATTTTAAAATAAAAATCCCATTGTCTGCTTTATGCAACTCTAGCTACCATAGCAATGAAGTAAGCTAGTGAAGACAGAAAAAGTGTTGCAAATTTAACAACTCTCTTCCTATAGGTGCAAAATAGTTTGAAGCACCTCTTTAATCCATCATCTTATTTATTCTACAAATAGAATTTGGTAGGGACTGTATCTGCAGCAGAATTTTAAAAATCAAATTAATGTCAGCAAATTTGATAGACTAGAAGTTGCATTCAGAATCAGGCTTTTGCATAACCAACTATCATTGTTGATTTAAAAAATATAAAAGGAGGGAAAATATGCATACAAACTTTGCCATAAAGAAACCTGCTTTGCATCTACAACCCTCAGTAGTTTTTAACGTACACAAACTGGCCAGATAGAATGATCCCAGGACAAAACTGAAACACTGCTATGTCAGAAAAATAAGCATACAAGCTAGCTTTCAAAATGTGTTAAACACATTCCTGTAGATAATAAAGTAGTCGTTTAGAATGTAGCAAGCTAGCCGTCAAAAGTACTTGTAAACTTTCCACGTTAAATGGATGTGTGGGTTGGGGCAGCATTATCAGCCTTCTGGTATTTCTATCCCCACCTTTTTAACTTGCTTCACCCTGCCTTATTTTTTTTCCTGCCCTAGCTGCCTTTGAAGTGTGCTGGCAGCACAGCTGCCTATGCTGCTGAGCTGTAACCTGCAACAAGGAACTTCCCTGCCTGAAGCACCGGTCAGCAAAACCAAGCACTTCTGCTTCTCCCTGATCAGACCCAGTGTCCAATCCACTTTACAAAGACCCAGCGCACAATTACATCACACAGAAAAATTAATGAGGTGCTGAGCTACTGAAGAACTGTAAGCAAATACTAACCCAGATTGTTGTCCAAAGTTGACTACTTGTAGTGAAAAAAGAGTGCACTACAACAATCCCATAATCTAAGAAAGAGAACTTGTAAAACTTCACAAAATCTATTGGAGAAGTTGCCCAGTAGCTTGAGCTGAGAGCATGGTTTCCATTCATGGAATTGGCATATGACAAGTTTAAACGTGTTCATTATCACTGGTCACAAGACCAATGTGAAAAGACATGGAATAAGTTTTGCAGTCCAAGGTATTTATTATGATATTTGATAACCCATGGCAATTTTGCAGATACAGCAGACTGGTCTCTCCTATTGATTTCTCAACCTACATGGTACTACACACAAGATTTAAAAATCAGCAAGCCACAGTAGGAGGATGGATTGAATACTGTCAGCAAGACTAGCCTGTAATACATTGTTAAATATAAATATTGTTAAAATTATTGTTAAATATTTCTCCTAAATCAATCTATTATAAATATTAAATTCCACTCAAAACCAGAATTACTACAACACCAGTGGTAAAAATATTAAAGTACTTGGTATGTTAATAGGCATAATTATTCTCCCCTATCTCGCACTTACTGAAGTACCCAACCACTGGGCAGCTAATTTAGATTTGAAAAATATTAATTGTACTGTTCTCTACCGTTTGCCCTTCCCAGCTGCCAGGAAACTTTTTTGGATATTTTTGAATGTTACTTCTTTCCTTATAATCATGAAATGCACCGTGTGTACTAAAACCACAGGCATTTTTTACACGGAACAAAAAATTCTTAACGCATGTGCTGGACCTAGTAGGTCCAAAAGCTTAGCATTTGGCTAAGCAGATGAAAAAACTAAGCCATGCAATTACAAGTACTCCTTGTAAACTGACTTGTGGATTAACATGCAAGACTGGTGAAATGTAATACAAAATTAGCTACTCACCTTTTGCATGATTCCCTTTTCATAATAATAGCGAAGCGATCGGCTAAGTTTATCATAGTTCATAGCTGGCCTGTTTTTCTGAATCCCCCAGCGACGTGCCACCTGCCACAAAAATGGATTAGCAATGATTTGTTAAATGCATTTAACAAGCAGATCTTATCATCAGATACCTTATTTGGGGATGCAGGAGGGAAAATCCTGCAGGTGCAACAAATAGGAAAAAGTTGCTATGACCTGATCTTCCCATGTACTACTATGAATTTTAATTGGATGTACATCATCATTAAACTTGAAACTGACTTACTGGAAAATGTGGTGGAGCGTTAGGGTTTTCTTTGCTTTTTTTAATACAGAAAACCAATGAAAAAATAAAGCCATGGAAAGATATGATGGACAAAAAATATTTAGCAAGTTCCACCAGAAAACTTTCACAAAAAACCTTTCTTCAGTTTGATAAAATGGACAATTGTACCATGCCTGTTTTTGCCTTGCTGTGTGAAAAAAAATTATTTTAAACACACATGCATTAGTTCATTTAGTTCATGAACTAATACAGACTGTACTTGGAATGACAGCAATGTTGTGATTATTAGGAGATACAAGTCTAAAGACAGCTCCCAGTCTTAAACATTACCTCAGGAAAAAAAAAAAAAAAGAATTATCTGAGGAGGGAGAATAATTGTTTGGAAGAACTATATGGCAGTATGAAGAATGGAACAGAAATTTCATAGTTTCAGTCGTATAATTTCCCTTAAAAACAACAATAAAAAGTGAATGGCAAGTAACTCATGAAACTATTCCATAGAGAACAATATGCCTTCTTCTCTGACTTATGTTTTCTACTTGACTTTATGCTTCCTGTTCTATTGCTAAAGATAGTTTTGGACAAAGCGACCCTTTGTTTAAAGAGATTAACTTCTTATTCCTCGCCTGAAATTTAATCGGCTATTGGTGACATTTCAATTACTGTCTGTAAAAATGACTATAATATCACCAGAGAGGAAAAAAAAAGTTAGAGCTGATGAACTCTTTAAAGCACATTTTATAAAAATGATTGAGAGGTGCATATGCATACAGCTCTGGAAAAATGACAGAGTAGCCAAGAAGCTTCTCTGCAGACCACTCTGCAAAACTTCCCATAGGTGTCTGGAGCTTTTTGATGCAAGCCATGACAACACGCAGCACTGAGCAAAATCCATTATTTCAGTGTCCACCTGGACAGTAATTTCTAAAATTTCTTTTGAAAGCATTATTTCCTTTCAGTGGTGCAGCTTTTCAGGCTTATGTAAATTATCACGGCTCTACTAAGTTCAGCTACATTTTAGCTGTACTGAAACACACCTCCAATCATGTAAATTTATTCCAGCTGCAGATTTGGCCTAGATGTCTAACTTTGATTCACTTATTCATTTTTGTAACACATGACCAAATCACTCCTTTTTTATTCCTTCCAAGGGTTTATTTCTGCCAGTCCTGAAAGTCCCAAACATAACAGGCTTGCAAAATAAATACACAGCAAAGAGAAACAACAATGTGAAGAAAATGTTACATTGTGTGGTATTTTGACCCTCCTAGACAAGCAATCAGGTTCAGTTCCCGTCCCTGAACTGCATAGCATATATCTAGTCCTGCTCTGTGAAAGGTATTCAGCCTTCTACCTTTCTTCCCTACCTTCCTGCTGAATGTCGCTCTCCCTGTAACAGGCCTGCCAATGCCCAATGCTCAGGCTCCATAGTTCACACTTACTTCTGAATGAACTATGGCACTCCAGGAGCTGATACATACTCATTTATGTTGCCACTCTTCCTACGAGGGCATAAACCTCCAGTAAGGAATGGACGGAAAGGTCGTCACTGACATCCTAACCTGCCACAGCAGAACCAACAAGCTCTTTGATTTCTCTTCAATTTACACTTGGCAACCAACAGAATTGTGCAACTTCCCATAGGCAATTCTTATTTTAATTGACTGTTTCTGTCAGATTCATGACATTCATATGAAAACAACTTAGACTCCTGTGTACTCCTAGGAAGACACAGAGTGAGGCTAGGTTCAAGCCTCTTCCAGATGTTGGATGCAGTGCTGCTCAAAAACACAAAGCAACTTCTACATAGCCAGACATGCAGATGACCTGTTTAAGTTAAGTTAGAGTATCTAGTTCTTCAGGGAATTACATAATAAGGAAACCTTAGGGGTTTGTTACTTTCCTTTCCTTAGCTAATAAAATCTATAAAGTTTTTGCACCATCTGCTGGAAACCATTCCTCAATAAAACTCTTCAATCTTGAAAAAAATTGGACATACCATAAGGACAAGACAAAACTAAAAGGGTAAAATATATGAGACTGGGGTGGGGGGGGAAAATCATGTATATCATCCACCAAAACCAAACAATAGACTTTCCAAAGATTTTGCTCTGTTTTGGGACAGATTACAGAGCTAAGGAGCCCAGGTAGCCTGCTAAGGCTGCAGACTTGCCAGCAAAGTTTCTGCTTCACATTGACTAAGACTGTTCTGAGTTCAAATCCTCAGATACACAATGCCAGGATTTGCCATGGTGACTATCACTAGAGCGGGAGATGCTCAGACAAAGGAGAGCCAGCACTGGGAGCCTTGCAGAAACCTGCTCCTCAGCCAGACCATGTCAGAAAGGAAAGGGACATCAGTCCTGATGCCATCCCCAGCTACTCCAGCATCCCCACAGAGCTGTCAGCAGACCATGCAAGTAACATGCAAGAAAGCTTTCAGACTGCTAATGCCAGTAGATGGGTGGCAAACAGTAGAAATAGCCAGTGAAATGCAGAAACAGCTGTACACCCCAGAGTCTTCCCACTCCGTTCTAACTCAGAGGGGATCCTGTCAGAAAATTTGCTGTGGTCTCCTCTATTAAAAGACCCTACTGAAGAGGCAAAAAAGTAAAGCAGAATGATTCTGTCTTTTGACAAGCGTAATTAGATCTTCCACATCAATGAATTTTACAACAAAATTCATATACACCTGATCTTCCAAAAGTTTCCATGATAGTTTAGAATGCAGACTAGGTTACATAACATTACCTAGTCCAAAACAGTTTATATAATAAAACATTCAATTTATTCCTGTTTATCACACAAGTCAACTAAGCCACACTTCAGCAAATATTCATGAATATAAGTAATTTTATCTACCCCATGAGTTAGTCCTTCATGGTTCAGAAGAACCATGCATGTGCATGAGTGTTTGCAAGCTCAGGATCTAAGCCTGTACTAAACAATGTAATGATTCAATCTAATGAATCTAATATTTGGTGTTGAAAGATTAGAAAGGAACCAGTTTTCAAAGGATTTTGGAATACAGTTCCATCTGTAAAGTGATTCTGAAAAATGTGGACCCCACAATCAATGCAAACTATTTACTAACTGTAGAACTTGCAACATTTGCATTATTTTGTGGGACTAGGAGTCAAACCTATGCTTAACCATATCTCTGTCCTAACTGAAGCACTTCCTTTGCCAGTCCCTTCTGTCACCCTTCTAAAGCACTACTGAAGCAAAACACTGAAGGAAAATAAGGCCCAAGTGCAACGGAGCACAGTTGAATTTGCAGGATGGGGCAGCGATTGAGGGCATGCTATCTGTCTAACTCACCTCCTCTGGCTCAATCAGCTTGAACTCCATGCCTCGGCCAGTCCATGCTATGAAGTGAGAGTTGGATGGGTCGTCAAGAAGAGCTACCAAGAACTGCCAGAGCTGAAGCGAGCCTCGCCGTTGATACGTGGGTCCTTCACGGTACATGCCTGGCTCCTGCTTGACATCACCTGTATGCAACAGCAACAACGTTACAGGAGCAGTGCCCTGGAACAGCACCACTCGGTTTGTCAGGGAAGCTGGCAAAGCAATCGTTAGGGGTACAAAACAGAGGGAAGAATCAGCC
Organism: Cinclus cinclus; assembly: GCF_963662255.1. Taxonomy (NCBI): domain Eukaryota; kingdom Metazoa; phylum Chordata; class Aves; order Passeriformes; family Cinclidae; genus Cinclus; species Cinclus cinclus. Next base: position 27,722,636 of record NC_085046.1, read on the forward strand.
ATCCTGAAATACAACGTTCCCCTGTTAGCTGAGGACTTACAACAACATATTAATATACTAAAAAGCACTTAAATCTGTTCATGATTTATGGAAGTCTCACTAAGCCTGTCCCCACGTAGTTTTGGTAAATGCAAATCTCTTGCAAAACATTTTGTAATGTCCTCTTTCTGAAAGAGCATAAACTATCTTCGAAGCAGCCCTGATATGTGAAGAACTGTGTACTATACTTTGCACAGGCCCCAGTGCTGGTAAAGTAATGTAGGCTTCATAAAGCTACAAGACCCTATTGAGTGAAACTTCTGCATGCAAATGCTTCTAAGGAAAAATTGACAGTTATTTGACTTGGACTTAAACAGCATGTGCTTTATGTATAGGCATGTATGTCCTGCAGATACGCAAGTTCCTCTGTGGCATTTTGGACTTGCATTTGAGCAAAAATTACTTTTACTCATATCTATATATTAAATTATTATTCCCTCTGAAAAGCAATAAGTTAATATTTCTAAAAATTTAAGTCCAGAAAAATCTTTTAAAAAGTATCAATAACATTCTACTAGCTGTTCCACAAATTGCCAGTGAGAAAACTATCCTGCTACATCCATACTGTCTTTGTTGTTTTTAAATCAAATTTATACTGAACAAGTCATACAAACAACAAACAACAACAGCTGAGAGGTCTGATGCTGAAGCAGACAGGTTTTTTTTCTCCACACAAGGACTGCAATCCCAGATATTCTGGTAAAATTCCTCATTTCAATTATCAGAACAGCAAAAGCCTCTAATAAACAGTGTGACCTGTTTAATAAGGAAAGTCAGGAATTTACATTCAACCACAACATCAGGATGCTCTGACAGCCATTACAGAATGGCTCTGTGTTGTGAAAGGCAGAATAATAATATTAAAATTGGAGAACTTCCTTTTGTAATCAGGAAAGAAAATTGACTCAATAGCTGTGGAAAACAAATAAATCAACACAAGGCTTTTTGGTTTATGTGAGGTTCAAGTTCCAGTCCTGAAAGTCCTCCTTTTTCAAGGACAGTTGGTTGGGTTTTTTATATAACGATAGCTGAGCAACATGCTAGCAAGTGCAGTATTACACAGGATCAAATTCTTTCCTTGCGCTAATCTTTGATTTCAAGTGAAGCAGCTGAGAATCTACTCTGAAACATCAAGACTAGTCCTGGGCTTATCCAACTTTTGCTTTACTGGACATAATATGACACGTCTACTATTTTTTCCTCAAAACATGCTGCGAGCATAAACACACCTATTTGCATAACGAGATCAATCTTCTAGAGTACAAGGTGTTCTCTCAATGGGCAGTCATAGAAACTAGCACCAGACTGCTTCTTTTTCAGACACAAAAACACTTCTCAACATTTATTGTTTTTATTGTATTTGTATTTCTTTTTCATTCCTTTTACTGCATAAAACCCAAATTAACCAAAAGGTTTTTCATGGAAGACATAGACAAATGCTACTGTTAAGGAGTTTTAACTTCTTGTAGAACAGGGTCTGATCCCATTCCCATAAATATACATATAAATATGACACTGGTACTCAGAACAGCTCCACAATAATTTGTGGGGAACAAAAAAAAAATTACCTGGCACAGTGTGTTTTAAAATAAAAGATTTAAAAAGCCCAAATGAGCTCACATTACAGAACCAGGGTATGAAGTAGACTTTCAATACATCTTTCTGTGACTGTGTCAATACAGTGATAATGCAATACTGAATTGAGCAATCTTCTGTTAGATCTAATATTGTCTAAAATTCTTTATCTATTTCTTACCAACATAAAAATACATGTGATACTCTGAAGAATGTGCAATTCTCTGGTTACTTTAATTTCAGAGTCTCCAATTTTTCAACAAATACAACAAATGCTGCTAAACATGCAGTAGATTTGTAGTCAATGAGTCTCAGGACAAAACAAAAAACATAAAGTAGGAGAAAGACACCAGTTCTCCAGCTCTACTTTCAGCTATGATCAGACATTTGTTTACAAGTTTATCAGGAAATATCTAATCTTTCCTGTTGAAATAAATAAAGCCAGACATACACACACACTAACACAAAATCTACACCCACAACACTACACTAGCATGCATACACTAACATAATGCCATTCTAGCAAATTTAAGTAATTGGTCTCTAAATTATTTCCCAAAGTTGCAGACTAACGGAGTCACTGGCAAGAAATAGTGTCCATCTACTTTACTTATAATAAAATAAATCTCAAATCAGCTGAGTTACACCAGGAAACTGATTTTACGTCAGAGTAACCGAGGATAATTTGGACCATTCATTTTAATTGACCTCAGAATTCCTCTTTAAAAAAATCCGCTGCAATTTGTAGTGTTGTGAACAGAGCATTGATTTGTTATCAATCCCACTGAAAAATAAACCACTAGTACATTAAACCTAGTGCAAATACATTGGCACAAACACAAAAATGCCCTAATATACTCACTTCCCACTATTCATCACTTCGTAGACAGCAAGACAAGAGACTTAATCCTCAGTAAAACCAAAGCTGCTGTTTTCTCCACTGTTTTGTTAATTATAAGTACAGCTTTCATTAAATCTCAAACAACAAGCAGTATGTGATCATCAGTGCAATGGAAATCCTCTTATTACTTCTCAACAGCACAGGAACTGAGCTACTCTGCCACAAGTCTTGGTGCAGCATCTTTTGCTGGCATAAGTCGAATGACATCCTATTGAAGAGGAGACTTTGCTTTCAAGAGACAAAGGTCAGCTTTGGTTGGGCACACCACAAATGGTGTGTTAAGGAATCTTAAATTGGAATGTTACTGGGCTTTTTTGATCAGCAACAGAGAAAAGTCCCTCATCTCTTTCTTTTTATCTCTCTACACAGGAAAAAGAGAGATGTGTCATACATACCGTCAAACTTCTCTGGAACAACGCAAGTGTCATCATAAAACTGCCTAGGTCCCTTCTCATACATACAGCCTGTAAGTTAAAAAGAGAGAGGTGTTTACATAAAAGACGCATGGAGGAAAAAGAGATCACAGGCTTAATGCCAGATGGAACACTAAGTTATACAGGAATCAGATTAATACCCCACATCCTTTACACATCGCCCAATCCCAACATTTTGGCCTAAGTACAAGGGTGCTTAATTAACATATGCATTCCCAAGAGACTGTTAATCTCCACCTGCTAAAATGAAAAAGCACCCATTTTTCTGTATGATTTATTACAAAATATTTGCTCATTTCCTGTTTGAACTAGCATGGCTTTAACATTTAACCATTAGTTCCTGCAGGTCTTCTCCCTGCAAGTTTAAAGTATCACTCAGTATTTCCTCCTCACACCCACACAAGTCACCCTCACACACTGCTCTTGAAGTTCCTTCCAATTAAGATCATTTTGGAAAATTTTATTTCATCATTAAAAGACACTGTCTACAACTCAGAAGTCTTTCTAGCACACCTTTCTGTACACGTTCCTGCTATTTCCTATTATGCTCATGTTTAGCTTAACCAGAACTGTAGTGCATATCAGTATCAGTCTCACCAGTGCTACTGAGCGAGACAAAATATCTCCTCCTCTCCTGCTGCCCTCTGACCCTCCTTTTGACTGCCTAAGTATTACAGACGGCTTTTTGCCTTAAGGTTACAGTGCTCGGTTGGGCTGGTTTCCCACTGTGAAGGTGAGGAGGAGGCCCTTCTCAAAATCATTTTCTCCAATATATTGTTTCCTGGTTCCACTGGCCTGGTCTACATTCATGTATTAAAAAAAAATTTTGTTTAATGTGCCCAGATAACCAAACAATTCAAACTGCTTTGTGTGACTGCCCTGTCCTGCCAGTTATTTACTGCTCTATCTTTGTGCCATAAAGTTATCTATTAACTTTGTTCCATATCTTCACTGAAAATATTGAATAGCAACACTCCTGATATAAATTCCTACAGAACTATAATCCATTCAGAGATGATTGCCTGGTGACAGCCGCTTTGAGATCTGTCAGTTGGCCAGGTCTTAATGTATTTAATGTGTACTCTATCGATATTGCTTTGTGCTAACTTCTTAATCAGAATGCAATGCAGAGGCAAATTGAATGCCATAAAAAGTCTAACTATACGATACAAACATCTTTATCAATCAAGCTTTTATCTTCAGCAAAGAACAGAATCAGATTTGACGTGACCTTTATTCTGTAAAATTATGTTGGTTGATTTCCAAATACAGAAAACAAATATTTAGGAAACATTATTGCTTTTTTTTTACATCATTCATGAAAATTTTGCCACCTACAACTCCTTACAAGAGCATAACACAACTAAGATATGTTTTCCCCGATGTATGCCATGGTTAAATCTCAAGATCTTTTGCCCTTATCCCTGCAGTTTGTTTATTTTTTCCTGATGTTTCTCACCTCCCTTATCAAGTTTCTATACTTCATATAATTTCATATAATAAGATTTAGAAATTTTCATCTCCTGTTTCACCTTCCTGGCTAAACACTAACTTTGTTTTTTTTCTGTCTTTATTTCAACCCAGAAGCAAACAGGATTTTAACCAGATGTGTTATATTTTGATTCTGTCTTTACATTAGCAAACAAAGTCTTCCTGGAAGACTAGACACATCTATCTAGATTCTCATCAATCTCAAAACCAGATTCCATCCTCTTTCTGAAATTTGCCCACTAGAAGAAAAACAAATAAATTCTAAACAAATAATATAGTGTTAATACAGATTAACTAAAACAGGACAGTGGGGGCTATAACCTCTCTTTCAGTCATCATAGTTCTGTTTGACACCTTATTTTTAGTACATATAAAGTGCTTTCACTCAGAATTATTAATTTTGACAATTATGTAAGCTCTGTCCTATTGAAATCTTTGGGAATTTTAGAACATCTCAATTTGGGTATAAAGTGCATTGAAACATTGCAAAAATCATAACAAAAGGAAAAGGACAAAACCTTCACTGAATTTAAAGCATAAAATGGATTACTTGACAGAGTTAACTGAGCCTGTCTTGCTAGCAGCCCGGAAAATATCACTTGAGCAGAATGGGTGAAACTGACAAATTTTTAAGTGTCTCTTCCTTTCAACTGCTTGAGGACTTGAAAAGTAGAATGAGTTAAGTTCATAATATAATTGCTTCTATCCTGATCAACTCATGGCCCTAAAAGAAACTACAAAACTTTCAGTGCATCAGAAACTCAACACTAAAAGGGAAAGAAGGATGAGGCAAGTATTCCCAGCAACAGAATTAAACCAGTGAACCCCAAATACTCCCAGGCTTTTAATTTTTTTAAGATTTCTCTCAAATAAAACTGGTACATAATAGAAAACTTAACTTCTGTTCTGTTTGGGTGAGCCAGGAAGCCTTCTTGCCTCATGTAAATGGAATGGCAGCTAGGCACTTCTGAAAGGAGAAGACAACAATGCAATTAAAAAGACTGTCTGGAATTAAAAGTGTGCAGGTTATCAATGGGACAGGCTGCAAGCAGAAGAGCAACAGACAAGAATGCAAGTTAAAGTGAGAAGGAAGCTGTCAATACACAGTATTTCAGAGCAGCATACAGCACACACAGCCAAGGAGAAAGACCTGATGTGAGGCTCACAGATCCTATCTATGATAGGCACTTGAACTCCAAACCTTTTGTAATCAACTTTGCTAAAAGCTGACTCCCATGGCAATTACACTTTGGACCATTCACAAAAAAATCAGCACCAGTGACCATGAATATTTTAAACCCTGTGCTTATATATCTATCTTTGTGACTAATTCAACCCAAAGTTTTTAATCAACTGTGCTGAATAGACTGTCAGTCACACTGGAGACATATAAACTCTACATTTACTCAAGGAATGTCAAAGTGAATTTTGAGTAGGGTAATGCTTTTTAGACTCTGGTTAAGGACTTGAAGGGTTAATGATATTTTCTGCAATTGCTAAGCATTTTATCTAGAAATTTAGATCTATCTATATCACTTTCCACTTGTATATGTTTAAAATAAAAATTACACCTTTTCAAAAAGAACACTACATATTTTAAACAATACTGGTATTTATTTGCTCTTCTCCACTTCTACTCAAATCTGCAGTAAGAAAGAGAAAAGCCAGATAGAACTAATGAAAAATGTGTTCTTTGAATGTCTTTCTTTTTCTTCTCCATCTTGTAGTGTCCCCAAGTAGCCACATCCTGTGCACAGGGACTTGCAAACAGAAACATACCATAAATGTTTGCCCTTCTAGACCATGTTTAACCTACTTCTTGGATATCACAAGTCTTGCCTAACAAAGTCTATTTGATCTTGCAATGAACTCCTACCCTAAGCTATGCAATCTGTTACCAGTAACTTGTAACTCTTTAAGAGATGCAAACAGAGGTCGAAAGAGCAGACATTATTTTTCCAACACTGCCTACAGACTCTTTCAGTCTGTGATTCCAAATTTCACTGTTCACTGACTAGTGATGAGTATCAAAGATTTGGCAGGATAAGAAAATGAGGTTTTACCCTGACTTCACATAATAGTGAAACACAGGGCAGTAATAATAAGTTTCCTCTAACAGTCCATGGCCCCTCTTGCACATCTGTGCCAAACTCTTCATTACCTCCTCTCTCAGTAAAACGCTCAGTGCCTGCCTCCTCAGGCCTAGATAATCTCTAATGTCTCAGGCAGCTACTTTGAGCAACAACAGGAATCAGTGACTCAATGATCACCAGAATCAAATATAGCTCTGCAGTCTAGAAGTCAAGGCTACAAGCAGTGCTTCACCTGCAAGGAATCATCCATGTTACTAAGTAGATTGAATTCTAAGGAGAATGGAAAAATCTACGTAAAAAAAGAGGAAGCTGTAGAACTGAAACAGATGCTATTTTCTATTTTAGGTAAAACTTCTCTGCTATTGGCAGCAAAGCCCTTTTTGACTCATGAACTCCACTCTTACAAAGTGATAGAGCAGAGTATACTGAATAAAGAATTATGCATGCATCCACAAAGCTGCCTTCTTAGCCAAGTCGGGGTTTCATCTCCTATGCTCCTAAGTCAATTCTAGTTAACATCTGGAGTCTCTTTAAGGCAAGCATTGTTTGTACCAACATTACTTAATCTTCTGGTTAGCTTGTGCTTAAACAGTCCACAGAGGACCAAAAAAATAGAGCAAGGAAGAGTTTATTTCTCGTAAAGTAACTAGAGTCTTGTTATCCTAAAGTGCTATCAGTTAATTTATGACTATCAGAGTGGGTCAGACTCTAATCAAATTGTAGAAACATTTCCAAAGTGATTATTCAATCAAATGACTAACATGGTTAATTAGGAGCCATAAACATTGCTCTGAAGTTCATCAAAGTAATGACTTGCCCAGAAAAATTACTGCTAATTAAATTGCCTGCTGCTTTCATTTCTACCTTATCTAATAAAAAGTCCAACCAATGAAATTTAGTATTGCAGTTTTAAATTGTACTAAATGCTTGACTAAGACCCAGAAGTATTTTTACATGCTAAGCGGACCTACTTCAAAAGAAAACATTTTAGTGTAGAAATTACAGAGCAATTATATGTTTTCTTCTCCTTAAACCATTGTTTCAAGACAACAAATAAGACAGAAGCAGGCATTAAATACTTCCAGGGCAAGATCCAAGTGTTTGAGATGACTGATTTATCATTTTGCAAGTTTTAGTCTTTGAAGAAAATCGTGCCTGGATATAGACACACAACAAGCTTATTTCAGACTGTCAATGAAGTAATTTACATAATAAGGTTACATCAGCTCAAGAACAGCAGAACCCCTTTCCAAAAAGAAAAATAAACTAGCTAAAATACAGAAATGTAAAAAAATTGCTTATCTTTTATTATCAGATTGGAATACTTGGGGGCCATTCTTCATTGGTCTTCTTATTAACAGAAACATAGCAGTCATCTTAAAACAATGAATATAGTCTTATAGACCATGAAAACATTATTTTTCCAATAGGTGCTCTTTTAAAAAGTATACGTAATCGAGACACTGTAAAAATGTATTCTCATCTGGGACCATCACAGAGAAAAAATAATGGAAATAAGCTCTGCTATGCCTTCAGCAAAATACATCCAAGCAGAAAAAAACCAAACAGACTTTCTCAGGACAAGAAAAATCTGCTATTGAACTTAGCAGGCACAGATTCTAAGTTTCATTATCAAGTAAGATCCTTGTGTGATCTCTTGGTAAGGTAGTTCACATTAATTACCATGTCAGAATTTAAGAGGTTAGGTTATATCAGCCCTGTATAACTCAGACCATGTAAACAATCCTTAAATCCTGTTTTCTTATTGTTTTTCAGAGATAAGGATGAGATTTCATTCTCGAAATCCCATCCTGCACAGGAAAAAAAAAAAAAAACAAACAGAATTTCAGCCTGTGTCGCTGGCCAGAATAGACACAGGGAAGATGGAGCTTCTGCAGGCAAAGGGATGAAATGAGAAGACTGTGTCCTATGGGATGAAGTGACTGACTGTCTTCTGAAGGAAGCAGAGCAAAGCAGGAGCTGGAAACCTGAACCAGGATTTATTCTTCAGCTGTTCCTGTTTCCAACCTTTCACAGCTTCCCTAACTAAAGGGCAGGTTGTTATGTTTCATGCTAACTCTGAATTGCTTTTCAGTTCACTTTATCAACATCAGCTGAAGATCTGGAGGCCCAGGGAATACCCCATGTGCTGGTGACAAAGCACAGTGTGATGCAGAGGCATTGCACTGCTTGTGTGCATGGGCAGAGGGAGAGATGTGAAGATGGAGCCTTAGAAGGCACAGGCCATTGAAAAAGAGCAGGAGAAGGGAACTGACTGCCTGGGGCCTCATCCTCCATATGGGAGCTCAGGTGTAAACTGTGGTGCACTGGCAGGCAGCTGCCTTAGTTGGGGAGCCTGTTAACCAGTCACTCAAATTCACCAAACACTCAACTCACAGTGAAACATGCCTACTTCCCTACAGGTTTAAAACTAAGTGATGACAATAAGACTGGAACCTTCATACTCTTTTCCTGCCCACTTTTCCACTTACACTTTATTACCAAGTAAGTCATATTAGAAGCAGATTCCATAAGAAACTGTTCCAAAAAGGAGCTGTTCCCCAAAACTTTGAAGGAGCTTCACTGGCAATCCTGCAACTTCACTTATATCATGTCCTTCTAAATTGTCCTTTTGGTCTGAAAAGTAATTATGTGAATTTTGGCCCCTGTTTCAGCAGTTTAGTTTGTGTGTCTATACAGATAGATGTAAATGTGCCACTTTGTCTTCCCATAAACAAGAAATGCAGCACATGCAGATTCTCTCTCTTTGTGCTACTGGGTACAGGAGAGCATGCACAAGTCCCTCAGGTAGCTGGGACAAACCTGGTGTCACCCCCATGTGCCAGCCTGACCCCGACTCCCTGACACCAGCCGTCCCTTCAGTGCCTTTCAGAACTTCCCTTGCACAGTACAAGCACTTCTCTGCTGCTTGAGCAGGTGGTTGGTGTACTGGGAGAGATTTTTACTAAGAGCAGAGACAAAAGTAACCTTTTAAAAATAAAACGTTCAAACTAGAACACATCATACTTTTGGCATTAAACTTAAAATGTCACAATATTACTGCAAATAACTTTTCTGTTCATGGATTTCCAAGAGCACTGACAAACTGTTTACAAAGGAGCACTTCATCTACCTCTGAAATACGTTCAGCCTCCTGGTGGAAAGCAGCTGTTTACAACACCATGGAGAAGTTCTGACCAGCTCAAGGGTGAAGATAATAATGAAACCACCAGAAAACAGGACCTTTTAAGGTAAGAAAGGCAGTTCTTCAAGTAAGATCGCAACAAATCTTTCACGTAGCACCAGGAGTCACTAAGAAAAATGCATAATTTGTGTTTTGCAGGGAAAAGTAACAAATTTTTTTGGGGACTTTTAAACCTGCAGAATACTTTTAGGTTCAAACTCAAATCTCCCCAAAAGGACATACCCAAGTAGAAAATCTGGACCTAATTACAAACTCCTTATACAGGAATTGCTTGAGCATATTTCATCACTTAAATGCTGGTGGATCAAGTTTTAGTTCAACTGTCTTTAAAAGCTTTATCCCCTAAAAGATGTGTAATGAACAGAGTGCTACAAATTGGTAAATTCCTGGCAAAACAAAAGTCAGCATTATTTCTTTCAATAGCACATTCAGCATTAAAAAAATGTAGGTGCACTGAAATTACATGGGCGAAAACAGAAAAAATTATCTAAAAGTCAATTTTAAAATTAAGCAATATTTTCCCAAATCATTATGCAATTTAGAAACATTCAGAATGGAAGGCTTTATTCATTTTCTCTGTCACCAGCCTTTGTGCCAGAAATCTAGGGGGAAAAAAAACAAACTTAAGTATGTGCACTATGTATAGATACACATATACTTCCTTCTAAAAATAGCTAATTAAAATTGGTAAAGTCTAATTTCTTACACCTCACTTCACAAAAAACTTGTTCAGAGAATTAGGTTGCGCCCCACCAGCTCATGTCAAAGTGGAAATATTATACACATACAGAAAAAACTTTTAAGCAAACATCTTCCTTTCCACAACTTAGGTTTTTAGACCTGTGACAACATCCAATGCATTTTGTGAGACCAGATGTCAACAGCCTGTCTAGGCGATGTGTAACTTTTTGTACAGCAGAACAGGAAAACAAAGGCTCATACATTCAGCTCTGAATTGAAATTCCACATGGAGCTGATCTTTTGAGCACACTTTAAAATCATGTATTTGCTTTTATTAACCTCAGTAACTGTAAAATGTATCTTAAACATTGCTCTCCTTTGAATTCAACAAAAGACAGCAGTATTTTCTCTCTCCCTCGCTCCTTTTGTTGGTAATCTTACTGCAAAAATGTCTGTGTTGCTTTTTCTCCCCCGCCCCATTCCCTGCCTGTAAAATCGAAGTTGGACAAACACTGCACGGCTGAAGTGACATATTTGAATGGAATTCAGACCAACCAGTTCCTGTTTATGTTTCTGATTTGAGAATGTAGCCTTCTCATTCACTATACATTAGAAACACACCAAGGCCATAAATGGTGTCAGGTTGCAGGCAGGCACGGCCAAGCAGCATTAATCATTACTTTAAGGCAACTGGCAAAAGCAGCAGCTGAGGGAACACTACACCCTTCAGCTCTGCATAAATGGACATTCCAGGGTTTGGCGTGTGTGGGTTGGCTTTTTTTTTTTTTTTTTTCCCTTCAGCATCCATTTTATGAATGAAACTTCAGGCTGCACAGAGTCCATTCATATAAAAGCTATGCTCACAGGGCTCAGTCTCTCGGGATCAATTGGTCTTGGGCAAGGCTGATGTGATTGGTTTAAGGCAGGCTTCAGCCTTCCATTACTGATTTAAAATGCAGCCTGTGTCCATTTGACCTGCCTTTAATGCACAAAGAGTAAATCCAGACTGCGCTCTCAATCCTCAAATCAAATCATTAGCCAGTGCCACTTACTGTAACTGTAGATTTAGAGGATATTTATCCATTTCTTTGAAAAACAGGGACTGCAGGACAATTTTTCAGATCGTATTGTCTGCCTTGAAAACAAAAATACATATATGGTCTCCTGTCTATATGCTCACATTAACTCGGTATTCAGGTTTTCCTTTTTTCACAAAGATAACATTGCAAAATGAAATAATTTCTAACTACAGATTTATTTCAGACAGAAAGAGTGAATAGAGAAAATCAGCTAGATTGTCAACAAGTGAAACGTTAAATAGCTGCCTTTCGCAGCAATCTTCTGAAGTCCAGGTTTCCCAAGTTTCCCTGTCAGATACTCTTATTCTCTGCTGCCATACAGTCCGACAGCAGATTTGTGTTTTAAGAGCAAGTACCAAGTCCAGTGCAGCTTAACTACTGAACAAAATTCATACTCATTCACTGAAGGAACACAGCAAAGACAAGTCCCCAAAACATAAGGATGAAATATTTTAAACCACAGGGAAAACTGCAAAACCAAAATAGAGGCCTGGAGAGTTCTTAAACCTCCTAACTCAAGAGCAAAACCCTGTCCCTTCTCCCCTCCTGCCTTTATGCCGTCTGGATTTTCCTTAAGAGCAATTATACTCCTGTGTATAAGAATTTAAGGTCATAAGGAGGTGCAGTTTTGAGATGTGTGTACTGAGGCACCATATTCAGGAGAAGGGTGCAGTCAGTTGTGTTTCACAGAGCATTTTATAAAAATGCATTCCAAAATACTGCAAGTATTTGCATGCTGATAAAAAAAAAGGGGGGGGGGAGAAGAAAAAAGAAAAAGGAAACTTGGAGAGAATTTGAGGAAAATACTAAGAAGCTGGAAGAATTCAGAAGCAAAATGCAACATCTCAACTTGTCACACTGACAGAGCATACACACAATCCATCTACAGTGATTTAGAGGTGGTACATTAATACCAAGAAATTTTTACAAAGCAGTGTAACTATGAACAAGGGAATTAAACTGATCAAAGAGAAAATTTAGGCTTATGATCAAGAAATATTTCTTAACTGTGAAGTCTATTTGTCCGTGAAATAATCTCCCAGGGGAAAAATAGTAGCAATAATTCTTAGCACTTACACAGAACTTTATATTTTTAGAGCATGATACAAAACTTAGCCAATATAATAAAAAACAGTAGTGGAAGCACCTTGACTTGTGTCACTTTAAATGCTGTGCTGGTCAGTGCACTAGAGAACATCCTGGAAAAATAAAACCAGCACTGTCACCAATTGACATTTCTCTTCACACTAGTGTCTCCAAACATCTAAATTTCACCTTTAGAGGTATGGTAGAATAACCAACTGTTTAAAAAATAATTGAGGGGGAGGGGGGGGACCAACCTGCAAAGAAATATAACCTGAAAAAAAAAAAATTCCCCTTGAAATTTCAAGTCAACACTTTCTCTTATGCTATTCTGCCAACTCCCAAATTTAAGAATACCTTGGCTGACGCCTAGGGAAGAATGTGTTACTAGAAGCCTTTTTCCACATTAATACCCACTGACTGCTTTTCAAAAAACACCTCATCAGGTATTTGAGAGGACTCTTGTATTTTATTGTGTTACCAGTCATTAGGTAAATATATTTCTAACATGGATGGCAGAATGCTACCAACATTCTATACCAGTAAGAGCAAACTTTGGAGGTTAATAAGAGTCATCACTAACAACCTCCTGCACAAACTTTATACAAATCCTTTGCTTCAAATATGATGCAGCCTTTTGCTTTGGCACTCTTGTCTTGAGTGTACGGGTCAAAACTTTTTGTGGAAAGGAGATCCATGCTGGAAACAGCTTAGCAGGTGGAGCACCTGCTTCATTTGTTACAAGGGCTGGAAGTTTTCTATGTACTGAGGCAGAAGTTTTCAAGAAAAGAAAATATAATACAGTTGAATGGTCAGCTTTAGGCCTCAGTAAAGCCCATTCCAGCTCTAACAAGGCTTTCCAAAGTAGCCACATTGTTTCTGCCAGATTTTTGGTACTAGGTATTTTTGTACTGGTTACGCTGAGACCCTTATCTGATGTTCCCATAATGCTTCATCTAGAAATATGAAGAAAGTCCCTAGGAGCTAGGATTTGAACATATGTAGTACATAATGTTCTTTTTAGAATCACCCAGTTCTAACTTGGTATCCAAAACAAACAGGTTTATGTATCTGATTTGTCTCCCAGCCTCTGCTCATTTCTCTTAACAGAGTAGCAGTTCCCCATCCATTCTCTCCAACACAAAGTATTTGCTCGTGAGGCTTCAGGAATTAAAGGGATGAGCAACTCAGAAAGAAAGACATGGAGGCTAATAATTCTGTCTGGAGAGTTCATTCTTTAAGAGATGTGACTAGTGTCTCGGAAGTGACAGGGAGAGAATCCAAATTTTCCAAGGTCCATTCAAGCGTATTAATTGTGAGGCTACCCTGAAATGAAACTGTGAGAACAGCCCTGCTAATGCCTGTAGCACATTCAGGAAGTACTGAATCTAAATTTCCACAGAAAAATTCCTGGCAATCAGTAACTAGTAAATGCAAGCAACAGTTCCTCCTCTATTCATCTCTATTACCACTGTGTGACAAATTTCAGTTTCCAAAGACATGGTCACAAAAAAAATTTCTCAACTAAAATAACTATTTTAGTTGGGCAAAACCAAATACAAGATTTAAACTTAATAATCTAAGATGTCATTTTAAAACTTGATATTTAGTACTAATTGATACACACTCAGCTAGAGTCATAACTTAGTATATTTGCAAATACACTACATCATATAGGAAGGGTTAAGCCTGTGAAGATCCTACTCAAAAATAAAGGACAAAAGAGATAAGGTATATCAAGTTTGGCCTTTTTGTTTAAGTATCTGAATACATTACTGAATTCTAGATGTGCTAACTGTACAGGAATACCCACTATTAGGCCTTGTAAACAAAGGTCTTAGGAGCCTTTTTGGAGTATATTCATTAATCACGCAAAAATCTCAAAGCTCTGTATGTCCCTGGCTGCGCTTCTGTGACTAAAGTCACTAGATTTACTATCAAGTACTAAATACATCTGTCAGATGTATTGAAAAATTAATGTCAGATGAAAAAAAAAAAAAAAATCCATGGCACAAAAATGTCTGATTGAACATATATGATGCGCTGTGACTTCTAGAAGCATGGACGGATAAGGAAGAGCCTCTACTCTGTTGACATTTTTCTTTTTCCATTATCTCAAACATCTCCATTATCTCTATTCTGCAGTAGAAATTGCATACCTGCAATTACAATTACAACTAATTGATCTGCCATTTCCCATGTCATAATTAATGTCATGTTTTAATAGAGTTGTAATCATTCTATAATAATGCTTTTCATTCATCAGCTTCCCACAAAGTATAAAAGAATAGTGTACAAAGGCGATGAACTTTTATGAGCCCCTTTCAAAAACATCCCAAAAGGAACATCTCAGTGCATTACAATGAACTTTTTAAATATGTTTCTATATTCTTATCAGAGCTGCAATAAAATACAATGAAAGGCTTCTTACTCTGGCATTCCTCTTTCCCTGAACATCCATAGGTGAAAAATGAAATCAATGATTCAGTGACAAATAGATTATGTTTCCTAAGGGGTTATTTAATGTACTCTTAGCAAGGATGGAAAATGATAGTTTCTAGAGAACAGATGGTAACAAGACAAAATATCAACAGACCACAGTTGTTGACTACAATTTATGGAGTGTACAGATGTGTCAACTTAAATGCAGTGATTCTGAGGCCAATAAAAGTACTTCCTGATACCAATAGATTAATTTTTCATGACCACTGGTTACACAGCTATTAAATTTTTAAAAACTAACCATTCATCTACAAAAGAAGCAACAATTTTACTTGAAGATAACACTTATAAAGTGGAATGTTGTTCTTGCTGGCACAAAAAAAAATAGGCATGACAGGACTGGATACAAGTTTGTACATCTTCATTTCAGAATAAAATTTCCTGCTTTCTTCTGTACAGAATATTCCAAAGAAAGATGAAGGACAGCAGCCAATCCGGATTTAAAGTAACAGTATACAGTAAGGAGATCCCACTTCCGAGTCAAATAAGAAGCATATTTACAAAAGGGCCTTTTTTTGACCTTTAATTTAGCAGGATGAATATGGTGCTTGTGAAGGTTGCAAGGGACTGGCAGTGCCTGAAGCTACAGTCCCCCATTTATTATCCACTGCCACATGAACTACACAGTCTCTCCCATATACTCTAGGATTAGAGATACGCAACTCCACAAAGCTACACATCTCAGAACCTTCGTCAATGAATGGGTTGAGTTCTGGATCTGATCCTTGTAATTTGATTACATTTTCATCTTGTCTTATATTTCAGCTTGGAGAAATATTCCACCCCTGGTCTCTTCCTTGTTAAGGGCTAACTCAAATTTTCCTAAAGATTGGTTCTTTCCTTGTTAAGAATAAGAAAGGGAAAAGCAGCTCTACTTTACAAATTCCCCCCTTCTAACATTAAGATCAATTCTATAATAAGGATTTTACATTAATGAAACCACAAAATACCCCACCAAACAGACAGTGTTAAGTTAGCTACAGAAAGAATATTTCAAAACAGTTCTACACTATATCAAATAGCAAGATAGTTTTTCATGATCTAAAATTTCAAAGGCCACTTCAATCAGCTGTCATACAGCCTTTGGAAAATAAACTGCAAAAGCATCTAGCCAGAGAGTGAACAAGAAGGAAAGCCCTGGGAGTACAGCAGCACCAAGAAGAAGGGCAAGTCAGACTGAAGTCAGACAGAGCCATCCATTCCCCCTGCCTAAGTCAGCATGGATGTGTTCAAAAGCAATGTGCCCTCCTCCAGAAACATAACTAGGACAGGTTGAAATCACTCCTTTTCAAGAGTGTGGCATACATAAAGCAGGACTGATGCAGACACTGAAGAGGAACTGCAGGAAAAACTTACACTAAAACTGAAAAAAAAATTGATTGCATTATCTTGGCTCCATACCAATCAACTGTCTAACCCCACTTAGAACATGCATCATGTTTTAATCTCAGCTTCTTTTCATACCACCTTTCCAGCTTTCTTCTTTGTAGATTCCTTTGCCTTGTTACGTGGTACTCATTACTAAATTTCTTTTTTGACTTCTTATTCTCTCATTCTTTTCCCAAGTATAATATTTATATTATGTTGAAATTTTGTCAAACATTTACAGTGTTATTTCCTTGATTTATTTTTCTATCCTTTCTATTGCTGATCTTTCTTATTTTGATCAGAAGTTATTGAGAGCAGACTGCCACCACCTATTCTGTTTTGTACTGTCTGTAGAGCAATAAGGTTCCATTCCAGTTGCCTCATAAGCACAATCATAAGAGACATTATTAATAGCAACAGCGCATTCTCTACATCAGCAACCTGGCATCTCAGATTATGTACCTCCACAAAACACAGCAGTATGCACAAACTGAGAAGCTGACACCAATTTGGCCAATTCTTCTCCCTCATCGGTTTTATAGCTGTATAAACCCCACTTCAATGGAGTTACTCCTGATTTAAAGTAATTCAAGCAAGAGGAGAAAGAGTCCCCTATTTCTGGCAGGCAAATGGAAGAACTCATAAAATGGAGCACACAAATTCAGAGGTCAAAGATGAGATAGTACAGAACAAGTTCCCTCTTAACAAAGCAAATTTGCAGCCATGACTTTATTCCTTGACTTCTTTAACGTGCACTTTCTGGACAGAGCTTTCTGGCAAATGAATGCCTTTAAAGAGCAGGCAATGGTGAAAAGAGTCCCACTGTGTTATGTAGCAATCTTAGTACTTTGTAAGCTGTCCCAGACATAATTTGTGAGATGTGTCAAAAAAAGCAAGTTTCAGTTCATACGATCAAAACATCAGTAGCATTGGCTTGGACTCACATATTGTTTTGATATACAGAACTAAAGGAGAATCTCACCTACCTGAATCATATGCAAAATCCCTAGGTTCCTGTTTAATCATCAGAGGAGGGGGGAAATTTTGACTGGCTGCGTTGCCAACCATAGCATTGTGTTCATAAACTGGATCGTGGTACTCCTGCTTAAAACCTTGAGGCGGGAAAGGGATGTTTGGTTCCGACATCTGGCGCTGATATATTGGACGTCCTTCCCTTGGCATTGCAGGCAAAGGTGGGAAAGAATTGCAAGGTTCAGAGAGCTGGCGGCGAAATCTAGAACACAAATTATAGAGGTCATGTAAAGGACTTGAGCTAAATTCCATTCCCCAAAGATCTTCAGGTCATTATTACCAGCCATATCAATTTCTCAATAACAAACATTTTGCTTATGATTATGCCAGGCACTCCCATCAGGATCACTGGCATTGCACAACAGCGGCAAGCAAAGAAACAAAAATCCCACCTATTAATACCAGCTCTAAGACCTGTCTCCACCACATCCTCTTTGCTTTCAATATCTTCCCTCAGCACAAGATGCAAACAGGAAATGCACCAGCTTCAAAACAGTAGGAAAACTGACATTCTACCACAGTGACATGAAGGAGGCGTAGATAGAGTTCTCTGCTCTTTCACAAATGTTAGCAACATCTCGTTCGTACTCTAATTTACTCTTACCCATCTTACTGTTACACGGAAACCATTCTGACCACAATAAACACATTTTGAATAGAGTATTGTCTGCTCTAACATTTGGAAACATTCCAGGGCAAAAGTCCACTGTTCTGTCCTCTCAGGGGTAGTGCCATGAGAGACAGACTCGAAAGGATGGCACTGCATTCCAACTGTTACAGGCAGGGAATGTCAGCACCCCAGTCAAAGGAGGGGGTACAAAATTTTTGCTGCGACAGTTAATTACTCTCCTGCCTTAACTTTTCCCCATAGTCATTTCTATGTGAAAGTTGCAATCTGTACAAGCCACTCTGCTATTTGCAGTATTCCATTTGCTATTCCCAAATGCTCTTCAGTAGGCGTAAGAGAATTTAAAGTTATGTAGATTTATATGCAATGATACTCTCAGTAAACTACGCTTGTTTTTTTCTTCCATAAAACCTATCTACCTGAACTAAAAGACCTGAATGTAATTGCTTAGACATCTGCAGGTTCAGTAGAATACAGAGGAATACCAGGATGCTCTTTTCCCACTGGGCCCTGATGAACTGTATGATGTCTTCCTGTTATCTCCTGCAGATTACCAGAGTAGTAACCACCACAGTAGTATTACTGTGTCCACACTAACCAAAAGCAGATGCAATGTTTTTGCAACAAACTGCTTCCTAGTCGTGTTATCACTTATTATAAACAAGACACATTAAAAAAAAAAAACACAAAACAACTTCGGTTCATGCACGCAAAAGACTTTTTTTAGGAAAAAACTGTGTGAGTGAAGCACAATGCAGGGGTTTGATTGCACAACTAATAAAATCCTTGACCATCAACTCATACGTAGTACATATTTCTAAAACAATTTAAACTCCACTACTGTCTGTCATAATACTGTTATAACTTGTTCTGACAAATATTTACTATGATAGCTTAATTATAAGTACTGTGGAAACTACAGAGATGGAAACTATTACAATGTAGTAGTGGAGACAAAATGAATTTTTCTAATGTTGCTGTAAATACTATAATTTTTGCAGTAAAAAGAGCACTGCACTATAACACTGGGTTTTGCAGTTCCACCTACACCTGCAGAAAATAAACTTAGAAACTCAAATGTATTATGAAACAGTTAGGCTGACTGGCACTGCATTCATTTCCTTTTTTCCCTTTTTTCATTAGCCAAAAAAAGAAGCAGAAATTATCATTAAGAACTGTCAAGGAGTGAATCAGAAAATTGCAACTTGAAGATAAAATAAGAAACAGCCTCACTCACAAAGCCTCAAAGGAAGTTAATAATACTTGTTGTACTGGAAGCTTTGTATGGAATCAAGCCATTTGTTTATATAAGTGGATTTGTTTCCTGTTGGTACTTGTTAGTACCACTTATCGTTCATACACTCATGCCCTGTGTGAAGATGTATGGGCTGAACGTACTAGATACTAATGCTATCCTATGCCACCAATGCATGTTCCAAATAAAATTGTGCCTTGAGTTATAGATTCATATATGAACTCACATAGGCAGGTCATTTGTTTAAATGGCATTTTCTAAATACACTCATTGTAGTAGTATCTCCCGTTATAAATCAGGAAAATTTGAATTTCACAAAAATATGGAGTACATGTTTGCTTCATACACAAGATTCAAAATGTGGAAAAATATCTTCACATCTTCCACTATAATTCCACATTTCTTTAAAAATGGAGAAAAATTAGGTGTGTTTATTTTGTTTTGGGGGCTTTTTTGTTGTTTTTTTTTTTTGGTTTTTTTTGCTTGAGTCTGTTATTTTGGACTTTACTAGAACACATGATATAGAAGGGAAGCATTATTGCAAAATGCCCTACAAAATATCAGAAATGGGGGAGGGAGGGAGGGAGGGACGGAGGGAGGAGAAACCGTGTAAAGAGTCTACAAAGCCTCCACAGAGCAAGAGTTATGGGTACAGAAATTTTACTAGGATGTATGCAAATGTCTGTAAATACTCAAGTTAGGGCTGATATAAAAGTTCAGTGCTCTCTTTACAAGTTGCTTTATAACAAGATTTTTTCATCTTACTACTCCTCCTGCACATAAGCCATTTAACTTCTGCTGATTTCAATCTCCTGGCAGCTTGACTTTGGTGTATGTACAGAAACACATTTATCCACCATCCTGTAATCTAAACCACTGCCTGGCTTCACTGGGGGCCTTTGTGGTTAGACCACAGTCCATGGCTGGGGAGGAGATAGGGACTATGGCAGGTGAAGGGGCTGATTCAGTGTTTCTTGATGGCCAGAAGGGCTTGTAGAGAACCTTGGTGGTATTTAAAGCTATCTCAGCAGAGCACAAAACAGCAATGTTAACGTTAGCAACCTCCTTCAGAAGTGATCTGCACAAATCCCTGGAGATAGCAACCCTTATTAGAGCAGAAGCATGCAAATCACACTCCCAACAACTGTTTTTCTTTTCAGGTCTTTCTTAATTTGATAATGGTTAAGAGGTAAAACAAGTTTCTGAATATACATCTCTTTACACACCACTGGAATTTTAAATGTTCAAGAGCAATCAAAACTCAGCATACAAAACCAGGTTCCTGCAATGAAGGTTAGGGTAAATAGAATTCCACAAACAAGTGTTTGGACTGAAAAAAAACAGGGAAATCCACTGAGCATATCTGTTGCACAACTGAGCTAAGAAAGATAGTTGTCTGGGGATTTCTAACATATCAAAACAAAACAGGGTGACTTAAGGACAGTTTAAGCTTTAATTCTAGTCTCTAACTCTTGTGGCTTTTACTCAGACTAACGTTATTTAAGCACGGTTTATGTTGGCATCTTTTTTTGGAATGCTACATTACAAAAAGGCTTGGAAAAATGATCCACCCTTCTAAAGAATATTCTGAAGCAGGAACACTATAACATGGTCACTTATCCCTTAGATAGATGAACTGCTTAGCAAGAGGCCAGATATTTATAGGTAAGAACATGGTTGCTTGTGACTTCATCACCTTGAAGGGCTTTCTAGTCTCAAGTAAATCACAAAACTGTAGAATAGCCCAGGTTGGAAGGGACCTTGAAAGACCATCAGGTCCAACCTTTTGTGGGAAAGAGAGCCTAGATGAGATTATCCAGCATACTGCAATCACCCTCACAAGACAGAATCAACATGTAATTTAAATTCTGTCACTGCCAATATGAACTTGTACACTAGTGCACCAAGCCAGGTGCCAGCCTTTCATAAACACACCCATTCCTGACACTGAACCTTGCTGGTTTCCACCTTCATGCCCCAACCTAAAAGGGAATAGCTGTGTCCAAGAAGCCAGTAGTACCCTGTATAAGAGAGTGGTAGCCACAACTGAAACACCTCCTGTGTTCTTTGTTTTACCTGTGATCCATAGGGAAGCTGCTGTCTTGAATGGACTGGGATGGAGGGATGTGAGTAGGGAAAACCCGGTCAGGTTTAGGAGTCTGAGTGGAGTTTGGGGAGGCATGGTGCAGCGGTGACACAGGAGTGCTGGATGGCGTTGGTGGGTTGGAGGGCCTCATTCCCACTTGTGGTTTCTGATCATAGGCACTATTAGTAAGGGAAGAGAAAAGTAAGGCAGGTTATTTTTTCCAAAGAAAGAAGTAAAACCAAAACCATAGCATCTACATCCAGAGGAACAATCATAACAAGTGCCCCATTTAGAAGCTTTGGATTATAGTTAACTTATTAACCAGTTTGGGGCAGAAGAATTCTCAACTTTACACTAAGAAGAGTAATGAAGAAGTCATGTTAGAGGCAAGTGATTCAGCACAGCATCTTCATCTCTGAGGTACAGAAATTTTTAAAAGACTCAGTTTTACGGTCACATTCTAACAGGAGGTATACAAAATACATAAAAGTAGAAGCACCTGGACTAGAGCACAAAGAGCTGACAGTGCCTGTCAAGGCTCTTTTTCTTTTGCACAAACCACAAACTGAGACAGTAAAACAACACAGCCAGAGGGAAGGGATCTGACCCAGAAAAACAATGGTACGCTGGCTTAGCTACCCATACTAGGATGTCAGCAGCCTCTCCTGCCAGGTTTGTTTACCCCTCTCTATCTCCCAAAATTAAACTGCTGGTCCTACAAATATATAGCTGCTATTTTCAAGGGTGTGTCAAATCAGGAAAGGACTTGAGAACACTTTGATCATCACTGTTTCTAACCAGGAAAAATCTAGACATTAGGAATATAGTAAGCACAAGCTTGCACAGTTTCCTACGTCAGGTCCCTTAGCACTCATAAAATCCATCAATGGATTCATTTAAGTTTTGAAACCGAAGTCACTCCTTATAACTGGCAAAGGTGCCCATCTTTTCCTTTTTTCCCCCATTCATATCCAAAAAGTTAAATATTATAATGCTTTAAGTGCTAACAGTTTTTGAAACACATTAATGAGAATCAAAGCTAGATGAAAGATTCTAAAATAAACTGAACCATCAATAAGAAATCCTTCACTGCTGACACTAAAGGAAGGAGTGGTATGTAAATGCAACCAAAACAAAGTCAATAAGGAATGAAAAGGTATCAAGCCCCTCCACCACCCACAAATAAATAAAGCTTTTATTAACTATGCCTATAAAAGAAGACAGTTTGCTTTTGAGTAAGTACCAAAGATGCAGGTACTAATGAAATAGTTTTCAAAAGTTAATCACCCAGGAATATACACGTACAACAACTGCAGAATTTGTCAAATACCTAATGTGTTGCTCAGACCTGCCAATCCCTTGCCTGTTACACAGATCTCTCTTTCCTAATGTGCATAATGCATTTTGAAAGTACTTTCAACACAGCTCACAGAAAACAAGATACTCCTTTCTATTTCACACTTGTACCCTGAGTTTTTATACTCTGGCTAGCTCCCATGAAGGAGGAATGGAGGATGTGCATTTTGATGAAAAACACTGCTTTAAAATTATTATGTAAGTGTTTGATACAACTGTAAACAAATCCATCAGTGTTCATCAGCTAAACGCATTATCTCATCAGTCTGTTATCTGCTGAAGAGGTAACTTTTATAAGATCTCTATTATGGTTTTATTACTCTTCAGTCAGTCCTCATTTAAACCAGCAGTTCTTACTGCAAACATGCTCCTAATTGCTTTACCTGACATTGTACAGGCACTTTTCCCCATAACTGAACTTGAATGGTTGCTCTTGACTGCAAGCGGACCCAAGTTCTGAACATGGGCTATGGGGTTCCTTCTTGATTTTCACAGGGAGACCATGAAAAGCCACTGAAAAGAGAAGGAGAATGTAATTAAAACCCAAGTACAATATCAACAATTAGCTTTCCCAAGTAAGCTCAACACTGCTAATTAAACACATGATTAATTAAACCATTGTAATAATAAAAACAATATAGGAAATAAACATTTCAAATATTTCTTTGAGTGTCAACTGAAAAACAGACACCAGAGATCCTTCACATTGGCTATTATCACTTCTATTGTTTAATAGAATGATGGCCAGCATCCCATCTCATTAGCAGGAAAATAACAGCCCACTTATATTTGGCTTAACTACTGTAAATGTTGTCAGAGGCAAAATACTTCCCAGGCACCAAATGTTTCTAAGTAATATCAGAAGTAGCTTTTAGCTATAAATGTAATAGTAGTCCACTTCAAAGAGTACCACACAAATGACTCCAAAATAAATTTGTGATATATCAGCCTCAAGTATATGATCAGTAATGTTTTTGTCCCACAGAATGCTTGAAAATTTGCAGCGAAACCCTCAAAATTGGATGATTATATGCACTTTTAATTATAAATATTGTTTAAAAATTCAGAAGAAATATTTTTTCTTAAAAATAAGCAAGATAAAATCCTGGCCTGACCAAACAAAATAGCAAACATGATATAGACACAAACCGAAAAAAAGACAAAAAGGTTATACTTTTTAAGAGCTAAAAAAAACCCCAGAGGGGGTGTGACAGAAATTGAGTATTAATTAGAAGCACAAGTTGGTCTGTATTAAGAGAAAGGCCAAAGGTAAAGGCAGAGTTAACCAGCAAATTAGTTTACCAGACTACTTTACTTATTTCATTTCCAATCTTAACCAAAACTAAAGCAGAAGAAAATTCAAAGTTCACCTGACGTTGACAAACCGAAGTGGCTAGGAGGACAAAGGTCTAAAAGACAGGTATGCAACAGCTTGAAAACACACCTGTCAAGTTTTAAATAAAATTAAGTTGTTAATGTATTCTTGAACTCCAAGATGCCTAGAATTCAGAGATAAATGTATCAGTGATTTTTGATGTTATCACCAAAACACCATCGTATGAGCATCACATTCCAGCCTGACATAGACACTTGTATCTCCGTAAAAATCCACATACATGCAGCAGCTCCTGTTAGGGAATCTCAGCAAAAAGTCAGGCTATCATTATATACCATCAAGTAGCAACTTCCCCCTTCTCTTGCAGCTGAACCTGGGAAAGACAATTTGTTACAGACTCCATATTTTCTGATGCCAACACATCTGCATACATACGCCAGTGTTCAGTGGGGAGATAAATGAAATGCTGTCTAAGAAGTGAGCATCAGAACCACTAAACTCTAGCATCTGTGAGTAAGATCTGGATTCCAGGCTTTTGTCATGGGTTTTCTTATGGTTGGGCAATATTCACAGAACTCTTTCACAAATAGATCCTCTTGTACCCTATTACATGACAGCATCCATTACTGCCTTTCTGTTGAGTCATCTGCAACATAACTCTATTCTATTTTGCCACATATTTTCACCAAACTCACAAGAGTTAGCAGAAAACTGATATTCGGCTATTATATTTGGTGGATAATAGCTATGTGGAAAGATTAGAAAGGAGAAGCAGACAATAAAACATATAGAAATGCATATGCACAGCACAACAACACAGGAAACAGAGATGGAAAATGTGAATGAACATGACAAGAAGAAAAGAATTCTTACTGAATAAAACTGCCTGAACTTGCACTAAAAAGAAGCCCACATGGACTTCCTGAAAAGCAATTCTCAGATTTAATAATAGGGCAAAACGCAGCCCAGTCAGCTTTCCAAAGTAATCGCAAAGCAGGCTGATATCCAGTAGTTTGTTTCAGGACGTTTCTAGTGAACTTTTACTGCTGACCCTCCTTTGAATGTCTCGGTCAAATAATGCATGCCACACATTTAATGCATGTGATGGGCCCCGCAACCCTGGGACACTGGCTCCGAAGCTAAGGTAGGCCATCTCTTTAATTTGAATCAAAAAATTAAAACACAACTGCAACAAGACTCTATTTTAAAGCCAGTATCATATACTTGCACAAAGGCCACATGCTGCTCTATATTTTTTTTTATTTTTACTTTGCTACTTCCTTGGAGTTAATCTGTTATGAAAAATTACTTCCCTTATTTATTTTTAAATAACGGGAGTACAGAGACTCCCACACTACAGCCCTGTGCGGAGAACTGGCTGGGTATTTCATCACAGTGCTGAGAGCCTGAACGTCTGCTAACAGGCAGTTTTCCAGCTCACTGGCACAAGCACAAGTGAAAGCAGCACATTCATTTTGTGCAATTTGCTTTACCTTCCCACATGGAGTTGGTGCATGTAAAAGGCTGTTAAGTACTAAATTATTCCTTATCAAATCACCATCATCTGGAGTCATGATCAACACTAATTAAATTACTTTCACTGAACACGGCTCCAGCCTGCTGCCTCAACTGTGAGGTACATTTTATTTTGCTTACTGTACAGTCCTAGCAAGGTACAGGGCACAGTGCTAGAAGGCATCTGTACTGCAGTTTTAATTAAAGTTTACCCCACCTTCCTCCCAGCTTTATAAGCTAGGGTAAAGTGTATCAAATCAAGTAGGTTAACACCTTCACTTCATTTAAAGAAAGCATTACAGACCAAAGTGATTTTATATTAGATCTTTATCTTAACTACAGCCAGAAAGATAATGTAGCTGTAAAATTTAAAGCCTTCCTCAGGCAGTCCCCTGACACAGTCGCCACGCTAAGCTTTATCTGTAACTCCTTAAGTGTACACTTTTAGAGGTAGAAAGGAAAAAGGATAGTCAGATAAAAATACTTGCTACATTTTTGAGGGGCTTTCTTGAAGGTTACTTGCCCTTTCAGACCACATCTTAAGTGTGGCTGAAGATGACAGACTTATTTTAACAATAACATTTCAAACATTCAAGGCAGTTTTTGTATCATCACTGAAACCCTCCACACATCACTTCTGATTTTAGTGTGACACTCATTCTATAGTGCACCTATTAAAAGAGAATTTAAACATACACTCTTTTGCTAAACTGGATTTTATATTATGTTCTCAATCCTCTTTCTTTTGAGGAGAGCAGGGTTGCTTATTTATACAATCTAATTTTAGCGCAGCATACCAGCTACCAACACATTCATATTAACAAAATGACATTTTAAACAACCAGCTCCTCACCACTTCTTTCTTCCTGATGGTAAATTCATCTACTTAACCCCAGAACAAGAGTCTCAACCCTATTAAAGTAAGGGGCTCTCTGCCTTAATAATGATCTTATTAAAAAGTGACCAAGGGCCAAGATTTCATCCCGAGTGATTACTTACAGATAACTACCTCTGAACTTGAAAGGCAAACAATCTTACGGCGTGTATTTAGATGGATGGCTTCAACACCTCATCTTAACTACCATGAAAAGCCAGGCTTATCAGTACCAGAAACAGACCCTTGCCCCACAGATCCTGTCTGGAGCATCTCCGAAGCCAACACACAGATATAAAGCAAGAAGGACTGCTACTGTCTGCAGCAAATTGATGAAGGTATAATACATTACTGTATGCATCTTCTCTGTTCTCTGCATAAATATACCTATTTATATCTGCAGAGTAAAAGGGCTTGCATATCATACATAACGTGCTGTTGTATAGATCTAGATTTTATACAAAGCAATAATGATTTCACCACTAAGTAAACTCACATACAATGTGCAAAAACACAGGGTGAAACCTGCCATCGGTCCTTCAGAAAGTGCTGTTCTCCTTTTCTATCTGTCTACAGCCTAATTCCTGAACATTCTGTTCATAACACCCAAAGAATGAAGAACCACACTGCTCAAATGGAGAATAATTTTATTAAGAACTCTGAAATCAAAGGAGGAATTGATTTGCATCAAAGGAGTCTGATATATACACTTTGTAACCTGAGAAATACGAAATGTACCACCTTGGTACAGACAGAACTGAATCTACTTCTTTGGAGAAAGTCCTGAAATGCACTGCATTAAGCAATGGCTTAAAATATTTTTCAATTCAAGAGATGATTATTCAAGGCAAAGAAGAAATTAGAAATATGTTATATGAAATGGCAAGTAATTTCTCCTTTGAACAAAAAGTAGTATTTTAACTTTCAAACTTCAGATTCCTGCCCACAACACAAGACAAAATATTATTTCTGAGGAAGAATGGTTTTAAACATAATATGTTTAAAAACATGCGTATATTTTAAAGCCACAAAATATAACCGGCAATTCAGTGATGTTAGCTAATGGCAGGCAATGTTGACTCCACTGACCAAAGAGACAAAGATGTCCTATCTCACACATGTGGGTCAAGAGCATTTACTATATGATCTAAAATCAATCAACAGTAGTTGATTTTCTAACACACTTGCTCCTGCTAGTGAACTCGGATGTCTCCTAAGTAATATTACATTCACAGGTATTATGTTTGAGGACTTCGAGTACCTGAAGAGGAAAGGAAGTAACAGTCAGTCATGGCCTAAACATGGTGGTTCTGTGCTGCTTTTCAAATGTATGTTCTCAAATCATGCCCTAAGCATGATTCAATAAATAAATTCAATAATTTTTATCATTGGTTGAGGCAAAATTTTTAGCATGCAATGTAAGTTTTGAGAGATTTCTTGAACACACTTGAACACTCATAGGGGGCTTGACTCAACAGGAAGATGAAAAGACAGAAGACATAAAAATACTTAATCTAATACCACTGCAACTCCAGATACTAGACTGACTGAGGTGACCCAAAATAATACTTAGTAAAATTTCAAATGCAAGAATTAAAAGCCCTGTACCAATAAAACCAACACTGTCACACTTTAAATCTCTCCTGATACATGGAGCAATGCAGCAGGCAGTTCAGATACATCAGAGTCTCTCCAAGATTCTTTTCCAGTACATTTACCTCTGCCAAGCCCTCCCCTTCCCCCAACACACAAAAAATCCATTACTAAAGTGTCTAATCTCAGCTATCAGCACAGAGTGCCTTTTATGGAGCCATTAAACCATTTCTCTTGTTTACAGTGCCTGAAGAAAGATGTGAATTATGTCTGTGACAAAACAGGCGATAACATTTCTAAACTGCTATCAAAATGCAAACTGAAATACACTTAAGGACAGGGACCCTAATTCATGTTTTTGCCATTTTCCTCACTCACTATAACTTAACAGCACTCACCTGATGATTCAAACAAATTATTTATGCTATAAGTACAACAGGTAGGCATTAGTAAAAAAAAAAAATCTGCTTTTAAACAGTTTATTGAACAGTTCGTCAAAGAGCGTAAAATCCTAGTTATGTCTTAGGTGATAGTAATAACCTAGATGCTCTTATCAGAAAACATTTATTTAAAAATACAAGCACAACCCTGTGGGTTCACGAGTCCTGAAACGTCTTATTTTTGCAACAGTCTCCTGAACATTTGAATCATATATTCCATATAAGTATTTGCATATCTGATGCAATGAGCTGTGAAACTAAATACTTTCTCTATAGCTTTCTACGTGGAATTGCCAGGCTTTCTGTATATTTTCCAAAAAGGTTTCAAAAATGTGCACTTAACTCATGAAACAACAGTCTTCTGTATTCTAGAAGGCATTTCTTGATTATTTATTTCTAGATTATTATGGTTTGAGCTTTAGACCTCTGTAGACAGCTGCACTCTGAATTTCAACAATCATTTAATAAGCATCAAGTTAAAGGCATCAGGATGCCAAAGCAGGGTGCTCTTTCGGTTTCATTGTACTATATATTATGATGAGAAGTTTTACTGGTAACTTTGAGATGCTCAGGAGTTATCAGAAACAGGTTCTCAATGTAGATGACCATTCATTCATACTCTAGAGTTATCTGTGCTGCAGCTGGGTGCTGTATGCAACCCTGTATACTAATAAAACCTGAAAAAAACTACATCAGGTGGGAGAGGTGACAGATGAAGAGAGCTGGTAATCAAGTATTTCCAGCTAAAATGTTCCCAATGATTTTTAATTAAAAGCTTATATATATATATATATTACTGCTACAGCTGACGACAGAAGTGACTGCAAGCATGGATGACTGAGGCAAGATCTGTAGCTGCTTTCACCCTACACGTGAGCTCTTGCAAAAAAACAATTTTTTTTTTTCCAACCACTGCAGCAACTGCAGAAATGAGCAAGACTTGAAGGCTGTGGACTGATTTAAAAGTGGCTGAACAGATTACATCTACACAAGCTCCACCAGGTTCTTCAATCATTTATCTATCAAAGTCACCTCTATCAGATCTTAGCTGAGCTCCAGTCAACTGGATTTCATTTAGGTCCTGCTCTCTGCCAGATACTGGAAGAAGCTGGTGACAAATTGGATATCTGACGCACAGATATGTATCATCACTGTGGTTTCAGAGACTATCTTGGCAGTTTATAGAAAAAGCTGGACATAGACAAGAGACCAGAACTTTCACTACCTTACAAATGAAAGCTGCTAGCAAGGGGATGGAGGGTGGGAATGGGAGGAATCTATGCATTCCTATCAAGTATCTGTTTGAAGACACACATGATCTTGATATTGTTCTCCATTTTACAGCTGCATCTAGAAAACTAGAATTCCTTCAAGATCCAGAATTTAGACCTAAAGACAATTGGGGGTCCATCTAGACTCACCAAGTAGTGACCATTCACCTGAACCAGTCTGCATGTGTGTTTGGGTGTTTGTGTGTGCACACAGACTCAAATGAAGGTAAGCATACTGAATGTGTAAGCATGTCTCTGCAATGATACATTACATATGGTCAAAAGATGTGTAATATTGTAATAAAGAGCAGAAAGCTTTTTCTTTTTCAAATGGGTATGCATAACTGGGGAGAAAATGGGTAAGCAACATGCAAAAGAAAGTAACAACTCATAAATGTGTGAAAAAGAGTTCAATTAAAAGCTAGTTATTTCTTATGTGGTAGCCTGACTCTAAGTCCAGAAAAGGAAATCTCTGGACAGCCCTTAACAGAGATAATGCTCTGCCACCCCTTGTCTCTGCTCTTTCCCAGAAAGTGGGACTTCATGACTGGGCAGTACTTGGCAAAGCTGTTATATATGATTCCATCAATTTAGTCTTCGCCTTGGCATCAGATCAGATCCTTCCAGCCCCTACTAGCTCAAAAGATAAAAACAGCATGGGACCTCATTTTTTGGAAGCTAGTTCTGAACGATGAGCCCAAGCACCAGCTTTCAAAGCCAACTGGCAAGAATAGAATACGTGGGCAAGATGGATCTATTTGAGAACCTTGTTTAACAAAAAAGAAAATACCAGCTTTGAAGTAATCTGTCACCTTTACTGGAAAATATGCAACTACAAATGCACTTTAATAACAGTTAGAACTCACACTGAAAAATTAAGCAAATTGGTTATTTTCTCTTCCAAACTAAAGCTTACAATACTGTGCATGTCAATTAATGGTCTACTTGAATCACATGAACGCTATGCAATAGTATAGTCTTTACAATCCTTAGGGGGTGGGAAAGGATGGGGGGGAGGCAAAGAATAAAAGACAACCCAAAAATGTGAGGTTTTTTTTCTCAAAGCCTGTATGGAATGTTCTCAGATTACATGGTATGAGAATAAAAAAAAAATATTGATTTTGAATTTGACTTAGGAAAAAGTAGCAAGCAGGTTAAAATGAGCTGCAGAAAAAGCTGGAATTTATTTTTGTTTACCACAAAGGAGTTGCAAGATGGAAAATAACAGCTCATTTTCCTACAATTGATATTGGGAAATTCTGGACATTAAGATCTACAGTAATGCATCCATCTTAGCCAGCAGTATTCGCTAAAGTAACTTGTTTTTGCTTAGGAGTGAGAGCTTTTTTTTCTTTGCTAATTTTTTAAGCAAAAAGCATTACAGATTAATGACTAAAAGACAAAAAAAATGCATTGATGAAATTCAATTCTAAATTAATTGAATCACCTGTTCAACTGTACATTATGTTAATTCTAAATATTCACCATAATTTTCCCTACCCTGACTATGATCTGGCATTAAAATGAAGTCTTCGAGATCAGCACCCGAGCCCAAAAAGTGTTGAAATAGAAAACAGAGAAGACTTAAGTGCACCCATAGCGCACCAAGTTTGCATCAGTATCCATCAGGCAAGTTTATATGAGGGCATTTATACACAGGCAAGGGTTGACCAACCAAAAACATCACTAAATTGAAGGGATATGCTATTTCCCTGCAGGATAGCTTATTTGACAATTAAACATGATTGTCCTGCCCTTGTTCAGCAAAGAAACTCTTCTAGAAGTTTCTTCACAAAAGAAAGTAAGTGTCATTCTTTAACTGGAATTTTCTTAAGCTTGTGTGCCAAGACACTAAAAAAATTTGCCACTATAGCTATTTCTGGGCAGCTAACCCAAGACCCCCTTGCCATGACAGATGTAGCCTCCCCTGAGATGTGGAGGGGTTGCCAGTTAGTGTGGGAGAGGAAGCACAGTATTAGAGGTTGTACCCACTCAGCTTAATAATTGTTTCACTGCTATAAATCCTCACTTTTAGTGCAAGATATCCCTGATTTGCTTGCCTGTGCAATAGCAATTTCTGAAATGCTCATTAGTTACTGAGAATACACCTTCAGCCTTCTGACACTGGAAGCGCTGAAGGCACCACTGAGATAATTCAGGTATTTGTAGCCGCTTGGCTTCTCATTTAAAAGGACCGTGTCAGTCAAAAACTGCAGAGTATATTCACTGAATCTATTCAGTATAACAAAAATTTAAAAGCCTACCCAAAAGGATAAGCCACCCAACTGGGGGGTAGAGGGAGTAAATTTCAGTAAATATCAACAAAAAATAACCTACTCACTAAATGCACAGCTAGAGCAATGCAAGGCAAACTTTCCTCAAGGCTTCTAAGCAAATACCTTGGTAAGGCACTATAGGTCCTTTGTCATAAACTGACAGTGTATGTTGGCAGCTGCTACCTGGCTGAACTGCCACATGGTATTAGAAGACTTTCTCTACTCCTCTACCCCCAAGCATGGAACATTTTGGCACTGTTTTGGTTAGCTGACCGCTCTTTGCCTCTATCTCCAAAAGACTTCCACTTTCCCATTAAGAATTGTCTAGGAGGTATTTTCAGGCAGCAGGAGCTGCAGACACCAGTACAGTTTCTTAGCCTCCAAAAGAAGCAAACTCACAGAAATGCTGTCACAGGCACAGTTTTATTCTGATTTATGTCCCCTCCTCCAGTGCTCTCCTTCCTTTCCAGACAATTTACCTGTCCAGCTGTAGGACACTCACAGCTGCAGGCAGTCAAGTGGAAAGTGCTGCCAGAGGGTCTCTGCCGCCTAGCAGGTACCTCCAGGACAAAAGTGAACCTGCTGACAAATACCACAGGCACTGGGTAACTGAGAATAATACAAGGAAATTTGCAGAACATTGGTGGGAGGGAGAAGGGAAGGATTAAGCTAGGAGGAGTGAACTGGCTCACTTTGATGTCAGAGGAGAGCAGGTGAGGCAGGACGAAGAGCTCTCCCTGCCCCCAAAATAAGCAGAGGCTTAGGGCTCTCTGGAGGAGGAAGTGGTAACCTAATAAAATAAAACCAGCTGGGTTCTGTAGCAATTGAACTAAAACATGAGGATAGCTGAAGAATATTATAGGGAGGTGGAAAAAAATTCCAAATAATTTTTAATCCCTCTATACTGGATCTTCAACCTTCATGATGGCACAGAGAAAGAGAAGGTGTCCTTCACCTGAATTTGCTTTTTTAAAATCCTGGGAGGAGATCAGGGGCATTTGTTCCTACAGTTACTGATAATGTATCTGGCTCCAAAGGCTCCCAGGCATGGTACAAAAAGAGGCAATCCACCTTTAGAGCTTCTGCTAAGGAGGAAGTTCTTAATGCAAAATCAAGCCTGGGAGAAAACTCAAATTGTATTCCTACCTGGGAATTATCAATAAAGTTAAATGCAGAGAGAAGAGCTGGCCACTATATCAGGATCTGTATGCTTTTCTGAGGACAGGATTTCCATTTGCAGCAATTTTCAAAATTTAATTTAAATTGTGAGAGGTAATGGCTAAGCACTGCGTAACTTCCATTACTAAAATATCTAATAATATCCCAGCATTTTACACACACATGCACACTTTCCACTTCAGGTAACTCTGCAGTTTGACAGTTTCAAATCTGGATTTAAATAGGTTTTGTAGAAACAGAATTATGAAGAAAACTCTGAAAAACATAACAATAAACTCCAAAATGAACCATTTTGTATTTTCTATTTATTGCTTTAAAGGTATCGTCAACTTGATATTTAGGAAAGATGCCCACAGCAAAAAACAAACAGGAACAGATTCTGCCTCATTTTCCCTCTTATGGAGAAGTTTTGAGTTACACCAATATTATCTTTGCAGTTCTTTTCTGATGTGTTCATGTAAAGAGCTAACAGCCATCTATACATGAGAGGGCCACTGATTTCTTGCAGCTGGACGAAATGTGAAAGAAACTGGATTTAATTGCTGGTTCTGCCATAATCCAAACAACCGGTGTCAGAAGGTTGATTCTAGTTTGAAGTAGCTCAGCCTCAGGAGCCTACCCTCAGAGACCCATAACCAATGTGTCAGTGTGTGTCCCTATAAAAACAGGAATATCCTCATAAGAAAACAGCATCCTAATAAAAGATTATCCTTAACGATAATCATGCCTGTCAGATAGTTACTCAAGTATATGCAAAAGCAAGAAAAAACAATAAAAAATGAAATGGACTCCACACTGAGTGCTCTCTAGCATGAATTAAACAACAACTTTAAAAGATTATTTAAAATTCGTTTTTATTTTAGCAGGTCTCAATGATAGGCACTAAAAAGTAACAAAAATGCATTTTGAGATAATTTTTAGTTCAATTTTGCCCTTAACAGTAAGTATACATTCATAACACAAGTATACACTAACTTAGGGTAGCTAATGTGATGTTATTTACTGCGTGGAGAGAGACTGTCACCACTCTAAATACTTGTGTCCACCATGCTTTAGTGTTCAATTTTCACAAATGCTCACCAGTAACAACTCTAACATATCGCTTTTACAGATCATTCAAGCAAGGCTGAAATTGAATTCTCTAGCTCACTCCCAAAACTCCTGCAAAACCTGCAGTCTTCAGTGGAAAAGGTGCGGGCCATTGAAATAAGTCAACAGTAAAATTCAGCTCACAATTTTTATCACTGATTCAACAGGGAAACAAAGAAGCCATTGTCAGAAGTGGTTACGTCTGGGAACATAAAGTCAAGACTATATTTAAGTAGGCCGATTTTCAAAGACTCTTAGCAAAGTGCTCTTTCTGGAGCCAGTGGAAGTTTGACCACCTGCATCCAGGTGCTAGCTCTCAGCACAGACATTTAAGACTTCTGCTGCTACTTAAAGCATTCCTAATGTATAGGAGACTCGCATTACCATTACACTTGCTGATGTTTTCTGAGGCCAAGCATTCCTAAAGTTATATGATTATTTTATACTTGCATACAATCAGTAAGACTGACAATTACATGTTGTATTTCCTGTATGCGTGTGTGAATATACATTTATGCACACACACACTGACTATACCGACTTGTATTAATCCAGCTCCCAAATTCTAATCCCAAATGCTTGAAACTTTTTGTCTTTACAGAATACTGATACTTTAAAAAGTCCCTGCTGTCTCCATTTCTCTTATTGCTTTGGTCATGTGAAATTTTAACAGATGGTTAGTAAAGAAACATTGCATTCAGTTTCAACATGAAGACAGAGTATTAAAAAAGAATTAGACTATTTATCTTTTCTAGGTATATATTATAAGGAGAAAGGAAACAACTTTTGAGCAAAGAGGATCAAATTAGCAAGACTGGGAATTGTTTTGCGCACATAATTTTTCAAATGTCCTTGATGACGACTCATAATATATAAATTCAAAGACAAAAAACCTGGCCAGTCAGTAACCTTCCTATTCAGTGACTGCAGGACTCGGCAGTAAATGTCACTGCTAGAAAATATTTCACTACATTAACTTACTGGCAACCACATTTGCTGAATAAGTTCATAAACAGCCACAGGAAAAAAGACAACCAGAAATAAAGCTGCTAATGATTCACTCTTTTCTAACATGCATAATCCTCAGCTTACAGAAGAAATAGATATGTAAGAATAAAGATATCTTTTACCAAGACAGTTCACTTCTCCATTCACCTCATCAAGGTCATACTAGAATCCAGGAACTGGTAAGAGTAATATCTTGAAGACAAAGAGAATGAAGAATAAGTGAAAGGAAAAGAAAAAAATCCTTCTCAGGGAAAAGACGAGTAC
Organism: Cinclus cinclus; assembly: GCF_963662255.1. Taxonomy (NCBI): domain Eukaryota; kingdom Metazoa; phylum Chordata; class Aves; order Passeriformes; family Cinclidae; genus Cinclus; species Cinclus cinclus. Next base: position 27,758,289 of record NC_085046.1, read on the forward strand.
ACGCCTTGATAAAATAATCAGTTTTCCATTTACAAGTTTAAACTAGGTTTAGACCAGTCCTAAAAAAAAGACACTGATGACTTCTAAAACTCAACAGAACTAATAAATATAATCATTTATGCATATTTATCAGCTTATAAATGGCTTCACTGCAATTACTTCCTAGTACTGAAATGCACAAGACCAAAACAAAAGTACTTAGAAGCTGAAACAAGGGTTATTTTTCCCATCTGTTTACAGAGGGCTACCTCTGTCCTACATGACACAAATGTGTCACAGACTCCTCAGTGCTTAACTGATGTCTTGAGGAGTTTCACTCTCTCCTTTTTTTAACTGCTATATCCCTTGAAAACTTCACAGCACTCTGTAGGAGAGCCTGATTTCTATCTCCAGTTGCTGAGGCAGCAGGCAGAAAGATAAAAAAAATTATAGAGACTCAAATACATTTTACATAAAGAAGCATATGTAATATATAGAAGTGGATGAACTCAGCTCGCAGTCTGCCTCCTTATTTTACACCATTCCAGAGCTTATAGATTTTCAAATCAGTATTTACATGGCTCTTGAAATACAAAACTCATTTTGTGAAAACACTGCATGGAAAGGAGTTTTAGGAAAAAAGAGGTTTGTATTGAAATAGAATCACAAAGACCCTTCGGTCTGCCTTGCTTGGTTTCAGGGTGAAAATACAGCTAAAAGAAGTTTATGCACACTTTAACACAGCTGAAACTGAAAAAATGTTCTAACACATATATTACACTCCTGATGAAATCAACAACTGCCTGGTTTAAAACAGAAACAACAGTAGCATTAAGAAAGTACTGCGTGACCACAAGTTACAATGTGAGGATCACTTGTATTTCCACAGATGAGACCTTCACAGAAGGAAGGAAGGGGAGCTTCCTCACAGAGGAAATAGTTTTTTTAAAATCTTAGAATTCAACATTTGAATAAAATATGTTTAATGTTTTTGTTTTCATGTAAACAGACCTTAGGAAGTGATCTGACAGCCTTAAGAAATTACCATTTGAAAGAAGAAAGGTCTACATGCTTCATCTTTGATCTACAAGACAGATTTATCACAGGACAGGATGACTGAAGTTTATTCATTAGCTGATAACCTTCACATGCAACCCAAGCCTTTAATCTGCAATAAAGCAGCAAACAAGGATGGGCTCTAAGGAAAGGAAACTAACTGCACTTGGCTGAGCCACATGGTGATGGAAGGGCAGTGGGGAGAGAGGCACAAAACCCCACAAGAAGAGCCCTGTCCAGCTGCCTGGGCTCCCCCATGGCCCACACTGCTGGAGACCAGGTTCAGATTGGTCCTGTGCAGTGAAACCAGTCTCTGTGAGATGTCTGCTGTCTCTGCAGATGCCCAGAGGTATAAAATTCACATCACAGCCTGCTGGGCATTCTGAAAGAAAACTTCCGCTTTAGAAGTTTTAAAAATCAAAAGCTATGTCCTTGATGGGGTCTTCTAATTTGTTTCACAGTGCTACTGCTACCACCAGTATTTACATAATCTGTGAGACTCTACCACTCCTGCAATGCAGGAGAATCTTCGATCTTTGCACCTTCAAAGCTGGAAATTTAGTATAAAAATACAAACAGAAAAGCAAATAAACAGAAACTGCTTATTAAAATCAAAGCAAGCCCACAAATTCTTCACTATTGAGATCACAAGTTAAAGGCATTATGGTCAACGCTATCCCTTATGGCAAAACTTTTTCAAGAATCAAATCTTCCAGTTATGGTCCCAACTATATGGCAGATTTAAATATTTCCAAAAATCTTCTAGAGGAAAAACATGAAAAACAAAACCCTTATTAGCACAGGCTAATACCCATCAATGAGCCACAAAATGAGTTTTCTGAAAGATACCAAATCCTAATTTCTTTTGAATGTGAACTAAAAAAAAAAAAAAAAAAAAAAAAGGAAAAGAAAAAAGAAAGTTAACAGGTGGTAACAGTTTGAGTTCTGCTTTAAACAAAGGAAACAAGTGCTCAGGGATACAATGAAAGAAGCAAGGCTATCTAAGGCAGCTATGAAGGGAGATAAGGTGGTCAGCATCGACTGACTCCTCAATCTGACCTCTCCACTCTTAGGCAGCGATTGCACTGGACTGCCTTTGTAGAATGCTTTTGAGATTTCCAGATAAGTGATCATTAAGAAAGCTGTGTATCTCATAGCAGAGTGATAGATGCATTTCTGTACCTACTTCAAACTAGAAACAAAGATGCTAAGCAACATGCCCAAGGTCATGCAAAGCTAAAGGCAGGAACAAACCTTAGAGTCCCAACTCTCACAGCCTTTAAGAAAGAATCCATCACAGTCGGGCATGCACGAAAAGAAGTAAGCAAATGTCTCTGTATTTGACAACATCTGACCTATGGAAGGAAGTAGTTTCAAGACAAGTGGCAAGAAACAAAACACAGCTGCAGCAGAAAGCCCTACCAGAGAACAGCTCAGCACCAGGAATAAGTAGCACCACCTTGCAGGATATTTTTCAGACTGCCTGTTGTAGCAAAACACTTGCAGAGCTACACTCAAAGAAAAGGTTACTCCAGACACACAGACTCTAAATAAAGGCAAAATAAAATTTAAAAAAAAAAAAAAAACACAAAAAACCAACCTGAAAAGATTCTGGTGTGTGCAACTTGCCACACGCAGACAACCAAAACACCACCAACTGTAATTTCTAGAACACTGTGCACTACCAAGACAAGACTACCAGCTGCCTATGAAGTGAATCATCACATAAAAAAACCCCTTCTTTTTAGTCCACTAAAATCTTTTCTAGAAGCTGCAAAATTAAATTATTCTGCATCGAAACCAAAAACAATTCCAGTAAATATACCTCATTTTGACTTCAGCAGACCTGTCAGAACTCCTAGTATTCTGGTGATTTCTACTTTGATTGTGTGGGGTTTCTTCTCCAAAATATGTCAAAATAAGGGAAAATTAACTTCTATCAATTTCTCACTATGTCTTGCTATACTGAAGCAAGCAGAAAATGCTCTTCTAATTCTGAAATTCACTTTTGAAATTTAAATCACAGAAAGAAAGAGAAAGAAAATAAAACAAAGCATTTTTTATCTGGTAATGCAAAAAATCAGTATTTTGTGTGCTGCAAATATATAAATAAATATTAAAGCTGTTCCTCATTTAAACTGCATTTGGAATATCCTACACCATTAGTTAAAATGACAGAAGAACACAGCTACCTGAAGCCTATGTAAAGAATCTCTCTTTAACAGGCTTTTAAAGATTGAAGGCAGAGCATCTAAAAAGCACATCCCTGAATAATTTAAGATTCCTGGCATCTACATTGAAAGCGCCCCTTTACTAAACCTGGACGAACAAAAAAAAGTGGTAAGAGAAGGAATAAAAGTCATGAAAGATCAGTGAAAAAATCACTACTAAAAAAAAAGTATTTTTCCTATCCTAAAGTTTAATCAGACATGGAGAAGCATGGATTTTTACAGCCAGCCCTTCCCATTTACTGTCAACAGATGTGGTCTAACAGCAACATTTACTCCTTGGCAGTGTTAAGTTGAGGCGGTGATGATCTCAGAAACAATACAAGAACAAAATAAGCGAGAAGGAATGACATTGATCAAGAAGGTGAAGCACAAGACAAATCCTCGTTAACAGAAATTCCATAACAAATAAAAGCCAAAATCTAGAATTTATCATTAATTTTAAATACATAACTGACATTTCAGGGCAAAAGATAAAAAGAAAAAGGAAATTCTGTAAAAGTAGATCCATGCAAAGACTTATTATTAAAAAAAAATAAACCATGATTGTACCATTAAGACACCAGGCAATCTAGTTTGGTGCAGAGAAATCCCCATATATAACCAACTGTACCTAGGTTGCATTACAATTCAGTGTTTTGTTGACAGTACCAAGTTTTCTTTGCCAACTACACTTTTTAAACATCAGCAAATCCTACCTACTTCCTCTTGTGTCTGTCACAGAAACCATCCAAACAATGGGATCAAGTAATCTTCACCTCAACAGCTATTGACTTCGAGCAAACTGAACACTTTATTCATTTTTGCTCCTGGAGTGGAAAGTCCTTGCTGTTCTACAGTATCTGAAAACCTTGCAACTGATTACAGCCAGCTCAGGATCTGGCTCCTCCTCAGTATATGAAAATGGACTTGAAACAATAGGAAACTTTATCTAAGGAAGTTAACACAGGTCACCCTTCTCCAAATGTGAATACTGACTTTATATGGAGGGGAAAAAACAGCTTAAATAGGTTTTATGAATTGGAAAACAGTTAGGAAAAAGTGTCACATACAGAACGGTGATTTAAAAAAACAGCCCAATACATTCACCTTTTTAGAGGAAACAGATTTTTTGCATCTCTGCTTTACACAACTTTTCATTTTACTGTCAAAGAATAGTCATTAGGAAGTTACTTGAATGTTCAGCAAACAAGTGAACTTCACTACAGAAGCAGATTCAAAAAGGGACAAAACCAATCTGCCTAAAACAGAATTTTTGAGTAAATGCTTGTAGAAGTGATTCGTCACTCCTTCTGGGGAATTTTTATTTCTTGCAAGAATGGAAATTAAAAAGTAAGAAAATTATACTATTAAATATGCAATTCAATATTTTTCCATTACAACTTCAAACAAACAAACAAAAAATCTTTTTTTGTACACATTTTTGTCTGTTAAAACTTAAGAATTTCAGTGTCCACAGAAAGCAGAAAGGTACAAGAAACCAAACTGTGTTTTGTTTATCAAATTACAGCCAAACAAGCTAGTTGTTATCTACTCTAAATCCCACTCACGCTAAACAAAAATTACAAAAGTGTTCTTTGTGATAGGTATGCCAAATTAAAAACTATTTAATAAAAACATAAGAGAAGATGGGGCTTTGATGACAAAAAAGTAAGGTCTGAATGTGCAGGCATTACTAAGATTCTTATGGTAGGAACGGCTTCTTTCCAGAAGAAATAAAGGAGTAACAAAATAGATTTTACTTTTAAACAGGTAAACTGAAGCTTAAAGCTTGACATGCTGGATCCTTAGCTAACAGAAACATGCGTAATTCCAATAACGTCAATAGTACCACATGAAGTTATGATAGCTGTTGATCTCACTCATTATATCTAAAGCCCACACCTAACTATAAATACATGTATTATGTTTGCTTTTCAAAAACTGATTGAAGTTTAATAGCAACTCATAATTGAAATATTCATGGTCCCAAGCTAGCTTTGAAGTTAAATCCCTGAGTGGATAAAGTGGACTGTATATCTAATCTAAACTAAATGTTTCCCCCAGTTACTAATACCAGTGCAGTTTCACTAGTTAAAATCATTATTACAGAAAATAAATGCAAAAGGCACAGCACTTTAAGGGGCATTTAATCCTACTCAGCGCTAGGACACAGCACATGATCTTGGCAGTATCAGTTCCTCCACTACCTTCCACATCTTGCTTGGAGAGCTGACCTCTTCAAACCACCAAGCTGGTGATTTCTAGGCAAGAAAATTTTAACCACGTATTTCCAGAACTGCCACTGTTACTGAAGCTTCTCAACTCTCCTTTTAATGTTTCAATCTAACATTACAACTTTCAATTGAACAGCACAGATCTGTCTTGGTTTTAAAAGCCCTTTCTCAGGCAAAATGAAGCTAGAAATAAAATGACATTATTTTTTGTACCTGGACCACAGATTGTAACAGTTTCACTGGAACACTACCATTTTCTTTACACACTCTGCACATCACATGCAGACCCCTATCTATATACAGCTCCATACATGAAATTTCTGTAGCAAAGTACAGTTCAGTTTAGATGCCATTGAACTAGAGGCTGTGACCCCCTTCATTGGTTTACACTTCTGTCCTCCCTCATTTTTGGCTCAATGAAATGTATTATACACTAAATCTACAAAAGCTTGTCCATTCTCTCCCATGTAAAAAATAAAAAAATAAAAAAAAATTAAAATAAATAAAACTAAATAAATTTAAGTAGATTTAAAAAAAAAAAACAACTAAGTCAAGTGCTTCTGCCAGACTGCTGCCAGTAACAGGCTCAGTACTGCAGAGTTATAGACTATACAGAGCAAGTCATTATAATGGAGTTTGAAGGCAGGCTTGGATCCTAGAGAAAGCAGTCACAATTGTGCTACTTCTGCAACAGTAATTTCCCCATGGCTTTGGTTATGTTGATCTTCGTTCCTGTTTTGCAGAGCCCACAGCTACATACATTATATCCAAGTATATGTCTGAAACTCCATAACCTTTGCCAGAGTAACTCTCCAGGAAGCTCTCCTGACCTTTACTTAAGATAAAGAAACCAACTGAAATGAAGAAATAAATGTTCCTTTGATAATACTGTGTAAGCTGTGGCTAAGGAACTTTGAAACACAACAGCATTAATTAAATAGCCATATTAGGAGAATTTCTTTATCACCAAAAGCAATGGCCAGCTTCAATGGGGCTTTTCATTCACAGTCCACAAATTATTTTCCAAGAATCATTGACTTGTTGTGTAACGATAATTGTGGGTTAATAGAAGCCCCAGCTGAACTTTGTACTCTTAAACAAAGGTATATGCATCAATGACTATATTTGGACACAGATCTATATGTAAAGTAACATATCTGATTTTCAATTTATAGATGGTTTTGTCTTTCATATCTTAATTTAATTTTTAAAAAGAAGTCTTTGAAGACAGAAATTTAAAAAACCTCTGTATTACAAAAGGCAATTTTCCAAGTTTAAAAGTGACCATGACTATTGGTTAGTATATGTACAGGAACTTTGAGAGAAAATCTAATTTAAATTGCTTCTGTGCAGGGATACTACCCTGCACAGCAACTGTTCCAGGGAATTAAAAAAAAGAGTGTGGGCTTTTTTTTTTTGCCCCACTAAATGCTGTTATGAATGCTCTCAACAAATTCTACTTAAAACAACTTCTTAATAACTGGAAAAAATAACCTAAAAGATTTATAGGAAAATTCAGCAAGCGTGAATTTACTTTTTAGGTTAAAGACTATTTTAATGCAATTCTTCCTAATCTCTATATTAATCTTAATATTTCAGTACATGAATGCCGTGTTTAACAGCTATCAGGTTTAGTAAACTGCAGTAATTCACTCCAATAGGATAAACTACTTATTTAGCAAAAATGGAAAAGCTACCATGCGCTCTGTTACAATCAGCAGACACTGTTTAGAAGAAACCTCTACTGACAGGGAAAAGCCTTGCCATGAAGAAGAAAAGTGCAAAAAGAAGCTCCAAGAAGTCTGTGACTGTTAGATGCTCCTCATGCTATGCCCTTGCAATCACCCAATACCAGAGAGCAGCGAGTACAGCAAAAAGGAACCAACATTTAACAGAATAGGAGCATTTTAACAGGTAAAGGCCAGACTTGAGTGGTACAGGTTGATAAAAATAAGTTTAGGCTCTTGTTAAGTAAGTAGAAAACAATGCAAAGCACCCAGCTTAACACAACTCCCATTTTCACCGATTAACCCAAAGGAAAATATTATTTGAGCAAGAAAATGCCACATGCTAAGACAACTTAAAAATGCCTCAGCTGTGGCTGTTTATGTGGACAATTTTACTTATTTTTTCATTCACAAAACATGTTGAGCAGCCTGACTTCTACTCAGCAGAGATGCATGCTACATCCCACGGAATCTGATCTGTACTGGCTAAAAAGCTCCTCTGCACACTCTACAGACAAAGAAACTCCTTCCACCTCCACAACCTAAGTTTCTCCATGCTTCCCTGGGGTTGTGGGTGGAAATCAGAAGAAAGGGCCCGGTGCTAGAGGTTCTACCTTCAGCCCAAACAAGTTCTTTTGGCTGCACATCAAAATGCCACTTGCTTTATCTACTCATCACATTGATGCCACCGATCAGCAAAAGGAGCTATCGCATGACCACAGATGACAAAATAAATAAAAAATATGAAGACACATATGTAAAGATACAAATATATATATTTTAAGAAAGTGATGATTTGTAGTATACTTACAACTTTCAGCCTGATAGTCTGGCACAAACTGCTCGTCATTGTCAGGTACCTGAGCTGAAGAAAGGAAACAAAAAAACCAAGAAACAAGAATTAAAAGAAGCCATTAAAGCATAAATAAATACTCTTGTGCTTAATTTAAAGCACAGTCAAATTTTAAATTATGATTTTTTTTTTTTGTTTCTTCATTGTTGAGTATGAAATTCAGGCAAGCGCATAATTTTAATATCAGATAAACCCTGGGGTGAAGCTGTGTGGTGCAGTGTGAGTCCACAGAAGCCCCAGCACAGAGCAATGGGAATGGGAGGATGTGGGGGCTCACTGGCCCTGCCTCACTCCCTGTACCAGGGTCTGGATGTACCATGCCACCGGTAAAACTCATTAGTGCTCATTTTCAAAATATCTGCACATAAGTTCACATAAACCAAACCTTACTGAGTAACACTAATGCTTCTTTAACCTGAAACTACCACAACTACAGCTTACTTAAAAGTGATTCCAACTGTTTGGGGCAGTCAGCCAATACAGTAAGGATTTTCTGTTATTGTTCTAAATATTCAAAAATAACTATATTACCAGACCACAGAATTCCTGGTTTAGTGACAACATTTCAGACATCAAAAAAGATTTATTTAAAGCAAAAATCACGATTAATAACCATTTGCCTTTTCTAAGATCATCTTGCTTTTAGGGAACTCCTATCACAAACGTGAGCTATTAAATACAATCATTTCACGGTCTGCTGATAGATAATTTTGCCTCCTCTGGTACCACATTTTCTTTCTGTTGTCTATCTAAGACATTAGCCATCTCTCAAACTGCGTGGCAAACTCATTTAAACCATTTAAGCTGAAATAGCACTAAACGTTTATTATAGATGAATACATTCAAATAACTGCAGAGAAACGTTACACAGAGAAACGCCGTCCTCGGAGCATGACTGTTTCTGGTACATGGTGAGAGAGATTCAGCTTATCTTCCCTTAATTTTGTCAACTTTTCCTCAACATACACTCTAACTGGAATTGCCACAGCAATGCTGCATGAAATTATCGTTTAAAAATACTTTCCCCAGTTCTTGTCGAAAGATTAGCAAATAATTCACATGAGCTTAATTAAAAGTTAACATCTGCCATGATCTGGTTACCCAACAAGATCTGAAAGGTAAATGCTGCTTATATAATCACTTATCAAAACCGTGACTATCAAATGTTCTCAAATACGTTAAATGATAAAATGTGACTTTAATGCCCTTCAGAACACTTTCTAGTATAGGAAGTGCATATTCACCATTATATAGGTGCCATTTCTACTAGTTTTAATATAATTTGTTTAAATTAAAAACATATATTTAATTAAATTACTCACAATCATTTTGAATGTGCACTACAGTGCTCTTCATGGACCTGATCTCCACTCCTTTACTCAGGAAATATTTCTAATGACTTAACTGGAAGGTTTGTTTTTTTCCTGGGTAAAGAGTTCAGAATCAGGCTCATAGTACTGAAAAATTATTTGCTCTGGATTTTAAAATAAATTTCAAATCCTACTGTCTTAATTGCAACAAATACTCCTTAAAAACAAATGACTTTGGAAATGTCCAAATGCAGATTTGAAAAGAAGTATGAGTAAGATAAATACACTAAGTGTAATTAGCCTCACTTTGATAAAAATAAAAGCACAGCTACCGTTGCTTTGTTGTTTGGGTTTCTAATTAAAAAAAATACCAAACAAAATCAAACCTGACAGTAACCCATCCTTTTAGAATAGACAAGTACCTCTGAGGGCACATCGGCTCCTCAAAGTTTGAAGCTGTATTAAACACCACCAACCCAAATATTCTCAGTATTTTGATGCATTCAATTTCTCTTTCTTCTAGCTAAACCACAAAAGTTTTACAAAGAAGGAATTCAGGGACAGGATGAGACCAAATACTAACACTCCACAATTTCTGACAAATCATGCAATTGACTACATGTGAATGTTCGGCATTTTCCTTACAAAAATGCCAACTATTTGACTGTCACAGAAAAATCTGATTATGAAATCAATTCTTCTACTTAAAAATCAGTTAGTAAGATCTCTTGTATTGCCACTTGTTTTGGAAGCATCTGCGAGTATATTCAGGGTTAAAGTAATTGACTCAAGTAACTTCTTGTTTAGAAGACATATCCCACACATTTTTCTTAAGCCACCTATCATTTTCAAACACAGCAAGGAGGCCAGCAGAATTAATTTTTTTAACATGCACCTGCATTTTATATTTACACGTATATGTAGAGATATACATATAAATTTGTGAATCTAGGACATCTTTAATAACCTCAAAGAAAACAAAACCTCCTTCTGTTTAAATAAAGAGACTACATTTAGTGGTTGCAGAACAGGGATAGTAATCGCATATAACTTTCTAGAGAGCTTCCTCTGTGCACTGGACAGCTTCACCAGTGCTTCATTCTTGTTTTATCAGTTTAATTTTACTTAGTCCAGAAAAATATCTGTTGTAGAGATTTATGTATATATCAGTAAGCAAGGTCCTTTTTTACCCCAGACACAGAGTAAGAAAAAAATAAAATATATCTGGTTGAAGTGTCATGGAAACCACTACATTACTGCCATTACCCCTCATTTGCTCTTGTTTATGGAGTAAACAAGAATAATTTATTTCATTCATGGATCCCCAAAATTTATGGAGGCATATTTAATAGAGACTAAGCACATCACTTTATCGGTACTCTAGAAACAGGTGGAGACTATGCTGTCAAAATTTACTTTAAATGCAATATTAACATAGCCCTAAAAGCTTCTGTAGAGAAAGGAACACAGCAAGTTTAGCAGTGTTTAAAACCCTGCTAAATATAAACAAAACAAATAACAGCATCCAAAACATTCAAACACGGAACATGCATTTCCAACTGGATTGTAAATTTAGTAGCATCAGTACCTTACAAATGAGCCCACAAGTCTATACGGAGAAATTAAAAGGACCTGCTAACTGGCGGAAATGAGAACTTCAATTATTTCTTCATTTAATATGTTATTATTCTTAGACAAGCAGAACTGAAACTTGCACACGATCATACTGCTGAAATGTAAGCACTCATCATCACAGACTCTCTTTCCACCAGCATCTCGCTGTGGGATGCTACATCATTGGTATACATCATCCCATCGCTCAAGCAGAAGAGGGCTTTCGTACCGGGATTTTGGATAATTACAGATAGATTTTGCAGCAAATTAAATAGGCAGGTAAAGACACTTTGACATGAATATCAGAAAGGAAAATATAACTTGCAGTGTCAAACTGTCCACACATATATATACATAGGCCATTCATTTCCTCTTTTATTCATAAATACTGCAACTTAGCAAAGCTGCCATAAAAGCTTCTGTTAACATACACAAGACACAATTCATAAATCACCAAAACCTTTTTTTTTTAACTTTGCCATTCAGGGGGAAATTGAAAAAAGATCTAAGAAATGATCCCCCATCTGAATGAGAACATTTCCTTGAGCTACTTAATTATGGGGGTTTGAGAAGGCAAGTATATTCCGAAGGACTAATAAAAGGTTTTGAAGGATATTAAGCACGTGGCTTTTACTACTTATAGCAGAAGCAGCTACGTTAGTTCATTCCACATTCAGAGCCATCAAGTCTCAGACTCCTGAAGCAGACAACATCTGCAGCATAAACTATCCAACTCAGCCTAGAATATTACCAAAAGTTTTTGGGGTTTTTGTGTTTTGTTTTTTTTCCTCTTCTGACTATAACTGTAATGTCTCAAGAGGATTTGGAAAGCATGCAGAAACGTTAATGATGATCTTGAAGATGTTATCAGTTTAGGTTTTAGAGTTTCACTACCTACTGAGCTATGCAAACATTCACAGCACAAAAATACTTAATACTTGTTTGTAGTTTTTAGAGCTTTAAACACTCTTTGAAAGGCTGAACTGACGGCTCATTTTGCAAAGGGTAAGAATTTGGAGGGGAAAAACAGTTTAGAACTCGAGCTAGTTAGCTTGCTTTCATTGCAAGTAAACAAAAAGTCCCCATCAACAAGCATCCAGGACAAAAGGAGTTAATATTTAATTAAAACCAGCTCTATCCACTGTAACAATGACCTGGAGCCAAACAAGGCAGAAGATGTATGAGTCATTCTTTCTGCCAGTGAATGAGACAGCTGATCTCCCAAGCAATTCCTCAAGACATGCAGTCAGAACTGGAGTTCTGCCTCCATTCACAAAAACACAGTCCAGAATGAACCATGTGGCCCCAACCACAAGCTTTTCATGTCACACCCTTCCAGAAAGCTACAGCAAAGTAAACTTGAACTTTAGGCATAAACACAGTGATTTCACTGCTTTGTCTCAAGATGCAGCACAGACCTGCTGAGGAACGTTATTTAATAAATGAAAAGTTAAGCAAACTATAAGGGGCTTAAACTTAACTCTTCCTTCTCCCACTCACAAACTGCTTCCAAAAGCTCAGCTGCACTCCAGAGAAAGGTGCTCCTGTTACAAAAAAAAAAAAAAAGAAAAAAAAAAAGAACCTGGAAGCTGTCCAGAAAAATAAGAAGCTGAAAATGCTTCACTTAAAACTTTATTTTGGGTAGCAGAACACTTCCTGCGGTACTGTGTGCTCTGACCTCATGCTTCACTTTTAGAGCTAAGAGCAATTAGTTTTAAAATATCCACCATTTATTCAAAGTGGCAAAAGAAATTGAAATTGTCAGGAAATTCTATAAGAGCAGTAGTATTTTGGCCTCAGCTAAAATAAGACTTCAGGCCTCAACAGTAATTGATCCATTGAGTTTTCTTTGATTCATTGTCACTTCTGAATATGTGAAATATTGGCTAAATTTTAAGTATTCCTGCAAGAGCTGGGGTGGGGGGGTATTGGTTGGTGGCTGTTCTATTTCCACGGGAACAACTGTTTCTAACAAAGAAGCATTGGGAAGGCAAAACAGTGATAAATTTCAAGACGGTAAAAAATATTATTTCCCATAAGCACTGGATTTGCTGTCAAAACAACCCCAAACCCTTTTTACATAACGCGAGATGCTCCGACTAATAAACTTAAATGCACTTCAAAACTAGCTCCAGATCTCAAAATTCTTCCTTATGTGAATAATCCCTAGGAATATGAAGATGGGTTTGCAGAATCTGTTCTTCATTTACTGTTATACTAAAAATGAGGAAAAAAATGAGCTTTAAAAGGTGTACTCACATTTAATATTTTGCTACATGCCTCATGGCTAGCAAACCCCTTTACACTTTTGAAAATTATGATCTTGAGCGAAATTATTGACTTTTCTAGCAAACAAGTAAAACATTAAAAAGTTTATTACTACACAGACTGTCAGACTTGTGGATTTTTGATGGGTTTATTTCTTTTGGATTTTTTAAATAACATCCCCTTCCCTCTCATTTTGCCTAATCTAACTGTTCTCTTTTTTTGTGCAGATATTTATGTTCATGAATTGTGAGTATTAGAAAATCAAATCTAATCAGATCACTAAAGTCCACCAAAAAAAAAAAAATATATTCTCCGTACTACAAACTGAAAGTGTTTTCACTACTTTTAAGAGTGTTTACTCCTGTTAGGCAGATTTCAGTCATGGAGGTATTAAATTACTATTTCTTGACTCTTATTGCTCCTATAAAATGTGGATAGCTCTTGAATGTGGTTACATGTCATCTGCTTTGCACAGGCTAAATTTTACAACTTTTTGGCAGAAAAAGCTAGTTAAGTCAATTAAACAAAGTCACTCTAACTAGACTAATATTTGAAGATCAAGTACTCTCTTTTATTAAAAGCAATCCTTCAAGACCTAGAAACATTTCATACCTCCTCATTCAAGAAATAAAGTACTAGTCAACACTCACTTAGACATCACTGCAACACTGGTGGAACCTTCACATTAGGAGAACAGAGGGAAGAAAATTATTTCCTCAAGCTCATTCCAAAGCTGGCCAATAATTATTTGAGAGAAATTACTTACTTTCAGATACTAAGAAGTGGCTTCTGAATACCAGTAGCCTGAAGAAGCCATCCACTCAGTTCAGCTGAGTTGTGGTAGAGGCACAAACCTGTTACCTGTAGCTGTTATTTCAAACCACTTATTGTTTACTTAATCTTTTTTTATGTTTTTCAAACCACACAAAGAATGTTAATTTTTTTTTTAGTATATTACTATTTGAGAAGCTCATTATTTATTGCTCTAAGAAGCAGATCTAGTGCATAAATGTATTATTTGTCTTCACTTGGGATGCCTTTCATGTACCTGGAACAAGCTGTAGGAGAAATTAGGATCTAAATAATTTTTTTTTAAATGTGAGTTCTTTGTTAATCTAGTATTCCCCAAAACCAAATAATTTCTCCATATAAAGGAGACACTCACTCACTAACAATTTGTTCTCTCTTCATTCTGTTCCACAGTCAGTAGGAAGAGCTACCATGACAAGATAACATTAGATTAATACTTTAACCACTGTTTTCAAGTCACCAAATAATTTCTACCTGACAGAACCAATCTGATTCCAAATACGTGGAATCAATAAAGTCATTTTGCAGTATTATCATGTCAAAATGTTGCCACTGAGTTATTTAAATATAAAAGATAAAATTGAAATAATATTTGTCTTGGTTAGCAATAGGCAACTTTAACTATTTCAAGGTTGAACATTGAAAAAATTATTAAAGGCTTCCCATTTTCAATTTCCAGCATGAGAAAACTATTATACTCTTATCTTCTGTCTTACATAGCAGTTGACATGGGGCAACCTTATTCAGAGTAAGTTTTTCATCAAGATAATTCAGAGTCTTTCTTACATGTATAATACTATACAGAGTAAGAAGCAAAATCATTTCCATAAAAATCTACTATGTAGCTAGTGGAATACATTTGTGAGCTCTCTGTAAGTAGTATTCAGCTTGTTAATTATGTAGTAATAAAATATTAAACAGGTTACTGAAATGTTTACATATGGATTAATACTTTAATACAAGTGAGCCTCCCACCATTTCCAAGAGGAAAATAATACATTTCTTTTCTGTCTACTTGTTTACCACCAACTTGTCACAGGTGACACTAACAGTAAAAATCTTCAGGCTAAAGTATGTGATGCAGTAAGGACAGCTTCAGGAAAAGCAAAACAAAGAAAAATCCATAAGCATTATTTTTGTGTGCCATAAAATGCAAGTCACTTTCTTCTCCTAAGTCATAAGTAGGTTTTTGACCTGGTTACTCCCCAGTGGGGATCTGAACTAGTGGGAGAAACCTGGTCAGCTGCCACTGCTTTTCTTAAAAAGGGTCAAGATGTTTTAAAATTTCATGGTCATTTCCCTGGCTCCAGAGCATTATGAAAAGAAATATGTAAACAGTACTGATACTGCCAAATTGGCAGACTTCTAGCCTAGGAAGGTCCAGAAGAACATAAATGGACACATCTAGCAATGGGTAAACAAGTCTGATTTCAAAATCTGTTTCCTGGCTAAGCTCATCCATATAGACATCTGAGCAGAGCTACAATGTCCTTAAATACCAGTGGTTTATAAAGACTAACAGAAGTTGTTAAGTTGGGCTTTTTCCCCTAAAACTTTAGGATCAAGATAACAGCTGAGTATTTAGTGTTGTCATTTTAAATTTTATTTCAGTTTTAGTTAAGCCTTAAGAAAACTGTGCAAAGTTTGTGTTTCATGAAAGAGCTCAAACCACGGCATGGCCCGAAACAGAGAATTCTTAAAGTATTTCTAGAACACTAAAAAACCTGTAATATTTAGATGCAATATACTGTGGATAAATAGGGTTATTTAGCTTTATTACTTTCTGCTAGGCAAAAAAGTAACTTTTTTTTTTCTTTTCATTTTTCAATATTTCCCAGATTATTCTACCTGCCTTTATAAAGGTTATTCAGCCCATCTGACATAGGACTAGACACCTTCTCTCGAAACCTATCTAAATTTATTCCGTGAAATACACTCTGATAAAGAGGTAAAAAAGACACTCAAACAAGCGATGCTAATCTAAAATAAGCAGTGCCTTCAGAATAAAAATTGCCTTTACATTGATTTATTTACCTATGGAAATTACCAAAATAGTTTTAAATTCTGCATTATTTTTCAAACTTCTATTATTATCTGCACATGCATTATGAATCTGCCTGTATTTTTTCTGACTTAAGATCAAAGAAATTTAATCATTTTTCAGAAAAAAAACCCATCCATGCCAGTGAAAAAAAATCAAACTGAAAGTTAACCTTTAAATTTAAAAATAGTATCTTTTGAGTAGCATTTTAATATGTTTCTGATTTGCTAACATGAATGAGATGATACAATGTAAAGAGTCCCTTAGGAAAATTACAACAGGGGGACAGCTACAGTTGCATCTGACCATTATACTATAAAAAAGATCTTGGTACAGGATATCCTGTTTTCAATTATTATGGAAGAACTGTATTAGTTCATAAAAACATATCCTCTGTTCCATTAATTTCAGAAGGGGTTTTTGATTATGCACAGAATAGCCCCATATTATAACTAATACTATCAGAATAAAAATGTCATCAAAATAAACAATACTTCACAACTTACAGGTAAAGAAACTACACAAAAAGCTGTTAAAACAGAATCAGGGCACAAGCAAGTAGCCATCAGCAATATTTCCCTTTATATACCAACAGTAATAATTTCACCCCAACATCCCTCCTTTAAAACAAAAAACAAAACCAAAAACAAAACAATAACAACAACAAAAACCCACAGAACATCTCTTCTATAAACAGTTGTGCCTAGTCCTGTACAAGAAAAAAATTAAATGCATGTGAATACTCACATTCATATAAATCAGGATGAATCTAGAGAGATTAATTTAACTTGCATCAAATTTATGTCTATTTCAGATGCAGAAGTTTACATTTAAAATTTACCAGAAATATTAAGAACATATAATGCAGAAAAATCTTTATGCTTCAAATAAATAGCACTGCAAACATCAAAAGAAAAACAAACAAACAAAAAAAAAAAACAGGGAACATTGCTGAAAACAAATAGACTTGAACAAGCAAAAAGATACCTTGCAACTTGTTAAAGTTCTCCTAATGCAACAGCAGATTTTTGTTACTGTTAAATGAATCTCTCAACTACTCAAAATTCAGATTTGCACATTACTGCTCTTAAATCTTGGCTCTTCACTAGAGTGCTCTGCAAGATTATTTAAAATATTTAAAAGAACATGCATGTGTAAAACCGACCGATGTTAGTTTGCTAATCATCCGGCACAGAAACTCACAACTACAAATACAAAGACAAAAAAACATGCAAAATATGTAAAGGTTTATGGAAAAAAAAATAAAAGAAAAAGTACTGATTAAGTATTTCATACACACCTAATGTTCTGTGCTGTGAACAAGGTGGAAAGAAGACACTTGCACTTAAATCTTGAAGCATCCCGTCCCGATGAACCCAGAGAAACTAATTTCTGCCATCAGAAAAGTACTCCACCAGAACACCAAATAATTATATGTGCTGCTGAAAAGGAAACAGCAAGCCCTGTTCTGGCTGTATGTAGTCTCTCGAGGTACAATAATATAAACCTGATCAATTGCAATTAAAATCTGAACAGAGGCTTAGAACTTGAAGTCTTGGTGCATTAGTTCTTGCCAAAAGCAGATGTGATTGTGAGCTGGAAGCAATTTCTCCTGGTAATTTGTGATGACACTGGGTAGAGCAGCCCCAGAGTCCCCAAAGACAAACTCATCAGAGGCTCTAATGTATGCATGACACATGAGGTGGCTCTTTTAGAGCTCAATTAATTGGGCTGAACATTAAGACAGCAAGTTCAGGACTTTTTTTTCCCCTCCAGAGTTGTTTTTTCTCTTTTTACAAGCAGTTTTTCCCTTACCTTCTGCAAGCCATGTCTCTTGTAATTGGCTCAGATCTTGAAAGAGTTCTGCAAAAAGATAAAGACATGGATAAAATGTTATCTCTTCACAAGATTAAAATCTGTTCAAAAATATATTTTTCCTTAAGAACAACGTACATTAATTCTGTTTTGGCAGTCAAATGTACAGTCAAAAAGCAGGCATTCTGAGGCACCAGTTACTGATTTTTCTACATCTATTAATAAAAGCCAAAGCACTTAGTGTATTTTCAGCTTCTGAAATAATAACGAGAATCTTAACAGAGCTCTGTAGTATAAAAGGCTAACTCAGCAACACATAGAAAAGTTAAAAATCGTAGTGTTTCTTACAGGTGAACTATTTCTTCTTATACAATTCAGGCCTCCTTCTGTAATATCTGCCCCAGATAAAGCTTGCTTGGTCTTCCACAGTTCTGCCTGAGCAATAACTGCGTATTTTAATAGTAGGGTCATAACTATCATATAAAAATTCTGAAGCCATGACCTGAGATGCTGCAATAGCAAAGAGAAATGAGAAATCTTTTGTACTTCCCCTAATGTTTTGCTTCGTATGACATGAGAATCACCACTATTTCCTCTATGATGTATTCACTGTACTTCTTTAAAGCTAAAACCACCTTCTACATGGACTGAATTTTGCAGCAGCTTATCTTTCGCAATTCACTGAAATCAGTTACTTATAATGGGTGTAAACCAGAGCAGCATTCAGCTTAGTTGCAAGCATCAGAAAATTCTGTTTGCTAAGACTAAGTAGGATATTTGAACTAACAAATGGTTTATTTTTAATTTACTGCATTTTGAGAGAGAATTCCTCCTTTATGAACGCTGACAGATAACTATTTACATACACTTAAATGACAGAAACTATTAATTTATCCTGTGGACTGATACCCCACATGCACATTGGGAAATGATTCAACTGAAAATCAGTAAGTTGCTTTCTTTTCAATCTACTTTTCCAGGCAAGTATGGATTTTGAAAAGTGTGTCAGTGTGTACTTACCCTGATAAGATTTACATAGGGGTAAGTTATAGGCCTCTACATATCTTCCTGTATGTCTTATGTACTTTCAGGGCTGTAGGCGTAGTATAATACAGACCTTGTAACCTAAAGAAGTGTTAACAGCTATTACCAGCCTACAGTTCTCAAGCTACAATCCTGACTGGCTACTGATGGGACTAAGTTGCAAATCTTTGGCCCTCCAAAACTTTCACCACTCTAGGCTCCCTTAATTGAAATTCCCTGGATTTTTAACCCTGCAAGTGTTATACAACAAGAGAAACAGGTCAGCAGGCACCAGAAGCCTGACTATAGAGTAAAGCTGGTGAAAATCAAATCTTCACACCCACATTCTCTCACTCCTGCTACCATCAGTGAAGACATACCAGGGAAAAGGACATTAAAAGATGGGAAGGATGAAGAATGCCCTAAATCTGAAGAGGCCTGATGGTGAAAAAGCCAGGTGCCATGACTTGTGTCAGATGCCACAAAGGCTTGTCCTCAGTGCATGACACCCGTGTACCACATGTGCACAGAATGCAACAGGGTAAGTCAAGGAAAAACTTTCAACTTCATAAATTTCTTGCTTTTGCCAGTTTGTTTTGCGCTAGTAAATGTGCTTTCCTTGTCTCGTTTATTCAGACTGATCTAGATATATTTATCTCTAAAATAAATAAATAAATAGCTCTCAAAAAGCTTCTCTGCATTAGCAAAGGGGGGGGGGGGGGGGGGGTGAACAACAAGCCCTCACCTTCTGAATCATGAGCCAGGTCTCTGTTAATGAATTTTCTTTTCCTGACATTTGTCGGTCTCTCATTACAGTTTCTCCCACGCGGATTCTATAAACAGGAAAGATCAGTTACTTTAGAAATCTGAGGTTTGAGATCTGGTTGGGTTTCTTTTGGGCCTTTTTTTATTTAATCAGGAATATGCAAAGTTGGCATAAATTCCTTACATTTTCAAACAGGGACTTCTTGCAAGCCTTCAATTTCTAACAAAAGATATTGCTGAGCACCTAATATCCTCCAAAAAATTCCTATGCCTAAATGCAACACATTTCAATCTATCTACGTAGACATCTATTTGTACAATACATATATAATGTGCTCAAGCATCAACACAATAGCAATCATATTTTTAGCATCTAAAGTATACAAACCTACACAATAGCCCATAAATCCCCATAGCATAAGCTATGCAGGAAAACCCAGGTATGAAATTATAATAGATTGCTTTATTTCCCTGCATTACTTATAAAATTGTTTGCAAAGTCCTGAAAGAAAAAAAAAAAAACCAGAGAGGAAAGAAAAAGGTTAATGTTTGCCTCAACTTAATTCTTTTGAATGTTGCAGGCAAACGCAGCCAGGAACTTTGAATGCAGCTGCTGCTGCTCTCGCCTCCCTCATCCGCTAATCATGTGCATGATTTTTTAATCATCCCAAAACTGTCTTTAAAAGAACACGATGCTTTATTGCAATAACTAAGAAGACAGGCTCATCTTGCAAGCAAAGCTCCCAGATGAAGAGTTGCCCCTACAGCCGTAACAAAGCAGAGACTGTGTCTGTAAAACTCCCCCACAGAAATAAGTCGGAGTCAAGTTTATAAACACCAACTTTGAACTGATCACTCACATTGGTGACCATGTAAGGCACTTGCTGGTCGTAAAATCCATCCATTCTGCAGTTCTTCCACGAGTCTTAGCTCAGTGTTTTTATTTACTGGGCATTTGATCTGGAGATTTCTTCGGGATCTGGACTCCAATCAGCCTAGAGGGGAATACAAGATGGCTTTTAGGTTTCTTTTTTTTTTTTTTTTTAAAAAAAAAAAAAAAGGCAGCATGAATGAACTGCTTGCATTTGCATACCTAATTAACCTCAGAGAGTCCCATTCATAAAAACAACCCTCCCTTCTCTGCCTTCACCTGGGTTACACGCTCCTGGGTTAAACGCGGAGCAGAAGCACTCCGCGGCGGCGGCAGCCGGCGGGGCGAGAGGCAGGGCTTTATTTACACTGCGCGCCGCGCCCGCGGGCGATCCGCGCCGGCGGCAGCCGCGGCTCCCGAGCGTGTGCTCAACTCGTAATGGCGAACGCGGGGCTCGCCGCGCACCTCGCGGCGGCGGCGGCGCCCGGCGGCAGTGCACTCGCCCTCAAACAAACACACACACACACACACACACACACACACACACACGCACGCACACACACAAAACACGCACACACAACACGCACACAGCACACGGCCCCCCCGCCCCGCGCACCGGCCACCTTCTCCCACAGGATCGCTCCCGCAGCCGCGCCGCCGCCGCGCAATCCCGCGGGGCGGCGGGCAAAGTTGCGGGGGAAGACCCACCTGAAGGCCACGCGCGGCGATCGGCTGAAAAAAATTCCCTCCAAATTTAATAAAAACATTAATTATTCCCCGGCACTTCCCCCTTGGAAGCCGCGAGCGCCACTGACAGAGCTCAATCCCGTGGTTTTTCCTCTCCTCCTCCTCCAGGGGCCCCCGAGCCGCGCCGGCGGATCCCCGCCGCCCATTGGCTCCCCGCGCCCCCCGCCGGATCGCCGGATCGCCGCGCTCCCGCCCCGGCCCCGGCCCCGGCCCCGCGGGGGGCGACTCCGCCGGTGCCCCGGCCCTCGCCGCCACCGCCGGCCGGGGGAGAGCGGCGGGAGTCGGCGCTCGGGTGCCCGCCGGGATCCCGGGATCCTGCCGCGGCGGGCGCGCCGTGTCCCCTGTGACCCTTCCCCCCCCCCCCCCGTATGGCAAGGCAGCCCCTTCCATTCACAAAAAAAAAAAAAAAAAAAACAAACAAACAAAAAAAAAAAAAAAACCAAAAAAAACCCCCATTTATTTAAAGAAAAAGTTTCGCCTTTCTGACTCAGCAAAGCAAAACACACCCCCACGCACACGCGCGCCCTTTCTGGCGGCAGAGCTGCCCCGCAAAGCGCCGCGGGCGCCCGGAGGTGAGCGCGGCGAGAGACACTTCGTACCGCTTTGCCCGGAGCTGGTGGCAGCCCAGGGCTCATGGTTGCTCTAG
This sequence comes from Cinclus cinclus, assembly GCF_963662255.1. Classification (NCBI taxonomy): domain Eukaryota; kingdom Metazoa; phylum Chordata; class Aves; order Passeriformes; family Cinclidae; genus Cinclus; species Cinclus cinclus. The sequence goes on from NC_085046.1 coordinate 27,780,258, forward strand.
GTTTGGTTACGTTGTTGGGCTATTTTGGTTGGCGGTTTTGGGGTGGGTTGTGTTGTTGTTGTTGTTCTATTTGGGTTTTTTTTCGTTGAATCGTAGAAAGCAATTTTTATTTCTACAAGGATGACATAATTGCTAGGTTTTGTGGACAGAATTCAGCAGCACCCATACACCAGATCTAGGGGAATTTTTGGTGTACTGCTATCAGCACCTACCAAGTTCAGGAGGTCTGAAGACTTCCTTAAGAAAGCAAGCTTTCTGTTCTTTGGACAGAGTGGCTGGACACAGGAAGGCTGTGCCCAAAAACTCTTGCCTTTTTGAACTGCCAAGATGCACCAAAGCAGATTATGTGGTTTCATAACAGCTATATTTGTCCTCTCTTAGAGCAGTAAATTCCAGGTATCGCAGCAATCAGGTGGTAAATTTAGGTATTAATGGTGCTGTCTTGCTGTGAGATATGAAGTCTCAGGTTTCTATGATCTGATGTAGTTCTGCATTTAACAAGTAAAGCCCCAAAGCCAGCAAGTCCAGCTTCTCGGCCCTTTCTGAGGGCTCACGTTATAGCTAATTAGTTAGCTTTACACAAATAAACCTGCCTTTGTATCATTTCCCTGCGGTGGTTTTAACAGTATTCAGTCTAGGTCTTCTGTGCTACTTTGTTTCAAAAACTGCAACTGTTTCACTACACTCTATTCTGGAGCATATTGCTCTCCTCGGCAGCACTTTGATTGTCCTCCTTTCTGATCTCACTATCCCTATTCACTTGTCCAGTCCACTTGAGGAAGAGGGAAGCACCACGTTCCCACCACTCCTGCCCTTCCCATACAGCCTTCTCAGGGAAAACATCCACCACCAGCAGCTCATTTTTTGTGGTCTTGCTCCTTCTGTTTTTACACACCCATCCCAGCATACCTGCAATTACAAGAGAGTAATGTTATACTAAATGTAAAAACTGATAATGATTTTATTCTGTTCCTGAGCAAGTCTCTCAGTCGCTGCTCCTGTAAGCCACTTTTGTGATAAAATAATTGGTAATTCTACCCCCTGCCATGGGCAGCTCTCACTACACCAGATTGCTCAAATCTGCATCCAGCCCAGCCTTGAGAGCTGCCAGGGATGGGGCATTCACAGCTTCTTTAACAAGAAGCCGTCATTTTCTTATTTATACCCATACTCAGACTGGAGCAGCTGCTGAGCTTATGGGAAAGACGCGGCTACACTTATGACCCTGGGAAGCAAGCGGCCAATTTAACCCTTGGACCAGCAGAGCTGATGAAAATACTGTCTCCAGCTGACCACCCCACTCCACCGGATGGATACCTTGAGCCACTCATCAAACAGCTACCAGAGCACTAGACTTTACCATGTATTCTTCTAAAGCAAAATCAGTAATGGATTTTCTTATCTTTAAACAGTGCACTAAAAATTGTTGGTGTGTCAGTCAGCCGAGGTAATTAACCAATACCAAGTGAAGTTTCCAAAGTTACCTCAGAGCCTCACATGAATTTCATGCCTATGAAATCCACAGGGCTGCGTCCCACCTTGCACTTCCCTCCATCACAACCTGCACCTTACAAAGTCTGGCACAGCACCGTGGCCACCTCCCAGCACACACCACCACCTCCTTCCATGTGCACAGGTTTGGTGTCCTGCTTTACTGAGCTGTAGGAGGTTGACACTCTTCGAACAGCCGAGCTCTCTGTGGTCCTGGCTGGGCTGTAACTCCAAGAGAAGCTGTGCAATAAATGCATCCTGGCAGGAGAAGCACTGTATTGCTTGCTGTTCCTGCTCATGCCACACATCTCTTCCTTCCCTCCTCCCTCTCTCTGGCCCTGTTACACATGCTAGGGAGGAAAGGAAGAGTAAGGCTGTTTTGAAGCCCTATTTATTCCCATCTTTGTTCATCCGCTGTACTGAGTGGTACTCAGAAAAACGTCATTAACTCTTAAGAGGAAGATTCTGTAGATGTAGTTCTGCATGCTGAATTGCAATTTTTTATCATCATCTGTCATAACTGTCCTGTGTTAACTGGTGAAAGCATAGTAACTACTTGTAATTTCACATTTGTTCAAAAGTCTTGCAACTTTTGGGATTTTAATAAAGTTTTAACTACTCTTTCTAAAAAGAGTAGGTAAAACATAACTATGGTTAATAGTACTGTACTATTAAATAGCTTTCCTTTTTAAATTGTCCTTTTAGAAACTGAAAAATTGACTAAGATCACTTCCATTTTTAGTTGAAAAGATGAAGAAGTTTTTTGCCAAATTAAAAATATCCAAAAAAATGTGGTGAATTTATTTTACTATAAGAAATTATTTTAAAGTCACCTTTTCTAATAATACTGCTTTAGAAATAAGATACTAGCTCTCTTTTACAAACAGACATGTTCAAGTACAGGTTTGATGTTACAAAGACACCTTCAAGTACACTAAAAAGCTTCAGTACATACTGAAAATTATATATTATTTCCATTTCTTAATGACAATAAATACTTCACATATTTATTTGAAAAAGGACAATGAAATGTGCATTTTTTGTTCAATTTGACACACTATGGAGCTACAAATAATTGCTGTGATGTAAAAAATAAAAGTAAATGTAAAAATGAGTTTAAGCACATTTTCAAATAAAGAAATAAATCATCATAATTCAGTATAATAAAATCTAAGTTCAATTAAAAATAAAAATAAAGATTATTCATTTACTTGATAACAAGACAAAGAAATACATTCAAAAATACTTTGTGATGAAAAAATAAATCCTTTGGACACCTTCATAAAATTATGCTTATGCCAAAGAAAATCCTTTAGAAAAATGATAGTCACAATTGGAGCATAATACACAGGGTGTTTCAAAATTAAGTTAAAAAAACCATACTAGTTTTTTGAAATTGTTTTACTTTATCCATTCCTTCCAGGCATTTCCCCAGTAAACTCTGATGTTACTGATGGGCCTGAGAGACAAAAAAACAGGATGCCCTCCATCCAAACAACTGTTGAGCAGCAACTTTTAAAACATAGTCTATAGAAGACTCATTAAAATAACAACTGTGTATGTGACTGACTACAGCAAATCCATGAAAACCTAATGAGATTTCTGTCTGGTAAATTAACCCTTGACCACATTTTAACCTCTTGATGCTCACTCTTTAAGAAGATTAACAGTTCTTATTTTGTTGTGATGCTAGTGTCATATAACAAAATAGTAGACAACTGTAAATTTTAAAAGAAAAAAACAGAGAAATTAATAGGGCACTTATTTGCCCAGTATTATGGCTTTTTGTAAAGCCTTTGTTTCAAATGCAACATCAAGGACTAAACCTTAAATCAGGAAAAAGGAACCTACCAGTAAGAATAAAAAAATTATGATTATATTCATATGCAAAACTATGAGATGTGGAATTAAAAGGACATGCAAACAAGTATCATGAATGAAAACAAGGAAAGAAAACAACAGAGTAATCCCAGTTTGACTGTATGAATTAACAGCACATTGTATACCTCATTATCATTTAGACCTAGTATTACAAACCTAGAGGCCTCTATAACCAATTGTATTTCAGTGCCTGTTTACCTGATAATACAATGCAGGGCAATTTTCAGAAAACGTTTATGCACTGGAAAATTATGCTACACAGGAAAACTAGAATTAAAATACTTCACAAAGAGTGCAAGAAATTAAAAGTCCAGGCAAATCTTTCATTGCAATGTGCGCCAATCATATCCTGGGTCCAGGAAGACAAGAATTTACTTACCACATGACTCAACACAGCTGTTTAGTCCTCAATTTAAACCTTGCCAACATTGGCTTTTCCCAGCCATTGCCCACCTACAGTTTTCTTGTATCTGAACTTCCTTTTCTCTTTTGGCATCTCTGCCTGCATGTGCCAGGTACTGCTACCAGGGACTAGCTCCTTGTCTGTATTGCTATCCTCTCCCAATTTCCATGCTCTCCCCAGCCACCTTTCATAGACGCACCCCATCTTTGGCTCTTTGCAGTACAGTTTCACCTGAGTGTGAGAATGGTTGCTCTCCAAGGAGATTCTTCCCCTCTACTCTCTTCTTAGGAGACCTCACCTGGAATACTGCATCCAGCTCTGCAGCCCCCAAAATAAAAAAGATGTAGACTTGTTGGAGAGGGCCACTAAGTTGATCATAGGATTTGAGAACGTGTCATATGAAGACGGAGAGACTGAGAGACTTGGCGTTGTTCCACCTGAAGAAGAGAAGGTTCCAGGGAGAGATACCTTGTAGCATCTTCCAGTACACAAGGAGGCCTACAAGAGAGACTGAGTTTTTACAAGGGCATACAGTAACAAAACAAGGTGGGAACAGTTTTACACTGAAAGAGGGCTGCTTTAGAGTAGATTTTAGGAAGAAATTGTTTACTTTGAGGGTGATGAGGCACTAGAACAAGTTTTGCAGAAAAGTGATGGATATCCTATCCCTGGAAGTGTCCAAGACCAGATTGGATAGAATTTTGAGTAGCCTGGTCTAGTGGAAGGTGTCCCTGTCTATGGCAGGGAGACTGAAACTAGATGACCTTTAAGGCCTAGTCTATCCAAACCATTCTATGATTCTAGGAAAGATGAAAAGTAAGTTAAGTTTAATAATATTTTCAACCTTCATAACAACCAAGACTTCAAAGCATAAAAGATTTAGAAAGGAGAAGGCTTGGCAACTCATTTGGAGCACTGCCCCAGTTGTTGGAGCAGAGTAACCTCAGTATTGTCCTGGAACTCCTAGTGGTCTTCTGGGTAATTCCTACACAGGAAATCCCTGTCATCTCACTGGGATTTCTGTGCCTATAAAGTGAAACACTGAACATTGAGTTCTTAACTTGAGAAGTACTGTTGATAATAATAGTCTGTTACTATTGATTGTGGAGATGCTGGCTTCATCTAGCTCCTTGGATTGTCCTAATCTAGTTTATACTGAACTTTTGAGGAGCAAAAAATGCTCCTCATATGTATTTTTTTCAATGACAATTACTATATAACAGGAGTGAATCATCTATAACTATGAATCCATGAACAGGACAAATTCTCAGCTCTCTGTGCCAACACAACCAAAGCATCAGTCCTGTGATGCAAAATACTAGAGAACAATTCAACTTTTTGACTGAGTTGTATAAATCACCTTAATCCCATCACAACAATACTAATTTCCTTACCAACTGAGAAAATCATGATAAAATAAAACTTATACTAAACCAGGACGTAATATAGCAATGCATGAGTCACTGAAAGAACAAACCAAGTTAAAACATGTAAATGTAAATTGCAATATGTTCTTGCAGGGTCAGTGGAGTTTTCAGGTTTCTCTCCTTGCAATTAAATTATTGAAATGGCCAGCCATGATAAAGTGATAAGGAAGCAGCCTAGAAATCACTTGAATATCAGGCCAGTAAAAGAATTTGCACATTATCTCACAGATGGCTTTAATTTCCATGTCCTCCTGTACAGATACCAAGAGAGACTCATGCAAACACTTCAGAATCCTTCACATACTTTATGTGAGATTTCTGCCTCACTGTAGTTCATAGAGGTTGTAGAAAACTTCAAATCTCTTGATACAGTTCTAGTCTGAGGCAAACATGAAGCAAGACACAGGAAGAGAAATGCCTAAAGATTGTGTTTACTATGTCTGCTGGAAAATCTCTCGTTTAGAAGTTGTTCAGTGCATATTAAATGGTTTGGGTCATCCTTAAGCCCTCCCGAAACCCAGAAGACACAAAGATGACACAACGTGCCCTTTCAGAATTACAGACTCTCACTCGAGATCACTATTGGACATGCTCAGAGCTTGAGGACAGATATTAACATAGCAGCAAGGGGTCTGTAGGAAAAAGCAATGCCATTTATTAAATGAGTGGCTAAAATGACAAAAAAAAACTAAACAAGCTTGTGGAGTCAAAAAAGTGCCTTAAGCCAATTTTTATTTTTTATTTTTTTTCAGCGACTGCATCAACTGGGTGAGGAAAAAAATATGACCTTTCTCCACAACTGTTCATTTATGAATTTTGATAGTTACAGCAATAATTAAAACTATTAGTATTAGCAGGCAATGATTATATTGATATTATATCACATATATGTGCACTTGAAATCATAAACATGCATAACCATTAGAACCTGTCCATCCACTTCCACCTGTGTACCATCCAGACGTCTGTGTACTGCATTGGAGTATTCCAAGACAAGCAACAGAAGAATCAAAGAAAAGAGACATAATCTAAACAAAGCTCCATACACATAAAATGACAAGATACTGAAAAACAGATGTTGATTATTAATAGAAAGAAAAAATTAAAAGGCATAAAATTGTATTTCTTAGGGTTTTTTAAGTAGTAAAGATCTAGTAAAAATGATAAAAGACCTCAATAAACCAAGACATTAGCTGAAAAGCACATTGTTAACATTGCTTCAGAGATAAACCCTTCCCTTTTTTGCCTTCAGAGGCAAACCAAAATCTCCACTTAATTAGTAAGTGGCTTTGCTATTAAGAGGCTGAGGTATGCATGTGTTGCCATTGGTGTTTAGGTGAGGAATTAATTTTTGTTGTGCCCATTTGCAGTAGAGCATATGTTTTGTTACAGAGTAGATAATGCAGGAGAAACAGACTATGTTAACTTCAGTGAAGATAATGAGATCTTATACATTATGCTCTCACTTTTGCCATATTGAATATGTTCTCTATTTTTAGTTGCTGAGAATGCCAGCCTTCATAGCAGGGCTTTATTGTACCTGTGAAGGGGCTGAATAAAGATGGTGGTCTCTGCCCTAGAGAGCAGAGGTGTTTGTTCATTAAAACAGAAATGAAAATGTGTTCTCCCACCCAAACCCAGTATCCTTGAGAGGCAGAGGCAACAAAATACACAGCAGCTGTGTATCACTTCTATCTGTGCTCAGCAGATACATTTTAAATTAGAAGTTTAAAAGCAGCATTTGAAAGAACACAATATATGAGGTTCTTGAGCTTTCCATGAGAACTTTTCCCATCCAAAGCAAAAAAGTAAGAAGAAAATGTGGGGCACTGCAGACTGTTGTTACTGCTCTTATGGCTATTACAGCTATTAGAGAGCAACCATTCTCACACTCAGGTGAAACTGTACTGCAAAGAGCCAAAGATGGGGTGCGTCTATGAAAGGTGGCTGGGGAGAGCATGGAAATTGGGAGAGGATAGCAATACAGACAAGGAGCTAGTCCCTGGTAGCAGTACCTGGCACATGCAGGCAGAGATGCCAAAAGAGAAAAGGAAGTTCAGATACAAGAAAACTGTAGGTGGGCAATGGCTGGGAAAAGCCAATGTTGGCAAGGTTTAAATTGAGGACTAAACAGCTGTGTTGAGTCATGTGGTAAGTAAATTCTTCCCTGGGAGGAAATGCGAGGTAGAAAAAAAAAAAAAAAAAACAAAGATTGAGACTAAAATTTTATGTACAGATGTAATAAGATGTACAGGAACCACAGATCAGAGTCCCACCATACAAATTGTGGAAGACTTCAAACAAATAATAAATGCCACAAAGGAGATATCATCTAAACCCTTAGAATTATACGACACAGAAAATTTAGAACCAGGAAGTTATCTTTTCATTTGGCAAATTCATTGTACTTAAAAACTTGCATTTGCACCTCCCAAAATCTGTTCACAAAATAAGAAAGAATAATTATACTTGTTTTTCAAAAAAGGGAAAATTAGGCTCTTAGGAGTATACCAAGGATCAATAATAAGGACAAATGTTGCATGCTGGGAGGATTTCAGTAATATTCCAGGACTTTATTTCTTCCTTGACCTAGCTATTTTGGGTCACCAAACTCAGCTCTGATGTTAGAGGCTTCTTCCACATAGAGTGCACAAGGTTACCATTATTCACAATTTTGCAATTCATTAGTTTTCAGTATTTGAAAAAAGAGGGGAGAAGGGAAGAACATGCCATCTTTGAATGTTAGGATTTTCATTTTTGAAAGTATTATGTTTTAATAAGGCATTAAGTTACTGCTTCTTATTGGATTTTATTTTGTCTTAAAGATTTTTCACTATTTTGAAGAATAAATAATATTTTAAAATATCTCACGTTCAATCAATCAATCATTCAAACAAAAAAGGAACTGAAAGAAGGTGGAATTCAAGCCCTGATACATGTGACAAGGGCCAAATGGGGCAAATATGCTCTAATTCCACCTGCACCTGCTGCTGTTTTTGCTGCCGGTTCACCATACAAGAATAAGCAAGGTAAAATGACTAAATGTTAAAGGAAGCTGCCAAGCTCTTGCTCTCTGAAATATAGTGCCATGAATTCACACAGTTTTGGTCTTTGCAAGGCTGTAGAACCATAGAAGAATTCTCCAGTCATTTCCATTAATGCATATTTAAAAAAAAATGCTTCTATAACTAAAATAAGAATCTTCTGAGAACTGTCTGTGGCCTTAATAAGCAAACAGCACAAATACTGTCCCTAAGAGCAAGAAGGATTCTTGTAGCATAGTGACATTCTATGGTCTTATCTTCTTTTCTAACACACTACAAGATGAAAAAAATTACTATAAATCTGAAAAACACTTTTTACATAAGAAACCCTCATAAGTCATTCTGCTCCATCTACTTCCTTGTTCATATTATTCTGCCTATTAATTCTGATCATAAAAAGTGTAACATAGAGATTTTGAAGACAAAGTCTGTACAACACTCTAATTTTTTTTAAAGGAGGAGGAAGGGGTAGAGATGTTGAAAAATCTTCCACTGATCTTATTTACTCTTTACTGCACCTTTTTATTTCATCTCTGTGTTTCTTTGGTGGGCATAGTATTAAATCGAGTGGTACCTGTTCTACATACAAGTTTGGAAACATCACAGACCAAGGCTTAGAAGTAACCAAAGGGTTTTTTAGTGAGGGTCAGGGTATCTTCAGGATCTATTGTGAAAAATATCCACAGAAGCAGCTGCTTTTAAAATGTCCTACATAGGCACAGCAAGGGTTGCACAAAGTCCATGACTTTTGCAAAAGAGTGTCAAAATAGTGTAAAATAATAATAATAACAACAACTGCCAGTTCAACAAATGCCAGTCAGTCTGAATGGAAATTTTCAATTGAGCAGAATTTCAGCAATGGAATGGCATAAGAGAGACCAAAGGAACTGACATTTATTTGCCTGTGTTTCAAAATCATATCTAGCTTGAGAAAGAGAGAACGACTAGAAATAAACATCTCTAAGAAAAACAGCAATATAAAAGTTATAGTTTATGTTTGATAGAGCATAGAGTATTTAATTACATTATACCATTAACCTAAGATTAAAAGTAGAGAAATTGTATTTGGCTTTTGAACACAGCAGGCTTGACTGGCCTTTTTCCAATTTGGTTTGGTTTCCTCCTTATTTTGTGCAATTTTGGTTTAGGTTTTTATTTATTTTATTTATTGTAATTCTGAGTTTAGGTCTCTTTCAGTGTTAAGTGCTATGCTTATTTTTCCTTTTAAATTCAGAGGCCTGTAGTACATTTGAACTGGAGATTAATTAAATTCCTGATAAATCATGCCATAACAGGAAGTGTTGGAATCCCATTGTGAATAGGGCCAGACTACCCATAAAAAGAAATAAAAAAATCTTCTCATTCACTTAGAATCCAGTGAAGATAAGAACATAAGATCAGAATTCCTCAGATTGCAGATTTGCTCCAGAAAACCCAAAAATATAAGGCTCCTTATATCTAAGATTACAATTTCTGCAATCTCGTACCTTAATCAGGATGTTCCAGTTGCAAACTCTGTTGAATCTTTGTATTATCTCTATGTTTTTTTATGATAGCCTAAGGAAGATGTTTTCTATTTGTATTTTACAAAGGAAAGCTCAAATTTACTAAGCAGAGCCCCCCAAGTGACTGTGATATTTTATCCCCTTTGAACAAGGAAGATAAAAACGAAAACATACTTGACTTAGGGAACTTTCTTGCTTGCTTTCTTCTAATGTTGATTTGTTTTACCAACTCTGATTACTAAATTTAATTGTGTAAATCCAATTCATTGCACAAGAAATCTACCAAGTTATTGAGGGCTAGCACTTTACTACAAGTCAAAGAAAAACCCACCAAGGAGAACTTCTAAGTTGATATAACAGTTTTGTTGCCTTACTGGCTGGGCTGGATGCCATTCTTTACCCTCAAGATCTCTTAGAGTGTCAAAACATTAATTTTGAAAAATAAAAGGTACAGGATGAAAATTACCTTTGCTTCCCTGAGTAGTCCATGTCATGACCATAAACAGGACATCTTTGGTACCTTGGATGACACAGCTGAAAAGGAGCAGTAATATACACAAAGAAGCACCTATGCACTCAGCCAGACCTAAAATTACTCAAAAACTAAATATTCCACTCATAGCTCTACCCTTAAGATAGTAAGTAAAAGGGATGCACATGACATATATTGGTTAGTTTGATAGAATATTTTTGGGCAATGCTCAAAAACAATAAGGAAATGGTTATAAGCATGCAAAATGCAATTCATAGACAAGGATTCTACATTTATATACATGAAGTCAAATTACTTAAAAATACCATAAACTAATTTCAGTGACAAAAGAGAAAATATTCAAGTATTTTGACTGAATCGCATAGAAAAAATATGGATGTCCATAAAATACATATCCATATTCTAGAGTTTAATATTGCACCCACATCAGCAAATGCTAAAAGGGAGCAAACTAAACCTTGAAGCTGAACACTTGAAAAAAATTTTAAAATATAATTAGCAATTATTTTTCTAAAATAGAAGGTGTTGTCTCTTAGAAGTGACCAATGTCAGGGATGCTGACCTAATTTCTAGTAGTAAATAGTACAGTAGAAAAGGATAATTGAACTAGTGCTTCTCTAATTGTTTTAGCTGCCATCCTTACTAGAAAAGAGCAACTGTAGGCTGCATAGATTTTTTTTTTTAGAGCTCAAGTCACAAAAGAAAATGAGCCAGTGTCTGTAAAATTCCTTCAATAGCTTTAGCAAAGAGATGTGATATCACTGTATACCAACTAAAGGTTGCTTCCTAGTGCCTTGTGATTCTCCAGAAGGCTCCTGATGATAAAGTAGTTTCTGCATAAAGTAGCTTAGGTTCTTCTGTAGTCTTTCCATGCCACTTTTCTGCAACAGTGTGGTAAGTAAAGACTATTAGAGATAATTTACTATAACTTCTAAGGGTTTCAAATTTATCCTGTGGTTCTTTCTAGCAATAGTTCTTTTATTGCATGTGATGCTGTCAGCTAAATGTGACTTAGTGGCTTGTGCAGCCTATCAAATTTTGCTAGCTCATTTAGAAAGCCCTTATCAGAACTTAAATTCAGAGTTTTCTCCTGAAAGCACAAGCATGTCTCTAAACAGAGCTAGAAGACACCAAATACTTCTGACATTTTCTTTAAAAAACTCCAAACAAATGAAAACACATTATCTTGTAGGGAACTGAGGACTTCAGGAAAATGCTGGAATGGCAACTCAAAGGAGTACCCACGCTGTGCCTTTAAAAAGTAGCAGTTTATATTAGGTTTAATATAGCAGAGAAATCTGTGCTGCCAGTACTGGCTGACAAATATCCCTCAGCTTTTCCAAGAGGAACATGTCTATGGGAAGAGTGCAGTTGACTCTTGATGAGCATTTAGGCAGAGGCTTCTGAGCAAAGACTGTCAACATGAAAAGTATACTTGCCAACTACAGTGGAGATTTTGCAAGACCACTAAACATAATTTCTTCTTTCTGTCTGAATATAGCATTTCTTCTATTTTTCTTGCTTTCCATATGGATATCATCTGCTGTTCTGAATGCTTAATAGTGTAATATAACAGGAGCATGTTCAGAAGACCTCTCTTATCCATACCAACTTTTCCAGAAGCAACTCTTGTGAAAATATTACATGTCACATTAGAGTGAAACCTAAACACAACTCACCTCATCATGAATACAAAATCACATTCAGCCCATTTATTACTGTTACGATAAATTGGTGAAAAACAAGAAGAAAAAAAAAAAAGCTTTCTTGCTTGCTTAGACTAATGATGATAGTGTCATGTTCTACTCACTAATAGTGGGAGTTTTTAATAGTGAAATAGCAACAATTATTGTGAAAGAGAAAGCTATCATAAATGTTAAATATCAAATAAGCCATATCTAGCATGCCTGAATATGAGATCTGGAAGAGCTGCAGGAGCTGATCAATCTACTCAATAGTCATCAGCAGAGTGATTTTCAACATGACATGGGAGGATGTTCAGTTCTCCTTTTTTATATTCTTTTTTTACATAAGAAATAAAGTTGAAGAAATTTTTAAGAAATTAAAAATTTAAGGGGAAAAAAAGGCTAAGAACCTAGGTCAAATTTTGTGAGTTACTCTTGGAGTAGACCACATTTCACTAACTGTAAATCAAAATTTACCTTGTCAAGTCAAATTTGTCACAAAAGTTCCCATTTTTATTGTATTTATTGATACTAGTCTAACTAGCCTAACGTATATTATTTTACTTGTTCTGACTAAAATTGCCATAGGGATGGCAATTATTCAGAATAAGCTCAGGAATATTGTCTGGTATGATAACTAAAGTGCTGTCCTGGGTAATGTTTAGTGTAAGTAATACTAGTGGGGTCTAGAGGTATTTTTATGGGACTAAGAAACCAAATATTGTTATTTAGTTTTGTACCAAAGAACAGAAACCTTTACATTATCTACAACCTTTATGTTCACTGAAACTGGGGAGAGGAAAAACAAGGGGAAGTGAAGGATATCCCCTGGGAAGTCTCACTAACAGGAGTTGCTCTTTTTCCACCCAGAGAGGTGGGCAAAACAAAAAGCATGTGCAGTTAAAAATAAAATCATCACTTCAACACTAGATAAACAAAATAAATGGGCAGAGGCAAAACAACAGGTAATTTACACTTTTACAGTCTGAAATTTTGTGTAAGACTTTCATACAAGACTTGAGAATATCAGTGAAAAATCTTGTAAAATGTTGATGGAGAAGTCAGGAAAAACTCTATCTCATGTTTTAAGTTAAAGTAAATTTTGTTAGATCTGCATTCACCCAGCAGACATTACTGATGGGATGGTAGAAATGACTGTATTTAGAGTTGGGCTCGATTTGGCGTGGTAAGTTGTGTTGTGAGTTCCAGTTCACCTGCTTTACCTATTTTGAGTAAACAAAGCCCTTAAAGTGAAAAGAGAATGCAATTCATATATTTGTGAGAGTTTTATGCAATATGGTATATTGCATAAATATATTTTGCTTTACTGCAGCTGAACTGAATATTTGTGAAGAAACAAAGAGACAGAAAACAGCAGAGTGCAATTGTGCTCTTCTTGACCATATCAAACCAAACTCCCAGGACTTGTCCATGCTTCCCAGAAACATCACCTACACAAGGAACCCAACCCAGCACACTGAGGGACAGAAATTGGGACCTCATCCCTGCAAGGAAGTCTTCATAGCTTCACAGTTTAAGTGCTTCTGAGAACATAGTTTAGCTCTTTGGTGTACCACAAGTATGCAGCCGTTTTGTTAAAAAGTCCCAGCTGTATAGTAATCAGCACACATTTTTAATCCATCCATTCTCTGTTATGAAATGCCAATAGAGCATAATAGAGAATTTTAACAAGCATCCACTGCTTTCAGTTATAATCTTCACTTCAGCCAGCTCCTCATTTCTGTAGGTGGTGAACCAGTACACCACACAGATTCAACAAGACTCTAAGTCTTCGATTTCTAATACACATTAGAGAGTGATTTACTGGGACAGATGACATAAAAGTTGGAGGATTATAAGAATGTCACCCTTGCCCAGTAATACTATTCAGAATTACACACTGTCCTTGTTGCATAATAGGATAACAATTAGGGTGCTACATACCATACCTCCTTCTGCCCTCCAATGTCACAGCCACGTTCAGCAGTAAGAACAGAGATCGACCCTTAGTAGCCCCCATACAGATATTCGATGTGGAGGGGTTGTTGAGTGGGATGGTCTGTTTTGTTTTGGCTTTTTTTTTCCAATAGAAACACCTGGGGAAAGGCTTCACTACGTTCCATTTTTTTAAAAAGTAATATACTTAAGCAGTAGAACAATTTTTTTACAGCACCAGCAGCTGTAAAATGGAATCTCACAGAATGGTCTGCTGTTAATCTGCACAATGTCATTCCAATTTTGCCAATATCTTAAGGCTAACTTCCTGCAACTTTTCATTGAAGTGAGTGCTTTTCATTTCTCTTCTTTGAAAATCAAAATCTTTACATTTTAAAACATGGAGATGTCTGGAATAAGCAATATTATTTAAATGAGAACCTCAGCTACTCTATGCTGAAACCCAGAAGGCTTTGCCAACATTATTATTATAATTAATGCCTGATGACTTGCTTATGGGAAAGGACAAATCTCTCCTTTCATCTGGAAGGTTTCCCTGCCCAGCATCCAGCAGTCATGCCAAAGCACACGAGTGTCCCTTTTTCAAACTACAAGGCTGTAAGATAGAGGCTACAGAGAAACAAGACAGGTAAGAACCTGCAAGGGAAATTTCTCAGTCATGAAATCACACATATGGCTGGTTTTTCCTCTGAAATCTCTGAAGAAACATCCAGTTTTTTAGACATATGGACATGGAATGGATCATTCTGTCCGTATGTGTGAAATCACATTTTCTGTCCTTGAGCTACCCTCGTTATTTATCTGGATATATTGTGCAACCCATCCTCTGCCAAAAAGATGCAACATTAAAATAATTATGTATGAAGATATTTACAAAATATTAGAACAATTCATTGATGAAAACTCACAATTGTGACTTCAAAAATCTTAGAAGTAGCATATTTAATAACAATAGTAATAACAATAATATTAAATTTAGCCCATTAATGGTTTTTTAGCAATCAGCAGAACAACTGGCATAGTTTTAAAATTAATTTTTAATAATTTTCTTTTAAAATATTTTTAAATTTTATGAATAATGAGAATTATTCATAAAAGTTCCTGAGTAAATTATTACATTTCAGTCCTGTCTATGCAGCTCTAACCAAACCAGATTATAGTTTCTGTGATCAAAAATTACAGCTAACTCTATTTAAAATTCTTTTAGGGACCAGATTGTTAACAAAGAAATAGAAAAATATTACAATACTTCTGAAAGTTAGTACAAACAGAAGTTAAAATTGCAAGTACAATCAGTATTTGCACCTCCATAATTGCGCCTCATATACTGGTATATAAATGATGGATTTTTTAAAGTTTTATCACAAAACACATAAATGAATCTAAGTTTATCAGCCTAGAGTCTCTGACTTTTAGTCTAAAAATGTACCTCAGAAGTACTTGTAAATTATTTGAGAAATTTATTCAGATACGTAGTTATGCATTCTTACAACTCATTAACAAACTGATTTAATCTTTATGTTTTTGAAAGGAAAAAAACCTAGTCAGAGTAAAAACTTTGATTTTGACAGATTTAAAAACGCCTGAAGATGGACAACTAATTCCCAACTCGCATTGAAATCAATAAAGGCTATACATTAACAGTATATTCAGAAGTCTAAAAACAAATATAAATCTCATAATAAATGTGTACAATTTGAAAGAAAACTGAATTATCAATTTGCGTGAATGAGATTGTGTTCCCTGTTTAGGAAATTTAATCCATATTTGTTCAAACATGTAAAAATGCCACTACTTCATACACACTTCCACATAAAAACCTCATTATACAGTAGCACTGCTGTATACTAAGTTCCTTAATGAAAAAAAAAAAATCCCCCAAAAAACCCCACCCCAGTAAAACCACAACAACAAAAGTAATTCACAGTATGCCACAGGCTAAACACCATTTTCTGTTTTGGCATTTGTCTCTATGTATGAGTTAAAGGAATTTTCTACTAAAATTTCTTAGGAGTTTGAGAAATATTTTAGGAAATAAATTACATGGAAGGAAAAGTACATTTTTTTACTTCATGCTATTATGTCTATCAAGTTTTAAATACTGATGGTTTTAGGTACTGTTAATTATTGCTAAAACTTTTCTCTTTTTTCTATTCTTTTGATTTGACTGCACTTCAACTAGAAGAGTACTTCCTTGGGAGTTCATGTGTGACATACAACCACAAATATCTGGCATCTTTTTCAAAGCATAAGTTGTGGTGCATCTTCTAAACTACACAAGCATATAAGCTTCATTTCAAGAATCTTAGAAGTGCTTAAAAATCAATAATTGAGTGTTTTGTAAGAGCATCATCAACTCTCTAGTGATGACTGAAGAGGACTTTGAAAAAAGGTCATTGTGTAATACTTGACAAAGTGTAACTCCTCTCACCTTCAGCATTAAAACACCTCTTCATCTTAAAAATAATTGCATAATAATGCACATGAAGCAAATAATTTACTTCCATGTATAGATATTGCATACCTAAATAACATCCATTGTTGGAAAATTAAAATTTCATTGTAGCCCCTAAACACATGGACAAGTGGAAAATTTTCATATATTGTTTGTGGAAACAATGTAATCCCCATCTGTATCAAGTCTAATTCTCTAAAGACTACAGTACTCAAAAATTAGTGCAATTCAGTGGTGTAGACAAGGGCCTTGAAATACATGAAAGATGGTGCACTTCAGACTACTGTAATTTGTTTCAGCCTTAAGAAGGTTTACTGAACTGGGTGCTTGTTACTACTTTGGCAGAAAAAAGCTGATGGACGCAAATTAAACTTTGTTGCAGTCACTGTTCAGCTGCTCTATTTGTTCAATTCAACACACTCACCTATATCTAAATTGACAGGTAACTCCAAGAGAAGAAAGATTGATTATGCTTATTCTACCTCCTCTAGACAAACACAGCAGAGAAGCAGGAATTTGCAATTTTTCAACTTTGGTAACAAATCTACCTACACTTACTTTAAGTAACCAGGTTGTTTATTTGATTTCTCCCATATATCTCTATGTAAATCTGTATTAACTTGGTGGAAATATTTATCTTAATTTCAGAAGGGTTTAATCACATTAAATCCCACTTTTTTATACTCTTCCACTACATCTTTTTCAAGGAATATTTACCCTAATGTCACATATAAAATGATGTGAAATAATTAGAGGAAACTTGCCTCCATAAGTGAATTTTAAATTTGCAGCACTGTGTAAGTGAAACTGGAGAGCTGCTTCTTTTAAACTTAGTTGAAATGGAAGCTATATTTCCCTGGAAATATTTAACATTAATAGAAGGTTAGCAATTTAGCATAAAGGGTTACCTATTTAAGTCTCACACAGGGATTTATTGTGTTTTGTTCTCTTACCCATAAAATCTAGAAAAGAAACATAGGCCAAAGAAAAGAGCATAAGCACTAGTTTTGAATATTCAACTATCTTAGCTTGTGTCATATCATAAACATGCTTCCAGCAATTCTTAACAATTAATATAAACCAGTCATGATAAGAAGCTTCTTACTGTTTCATTGGGAGGATGCACACTGTGACAGAGGCATTTTTAAGAATCCAATTTACTGCTGTTTCCCTGAAGAGCAAGGCTAAAATGAAGGGACATCAGGCAACTTGGAGAAGTTTTCATCTAATTCTCAGGCTCTGAGGCACCAGAAGGGTTTGATCCTCTCAAGATGCACTCGCTTTAACTGGCTTCAAAACCTTGCAAGTCCTCTGTTCCACTGGACATGTCCAGAGTAAATCGTTGAGGATATGCAAAGGAAAGTGAGCTGAGTTCCATTGAAATATTCATGTGGTATCATGAAAATAGCATAGATGTTGTAGACCTGTATATTCTTATCCCGGGTGTGTCTCCATGCTGCAAACAAATATCGCTACATCTCATACTATGTTCAATATCCTTCATTGCAAATTTCAAAGTCTCAGTTCTCAACATTACATATTCCTGCTTTACATCATTTATTCCAAAGGAAAGCCTTCAGACAACATGCAATTTTGTGGCACGCAGTTAAGTGGAATGGAGTTGATTTCTGTGTAGATAATAGTAATTAATTGTTAGAAATGTGCCACAGTAATTTTTAAATCAAAGCTGCTTTATTAGTTAATATTTGAATGTTCAGTAATTCAATTAAGAAGAACAAGTTTTCCTGGATGGTTATGCTGTATTAGAACAATCAAACACCTGTAAAATACCTGTTTATGGAAATAGGACTCACTACTTTTAAATGACAAATCCACAAGAATTTCTTTAATTCTTTACAGCATCTGTAACAGGATCCACTCAGTTTTCAGGTACATTACCATCTGATGGCAATAAGAGGTTCTAAAGTTACCCCACCTTGCAGAAATAAAATCTTAACTACTGGAATTTTTTTGTTAATGCAAATATTATTAATTATATAGTGCTACTGTAAACACATGATGCAAGAAATGCCTAGCTCAGGCAAAAAGTTAATACAGATCTGATTTTCAAATTGGAAAAACACTTAGCTCTCTGTTTCAGGACTGAGAATGCCAGTCTTAGAGAATGGATACTCAAACTGTAAGAGACAAGAATAACAAAAAATGCCACAATGAAATAACATCATAAAATTCTCATTAGTTTTTGTTCTTTTATCTTTCAAATTAATGTTTCCTTTTTCAGAACAGAAAAAGCTTTGACCATTTTTTGTGTAAAATGCTTATCACAGCTTTCACTTATAAAAAACTGATGGTATGAAAGATTCTTAAGAAATGTTTTTCACATGAATGGTTTATAAAATCTAAAGCGGATTTCAGTTGAGAATTTTCTTCTATTTTCAAGTTCTTCTAGCTAGCTGAGAAAACCTGCTCTTGTCTTTTTCCCCCTTTCCAGTTTTCTTAGGGTTACTCTACAATATAATACTTCTGGGTTCAAGACATTCATATTAACGCTAGAGAGAACAAATGTCTGTGTGACAGATGTCCATGTGAGAAGGACTAAAACTCGTGATATTGTAAGGGCCTCAAGTGCAGCTTGAAGAAAACACTTCCTCTCAGAGGTGGTGGAGGTTATGTAAATCCTGTCAAGGGTATCTAATGCCAACTGCATGGCACAAGGCTGCTGTAGGGTGAGACTTGCGGGATTGCTCAGGACAGCAAAGCAGCTCTGACTAGACTTCTGAAAATGGTGGATAGATTTATGAACATAAAAACGTGGTAAGAACTCCAGGGGCCATGCTACAGGTGTTGGTTAACTTTTCTTCTTTTTTCTGAACAGAAAATGACTACTTCCTTTTCTTACCCGGTCAGATTTAAGTAACAAAGGAATCAATATATAAACACTTAGGAGAGACCAGATGGTGAATGATAAATGACAAGCATCAATTTAATAAAACCTATCAGGCTACAATAAACAAAGCCATCTCTGAAAAAAATTAAAAGAGATGGTTTGGTGGGTAAAGTGATTGTAATTGTTTTAATAGATTTTTAGTAATGATTTTCATACAGGCTGTCCTGGAACCTTTCTAGAAGAAATTGAAAAACAGAGCTGAAATACACCTCAGGAGCTGTCAAGTCCATCCTCTGTTCCAAGTAACAAGAGGCACAAACCCCACACCTAACATATTTGTCTAACCAGTTTCTATAAACCTCCAGCAGCAGAGAATCCACAGCCTCCCTAGGCAAACTACTTCACTGCTTAACTGTCCCTCAGAGTAAGATTGTTGTTCTTGATGGTT
Source organism: Cinclus cinclus (assembly GCF_963662255.1). NCBI lineage: Eukaryota > Metazoa > Chordata > Aves > Passeriformes > Cinclidae > Cinclus > Cinclus cinclus. Next base: position 27,799,894 of record NC_085046.1, read on the forward strand.
GAACTAATCACATTACTTCTTGCCCTATCCAGAGATCTCTCTCTTTGGGCATTAAGTTTTTATAGAAACCCTAACATTTCTTCAGAATTTTCAGTTTTCCATAATAAATGACCTCAAACCTTTCATCTTTGCACACAACTCATCCTCTGGCCCACAGATTAAAGGCAACTGGATAGAATATGAGGGGAGATACTGCAGACAGAAATATAAAATACTACTAATTCCAATATTAAAATGAACGTTCTACAACCAGGTTTCGAGAATAATTACATGAAGACAGAAGGCAAGTAAAAACATCCTTTTGCACTCCAAAGCAGCTTCCTACATCTTTGTTAGGATGTCATCATGCATGGAGACAGACATATGATTGTAACCTGAACTTTGGTATAGATCTGTCTGCTTCCTACCTTATCATTAGTTTTCTTGTCTCTTCACTGCTTCTTGTATCTCACTTGACTCTTACTTTCTTTATATTGATGGAGACTTTGAAAGCCAAAAACCACTGTAAGGGCAGGAAATGCAAAGTATGGGCATTTCTGCATCCTATTATGAAATAAAATTGCTCAGTATCCTTTGTGCAACATGAAGATTCATTTATTGATTCAGAGTACCGTCATTATACCAGAAAATTGTGTAATATATTGCTACCTTTCAACAACACAAAGCAGGGGGAAGGGAGAAAAAGGAGACAAAGAAAAACGATAAGCCAAAGAACTTCTTTTGTCAAGCAAACATCATCATCCTGTGGACAGACTCTAAAATGATATCTCTAGCAAGTTAATAGTTTTTATAATAGAATCACTGAGTGCTCTGATTTGGAAGGGATCTTAAAGATAATCTTGTTCCAAGGGACACCTTCCTCTAGACCAGATTGCTTGACTCTCTATCCAACCTACCCTTGAATGTTTCCACAACTTTTCTGATCGAGCTGATTCGGTGCCTCCTCATTCTCATAGTAAAGAATTTCTTTTAAGTATCTAATCTGAACCTACCCTAAATAATTTAAAGTCATTACTCCTTGTCCTATTACTATATGCTCTTGCAAAAAAAATCCCTCAGCAGCTGTCTTCTAAGGCCTTTTTCAAGTACTAAAAGGCTCCAATGAGGTTTCTCATAGAACCTTCTCTTGTCCAGGCTGAACAGTCCAATTCCCTCTGCTTTGGAGAGGTTCTCCATCCCTCTAATCAGCTTTGTAACACTCTTCTGGGCCTGGTCCAACAGGCACTGTCCTTCCTGTGCTGAGGACCCCAGAGCTGGACACAGCTCTCCAACTGGGTTCTCATGAGAGTGAAGTAAAGGGGCAGAACACCTTCCCTTGCTCTGCTGGCCACGCGGCTTTTAATGCAGTCGAGGGCATGTTTGGCTCTCTGGGCTGTGAGCACACACTGCCAGCTCATGGCCAGCCTCTTATCCACCAGCACTCCCAAGACCTTCTTTGGCAGGACTACTCTTCATCCATTAATCCCCCAGACTGTGCTGATACTGGGGATTGCCCCTTGCTCTTGGCTTTGTTGAATTTCATGTGGTTACCTTGGACTCCCCTACCAAGTTTGTCAAGGTCCCTCTTAATTTTCCACTAGTCCTCATTTCGCAGTCCATCCGCTGGAGAGATGTGGAAAGAGACTGCCATAGAAGGCTGAGAGAAAATTGTTGCTGAGCATCTCAGCCTCCCCCTCATTTGTTATGGTCTGCCAGCCTTGCTCATCTGCTTTCTTCAACCTTGCTTTTCTGGCTGACATACCCATAGAAACACTTCTTGTTATTCTTTGCATCCCTTTCTAAGTTCAGCTCCAACTCCACTTATGCTCTGCCTTTTATGTGGTGGAATATGGCCATTTCTGTTTCCTAAACTAGTCTTTCGGATAGATAACTCCTGTCTTTGAAAAATAATCCCTCATTTTCAAGAAAATAACATTAATATCTTTCCTTGAACAGCCTCTAGGCCCAAGTAAAAAAGATCTACAGAAAAACCTTATTGATAATCATTGATAATGATCTGCAAAACTAACAACAGCCACCTCATCATATTCTTCCATGGCCCTTCCGAAATGTTGGAAATGCTTTCCTTTTAACACAACAGTTATCTTCTGTCTAAATTACCTTTCTCTGTAGGCTTTAATGCTGCCAAGAGACCCCTTAAGTCTCCTGAGTATTATGTAAGCAGAAAAGGGTAATGACTAGAAGTCCATTTCTCCATATATATGAAGACATCAGTAGTTAACAACTAAATGATATTTGCGTATTCTAATTACGTAGGTTCAGGGAATGTGCAGATTTAACACACTCCTCTTCTACTACAAAAACAAAAAAAAAAAGGTGAGTTTATGTGCTTTTTCCCACTATTCCCAGGAATGATATCTTGCATCTTATGGATCCTAAATTAAAATTTTAACTTAGTGCTGGTGCACAAGCAGCCTCCAGGATCTTTCTACATTTGAAAACACTCTTACACAAGTTATTCACCACTTCCTGATGGAACCGTAAAGAGCAGCAGTCAAGGAGGCTGCTCAGGCACAAAACAACACTAATTCATATTCTGCTGTCCAGAACTGGCTGTGAAAGAAGTCCAAACAGGTGAGTAATGAGAAGTTTCTGAAAACATTTCAGAGATGGACTGAAAGACTGTTCTGCAGTAGATTCATTATGCTTCTACTTTCCAGGAAAAATATAAATGAGCTCTAGCAATGTTACCTTTGGTAACTATTGCAGACAGAGTATAAATAAAGATTCTCCAACAGTCTCAGCAAAAAAATTAAATGGCTGTGAACTCGTAAGAAGAGGGAGAAAAATTCAGTGTGATAATAAAACTCTCAAGTGTGACCTTATAACACAGGGGGACAAATTAGGAATGCTCTTTCTTGCCGAGATTTTCAAACATGTTAAACTCAGATTTTTTTTCAGTTGTAATTCAGGTCTACAAAGAAATAGATAATATGCCTGTTAAGTATCAGGTTCATAATCTGTTAAAGGATGGCTTGGCACATGTATCTTGTATATGGAACCATGGGTAACATTTGGAAGTTTTAAAGAAACTTCCTCTGGTGCAAGGCATAACTCATTATACATGTCTAGCAAAGAAATATCTGTTTTGCTTTTCAATGGGGCTAAATAAAATTATATATAGAACTAAGAAAGAATCTTCAGGACAAGATAATGCTGCTGACATAACTGTTCTTTGGCATTTCTAATAATAAAATCCCACATAACTCTTAGGTTTCCCAAAGGGGTAAGAAGATACCTGCTATCCAGTGAACAACTTGGCTCTAATTCCTACAGAATGCTTTAATATTCTCTTTAGTCTTCAGAGTTTTCTGTTGTCTTTTCCTTGAACCTATAAATTTATCCAGACATTCATTGTAGCCTTACCTAATATTCAACCATTATTGACTGTCTGCCTGAGGTTTTATTGATGAGCAGTATTTATTCACTGCAAAATATAGTGATGAAGCAATAGTTACAAACCTCTGCAAGTTCTGTTCCTGCATCTAGAAGAGAGAAAATGTACTGGAAAAGAACCTCAATCTTTTGTGTTTCTGGGAAAAAACCCTCAATCTTTATTCATTCCCACAGCAGCAATAAGGGAAAAAGTAGCTTTGAAAGCAACTGTTCTTATTTTGAAAGTTAAGTATCTTGTCATCATTCACATAGCTTAAAGAGTAACTTCAGGATTATGAGTCCTGAGCTTGTCAACTGGAATTGCACACCTAATTTGCACAGCTTCTTTTCCCCAGTGCACAGAGAATGAGAGAATTACTGTTCCATACAGATCTGTCCATATTTAAGTATAAATTGTTTATAGATACTAAATAAAAATTTCTACTGTGTTCATATAATACATCTGTTGAATGGAGTAGTGCTGTGAAAAATGTAAAGCACCAACAAAAACAAGACAACATGTTTAGCAATGTAAGAAAGACAATAAAGTAACTGAGTAGCAAATACAAGAAGTTATTTCCACTTTGTAATGCTTGTTAGGTCAGTTGTATTTTTCTAAGCAGAGGGCATTTGACCCTTCCAGTGAATAGAATTCACTAAATTGCTTCCTGTTTCAGAATCTGTGAAACCACAGGGTGAACATCCTCAGGAAACCCAGGTAGGTTGACTATGACCAAAGTGGCTGCTTCAGGAGCTGCTTGTGCTACAGAAACTTGATTTGCAACAGGGTAAAGGTTGAAAGCTCAAAGATCATGAAATACAGAAAAAAATAACAGTATAGGCAACGGCTCTTCTGCTTTTGCAAAACTCATATGAACAAAAAGGTACCTGAATTCCTCTTCTGTACCACAGTGAAGAAAGGAATTTCAAGGAGAAAATATTTATCTTTGAGCAGAAAAAAAAAAGATGAAATAAAAAAGCAATCATGGTATCTTGTTTGCTAAATTTCTAACTTGACAAAACGAATCTTACACAAGTAGTGCACATACAAGTGGCAAGGTTTACAAGATAAAGCAGAAAAAATCCAAAGGCCTTTATGGAATAGAAGCTTCATACTGCAGGTATTTCTGGGGTTTGAGTAATTTCTATCTCTATTTTGAGGTATCAAATGCTGAACATTAGGTAATAATAACCAAAACATATGTGGAATTCATGAAATTGGAGTTGAAGTATGTCTCAGTCTAACAGCAAGTAAGTTAAAAGTTTGTGTTTAAGTGATGTCTTCTGATTGCTGCTAGGTAAGCTCTGTTGGCCACATCCTCCAGTCCTGTACAGGCATCCCACTGCTGAATAGTGCCCAACCTAACAAAAACATGGACAACAGTGTTGTAGACACACACATGTAGTTCCTGTATTCTTTTTTAAGGTAGGTATTCTTTTTTAAGTGTAAACTTCATGTAGTACTTACTTAAGTGTTTAGATGCATAGACATTTGAAATATTAGGTGAAACCAATACTTCTAACATGGAATATACACGTAGAGGTATTTGGTTTAGTTTTAGGTCAGCAATTTCATCAACAGTTATACATACCACATGAAATAAGTAGCCAACTTTTCTACACTCATTTACTTTCAAACTAATTTTTTAGCTTATTATACAAAGGCTAGATCTGAGTCAGTCCCAGTTACTGAGGATAAGCACTTAAAAAATACAATTTAAAAATATCTTTTATTTGCTCCATGATATTTTTATCTATTAAGATAGCATAACTTTATTCTATCTGTGGATTTGGTGGGGTTTTTTTGATTACTTTAAAAGTGTAATTTTTATTGCATTTTCATGTCTTCTCTGGCAACAGTAACATGGTACTTGACATTAGTAGTCAACTATCAGTGGTACATTTGTACTCAAGATCAACAATTTGAGCCATAGTACCAATAACTATCATGCCTGCTCTGGGAATTAAATTTGCCAAAATGTTGTCAAAAACTTTAAGGCAGATTCTGTTGTACACATGAAGTTTCTGGGTCCATTGTTTCCTTGTACAATAGGAATAGGAGTGACATTTATGTGGCACCTTTATAATCAGAACAACTTATTTTTAAGAAATACTTTTGTTATATAAATAACTTTGTTGACAATATCACAGTTCACCTAGAAATCCTGTACCTGGAATTTTCATTGGTATCTATCTGTAGTTCAATGTACTGCAAGAGAAACCTCAGGAAAACATGTTTTCCTTTTCAAAAACAAATTTTTCTTTCCTTGCATTGCTAGCAACACAAGATCTTCTCCAAATGTCTCCACAGACAAACAATGCCAGAGATAATCTGTTATGAGGAACAATTTCCTCAGCTGCTTTATGTATTATATTTAACTAGCACTTGCAACAGATGCACTGATGTAAGAAATGGAATTGAACTGTGTGAAAAAAGACTTGCGGGTGTCTATGTCCAGCGAACTTGTACCCTCAATCACACCAGTGCTGTCATATTTTCCTTAACATGAGGTGACCCACTACAGCAGGTATTAAAGTCCCCTGTGTTGTCCAAGAGCATGTTCTCACCCTAAGGAGATCAGTGAAAGATACAATCACATCGTAAACTTCTGTTCTCAGAAATAATAGTGAACTAAACTGAAATAAAGCAGACCACGAAAGATCTTAGCACTGTGTGATATATACACAAGGAGCATGTGAGCAGTATCTGTGCAGTCCACCAATTTAATTGAAGAGGCCATATTAATGCAAGAAGAAAATGCTAAGTTTGCACACTGAAAATGCCTTACTTTATGCTTGTTTCAAAACAAGGAACCAGTTCAGATCCAACTCATCCCTAGGTAAAAATGCTCATCTTTCCAGTCACTATATGAAATGTTTAACTCTGTGTATCCAGGATAATTAGGATTTGACCCCATTAAATACGAAAGCTATAGTTTGGGAGATCTTTCTTCCTTCTGATCTACAAAGTAGGAGCTATAGTCTTAGAATGGTTATTGTTCTCAGTAGGATGACACATCTCACCTTAAATTTAGAGAATCTAAATTAAAGTCTGAAGCCTAAGGAATCTGAAGTTTTCAGTAAAAAGCTTGTTTCTGCATAGCATTTTGCACACAAATGTACTTGACTCAAACTAAAATAGATGCCACAGAGACAGACAGGAACCCAAGATCCTCCTTGGTTATCATTGTCACTAAGAAAGGGAAGTAAAAATTAAACTTGACTCATTATTCCATTGATGTAGAAACCAGGAAGGAAGCCAGTTGATGCCACTGCAAAGTGATAAAAACAGTAAAATAGTCCATCAGTCTCTACCAATTAAAGGAATAGGTACATTCAGGGTAAATAAACCTGTGACTAACCTGCTGAGTTGTAAAAGAGCATTCACACATTGTACAAACTTGCTTTAGAAGTCTAAGTAGGCAGTATGTTCTTAGAAAAGCTCTAAAAAAGGGATAAATTTTAATATAGCAGATTTTTTTACTAAAAAATTCTGAAAAGAGGTATTAGAAATTATCATTAAGATGTGTAACTTTTCTGAATGGTTTAATTCAAAGTTGACATAACTCCCTAAGTTCCAAATGCTTATTTTAACTAGGGGTATATGCCCCCAAACTGAAAGCTAAATGATGATCATAAGGTTTTTATTTCCTATTTGTAGGCAAATAATTTAGTCACATACCACAACGTAATGCAGAATTAAGAAATGTGAGAGGTTTAGCTGGATTGCAAAGCAAATTAACAATGATAAGGGTTCTAAAACAAGCTTAATTGGTATTTCATTCTAATTTCACTTAAAGGTAAAACACCTAAATTCTGTTATCAGTGTTGTCATCAACTTACTATCCATCATTAACTCCAGATTAAAACTGCTGGCTGCCTTCTGTTACAATTTCTTACTGTTTTCTCACCTGAGACAGTAGGTTACACTATTAAATACCTTGGTGCATATATTAGAGTGCAAAAAACTCATACAGATGTTTATTTCTCTTTCTCTAATAACATCCAGAAAATCTTTTAAAAGTTAAAATAACCCCAAAATACCAATCCCCAAAGCACCTAGTCTGCCAGAAATACAGTATTTGGATTAAAAACAGTTTCATGAATGCAAAAAAATGTCAGGTAGCAACTGACTACTAGAATTGGCACACTGGGGAATTTTTAAAGAATCAATAATCAATAATCTTTTCCTGAACTGCTGAATGAATTTAAACAAGATGAATTTAGATCAGTTGGCTGCTAGCAAAAAAACCCTGAAAATCTAAATTCTTTTTCACAGGTAAGATTTTGTTATAAATACAGGTCAACTACAGTAGTTTACCTCAGTAACAGCAGCCATTATTTCTATATGTGATGTCCATAAGCAAGGTATCAAAACCTAAAAGATAGCCCCTAAACTAGGTCTTAAAGGATATGCAAAAGAATGACAATTTCTGTTGCTGCTTATGAGTATCTGCCTTATGGATTATCAGAGGCCTTTGCTTTGAAAGGTTGGTCTAGTTTGTCACTTTTCACAAGCCCTAAATGCATATACAGAAATGACCGAAAACAAACACTATGACAAATTATGAAATCATTATAACAAAAAATGCCAGTTACAAGCAGATTAAAAAAACCAAACCCCCTTACAAAGGCAAAACAAAACCTCCCAAACCAACCAATCAAAACAAAAAACCCCCATCAAACCCATATAAAATGAACCAAAAAAAACCCGAAGCCAAACAAACAAACAAAAACCTAAACAAAAACCTGAACAAAACCCCAAACACACACACACAAAAAAAACAACCACAAAGAAAAATAAAAAAAAGCACAAAATGTTCTCTCTCCTTTTTTTAACGTTTTCATTTTTCTATGTCTAGGAAAGGAACAAATCAAGATCAAAAGTACACTGTGTTCTAAATTAAGACAGAGATGAGTGAAAATGTGCTTTTATTGTTTGTTAAATGTGTTGAAGGAAAAGTTTGAGAAAGAATGGAGGTCAGATTAGGAGAGTGAAAATTTGATAACAGATGTTAGATGGAGTGACAAAATATCTGAAGCAGTGATGTATTAAAAACCCAACCAAGCAACAGAGAAATCTAACGCAAATTTATTTGCTGCTCATAACCTAATGTAATTTGAACAGATAAGCCCATTCTGCTGGAATGCCAGAAAATCGGTGAATAAACACTACCTGTTTGAGCATATCTGTGTTTTATCACAGCCACACTGCTACTGCCAGCAGCATTGGAGCCTGCCCTCTCCCCGAGCCCGGGGTGTGACCAGTCAAACTACTAATTTTTCACTGACACAAAAGCCGCCTCTATGATTCTTCCCCCCCCTGGAAAAAACCCCTCACACAATCCACACACACCCCCCTCCCAAACTACAGACATCAGTGTATCTCAAGGAGCAAGCAGTAAACAGAGTAATGCTTCTCTTGTGCTTGCTACTGAAGTACTCCTATTTTTGCCCCTGAGCTGACAGAAGCTCAGGGAAAGCCCCAAGTTATTTGTTTCCACAGGTGCTTTTCCTATCCTTCCCAGATTCCTATTGACTAATAACAAATGCAAGGGGGACAAGACCACTGACTATTTATTCCAGATTGGGAAATCATCACTGCCTTTTTAGGTTATTCAGGGAAAAAGTGCTCCCCTCCCTCAGCAGCATCCGAATTATAACTCCAGTGACAAAAACTGGGAAAGGAACAAATGAAGTAAAGCAAAGGGGTGACTCTCACTTCACATCTCACTGCCTTTAGTAGTGGGCCAAGTACATCAGAGAGAAATCTGCTTGCACAAAGGGGTGATGTAATGTTTTCCTTCCTCATTGACTGAGGGAGTAGGAAGAAAACTGATCGGTTGCAGCTTGTCTAATTTAGTATGACTTTAGATGCTGGTCAAAATGCAAGATGGATCAAGAAAAGAAATTAAAAGAAAAAACAACAAACAAACAAAACCCACTTATAATGAAGAGAAGAATCAAATGCCACGATCTACTCTCTCCCAGAAGTCCACCAGTTCTCCTGAAGCACTGCTCCTTTTTAGGATGTGTGCTTGTGTAGCATGCAGTGTACAGTAGAGAGCAGCTGGAGTGAAAAACAAGGTGCAGCTTTCACCCAGTGACCAAAGAAAACTGCTAAAATTCAAAGCAGAAACAATACTGAGTCATATAACAAAAAAATCAATCCATTTCTTGAAAATTTGCTTGAGAAAAGGAGCAACCTGCAGTTGATCCTGGGACAAAATGTATGGAATAAGCAGCAGATAATTGTAAGGATGAACGTTTTTATTCAGTAATGAAAGGTTCAATTAAAAAATTAGAGAATGTAGATGCACCCAACTGCATCCGAAATTATGATACTTTTATTTTATAGAGCTGCTACATTTTAAGAGATACATCTATTGGGTCAAATACCACCAAGAAATCTCCAGGAAGATGTTTTTTCTCATTAAAAAAATAGATATTTATTCAGTTTCCAATTTTTCTGGATTTATATTCTCAAATTGCTGCAACTCCTTTGAACTTGTAAGGCTTCGTATATTAATCAGCAAAATTAAATAATATTTTAAAGAAACACGAAGCATAACTTATTTTTCTGGTCCTGTAATCAACTAATACAGCTTTGAATGAAGAGGAGAGGCATCTTTGAAGGAAAAAAATAAAAAATAGTTAAATCCTACCGCCAATCAATTGGGCATGACAGATGAAATGAACATTTTTATATAGGCACAAAATTACTGAGGTGCACTTATTTCAGAAAGATATTCTTAGCCTGAGGAGTGAAGATTCCAGCACCTGGAACTCATTTGCAGTGATTAAATATCTGTATTGTTACACAAAAGTGAAATCCAATTCCATGAACTTATGAAAAATTTTCAAAAAGCCTTATATTTATTTTTCAAAATACAAGGAAGCAGAGCCCTCAAAGACTTAGAGACTGAAAGTGATGAAAACATGAAAGGTAATCTCTAAGTTTTATTGCCAGATGTTTCTGAATTAAAGGGTTCCAGACAGTATGCCAGACAAGCAGCTATAGAAACGAGACCAAGAATAGTTGAGTAGTTTGTTGCTATTCTTATAAAATCTAAGCCCAATTTTTCCCTCTGATTTCTGCCTTATTGCTCTGGTAAATCACTTGTTTAATTTTTTAATGATGTGAGATTTCAAATGAGTCAGAAATTTCCCCTGATGTTTCATGTGCACCTTCTGTGGGGCTTCTCTTCTAGTTTTCTCATAACTTTTTTCTTCAGGTTTCAGAAAACTAAACCATCCCTTTGTTATATACTCCAAAATTTGCCTGAATTTCCAATTGAATCAGCATGCATTCCAATTCAAAATCAGAAACAGGCTGGAATAACTCACCACTGCCATAAAAAGAGGTAGTAAATAGAAGACCTATGTCAAAGACAGCATTGAGGTAAAAACATTAAATTAGTCTGTACATACATACAACTTCTGCAGTTGTTTATCAACATATAAACAGCCAGGGTCCCAGTTTCATTTGACTGATGTTAGATGAATGGAACCCACCTTTCTATCTGTGTCTATGAACACCATCTGATCTGCTTTTATAAAAATAACTCCTTTCCTCATCTGGATAATGGATGCTCCTATTCATCCTAAGTAACTAACCCATGCAGACAAAGGTGAGAAGGATTTTAAAAAAAGTTTTTAAAATCTTGGTTGAAATGTAAGGTAATATCTTTCCAAACAAAGCCCTTGGGGAGTCTTTTAAATCTGTAAAATTGGAAATAAAATTAACCTGAGAAACAACTCACCAATCCATAAATCCTATATATTGAAAACTATTTCAAGGCATTGTTAAAAGGACATCATTTGATGATGAGGAAATTCATGAGACTCGCTGTCTTGAGCAGACCTAACTTTTGCATGGATGTTATCTACTCTCTCATACATATGAGCAAGCAAATAAAAATAGCTAATGGAGCTATTTCCTCCACAGAAGAGGGAGAAAGAATTATTACTATTTTGTCTGTAGTAGTTTAGTACCTTTTGATCACTTACAAAGATTTGGGTTGTGAAATTTCTCTTTAAAAAAACCCGTCACAGAAAAAACCCTAAAGACATATTCTATTGTCACGATGGTGATAAATCCATTGTCTTTGAAGAAATCATTTGCATACATGTCACCTGTTTAAATCATCTACCAAGCTACTGTCTCCTTTTCTAGCAACCAGATTGCACTATTTTTTAGTGCAAGCTGAGGAAATATTCAGCATTTTATTTGAAATATTAAAGGGAAAAGACAATTCCCAAAGAGCTGAGTTGGGTCAAAAGAACCAGAATTTTCTACTTCAGTGGAGTCATATACGGACTCTCCTTTTGTGAGTCCAAGAAACCTGAGTTCCAATACGTGGAAACATCATATATTATATATACAACATATACAAGTTCAGTATGTTTAGAGGCTCACAACTGACTCTTACAGTCATTAAGATTTCTAATCAGCTTTTGCTCTTAGACCACTGCTGGTCTATGTGACACAATTGAATACCTTTACCTTTTTGCCACACCAGATCACTCAGGTGTTTTTTAAGGTGTTTAGCGACTTCTGGGTGAAATCTTTGAGCAACAGGATAGGTAAAAGGAAAAACACACAATTATTATACCACCATTTGCTGGTTTCTTCAAAGTTCAGCTATTCTGATGTGCATGGGTTTATGAAAGACATTTTTTCCTTCAGGACAGAACAAACATTTTCTCTCACTGTGAAACACAACCTAAAGTAAGTCTTCTTTCATTGTGGAGATAAAGAATAAATTTCAGTAAATCAAAACAATATCGTTACAACTTATGTTTTTATGATGTAAGAGAGGGTAATACTTTTCAAGACACAATATAGCTATACATACATACATACATAAAATACAAAATACCTGCATAGTACAGCTTGTTGCCAGGAACCTCAGATAGTACAGACTAAGCTGGAGCAAGAGCCCAACTGCAATGTCACATTTTGGTTTCTATATTGACATTATCCCTGGGCTCGCTGGGGCACTGTTGGGAGTTGGTTCTTTTCCGTCTGTGGAATTTTCCCCATTGTCATGCTAAAATACCTGTTGACTGGGCCCTGGTGGCAAGGGGGAGGGGAAGGGAAGGAAGAGGGAAACCCCTCGATATCCAAACATCTAGAAGATCAGACAGAAGGCTCTGGCTGTCCCCATTTCTCCCGCAGAGTTTGGACGAGAAGGACGATCGCTGCCTCAGTCCCATCCCTGCCATCCCAGCACCGGGAACCATCCTCACTGCTGTGGGACCCTGCCCTGCTGCCTTCTCACTGTAACCTGCCACCATCCAGCACTCTGCTGAGCATCAGGACCCAGACCGTGAGCGGAGGGCTCTCTCTCCATCTCTCTCTCCCCCTGGGACAGCGCTGCCATCACCCCCAGCCCTCCTGCGGCTCTGTGGGACCCGCCCGCCCCCAGCACCGGGAACTGCAGCTCAGGGAAAAGGTGCCTGCAGCCAAAAAACACTGGGACTGAGTCACTGTTCTGTTTGTGGGTAATTTCATAGCTGTTGTTGTTCTAGTTTGTCGTGTTAGATATACTAGTAAAGAACTGTTATTCCTACCCCCATATCTTTGCCCGAGAGCTCCCTTAATTCCAAAATTATATTAATTTGTAGGGAGAAGGGATCACACTTTTCATTTCTTAGCAAATACCTGTCTTCCAAACTAAGACAGGCACCTAGTGCCTCCTCCAAGATGAGACACTGTTGTATTATTTCCTGGTCTTGCATTAGTTATGTGCAGGTCCTTTCAGCAGAGAACTGAAGATTCACTGGAGAATTATTAGACTGCATTATACTACAAACTCAGGGCATGGAGACCACAGAAAAACTGTGCTTTAACCTGCATTTCAGACAGTAAAGTTTTAAACATGGGAATGCACAGATGATTTAAAGTAAGCCCCCAGTCTGAGCAAGCTGTTTTTCTGAGAAGATGACAAATGTAAACAATCAAATGGCACAAGAATTTGTGCTCTACATTTCAGTGGTGAAAAAAAGTTATGGATGTAGTCATAATTTGTAACTGCATTCACAAGCCCACTTTGACATGACAGAAGGTAACATCATGACTGGAGGGCTGCAATACATGGATGGCACACCATTTGACATGAAATGGACAAAGCCTTCTTGAAAAACCTGGAAGAGGGCTTGTAGCTGCAGGCACTTTTTGTCAAGGAAAACTTGAATCATATTGATATCTACTGGAGTAGGGAAATCTCAAAACATAAACACACAAAATTTATGGAGTACATCAGAGAAAGTTTTTTCCACAAGCAATGAAGAGGAGGGTTGTATCTTCTTGGCATAGCTACTGCTCAGAAATAAGAAAGAACTGGTTGGGAATGCAGTAGTTAAGCATAACCTTGGCAGAACTGAGTAGGAGACTGTTTAAAATCCGAAGAGCCATGAGGAAGTCAAACAGTCAAGTAAAACTTGTAGTCAGAATCACATGAGCAACTGACTTGAAGGAGGCCAGGTGAGCTGGCTGACCTTCAACAGCAGAAGAAAAACAAGTATTGTCCATTCCAATGAGCCAAAGGGTCAAGCACAGGAAGCCAGCTTGCCTGAATAGGAAATTTCTGCATGAGCTCTAGTGCTAAAAGGAATTGTACAGAAATTGGAAGCAGTGTTGAGCTACCCAAAAACATTTCTCAGGCATTCCGTTGTAAAATTAGTAAAACCAAAGTTCTCAGAAGACTAAGTGTAGACCCATTGCTGAATGGGGCAGAGAACTTAATGACAGAAGACACAAAAACTATGAGGAACATGACATCTGCTTTGCTGTAAATTGTAAAGGCTTCTTTCAGGTAGCCCCTAATACTGGGGAACAGAACATGTATTACTTGCGTTAATATGAAGCACAAAAGACAAAGCGAATTGAACATGCAGATCAATGGAACCAGACTGATCTTCAGAGGTAGCTGAGGGAGCCAGCAAGTTTCACTGAGACACACTTCTTCAGTCACTGAATAGACTAGCATGTGTGGGAGCTCTCTGAGAAATGGAGACAGGAAGATGTCACACCTCTTTTCAGGGAGGGCAGATCTGGGTCACTGCAGATTCATAGTTTAACCAGTGGAGAAGAGAACAGGCAAGAGATGTGTTTTGCAGGAAGGGAATTTCCAGTTAGATACTAGGAAGAGATCTTCCCTGGCAAGGTGGTCGGACGCTGCAGTAGAGACAAACTAGAATCGCTACCCTTGGACATATTCAAAACTCAACTGGACAAGGCCTTTGTCTAACCTCAGAGACATTAGGCCTGCAAGACGGTTTTTTAGCAAGAGGAGTATATAGCTAAATTATTTGTGATTATAATTTGTGTTTTGTGCAGAAATATTTCAGAGGAATTCACAAGGACTAATTACTAACTAGTAATGCTATTAAATTATATACAATAAAATGAAAGATTCCATGAAAGTTTCACAGTAAGAAATTTTTTGACATCAGAAATCCTAAAAATGTTAAGTGGGAAACCTTTTGAATAAAATTAATAGGATTCAAGACAGGACAAGATCGAAATACAATGTTATTACATTTAAAAAAAACCCCTGTAAGTCTTTGCTATGCTGCTGTAGAATTCCCATGGCATTCTACATGTTGGTGAACTAGAAAATAAGAGTAACCCTAGCCTTTCAGAAAGTAAGGACACTTCTCTCTTTAACAAGACAGTAACTGGTAGCTTTCAACAATTTATGTATCTAGGAAAACTAAATGTGGAGCTCTCATGCGATGAGAATACATCGCATACAAAGGAATGTGAGATCTGGATGCTAATTAATTTGGATGCCTTTGAAAATGTCGCTGATTTTTCAAGCTTTTTTTTGTTTTGTTTTGGTTTGTTGGAGTTTTTTTGCCAGTACCAAAGGGCATTTCACAATGGGGGCAAAAAAGAGTATCCCTAATTCTGTAACCAAACTGTTGCAAGTGACTGCTTCATCTGTCATTTGCTCTATCAGTTGGCATTCCTGCAGATAAAAGAAGTCTTGGTGCCATGAGATGAGTAAGAAATTTGGGCCAATATAGTATGCTAGCAGACTGATTTTTCTCTTTTACACGCCTTCATATTGAGTGGGATGTGACTGCCAAATGAAATCCAGAAGAAATAGTGGATTTGAATGTTAGCAGAGATGGGGAGGCTGGAGGGATGGGGGAGGGGAAACAATTAACATTATCATTAAAGCTGGATTTCTGGCATTTAACACTGTCCCTCTTTCTCTTTTGCTTTGCATCCTCAGTTATTAAGGCAATATCAATACAATAATGATTAATTTAAATGGAGGAAAATTTGGATTTAAAGACCAAATCCATAGTTCTGTTAATTGAAACTGCACCTCTTAATTAGCTGTTACATTTAATTTATAACTACTACATTCATGGCAGTCTCTGGTTTGTAAATATGCTTATATATATAGCTATATCTTTATATTTCATAAAAGATTATTCTTTTGCTAAATGGTGTCAGCTGGGACAAGATTCAGTAATCTGCAAGTCCCTTGTGAAATGCTGATGAACAACTCATTTAAAAAGCTGAAGTAACTGTTTCACAAGCAATACTTGCCCACTTCACACACTTTGGTTTCTAAGGTAAACTAAGGTATCATGAAGGACAATGGCATCAAATACATATAAGAAAACAATGTATCAAAGGCTACGTGAAATATACTACTTAAGAATCTCATTCTAAGTACTAGAGTACTTTAAGTGTGGCTGAGTGCTTGCAGCCTAATTGTCCAATGCACCACAGCCAGCTTGCTCCTCTCCTGCATCTGTCTGCATTCTTCCTTGACAGTTCTGGAGGAAATAGCTCGACCCGAGAGTTAAAGTTGGAGGTTTGGCACAAAGCACCTTCTTAGCCTGACACAAAATCCCTCATTTCCTCAGCTGCCAAATTCAAATTCAGTGAAACCCAGCAATTCAGAGAGAAACCCAAGTCCTTGTCTCAAGGCAGTTACTCCCCATGAAACAATCTCCTCATTCCTTCCCAAAAACACACTCTAGGCTTGCTAGTACATTGCTTGAAAGTGCATTCAAAGTACACCAGGTACCACAATAGAAAGAACTCTTAAAACAAGTCCCTAAATGTAGACACATTCTTAGGGTGGTACTTGCAGAGCAAGTGCCCTTAGCTCCATCTTGCTTGTTCGAGGGGTAGCACACTCTGTCTCTATGATTTCTTTTACCAAAAATCTTGGCCCCTCCTTCTTTTTTTCTTTCCCTCTCCCTTCATCTGGTTGCATTCTTCCTCTAAATTTGCAAATCGTTTCAGGCTTCAGAAAATGAACCACTTGCCAAATCACACAGACATACAAAACATCCACTCAGGCCCATTCAAAAGGCCCACCCCATTGGTATTCACCCAGAAGAGCACAAGTCCTTTCAGAGGGCTGCGACATTGTTGGTCCAGCGCTGGCCTTTCAGCTGATAATAAATCAACTCCACTGACTGTGAGACAACTACTCCTATTTACCTCTACTATGAACCTGTCCCCAGTGCCGAAATGTCAATCTGATGAGTTAGTATCTATTTCCCCAAAATTCCTTCTGGGCATTGATTGTTTTTCTTTCCCCTCCTTGCACTACTGTGTGAAATTGTTAGGTAACATTAAACATTACAGACTAATTTTAACTGTGAGTGTAGCAATCCTTTATATCAGCTTTGGTAGGCAAAGGAAACATCGATCATTCAGAAGGAAAATCTGATGCATAAATAATGACAGATAATAACTATGTCTGATGGGCCAAGTTTTTCTTAAGTCAGTGCTAGCAGTACTATTTTGTTGGAATAAACTGAATACAGACAGATGCATAACATCTTCCCTCTCTTTACAAGAATTCTACAGATATTTGATTTCTTTGGTCAATATTTGTTACCATAATTCAAAATTATATAAAATTTTAAATATTGGATACAGTTTTCAGATATAGCTCATTTCTTATTGCACCTTAAATGAGATGTCCATTTGTCCATGCAAATATAAGACAGAGCCTATATTTATCTTTCTCCAGAAAATGAGGGACAAGATCCGATCTCCTACAGCAAATCTTGTAATGAGATCAGTTATCTTGTGATGTGATAATCGTTATACAGACATTAAGTTCAATTTTTAAAAGAGTAAGCTTTTCTTGTTTTGTTTAAGGCTTAGTATTTTTTGCTCCAACATTAATGGCTCCTTTAGTTCCCCCTCCCATTTTTTTTTGTCTTCTCAGTAGCATTTTGGATGTTCAGCTTCAAAAAGAACTAGGCAATATAAAATAAGGACTTATATGTTTTGGATAAAATAAATACTGGAGGTGTTCAACTAATCAGTGCTTCTACAAATTCCATTAACTTGGTTTGGACTATATGACAGCAAGAAGAATAGAAAGAATTGTTTAAAACTGATGTGCGCAACTGCATATCAGAGACAAACATTTTGATTTCTGTGGATTTTATTTTATTCTAGTATTTGTGATTATTTAATTTTGTAAGTCATGTGCACTACCTCTACCTATTACAGACAAGTCACAGTATATCCAAACAAAATTAAATAATTCCCTAGGATTAGCTTTCAGAGTCATTCCCACTGTTAAATTATTTAAAGTAATAAAACAAGGCACTTGTGAGATAAGCTTTTCATGCTAAAAGCTTACCCTGGTGTCTTTTGTTGGGTAAAATTCTTGGTAAAATTCTCTGTATTTGGAGTTAGAATTTTACCATAGTAGCGACTACAAGACTGAAGAACTGATACCTCTCCTTCACTTGCTGTTGTAAGAGTCCTTTGGAGCTTCTGTGCTAATCTAACAGCTCTTTTGTTAAACTATAGAGCAGTGAGAGGGGTGTTTATGCTTCATGTTATATTGTGAAAACATTAGCAAATGAAATAAACGTGAATTTGGCTTTTTTAGCACTTCGGATTATGCACTTTGAACTGTAAATTATTTATGGTACTCAAAGAGGCACTTTGTAAATAACAGGAAAGCCTCAGAAATCAAATGCAGATTGCGGTATTTAGTCTTGTCTTTCCATCATTAACCATTTCAGTTGCACAACATGTTTCAATAAATCAAGCACATCTTTTAGACATCTCTCCTAAAGGAATTAGAAAGCAGCAGAAATAAATGAAGCTGTCTACGAGTGACAGCTACGAAGGGAAACCCAGAGAAGGAGTGAAAAAAAAAGGTACTCCTGTGACCAGATGATAAAGCAGATGCTGTAAAACAACAGGGGGATTGCACCATTTCTTCTCCAGAATTGATGATCGTTTGATAAACAGCTAGTCATGCTCCTGGAAAGCCCTGTCCATCAGTGCATATCGGTACAAATTAATGATGACATGTCCTGATTAAACTTGCTGTGCTGTGAAATGCAATGCATTATCTGCATGGCAGTGAGTGAACAAATGCTCTCGGGGAGTAAAAGAACAAGCAAAGTCACACATCTCAGGTTAGGTCCTGAGTCATAGCTGCCTGTGGTGAAGTAGGTGTTTAATTGACAAACCAGTCTTGACTTGTGGGTTTTGCAGGTTATAGCTTTTTGTTCTGTTCATTGAAAAGAATTGTTTTGATAATGCCCTTTCTGTAAACTGGAAGTCATATTTCAAAACCTTTAGTCAAGCTCTTGAATTTCTTTCTCAAGCAAACCTTAAATAAGTTTACACCCTGCCTACTTTAACAAGAAGTCCCCCTTTGGAATAAACTGAAAACTCCAAACACAGTAATGGTGAGACCACAATTATTACCCAACATGAACTGAGTAAGAGCTAAGCAAGTTCTCAAGGAGAATTTGAGAGCTCTCCCAAAAGTTCATTTTCTAGAGTAGAAAGCAAACAATTTTATAATTCTAATGTAAATTATAAAAAAGAGTTTCATTTGGATTTTTCTTGTTTATCATACAGAATGAAAACCTTTTCTTAAGAGCTAGTTATTAATTTTAAAAATGGAAATCACACATTTAAAACCACTTTGCTTACTTTGCTTTGCTAGAGCACTTTTGACATAACTGATAAATAATTCTCTATGAAGTGGAGAAAGTCTTGCCTCTTAAAGACAGGTTGGCTGAATTAAAGATCTCTTCCAAAATAGGCAGGTTCTCTTGGGGATGGGAGCCAGACTTTGCAATTCATACTGATGCTGACAGGAAGGACCACTCAGAGCACCATTGTCAGTACAGCTAGCAGAATCTGGAATTTCTTCTCACATCTGTAAAACACATTGATGGCTGTAGAGTCAAACCAGACGAGGCAGCCTGAAATACTTTTCAGAACAATTCCTTATCCTGATCTTACTTTAGCCAACCTTCCAGGCTGGGTTCTAATCTCATGTAAAATCTAGAACAATTCAGCTGATTGCTGTGAAATTGCATGACAATGAATGACATTCCAGTCCAAATGCTGTCATTTCTGCAAAGGAAATACAGATGACAGCAACAGAGATATTTCCTCTCTACTTTCATTTAGGGAACAGACTGCAACAAATAAAAGAAATATATTTTTGGAATCTTGGGAGAAGTAAAATATTTAATCCTTTTAGTACTTAGCTTTCCCTGTGGATACTATCTGGTCAGCAAATGGGTGGAAGGTGAAACATATCCATTTCCCTGACAAAAAAAATATAAAGAAATACTATACAGTAAATTCTTTGAAATTTTAGTTCCTATGTTAAGAAGGTCTGAAGATCTAGGAGAAGAACTAGCTGTACTGGAAAGTAAATAAGCAAGGTGTGCAGCTAGAGACAGTGATGAGAACACAGTGAAAAGATTTGTCCAAGAAGGCACAAAATATCAGCAGTCACCTTTTATCTACACCTAAATACTTTTCCTAAGTTTGATTAAAAGGTACCAGGCCAGTGGGCCACATTAGAGAGGGGATGGGGTCACCAGTATTATGTAGGTTTAACACAGTGCTTGCTTCAGTAGGAGACTGGGCAGGCTGCAGAAACCCAGGCTATTGAAAAGGCAGCGGATCTAGGAGGTTGTAGGCAGCATGTTCCCCTCCCCTGCCTGCAGAGCCTGTGACAAACCAGGCGTAGCCTGGCACAGGGAGTGCCCTCAGCTTGTAGGCAGCTTCTAAAACAGAAAAAACGAAAGACAATGCAACTTTTATTCCCCCTCCTTTCTTTCACCTGGACTTCAACCTACTTATTTTATTTCTGAAACAGAGGTTTTAATTAAAGCTACCTTCTATACAATGAACTGAACCGCACTTCTGTTGCAAATAACACATTAATTTCCCCTGACTCCGAGTAATCTTACTTTCTCTCTTTCATCCCTGAAAACATCTTGCCTGGGTGAACACCAAGGGGAAATAACAGGTAGGGGCAACAAAACTGAAGTAGCTTACTGGAAGTTATGACAAACTGCATTTTGTTATTTCTTTTCATTTTTAATACATATACTTCTTTACTCTTGCAACTTCCCCTAAAGTTATGGAATGAGCTTTAGCAATGCAGCTTCTCACTGGAGGAATGGAAATTAAACAAGTAGATAGCAGATCGAATAAATAAAGCATATTGAGAGTGCAGTATGTGATCCATTCCCTCACTACAGTGCCACCCTGCCTAGGGAGGCACTTCAGGCCAGGAATCTCTCTCTGTGACCTCAGGTGGCCAGGTTTAGCCTTCAAGCTCTAACCTTGCATGCCTGTATCACAGGGTATTTTACCTGAAAATTCAAGTCAAAATCCAGACTGAAGTTTTTTGCATCTTTCTTTCTGATCCTGCATCAGGTCACTGGAAAATCAATTAAATGTTAAAAAATTCAGAAGGCCAGCTTCCCTGGGGTATGCAGGAGAGAAAGGAAGCATGCAAACTTGGTCTACTCAGCATCTTCCTAAGAAGTCTCCAATGTTGCTCGATCTGGGATTACATGTGTCCATCACACTTTTTTTTTTTCTTTTTCTTTCCTTTTAGGCAGGGGGGCATTTGGGATTTTAAAAAAGCACATCCTTGTGAGACAAAGATTTTATAGTTTCTACTATTTGTGGGGAAAACGCTGTGAGAAGAAGTGAAATCTCAATATAAGCCAGTTATATGGTGATTGTTGACAACAGAAGAGAGAATGAATGACAAAAGTTTCAGAACAGTAAGCTAAAACTGTGACAGAGTAAATCTTCTGGCTGGGTTCATGTTTCCTGCAGATCATGTACAGATGGGACATGCAATGTAATCATCAGTGGGCTATAAATCCATCTGCCACCATAAAATTACATAGATATATCTCTGCTGGCCTAACATTTAAATGTTGCAGTAGTGGAGCAGAACTCCTATTGTGCTAGATGCTCTAACACCATAGAACTTGGAACTCCCTTCCCCCCAACCCTAAAAGCTAGCTTGTAATTTAAAAGCTGTTAAGCACCAATACAATTACACAAGAATATGAAAGACAACAGGTTCTGATTTCTGTGGTAATAGTTACAGCATTGTCTTTTTGAACGTAGTTGAAAGAAGGATGGTAATGGAGCAGCTTTGTAGATATTTCCATAGGATTTTTGATTGTGTATTAAATATGCTAAAATTGCCAAAATATTTGCTTTAAAATCTAAAACAACTGGCTAAAGAATATGGAATAAATAAATAAAGAATATGACCAGATGTAGATCATATGAATAAGCATTTGCCTTTCTATCAAAGAGATTTCATGAAATGAGAGATCTCAACATGAAATGTTTTTAGGCATAGATATAAAAATACTTTTTGTGAAGGTAGACATAAGCCACTAAAGGCCTCATAAGTAAAGACAATAACCTCTGCCTAATGCAACCTGAAAGGAAGGAAGTGGGGGCGGGGTGTCAGGGAAGAAAACATTCTGAGAATGGTTCCTGACGGAAGATAAGATTGTGAACTGACAGACCAAGAATCCTTCAGAGGTGAACTTTGAATGGATCCGAATAGCAAAGAAAATTTACAAGGGCTGTGACTCAGATCAAAATAACAAGTACTTCTAATTAGAAGTGTATGAACAAAGCAAAGGAAGCAAACTAGCAGAGGGAAAACAAAGTGATGGGAAAACAAACAAAAACTTCAAAGATGGAGGAGAATTAAGACAAACAGTTATTATTTTATGACTGAAGATTAAGACAGAACAGCGATGAGCCAGAAGTCAAAGAACTGCTAAGTAGCAGTCCAGCTTAATGACATACATGGCAATATCTGAATGAAACTGAGAAATAACGGAAATCAAAAAAAATAAGGACAAGAACTCTGTATCTTCTCTACGATCAGTATAGCCACAAGACAATTAAGTTACTGCTTCAAATAAGTATTCTCAACCTTTACCACTAGATTAGAGCAAGGACTTAACTTGAAATATCTTTTTAGTTCTACATGCAACAGGTTTTTTGAGGCATAAGACTGGCGGTTTCTAAAAAATGCAATATTTTAGTTATGAATAAAAAGTGCTGCAAAATATTTCTATTTGATATTTCAATATGCTGATTTTTACTGACCGCTGATTAACATTTTAATAACACTGAAAAAATGAGCTATGAGATTGGCTTTATACAGAAGACAGAGCAAGCTTGAAGGTGTGCAGGGGGTGCCAAAAAGCATTACACGAAGTCAGAATTACACAGAAGTCAGACTACACAGACATTAGCTGATACCGCAATCAAAGAGCAGCGTGTAAATGTAGGAGGTCGAAGATATATTCTTTGTACAACATTTGCATACCTTTGACCTACGACATCCTAATCAAGGTTTACACATACACCAGGCTTTTAGATGAAAAGAAAATTAAATGTTTTTATATAGCACCTAGTCCCGGCTATTTAAGCACTGGCAAAGACCTGACTCACAAGTCGCTGCTGTTTTAAGCATGAAAGACAAGACATCCAACAGCAGCAGCTACTTTAGGCAGAAATAATTAGGAGCGGGTTGTGCTATGCTGTACATAAACCTGTTTTTTGCAGCGCTGTGTCAGGGCCTCTTAAGGCAACAGCACTGAATGTGTTACCAAGTCAATATTCTGTTGAAGTCCTAAAAGCTGGGTTCAAAGCAACTCTTTATTCATTCATACTCAAGTTCGGTGTTACATTACCCCAGCAGGGTGATTCAAACATTAAGGGGAGATGTTTAAGGCTCTGAATAGGGAGAAGAGGCACAGTTATGCACAGAATCCGTAAAATTTACATGTGAATTGGCAGATGCAAAATAAAACAGTGATGTGTCAACTCCACCTAGTTGGAGCTTGAAAATTCTCTTGCCTTTGAGATTCAGAGGGTGGAGTTTAAGACAGGTCCTTAACCGAGCAGGACTCTCTTATAACATTGTTTACAGCACTTACAGTACTTGCTAGAAAAACGGAGTCTGATTTATTCCTTAACCAGAGAAATTAAAAATTTCCATTTCTCAGCCTAGTGCCTAACCACCAACCTACAGAACTGTGTAGATGAAAACATCTTTTAATACAGCATGATGAAGATAATGCTTTAGGAGATGGAAATAGAGGATTGCTAATGACACAGAAGAGAGAAAGGAAAACGTGAGCACTCTGCTGAAAGGAAAAGTCCTGGCGACCTCATTTCGAGGCTAATGGTGTGGGGAAACTTCACAGGTGTAGCCATTCAGTAGGTTTTTACAGATATGTGAATGCACATAACTTCTCTATCTCTTACTGGAATTTCTTTGCAGACATTTTAACTGGGGCAGGAGAGATGGTCCTAGCCCTATCACAAGACAGCAGGGATAAAACCCAGGCTACGCATTTGCAATGGCAAACCAAAGAGTGGAGTTAGGACTTCACAGCCACATCCTTAACTTCAGTTTAAATTGTCTCAGCCAAGGCTATATTTCAATTATAATCACCAAAACTATGACTTAATACAGCATGCTACATTAGGACTTTAAGTGCTCTTAAGGGATACCCATTGGTGTAGCAGAAATAGCATGGCACACGTGTAAGGGGAACCAGATCTGCCCAAATATCCTCAATCCTCCTTAAACAATTGTGTCTGCATATTCTGATAAGAATCATATCATAGGAACACTCCAAATTCATTTGTGAACAAGTTAGAATAAAACAATAAATGAATTTGCCTAGAAGTCCTCTGTGTTGTAAACTTCTACTGAGAATAGGTGGGATTAGCATTATGTGATTTATTTCTTTTTTCTGCAAATCCCTTTACTGTCCTGTGATGTTGGACCAGACGTTATCCTGGGTTCCTTAAAACGTTTTTTTTATTGCACTTATTAAAATCTGCTTTGATGCTGTTCTACTGCACTGTGCTTTGTGGAGGAAGCACATAGTGGAAATATTTAACAATTGCCATTTGTGCTATATCTGAGATAAGAAAACAGCAGAAATATTGTGCAGACATAGGAGTGCTAGCAGTGGCAAGTTACAGACATATTTAACACCTACTTGTACTCTTGCATTTTTAAACAGAAGTCACCCTAGAAATGAATAAAGGGAGTTTAACCCTTTTCTGAATGCTTGAAGTTCTGCCTGTGTGAGTCTGACTCCAGGAACTGAGCACTGCTCTCTGTTGTTAGCACAACTTTTCCATATCTCAATGCTCTCCCTAGCTCTAATAATAATAATACATATTTCTGTGTGGTAATACATATTTCTACGTTTATACCAAAAGGAAATGATTGGCATCTGCCACAAGATTTATTTTTTTTGCCTAAGATTCAGCAGACAAGCCAAAGAAAAACTATAAATCATTTCACACAGACTAATACATCAACTCTTTGACAGAGAAAGTTGTTACATCTTAAAAAGTGACAGGACTCCCATCAGAAGGGAACCTTATCTTGTGCCAAAGAAATGCATCATTTTCTTAAAGCCCCATTAACCTCATGAAAGTCCACTAACCTGGTATTCCAAGATCATAAAAGTAAGACTGACAATTCTCACAACAAGAATTTTAACATAGTATCAATTGGGTTCTACATTGGGTAGACATTGATAAAGATACAGTGACCAAAAAGAAGCTAGCAAAACTTCAGACAGTGTACATATTTTGGGTAACTTCGATGTAAAAAAGAGTTCATAGATCATCTATTGCACAATAGTAGCTGATAGTTCACCAATAAGATTGAGACACATTAAAGACCAGAGGATTTTGAGAATTACAGTGACATACATATGCCTTATCAACATGATTGAATGGTTATTTTCAATTAAGTTACAGTGTCTTCTGCACCTTACAATAAAAACAAGCATTATATCTGCCTTTTCAGTAACATGTTTTACAATGCCTAGTCTAAAATACTCCTCTATGTCTCACTTATTTTATAATAATTAGGATAACTTAATAACGTAATTTTGATTATTCGTTCAGTGACCAGATAGACTTGTACTGACAAATTAATCTGAAAAAAGAGAAACAACAAAAAAGCAACTCCCTGAACGCAACACTTCAGATACACTACCTATTAAAATACCAAAGATGCAGGTATTTAAAAAAAATACTACCATTTGATGAGCAGCCTTTTACTCTGCTGTCAGCCATAGAGGCACAAAGGTTGAAAGTTTCATTGCAGGATCTTGAACAAAAACAAAAATTAAATTTTTTTCTTAAAGGAAATAATAATTATGTTTGTAGTGAATTAAAAATAGCATCATTTTATTCACACTTTGGTTTTTAAAGCAAAAAGTCAGTTATACTAGAATGCTAATCATTACCTTAATGAACCAAAAATAATTAATCAAACAGAACTTTACATTTCCTTCTGACATTCAAGGACAAAATATTTTATTTAAAAAGTAAGTCTCATTTCGCTTTGAAATGGGAATCCAGTGAAAAACCTGATTGATTAGGGAAGGTAGGTTCCTCCACAAAATTTAATGAATTTTGATTAAACAGAGATTAAGGAATTTTTGACCAGCACTACTGACAAAGTGCGAAGGTCTGAATTTGCATCTCAGTCCACGCTTAGACTTTGTAAATCAGGTAGTTGGACCAAATCTTTCAAAGCTTCTTATAAACTATTTATATTGACACATTAAAAGAAAGACTTAGCCAGTTTTCCAGGAAAAAAAAAAAACAACAAAAAACCCCAACAATAAACCTAAAAACAAACAAAAAAAACCAAACCACGACAAAACAAACAACAAGAAAACCGCATCAGTATTCAGATCATAGTAAAAAAAATAGTGATCGATATCAGTCAGGTAATCTATATGTACATATTGTTGTAAGGAGGTCATAATACTGAGAAGAAAAGCCCAACACCCCCCCCCCAAAATTCTCTCAAACTGCCTAAATTAACAAGTTCTTTCTCTTTTCCTTGAATAATAGGACTGAATTGAAACATATGGAAGTAAAGTTCTGTTCAGATGGAATAGATCTTCCTGCATTTGCTTTCTTACATATGTGCGTACTATAAACATATTTTATATCTGTCTGAATCAAAGTTTGAGCTCTTATCATTCTGGGATAAAAAGAGAGGTTTAGAACACATATTTCCTCAGAAACCAAACAAAAGAAGAAACCATCACACTGACAAACCCTACACCACATCCTTTGCAACAGCTAATCTCATGGCTGGGGCAGAAGTTAAGAGTGACAACTCTCATGTTGCAATGTCTACCTCACCAAGGGACAGAACTACCATCAATCTCTCAGCACGTACAAATAGTTTAAAGAGTTGCTATCATGTGGTTTTGGTGGCTGAACTTTTTTTTTTTTTTTGTGTAGTTAATGTAAAGAGACTGACAGCCCTGACGACTGACAATTATCTTGTTATTAGCCGGCATAACTTGGCTCATAAAGATGGTTTTCACCAAGAGTAAGAACTGTTCACTTCCCTGTCCAAAAAAAGCAGCTTATTAATGCAAACTTCTGTGTTCCTTCTTAGCACGAAAATTTCACACTAGGTAAAAAACAGCCAACCAAAAGTTGATGCCAAAGAGGTCCATCAGCAGCTAAGTATTTTCGTATCTACATTAGAATAAAAATTGCCCTGAAAACTTCATATTTCTTTCTCACTCAGACCCAGTAAATTTTTTCCATGTTTATTAGAGTGGGCACCTCACATGAAGCTGCTTCTTTACCATCAACACAGCTATCCCCTCTCTATAAATAACAAGGCCTGATAATTTTCATTTACTCTTTGTATGAGTCACATGTAAAGAGAACCCTGAGGTACTTCTCAGGGAGTCTCTTTGAATCATGAATCAGAAAGGAAAGAAAGCAACCTCTGAATATCACCATACCCAGACTCTAGATACCTAGAAGTATCATTGGCTATTTATAGTTTCAATCTGTCAGGCAGTTTCACATAATAGAAGTCAATGGTCCTAGAGAAGTTTCTTTTCTTCAGAGGCATTTGTAAAATCAAGAGATCCTGATAATGGAAAAGCTCCATACACATAAAGCAGCAAAGGTCAAAGCCCCTCAATTCAAAATCAAGTGAAAATCCATAGTTTGGACAAAAACGAGGAAGAAGAGCCATCAGGCTCCCCAGAGCACAAGCCCAGGTTGGGCAGACATCAGCTAACCCTGACAGACATGCGGACAGTTTGTATCTCAGCGTTTGCTGCACAGCACACCCTCAGAGCCTCACGTGCCATGGATTTTAAACTATTACTTTATTTCTCATTAACAGCTTCCAGGTCTCGCCCATGTTTTATTCATTTTCCAGTCAGGGCTACAGTAAGGCTTTTACTCACCTCAGCAGGACCACAATAAGTTTCCTTCCTCGTGGACAGGGAGAAAACAGAATGCTTTCAGACCTGATGGAGCTGGAGACAAGCAGCAATTAGCTGACAACAGGCCGACACGTTCTTCACCGCTCTTGCATAAAACATTGAGCTGTGCTCCTCTGGCCCACCTCATCTTTCGAAATTTATTTATTTATTTTCAGACTAACCACTTAGTAGCCTAGCAAACTGCTGTTTGGCAAAGGCAAATTTTCTTCTTTTTTTTTTTTGTCAAGGTATGAAAGTACTAGATAAAGTTCTGAAAAGTCCTTTACCTTCCTTTGACAATCCTTCAGCTCCCCTTTGCTTGCAAGTCCTTCTCACTTTCCATGAAAGGCTTGGCTGTATTGTCTACTTCAGCCCCCATTTCTCTAGGTCTTTCTGCCCCCAAAGCAAGGAAATGTTACTTCACCCTTTCAGCCTTAAATGGAAGGGCTCTCTAGATAAATGTAATTAACCCGTTTATCTAATCAATGCTGCTCATCAGCCCTGAGTGCCTTCATCTGGCTCCCAGGTCCCACACAACCATTTTTGTGGATGCCATTGCATCATGCTTCACTTTGAGCATCTGTTTTCTCCTTCCATAGAAGAGTTCTCTGATCTCCTACTTCCTTATTTAGAGATAATTCTTCCTGAATTTTTTTTTTCCCCATTTTGTACTCATTCTCCCCAGCCACTCCTACAGAGGTCAGGGATAATGCTGCTCAAAAGTATCTGCTTCCTAGAAAGTCTTGGTCTTGCTATGGTCTGCCTCAAAGTTACAAGCCCCAGAAGCCAGTTGGGGTCAAAGGCAGTAACTTGTAGAATACCACTAGTATCCTAATTCACTAATAATCACTAAAATGCTGTAATCTTGGCAAACAAATAGTAACCCAAAGATTTGGAAAAACAGAAGTGGTATTTTTCTGCCTGTCTTCCTGTAGCTGACTATATTCCTTCTCACACTGACATTCTGAAACACGTTGAAATCTGTACCTTTATTTGCTTTAAATAATTGTGGATATTAACTAGTCATTATTGTGATGTACATGCAATCCTAGAAAAGATTAAGATAAAATAAGGCAAGAATGAGAAAAATAAATAGAAAGTCTACTCCTGTTTCAGAAACTAAGTATTTTCTGTATTTTCTTATCAGAGTCCTGAGTGCACCAGCAGGTAACTTGGCCTGGCATGAACATACACATATGCACACCAACAAGCCTAAATCATGAGGCCTCACCTCCATCTTTAAACAACTGTGATGATTTGCATACAAATATCTTACAAGTACTAGAAACAGTAATTCTCTCTTTGTCTCTGCAAGAAATTCTTCTTTCACTTCTTTTTAACAGGAACTCATGTGAAATGAGACTGACCCATATCAGAAGTCTTTTCCCTAAGACACCATATTCTTTGGTCAGCACATTGCCCAACTGACAGTCATCAAAGATTCACAAATCTAGTGCCACGTGAAATACCTATACATTTTAATTGTCATTTACATTGCAAATATCATTAATGAAGCCTTAAGGAATACTTCACTGTAAAGAGCAGAAGGGTTACAGATACCCTCTTCAGTCAACCTAAGAACAGTGCATGTATTTCAGCTGTATGTAGATACATGCATCTATTCTTCGTTCCACTTCTTACACCAATGAATAATTTCATATTAGCTCTGTGCATACTGAAGTGAAGAAAAGAATCATCACCTCTTGAATTCTCTTTCATTAAACCAACCATTTTCTTTTGGTAGTATGTTTTATGTACCCTAAGATTTTCTCTTCACCATCAATACCTTCAACCTGAGAATGGTTTTAAATTATTAGAGGCCATGCTAAAAAAAACCCAACAACCAAGATTAACAGAAAGACAGTCTCTGCTACGAGAACTGTTAATTCAATATAATGTCTGCTCCATTGCATTTTGTTACAGTGAGAATTTATACACGCTGACCAGCAGATCTGATTTACAATTTATATGTCTACTCAGAACTGTATGTAATTCTGATGGCAAGATTCATCTATTCCTCTTTACGTAAAAAAGTGCATTGCAACCAACTTTGTATCACACATTTAAAATTGCATACATTATTAAGTAATAGCTTATGTATAATTTTATTTGTTTTCAGAGTTACAATCTTCATGAGATAATCATAGAGAACACATTATATATTGTTAAACACATTTTTGCCACAAAAAGTTGAGAG
Source organism: Cinclus cinclus (assembly GCF_963662255.1). Lineage (NCBI taxonomy): Eukaryota > Metazoa > Chordata > Aves > Passeriformes > Cinclidae > Cinclus > Cinclus cinclus. The sequence goes on from NC_085046.1 coordinate 27,830,087, forward strand.
CATTGGTAGAAAATCCTATGTCAAGTTAAATGAAAATATTTATCACCTGTAACCATAATTTCATAAAACCAATATACACTTTATGTAACATTATACCAGTAAATTCCTTCTTTTTGCAAATAACCATTGCTCTATACTTAAGCATGTTTGTAGTTCAGTGCATTAAATGCTTCTCTGTGTGTTTGTGTGTGTATGTGTCTGCAATGCACAGGAAAAATACTAGTTTACTCCAATGGTAACTGTAAATGTCAAAACCACTGGACCCAAGAATAGTGAATTGCAAGATCTTAATTTTAGCGAATAATCACCTTCATATTTTTCTACCTAATGCTGAACAAAACATTAATTGGCATTTACCTCCTAATGTTTACAGAACAAAGACTGTATATTTCAAAGACATAATCCTTACCAACTATATACTGACTTTTATTTTAATGTCTATTATATAAATTAGGACTCTGTTGAATTGTTATACCGAGGAACAAATGATAGTAACTTTATTTAAATACATGCACAGTACCGTGCACTACAGCATGATGAAGTATTACTTTTAAAATGGATGAGTGAATCAATAGAAAAATAGATTTAATAAATAATTAACATTTTGAAGTCTGGATAAAAATGGGAAATCATGCATTTCAAGCAAAGTTTTATTTTTTCCTTTTTTTTTTATGAAATCTCTGAGAACTTAAGACATGCAGAGCTGAGAAGCAGCTCACTCTAAACAAAGAACAATGTTAAGACTGCACAAAAAGTTTTGAGATTGTTTATATGCAAGACTGAAAAAAAACTTGCCATTCTTGGACTTCCCTTCAACATTAGACAGTGCTGTGCAAACCTCAGATAAATCCCTGTATTATGATTTCTAAGCTGTTAGGAAGTCTCTCAGAGAGCTAAGAAAGTTAAAACCTGAGCAACTGCCTCACCAAAATTTATGACAAAAAATGTTTGGATTCCAGGTAACAGACTACAAAAGGGTAATAGACAACAGTTCATCATTTCCTTGAAAGATTAACTTAGGGGATGAGTAATTATGGATGGCGTAAGTTTTTAAATTATTATGACACAAAAAAACCCACAAGTTTAAATTTCTAATATTTAGAGTTCATATCTATGTCTCAATATTTAGCCTATGTTACTATCTCTATCAACTTATGAAACAAATGAAAAGTGAGTATTTACTTGAAATTAATTTAATGTTTTTCCCTACCCCAACCTTTGTCTGGTCATGGCCAATGCAATCAAAAGAACTGTAAATTTTCAGAAGTGAGTCTACTACAGTGAGTTTGATTAATTATGCATTAACCCACTTCTCTGAAGCATCCTTCACTAAATCCTGGGTGGGAAATGCACTTTAATTAGGCATGAGCTTTGGTTATTTGTGTGCATATGCACTGTGGTATTGGTCAATATAGAGAATGATTTAAAGCTTGCCATGTTACAGAGATGTATTGCTCATGAAAATAATGCTAGGGTTTCAACAAACACTGATGGCTAGTTTTGCAAGTATTATTATCTTCACTCAGCATGATCTTCTTAGTCCCATAGTTTTTGCTCAAACTTTCATCAACTTGTAATCTTATCAAAAACTTACACAAGAACAATCATGACCATTTGAATACTGTGCATATTGTTAGATGTTTTCAGCAGGTATAGTTACCCATGTACGTAGGAGATATCAGAGTAAGTTACAAGATTTTAATACTTAGTTGAATAAAAATATTCTCAGGGTAGAAAGAAATAAACTAAAAATACAGGTTAATGAGACCTGCAACGATTTTACTCTGCAACAGGTCAGAGTGGCTATTCATGTAAAGATGTTTGATTGAAGAGATACTATTGAACTAATGGCATATGGTTATTGCAGAAAAGGCTGAAACAGAAAAGAGAGAAAATCAAATTATCCGTGATATTCTCTTCCTGTATTCCATGTCAGAATAAGACCATAGATTAGTAAATGGTAACGCATGCAACAAAAAATATTCTGTTTCACTGTATGTAAACATCTGCTTTCATCATGCAAAATGCCTACAAAACTGTGACAACATTTTTTTCTAGTAGTATAGTTTTACATCAGCTCAGCTACAGAACGTTTAAAACAAAATCCAAGATTTTGCAAATAGAAGATATTCTAAATTTCTTCAAAGATTTCCAGCACAAATATTCCAAAGCCCAACAAAGCTATTTTTTTTAAACTAAACTACATAGGCTTATTCCTTGCTGTGGTTCCTTGTTCTTTTGATGATAGAAGAGAAAAGGCCAGTTTTTGGAGGTGGTCCCATCAACATGGGGGCTTGGTTCTTGTGAGTAATTTTTATCTGGCAAAGAAAGAAGAAAAACAGAGTTATACCTTGAGCTAGTTCAGTACCAACTATCTGAGATTCCTGTTTTATCTTTATATATAACTTCCAGACCTGCATCATTTAACCTAAGATGAAAGGAAAATACCTGGGATTTTTAAATGAATGATGTTCCATATGCAGTGGAACAATCTATGTGTAATGGTTTTTCCACAAATAATTTAAATTATACACACAAAAAAATAAACACATTCAATAAAATACATGCCAATATACAATCTTACTTTTTGAGTGTGTGATTTATTGCTTGCTGTTGAGGAAGAATTTAAAAGTTGGAAAGAACATACATGCTGACAGACCAAGCTGTTGCCTATTAAGATATAACCTATGTCTTTACATGTTTTATTTATACATCTAATCAAGCTGTACTCTTTTACCACAGGACAGTGCTTAATTTCAAAACAGCCATGGTGAACAAAAGTATAAAGTTAATACACAACAAAAAGTCCAAAAAGATGAACTAGCATTCTAATTTGTTAATAGCATAGACTCAAATATTGAAAAGACTATTTAAAACACTTTGTAATACTGCTCTAAAGCCACCCGTTTTGATTTCTTTGATATAGAACTACGAATCACCTTAAATGAGACAACCTTAAAGTAGATTATGTCTGCAATTTTCTCTAATTCAAGTCTAAATTAGAGAAGACATTTTATGAATGTATGCTATGCTCAAAGCTAATTGAAAGCAATTATCAAAGTGGCATTTTGTCTGTGACTTTAAGATACATTGTAAGATAATAAATGATTCTCATTATGTAATAAAAAGGTCACATCTTGCCTTTGGGCTAGTGACGTTGGGAGTTTTTCAAAAGTAATCCGAGACATTTTCTTTAGTGAACTACGACTAATACAAGAACCATCACTTATTAAATATCAGTTGTCACCTGCATAGTACCCACATCAGAGATGGGTATTTCTTTCAAAAAGAAACACCACCTCATTAAAAACTGGAAAAATATATCTCTTAAAGTGCATACCTGACATTTTCAAGTTAAAATGAATATCTTTCACTTGTCATTCACTAATAGTAAATGAAACAAAAAATGTATGTCACGTGGAGAGGCTCATTAAAATGTAGATCAGGACATTTCTTGGGGTGGAAATTTACTTTACCATGTTAAGAAGAGAGAAACATGACAATCTTAACAGTGTGTCTTGGTTTAACTCTATTAGAGCCTCTACTCTCCAAATGCTCATTTTCATGCCACCTTAGTTCATTAACTTCAAATTTCATGTAGGACCTCTTTTTGTCAACACTATTCATTAGTATCAAATATAGCATATGGGGGGTTCTTGGCAATGTAGGTTACTTTCACATGGATAATAACTCTGGCTTTGAAAGACTGGCACCAATATATTTTCTCACAATAAATTCTGCTTCAGGCATCACGTTGGAAGCCAAATCTGTTGTTGGGATAAACTGGCATTATTCCATTGATGTCAGTACCAGCTGATGATCTAGTCATGGAAAATTGCCTATTTTTGTAACTTTCAAATGCTTCATAAGACATATTTCGGGGATCAGGAACGGAGATGATATCAACCTAATCCTGAGGATCTTGACATGAAGTAACCTACAGCTGGTGTGAGTGAATTTTTCAAGTCACAGAGGGTTTAGCTTACTGCAAGATTTGGCCATGATGTGGCAGTAGGAATGCCTTCAAGTTTCCTTTCTGAGGTGAAACACAGTAGTCCTATCTTAAAGTGAATAAAAGAGCAAAGCTCAAAAGATGGTTTTAGCATGGAGGGCTGAGGTAACCCTGAGACCCTGTACAGATTGCATGTTGGGTTGGGGCTGTTCAATGCTGCTCAGGATGAATGCAATTACATACTGAGTAAATGTTTATCATTTGTAATGTTCTTTCTTGGCTTGAGCCATCTGTTTCAGAGACCATGACCTCTTCAGTATGTTGCTTCCTATCAGCTGAGACCAGCTAACATGCCTGAACATGATTAACCACTACCATGCATGGGGATGAGTCCTATATGCCTCTCTCCAAGACATATTTTCAACCATTATAAACAGGCAAAATTTTAATGGTGTAAAATATTTTACATTCTGAAAATGCTACAATAAAGTGTAAATTTAAAGTATATTTTTTTACTAAGTAATGGTAGTGTCTGTTAACATTGCATTGGTTAACAATGATAACCATAAATTCCTTACTTTCCTACCCTAAAAAAAAAAATAAAAACTGGAAACATCTTATTTTTGGCTGATGAAAAGAGATCAGTATGCTTCTGAACCATTGCAGTATTTTGCCTGAAGAAGGCTAATTTTGTCTTTCTCAAGACTCTCAGGCACTGCATTTCTGCCCTGGTCTCTCACTTCTGCTTCTGTTCTCATACTGGCAGCACTGCCAGAGTCGGAGCTGTGAGTTTGGGTGACAAGTGACAGTGCACACTTCGAGATGGGAATAAGCACTGAGGATCTCAGACAGAGAAACAGTGTTGTAGGTCAGGGTAGGGCTGAACATTGAAAGTGCTCTATGGGAAGACAAAAAAAGAGAGAAAGAGATATCTTAGAAGCAACTGAGACTTTGCTAAGTTAAAAATTTCTAGTTACAGCTCTATAAAGATTCTGTGTGTGCACAGGGAGTGCCTAAAGACTAACATTTGCTATTCAGTTTCTCTTCCATTCAGCAAGCATCGTCATGCCTTTTTTAGTAGAAACATGACCATAAAAGTTTTAAATAAGACCCTTTAAAATTTTTAGTGCTTCCGACATTTACGTGTGGATCACACGCACACATGCATGTGAGAAAAAGAGATTGCACAGATAAAAACCCAGAAGGCTAAAATCCTAACTGAATGTATTTTTAGGAATTGATGATATATACTCACAGAAATTACTATGGAATTCTGGCAAACAATTTTTGAGATCACTTACTTAATTTATTCAAAATAGGCAATAACTGGAGGGTAATATAGAGAACATTTTAAACATAATTTGAGTGCCTGAAATGCTGCTGGAAGAAAAACAAAAGAAACTAGCAAACAAACAAACAAACAAAAAAAAAACAAAACAAAACAAAAAACAAAATCCCAACCAATCAAAAAAACCCCCAAAACAACAACCCCCTCCCTTAAACAAGCATCAACAAAAAAACCCCAATAAACAAAACAAACAAAAAAAACCCAAAAAAACCCCAAACCAAACAAAAAAACCCCAAAGCAACAACAACAACAACAAAACCCAAACCAAAACAATTATTTTACATACTTGGCATAAATTTATATTTAAAAATAGACAAAATCAGGAAATAACAGAATTCCACTTTGGGGTAAGTACATAGCCACCTGAATTGCTAAGATACCATGGATTTTTGTTGTAAGCCTGATCCACAACATTCTAGGCTGAACTTAAAGTGTTGAAGCCAATGACAAACTTCTTATTTACTAAGTGAAGCCAAGATTTTATCTCATGAGGATTGGTATATCTAGTAAATATTTATCTAGCAGAAAAACAATTTTGAAATCACCTTTCCAGTATCAGAAAGTATGTCCAGTGACTGTATTCACGGCAAGGAACACTAGCTCAAATTGAAAGAGTGTAATTCTTGAAAGAAGAAATGATAATATCTCCCTGTATGTCAATACAAAATTTTCTGATAAAGAAGAAGACTGATTTTTTTTTTATACTAAAAATACTTAGAAATGCATAAACCAGACATTTGTTTTAGAAGCAAGTCAGAGTTTCAAAATGCATTGAAGCCACATTAATACAATGTATCCACTAAATAATATGCAGTGAGCAACAATAATTTTAGCATGATAACAGTATCTTTTAGGTCAGTCTGTTTTGCTTTCATGCTCCTTTTTCTGCAGTATTTGCTGGTTACCTTCATGCTCAGGACTTCACAGAATGCCTAAACATTTACTATTTTAGAAGACATGGTGCTATAAATACAGGTTCTAAAATACTGCACTAACTGACAATAGAAAACTGGAAACAGAACTAACCAGCTCTGCTTTCAGTATTTCAATTAAGGTTAAAGAACATATTACTGTATTTTAAAGACAGAGGGAAAAAACTGCCAGAAGAAAACCTCCAGCCTTATCCAGCTGGATGTTTTAGTTTATGGTCACTTTTTTACATGTTCTCAGCAGGGTTTAGATGTTGGCTGTTTTGAGGGTTTTCTCACAGTCTAGATGCCCAAATGCTGCTCCTCTTACAGGAAGGAAATGGAGGGATGCAACACCTCTATATCACAGGAGCACCAAATACTTTTATCTTCCTTAGTTGATCAAGAGTGTATAGGGTATCACGTTATGAATCAGAGAGATAGAATGTAGGCATTTCTGAACAACATTAACCTGTGACTCACATCATGTGGCATTTTGGGTAAGATCTAGACTAGTTGTTTTAAAAGTGTTACGCAACACATCTTAAATAAATTTCTGAACAATATTATTGTGCAAAGTGCAATCAAATCTAATCAGTTTGGCATTAATTAAGCTCTAATAATATACTCTAGTCTCACTCCTAAGTAGTGTGATCCGTTTCCCCTTCACACAGGTAGATTGGAAAACGTTATGGTGTCATCATAATTTTTAAACATACTGAGAAAATGACAGAGCTGCGAAATTAAAATAAATGATTAATGGCATTTTTTTCATGTTTTGTACTAATAGGTATCACTGAGGTTTTAAATTAATAGAGCTGTCAGCTCAGGGTTGTTACAGATCCAGTGCAGAACTAAAATGGAAATTATGTATTCCACAGATACCTAAAGATGACACTTTGGAATATTTTAAATTTTAATTAGTAGGTGCAATTGTTTTTCCCTCTCCTCCCTAAAACCACTGCAAATTAATTGGCAATTAGTCACAACTAATTCTTTTCTTAACAATCTGAACTGGAAAGAAAGGTGCACTACATGTTAGAATATTTGTCTGGGATGCAGAAAGCACACATGCAGTAAATTGCTTTGTCAATTACAAAAACTACTGTTGCGAAATTAAGTAAAAAAATATGCATACATAAACAAAAGTAATTAAAGTGCAGTGTACCTGTGACCACAAAAAATAATGCCCAGCTGAAGAATAACATGTTAAAAACTCAATAAATCAATCTGGCCTTGGAACAGAACTATATATGCACTGCTGCTCCAAAGGGAAAAAAGTGCAGCATTTTCCTATAACATCAAAAATCTTCTCTAGTGAGTGATTTCCATTTTTGGGTTAACTGTGTAGCAATTGGCTAACTATCTACTGAAATTAGCCACCATATCTAGGTCTCAGCTCCTGTTTGCCATAAAGTGGCAGATGCAGTAGTTTAAATTCTCTCATTAGAAACAACTGATAAGTAAACAATGGTACAGCCAGAGGCATGGGAAGAAGATATTTTACAGACAGAGTCTAGAATACAGCTGCAGCTACTTCATGTGATGTGTGAGGTACTGGAGACAATGGATTTATATAAAAGCAAACTTCTAGCTCTCAAGTTTTCCCTCCTAGCTCTGGCACATAGTAATTTTTAATAAAAGTTTGGTTTAAGTTCTTTCTCTCTGTATTTAACTACAGGACAGTAGGATCTCTGTGCCCTGGCTCATCACATCTCCAGGGACTAAAGGGAAAACTAGAGCAAAACCACTAATTCAAAACTTATTTTTAAGGTGCCTTCCAATCACAATATTTTGAAATACTAATTTTGAGTAACACTATTCCATGACTTAGTCCGAGCAACAGTAAACAATCAGTAAACAATTCTAAAAATACTGTGTCTCTGATATCTGTGAAACTGTGTTTCTGGCAATCCATTAGGTGAGCTCTATGTTTTTTATTTTGTTTGTTTGTTTATTTATTTAAGCAATATTCTTGCATCTTCTGTAGACATTTCTGTCTTCTACTTTTAATCTAGTGTTTCTAGATGCTTGACACTTTTTCAGATATCATGCCAAGCAAGTCAGGAATAGATGAAAGAACTGAAATTGCAGTTATTTCTAATTAAGATGGAACATTGTTATAGATTTTTTCAAAACACTGCTAATAATTTATGTAGCTAAATTGAAAGATTACTTTTCTTAAAAAAAAAACCCCTGATGGCTAAAGCTAGAAGTTTATTGAATTAACTTGAGAGTCTTTGAAGTTTCATTACTATTAATGACCTGTTTGGAGATCAGGTGAAGCCATAGATATCTTTCATGTTGCTATATTTGTCTGGGAGAGCTCTGATAGAATTTCCTCTTTAGCTGATCAGACAAGATGTTTAACATAATATTAACATTATCATCTTTCTTTCTCCCAAAGAGTTTTCTATAAAAAAGAACAACAACAACAAAAAAAAAAAACAACAAACAAACAAAAAAAAAGTGAAAACAATACAATGTGATGCTCAGATGCTTCATCATATTATACCAGAGCAGAGTGACTTTGTTAGACACTGCATTGTGCATGTGTTCAACACACTGAGTAACTCTGGATAACAGATTTTTAGACCAAGCCGCTCACATTTTTAAGTATGCACAGAACCTACAGGAGTGTGCACCTGCTCTCTAGGGATGATAGGTGCATAAGCAATGCATCACAGAAGATTTTAGAAGAAACACACAACTATTTGTTTACTCCTAAAATCAATCACAGGAAGGAAAAAAATCACAGATCACAGCTCCTGGAAAATCACTGCATTATCTACCACAGGCCACAGTATTTTCTCAGAGCTCACAGTACCATTTTGGAGGAGCATGGCCTCCACATGCATGAGAAAGGACAGTGTCAGCAACTCATGCTATTTGTGTGAAACTTTTTTGTCCAGTCAGAAAGGAGAAGCAGCCAAGTGAAACATGTTGATTCCTTTAACAGGAAGTAAACTTCCAAGCCTGCATGTGCAGGCTATATCCTACACATAACAGGGATTTGAGGCTGAACTTTTTTTCCTGAATAGGCCTAACAGAAAAGCAGGAGAATTTTGATCAGGTTGAACTTAATTTCTTGAAAAATCATTTGGAAAATACTCTCATTTACATCAAAACCTGAAGCAATGCAGAAAAGCACTTTTGTGCTTAAGTACTTGCAACTTGGGCAAGAGTTGATTCAATATCTGCTCATTCTATGAATTTCTTTCTCACTTAGTCTCTGTAATATTTATTGGTCAGTCCTTAAAATTACTGAAATTAGATGACACTGAAGTTCCTAAGATACCAAAAATAAAATATGTTATTTCAGTTTCATAAAAGACAGTTGAAGGAGGAAAGATAGCAGCCTTTTTTTAACAATAGCGTTCCGGCTGGAACACCAAAGAATCAAAAACCTGAGGCTCAGTTGCTGTGTCTCACTGATGTGTGCAACCTAACAAGGCGCAGACCTCTCTCTCCTAAAACTAGTGAGATGATATATCCAAACACAACTGTAGCTTTTTTCCTTCAAACAACACAGCTACTAAACTAGTAAGTGCCTTGCTCAGCATCCTAATGAGAAAAGAGGTAGCCTGGGAATGTCTCCCCATGCCTCTGCACAATGCAGGAATGGCAGCATCTTTATATACGGGCTTCAATTTCTTGTAAGGACTAGAGAAAGAAACTTCCTAAGAGGCAAAATAAAAAGAAAGCCAAATTATCACGTGTCCAAGGGGACTAAACTTACGGAGTTCTTTATCTGGCCATGATGATCTTTTATTTTCATTTAAAAATGTGTCATTATTCATTTGCTTTCATTTTGGGAGAAAATGGCAGTTCTTCCTCTAAAAAAGACTAACCTCATGATTGGCCTCATTAGTTTTCTGAAATTTGAGCTCTTGCTGGGTCAAATGACTGATTACATAGCTGACTAAGCCTAAAGAAATTTTTTGATTTTCTGGGGGTTTTGTTTAGACTCTGGTTTGGATACACATGACTGATAGCACCCTGGTATTTATGTGATCAAGTACACTTTGGCTTCCAAAAAGACCGCTGTGAAGCATAAACTCAGAAATGAAATACTGATCTTTGGTTGAGAGAAAGCTAACATCCACCTATGCCATTATTTAAGGAAGAATTCCTAGCTACTTTGCAGAGAACTTCAAGAAAAAAACTCTACTGTAGTTAGAATTACTGGGGAGGTAAGAGGTTGGACCACACACGCTTTTTTTTTCTTCATAAGGTATAGAAAACAGAGTGTGGTACATTTACAGTGATGGAAGAAGCTATTGCAATAAATACTTAAGCCCCTCAGCAGAAAAAAAAATCCTCAAAAATTAATAAAATAACAAAAAATAATATTTCTATATCTAAATTCATAAAAGTCCATTGGTGCAGCAAATAGTCCATGTATTTTTTCCTCAGAGGAAACAAGTACATTCAACAATATGGTTTTCTTAGGTAGCACCAAGTATATTCTCTTAAAGATGGTGTAGCAAAAAAGAATAGGCTTCCCAGAAAAGTACATGCCATTTCAATCCCTTTAAAACTGGACAGCAGTAATAACCAGTCATAATTTACTGTTTCCTCAGGGCAGTAATTGAAATGTAAGGACTGTCTCTTTTTTCCAGGTTTATTCTCAATTGCAAAGGCAGCTTCTGCTAGCATTTTCAATCAGATAGCAAGGATTCTGCACAGAACAAGCATCAGGATAAAAAAAAAAAAAAAAAAGCACATGCTACTGCCAGCAGCCTTCCATAAGTTCTCTTCCGTAATCTGGCAACTGAAAAATTACATGTCTTTTTCCTGAACAAGTAACTACTGGGTTCAGTAGTGTTGCTCTGCACTGAGCCATCGCTGTAGAGGAGGTAAAGATAATGATATCTCTTAACTCCAAAAGGTTTTCTGCAACAAATCTCATAAAATCCCCACTGTTCTGCCTTCACACAGTACGTGTTCATATGGCTCTCCTCACATGACAGAATCTGAGCACTTCCCTAGAGAACGAGAATTCAGCCTCCTTCACACTGTTCAGCTGTACACTACGATGCATCTGGTAAACATGAACTACCACAACCCTCTTCTGTCACCCTAACCCATATATTACCAGTTGCACACCTATCAGCACCTTAACAAACAATGCCCCTTTTAGTTTTTGCATAGCTTTTAATTCTACCACAGACATAAAGCTCATGAAAGAAATTCAGTACCCTTTTTCTGAAAATTACTCCCATTTGCAGTGGGATTTCTTCCTTGTCACAATATTATTTTGTCATATTTACAAGCTGCAGGGTTGCAGCAATTCATCTACTTAAAAGCACAGGTCTTCTTCAGGGAACCAAAATTAGCAGAACTGTGTATTAAAATACGTTACTAAGATTGGAGAATGAAGAACTTAGATTTCTTCAGCCTCCTCTCTGAATGCTTGGTTAGCCTCTATAATTTACTGGAGAGAGATGAAAATGCAGAGTTCTTACAGATACACCTTTTCTTGCATTGTCTCTAATGAGTCACTCAAAGAACCCTCTCTGAGAAAGCTCCTATCCTATCTTAGGTTATCCTAATTTATGCAGACTGATGTTTGCCTGCCTTCACTTCTTATGTGTGAGTACTGAAACAAGAAGCGAATTATTTCCTTTATTTATCCCTTAACCTGTAAGGGATTAAAAAAATATTAGTCATATTGTACAATTCAATCAGCACACTTATGACTTCAGCTTTAATTACAACTTTCTTGATATGAACTCTCAAAAATACAATAGAAAATCTTCCTAAATTTTTAAGACTAATATTAGTTACTTTATACATTTTAGCATCAAAACAAAGATCAAATTTTCTTCAGCAATAGAGACTCTAAATCTGATATATCAACATAAACAGATTGTCATATTGGGTAAAGGGATACTGAGACTGCTCTTTTCAAGTATTTTCCAAACTTGTCAAATAGTTGTCTTTATATTCCATTCTAACCTGTGTTTGAATTCAGAAAAATTCTGATAAATTGAAAATGCAGGTGGTACTGAAGCATATAAAAAGTTTATAAAGATGTTACTTAAGTAAATTAAGTTAATACTGATGAAAATGGTTGTTGTCTTAACAAAAGAGAAATATTTCTATCATTGAAAAAGAAGAGAAAGAAAAATAATCAGCTGCAGTTACCGTGCAAGGAGTTTGCATCCAAGGTTCTCCATCTATCTGCATAGGCAGAGACTTGCTGGTCCTAAAGGTACAAATTTCATAATATAAAAAATTAGAAAAAATTGGTAAATGTGTTTTTTAAAAAGGCATATATGTGATGGCATACAGATACAACCCTGATTTACCCCTAAACTCCTATGCAATTTCCAGTATGACTCAGTATGCTTAAAATGTAACACAGTCAAGTTAGAAGGCTCAGTCTGATTTTCAACACACAAAGCAAAAACATGGCAAACATTAATGTATCTTGCTAATAATACACTACTCTTTCATGGAAGAAGGGTCCGTAATTTGTGAAATAATGAGTGAATCACACAGTAATTTTAGGAACAAACCTTATTAACAGAAAAGACAAACAAACCTGTATGATTTTTTTATAATTTGGATTGTACTGGTATATAGTATATATATTATACTACTATAAAAGAAACAACAAATACATTTCGGGTCTACCATCACCACTTAATAGAATCACTATGTCTTAACTCTAAGTTAGACAGAACACTCACAGAGAGAATGAAGTCTGCACTATATTGAGAGTGTTTAATGTACCATGATATAAATTTAAATTGTTAGCAAATTTAAATTCTTAAATTGGCTGATTTAAAAAGAAAGACACAGACAGTATTCCCTCTCTAGTTCTAGATGCCATATTAAGAAAAGTGTAGAAAAATGAGAACAGAAAAACAACAACAAAAAAGTACTGCATTTCTGGCCTTTTCCAACCTTGTATTTCTGCATTATAACAGTTTGCATACAAGACTATTAGAAATAGTGTGGAGTGGATAAATCTAATAATGGAAAAATCAGTGACTTGTGTTGGTCAATGGAGATTCTGGTTTGGACATTTTTTAAAAACAACTAATGGAAGTATCCACTATCACCTATGGCCACAAATAGAGGAAGGGAATAATGTTTAATGAGCTCTCACATTGTAGCTCGGGAAAGGTTCCTACTTATTTTTTCATTGTTGCTCTTCTGTTTTAGGCTTAGAATTGTAGAGCTTATGGGTTTAATAAATTTTTGAAAATTCTTCCTGAGAAATTCTTTACTGAAAGGGAGAGAGATGGTAAATTCTTTTTCAGTCCTTATTTAATCCAAAAGACAGAATAATTGCTTTTTCCTTGTGTTCTAATCCAAATTTACTCTATTTTGAATGTTTTTATCCTAAAAATGATAAAACACAATGAAATTAGAGCACTCCACCATCAGCAGCTCACACATACCAACAGATTTAATAATAGTGGCTTGTCAGAATTCAGTAAATAACAAATAAATTAAAAACAGAGCACTTTGACTTCCACAGATCAAAAAGTGCTTTACAATTACTAATTACATGCTACTATTCCCTGGTGTGGTATGCATTATAAATGGGTTAAAATGTGACAAAGTAATGCTAAATTACTTCTGGCTTGAAATTGCACGGAGTGTATGTCAACAATAAACCCCAAGATGTTCATGCCTTATTCCTTCTGCTCCAAATGCTTTACAATACTTCTTCATAGGACAAAATGGCACTTAACATGTGAAGACTGAAAGTAAACAAACTCCCTTTTTAAAGTTTTTTGATGCATTTAAAGAAAGGAAAATATATGGGCATGGAATAGATTCATTTAATATACAATAATGATACTTTCACAAGAAATAATGACTGTTAACCTACAGTCAACATATAAAAGTCAACATATAAAACTCTTCAGTTTCACTACAACAGTGCAGCGTAAATTAAAGCTGCTGATACCTGATGACAACAGATGAGCACTGGGCAAGCCGTCTTCCAGCACTTTTCAGGCCTGTGTATATCTGCCCCATCTCCATGGCTCCTTCCAGACCAACCACTTCCATAAGCTGGTCACTTAGATCTGTAAAAGTTGAAAAAAATCCACCTTCTGTCTTGACAGCATTTTGAAAGCAGTCATATTGACCAACAAGAACTGTCAGAAGACAAGCTAATAATAAAAGACATGGAGAACAGAATTCCTAAGGAGAATTACTGCTTCAAGTTGGACACAACCAGGCCCTGCTGTCACACCATTCTACAACATCCTAACCAAAATTATTCTGAAATACAATCATTATATCCATGGTTTATTTAAATACATGAAGACTAAAGAAATAATTTAATTACATGAGAAAACAGAAGAGATTCCTTCATTTTGGTTACCTGACACACAAAGAATGAGATGTTTCCAGTGCAGAAATTTATGCTTTTTATTTTTTTCAACAGATATTTAAAATCTGTAAAGAAAACATCAGTGCTCTAGACCCTATTGGATCTCTTCTATAAAGTACTTTCCAGACAATATGTACAACTCTAACTGAGCGTTTATGTGCATGCATTATTATTATGAGATGTTATTTTCTGCATTGGATCAGTGCCTTAATTAGTACACAGATGCAATGCAAAAAGGAAGAGTAACACCTTAACGATCCACCTAGCCTTCCAACTTTGTCATGTTTGTTTGCACAAAGTTACATATTTTTGTTTCACACTTCTTTTTGACTAAATAGTACTTTGGCATTAAACTTCAAAAAATATTTAAATAAGTATTAGTTTAGTTGACTTCAAGGAGTAAGAACAAATTCTGTCTGGAATTTCAGGTACAAACAGAAACCTAAGCAGTAATAAGCAGTCTGCTTTGAGAAGCTATCAGGCAAGGTAATGAAATATTATCCAGAATCAACTAGGGTGTTTTGCATGGAATGTTTTATATTCTCCTGTGTAAATACATGTTGCCAAGACCAAATGGACAAGAAAAAGAAACATTTCCTTTCTAGCTGAATAATATGTGTGTTTTATAAATTGGCTGTTAACATCAATGTTTCCAGAAGGTGTATTATTCAGTGAAGCAAAGCACTGAGATAAAATGTTAGTCTATCATCACACTGAAAAAAAAACAAAGAAAAGAGACCACATTACTCTGTATATTTTAAACCCCTCAACCCTTAATGAAGGTAAAATTTCATGCTAACAATCATATCTATGAGGCTATTCCAAAGTTTCAACGGGAGTCTTTCCTGTTCACTTCTTTGGGCTTTCAATGAAGATAATTAACTGAAAGAAGTACTGTGATGAGGGGAAAAAAAATATTAAAAGCAAATAGGATTTATGATCTGGATTATTCTGCTTCCAGCAGAAAATCTGATACTATCCAAAGCCTTCATTTTTCTTCTCATACTTTCTTAATATTTTCTGCTTTATTCATTTTCTCATCACAGCGAAATCAGTTCCATGTAATATTAATGAAGAAAAAATAAACAATATTCTTGCCCATTAAGGGAAAGCAATAAGATGGTCAAAAGTTTAAAATATGGTTACAATATGGTTAATTCTAACTATACATTTTTATAGCTTGTGTAATGCATGTAAGCCAAATTTTGTGTCTGACTTTCCATTCCACTTTTTTTTCTTAAAATGTTTCCCATAAGTAACTAACTTTTAGACTTAAGTGAGATTTAAACAAACGCTGCTTTTCTTGGTAGCCACAGAGACTTAACTGGGAAAGCACTACTCATTTTCAAAAATTTATGTATTATAAAAGCACATAGAACTTCATAGATGTACTAAATCATTAAAATGTTTAGCCAAAGCAAACATCAAATTCCTATTCACTGGGCCATTAGAAAATTATTATTTGTTAAATGGAAGAATAATTAAGAACAGACTTTTATTTCTGACAGCTCAGGCAATATGTGCAATATTCAGAATCATGACATTTTCAGATATATATACTTGATGCATCATTTTTCAGTAGCTGTGAGATTAGTGCCAGTAGCAGCAGGTAACTAAGGGCCAAATCCTGCCCTTTGATCACACTTCTCAAAAAATGTGGTATATTAAACATTGGAATATGGAAATGAACAATACTCTTATCTACCAAAAAAGTGAAGCCCTTTCAAAAACTTCACATTTGCAGTGGCACATTCCCAAAGCAGAGTTATTTTAGGCCAAACATGGATATTTTTAGAATCAAGCCTAAATTAGACATAACTGTCCTTCAGAAGCAGTAAAAACTAAAGCAAATATAATATGCAATTATTGACTGCATTAGTTCATATTCCTGCCCTTGCTGATATATTTGACCTGATGCTTTTGCACAGTCATATCCATTTCAACAAATCCTTGAGATATATTGACTTTGATAAGAACTTGAGTGAAAACTGGAAAAGGGAGTTTGTCTATTTTAGTCCCACTCTTCAATGATGTTATATGGCTATAGGTACACTGGTTGAATATAAAGGGTCAAGATATCCACAATGGGATGATATTTCTTCATAAAAGGTCCCCACCAAAGACTTTGGAAGAGAGTAAGTAAGCTCTGTTAAAGGAGATCTGATCTTCTATTAAATTAAAAGATACGAAAGGGTAAGTAATTCTTCATTCTGATGGAAGTTTATCACTGGTTTTTCAGAAAGATCAGTGTGGGCCTTTGTACTGTTCAACATATACTCCAAAATAATCTGGAAATAGAAGTACACAGTGAGTACTGAAGATTCAACTAAGGAAAAACAAAACCCAATTATAAAAAAGTTTAGGAATTTTACAGTACTGAGTAATGGGGTTTTACAAAGGCGGAAAGTTCAATTTATGTAACCTATTGTCCAGGAGGAGAAAGAGCACTCACTACAGATATGTAAACTGTTATATACATATATGTAGATAACATAAATAAAAAATAAAATACAGTGTGTGTGTGTGTGTGTGTCTTTGTGTGTATATGCTTATTTTGCTGGACTACAATTGATACTGTCATGCCAGAATGAACACTGTGGAGTTACTGTGGTGAGTTCTATGAAAATATCAGCTCAATGCTCAGTTTATGATGATCAAATATTGCAATTGGTACATCCATAAAAGTATGGAATTTGTAGCTCCAGTTGACTCAGCAAAGCAGAGGAAGAAAAGTAACTGTAAATGACAGATGAGCAAATGTGGTAACAAATATGGAGCAACTTCTGTATGAAA
This sequence comes from Cinclus cinclus, assembly GCF_963662255.1. NCBI lineage: Eukaryota > Metazoa > Chordata > Aves > Passeriformes > Cinclidae > Cinclus > Cinclus cinclus. Next base: position 27,847,450 of record NC_085046.1, read on the forward strand.
ATAAATTCTAGCAATTTTAATAAATAAGCAGCCTTCAGGAAGTAAGGAAACAAATGGAAGAAACATGAGAAAATAATAAGTGCAATGGAGTAGGTGAAGACAGTAATGCAATCCAGTATTCCTCAAATGCAAGAACTAAGGACTTTCATAGTACTTCTAGACAAGCAGGAAATCCTTTTTACATAATATTTTGTTATGTCATGATGCCACACTATACTGAAATTACTTAAATCAAAAATGATACATATTTGGTACAATATGTTAAGAGAAAAGAATCACTGTAAGATTGCTCTCTTATGCTTTATTTCTAATACAGGTTGGTGTTAGAGGTCAGATACGGAGCTACACAAACTTGTGGGTTGACCTAGTATCACTATTCTTCTTGACTTCTTCTAAGTCTTATAAACTGTAGTGGAAAAGGCTGCTGTTCACTAAACATAATTTGCCACTTAAAACAGATTATAATATGGACTTTACTATGACATGTATCCCTATTGAGATCTCATTGTGAAAGTCACTCCTTTTAATCCTCAAATTATATTCTTAAATTGAGTATCTAGGTCTCCTCCAACTATAAAGCAAAATATGTTTCTCTTTATGGATGTATTTCTTTCCTGTGCCTCTTCTGCATCCTACAGATTTAATTCTAAAGAGAAATAATTGGTGATTGTAATGATAAAATTCTCCAATGCATGTTTCACCTATTACAACTAGTTTTAGAAAATCTAGGTTTAGGAAAGTAAAGGTTACATTTTCAAGAAGAATTTCACAGTTAACAGTGAACAAAAGCAACTATCAGATATTGAGCAGTTTTTCTTTCTAACCAGTTCATTTAGTTGCCTAAAGGGAGAGCTGAGGTCTCACAGGTAAGCTATCACGGAGAGCATCTCAGTATTAATCCATTAGGAAAGTGTTTTCTGACTGGTGCCTTGGGGTTCCCCAGCCCGTTTTTTCTACTTGGAGCTCTGTGAAAGAGCTGAAGGCTCCCGCTTGTTTTCTATATGAATGAGCCATTAGAGTGTGTGGGAATGTTTTCACAGCACCATGTCTCTCCTGTCTCTTCCACAAACCAAAGTACTTCACGTGTCTCCTCATATTAGCCCTGTCAGTAAACAAAGGCAGCTCTCCCAGGGGAGCGCTGCTGTCAGCAGACGGTGACTAGCCTGCAGAGGGGACCTGACCCCTTGCACTCATTCCTGATGGGGAGATAAGGTCACTAGGGAGCTGACTGCTCATTTCTTCCCATAAGGCAGCAGAAGAAGGGAAGTTCAAACAGAAACTTGCCCAAGTGGCAGACAAAACATTGCATGTGACTCTAAGCTCTTTATAGCCCTTCCCAAGGCACCAAGAAACACACTTGGATACTTTAAAGTTTTGTAATGAGTTTACGTTATCCATTATCTTGACATTAGCTGAATGCTTCAATATTCAGAGTGAACACACAAGAGAAAAACACATTTGGAATTCATCTATGAAGATAAAGCAAGGAAAGCAAAATGGGGTAGGGGGTGGGTGGGAAGAAACATGGTGTGATTAGAAAAACTGATTTACATAGAGAAGTTTCCCTCTGTAATGGAACTGGTTTTGATATCCAATCTATCTTTGCAATATATAAATACTGCTGTCCTGGCAAGAGATTGAATGACTCTATTATAACTTGGGGTTACTGCACTCACTCAGGCACATTTGCATAAAAACACTGTTGGTCAGTGGTAAATCTGTCTCTGGCAGCAGTTTGTCTTCGAGGAGAAGGGGCTCCATAGCTTACTAAATGTAATCAAACCCTAGTAATCATCACTCTGGAAATTTTTTGGTTCCAGTTAAAATACTAGATAAGAATTTGAAAGCTGGTACAATGCCAGAGGATCCTTGAAAAACTCCCAAGCTCAGTGCTCTGCACCACATGAATGCTTCAGTATCTTCCTAGAACACAGCATGTATTAAATCTCCAGTTACCCATTATGCAGGAATGTGAGGTCGCTTCCATATGCAGTGATAAGGACTTTTGTAAAAAAATGCTAGAAATGTGTTTACTGTCATAATATTTTCCTGATTTCAAATGAATACCTCTTTCTAAATTCCTGGTTACAAAAAAAAAAAAAACAAAACAAAAAAAACCAGCAAAAAACAAAAACCAAAAAAGCCAGTAAATCCTGTGCAATCTGTACATCCTGAGTTTTGTTATGTCTCCCTTTAGGGAAGCTACCTGAAGTAACATTTGCCTCAACATTTATAATTGTTTCTATCAGAGTTGCATCTCAAGGCCCAGATGATGTCAATGCTCTGTTCAGTTGCTGATTTGCAGACATATGCAAAAGACAGCTCCTCTATCCAAATATTTACAGACAAATAAAACAGACAAAGCAGTGGGGGAAAATGATATTATTATGTCCATTTTACAAAGTGAAAATTGTACACAGACATGTTTAGGTCCTGGAAAATAACTTTTCATATTCAGCTGAATATATTGTGTGTAGACACACAAGAGTCATAATATTATTTCTACCACATAAAGTTAAGCACAAGAGTTTTCAGAAGTGACATGGCCAAGATCACATGTGATGTTTAGAGCAGAGACAGGAAATAAATCAGCAAATCCTGAATTTTAATATTCTGTTATCAAAAATCTGTTCTCCCACTTAATGTTGACTTCAAGGATATATATATCAAGTCCTATATCTATGGTATGTGACCCAGTTTTGAGATTTTTGCATTGCTGAGTTTGCCTGTAAACATTAAAATCTCAGGTTGATCCATACATCTATTTCATCCCAGTATTGATTCTTCAGGTTTCATTATTGTCTTCATATTTTGTTTACCTAGTATTAAAACAGAACAAAACAAGCTAAACCTTCCTCTTAGTGCGAAGAAAGATATATCACTGATATAATTCTCACCCTGGAGAGATACTAAGATATGGTGATAATAAATTAGGCAGATATTTTATACATAAAACCACACAAAAATGCAAACACATTTTATACCTCTGTGGACATACACAAATTACATATATTACCTATATTAAAGCATATGTGAGAAGTTCAGTAGAATTTTGCCCTACCATCAGAATTGATGGTGCACTTAATAGCCCTAATGCAATAATGGGGCAGATGCAAAAGTGCTAGTTTTGTCACTTAAAATGAACACAATCAATAAAATCCTTTCTCTGCTGAATTTAGTGGCATAATTCTTCCAGATTTCAGTGAAACTCAAATTTCACCCAGTATTTTATCTTGTATCGGTCTAGCACAGAGGCTCTATCTTCAGATGGAATCTTTTAACAGACACAGCTCAGCCTACTACTGTGTAATGGATTTTTTTCCTGTGTACACAATCATCTCCCGATTCTCATTAATCATGGAATGATGAGTTTCTCCCCAAAAAGTAGAAGGACACACAAGGAAGAACCAGTCCTTATAATTAAATATTTTATGAAGCTTTCAACGTGCACAGAAGGCCTTTGTAAAACTTTTCCTAAAGTGAACATTTTTACATTTTTTTTCCCAGCTGAGGAGGGGGAAGGAGAGAAGTGTACTTCATAGAAACTCTTCTGATTAATAGTAAAAGAAGGGGAAAAAAACCCCAACAACCAAACCTGAAAAACAACCCACCCCAGAGCATTCAAATAAAATCACTTCCACTCAGAAACTACTCAAAAATACCATTGTTCAGATGTTCAAAATTTGAAATAAGGGATCTCATCTTCCAGTTTAGGATATCATTATGTCTAAGTCTTTTATGGTAAAGGTTGTCAGACAAAATCTATTCTTTTTTAATGGATTTACTTTTTAATACTTTGAGGTACAATTGCACTGAACATGGTGCTGCACCAAAAATCCCTCCATTATTTTAATCTGTATTCTTTTAAAAGTTACTTGTTCAAAAGGATTTCACTGTGTTACTCTTATACCCCCTTCAACCAAGAGAACAAAAGCCGTTCTATCAAAGGAGTCTAAACTTGGACAAACCGTAACAAAAAAAAAAAAAAAAAAGCAAAGTTCCTCTCTGTTTTTATCAAATTTGATTGCTGCAGCTGTTCCCAGTTTCTGTATTTTAAAAATAGCCTTATTCAGTGCCTTGTTGGCTAAAGGCCAGAGTACCATTAGAACATGCTGTACGGAAAACCTCTATTCAGTTACAGATACAGAAATATATTTAAGATCAGTGGGGGTCATCTGCAGCAAACACTTGTATGGGGAAAATGGAATTTTAATGTGCCTGGACTGCTCACCACTTTTAACAGATATTTAAGAACTTCAAACCAGATATCTTCCTATTTGTATTGGTACTATCGTATTACTGAGCATCAGGTATGATACAATATGAGCAAGTCAAGATCATTTCAACTAACAAAAATAGATCTAATACTCAAATTACTCCTTAGTAGCTCTGGCATTCACTTTAAATGGATCCTAGTAATATTGGATATTTGATCAACCTATTAAAATGCCACAGACTAGAAATGAAAAATACCATAATATTTATGGAAATGTAGAAATCTGATCAATGAAAACCAGCTTTGATTTGTACTTTTCTAGGAGAACTAGTTCTAACATGGGATAAATGTTCCCTTTCTGCATGGTAGCAAACTCTGTATTAACAGTACTATCCCTATATTTATCCACCAAAGAGTATTTTAGTCACCTGCCAGAAGGAAATGTTAATTCCATTTATGTGAATATTAAAACTCCTTTTGATTAAGGTGGTAGGGACTTTGGTCCAGGAGTTCAGAAAACCTCAAAGATGATCTCCACTTCTCTTGCTTTTCATAAGAAAAAATTCAATTTTCTTCCTCTGCCATCTTCGTATTCCATGGTGTTTGGAGATCAGACTATGCAGAGTGGATACCAGTTTGACCAACAGCATTATTTACTTATTAACCAAGAACCTATCTCGGGAAAGTATTTTGAACATCAATGAGATGTCTCATAAATTACTTCTCATCATTTATGATGGGGTGAAATGCCTGCCTTAAAGCATTTAAAGTTATGCATTTCTACTGCACCTGGAGAAGAGCCTTCAATATGGTAAAGATATCTAAGGTGTTTTTTGGGATAGGTACTAAGAGAAAAGAAATCATAGCAGTGAAGGCATCAATACAGTCCACTGAGCTTGCTGAGACTCCAGCTTCTTGGATTTGTCTCCTGAGTTTCTTTGCCCTCACTCTCAGTACCTGGGTTATTTTAATTAAATGAATACTACAATCATACTTTGGATTGCACTTTCAATTACACAGTTCAGACCCTCTCTTTGCACAGAAGGAGCACTGGACAAATGAAGTCGAATCCAGTGAACCCTGGGGCAGACATTTGTAACACTCTGGTCAATCAGATAACCTTCCTAAACGTCCTGCAGTCTGCAATGTTAAAGAAGCTTTGATTTAGTTTCCCACTAAACTAAATGTATTTTGTGCTGTCTGAGGTGGCCCTAGGATCTCCAGGACATTCCCAGTGGGCTGACAAGACTGACAAAGGAGCAACAGAAGAAGCAGATGAAAGGATGGTATGCTGAGAGGAACTCTAATGGTGTGAAAAAGTTATATATGGAGAATTGAAGAAAGGCGTAGTTTTTTCCTCACAGGGACTCGGAGAAAGAGTTTAAGGGGTCTGATTTTCTGGAGAAACATATTCTTCTCTCATCACCAAGAGGAATTTTGGGAGACAAGTTAGCACACCTGGACACCTTAGGAATTCTGCTAAATCTACCACTCAAAATTACCGTGTGTTGGCTTCTTTGTAGAGGCTAAGGCCTGAAGAAGTGATTCTCTCTACTTATTCACTGTTTGATGGGCAACAAGTTTGCTTGATAGCTCCAGGACTAAGCTCCAAGTATGTGAGCAGATTTTCCTTGCATTTGTTCTGTTCTCATTAATTGTCATTGTAGGATCTGGTCTCTGCTATCTAATCTAGCTACATACAGAGAACTGCTGTTATTTTTGTTCCTAACTGAACTACACACATTGCTAAATATTCAGTATTTTTTATACTGTTACTGGTTTACAAGAAGATGTATCTAGGATACACTGAAACCTTTGCTGCTGGAGAAGGCAAATGAGAAAGTTACCTTTAATAGTACTGCAAGAAAATGTCTTTGATGTGCTTCACATGGAATGACAATTCAAAGGATGAAAAAGAAAATAAAAATAAATTTCTTATTATACCTTCCAATATTTTAAGTATTAATGACTGACATAAAGCTATTTTCCAACATCTTTTCCCAACAGTTATTTACAACACACATAGAATAAAAGGTGATTCCAGAACCATGATCAAGTACAGAACAGTTCCAAATTTCTTCTTAAAGACAAAAAGACAGAAGAGTCAGCTACAAGTATCACAGTAGCAAGACCCAAGTGATTTTCAGTGATCTAGTCCTGAACAGCATCTCACAGAAAAAAATAAGCTGTATTTAATTCTGAACAGGAAAAGACTTCTTACAAGCAAAACTGCATCTGGTTACAATTTTTTTTAACTTCATTCTGCCACAAATGGAAAGCCACAATATTTCAATAAAAATTATCTGAGCACACGCTGTCTAGCTGTAGCACCACTCACAATGTTTCAGGTATCTGAGAAATACAGAAGTCCTTGCCCAGGGCTAACTCCTCCCAGAATCCTGGGCTGAAAAGCTGCACCGAAACATGGAGCCTTACTGAATTTGTCTTTACAGGAATTACATGGTAAGAAAAATACATGGTAAGAAAAATCTGTTTTCAAGGACTGTAATGCAAAATAGAAGACCTATAAAACTAAAAAAATTACTCTCATCTTATTTTGATTGTCATTTTTCACTTTTTCTGAATGATGAAGGATAAGAGAAAGTACATGAGAAACAGATAAAGAGATTAGTGTTGTCTCTGAGACGAATTTTTAAAGGACCTCAGTGTTGGTGTCTGCCCAACAAACCATTTGAGCATGAATATTCAGTAATATCCAAAGGACTACATGCATGTTTCAAGCATGACTGTTAGGTGCTCTGTTTATACAGACCTATTGCTATGGTAAATACTTTATGGTACATGCTTTCAGAATACTAATTATGAAGCAATATAAATAAGGTTGTGTACAACAAGCAAGTTCACATTTACATACTTTCAGCATCTGAAAATTCAGCCTTACATGTATAATATGATGAAAAATATTTTTCAAAAGCAATTTCACACATTATTGTAATTCAGGCATTGTGATGTTCACTTCAGTTTCTTTTCTATAACATTACTTTGCACTAGGATCAGCAGCACAAGGGGAATGCAATATACTGAGGGAATTACAGAAAGCAGAAGATGCAGGTGCATCTTCTAATAAATGGGTGGCCTTTGGAGTACAGTATTTATGTGTCCTATGCCAAGCTACACAGAAACCTAAATGTTACACACAAGAAGTGGTACAACAAGAACATCTGTGTTGGGGAACTGAACTGGCATGGCTAACACCTCCAGTGCCAGGTGCAAAGGACATTTCAGTACAGCTTGAGTGATTTTGACTGTTAGCATCTGTACATATGAGATAATCTCTTCCCCCCCCCCCCCATTCCACTAGAGTATTTGCATTATATATATCTGGCTTTAGATTCTAGCATAGCAAAAGACAGGTTTCACTCCTTCAATTTTTGGATCTTAGCCACAGTTCTTTTTTCTCGTCATTTCAGTCTTGCTTTTCATAGAGGCATAATGACAGAGTCCTAGTAATTTCCAAATGTATGGTTGCAGAACATAAGCATCTTTCCCCAGGAAAGAAAGAACCATTAAAGGAAAAACTGCACCTTTGATCTATTCAAAGTTGATCCAAAAATGCCTGCAGAAAAAGCTCTTTCCTCTCTGAAATACTGAAGTTGGATTGAAACTTCACATTTTGGTGTCCATTCTTCTGGGAAATTCTTGATTTTCATGTAAAGTCGCTTTTTATAACCAATCCTCAAAACAGTATGAACGTTTTTATTTCAAGTTCAGGTGACATAACTGTTTCACAGAAATATTGATAATACTTGGTAGAAGACTTAAAATGAACAAATGACAGAGCTGATTGAAGTGAGTGATAGGAAATGCAAAACTAGTTATTTTGATTTATTCACTGAAGTCCAAATCTAATAATCTTTGAAGTATTTGAGATTCCAACAGAGTCCATTGACACCATGACCTACTGTATTGGCTCAGGTTCAATCTTTTATTTCTTACTAAGGCAAAGAATTCAGGAATCAATAGTTGTTTAAAACTGAAAACCTGTAAAATCTACCAGTGGTAATGTTAGTTCAGATGGAAGTCAACAGCCCATTCGCCACTACCAGCAGAATTCGAAACTGTTCCCAATAATGGAATTTTTTTTAGCGGGGAGAAAGAAATGTAAGAATAATGCTTATATTCTGAAGAATCTACTCATGCTGGTGCACTGTTAATGAATCTGAACCACAGCTTTCCATGTTTTATTTGTCCAGCATAACAAGCCCTACATTCCCATACAAGACAGGAACAAAACAATATAAATAGTAAAACAGAACATAATGAGCTTTGAAGGAAATTTCTTCAAAAATCTGTTTCTTTCTCCTGGCAATTTCAAATCGCCTCCTTCCATCCCCAGCCACTGTTAAAAACCCTTGAACATGTCTAATAAATAATCTAAAAAAGGAAAGGACAAATTATTTAAGTCTACACTTCCCTGGGAATTGGGAGTTTGTTTCACCACATTGTAAATTATCTTTCCTAACTTCTAATAAGGTGTGACAAAAATGCAATAAATGCAAATAAATCCACAGGGAAGAGATTAAAAAAAAAATTCCAAAAGCTTGATGGGAAAAACAACCCCCAAAACCTATAACAAATTTGCAATCCCTAGTCACTCATCTTTTCTTGTTACTTCAGTTCTAATGCCAAATTCCTTCATTATTTTTTGACCTGATATGAAACACCATCTGGCAAAAGCATGTTGCAATTCTAAATAAATGAAATAATTGGATGGTTGCTTTAAAATATCTTTCATAAATAAGTACCATTATACATTAGCAAAACTCCTTTCATTGCCTTTCTGAGCTCTGATGCTGTGCTGTGACTTTCTGTCTGCCTAGAGGACCTGCAGCTCCTAAGCAGACTCACATTTAGTGTTAGACTGTCATGAGCCTGATGAGCTTCCACAGTCACAAAGTATCAGATGCATATGTCCATATGTTTGATTTGTATTCCTTGTATACATTATTATCATTATTATTGCTACTACTGTTAGACAAGGGTAACACACAGACTCATCAGAATCATTGCCCTGACGATGAGATCACAGCCTGAGGGTCCTGGTGGAACTGCAGCAGCAGATTACAAACCATATGGCTGACGTGGTTATCTTATAATAAACCAAATGGTTGTGGGTATTCAGGAGCCATTTCAAAAGTGGATCAGATGTCACTGTCATAAGATATCTCAATCACACTTCAAAATGCCTTCAGAATAATTCTGGCTCGTGAATTACTTTCAATCTACTACCACAAATGTTTTAAGGTCTGAAGAGATCATCCTACTGCTAGAGTCCTACAGATGTATTTCTGTGTCCACACAGACCCTTTTGTTAGTCTGGGGGATCTTCTGCAGAGCGCACACCTCCCTAGGCATACATCATGGGAGGAATCAGGTCAGAAGAGACAGAGAAGTCATGGATTAATTGGATATATGTTACTACACTGCTCCTCCACAAGTTATGACAAGCGTGGAGCAACAGCAGAAAATAAAATATTTGTTAGTGATAAAAAGCGGTGTACAAAACAGCAGTTGGTCATGAGCAAACATTTTGCAGCTATAAAGACCCAGCTGCTTTGGCTGACTAAAATGAAAAGGAACAATGCTTTAGGGGCTGTGAAAGATCTCACAACTGATGGATTATATAGAAAAAAAGACTTCTGTTTAAGGCTTTAGTACTCATAGTCCTTGCTGTTGTAAGAAATCTAATTTCTTTGAGTAAAGAATCCTAGGAAAGTATGGCATTCACTAAATGAAAACATGTTCACAGCTGTTGAAATCAGTTTATTCTGTATGCCTGCTTTTTCTTTCATTAAATATTCATTTATTGATATTAGACTTATGAAAAATTTAGCATGATTTTAATCCTCCCCTATATGAATAGGAGAAATTAAAGGAAAAGTGAGTTCATACAGGTTTATAGGTATGTGTGATACAAATTGTGACATTTCCAGAAAATGACAACAAAATCAGGAATCCAGGAGAAAAAAAAAAATTGTATGCATCACCTAAATATTTAACTACAATATCAGCTTATGTTAATCATATTTCAAGAGTTGGGTTAAACATGCTGTAATTGTGTCATCAATCCACATGAATCAAACCTTTATTTAATAACTGTAAAAGCTGCCATTTGCTACTTTTAAGGTATCTAATTTCTCACGGCCTTTACTTGATAATGGTCGCTAGAGTTACAAAATGCTAAAAATAAATATGTTTTGGAAAATCTTGTTTGAGTTCTTACTGCAGAAGCTGAAACATCTGTAACAGTATGGCAGTTATCAGCATCTTGTAAATTCTGGCAATGTTCAGTTAAAAAGGCTTTAAAAGTACAAGTGAAAACATTAGTGTTTTGACTACTTGCAGGAAACTGGTATGTATACAATTAATATAAAGGAAACTGCCAAGTCAATCTGAGCTTAAAAATCAGGGACTTGTGTTATTTTTATTTGATTTATTTTTGAATTTGTAAAAATCTCCAAGCTGTCACAAAACGTAATACCAACTGAACATTCCAGGTATTCTATTTTAATTAATAGAAACATATTGTTAAATTCAACAGATGCACAAAATAAGAAACAAGCAAGAGAGGAAACATCTTTACACAGTTAACATATGAAAAAAAACCCAAGATTCCTCATCCTAATTTATGCAAGGAAAAAAAATCAAACAAAATCAAACTCTAAAAACAAGTGTTCTGTCAGTAGCAAGCATTAAGAAAGTTCAACAAAAGTTTGACTCAACCCATATTCAGATATAATGAGAACTGGACCCGGTCCTAAATCTATTGAAAAAAGGCAGAAGTATCCTCTCAGAATGAAATGAAATTAATCAATGCTCTTTTGGCTATAGCATGAAAAACAAACAAAAACAAAGAGGAAGATAAAAGGAAAGAAGTGAGGGACAACAGAGTTAATGGCTAAGTTTTGAGATATTTTTTCTCCATCATATGTTTTCTTCCAAAATATGACACTGCCAATGCTAATTCCAGTGCTTAAACAGTTCATTCTGTCATCAAAGCACAGCATACACACAGAAGTTCATGGCACTTACCAAAGAAAATAAAATGTACAACACTATATGAAGTCCAGAAAACTATGGCCTTCACAAGAAGTCTGAATTAAAGTTAGACTGTCTGAATATTGAACCTTTCTATATTTTGAGTTCTAACTCTGTAGCCTTTACTGTTCTTTCAACTTACTTTTTATGTTCAGTGTACATAAAACATAAAAAGTGTAAATTTAAAGAATTTCCCACATGCATGTACAATAAACTTTTTATCTAAGTTTCATGTTTATCTAATCCTACTACCTTAATTTCAATTAAATTTTTAATCTTTTAATTGGAAAAGCTGTTGTTTAAAAATTTAAGTAAAGCTTTATCAAACTGAGGATATATTTTTCTACTTTTCTACTACACAGATTTTCCTGTTGCAGTAAGTCAGCTGTAAAGGCTGAGACAAACTGCATATTGCTTTTTGCATGTCACAAACCAGGACCGCATTTTGATGTTGTATCACAGGAGTCATGACTACTGCTAATAATATGAAGTGTAGATCTTTATTTGGGATCTGCTCCAAAGCCTGCCAGTTCTGCAGGAATAAAATAACCACCATGTGTTTGGTATCTTTACTTCCTAAATGGATGCAGTATCAGATGAGTTGTGTAAGAAATTATTGCTTAAACACTTTCATTTTATTTTTATCTATATATTAATCACAGAGTGACAAAGACACAGAGAGAAAAGTCAGGGATTTTGGACTACATTCAGCTCACCCATATAGCTACTACATATGAAAGCCACCATATTTCATTTAAAATCCTGGTCCAATTGTACTTACTGAATTAAATGAACTATTAGAGTTTCTATATGTCTGGATTCTACTGCATCTCATGGGAATGGGAAGATTTTTACATACATTCTCACAAAATTTTTCATACTCTGGTTTCACGTGTGAAATCTATGATCAGTCATGATCACCAACAAAACACTGAGCATACTGCGAGCACTACAGGGCTTTTTTTTTTTTTTTTTTTTTTTTGTGTTTGCTCCCTGTAACTTCACTATCTGATTAGGCTCCTTAGGAGGTACTGGAATATACATAAATAATAAGCAGGAGGAGACAATTAAAAAAAAAAAAGAAATAATTGCTACTATTAATCTATGAGATTAAGATGTAAACTACCCACTTTGCATTGCAGTGCTGATTCCCAGGGGAGGTCTGGCAAAGAGTGTGTGTGTTGGGCCCCATCACTGAGCAGTGCTGCCTCCCCAGCACAGCAGAAATTCCACCCCAGCACAGACTGATGATTCACTTTGTGTTTCCCTTGGCTAACTTGAAAAGTGTTCCTCTCCTCAGGTCAGTCACTCAGCCCTCTCGCAAATGTCAGCTTAGTGTTCACGACTGCTTTTCATTCACGGGGGTTTTAATAGGCATGAATGAGGACAGTTATGAAGGAAATTCACAGTGGAACGGAAAGCCCTGAAACTCAGTTTTGGGCATCCAGGCAGCACATCTTTTTCAAACTGACTAGCTCTTGCTCATTTGAACAATGCCAATGATCTCTTTCTAGGCTGCCCATCATAAAGGCACTTGTACACAGTAGCATGGCTTTCCTCTGAGCTTGTGAGTGTGCCTGCAGCTCAATAGGACTATTCACATGAACAGATGTTACTCAATGTGAACACTGGTTGCAGAATTAAGACTGTCCTTGCTCTTCCTCTTTCTACAAACATCAGCTGCTCAGACATCCAGGCTGGTTTTTTTTTTAATGGCTTTTTGCCATACACAAAGCATGCAAAATGGTAAATTACATAGTTAAAAAGTCAGAAATAAAAATTCCCCTATATTCCATTAGCACTCATATAAATTAACGATTATATACTTCTCCATATAGTTTCTTGTATGGATGATGATAAGAAAAAGTCCATTTAGTTGTTTGTCATAATATTTTTTGGCTTTCACAGATAAACAAATACCTCTGTCTTTCACTTGGAAAGCTATACTTGAATAGAGATGAAAGGATGTCAGACCAATACTGGATAACAAAACCAAAAAAAAAAAAAAACCAACCCAAAAAAACCCCAAAAGCTGATGAGTCTACAGATTATGTTTGGCTTAATACAATTTTTTTCAACCCAGTGCTATTTTCTCTGTACCAAACTAAATATATATTTTAGAAGTATACAGAACAGTCTCAATCATGGGGAATAAATGTCTAAGAATTATTAGGCAGACACAATACTGTAACGTTTGCAAAATTTTAACATTACATATCTCATAATATTTCCTTGTCTAACTGTGCTTCTCAGTTTTAACCAAATTGTGACTGTTACAAGCTAAATCCACTTTTGCTGTAAGAAAGATATTCCCACTTAAAACCAGAAATTATGGGTGTTAACATTTGCTTGTGGAAATAAAGTACATATTTGAAAATTGACAATAATAGCAATAATAATGCTTTCCACACTTTTAATTTAAAAATTCAAGACATTTAGCTTTTTTACTTTTGGGTGATGGGCAAAAGCAATCCTTGTTATTAGTATCCTTTCAAACGTTTATATTTTTAAATCTCTCCAAATTGATTCTGTGCTGAAAGCACTGCTGAAGCTCACAAGTAAGTTAGAAAAGGTATAAAAAGATCCTTTGAAAATGAGAAAGAAAAATACCTGAAAAGAGAAAGCTTCACAAATAGCAACTATACAACCAGGTTTAAAGACCAAATGAGGCTTGTGGGGCTTGTTTTTGTTTGTGCAGCCTTTCCTTTTCTGTCTTAAATAAAAACCTTCAGTTATTTTTCTTTGTTGCAAACTGTGAACCCAGTAGCCTAGGAAAAAAGATCTGGGAGGAAAACTTTATGGGAAGTACATTTTAGATACAGCTGGACCAGGTGGTCCAATCTGCCAGTTTACAACTAATTGGCAAACTATTTGCTCTTCTTCAGACCCCTGGTACATCACCTGTTCTAAAGCCTTGTCAGAATTATGGCAAGTGGATCCACAATCTATTCTGACAGTCATTTAAGAACCCTTCACTGAACATCATCTGTCCCTGCTGATTTATGTATATACTTGGGGGTCTTTAGGTACTCTCTTATTTCAACATCACTAATTTAAAATTACTTTCATTAGTGTTAACTTGCTTTCTTCTATGTTTACAGACTGAAAAAGAAAAACCTGAAGACAGAGTGAGGAATGAGAAGAAAACCATCCCTGCAAACCTCTCAAAACAAATCTTGATGAGTATTTCCAAAAAACAGCAGGTTCCCTCCTGCTTCTTAGTGAATACCAAAACATGCTAAATGGATGCAGATACCTGGTTATCCCATCTAACAGAGAAAAGTGATTATTCCTGTTTAGCAGATACAGCCACATTTATCAACAAATGAAGGAATTTGGAGCACTTGATCTCCCATTCCCTTTTCCTTTCATGCCCACAAATTACTCTTAAGGGAAATAAACCAAAGTGTATCAATATGTTCTTAAGTAGCAGACATGCAACTGTACCCACAATTTGCACAGCAAAAAACAGGCTAAAAAGATTCAGAATAAAAAACCAACTTCTCCCAACCCGGACACTTAATACCAATGACCATCTCCTATGTAAAGTATACATCACCTTTGTTTTTAGTCTACTAATTAGTTCAAATTTCTTATATCATCACCTTTCACTTCTTCTGGAAAGTGTAAGTATTTTCTGGCCAAGTATCTTCCATTAGCAAAATCCATAATGTATATTTACTAGTATTTTCCTGTTTTTTTTTTTTTTTTTTTTTCTTATTTCTTAATTCTTTCATTCTCTCAGCTTATGGAGAACCATGCTGGTACTCCTAGTACCAGAACTACCATCTGTTATGCTTTTATTATTGTATCACTCATTCTATGCCATCTTCCATGTCCTGCCACCTCTTACTAACACTGCTTACTAGATACTGGCATGATGATTCTCTTAATGTCACAGTATCGCCTTTTAAAATGCAGAATATTTTTAATTTTTTGCTGGATTATTCATTATCGTCACAGGTTGCAATCCACTATCTCTCAGTGCCAGCATCTCTGTTCAGAGGACACTGAAGGTAGAAGGAGCTGAGCATATCCCACCCTTCTATAGACACACACCCAAGTTCACTGTCTCACCAAGAGAGACTTACCTCCCTTAAGTCTGTCTTTGTTGGCTGTATAGAGAAGAATCAAGTGTCAAACACTCCCTTCCACTTAGGACCTGATCCTTTAACCATATTACATGGTGGAAAATGATAGATCAAGGTTGTCTTTTATTAGGAAAGAGAATTATAGCCACAGCAGCAGTACTGACTGCTTAGCTCCCACTAGTAGGATACCCTTAGGGTTTAAGCCATACAGAACAGTGCCTAGCAGATTTCACAGCATGTCAGAGAACCATGAACGTGTAAGAAGAACAAAAATTTTCATAGGAAAGCAAAAAAAAAAAGTATTCCTGAAAACAGGTAACATGGATTCAGCATGTGAGAGTACAGTACCCAGACATCTTTCCTGGATGAGGCCTCTAACTAGCAGTCCATAGTGAAAAGGTAAAGGACTAGGAAGTTATCTGTGTTCCCTACTAGTATGGCACTTGGCTATCTCCCTGCCTGACCTTAAGCTAGGAAATACACTTCCATCTCCTCAGACTAATGCTAGAAGTCACAGCTATCATCAGTATCCAACCAAGCAGCTAGCTAGTGTCAGGAAACTGAGCAGTGCCTATGCATTCCATTGCCTGCAAGGTTTACACAGCACTAGAAATTAAAAGTATTGGACCCTTCTCTGTGGTTTAGATGAATTTCAGACACTTCAATCACAGGTTAAGCTGTATTTAGATTCATGGGATCCCATCTATTCATTGATACTAATATTTTGATATTAAAATTGATTCCACAGAACTGACTGGAATACTTTCTCCTGCTGATCTTAGCAACTTCCATGATACACAGTGAAGTGTTATACCTAACTTCTTGTAAGTCGAAATTTATTTTGAAAATTAAAGTGTTCTTAAATTAAAAGCAATTAAATTATCAAAGTTTACATTTTTACAAATTGAGAACTAAGATGTAATTTAAAATATGTTGTCCTTGAAACTCCAGAATGGCATGTTTTGGCCTAGGGAATTTCTGTAGCTAGATTATGAACTTATGGTAGAGGGATGAAAACACTGAATTGTTCTGTAACATTATAATAGTCTACTGATCTGAAGGAACGCTGCCTCTCAAGCTGGAAACAAGCCCACACCTTCAGCAAATACTGAATGAAAACAATAAATTATATTGATCCAAGGGACACAAAGAATCCTGCTGGAAAAGAGTATCTCATGGTAGTAGGAAGCAAACCATTGTTTATGCAATTTCAAAGTAGTAACATAGAAATGACAAATTTTATGCTGCTCCTGTGCATAATATGTACTGTTTTCTAATACTGTGCTTTGGGCCCAATAAGAACTAAAGTCTCATTTCAGTATGTGCCATGAAAGCATCAACTTCTTCTCTCCCCAAATTGATCTCCATCATGTGTTAAGATAAAAAAAAAAGGTGCAAATCCATACATAAAATACCTTAATTAATAAATTAATAAGAATTGATAAGACTCACAGCAATAGATTTCAAGATACAGTGTACAGACCTTGAGAAAAGACATTTTATGGCAACCTGGTTGAAAGGAAGCTTTTGCACTGTATAGTTTCACAGGGGAAAGAACTGGAGAAATTTTCCCCACAAAGAAAAGTAATGTAAAAGAGGAGCAGAGAAGACGTAAAAGCATAAATACTCATACTTTGCTTGTAGAAAGAAAACCATTTGAGAAAAAGAAATAAACAAGCTCTGATCCCTTGACTGATCTGGGGAAACAATTCAATTAAAATAATCAACATGCCAGATCTCCCTTCCTGATTTGCTTAAGTAAGCTTGCATTTGCAATTGTAGAATTAGATTGTGCATATATATGCGAGTGCTTCCCTCCTCCCCTTCTTCCCCAGGGAAAAAAATCAAACTTACAAGGGGGGATTAAAGCACCTTGGGTTCCCAGAATTTCAACTAGACTAGGTATAGGATTTGTATACTTTAGAAAAGGGATCTGGCTCAAATTTAACTCAGCTATTGCTTTGCTAACCAAACTTCAGTTGGGTCATGTGGTTTTGGTCTGGAACTGTGCATTTGCTCCACAGCAGTTATAATTTTTATTAGTTTCTATTCTACCTGAACTAAAAAGATGAAACAACCGTTTTTATGGTATCACTTTTTGAAATGTCTGCACAAATCAGATGCATTTAACTTAATGAACAAACAAAAAAATCCCCTCCAAAGAAGAATGACATATGTTACCTTTACCACTTTAAAATCCTCAACATTAGTCAAATTCTGACAGACTGGTAAAGTGTTAAAGACCTGTAACATAAATGAAGATTATACTCGAGGTAAAAGACACATTTCCAATTTGGAAATAGGAAAAGAACCTGCTTCTTAGTGCTGCAACAGACAAAGTACCAGGAAAATTGGTGATAGATACAGCAAAGCACTCTGACAACAAGGAGAGAATCTCTGTTGCTCTCTAAGACGATCTCCACACAGAATACAGCACTTTGCTGAAGAGACCTACAGTCCATGGACTCAGCAGGAATGAGGAACCTGTAGCATTATTATTGTAGTATGCTATGTTAAATTCCACCTACAATAGATTCATAACAGAGTGTAATGATGTTTCTCAAGGAATAATATACAAAAGGCTAAAAGAGCTTAGGTACTGATAACCACACAAGTGACAGAAACCCTCAAGTTTCTGGATTACATAATTTTTCTGTTTCACAGGATTCACACTGCTTACAATTATTATTATTATTATTATTCGCTACACAAAATATTTTTATTAGTTCGCTTTTTCTGAAAATGTTCTGAAAACTTTTCTTCTTTATTGAAACTTAATACTTGAAATAATTTCCCTTAATTCTCTAGCTCTCATAATACAGTATTATAATTTCTATAAAGCAATAAATAGATTATTTTATAATCACTAATTTATAATATTTTCACTCCTCCTATGCTCCCAAAGAAAGATAAGGTTTCATGAAAACTTACTTATATTAAGGGGACACAATTCAAATTAAAAACAAAAAAATAACAGTAGCTACTTAGATCCATTTTCCTAAGTCATTTTTTCACACAATACTAACATTCAGAACTATTTGGCCTTTACGTTGAGGATTTCTGACTTCAGTATTTGAACAAAGATTAACTGAATCATTGGTGAATAAAGCAAAAACCTTCACACAGCATCAGATTTTAGATTGCCTCTAACATATTAAACTGTTCTGAAGTAAGAACAAGCAAAGATTTCAGCAAAGAATAAATGACTAAAACTCAGTATAAACAATATCAGTCAAAAATAAACTCAGTTTAAAAATGTATTGCAATGATCAGTGCCAGTAACAGTTGTGGATGCTGTTAGATCTACATGGGAAAAAAAGCCACTGTATTTTCACTTCCAGATGTCTGAAAATAAATTTCAAGAAGAGCTGAATATCACCATTTCATCTTCTATCTCTGTATTTATGAATAAATATCTATCTTCTCAATAATAATCCAGAACACACCAGAATTCATGTGGTTTAACTTTGTACAGGCATTGGTGGGATTCATGGCTTCCCACCTGGTGCAGATCTGAGTTTCCCGAGTACTGTTACAGAGCACTGCCAGGAGATAGGAGTGCATTCCAAGGGGCTACTTTAGTACAGATTTCACTGTTCTTTCTGGCAGAGAAGCATGTAATAAATGACCATAAAAGCTGTTCTGTAAGATCTGGTAGAGAACAATAAGGCATGCTGTTTGGATTTCTTGGATTTGGGAATGTTATTGATGTGTTCTTTAAAATAATATCCAAATTATGGATCAAATTTTTAACTTTAGAAGGCTAAATTCAGACTGAACTCCTTTTCAAAACAAATGCAATGGAAGAAAATATATTGAGCACATAGGGGATGAGCACATTCCCTCTCCTGAAACTATTTCAATGAAGGCATATAAGCCATCAATTTAGTTCTCCTTCAGTTTGCTGAACTTAACCACACCTTAACAGCTAGGGAATCCTGGCTAACTCTTTGCCTCTACTACAGGTTCTGGGAACCTCTATAAAAACCTGTTCCTGTATTACCTTTCAGTATTATAACCAGGAAGCAGTCCTTTTTATGGCTGTGCTCATAAGTATAGTGTTTCAGCTTCCAGGTGAGCAGCACAACACTAGAAGGAAAAAAATCTCCAAGTCTCAAAAATTCAGTTGAATGTATTAAAAGAAAGTTAGTATTCCCAGGTTAGCATATTTACTAGTGAGGGTATAGAAACTGGCACCTAGAATGATTTGTGTCTGACCAGAACAGGTGGGTAAGTATATCTGTATGCATTTATGACCTCATTCTAGAACAGTCCAGCATGCAAATCCTGGCATAGAACTCTGCTTTAGAAGTTTTCATTTCGAAGTACAAATCCAAATGTTTCCCCTTTAAACATCAGCTACAACCACAGACATCTCTTTGAAGTTGTAAAAAATGAAACAAACAAGAAACAATAAAAGAAAACAAAAAAGCCCACCCAAAAAAACTTTCAAATATTATGTACATTAGTCTGATAGAGCAAAAAGCATGTAGATATGGGTATATGTATTTCTATATGTGTATTTGTATGAAGGGAGAAAAAAGGTAGAGAGGTAAAAGGACTTACCTAGCTCTCATTGCAGAATTTCTAGTTTTTAAAGCTTAAGAGACTGTATTATGTCATAAGTCTCTGGGCTTCACTAATTCCATGACTGCAGGCTTCTTTGTGATTTTGATTTTGCAATTGAAACTGATTGGCTGGCAGACAAAGGGACAGAAACAGCTGCAGCTGGTATTATTGATTATTTCCTCAATTTAAAGGAAGCAAATGAGGAGGCTAACAACATTGAAGGACAAAGGCAAAGTTGTTGCTCTAGAGCTCTGGCAAAGCCAGTCACTGTCCCCTGCCACATGAGCTGAATTAATTCACAAAATGCAGCCATTATAATTTTAATACTACAGATTGTTGTAGAAGTGATAGCAACCTGCCTGTTATGATAGTGCATTTTTAATCTCATTATTTTTTTTGGTAAAAACTGAGATCTCTAATATGGAAAGACAGTAAATCTCATATAAGCATTCTGGAAACTGCTTTTGGGGTATGAACAGCAAAAGAAATGACCTTCTAGAAACACATTGGGATAATAATAGTTAATGCCTTCCCTGAGAGGTCCTGCCCTCTGAATGAGAATTGTGACTTCCTAAAAAAAAAAAAAACAAAAAATAATTCTTGAAAACCAGAAGATACATCAGTGATCCACAGTGGAAAAAATAAAATCAAATTAGAGTAGGAAATGTGTAAATGTAGAAAACAAATTACTCAAATTTTGTTTTGCTCCTCTTCCTTGCCTATCTCCATTAAAGACATCACAGCATCACAGAATAACTGAGTTGGAAGGACCCACAAAGATCATTGAGTCCAACTCCTAGCCCTCAGGAGTACAGGATATCCCCAAGAGTTACTCAATGTGTCCAAGAGTACCATGCAGACACTTCTTGGACTCTGTTGGGTTTGGTGCAGTGATCACTTCTCTGGGGAGTCTGTTCCAGTGCCCAAACACCGTCTGGATGGAGAAACTTTTTCCAACATCCAACCTAAACATCCCCTGACACAACTCTAGGCCATTCCCTTGGGTCCTGTCACTCGTCACCACAGAGAAGAGATCAGTGCCTGCCCCTCCTCTTCCTCTCACTAGGAAGCTGTACCTGCAGTGAGGTCTCCCCTCGGTCTCCTCCAGGCAGAACAGACCAAGCGACCTTAGCCACTCCTCACACAGCTTTCCCTCAAGGCCCTTCACCATCTTCATTGCCCTCCTTTGGACACTGTCCAATAATTTAATGCCTTTTTTACATTGTGGTACCCAGCACTGCCCCCAGCACTGAGGTGAGGCTGCCCCAGCTCAGAGCACAGCAGGACAATCCCCTCCCTTGCCCAGCTGTCAGTGCTGTGCCTGATGTGCCCCAGGACACAGCTGGCTCTCCTGGCTGCCAGGGCACTGCTGGCTCATGGTCAACTCACCACTGACCAAGACTCCCAGATCCCTTTCCACAGTGCTGCTTTCCAGCATTTCATTCCCAGTCTGTCTGCACATCCAGGTTTGCCCCCAAGACAGGTGCAGAATACAGCACTTTCCCTTGTTGAACTTTATAAGGTTGGTGATTGCCAAGCCCTAACTGCTGAGATCTCTCTGCAGGGCCTCCCTGCCCTCTAGGGTCATCCCAGTTATGTATTGTCTGTGAACCTGCTTAGTATCTCTTCCAGTCCTACACCCAAGTTGTTTATATAGATGTTGAAAAGCTCAGGGCCTAAAATGGAGCACTGTGGATGCTCGATATATAAAGCAGTTTGGATATACACTCTAGGTATAAAATTAGGTTTGTCTTCACATAGCTTCTGGATGGTGAGGTCCTGGATGGAGGCTTCTCAGCCTACTGAACTGTACCTTAGGAAGTAAGCACTGCTCTGTTGAGATGCAATTTGCAAGAAACAACAGCAGGACGAATTTGATGCTCCCTTGCAACCAACATTTCTACAACAGATCTTAAAAATGACCACTACAGATGTCTGTAAAGACCCACAGACAAAAAAAAAAAACCCAAAAAACAAACAACAAAACAGACTTTCAGGAGCTCCTAAGTCATTCTGACAGCTTTACTGCATCAAATCCTCCCTCATGTCCCTGCACAGCCTATTCTAACTTCTTGCTCTCATTGCCATTACAAAGATTTTGTAGTCTAGCTGAGTTTCTTGACAGAATTTAAGCCGCTTACTTGTTGTTCTGTTCTCTATGTACATACAAAACAGACGATCCCCTTTTGCTTTAAGGAACTGGAAGCCATCCTCATATTCTCAGGCTTTCCAAACTAAACAAGGATCTTTTAAAGAAATGCCCTCTAGGATTTGAGACCATGCTTAAGTGATCGTAAGGACTGGCTCTGTGCATTACTGGATCATCTGAGAGTAAATATAATCTGCACACGTAGATCTCAACCCTTCTGTTGAGAACACACAGTATGATGCCTCCTGCTACACCCACAGATCAACTGCGTTCTCTGCATTTTGTCCTACCCTCCTCTTGCCTTCCAGTCAAAGTATTCTGTCTGTAATGCTAAACTAAACAAGGTCAGGTTTTCTGGCCCTGGGGCTAACTGGCACAGACTGGCTTCCTCCCATACAGTTAAATCTCTCTTCTCAGATAACAGTATAGCTTTGTCAGTAGTGCCTACTGGGAACAGTCCCTGGCCTGAACCCAGACATTATAATGGAAAGTTAGTTTCCATCGAGCAGTAGTCTTGGCAATAAGCATGTGCCAGGACTTGATGCTTTTCCCTGTTTAATTTACAGCCATAAATGTAGCCAAGGATGTTGACTCTATCATGTTAGAAGAGAAGCTTATGGCCACTAACACTTTGGGATATGATGTTCACTACCTGACACTAACTAGTACCTTAGAAAAAGCCTCCAAAAAAAGTCCTTATGCCACTTCCAGGCTGATAGTTTTACTTTGCAAATACTGTAACACCAGGCGATTTACATTTCCCCACTTCCTAGGTATCATTTTTAGGGTAGCCTAAGTAGAAATCCGTGTATGGGTCTGTAGCCATGTGAAATTCCCTTATTAGACACACCATGAGAGAATGTGAACCCTTTGTTCAGATGCTGAGAAGTCTTCATAACCATGGCCAAGGAGCTGTGAAATTACCTCATGAAATTCATCAGGGCAAAGTACATAGTCCTGCACTTGGGAAGGAGGAACTTCAGGCACCAGTACACATGGGGTCCACCCAGCTGGAAGCAGCTTGTCAGAAAAGCACCTGGGAATCCTGATGGGACTCCAGGTTAAATATGAGCCAGGAATGTGGCCTTGCAAAGATGGTCAGTAGTATCCTGGACTCCATTAGGCATAATAATACCAGCAGATGCAGAGAGGTGAACCTTCCCCTATACTCAGCACTGGTGAGGCTGTGCGTGGAGTGCTGGGTCCAGTTCTGGACTCCTCGGTGCAAGAGAGACATGAACACACTGCAGAGGAGCCACTGCAGGGCCATCCAGGTGATTAAGCTACTGGAACATCTCTCCTATGAAGAAAGGCTGAGAGACCCGAGATCTCTGGCCTGGGTAAGAGATGGCACCAGGGGCTCTTGCTAATGCATACAAATACTTGAAAGAAGGGACAATGAAGATTGAGCCAGGCTCTTTCCAGACACTGGATATGTGTCTTTGTGCAAATTTCTTTTTCCAATGCACAAGATGAATCACAATGTCAAACAGTGCATCCAGGAAAGACTAATTATTTAGCTATTATAAACAGACCCATTTGCCATTCTTTCCTTTTCTTTTCCCCCTCACACTGGGGGAATGGTTTAAGAAACATATTAAAAATCTGAGAATGCAAACCTTTATTTCTTTCAAATACAAAAAAATCTCTAAGTCAGATCACAGAGCCAAATTCTGAATATAGTATCTCTTGCCTGTCTCTACACAGTTCATACTGTGACAGAACTTTGCTTTTCTGTTTCATTCCACAGTGTTTCAGAATATCTATGCCACTGTAAAAGAGCTGTATAATTTCCACAGTAAGAAAATATTAAGAAAGCATAAGACACCTGGGAAATTTCTGATTCAGATTTTGTACTTGCTTTGTAATCACAAGAGATACTTTTTGCACTTAAGAAAAATAATCAAAGGAAAGCCTCTGACTGAAAGAGAATACACATCTGTTAATCAGGAAAGGAAAGGAAGCACCAGACTCACCCTTGTAAAAAAACAGTGGATGTTGGGTAGCTGTTCTCCCTTCTAATGCCTCTGAATTGGCAGCATGCTCTAACCGGAATGGGAAGCAGAATGTGTGTTCAAAAACTTCTATACTGTCCCATTAAGAAAGTTGAAGAAAATTACCCAAATTGGCAACCCAATCATTGTATTAATGGACAGACCCATGATAAAGAAAAATCAGCGCGCCTGAAAACAGATTTAGTATTTTCCTGCTTCGTTTATCCGAGTTCTGTCAATCTCCAGGGTTTAGATGTCAAACATGAAGACAGCACAAGGCTGAGAATACCTATGCTCTGTTAATCTGAGGGTTTACAGGATCAAACAGGTATCATAACACCTAGGCTTACCTAAGACAGCTACCAAGCCAAATTCTACTAATTTTTGATGTGGAGAAAACAGTGATCCCAAAGGCAGTGTGATCCCAAATCCTTGAGAAAATTTTTCAAGATTCATTTGTGCCATGCAAGTAGCAAGGCATATGCTATGATAGCACAGAATGACCAGGCAAATGGAAGGAAAAGGCAGAGAGATTGTTGCAAAGATACAAGCAGATGGAGAACTTCGAAGAGGCACCAAGGGATACCCACCAGCAATTGACAGCCTGGTTATTGCAGCACCCACTCCTCAAGTGGGCAAGTTTCATATTCAAAGAGTAGAAAGATTTTTACAAATCCTAATGTTGAATTAAGCAGCCACAGTAACAATTATGTCCTTGCATTTCTGTTTAAATAAGTACATACTGTGTTCATGCAAACTTGCATACGGCCAGAACCATCCCTCTGAAACACAGGAAACAAACTGGGTTTAATGAAAATGACTTTTGGTCCTCTGCCAAGTGGAAATGGTCTGAGATAATGTTTTTTGAAAATGCCACAAAACTCTGTATAGCTCACGCCATCCTGTGCAGGAATCTGTTACTATGAGCAGTAAATTGAAAGGCACACAGGTCATACTTATTCCTATGTTCTCAAAAGCGTGCATAACATCTTTGAAAGCACAGGTAATGAAGCAATAGGACAGGCTGCAGAGGATTTTCTCCCAGCTCATACAGAGACTAAAGGAGAGGCCAGAAGACCTATAGGTTTACTGTGACCAGTGACTACATGTGCTCTCCTGCTGCTCTCTCTATGCCATCTGGAAGCACTGGGAGAGTCCAGTCTAGCACTGACACATATCCTCAGCCTTCACAGACATCTTGGCTTTTTGTATTCCTCTTAAAAGTAAGAAGGTCCATGACAACATAAAAGTCAATGACTGAAATATTTATTTAGACTGTAGTTCTGGTTTAGCATCTGCTTCATGCAACAGCAAAATCTCCACTGGCTAAACTGGAACAGAATGGGATATGTGCATGTGAGTGTAGTTTCCTTTGTTTAATACTGCTTTCACCTCTCCTGAAAAGACTTAATCTATTCCTGCATACTTAAAGAGGTATTTATTAATTTTTAGCTTCCTGTAGATAATTTGACTTCTCTGTGCAGCCATAAAATTTTATGACAGTAAACATGAGAGATGTGCCTAAATTGCACAGAAATGTTTCTTGACTGCCTGTTTTATTTTTCTTTTATAGTGTCAGTTCCATTAAATTTACACTGCTGCTAATTTTACAAAAACTTGGTGTCAAAATTATTAATGTGTCAAATATGCTGAGTAGATTAATTTTAGTGATGGTCCTGAATGACTGTGCACTGCACTTTTCGGTCTGAAATGTACATATGTGGAAACACTACAGCAAATGCTGCTATGCTTATCCAGCTATAATGATGACAGTAAGGAATCATTAAAATGGGATTTTAATTGTTCAAGTCTCAACATGCCCATCAGAGCACAATTCCCTTGAAAAAAAGTTTATTTCTTAACATTGTGAAAAATCTACTGTGAGTAAAAGAGAAATATGCATTTATTAAATATTCTACTTTATTATAAAAATAGCTGAATATTATATTGCTGAGGGTAGATTTATCAATCAGCTTCTAGACCTTCCCAGTGCAAAAGCAGAGTACTCTACTTATGAGATTTACAGAAGGAGATAAAAAATATTCCAGAATTATCACAGGACAAATTTCTATAGACTGGAGAGATGAAGATTATTAAGAACATATATACAACACAATAGTATATCTTTTGATGAGGAAATATTTCTGCAGTCGTGTTTTGTGCCTACTTAGATGAACTTTCCCTGCCTGGAAGTCTTTAGCTGAAAGAAATAACATAAAGCTTAAAAGTCTGAGCAATTCAAACCATGTTTTCCTCACACTGAAATGACTTACAGCAAGGTATTTCTTCTTGCTCCTTGTGTTAGGGGTTAGTACGACTTTCAATTCCCTCTGCCTGAGACAGTCACAGAATGGTATGCAGGTCAACAGTTTAAACTCTCCTGAATCCTATGGAACTCAAAACAGTTGCAAGGGAGCCCTATCAGTTTGTTTAAATTTAATATTACAAAACTAGTATCCTAGAAATAGCACACCTTAGCTCTTCAATGCCAGAGTGTTATTTTTCTGCATTTTTTGGTAAAAGTATTTTTCCTTTGCCTGCCTTCTGTTTCTGTGTCTTCCCTTTGTTTTCCTTCATGTTTTGGTGGTGATACTAAATTTGAATTAAGCAATGTTTTTGTTATTAAAACATAATGGTTTTTACTTTGACTACAGACATGATTCTTGTAAGATATTCTTCTTTGTCTGAAGAAAATATTTTTATTTGTCAGTGTTCACAAAGCAGAACCTTGTTTGGTCTGGTAATAACCTAGGACTACATATCTGATAAATGGCTTATTTTGAACCCTCATCAAAAAAGTTCAGTAACTGCCTATGTAGATTCATATGTAGATCTTTTTCTTCTTTTTCAATATATGCCCAAATCAAAAGGTCTTTCTGAAATTCTGATCATACCACAGTGAAGAGAGACCTGCTAGTATTTTCTCAGAAAAATGATTAAATATTCCCAAATCTTATTTCCCTATCTTTTATTCTTGTCATTCTTTTTGCATTCATCTTTGGCTTGCATCTGTTTGCATACTGGTCTATTATTCATCTACAGTGCAAATGGCACAGCAGCCACTGCATACTGTTCATATAGTATTTGTGGCTTCTGTTTCCACCTTGCTCAGTTCTTTTAAACATATATAAGCAATCAAGCCAAGAAAGAGTATGAGAACACAAAATAAAGGGGAGCTTGAACCCCAAGCCTTTTCAGTTTAGGCAAGGTTATTGCTGATGCCAGAGAAAAGTAACGTTCAAAACTGTTAGCCAGAAAGTTTTAGGCTCAAAAGCATGATAAATGAGAAATGCCTGGGATCCAAGACATAGAAATCATAACAGATTTCTGATGTCACGGGATATAAAATACCTTACAGGCTTTATGGCTTTTCTCTATAAAGGCAACAAATCAGAGATCCTCCAACCAGGACAACAATTTTTTTGAGCATCACCTTATAGATAGTGCCATTTTTTAGCTTTTTACCTGCAATCTTTTATGTAAAAAGATGATTTTAGGGAATTTTATGTAATTATCACTAAGCTCAAAAGAGATGCTTCAGCCTCTCCACTGTAAATCTTTTTCACATGAAGATCAGCATAATTTTGTCCTACTTTCTCTATCATCATCAGTTCTCATGTTAGCTTTTCCTCCAAATACAGGACTTCCTAACTAGGCTGATACACTGTTTCATAATGCAAGAAATTGGAAATATTCAAAGATAACCAAAAGAAGAAAGAATTGAAATAATTTAAAAAAGCATCAACTTCCTTATGAAATAAATTGATGAAATAAACTTCTGAACCTACAGCAAAAAATGCTACCAGAGGAGTAAGTAAAGGAGGATTCTGAAACAAATTCAAATAAGTAAGATAAATAGAAATATTAATTGAGCTATGATTACAGTTTCAGGGGGAATAGAGACTTTGTAACTCAAGACATATAAAGCAACCATAATTTGCCTAATGTGAGAAAGTAAACCCCTTTCAGATACTGACACTTATCTTGTAGGAATTCTTGTCATCTCTGTAGGGCAGCCAGCACAGGTATTCAGAGAAAGAACTGGATCAAGAAGTAACATAGTTTGATTATATAGCAGTTATTCTTCTGTTTTTCATCTAAAAAAAAAAATCACTATTGTGCTAAAATGCTCTTAGAAAAAGTTTTTTCGAGCTGAGTATGCATATATTTATTTATTAAACTGGACACCCAACTGCTTAAGTCACCTCTCTAGTCTCAGACAATGCTAAGGGAAAAACAAACTTCCTAATTGTCTGAGAAAACAACCACATGACATCACACACACAAAACCTACAAAGGATAAGAAATCATAAGCATACGTTTGAAAAAGAGTATCAAATGCTCTTTAAGAGCAACGTAAAAAATAAGGAAAGAAAGGAAATAAAATACTGTGTCACAGTATTGCACTAACAACAGCTGTAAAATACTCGACAGAAAAATGTAACAAATAGTGGATTATTGAATGTCTGTAATTTGTACATTTCCACACAAGTCCAAGTGTGAGGTGAATCTACATTCTTCAGTTCAGAGTAGGCAAGAAACTAAATAGATTTTGTTTAATTCAGTCAATGACCTGCCTGCAGGCTGACATAATTTTCCTTAACTATTACTAGTCTCTTATGGATACAAATTTTGACTTCATCTTCTGCAAAATGATTTTTCTGCTAATTACCAAGCAATCTAGATTTGGATATAGGCTAAATAAATCCTTCAAGCCACAACAGTTTTAAGAAATAGTTCTTATGCTGCAGTGGTCTCTAGGCTGTGTTAGAGAAGAGAGGATTCAGGCTACATGCCCATCCTTCCATGGTACAGATTAGTGGCTGTAATGTCTGACTGCATCTCAGGAGCTGGATTCTGTCCTCATAGGGCCAATGTTCAAATCTGCAGCATCCAAGATTTCTGTTTAGGTGTGGGTTGTTTTGTCAAAATAGGCAGAGACTGAACAAGCTTTCATCCTAGGCAATGTAGGCCTGGCTTTCACTAGAACCCCAATCCCACTGACATCTTTATATGTGAAACAAACTTTTAAGAAATAACTTATGACTATTCATAACTTCCATCACTAACAGAATGGAGGCAAACTACTCTCCATAAAATATAATTGGTGACCTCAGAAGAGTGCTTATACCTAAAATATAACTACTCCTACTATGACTTCCCAAATCAATAATAATAATATTTGAATATGAAGTTAGGTCACCTAAATTCAATAGAAATGTTAGTGACAGTAAATTTTAAGGAGACCTCATACCCAAGGACATGAAAGCTCTTCAATAAATACAAGAAAAAGAAAAACTCTTCTGGCTCCATCCCAAGAGCACCTAATGTATCTCCAGTGCAGAACACACTTCATCAGTTGTTCAAGAAATCATCTGTCTGCCCCCTCAGGATGAGACCTTCTTAAAAACACAAACATCCAGCTTGGAAGAAGAGTCCTTTTGTTCAGGTTTAGGTTCTGATGAGAAAAGTATTCCCAAGCATTTCTTTGTGCTCAGAAAGGTTAAAAATATTCTTTCATGTTTCAGGGACTTTTTTTGTTGTTTTGTTCCCCCCCCCCCCTTTTTTTTTTTTTTTTAATAAAATGAAAGAGATTCTTACTGTGTCACATGATTCCATGATTTGGGGACTGAAGAAAAACACCAAATGTCTTGAGAGCTGGCAGCTCTGAGGGTGTTACAAAACAAGCCGCTGAGCCAACTAGACTGAGAGATGTTGGCCTCGCACAGTTGCTATAGTGTAACGATAAATGTTTAAGTTAAATGCCTATAGCACTGGGAAGCTGCCTCTGACTTTATGTTTATGTAAAGACTCGATTAGGATAATAGCAGATGCCACAGTATGCAGAGCTCTCATGAGAAAACACTCCCAGTTCCCCCATGGCGCAGCTCTGGCTCTGCTGGCCCCCAGCCCTCTGCATCAGCCAGCAGCATCTCTGGGCAAGCAGAGAGGTGAAGGCAGAAGGCATGTGTTATTCTGACAAATATGTACCAACGCCAGCACACTGAGCTCTGTCGCTATCTCAGGAGAGCAGGCTCACATGTGCTGGGGTGGAGCAGCTCCCTTCCCACCCAAATGATGAATTGTACGGACACCACGCAACCCTGCGCTGTGCCAGACTCGGCTTTGCTTCAGTGCTAGCAGCCACGTATCATATGTATGATATGGAATGATTCTTTACAATTCAAATTGCAAATCCCTTTCCCCAACAACTTTGTTTCTTCCCAGAGGAAGGGGCAGGGAAATGAAATAACAAAAAAAAATGGATTAAATAAAAGCTATTTACTTCCTGAGCTTGCTGGCTTGTCTTTGTTACTCACTGAACAATTGTACTGAAATAAGTAAAACTACTCAAACCAATTAACAGAAGAGAATTTGGGTAATTCTCTCATTTATTTGACCTAAAAGATTGCTCTGCTGTGCAAATGTGGTCTCAAAGCATGTTAGCAAAGATAAAAACCACATAAAAGTCAGCTAAAAGAAATGCAAATTTTACCTGTGTTGGGTCCAAATCCAAAATGAGAAGAAAATGAAAACCTAGTAGTCAACTTGTAATTCCAATACATAGGCAAGAATGCTTCTAGTGTTTTTGGCATGAAATTTAAAAATAGTGAAATTTTCTTTAAATTCTTACAAAATGTGTTCTAAGTAAAATAATATATTTTGCTTTAATAACATTGAAACATTTTATCTTAATTCTGGCAAATCTCTTTTATCATATAATAGATATACATTATTGTATGTTTTGGGTTTTTAAAAACTGCCTTATAATAATGTTGAAATATATTTATGGTATTTATAACAGTGTAAGAGAACAAAAATTATTAAATGAATTTTTTTAATTTAAAATCTTACTTAAATAATTTTCATAATACATATTTAAATTAATTTTCAACTTCTATGACAGTAACGGATCTCTAACTACAAAGCTTATTCAACATTTAAATTACATTAACTAACTGA
Organism: Cinclus cinclus; assembly: GCF_963662255.1. NCBI lineage: Eukaryota > Metazoa > Chordata > Aves > Passeriformes > Cinclidae > Cinclus > Cinclus cinclus. The sequence continues at coordinate 27,878,491 of NC_085046.1, forward strand.
TGAGATCTTACCCCTGAGAAACTGATGCAAGTAGTTATGAGAACATTCAGTACCTGTGCAAATCCAGTGAAAGTAAATTGAGAATAATACAGCAGGTGATTTTTCTTAAAGCTATGGACACACACAACTATTTAACCCACTCAAGAGCTACATAGGGCTGAATCTGGTTTGAAATTGATATGATATCACTCTGGCTTTTATTTTAACAGATGCATGTGGCTGGAAAAAATAATTCTGAAATTACTTCAAGAACTTAGAAAACAACAGCTCAGAGTAATTATCTAAAAATATATACACAATTTCAGGGAACAAAACCTGTTGAAGTAGGGAGAGGGGGCAGGTGGGCGAGAGCAAGTACACTTTAATTTCAGTTTCTTTTAGGCTTTTAACACCTGAATGACAGCTAACAGTTACTCTAGGTCCTCTCTTCAACAAACAGAGAGAAATGGGTAGTCCCAGATGGTGACTCTGTATGAGTCTCAAAGTGCTTAAATACTTATGAGTATTCACTTCCCAAGCTTCCCCTAAGTGATTCTGCAATCAAACATAGACATAGGAAGAACTCATCACATCCTATGAGAAAATATACTATCAGTAAAAGGTACTGCTCATCACACCCCAGCCCAAATTTTACACAAATACTAAACAGGTAAGAAATGAGAAGACAACTCCTCGCATGAATTTAAAGAGGATTTATGAAGAAACCACAGCTGAGGGGCACATAGTTTGAAAGCTGGTCATGAAGCTGCACACATTTTCAGTCCCAAATGAACTTTTACTTATCTATGTTTTCAGCAAAATCCCTCATCCCTTTGCATGCTGTAACTGACATCAGTGACGGAAACATCTATGGGATAGTAAATGCTTCACATTAATCTAGTAAAAGAACAGAAAAATATGAGCAATAGAGAAACTGACTTTAGTAAAGACAGGAAATGGTTGGAGACTGAATGTGACAGGCCACTGAATGACAGATACAAAGCTCTAATGGAAATAAGATGTGTAATAAGGATGGTTTCTAAAGCAGTTAAATGATTGCCTGTTAGCACCCATCATGCTGTGACAAAAGTGGTTAATGTTCAATGGTGTGGTCGTTGGTATTGCCAAACAAGTCTCTACAAGTTGCATTGCAATAAACATCAATTCCTAGCAAACAGGGTTTTTTGGAGAAGAAAAGAGAGACAAGGCTAACATACTACTTGTTCACAGCATCAAGGAACAGTGGGGTATCAAATAGAAAAAATGTTTGTTGATTCATGATTCAAAGGCAAAACTGAAACTATGCAGATGGAGGTCACTGGGAATTGTTCTAATTAGCAAAGTGCAACAAGATAGATCATCTGTTTCTGCTTCCTCTCCCGAGTGTCCAAATATATCTCATCAAGAACAGCTGCCAGAAAATAAATAAATAAATAAATAAACAATGTGAGCTGGAAGTGTCATAAAACTAGCAAGCACCAGCCACAGCTTCTTTAGGATCTGGAGCTGCACTTTGCATTGAATTTCTACCAAAGAAAGAGTCATCAACATACCTCTGCTTCAATATATACGCTTATTGCAAGTATAATTCTACAATTTTACTCCAGCTCTTGTTAAATTAATCATCAAATCTACACAGATATATGCTCTCATTTAGCTTGCAAAGATTTATGAAAACAACATAGCTCTCCAAGAAATTGTTACACCTACAATAGCAAGTCCACCATTGCTTTACTCTTTACCTGACATTGATGCCACCTGAAACCAAAAATGCCCATTAAATACCCTTTAATTTAATGAGTTACAAACTGTGCTTCCACAGAAACTATTCTCTACTACCTTTATGATGCAATCCTAAATCCAAACATTTCACATTGTATATGTCACCATTATGAAGGCGTTGATTTTAAAACTTCACAGAACACAGAAACACGGTTTATTATGGAAGAGAGAGAGAAAAAAAAAAAAAAAAAAGAAAACCTAGAGTTTACTTAGGGAAAAAAATCCTGAATAAATAATTCATACTTGGATGAACTGAATTCTAGTCTTTTAGAAGGTGCCAACAGATGGTTTACATTTATAGAAAGTGCATTTGCTGACTTTTAAAACAGAAATTAAAATTCATAAACTATATCATTAGTTCTCTTTTAAAGCACCATTATGTTTATGGTGAAGATTTGAATTTTCCCAGGTGGACAGTCTTTCATAATCATAATTTTGCTAAAAATGTTTTGGAAAAAGTGCAATGTTACTTTTTAGCCTCTGTTTTATGTTTGTAGGTTCAAAGTTAAACCAATCTAACAATCAGCCAAAGGGCAAACAGAAACATGGAATTTGAACTAGGCTGATGTTTTCAGCTATTACAAATTTCAGAGGTTTTAGAATTTTCCTATTCCTTAAATGAAGGGCACCGTAGTGTCAGTCCTCGTGTTGGTAGGGGCTCATAAAATCTGACTTCAGTATATAATATCCTGCTTACCCTTAACACCATATCCATCACAAAAAGCAGTGACCTTGCAGCTCATGTAAGAGGGGGCATAGAGTTCTTGGTTAATTTTAGTAATTCCACAGTGTAAAAGCAACCAATATAATAGCCTGGTATTATTGAAACACTTAATTTTTGTTAGACAAAAAGCTAGCACCTAGCAGGGTTATGATTAAGGCTTAGTTTATACTTATAAAGTATACAGTGATTAGCTTTCATTAAGTATTTTCATACATCTATTTCCTTCTTCCAGAGCTGATTTACTGTTTAATATTTTTTTTTTTAATGAAGGAAAGTAACACTAACAGGTATGGAAGAATCCCACTAGATAGAAGGGGGTTTCTTCCTTATCTTCCTTGCTGTCACAGGGTCAGGCATAGGACAAAGGAACCTTCTTTTTCAGTAAAAGGCTGCTGGATTTTAAAATAATTGAATAAATTAGCTCTTTCAAAAGGAAGATTTCAAAGGAAGAAGTATTAAGAAAAGACTGTCTGCCTATCTAGTTCACAATTCAAATGCCCTCATTTTTCTGGTAGCATTATATATCAAATCATGGTGATGTACCAGAACCAACCTGGAGCTGTGGGCACATACGAAAAGGCATCCAACAATTACACACCGAAACAAAGTATCTGAATGAGGAAATGAGTGTCCCTAGGACCACCTTTTCAGAAAAGTAATTACCAGCAGCAGGCAATAAGCAGTGCACAGCAGACTAACATCAGTACCTAAGCTAGGCAATGGAAATGCTCCTTGTTCCTAGAAACCATCTCCAAAGATCCCTCCAATGTAATGTTTTGCAGAGCACTTAATTCTTAATTCTCTTAATTCTACCCACGGGTGAACAAAGTTCAATACTCTTTATACCGAAGTTTTGAAAGAAGATTAACTGTGGTTATTTCTCACCTGAATTACTATGGCCACAAAACACTACTCAAAGCTAGGGCTGGGGGTGTGCTGGGCACTATACAAATAGGAATAAATGCTTGTTCTGGTCACTTCCTCATGTGGTCAGATTGTGTTTTTCTGATTCATGAATTTGTACTTTGTTCATAGAGAAAACTCTAATGGGCAGGCAGTGTTTTTCATAGTCCTTCTCACTGGTGATCCTGGCCTAGACAGCCTCATGAAAGCATTTCTCAGACAATGTGTAAACTGTAGATTCTTGAAATTCTTAACTAAAACAGATTCATGTTTTAAGTAATTTTCACATAACAAAGCACACCATATCACTTACAAAACCGGCTAGATTCTCATTCAAATGCCCACAGGTATAATCAATCCCCAAACGTTTCTCATTTTCTGCACAAGACAAAGGTGAAGCTAGTGCCAACAAGAATAAACAACACGAACAACAACAAAGCCCAAACGAAAACCCCCAAAACAAAATAAAGAACCCCAAACCAAAGCAACAACTGAGCAACCAAAACACTAAGAACGTGAAATTTTTTATTTTGAAGACTAGCTTTCTCCACTAGGCACAAGATTCATCAAAAACTCACATCCCTATAGATCTTTATAACTTTTTTCCACACTGCATCACTGGCAAGCTGGAGTAACCAATATATTGACCTAAAATCAAACATAGCAAAAATCTAAACATTTTATCTATCCACTTCACTACATGTTTGATACTGAAATAAGGACAGTGGAAAAGCCAAACTGATTCCTATTAAGGCAAGTATCTTCCTGATACCCAACAAAAACACACTGCATTCTTAAAAAAGTTCTTACCAAAATGGAAGACTACCGGGATGCAAAAAATTAGGTTAGGATAGAATCTCTAAATGGTTGGTGAACAGAGAAAAGAATCAGGTCTTCTTTGCAGGAGAATGTGACTTCCAAATTTCCTGAAATTTATCTCCTACACATTCCTCAGTGCTCCCTCCCCACCTCTTCCCCAATCCCCAATATCTGTAAGATATCCCATCATATTACATCAGATGGAAAATGTAGGCTGGAGATGAAAAGGAAGGGAGAGTCCTTTCCAAAAAACCCAGGAACTCCAACAAAAACAAGGAAACATCACCACCTCTAGATCACTGAATGTTATGTATGCAAGAGAAACCAAACAAGACTCAGTTCTACAATTCTGTGAATTAGTCAGATTTTTTTGGATATACAGTGAATCATTCTGATTACTGCAGAACTTCAGGCAGTTAAATCAGACAGATATGGAGGTACAGTATGCAATACAGACTAAAGAGGTAAATAGATAGCTGTGTCCTTGAATTAATTTGAATGAGAAGGGTGATCAGTGCTTTGTGACAAGTTTTTCATCTGAGAATATGAAACCTGACTGATTCTGCCAAAGTGCAACATGAATTCTTCTAATTCCTATAATCATACTGTATTTACGTTCAGCAAAAAGCCCCAGGAGTGCATGGGGCCATGTAAAACCCATTTTTGTACTGCACTTGCGTTTGGATAGAGTCCTTCACTCTCCATCCTTCCACAAATTATTCAAACACATTTTCCCTAGCTTTCATTTTATTCTGGAGAAGGAATACAGTTTTCATATTCTGAGAATTAAGGGTATACTATTTAAGCAGCAAGCAATGAAAGACAAAAATTATCACTGCTTTTACTTCAAATTGCTAAGATGTGAAAGAAAGCTATTTTACATGACCAGCTTAGAGACTGGTGAAAGTATAGCCTGCAGAAAAAGAGTTTTCTAAAGACTTGTTTTGGTACTTAAAGCCTAAGGCAATGTATTAAATTACTGGAAATAGTTATTTCCAGTATATTTTACAGCTACTACTATTACATATGTTTTATGCACTGGAGTCTTTGTAAACTAATAAAAATGAGATGCTATCATGAAAACAAGAAGGAGCTGTGGCCCTTGGGAAAATAATGGAGAGGCTCACAGCTCAAATACTTGGATACAAAAGTTCATTCACAAGGCACTCAGAAAAAAAGATTTTTTAGTTCTAGTTTACAAATACCTTCCAGGATAATAAGATATAAAAAGCTGACAGTATATATGGTACTGTTTCAGTTATCTGTTCATTTTAGGTGGTTCTCAAGTACATGTTTTGCACAGAAAGAGTACTTTCCACTTGTCCTTCCTCTCAGACATACTGATCTGAAAACATCTGGAAAGTTAAGGCAGATGTGGAAATAATTTACATTGGGGTACACCTGAAATATTAGGCTACCATGTGCAGGCTGTTCTGTACATAAGTGACTCAGCTGGATTGCTCTCATGATGACATAAGATGTTTTTCTTCTATTCAGGCCAGAATGTAAATGCTTCCAAAGCTCTAGAGTATTTCACTGGGTTAGATTCAGGTCTGTTATTAATATCTAATTTCCTGACTGATATTAGGAGCCTCATTAATATTCTCAAATTTGACCATTAATATCACATGTTGGTTGTTAAAGAACTGTGAGGTTTCTAAACCTTAAAATATTCTTATTCCTTAAAATACAAGATGTGTACTTATATATCTGGCATCTAAGTTTCCTGGGACTCAGAAAAAAAATAGGTAAACTAAAGAAAACAGCCCATTCATTGTTTGCTCCAACAGAGGCTTATTCAAAAGAAGAGATAATACTTTGATTATGTTTCTTGAAAAACACCTGTAAATCACTGTGTTGGAAATCTGCCTGTTGCTAAAAAGGTTATGAATAGCATAAATAATTTCATGTAGGATCTGCCTTATGTAGCTGCTTATTATGTTTTATACTTTTTCACTTAATAAGAGGACAAAACAATGAATGCTGTAGAATGATTCAATTTGCTAGCATTCAAATGCAACCTCTTACTTTCCCCTCCTCCAAACATTTGAGGGCTATTGGCCTCTTGAATAAATTAGTATAGCCTTCCAGATGCAGACAAATATACTTCCCAATATTTTATTTTCCTGCTATTCATCACTTTCAAAAACGTATCTCCACTGAAAAAATGAATAAGTCATTTATTTAATGTTATTGCTACTTGAACTCATTTGGAATGTAGAACACTTCACATATATATCAGATCTTATGTTTTTAAATATTTCATATGCTATTTTGCACACATTATATACTGCACATATATATATATATATTGCACACATTTGACACTGCTGTAGACAAGAGCGGAAGAAACTCATGTTCACTTCCACCTTCATATGATGCTTTGCTCATTATCACAATTGGGCCTAAAACGCATTTTTTTTCCCAAATCATATTAGCATTGCTACATCTATATATCCATACCTGTAGGAATAAAAATCACAGTGACTTTGACTAGATATACTTTGGAGATACTTGCCTTTTTCTATTACAAAAAGAAAAATCTTCACAAAGGATCACAGAGATTTCCTGCTTTTGGAAACAGAAGAGAATCTCTTCTGCAGGAGAAACATATCTTTAAAAACAGAGCCATCAAAACCTCTCAGTCATTCTCAAAGGGCTCTGCAGCATATTGATGCCCAGAAAAAGGAAGGCATGAGCTCATGTTTCACTTTGGTCTGACTACCCCAGCTACTGTCGCTTCGGTCCCCACCTGCTCCTTGTGGCCCGTCTTCAGCGTAGGGGTAGGTACAAACAGCTGTGAGGGCAGAAATTTGTGGGACAGCTGCTGGAAAACTCTGCATCTGTCATGGCCTGATTCAACCAAGTCTCTCACCTGGTTTGCATTGTATTGACTCCCACACACAGAAGTAACTCAGAACGATTTTAGCATTTGGAGGCTTCACTGGCATTCCTGTCAGAGCATGGTCACACGAATGTTAATGAAATATTGACACATTGAGGAAACCATTAGACAGTAGGAAGAAGGATTACCACAGAAAAGCCATTCAGGTTTACCTTATGCCTCTTTTAGACTGTCCTGTCACAGCTGCATTGGTGAGTGGGCTATTGAGACATCTTTTTTCATCAACTACACCCTAGCAAATATTTCTGAAGGCAATATTCCTGCAAATAATTAACTTCAGTTATTCAAGACCATGACTGAGTCTGAATAACAGACATGACTACAATCTGATTCATCTGATCTGCTTCAAATACCTACCTCAGAGCACAAAAGGAACCATGAATGCCCTGGTTAGGCAGACATCTATGGTGCAACTACTGCTGAAAGGTAAATGCAATGAGCATCAGAACTATTTTCTATGTCAAGGTTTACAAGACCTAGACAACTGTGCAATTTAAAAAGTCTACTTGCCTTCTCTAGTTTCCACTGTTACTTTTTTGGGGGGGTCTTTATCTACCTAGGTCTTACTCAGAATATGAAGTGCAATTAAGAGGAGACCTTTGCTTGCTCTTGAAGGTAGGTGTTAAGAAAGAACTGTAAATCACATGTAACAAAGAAATCTAGGTATTTTCTACTTGCTTTCTAAAAGAACTACATGGCATTCCTTATAAAAATGAATGGAAATAAAAGAGGTTTGGATTTATTTCTAATAATAAGATATGCAGTAATAAGGCATAGAGTCAATGCAAATTAGAAGCTATTCCTTTTATGTAGGATTATACACACTTAAGTATATATATAGAGTGAATGCTCCAACTTAAACCATTAGGATCTATTTCTGTGCAAAGATGGGGGTGACTTATGAGAAACAGCTACTAAACTGAAGAAATGTATCCTAATTTTGGGTCAAATTCTCAAATGTATTTTATGAACCTGATTTAAAGTTCATCAACAAACTAATTTTAACTGGACTGTGAAGGTGCTTAATCACAAAGTAGTCAGTAATCCAAGAAATTAAGAAGACTACAAAAGGCTGAACAACTCTTTAGACTTATTTTGACTAAACTTAATTTGGAACAGAAGATCATTTCAAAATGTATTAAAAATGTCAAGGAAGTTTATCCTTATATATGTCTGAAGAAGAAATAATACATACAGCAGAATTTTTCCCATATAAACAGCTACAGTGTGTTGTTCTACACACTACTGGAAATAAAAGTCTGTTTTAAGACAGCTTCCAAGCAGTTTGCAGGTATTTCTTTTATATATCTAGATCTAGATATAGATATGTATATGCTGAGTTTTCTGAGGAAGCTGTGTTTTCAAACAGTTGTTCAGAGACCTCTTTGCAGTTACCAGCAGGATTGGCTCTTACCACTGTCATTCCCTTAACAATGTCTACTGACATTCCACTTTTGTCTTCAAACCAGATGTCATCCATTACAGAGAACATTCTTTCCACAGGTGCATTAGTGTCTCTGCATGCCAAAACAAATTCAGCAAGGAGCAGGAGATTATAGAATGTATGGTATTTTTTCTAAATTATTTACAATTTTCACCCATCTTTCAGTGAGCTTTCTGCACCCAAAACCCCGTGACTGAGGGAAGAGGAGAAACCTCCATTTGAAGGCAGACTTTCATTTCAGAATGCATAAAGGCTCCATTATTTAAAAATAAAATAAAAATGAATTTACCCTCCCTGTGGTTTTGGGACTATGTTCTGCATGCTATTAAGAAGATGGAGGAATTTAGTTTAAGAAGAAACTCAGACTTGAACACCCATGACCTAGTAAACAAATGCTGCAGAGATGTGTTTAGCACTGAAGGGGAATAATACTCTTCTGAAGAACAGGCTTACATAATTCTGTGTAACTAAGTTAGTACAAGTAACTTGTGATACTCAATTTGCAATATTCTGAAAGTAGAGGATTTAAGCCTTCATTACATTAACTGAGGCTGCACTGCAAGTCAGAAGTGAGTCCACTGAAGCACTCTTTGATCAGTGCCTTAACACTGGACTGTCTCCTTAACAAGCACAGCTAGTCATAACTGCATGAAAGGCAATGGGACTGGGAGCAAAATTTTCATGTCAAATGAGATTTGCTCCTGCGTTAGTTCATGCTCACTGTTCATGTTTTTCACGTTACATCTTCCACGTGCTCTGGTCTTGTCTTGGGGAGGTGAGCGCAGTGTAAGCTGGGATCTATACTTAAACAGCAAACCCTTTCCAGATATTTGTAGTTTATACTAAAAATGCTGTTGTGTGGGATAATGTAGTAGCACTTCCAGTGCTGTTAAATCATACATTCAGCAATTCTTCCTGAGTAGAGGCCTATATATTCAGTGCTAATTACTGCTGACACTGCATGGATGCAGTTGCTGATGGCTGTGATATTAGTGTAAACAGAGTCTGTAATTAAAAGACCATGACTCTTCCTATACAAACATTTCTTTCTGAGCATCTCATGCAGTGACGCATATTTCAAAACCTACTCAGTATGTCAGGGAAAAATTGAAGGAACACCTCAGGTGAGAGCACACAGTTTTTAGATGTTCCTAACTTTCAAATGACAATGGTATTTCAAACTTTTGAGTTTATGAAATTTTAGAAGTAAATAATGTGGTCTCTCTTACAAATACCTAAACTCTGCTTTTGCTATTCTTCCTCGTAATGAGTTGCAAAAATTGATGATGCCACTAGTCCCAGGCAGATAGAACTTTTGTGTAATATCCCACAATCATTTTTTTTTCTCCAAAGAAATAGAATTCTTTACTTTTTCTCTTTTTTTAGTCTTCAAGTTAACATCACGTAATTTTCTGTGACTGAAAGAGCCAAAAAATAGCCCTCCTTATCAAAACCCAGACTTTCCAAAATACCTTGAAAACTTGACATAGACTAGATGTGGGGCAAAATAAATTAGGCTTTCTGTGAAGCAGGGAAGTGAAACAGTAAATACTTCATCTGCTAATTCCAGACACTACTGAACCATCACATCACTCTTCCTTATGGTGTGAAAGAATTCTCATTTTTTTCTTCTTTCTTGCAGGAGACGGAGGTGGCTTTCAAGGTTTTATTATTGTAGGGGAAAGAGATACTATTTTTGTATAATAAAGAATAACAAATTAAACTCCTCTCATAAGGGGATTTATTATACGCCATTCAGATATGTAACTTCTAATCTCTGGATTAGGAAAAAATCAAGAAGTTGCAGGAATGTACACTGTTCTCAGTGAGGGGAAAAGGTGACAGTGCTCTGAGAGCCTTTCCTGCTCACAGCCTGTTAGGTTGGAGGGTTATTATTATTATTATTAGAGCCAGGGGATGTGGACATCTGTCAGCTTTTTCCCTCACATATGCAGCAACTGTGTGTGGTCCTCTAAATGAGACTATTAGCTATGCAGTTCTGTATTCATGTACCAATTCTGAGTGTGCTCGGAATTTGTGCCAATTAGAAAGTATTGTCTTACGGATGGGTGAAATGGGGATACATAAATACCATAATAAAGTAAAGAACTGCTTTAAAATAACTTTTTTTTTCTTAACTTTCTCTCCTAATCTTAAATTTATTCATTTTAAATGGGAGCATACACTAAATTAACAGGTTTGTTTTTAAAAGGCAAGCTGGTTTTACAGCAACATGCTGAACTGGATGATAATCACTGTAGGAACAGCTGCTGTGGGAGGTCAGGGAAGTGAAAGAAGAGAAAAAGTAGCCACTCCCATAAGAAGTTGGGTGATCTCTAGATGCAGTTGGTTTAATTCACAAAGTCTACATTACTAAAAAGACTGCATTAATAGAGACTGCTGGGAGCCAATGTTTACATTCAAAAGTTGTTAGACATAAGGATAGGCCACTATATTCATTAGTAAGTATCCTGTGATTGCACAGGTGTTTACTAAATACTTGGGAATTGTTCAGATGATGCACAACAGACACCCATATGCTTCATAACACTGAATTAAGAGATTTACTTTGTTTACTGGGTTAATTAACTTTTCAGATTAGGGCAACCTTCAAGATTACATTGAAAACAGAGCCACTGTAAACACACATACTTTACAGCATAAATCCCACAGCAGCATCATCATCATGGAAAACCATCACAACAGCAATGTGTAGGCTGTATGTAATGCCTTTTTGCAGTCTCAACATACAGTATGAACCACTTTCTATTAAGGGGAAGAAATACACACTGATCTTTCCTTGCCAAAATAACCCAGCTATGCCACTTCATGTGCTTTGCCATTTCTTGTTGCTAGATGTGTAACAGTGTCATCTACCATGCTGTACAAGTAATACATGTTAGTTAAGTGGATTTTTCTTTTTCAATTATCTAGCAACATTTTGTCAATTATCTAGCAGCTCACATTGGCAAGACTCATCACAAACTTCATAGATCTGTTAGATTTCTATAATGATGGAACATATGTTAAGAAGAGCCCCAAATCCCTTAAAAAAAAAAGGAAAATCAAACATGTGGCCTAGACCAAAAGATATTTAATGCATGTACAATGAAAGGATTCTAGTGATTTTTGAATTCACTGGTCACAATGTCACTCTCTCTTTCAAGTTCTTGCAAGTAGTTCCTCTACTTTTAAAGCTAAAAGGCCATCTTCTCTCCTATTAGCTTTTGTTTTAACACAGTCCTTTCATTCCTCCAGCAGAACAAATCTTTTTCCATGATCCAACTGCCAAGAGAAATTTTCTTTAACTACCTGTCTCTCAAAGCCACCCAAAGCCTTGATATCACCCTCAAGAAATGTCTGACAATTTGGGGATTTTTTTCAGATTTTGACATGACATCCTATTCGACATTTTTCAAGCTATTCAAAATAGATTTTGTAAAATACTCTAGTTAGCTTGTAAAGAACTAGCTTCTGAATGATAAGGCACGAAAGAGACATTACCAATTTGGTAGAGGTAGTCTTAACACAGCTTTGGAGGAAATTTTTAAGAGATAATAAGACATTAAGCATACTAGTTTCCTCATTAGTTTTATAAAAGAGGTCTTCTATTTGTTCAAAAATATAGAGTCATACTCAGATATGTGTTCTACAAAAAGACAAAAAAAACCCATAAACATAGTAACAATTCTATACCAGGGATATCCTTTGCCTCTAGCCAAATCAATGTAATATGAAAGTGAACTTTTATATTACCTCTAATCATTCAAACAAACAATTGCCATCTCACCCACAAAACCTGATACACAAAATGAAATGAAACCTCACCTAGATAAATATGGTCAAAGCCCTTCTCATCTGTGTCTTTTCTGGTACTGACAACAATTGCCATGAATTATCCAGCATATGACTACTTCATAATCCAACACAATTCAAGACACAACATATTAAAATAATTTAGCAAAGCAGACAATACTTCATAAATTCATGAGTAAGAAGTGATAAAAAATGGTAACTGTACCAATGCAGTTAGGCAGATGATGTAAAAATGTTCATACTCAGACAGAATATGTCTGAGGTAGCAAGAACATGTCTGAGACATTCTGTTCATCACACAGACCTTGGCAACCAGCCTCAGCAGCTCAAAACAGAGGGTCAATAGAAGCTGCTTTAGACTCCTTTCCCAAGGAGATACAGCATGGCCAAAGAGAGATGCCCAGGTGAGAAAGCCTTGTCAGTCATCCATCTGCATTCTCTCTTTTTCATAGGGGTAATTTAAAGTATGAGGTAAATAGAAAGAACTACAACAACAATTTTTCCAGCAGGGATAAAAATGTTGGCATTTTAGTATGCTGTACTGCAATCTTTTTTGCTTGTTCATTTTTATTAAATTGACTTTTTCATATATACAGAAATCACAACTCTGAGAAAATCCTATAGCAACAGAATGAAAGGCTTTAGTAGGGGTCACCACTGAACACAAAAATTAGCAGATGATCTTAACTGTGAATAGTCTAAATACTCATGTTTAAAAATGATCATAACAAGCAATGTTAGAATTTATATTCAATATTCTTTCCTTCAAGGAGAAATTATTTCACAGAGGTCTGATCAAAGTGACCTCTTTATTCCTTATAGTCAACATTCTTTTGGTATAACATAAGCCAGAAATTAATACATGGGAAATTTGAAAAACATATATTGAAGCCACATATCATGATTTCTTCCCTCCAGGAGATGTGTGTAATGCAGAAATTTTTCTTTTGCTTTTTATGTCAATACCGGTGTGATGCTTACTTTAAAATAAAGGTTATTGCAAAGTAATTGAAGAGTATGCTGTCTTCCTTTGGTAGCATTTACACCCAACTAGAGCTTGGTGCTCATCAGGCAAAGTTTCACAGACCTGGATACATCAATAAATAAAGAGAGTGACATCATCACAGTGGTATTTGAAGTCTTTGCGTCTCACTACAGAAAAGGCTCCAGAGGCTGAAAATATTAAAAAGTAACCATGCATTTCCTCATGAATGGATCTCTAAATAACTGTCCCTATATATTTTGGCAATTTTTTAGCTGAAAAGCATTGTCATATGAGACTAACCATAAAGATTTTTACCTGTAGAAAATGATAGCTTAATAAATTGCTTCAGACAGAGCTAGATTAATCAACTCCACCATCCCAATTAATTATACAGCAATTATTTTCTGATGTTTTAAATGTCTTCTGATTACGTCTTGCTCAGTAATTCTCAAAGTGTCTACATGTTAATATTATTTCCGATGGAGTAACAAAAAATTGCTGATTGTTTCTTACTAGCATAACTTTTTCAAGCTCTAAAGACTTAACTATCCATTTAATCTGTTCTTAAGTAATGGCTCTAAACATCCCTGAACTGGCAAAGAATATTTTTAACTGAATAAATATAAAAACTCCAGTCATTAATAATTTGCCACCTATAAGAATGCTTTACTATCTGTAGAATGTCATATAAATACTAAGCCACTTGCACTCTACAAAGCTTTTTTTTATCCTTATTCTATAGGCCTGTAAGCCATTTGGGATCCAGAGGTCTGAAATTTTCAACTAATTTTTCATTAAAAATTAGAGTTGAAATCAAATGAAATATCAAGTAGGAGGTCAGTAAGGAGAAACTAGATACTTTAGAAGGAAAATTATATTGTCAACTATATCTAGAGTCCAGGTAAACTGGGGAGGGGGGTGCAGTTCGGAGGTCAGGGTGGTGACTTTCTAGAAGATGCTAGGAGTGCCCCTAAGTACTATTGGCTCTATTTGATTTTCAACACAAACTCATAATTCAACATGTGCCTCCTTGTTGACCATCAATGTGTTAAGCAGGTCTGTAAGGAAGAGATGAACATACTGGGACTCCACCTGAAGCAGCCAAAAAGGATCATTTACAAACTTTAAAAGAGAAGGCAGGGAACATTGATCAGAAAAAGTAACGAGAGGATCAATTTCAGTGTACTTTTCCAGTAGGGGTCAGAGTTCCTCTGCGTGTTCACTTGACACTGCTGATTTTGCCCAGTGTTAGGCTATTCTGAGGCCTTTTCCAAAAAGGAAGTCCCCACTAGAGAAACCTTATTTCTAAGGCTGAATTGGGAGCTTCTAGGATAGGACTGCAGGGTCAGCTAAGTCTATGACTGAGTGAATAAGAGATGAAAATAAAGCTGATTACATACTGACTGCCACATACATACAGGATGAAATTGGACTTCTTAACCTTGCATTCAGCAACCAAGCCCTTAGATTTTATCAAATGAGCTTTAGATCATAAATCCTTAGTTTTTAGAGTGTAAGGTCTAGACAAGCCCCGGAGCAACCTAATCCAATTAGACCTGCTTTGAGCAGAGGGTTGGTCTAGATGACCTTTGGAGGTCTCTTCCAACCTAAATTATTTTTGGGCCGCTCATTCTTCAAGCAGGAAATGTCCATTTGTTCTGTGTTTATAAAGCACCTGGTGTCCAAGACCTTTGGGTGTTGCCACAGAAAAAATAAATAATAATCACTAACTACCAATTTGTTCATACAGTTGATATAAAGTAATGCAAGGAATCGTTAGTTGGCCTCAGATTATTTACTGCATTCTGAAATTACTGGGGTTTTTGTAAGGATATCACTTTTTTCCTGACTGCAATAGACACACGGAAAAGAAAAACAAAGACGATACACAAATATCATCTGTAAGCTATTGCAAATACATCACTGCTCTAGTCCATATTTTGAAAAAAGGTTTCTTACTGTTTGGCAGCTGAATGCCCTGAAAACCATAAGCCAGCCATTCTGGTAAAATGAAGTTATTTAACTAGTATCTGGGAGTTTTCATTATATACTAGCACATATAGCAAGCATTTACAAGTTCCACTGAGGATTTACAAACTAGAATAAGAACATTCAGCTCAAGCCCGTAATTCTACCATTTCTACAGTGCTAACAACTACTGAATGTTATTGTAAGTGTAAAGACATGTCTCTGAATACTGATAAGGAGGATGATGGGACAACTCCTGAGCCCTGCACAGTGGACCTTTAAAATTGTTCAATTAGCCTCATGCAGATTTCTACAGCATGGAATGCAATGCCAAGGGGACAACAAAGCAAACGTGGGGACTTTAAGCTGTGCTTTCTCAATATCAGGGAAAGAAGCACAGTCAGAAAATGTATTTACCTGCAGGAACCACCCACTGGGGCTATAGATAGGTAGCACAATTTAGCGCTATCAGAAATCACAACATATACAGTAAGTGGTGAAATTTGTACCTACTTGGATTTTGCAATTAAGTATAAACCTCTGCTTCACTGCTATTTTTCTGATGTCAGATTTCAAGGACTTTTGATGGTAATAAAAACGCTCCCACTGACACACATGAAAGATAAGCAGTGTGTTTGTAACCCTGTTGCCTGGAAATAGTAGGTCCAGAAATAGTTGGCGCTAAACTTTAAATAAAATTATAGAACTCTTTCAACCTTTCTACTCTCACTGTGTAAATGTGAAAGTAGTGTAAATCTTGTTGACAGTTATTGCCATATCTACTGGCACACACTCAGCAGCAGTTTGAGAAGTGTTGTGCAGCATGGCTAGTGCCCATTACCTGTCTCCCCATATTTTCTTACAATTTATTTTCACCCCAGCAGGCAGCACCTCACAATGCCATTAATTTGTTGGGCAGCTCATTCTTTCCAACACAAACTATTTTACAATGTGCTCTTATAAACAACCTGGTGGTTTACCGGCAATGCTCAACAGTGTCAAGAGGGAGGTTATGATTTATAGGCAGCAGGTAAAAAATTGAGCAGGTCACAGAGATGACATCGTTTGACCAAACCTCCTCTCCTCTAATTTTACTATCGTCAGCACAAGTGCACAAAATCACCAGATTCACACTTGGTCTCCACAATATGTGACTGAAAAAATGCTACTGTCAAACAGCTCTTTTTGTTCCTTGTCCTACACAGTATTCCTCTAACAGCGTATTTGCTAGCTGACTACAGGTGCAAGAAAACAAAGGGGGAAAGAAAGGGGAAAGAAGAAATATTTAAATTGATTTTAACAGCTAATATGGAAAACCCCACCCAAAGCCCTATCCTCCTTGCAGAGTAATTAGGCACTAGTAAAATACATGCATGACTCCAATATATATTTATAGCTACTTCTTTTTAACTGCTTTGCTTAATACAAGCCTTTGCAGAGTGAAGGGAAAAACCCCACCACTAAGAGTAAAAAATCAGTCTTTTTAATATAACAAACTGAATCTCACATTTTTGTCTTATTGCACTCTAAACACTAATTTCCTCTTATAAATTCTACTTCTATCTCTAGTAAGTAAGGCAAATGCATATACGCACAACCTGAGGTCTTACCAGGTTCTTAATATCATCAATATTTTTAGAATATATTACATTTTTTATTAGTAATACTAATGTGTGCATTAACTGAAGCCATGTCTCCTGTTGTTACTCAAAATTAAATTGCTGTCAATCTGACACTTTCTGCAGACACTCAAGGAACTTGAAATTTTCTATTAACAAGTAAGAAAAAACTAGAATGGATCAGAGGATATGATTACATGTTACAGCAGCCAAAAATGATCTGCTAGGTTATTCTATTTTTATTTCTGTATCTTTAATCGAAAGATTCTGGCACCTGGGGCAGGGCTAAATGAGCAAACAATCTGAGTAATATGCTATCAGTATTCCTAGGGAATGCTTGTCTGCCATTACACAAATTGAATACTGCAAAATGGTTATTGAAACTTTTCATACAAAGGTCACAATATAAAAACCTATATTTCTTACTGTAAATCTAAGCCATAAATGCAACTATGCAAGTATCATTCACATGAAAATGGAGCCTGAAGGGGTTAAGACTGTGAAAGTGTTAAATTCATGCAACCTTTCTATTTAATTTTAAACATTTTCCATGTGCTTGCAATGTTTTCTAATAACAGGCCAATTCCTTAACTCACACAGGAATCTAAATTACAATAATCACATGCATTCCTTCCCCCAAGAAAGGAAACACCTGTTGTAGCAGATTAATTGCTGATTTTTTTAAGCTTTCAGAAGAACACTAACATTGACAAATAATTTATAAGTGACAAACTTCATAAGCACAGAAACACACAAATTTTAAAACTGATATGAAACTCGAAATGTATGTTGAGGTAGTAATGGATGTCTTCACTTTGTTAAAGAAAAACTCTGTATCAAAGTACTATAATAGGATATAGTTATTTTATAATTAAGATGGCGCTACTTTCTGTTCCATTTCACTTCTGCAATAATTTTTACTCATGGCACTATACAGCAGGAGAAAATAAAGAGCTAAAAAAGAAAGAGAATTTAAAAAATGTTATGTCTACCTAAATCAATATACAATGTAAAAGATATATTCAATGAAGAATTTTAGAAATTCACTCACTTGTTTTTATGGAATTCTTGGTGAATTTGAGAAAAGGGCACATATTTACACTATTGCAAACCTCTAAATGTCACTTAAACCTATATTTTTAAAAATACCCAGACTGGCACTCATATTAGTAGTAGTAGCTTTAATATGAGATTTGCTAATTATTTCCAGCTGCATTCCAATACACAAAAAAGTGAAATTCCGTCCTAAGCTATGGTATTTTATTTTCATTCATATAAATCCGGCCATTTCAGTGAAATTACACTCAAAAGGAGCAAAAGGAGTTATGCCTTGTGCTAATGCTCTTATACAAGTATCTATGTTTGAGGCATGACACGGTACTTTTAAATAATAGCTACTCATCTGCTCTGTCTGCTGTTATGCCACTAAACTGGACATGGTAGTTGAAACGTGGTAGTGAAAGTAAAGCCAGAGCAAGATCAACATGGAGGAAAGATTCAAAGTAGGAGTTCAGGAAAAGCAAACTTACACTTCTCCTGTCATGTACAAATGAGATAGTTACAGAACTTCACATCCTGCACAATGTATTTTCAAATGACAGTCAAGTCTTTCCAGAGATAAATAGCAGGGTAACCACTGCCTTCAGTACTAGAAACAGACAAACAATTATTAAAAAAAGGAGGGAAAAAAAAAAAAGCCTGGGTAAGCTGATCAGTTTTTGCTCCAACAAAAAATGGTATGTGGTACTAAGTCTGCAGAACATAAGGGAAAAAAACTCCAACAAAACAAAATATCTGGATATTGCATTCATATCCCTTATCATTTATGTCTTAAGTAATGGCTGTCATACAGGTAAGTGTATGACCCATTTACCTGGGTTAATGAGGTGCAAGGCTTACAAAGGCTCCCAGCAAAGCCAAATTAAGCACTAGGAATTCTGTGGAACAGGTCATAGGAGCCTTCTGCAGACACCTGTGCTGAGGTCTGTGCCACCTGCCTGAGGCTCTGCACAAGGTGAGGGAATACTCCTTGTTCCAGGTCAGCCAGACCCAGGCTAAATTCACTTTGAATGCTGCAGAGGAGCTTGAGAAGCTCCAAGTAACTGGCCCAATATGAGAATGCACATCAGAAAGGTGATGTTTCCAGTCTAGCAGCCGAAGTGAGCCCCAGCAGAATAATCCAGTAATGCTGATAGCAGAGAACTCGGTGTGATTATTTGGATGCTACATTATAGACCTATCCTGAAATGATAAGTAACTTCCAACTTCTTGTTGCTACTTAACATGCCATCCCTCCCACCCTCACCTTTTTCTCTGTAGGAACCAATTTACTGTGAATTTTTTTTTATACAATAGCTAATTTCACCTACTGCATTTAATGTCATAGGAGTTATACATGTAAAGCTCTGTACTTAGAGATAAGATAGTCCTTTATGCCATTTTAATCAATCTTTGTCATGGGTATGTTACTTAATAGCTCTGTCTTCCTATAGAAAATGAGCAACTTAAGGGAAATGAAACTTTTCAAAGATACATTTTCCTTCTGGCAGACTGTGAAATACACCGTAATTATCCTCTTTTGATGAATAACGTTTGAAAGAAAATGAACATTCTGTGCACCAAAAAGTATAATACAATGACAATCTCAACTGCCTTGTAAATAAAAGGAAATTGTTTTTCTACTATGATCTATATTGCACAGAAACATATATACACACTTGATAAATATAAAAACCAAATCAGACTATCAAGCCATTTTTCAAGTCCTATTAATTTCTAATAACAATAAACTCAGTGTTTCACAGCCAAAAGAAATTGTATTTATATTTCTGAAAGATTAAAACTGTTTTATGAGTTATAGGTTCTATCCTGCACACTGATGGAACTACTTGTATGAGTAAGGCTTGGACTGAACACAACCTCTTTAAGAAGAGGAAGATAATGTCCCCCCCCAAACTTTACTGCTGGGGATGGGGGCATAGGGGGTAGTTGAGGTGGAAGAGAAGACAGGAAAAGGGCTTCTCAGTAGCATAATAAAATCATCACATTTCAGCCCACATTCTCCTATTAGGAAATCTGCACTATCTTTAACAGCTTGGTAAAGTAAATGTTTGAACAGAGATCTTACAAACTAATGGTGTTATGTACAATTTAACTAAACAGTTAGGACAAAATGCCATTTAGCCCTTTTTGATATCTGAATATGCCGTTCCAGTAAATATGAAGATGAAGCAAAAATAAGGAGCCAAGGCCACACAATATTCATTAGCTGACACAAAAACATCTGAACACCAACCTTTCCCCTCAGACAGTCAGCCAAAATCCAAGTTTTGAGTTATGAAAATTACAGCTCTACCATGAAGAAATTTGTTACTATGGGAAAACAGTGATGTTTATGTCTTACATCCTTTGGTTTTAACTTTCTTTTTTCTCCTTCTCCCTTTCCCTCCCCCCCCACCCCACTCCCTCCCCAATGCACTGCCTCCAGAGATGCTACTGCTCAGCGGGAATACATCACAGTATAGAACACCCTGTTCCACAGTTTCTAGAAGAACCAACAAAAACCTGGAAACTAATAGGTATCAGTAGAAGGAGCTTCTCAGTTGCATCCTGCCTTACACAAGTCCTGCATTTGCAAGAACGGGTGCTTCCACTGGCAGAAATCAGTAAGGCTTCCTTGCCCAGGGTGAATTTTGATGAGTTGCACCTTGCAGCTGCCCCAGGGAGATGCAGCTCCCACTGCCCACCAAGCTGCTGCTTTGGCAGTCACTACTGGTCACTGCTGCCCAGCAGGTGGAAGAGGTCAGTGTACAATCAGTGCTGCAACACAAATGCACCCAAAGGAAAAGGGGCACTCAGCATGCCATTCAGATGTTTAAAAGGTGACACAATAATGCAGTACACGCTAAAGATGAGGCAGTATGTAACACCACTGAATACTACCCTGTCTCCCAACACTTCTTATACAATAATATCCAAAACATGTGCTGCCCTGCTCTCATCCCCAGCACTTGGAAACGGCACTCCAAGCAGGGGTTGCACAAATTGGGAAGGCAGATCCTCTTTCACAGACATTTCTGCTCAGTAGATTGGTGACCACACAGCTAATCAAAGACATGGTATACACCAGAACCAAATCTATCCAAGCAAGCATGGTTCAGTTCAACAAGTCTTACCAGGCAGTGGTGCCCAATTCCCATTCCTGCTCCAAGGCCTGCTCAAGTATTTGGTGAACTGTCACCACAAGCAGAACAGAAATTCATCTCACCATCTAGTTAGCAGGAAGGGAGGTGTCTAACCCAACCTATTCCTTAGGTTCTACTGGAAAGAGAGTTACCTACAGTGAGCATTTTATTATGTCTACCTCAGACACCTATTTGAATGCAGGATAAGGACTGTTTTTCTGAGGTGACTCTATCTACTGGCTATAGGGTTGATATTTTAGACACTGAATGACACACTAACTTTAACAGCGCTTACAATCATTTCATTTACTGAAAACAACCCACACTCCCAAAATAGTAGCAAAATTTCTGCACAGAAATTTGAGCCCTTTAGTTTAGAGTTTCAGAATAGATGTGGAACATGCATGGACAAGAAAAAAAAATACTGCTTGAATAAACTGACAATTTGTTCTAATGTTCAGACTAATGTTAAAAGTCTTAATATCGACGATCTATGAAATAGCTCTAATTAACTTTTTTTTCTCTGTGCTAAGGTGTTAATGTCTATTTTGTAAAAAGGTGTCTAAACAAGATGCAAAGTAAGGGTTATTACTTTATGTAGTCATCATCAGTAACATTTAATAAAAATATTATTACAGGGAGTTTATTACACATGCCTTATGTCAAAAATAATCCAAAGTCTACAAATAATGAATATATACTGCGTATATTTAGTGTATATATTACACAGACTGTGTATATAGTACACAGTTTCAACTTTTTCAACAAGAAAAGGTCACCTAGCCAGAGCACAGGTTATGGAAGACCTCCATAAATTAGATTAGACAGCTAGCTCACAAAGTTATAAGCTGTTTAGGGAACATGTCAGGAATTCTCTCTCTATAGGGAAGCTTCTCTCTCCTTGTAGAGTGGAATTTGACACCTAATAAGAAAGGCATTTTCTGTTCTCTTAATATTTATGGATATTTTGAAGTGTTTTAAGGCCTTCACAGTCTCTGCATGTCTTGAACTGCTTTTAACTGCAGTGAACTGACTGCATACACATTATTCCACTTCCAAAGCCCCTGCATTGCCATTCAGAAAGTCATAATGCAGTTATTAAAAGAGATTTCCACACAGAGTTATTGAATCATATTGGTAAGCTTGGTTTATGCCTAGGAGCTGTGATATGAATACACATTGTCTTGAATTTGTCTAGTAGTCTGTGGAGTGACAGCCCACTTCAACTCTTAACAAGCTGCACAGATAAATTGGTAAGGACTTTGTTAAGTATCAATGTGCCTGGTGATGTACAACATAAATATGAAAAAAGTATTCCACTGAAATGTTTATAGTCTAAAGGTTTCACCTATTAATAGCTCATGGATATTGTCTTCAAGCATGAGTCCATTGAGGCGAGTGGAACCACTCGTGCAAAAACAAGTTGCATATATTTCTGCCATCAAATATTAAGACAGTTTAAAAGAGATCTCATATCAGAATAAGGCTGTAACCGAACTTCATCAATGAAAGCAAATCAAAGCATAACAGCTTCCACCCTGATGGAAACTTCATTTAGCAAAAAGTTAACTGGGGAGATTAAAAATTTTTAAAAAATCCTTTTTTGTCACAAAAGGTTTGAAAATTTTAATTAGAATTTATGTGAGGAAGAAAACTGTTTAAGAGTTAACATAAGGGGGTATATAGTTTCCATGTAAGACACGTTGTCACGATTTAACTTGTTTTAGATGCAATATGCAACCAGGTAGAGCACTTATTTGCATTTATGTTTCTCAACTCACAGTTTTGTTTCTATGCACTATTTTAATATTTTCCAAGTACTGACTTTCGGCATTTATCAGTGTCTGTGAATATCCAAAAAGAAGTCATATCTAAATTATGTTCAAAGGTAGTTTACAGCAACATCTAATATCTGTAAATGGCCCGGGAAAGATGTATCATAGATATGTGCATACTAGAAGATTTTAAATAAAACAACAAATGGAAACACTGCAAGTGTGAGATTCATAATGTCAAAACACTAAGTCACCTACTTTCACGAACTGTCACATCTATTTGTAGTTATATTTTTTCCAAATGCATTGACATTTTACAATAGAAATTGTACTGATAAATTAGAAATTAAAATGAAATTACATAATAAAAATATCACAGGATTTTTACCCTAAGAAAATGTGATGAGAGACTCTCTCTACTTCTGCACAGGAGCAGAAATAAAACCTGTACTATTTTTTCCACTAACAAGGACTATGATAATACTTAGTACACTACAGCTAAACATGTTTTGGTTTTTTTTTCCCCCAATTAGTTATAAGTGAATCAGACCAATACATTTTCATACATGCTTTATATTAAAATGTTACTATTTAGACAGAAATGCAATACACAGGCACACATACCAATATGCTATGACTGCTGAATATTTCTCTTTAGTATACATGTCCAAAACCCTAATAAAATAAGCAGGGAACGTATTTAAACAATGCACATTTTAAACCACTCAATTTCAATATATTGTTGTCAGACAACATGCACGTAATCAGATTGTTTTGTAAGCAGACATCCATTTGATTACTTAAAGTGCAAACTGTGGTCTGGCTATTGAGTGTGCAGAGGATGATAATGGGAAGGGCAAAGAAAATAAAGCCTTTTTACATCAACAGGTGGCAACGCTAAATACCAAAGAAAAGAAAGAGGGGAGTGGGCTCAGAGAAATATACCTTCCCTGCATTATACAGATACCTAAGAAAGAAATATGATTTGGCAGAAATTGGGTCTTTTTTTCTTGCAGTGACGATCACGTTGCATGTACATGATTTGTACACAAGAGCATGGGAAGAGAGCAGCAGGACCTCATAGAGGTTTCTCAGGCAGTTTGAGAAGTCCTCCTTGGGACTGTTCAACATGCTCAGGGGCAACAAACTACCCAGAGTGAGGACACAGCTTCCAAAAGTCCCTGCAAGTACCCCACCTAAGGGCTCGGAGTACTAAGGTTCAATTCATGCATTTATGGCCAAGTTATAGAACGAGACAAGCACAGACAAGAATACAGATCGATACACAGCTGAAAAACCCACAGTTGTACTGCAATTGACAAAGTCTAAAAGTAAATGGGCATGCTCAGGAGTCCTATAAAAAAACACTGGAATTATAAAAACCAAAAAAAAAAAAAAAAAATTCAACACGAAAATCTTAAATATATATATACACACACACATATATATATATATGTATCCATAGAAAACATGAGGATTGATTGCTGTCTCCTAGGAAGTGCAGTGCTTAGTTGTCAAGTCATTAGATGCTTTATTTGGACATAAAAATAACTACAAGGATGTTTATTCAGAATAAGCTAATAAACAGAACTTAACAAGCAGGTATGTATTTTATCACGGTTCTCAATACAGCAATATCTATCTCTGCACCAGGTATTAATAGCTGGCAAAATGTTTTCTTCAAACTAAAAGGTGCATTGTGCCACAAGTACATAGTGCCTAAGAAAATAATCAGCTAGTGAAAAAAATCGTAACACTTTCAAGTGAGAGTCAGTTATTCCCCCAGTGAGTAGATTCAGATCTATCAAAACTATCTGAGAAGCCTAGACATAAAATTGATTGAATTCCATTATTCAGCAATAATCTTGAATTCTGACTTGAAGAAATACACTTGTCCTAAGAACCTATCTAAGCAGAATTAAGTGACTGTTCTTTGAAGTATAAAATAGGAGTGGACTCATAAAGCTAATCAACCTAAAGTTGGTTCTGAAATGTTCACACTATCTTCATTTTTGAGTTTTGAGTTGTTTTAATCTTGTTTCATGGACTAAACATGCTCTTGCAGTCAGAGCATGCACCTCCCATCCCCACACACCCCACACCTTAAAAAGGAATCCCTTTGCATGCTCAAGACTGCTCAATGTTGCAAACTGGAACAAAATAAATATGGACCACTCTGAAATCCAAGAAGGGTACTCCTGCTCAGCACTGGAATGCTAGTGAAGATGCAAACAATAATACTGTCTATGTACTCAGTGATGTGAGAGGTGATCTAGTTTTGGATATTGAGAATCTCTGCTATAAAAATTGCCTTTTGGATGAAGCTACTTCCATCCACAGTGCATATGCATATAAGGTGATTAGAAACTAAACAATGAGAACAGTTCTTCTAAAGTAAGGTGCTTAATGTCTGCATTATGAACACTTCGACGGATAACACACAAAGTTCTGGTCAGTCTTTAATATTTTTACTGCAATTTTATTTTATCCTGTCCAGGAAAATGGAAATTGAGTGTAGCAATGCCCTTTTAATACATCAATTATAGTCAGTAGACTGAAATCACTGCTGTGTATGTATCAAAGATCCACACAATTTCAATAATTAAAGAAGTGATTGTGCCTGTTTTTCTACTATGAAAAGGATAAATGCCCTGTCTTCCTGTGTTCCGAAGCAAAATAAAAGGAAAAAACTTTGGTGACTCCTTTACCTAGCAGCCTCTATCTCTTGAACATCAGGGCATAATACAGAATTGTAGTCCATGCAGAAGCTTAGTAGCTGGAGAGACTTTGGCTGACAAGGTGTATTGGTAAGTCACACTGAGATAATGGGAACATATGCCAAATTGCTAGAGCTCACAGAAATTGAATGCTAGTACCTATTAAAGCCTCTAAGCCACAAAAAACTACTTTATTCCTAAACTTCTGTCATCCAGATAATTTATCTGAATTAAAACTACAATGCATAATAATGAACTATATTATAACTAGTGACTTAAAAATTACTGCTGATGAAATGCAAAACCAGGATATTCAAAACTAGTAAAAGGATCCCAACAGCAAAACACAGTTGAAGTGCTGATCTTCATAAAGTCTGAATAAGGAGGAGAAACAAGAAGATACTCTGAAGCAAAAGAATCATTTTTGCAGGATAAATAGATAAAAAAACCCCAAACAAACAAAACTCAGACCATTTTCAAAATCTGGTCTGTTCATTCCTTTGGTGTGAAGAGACTGATAGCTTACAATCACTCAGACTTGAGACGTCCAGTCAAGTGTTACAATGCATGGTATTCAGATTATCAGAGAAGAATAACAATTATTATTTATTATGGGTGTCAAGAGCTACATTTAATAATAAAATTTATTGAGTAAGTGCATCTAATCACCAGGAAAGTATATGAACCCTGAAAAAAAATTATCATGCTTGTGCAAGCCAACTGAAGCATATATATACAAGGATTCATACAGCATTACAACATAGTAACATAAAACGTATAGATAGCTTGCTCTTTTTATTCTGAAGTAATTTTCCCTCGCCTCTGGCCAAGGCTTGTCAGAAACAGGGCACAATTATCCCCAAGTTTTATGCACACTGACATTAAAAAACATTACAAATGATTAGAAGCACTTTCCAACTCCATAATCTCCAACTATTTCTAGACTGTCCCAGTAGCAAACAGCTCCACATGGTGTGATTACTCTGCTTAAAAGGTAATACCTGAGGCAGGTTTACAAGTATAGATGCTGCAATTGGCAGTACAACTTTGTGCCCTTGTGGTAGTGATTCCCATCAGAAAAGCTAAATGCATAAGAAAGGAAATATCTAAGAACTGCCTATCCTTTTTCTTGACAAGGTCAATTATATAACTGAGTTGGCATTATGGAGCCAGATAGCCTATATCAATCTGTAAGCTTACCTTGGCATACAAACTTCAATTCTTTAGCATCTGTAACAGTGGTTCTCTTATCTGACCTCTTCTTTTCTGTCCGACGGTGGCTACGTCTTTTCTTTGTCTCTCCCCAAAGATTCGAACCACCATGCATGCTTGGGATGTTTAGAATGGCAATTCCTTCCAGAGAGATATTGATTAAGTCCAGCTGAATTCCATCACACTAATTAGAAGGGAAGGGGAAAAAAAGAGAGAAAGAAAAATCAGAATGTTCTTTTTCTTGGATATTTTTCTTCAGCAGTTCATCATTCTTAATGCTGCTAATAATTTATTCAGTGTTTACACCTAAGAGATATACTTGTATCTGAAAAGGAGGTATGAGATAAGAAACAGATCACTATTCAGAAGGTAAAACATGATTGCTATTCAGCTTTTGATTGCCTAAGTGTGGGACCATTTGGTACTGTCTTGTTATCTGATACCTGTCCATTGACCCAAGTGAAATATATTTCTAGCTTCACTACAGCTAATATCAGAAAAACTCTTATACTACCAGAACTTCCTTATCAATAACCGGAGTTTTTGTTGCCTTTTCCAGCTAAATTTTCTGCCTTATGGTTTTGCAATGATACTTGTCACTCTTGCAACTGAGTCACCTCCATAACAACTGGAATACAAAGTCCCTGCGGGCAGAGAACACACAGACTTATGGAAAAGGGTATAAGCAAGGAGCACAGAACATCACCCAGTTCATCGTTTCAGTCAAAAGGCACAACGAGCATATCAGAATAGGGCTATGGCTGACTCATAGCTCCTAGCAAGAAGTAAAATTATTAGAAGTGGGTGCAACAATTCCTGATGCAGCTGAAGCAATTCTTACTCCAGAACCTTCACAACCAGTTCTCTGAAATATGCATTATTGCTAAGGGAAAACATAGGATATGGAGCTAAAGAGGGATCAGTGATCCAAAACCTTTCTAAGACTTACTGGACACACAGAAGTAATCTTAGTTTGCAAGACAGTCCCTTCAGTGATAGAATTATGCCCATCTTGTGTCACTAGTATGTATTTCTCATGCTTCCTATAGCAAACCTGGACACTAAGACATTTTATACAACTATATTTCTTTGCTAAATCTGGCTTTCAATTATATCTATAAAGGGACCATATTTTTCACTTTTGGAGAGTGGCTCAGGGATCTTAACATACCATCCTGCCCAGTGACAAACTGCAGCATTTTCTCAGGTGGTTGAACCCTAACATTTGCAAATACACTTCACCTGAGACACATTGAATGAGATGAACGTAGCTTGATAGCATTCACCCAGCCTTCACTGGCTACAATTTACTCAACCTAAGTTCCCCTCTCTACCAACATTAGGAAGTTCTTAACTCATATAAAATGCAGCAAAATACTGAAGAACCTCCACAGGAGAAAATAAGCCACAACTTCATATTGCTACAGGGGAACCTGCAGGTGGAAAGCAAAGCATCCAGTTCTACTCATTAGTTTACCGTACCAGCCAGAGTTGCCCAGGATTCCTGTACTTGCACCTTGGCTAGAGATGGATTAGCTTCATTCCTCAACATAGACAGAATATATTGATATCCTGACAAGTCATACAGACCACAGTGTAGAGCAGCAGATTTTTAAAACATCTGATCCTACTCCAGAAGTGTTCTACAAGCTTGTAGAGGATCCAGTCATCCATTTCAAATTGATTAAGGGTATTATTTTGCAATTCCAATACACAATAATCAGAGAGAAAACTAGGAAAACAATTAAATAGTATCAATAATAGTCCACTGATATCTTGCAGCTTGCTGCTCTGTGGGTCACTGGCTCTTCTTCCTCTCTGCCTAAACCTTTACCACAGCTTAGAAGAAGAAAAGCCAAGTATAACTAAAGAATAACTGAATAATTGTTTATTCTGAAACTTTCTGAGATCATAAAACATGCACACACATCTTAACTCTTCTAAGAAGAGCATAAATCTGGACAGAGAACAATTTCAACACTAAGCTTTCCATTTCATATTTGCTCTTCAAGAATCAAATTTTAAACCTGTCGATTATATTCATATGAGGAAACCTTTAAAGACAAAAGGCATATCTGAAAGTGAATTGGTGGTTGTGGCAACTACTGTAATTGAAAGTGTAACTTTTTAATAATACTTTTCTTACAAGAATAAAGGCCTAGGCTTCCACTGTCAATTTTGGAAGCAAATGTGTGGTTTTCCCTGGCATTTTATATGTTTTAAATACTAAGATGATTTATTTTGCTAAAAATTCTGCTCATGTGTATGCTCACTTACTGCTATACATTCTAGATAAACAGATATTAATTTCATAATTAAAAGTAATCTTGTGTAAATACCCTGCAGGCCTCAATGAATCAAACACATACTGTGTGTCAGGCCTCCCACTGTCTTCAAGTGGAATGTACTGGCTGGATAATTAGATAGTACATATTTTTTAACCTTATTTGCATGCATATTATATCTTTTGCACACTGACAAGCAGCAGTGACAACAAAAGTCAGATTACCACAGGGAATTCCCACAAAGAAGTCTTCATTTCTTATAATTTGCAGCCTAAATTAAAATAATTTGATCTTTGACAAGGATGAAATGTCAAGCAGAAGGGGGTCCTCTACAAGCCACGGCCTGTGGCTTCTGAAATCTGCCTAATTTATGTCAGTCACTTCTTAATACATATTTAAGTATTACACGAGAAAGATGATAAATATGCAATCTGACACCTTTGGTATTTCCCTGCTGTTAATTTATAAAGGTCTGGCGTCCCCCAAACTGACTGGAATTATTTAAATAAAAGAAGAATTGTGAAATAGGATGGTGCAGGGTCTAGCTTCCATTTTCACTCAATATTGAGCACAGCAGGTAGTACACTAAGACAATTATGTGACGAGGCCTCAGAGTCCCCCAGTGATGAGCAACTTTCTGAATAAGGAAAGGAGCATTTCTTTTGTTCGTACACAGATGAAAAGTTTGCCCTACAGGTACTTCTGCATAGTTCTAGCACATTCATATACTGCAAAAACAAAACACCCATGTTCTGCTCCTTTTCTTTTTTATTTCAAATAACGTAATGGTGCTGTTAAAAACAAAAGCATGCTTTTAAAATGTGGAGTATGCCTACCTGGACTAAAAAGAAAAACTAGCTCTTCTCTTTTTGCCATCTCTCTTGGCCTCATTCACTTCTTGGGTATTATTGTTAATTTATTATTATTGTTTATTATTTATTTATCATATAAATTATTTTCAGATCATCTGTTGAGAAAGTACGTATCTATGCCTGAAAAGAGCTGATAGTAAGGCTTTGCTATGAAACCAAGGGCAGTATCAAGCAAGTATACAGGAATGTTTTAAACTCCTTTCCCTTACCCATTAACACCAGGTGGCATAGAAGGAGGCTAACACTGCTCCCACTACACTTTTACAGCATTGCAGGTATGGTCCATGCCACCCCTACTTACACCACATCTATACCTACTCTCATTAAATATCTTTCACATACCTTTATTTTTTTTTTCTGAAGTGGAAATAAGCTGCAAGTTCTCTAAATTGTAAATTGTTCAGCCTTGTTTACTGACATATTAATATTGAAAATAAATACTTAATATTAAAAAGAAATACTTCATTTTGTCCTAGTTCTTGTTGGTTTGTTGGTTTCATTTTGGTTTCTTTCTCTTTAGAACCTCTTCTCAACTTCTTGCATCCCATTTTGAAAACAAAAATACATCTTATTCTGGATAACATAAGAATTGTGTCCAACTTTGTTCTGCATCTCACCCTCATGCAGAAGAAAACATACAGAATATGAGTTAAGAACGTATGTCAGAAGAAACAAGCTTGATTAGGCTTGAAATCAAATACAAAGCCAAACAGGTAGTTGACCAGAGAACGTTTGATCACCATCTCACAGCTCAGAGATACAGATCCTTAATCTTCTCAGGCTTTGTTAATTCAAAATTTGGCTGTAGAGCAATCATATTCTTTGTGCACTTTACTTGAAGTGAAATGTGGTCTCATCTATCAACCTCCCATTTACAGTGATATCTCCAGGGGGCATCAGCTTAAAAATCAGACTAAAATGCTGATGAAGTTCAAACAAGAAACATTGGATACAAGCATACTGGCAAGCATTGTAATTTACTCATTGCAAATAAATATGCAAATAACCACCTCCTAACAGTTCTTGTAAACTCTGGAAACTATGCTTTTTGTTCCTAATTGCATGACTAATGGTAATGACCAGGACAGATTGAGTATTAACAAATGTGCCTCATTAGTTATTGACATGAATAGGTAATAATTACACAACTGATAGCATCAGCACCACAAACTTGTATATCTACGTGTTTGCTTTGTGATGTTAACATTTAATAACCCTTTTAATGGTTAAAATTATATGGTTAAAGTTCACATCTTAGTATGTATCAGGATGGATGACTTTCTCTAGATATCAATATTTTATTGGGAAACCCTGCTCTTCAACTCTTTAATCAAAAGGTGCATTTAACTGGCAGTTTATTCAAATCTAATCAAATCAAGTAAGCATTTCTTCCACTAAATAAAAAAATACTTTTCATGCTGCATTTCCTTAAACTCCTGTGTGTGAAGCACTCTCTTGGGAAGCAGGGGTGCTTCTTTTGTTAATTTTTTTTTCTAAGGCTTTTGGTGGAGTTTTGTTTTATTTTTATTACATTTTAATCTAACGTGAGGTTTTCACTTCAAAGAGAAACATAACAGTGTAACAGGCAAATGTGGCACTGCTGGTCTTACAGTTTCAGCCTCAGTATTCTTCGCTACTGTTCTGCTACCAGGTATATGGTTCCCTTCAGATCATTTCAGACTTCATCCTTTAGGAGGCTTTGACTGGACTCTCAGAGTTACCACCAGACCTCTCTGAGTGCCTCATGCTGCTGTACAAATATTCCATTGACAAATGCAGTTTCTCATTACTACTGGAGAGGAAAAGCAACATACTCCTCTTGAGAAACTGTTTCCTTATTTAACCTAAATTCTCAGGTTTGTATCTTCACTCATTTCTCATTTTTCATGTACTTATTCATAAACTTCAGATGCCCAAACAGTTTATGTAATTTAGCCGCTTATTCTAGCAGCCATCAAAGTGGTAGTGGCACATTATTTTAAATTCGTATTTTGTCTGTACGTATCCTGTGTCTTTCTAGTTAATGTTCAGTGTATAATGGAAAGATGACCCCTTGTGCAGAGAGAAAAGCTATTTAATGAAGGGAATAATTCAAAAAATATATATATTCTTTAACCTTTATTCAGGAAAGTAAGTACAATTTTAGGGAATTGAGTTTTAAAGGTTATAAAACCTCGAGACCTAGAAATAATAAGATTATTTCTTTTATTTTAATCCTGCAGCAGCTCTCACTCCCTCCAACTGTCTTTCATTTTTCCATCTGACCTAGCCACACTCCCTATTGATTTCTAATGTTATACTTCACCTCTTGACCTTGTCTACTGTATTAAGACTTCACTAATCATCAAACTGAACTTTGTTCCAGTGTGCAGAGCTACACTACAAATAGACATCATAAAAATAATATTTTGGAATATAGGGTCGAAAGGATGTGCACTGCTTTGCCTTGTTGGATTCAGGCACTCTGCACCCTTGCTCCCTGCATTTCAGCCAAACTAGTGACATTTCAAGGATAAAGGCAACAATTAGTTTCTTACTTCTATTTCTACAGATTCATGCAGCTTCTTACAGGTGGCTGAGAAAGTTTCCGAAGTGCCAAATTCAAAATACCAAAATTTGTTCTTCATTCTGAAACAAGAAAAAAAAAAAAAGAAAAGAAAAAAAGAAAGATCTTATTCACTATCAATATGTGACAAAAGTGATCATCCTGTCTTCCACTATAAGTAATGGCAAAGGCTTGGGAACATGTGACATCCCATTTGAAATAGATGAGCTCATAATTTTCAAAGCTTAAATGTTGGTGTCAAGTTGTATGATATCCCCTAAAGGGATAACAGGAATGTGTTGAAGTGACAGGTTCAAATGTACCTTTGACTTTTCTTTTTCAGTGACTATCAGAATATTTTTTGTCACTTAACCAGTGACATGCCTCAGAAAAATGTATCGATTTTATTTCGTGTCTCACACCTACTTTATGATTTCTGATTCACAGTTAACATCTTTATCCTGCAGAGAGGTAGAATGTGCAAGCAGGGCAATCCCATCATGAAGAAGAGCCAAGACAAAAATGTAGCTTGCCTTAAGCTAGTTAAAAGTAAAGGCAAATGCCTATTGTAGATGATGACGGATGAGAAACTAGAAGAAAATAAAAATTCCAGATCTAACAATCTTTAGATATTTTGCAGTAGGAGACCTGTATTACCTGGTAATTAATTCATAGACACATTTTAAATGGGCAATGAGACCTGCATTTTGAAGTTCATTAACAGGTTCCACAGGAAAATAAAACTGGACTAAATGCCAGTAAATTGCTTAGTTTACCATGACAGCAGGCAGAATTTACACTTTTTTCTTTTTAAATACATAAAGACTGCACTTCTGTTTTACCAGATTTATTGCATACTGTTAAAGACAATCAAGATGCCAACAGCACCATTTCAAACAAGTATGTGTACTTTTTGTGAACTCCCATGAGTAATTATTATTCTGTAACAAAAAAAAAGAAGCTGAAAAACCACAACAAAAGACATTGAATTAGAATTCATTATTCCCACTTAGGAATCAGATATGAACACAGTTTCTCCACTTGTATAAACTGTTCTCTGACACAGGCATAGCAAATTGTGCTTCTAACTTAAAAACAACAGAGTCTGCATGAGCTAGAAGTGGCGAAGAATGAAATACAAATGTAGATGACTGTAAAAGGTGTCAAAAGTAAAAACCCTACTTTTAATTATTTCAAGTTACATACAAAATACTACGTAATTGTTGTTAAAATCTACTTAATGACTCTTAAAATCACAAAGTAAGAAGAGGTATTGTGGTACTGGCCATTTCCACAAGCTTGTTTGCTGGTGTAGCATCAGAGGGGTGTAAAGATGTCCAACCTGGCAGCCTACACAGAGTTGGGAGGAGAAGAGTAATAAAGAAATGACACATTTCGATGAAAAAATTTACAGGAATTTCTGAAGGTTTTTACACAGAAAATCTGAAAATACTTGGAAACTATTTTTGAGAACCTGGTCTCAGATAAATGGTATATTCTCAAAGGAGCTCTAATGACCAAGAGGGTTCCGGCCCAATTTAGGTCCAAATTCCTCAAGTCTATGAATGGAAGTGATCTGACATATGTTCCTTCTATACCTGCAGTTTAGCTAGCACACTACCATACTGACATGGGATCGAGTGCTCTATTTATACCAACTTATATGAAGAAATTAAGAAACCTTTTGTTTCTAAAGAAATGTGAACTAAGTCTTGAAATTCCATTGGGTGCCTTTGGAAAATCTGGATGCAGCTATTTTCCTACTACTTTCTACACAGGGATGATCAATAATAAAACAAAAAGAAAATCAAAACAGAAAAAATCCTC
This sequence comes from Cinclus cinclus, assembly GCF_963662255.1. NCBI lineage: Eukaryota > Metazoa > Chordata > Aves > Passeriformes > Cinclidae > Cinclus > Cinclus cinclus. The sequence goes on from NC_085046.1 coordinate 27,912,852, forward strand.
AAAGCAAAAAAACAAAAGCCACAACAAACTAAAACCCAAAACAAACAAACAAAACCCCCAACAAAACCCCAAAAAAACAAAAACCTCAACAAAACAAAAAGACCAACAAAACATTGATGTAAGTATTCATAAAAATACTTTGTAATGCCTTTTGATCCTATTATTAAGATAAAAAAGACTTTGTGACTTCTCTTTTGATCACCTTTCCTTCTCCTATTTAGTTACTTTTATCCCAAATGAAGAATCTTTTCTTTTTCTTTATTTAAAAGACTGTTCTAAATTGACTCACTCTATATAACAAACTGTCCATATAACAAACCTACACAAAGTTAAAATAGACATATATTTTTGAGTCATTCAGAATAGAGTGTGTCAAATTCAGGTATTTTGAGCTCAGCCACACAAAACCCAGCATTGTCAATGTACTCAAAGATTACTAGAAAATTTAGATCTATAAATCTAAATCTTGTAAAACCTTATAACAAAAGATAAACTAAATGTATCAGGAAAGGTTTTAATTTCTTGTAATTTAAATATAACCTATAAGATTCTATGGGGCTGAAAAATGTATTGTTAATCTGTTCTCCATTGTAAAGTCTGTTTTTAAGCATAGAAAGGCAACTTACTTGACAGCTTTTTAAATACAAAGACATGTAGATACAAATAATTTTATGCTTAATTTTCAAATGATTTACTAATTTCCTTTACAAGCCATGAAACAGATTAAATTTCATGGTTTTATTCAAATGCACTATATCTATTATTGAACAGAGGATTGTATTAAAACTGACGCCTTTCATAGAAATACAAAATGAAGTTAAATAAAGAACTTCAGAGAAATTATACTGAAATCTTCATAAGCAAGACAAGTCTTATTCTAGTAAATATTACAGTTTTTCTAATAATAAATAAAATCCCAACCTCTAGTTCGTATCTTCCACGTGCATTCCTGTTTCAAAGAGGTAAAGCTCATCTGCTTATCAATACAGCAGTGAACAGAAGATTAATGAACCACTCTCATGGCCATTTTAATTTCTTCTACAATGTAAATAAATTTTAGACTGCTAAACAAATACATATTTAATGACAATTTTGCCACAATAAAACTGCAAGAAACTGAATCACAGGCTGCTGTCATGTATATTTTCTCTCTCCCAGAGACTTTTCTCAGCTTTTAATAGGAGATGACCAAAACCAAGTTTGAAGCCTGCTCCTCCTTTACAACACTGGTTTTGTTGGAATAGGAAAGGGAATGGGTTATTCTACAGGAAAGGGTTTGTTGGCTTTTTTTTTTTTTTAATATGCTTTGAAATGCATAGCTGAACTCTTAAAAACTTTACACAACACAAAACTTTACACAATCAGTCATGATTAAAGGCTGACCTATCTTGCTATTGTATTACCTACCGTACATCAAAATATACAGCCTATGGGAGTAGAAATGACAAAACAACACTTAAACTTCAAGAACCGAAACACCTTTTATGCTAGCAGTGTTCCACATTTTTAAGTATTGATCAGTTTTCTGGAAAGTGAATTGATCTTTAATGGGGATGAAATAAATTTGCACAACAGTTCTGAAAGACTGAAATGTTAATGGTTAATGACTCATACAATTGGCCATTTGCAAAAGCAGCAGGTGCTTTGCTGAGGCCAGGTTTGCACCCCCCAGCTGAAGGGGGATTTTGGGTGTGTGGCGGTGAAAACTAAGAACAGCCCAGGTGCAGAGCCGGGGAGCACTAAGGAGGACCACAACAAACCAGTCTGTTTAGCAACAAGCTGGGGTTTGAGCCAAGTAAGGGAAGAGGCAGGTAAGGAGCAGATCTTACTATATGGGATAATGCTTTTCATCATGCCAATGAACTCAGTTACATAACCTGTTCAGGCATAAAACTCTGGTCCTGGGGAAGTACCAGGACATTCAGACACAGGCTGAAGGTGCTCATGCCTTCTGATGGGGAATAACTGGCTAAACCAAGTGGATGTGAGAAGCAGCTGTAATGTCTTAGAAGATGTCATAAACTATCAAAGTTCCTCAAAGTGTCACCAGACTAATTTCTGGGGCTTTCCACCAGAGGACTGAATGTGATCCACAGTGTTTCAATAGACAGTGTTAAACTCCCGCTCCAGGGGAGGTACCTGGGTCCTCCTACCTGAACCTGAACACAGATCAACCCACTAAACTATATGTTTCAGAGACTTCCTCACCCCTGACAGATCAAGACTGTGACCATCATTTCAACCACGCAACAATCAAATCTCATCACTTGATCCACATGTGGTGATACCTATGTATGCATAAACACCAGTCATTCCGTACCACTTCACTCTAACCTGCCCCAAGGGATTTCTATTAACAAGAACCTCAGTTCCTCTCACCTTCAGGGGCAGGTCCTAACAGCATAAAAGGGCTAACACTGCCATTTCTTACAGCATTTCTATACTGTGGATAAATATCACTTAGAAACTTAGATATGTTTCTTAGAAAAGTTCAGACTAATATTTGGTAATCAAGGCAAAATAATCAAAGTAGTCTGTGATATGGGTTTGCTCCATTATCAGTTAATCAGAAACCCCCCTACTGCTAAAACTATTTTATATAACCTTTCTGATTAAGCAATTACAAGGCATGTCATTGAAAAATTGTCCTGTATCTAAATACGGAAATAGTAAATACTTTATTCAACACCTGAAGAGCATCTATATTTCACTGCAGTATGAACATTCTGACAGAACATGCATAACAATACACCAGTTATGGGCTGCTAATAAAAGGTCACAATAAAAGTAGTACCTTTAACTTAAGTAACAAATTCTTATTCTGCATTTACAGTCTTCACTTGGGGCAAGAGCTTATTGCTACATTTGCAAGTTTGTCACACCTTCATTTCATCCTATTTACACTTCTCATATTTACTATTTACATTTATTAAATTTATTTCCACTTTAATTATGCAGTGTCAAGCTTCAATGACTTCAGCTAAAATTTCTACATCAGAAAATTTCTGTTATTTTTTATAATGTCAGCTGAAATAGTTTGACCATTTTTTAAAACGATCGGGTTAAAGGCATGTATATTTGCTTATATTGAGAGTGTTTGACAACACACACTTTGAACTGCTTTAACACAGCTACACTTTCTGAACAGAGATTTAAAATTTAGCATGAGAGTGGCCTTGCATCAAGACTATGCCTCTAGCCATCTGCATGAAAATAAATACAGATTTTAACCATATTATGACCACTTGGAAAAAGACTATGGGAAGGCTTTATTTTCCATATTCCTTGGCAGAGAAACAACAAAGTTTTGCCTCCAGTTCTGTCAACTTTTATCCTTTAATCTATACGAGAGATTTTTACCCAGAAAAATACTAGAATTATTCAGTCTCTAAGGTAAATTCCTTGGAAAGTCCATTGCAATTCTAATACAAATCTGTGTAAGAATATCTGCTCATGGACAAGTAGAACTTTAATTCCTCCAAGAAAGTACATTGCTCCCAAAAATATAATCTCTTAGCACTGCTCTCTGAAAATACTTCTTAAAAGACTATTCCAACTTTGTTGCAAAAATACTGTTTCTTTGTCACTAAGTGTCAAGAGTTGATCTCAATCTCTATCATCAACTCACAGAATTTTCAGCATAAAGCTCCCATTCTACGAGCAGCATTCATGAACAACAATGTACAGAATGTAATGAATTTAAAAAAGAAAATTCTATGGCAGGAAAAAAAAGTAGCAAAGAAACCATAAAGAGAAGATGCTTATCATCTCATCCACCACAAGTCTGGAAGGTGTTCAGAGACACAGAATCATGCTATGTATTTAAAAGGAGCAGACCACTTTACCTCCCTTTTCTCCCTTGTTCACTCTTTTGTTCCAAGCAAGTGTGGAATAATGTGCAGAACCACTTCTGCAGGGAACCAAAAATACCAGAAAAGTGTGCTGAGACTGAGGTATATTTCCATGGAGAAAAACTGTGAGCAGTACAAAGGGAAAAAAAGGGCTGACAAGTATATTTGAAAAAAGTGGAGGTCATCATCAGAAAGTAGAGGAATCATGAGGAAAAAATAGGAACTTAATTTTGAAATGCATTGAAGTTCTGCAGCACTGAAAAAGGTGTGATGATGAAGTACAGAAAAAAAGAAAAACAAAAAAAATCCTAAAGGAGACCTAAATAAAAACACATATTTCTTAAGGTTGACAATACAGATAATACGGTCTAAAAATGAAACTAGGAGTATAGGAAATATGATGGGCAGAAAAGCTGAACACCTCTTCCAATATTCTGTCAATTACATTGGTCATTATTGCCAGAGATGACAGAGGATAGTATAAAATTCCATGTAGTATACAGGCGGGAATAATCTAGCTCTGCAGAAGGTTCATTATTATTTATAATTCTATCAAATTGAAAAACACTATATTCAGATTAGACAAAAAGAAGAATTCTTTTACAGTAAGGGCAGTGATACACTATAACAGGCTGCACAGAGAAACTCTGGATGCCACAATCCTGATTCAAGGCCAGGCTGGATAGGCCTTTGAGCAACGTCTAGTGGAAGGTATCCCTGCCCATGGCAGGGGTATCAGAATGAGATGATCTTTAAAGGTCCCTTCCAACCTGAAATATTCAATGATTTTAATTCAAGCTGTGGACACTTACACCATAAAGCAAAATGAAAGTGACTGCAAATGTATAGAAGAAAAAGTCTCTTTGGGAAAAAATGCCTACTAAGGTATGTCTGAAGTTGCTGCTTTTGGTTTAATGAGTCCCAGACTGCAAGACATAGATTCAAGAGCAAGTGACAGATTCACTCTTCTCTGGGCTGGCTGAATGGCAGGGCCCAGAGGCTGATGGTGAATGGTGCCAAATTCAGTCAACATCCCATCATTAGTGGTGCTCCCCAGGGATCAGTGCTGGGCCCACTCCTGCCTACTATCTCTATTGATTTGGATTAGGGACTTGAGTGTACCATCAAGCAAATCTGCAGACAACACCAAGGTGGGGTGGTGTTCTGATCTGCTGGAGGGCAGGAAGGCTCTGCAGAGGGACCTGGACAGACTGGATCAATGGGCCAAGACCAACACCAATGGGCCAAGACCAACAGTGTAAGGTTCAGCAAGACCAAGAGCCAGGTCCTGCACTTTGGACACAAGAATCCCATGCAGCACTACAGCCTGGGGGCAGAACAGCCAGAAGTGACCCACAAAAAGAACCAGGGGCTGCTGGTCAACAGCTCCTAAACAAGTGTGGCTGAATGCAGTGTGGCCAGACAGCCAAGAAGAACAGTGGCACCCTGGCTGTATCAGGAACAGTGTAGCCAACAGGACCAGGGATGAAATTCTTCCCCTGCTAGGCACAGGTGAGGCCACATCTCAAGTGCTGTGTCAGGCTCTGTGCCCTTCAATTCAGGAAAGACACTGAGGTGCTGGAACAAGTCCAGGAAAAGGCAACAAAGCTGGTGAAGGGTTTGGAGCACAAGCCCTGTGAGGAGCAGCAGAGGGAGCTGGGGGTGTTTAGCCTGGAGAAAAGGATGCTCATTGGAGACCTTACGGCTCTCTATAACACCCTGAAAGGAGGCTGCAGCTGGGGTGGGAGAAGGGGATGTCAGTGACTTTTTCCAGGCAGCAAGTAACAGGACAAGAGGACCTGTGTCAAGGTGTTGGACATCAGGGAGAATTGTTTCACAGAATGGGTGATTAGATATTGGAATGGGCCACCCAGGGAAATGGCTCTCATCATCCCTGGAGGTGTTTAAGGAATGACTGGAGATGGCATTTAGTACCATGCCCTAGATGACATGGTGGTGTTTGGTCATAGGTTGGACTTCATAATCTGATGATCTCAGAGGTATTTTCCAAATTAATTAATTCTCTGATTCTGTGAAGTAAAAATTTACAGCATATTATATGTCATAGACATTGTACTTTGTATTTCTGGTGATAGAAATATGTGCATACATTGGATATAATCTAATTAAATACTCAATACTGTATAAAATAAATAAAACTGCAGCTGCTAAAAATATTCAATGTTTTCTAAAATTCAATATAAAGAATATTTTTACCAGGTCTCTCACAGTAGTTTTCAACAGACAACATATTTTCCATCTTTTCTTACAGTTCATAAATCTATTATCTAGGTAATTTTATACTTAGGTAAAAATGATTTCATTGCAGCACATAATATATATTAATAAGAATGTATGACTTTTTCTAATGTTCTTTTCTTTCTACTTCTGTCTTAACAATCATATAATTCCTGTTCTTCTTTATAATGAATCATACGCAAAAGTAAGGAAATAGCCAGTGGAGATGCACATCCATAAGAGATTTATGTGTGACTGGCATGATTTTAATAGAGATATCTTTGTCAATTTTTTCCTTTTTCCATTACCAACTGTACTTCTGGCAAATCTAAGTGTTAATCTCCTATGGCACAGAGCATAAGCAGAGGCCATATAGATGACTGCAGAAAAGTTAAAATCCTCATAGACCAGTTCCAGTTTTACGCAACAAATAACATTTTCATATATCATAAAATGATACCACCCATGGTTGAAAAGCTACCTCATAAATACTTATACCACTAAGTAATACTGTGAGATCATTTTCCCTGACATTTATCAGTTCTACTGCTGCAAAACTGAATTTGACTCAAATTTTCTGTCATGCTTTATAATAGTTTTGCACTGTAGCTCACAGTTGTCCATGCAATTGGGTGCAACCTCCACTGCCCACCTGTCAGTCCCTTTTTCCAGTTCTTTGCCCAATTTCCTCCGAACTCTCTGCAGCTCATTCCAGCTGTAATTTTCATCCTTCACCCTCATCTGTTCAGTTCTAGTCCTGCCTTCATCTCTGCTCTCACATCTGGCCAAGAATCCACTCCTGGACACCTTGCTCTGACCATTTTCAGTAGTCAACACAAGTCATAAAAAGTTGCAAAAGGGCCTTGCAGTTCGTAGTAATTGGGGTATAAAAATGTAGATGACATTTGATGTGGATAAATTTAAAGTGATGCATAGAGAAAAATAACAAAATAATTCTAATTTTACAAACAGGGATTAGTTCTCAGCGACCGAGTCTTAGGTTTACAAATGGCTGAATTAAATTTTCATCTCCCCAGGGGGATTAATGGAGGGGGAGAGAGGAAACCACTTCTTACCTTGGGCTTCAACTATCCTTTCAGATTGAAATATTTGTACAGAGGTCACCTATGAATACCAGTCAATTCACACACTTCAGACAAGCACTGATGTTCCCAAATATCATCTGTTTTCTGCATATTTGCAGACAAAAGGTGCAGTGAATTCACTGGAAGTCTATGCACTGTTTCCTGATTTTGTTGAGCTACAGATCAGAATGTAATTTGTGCAGGTTACTGAGAGAAATAGTAGACAGACTGGAACTGCTCACTCTTCACACTGCTAGGGCTACCACAAAACCAAAAAAAAAACCCAACAAAACAAAACAACACAAGAACAACACCAGGTTGACAATTATATCCACAAGCCACAATCTTACATGCTATGAAACCTGTTCTTGTTTTATTCTGATGCCTTTCTTGCATACTCTGCTTTACACTACAGACCCCAGCAGAGAGCCTACTACTCACATCTATATGGAGGAAAATTTTATCTGAAAATAGAAGTAAAAATATGGAAATATAAACAAGACACCCTAAACATTTTAATATCTTTGGAGCATGTGCTAGGTGCTATAATGCAGGAAGAACTTTTGAGTTGTGCCTCAGGTTGCTTTGTGGCAACATGCAACAAGATGCTCATGAAGGAATAAAAAAAGTATTTTCTCCAGAGTTACAGAGAAGTGGCTTACTCAACTGAGAGCAATCACTAGAGGTTAACCTACAGCAACGAAACCTAGCTACTATAAAAAATCATGATACCTGACTGACATAGTTTACAAGATATTTCTCCACGAAAGAGGGTACTGTTTCTGGTCTGTGACAGTAATATCTGTCAATATGGATTTCTGATGCTTGCTTTTGAATATATTGTTTTAACAAATTTATTGGTAAGCCCAAAAAAGTAGTTAAGTTTCTTAAAATATAATATTCACTTTAAAAGTGTATTCATTATAGCTGTGATTTAACCTGTCATTTTGCTCCCCTAAAAATTTCTGTAACACTTCTTAAATCCTTCATATCCATTCACCATCATGAAGATTTCTGCTCTTAATATTTTACTTATTTTTATGCTTATATTTCTCCTCAGTTTCTTTCCCAAATTCCCCAGTCTTGGGAGCAGATGTGAGGCACCAGTGACTCATTAATCTCAAGAGGTTTTTTATCATGAACAAAAATAAAGTCTATGAACAGTTCCACATTTACCAGCCTTGGTCGTACTAGAGAACCAACAAAGCTCATTAAAAAAAAAGCAAAAAGAGCAAACAAAACGGAAAAAAAATCAATAAAAGCAGAAAAAACCCTCTCTGTATACATTAGAATACACTTACTATCTCAGAACAAGGATACGGACATTTTATCTTTTTATTATATCAGAGGAATAAAACAATATTCCTTTCCCTCACCCACTATCACATATGGATATGAAAAGCCAGACATGAAACTTGGTACACTAAATAGCACTTGTAAGGTATTTCAGAGGTTCAGACACAGGTCTGAAGGAGGAACTCTTCATTGGCTGCTTCACATGCAAAACTCTTAACTTTGTGTTACAAAACTGGCAAATAAACAATCATATAAACCGGTTTTATTTCCCTGTAAAGCAGGGGATGGTATGTAATTAAATAATTGTTTTCTCTAGACCATACTTATACTCACTGAAAAACTGAAGTATCTCAATACTTTCTATTTGATTCTTGCAAAAAAAAAAAAAAAAATCCTCCCTTTACCATAAACTACTTGGAACACCGTGTTTTATACCATTCCCAAGTAGGACAAAGAAGATTAGGCAAGAAAAGAAAAAAGAAAAAAAGAAAAAAGGAAAAATAAAGAAAAAAGTTGAAAAAAAAAAGTAAGCCATCAAATGCTGTAAGGCAAACAATGAGCATCTCTTCTGTGACCACACAGAAGAAAACCAGACTATGTAAAAAATCTTTGACTAAATATTTCTCCTTATTATTCCTCCAGAAATATTTCAACATTAAAGGTTTAAATCTTTACAGGTCATACTCTGCCTCTCTGACTGGGATTCAGAGAGGTCTAAAATTTATTTTTATTGTAGAGCTGTTTCATGAATTTAGGAAGCCTCACCCATTTCAAGTGTCATTTTCTCCTGATTTTACCTCTATGAACACCAGCTCTAAGAAGGAGGCGGCTTGCCTGGGATTTAGTTTAACACCACACTTGAGCATGTCAATGCACTGGTCTGCCTGCGAAGTAAAAGACATTCCTTTTCCCCCCAAGACAAAAGACATCAATCTACTCAACGGTAATGAAGGTGTGATTTACCAGGCCTAAGGAAGCAGAATTTCACTCCAGGATTTATTGAGAGAAGTAACTGGTTCTCCACTGATTATAGTGAGAGCGCTGATACCTAGTTCATATGTGGGCTGACACTTTTGAGCCCTAGATTAAGCCCTCTAATCTCAGATTGAAAATCTACCTTATTTCAAAACACTTAACCTAGGCAGAAGACTGTCCTCCCAAGTCCTTCAACATAAAAGAAGTCTCATTATTTCTCACTTTACTTGCTAAAAGAGAATTTACAAAACACATCCTTGCTATTAATTATGTAGGACAATGCATCTCAGCACTCTTATACCTATGGATTTTAGTAATTTACCACAGAAGAATCCAAGATCTGAACCCAGCCCACCGTGTATTGTTCCCCGTAGCACATTTAATTCAAAAGGTAACATAAACTGTCCCTCTCTCTAGTCTCACCTTCAAGGAATTTTAAAATAGGCACATAACCTGTCTTTCTCTTGGGAAAACCCACGGACACTCTGCTACCTGCTTTCCTACAGAAGGGCTACAGCACAGCTGCTGGATCTCAGGTGTAGCTCATTCAGGAGACAACAGGCAGGTGAAACACCTGGGACAAGCTTCATTCTCTTTGTGAAAAAAAAAGTTCATAGTTATTAAATAACTGTACATTACTTTCTGTTTTGTAGAGCAGGATGGGATGAGTTTTGCTTTTAAAAGGCCACTGATTTTTAAAAAAAACCTGAAAATATTATGATTAATGCTATATTTGTGAGTCTATATTTTTAGGCAATTTTTTTCCCCATGAAGACTGAACACAGTCATCAGCTGTGGTTAAAAATGCAGTTCTGTAAATGTGCAGAGACTTCAGAATGCATTTTTAGTGTGACAGAAGGGTCTTTACTTAGTAGAAATCAGGACTTAGCATCGAAAATGCACATGGTAGCTGTATAAATAATACATTCTACTACTATAATTACTTACCATCTTATCCTTCACAATAAAAATCTAGAACACTTTCTACATTAAACAGCACCTTAAAGGACAAGGCAGGTTGCCAGCCAGAGAGTAAAGCTAAAAGAGTACAGTGGTTTTGGTCCTCTCTACAAAGCTGTGTGACCATGGATCCTTCCTCCAAAATCTCTGGTGGATTATCAGCAAGTAACATTCATATACTCAGCATGTACTGGTTTCACATATTAGATGGCTGTAGTGAGAGCACTTATTCTTTAATCCCATGATCCATTAAAATTCAAAATACATGCAAACAACAAGAAATCAATTAATTTTTCTAAAGCATACTTAAAATAAATCTGTAAAATGTTTCCTTATGTGCCTTTCATGGAATGCCTTTGTGATTACATACATTTTTCTCTGAAGAAGTCTATACAGACCCTTCAGACAGGAATATACACAAAGATCACTTAAAGAAATCTGCCTTTCTAATTTTTTATAATCATATGCTACAGGAATTATAAATTTAGCACCAATGACTACTAGAATTCTTTTCTGCAGCCAGAAAATTGGTGAGGAATCAACCTTTATGGGTGATAACTCTAAGCTCTCAAGCCTAGTAATTAGACCTGTGCTTCTGCCTAAATTATATTTGTCTAGTTCAGTGCCTTTGATTTTACTTTTTACACTACAGCTCCATATTGCATTTCTAATCATTACTTCACCCCCAGCTTTTTAAAATCTCTCACAGCTCCATGCTACCAGCTGTTGTTTTCTTTCCTAATGCACTTCACTTGCAAAGAAAAAAAAAAATAAACCCAACAAAAACCTCCCAGATTTAGATTTCTTTGAACCTCATCCTTACTCACTGCTTTTCAGCTCCTGAAATAAATGGAAGTGATCATTCTGTGCTTTAAATTCAATAATACTTTAAGATTTAAACTTGGTAAAGAAATTGAACATGGTGAATGACAATACTGTCATTTGAGGGCATAGATCTGATTTCTTCAAATTTGCACTCTATTTCAGTATAAAATTTAATAATTTTAGGTGAGATTATACTTTTCTAGTAACTAGCTAAACCAGATCAACCAACCCTTAAAGGAAAGTTAAAGTATATCTAATCTATAATTCATTCTAGTTCAATCCTTCTATAGGTTTAATTTCAAAAGTAACAACAAAAACCAACTACCAATGACAAAATAAACAGAAAAGCTTATATTAAACTGGCATATATTTTTTAATTACTTCGTGTTATTTGGCATACAGAAAACATCAGCTGCACAGCTTTTGTTAATACACATGCACATCTTTTTTTGAACTGTGAATACTCAATACAGATTTTCAAATTATCAGCACATAAAGTACTGTATCACAGTTTGCTGTAGTTCAGGAGAACTGTAGGTAACACTTCCACTGACACTTGTATGAACTCACAGAAGTTAGCTTGCAGGCTTGTCTTTCTTTCAAAAAAACATAAATTTTGAGTTGTGTATTAAAGCCTAAAAGCCTGGCATCTAAAACAGGTCTGCAAAATGTACTCTACCATAGACTTTTTAAGCCAGTAGAAAGGTAAAGATCAAGTGATTTTTTAAAAATCTTAACAAACAAAAAAGCTTAAAGAATTCATACACAAAGCAGTCTTTAAAGTTTTCTGCTTGGGACTTCACAGAAGCATGTACTAAATTGTTATATTAAAGCTTAGTGAGCTGACTACAAAATGTATACTAAAAAAATCTTATCAAACTTTTTCAGTTTTTCAACAGAGAACACACAGTAATCCACCATTTTTTTTCTTTTGTATGTATATAGCAGAACTAGGATGAAGTACACACTGAGATTTTTAGCTTTTCCATAGTTCCTGGGCATCAGTTCACAAGCAGAATGAGGCAGTAGAAATTAATTGTCTTTGTGCAAAGTCCTAATGACCTGTACCTCACAGTAAAGCAATTCTTCTGTTGTTCAGGGGTCTTCCCAGAGAATGGGAAGATACTTCTGAGCATTTTTTCTTCCCATCAGTTTTCAGCTGTGTAGCATGCTGTGGAGGCTGAATCAAATGTCTCAGCATAGAGTTAAGGACTCAGCTGGTAGGAGAGGTGGCATAAAACACAAGTAGGATTTGAAAAGTAACTTCCAGATTTAAAAGATGAATATTTCCACATTTTCGTGACATCCCTGGAGCTGACTGCAATTCTAGTTTTCAAGCAACAGGTACACATTTCTGCGTTATGATATAAGCAGCTTATTAACCAAGTCTCACTCCCTTCAGAGAAGGGAATGGGGAAGAGAGAAAAAGCCAAGCCTGTTTAGTTAAAACAGTACTGTTTCCAATAAACAGAGACTATTACATTAGAGCAGAACTGAGCAATATTTTCTAAGGAAAGGCCTTATCTTTGCAAGTGGACTTCCAAAAAAAGTTCCTGCACAATTTTACTAAGTAGTAGCTATAGACTATGCGTTGGGAATTAATATAAAATTGTGCTTTATCTCTGAACAGAAGTAGTAGCAACACACCAGCTCTGCTCTTCTAAGTATCATGAGAACATTCCAAATAATTATTTTGGCAATGTATCATTTTACATTTACAGCCCTGAAACACCTGACAGACATTTGTTTAAACCTACAACTTCTCCCAGACAGGTTATCTCTAGGAAATAAAAACCATATTATTACTTTCTTTAGATGTGTCTCTATATATGGCAATATGCTCAGGAGCATTTAAACTTGCCTAATTTTGAAAATACTTAATTCCAACATGTTAGTTTGCTTTTTCTCTGAGTCGTTTCTTAGAGTTAGAGCTTAGTTGTTGTGAGCATGAAGTATCATGGGCAATTGTCACATGACAAATTACTGTTTTCATCCATCAAATATTAAAGCTGCTCACTGCTGACCTTGAGCACCACTTACACTGCTAGAGTCATGGCCCTTTTCTAAGTCAGCAGGGTACAGCTGGCACAAATTCAGCCAAGCAATCAGATTCATACTCCACAAACGTTAAGTCTTTTAAAAATGCTGCATCTCACGTAGCACAAGCAGAGGCTTGACCATGCTTGAGAAAGGTGTCCAACACCTGACTGCTCCTATCAAGTATTACCTGCTCACATTGATTTGCAGCAAAGTATTTCTCAGTAAGCATTTCCACTTAACATTTACTCTCATGGAACCTGTGTAGTGGGAGATATTTACGAGTTGCTTTCAGCTTAAAAATAAATCACCTCTAATTCCTCTAAGCGAAATCAATCAAAAGTCTTTAAAAAATGGACTGGTTGTTTGGTCGATTCTGGCAGAAAAGTAAACAGCACTTCAGCTTTTCTCCACCATTAAGGTCTAAATGGCCTAGAAAGTAAATCAATATCTTCAGTCAGCCCTCTGGCTATTGTTTAGCCAGTAGATATGGATTTTCTCTAGCTTACTGCACTCCTTTGGGACTAACCTGTAATCCTCAGAGAGTAATAATAAGTTCATTATCTAGTTCAGCTCTCTGTTGTACATTTAAATGGACCACATCCATCAGCAGCACTTGTTAAAGAACAATGACATCCCATTCAACCTACTTCACAATGAAATACTTGCAATACCTGATGGAGAAAATTATTATAAAAACCTTATTTGTTGTCAGGTTATTAAAAATGAAATATCACAAACGAGTTAAACATTAAATAAGGATTTTTCCTTATGTAACATTGTTTCTTTGTTAATGAGTTAAATGTGGTAAAGTTTGTTTGTGTCATACATCATGCAATCTTTCATTATTCATATCAATCTGTTTCAAATATTTCTGGTTAAATACCACTACAAAGCAGGCAGCTGTCAGAACAAATCAGTACTTCTTTATCATTCTTGAGCTACCAGATGTTTGCTGGAATAAAAGGATTTCCCCTCTCTCTACCTGAAGTGCACAAGAAATGTCTCTCATTTTTAAACACTGAAGTTTTAAAAGGCTCCACTCTCAGATCACAGGACCACATGCTCTGCTCTCAGCCAGAAAGAGTTACAGCCTCTGATCAGAGCACTCTGTTTTACTGTGTATACACATTTTATCTCATAAACATATATATTCAATCACAGCATGACAAATAAAACATTAATTTTACAGCTTTTACATGGAACATTAAAAGAAAACACAACTAGCAACTATTCTGTAGATGATCTGAGTATTGAAAAAAAAGCAGTTATTACTTACTAGTTACCATGATTAGTTCTGTACTGTAAATTACACACATGAAGAGTGATGCCTGCTGGGGAATGTGCTGCATTTTATTTACAGCCTCATACTCAACCCTTAGAGGGGTTACAGGAATAGTCATAAAAATCACAGCCACAACTGCCACAAAGTTATTTTCTCTAATTCAAGAATTATTAGTAAGAATAAAACACAAAAAGGATGGGGACTACGGCTCTATTCAGGCAAGGGGCTTGAAGAGCAACAGCTTCTATAATAAGTAACCATGCTTTTTTCCTTTCAGAATTGCCTATCTGGATTTCAACCACATTTAGGTGAGTGACAGTCTTCAAATCAAAAGGAGAGCTGACACAGTCCTAAATAAAGATTAAGGGATTGATCCTTAAAATGGATCTTCTAAATTCAGATGTTAAGTCCAAACAGCAGTGCTATACAGAAGGACAAATGGAACTTTATGACATTGAAAAGTGCCAAGATGCAGCTCTAGTTTTCAGCGAGCTGCTGTTTGTGCTGGGATCACCACTAGGTGACAGCTGGAGAGCACCCAGAGTTCCCCTGCTCTGGAGACAACTCTGCAACTCTGCTCTGTTCTAAAGCAATTCACTTGGTTTGGTGAAGTTTTTGGACCACTCTGCACCGAACTATAATGAAAATTGATAGAACTTAAGTTCCTAAGTACACATTACTTTGAAAATATCTGTTAATATTGTGTGAAATAATGCTTATACAATCTAAAAATGGAGCTTTAAGGTCTTCTGAATGTCACTAATCTTTGGCAGAGAAAAAGGTCTGGTGCAAAGACAAGTCAACGAGATCAAAGCCACAGAACTGAGTGCCCGAAAAAGCATACCAGAAGGGGTCCTTCCAAAATTCTTTTACAAATGTTGGTTCTTGTACCCACTTTTAGTATGCAAGTCACAAATTAAAAATAAGTATCTTCTTTTTAATAGGACTTGAGGGTTCACATTATCTCCAACTGATACAAATTATATTCTAGGAGGGTTTATTTGTTTAGTTTTGGTATTGTTATTGTGGAATTCTGTTCCCCTCGTTATGTTTGTTCTCATGGAACTGTAATGACATTGACTTGTGAGAAAATTCTTCTACCAGCTCATTATGTTGACTGATAAGCATTTGTATTCTTCATTCCTAGATCAAATCTACCTACTTGCAGCTTCTGTGCCTTTGAATACCCTCATCTTCTAAAACAAATAACCCTTTACAAGTTTTACAAATGAGTAAGATCTCATGCAGGTACTTGCTATGGTCATCTCATAATTTAATCTTCTCCTTTTTATGATGAATGACTAGTATTCAACTGTTTTGTGTCTTTTTCTTTAACAATTTCTTTCTTTAAAAAATTTTGCAGCTTTCTCAGAAACCTTTGCACTTTTCAATTGCAAAAGACTGGGCATTAGGATTGCATAAAACAGCACTATTCTCAAGAACACCACATGAATTTTAAAGAATCCCCTTCCTACATCTCACTCCCCTGTTCATAAAACCAAAGTCCTTATCTCATCTTCAAGCCACAGAACCACTCTCAAAAGCTCCTGTTCAGCTCACTATTAGGCATGACCATCTAGTACTTTGCTAAGTCATTGTTCTCTAAAATAAAAGTTCATCTTTCTCCACATGATCTACTTCTGTGTTTTCCAGATATCTGACACTCCATTGATCTATTTTTAAAATAATTTACCAACACAACTGTTGATGTTTATCCAGTATTACTTAACATTCTTCTGACTTTTATAAGACAAAAGCTTTGTTTTCAATGTTTTCTTACATCTCTCTGAAAGAGACATGTTCCACTGTAAGAAATAACTGAAATCTGTATAAACTGGGCATAAAAATAGATAATAGCAATTATTTCTATGGACTAGCTTGTGTAGACTTGCACTGAATAACACACCTGTAAGAAAGTACCAGAAACAAAATAAAATTAATTTTGTCTTTCATGTAGCATATTACAGACTCCTTCCAGTCAATATATTTTTAATCTCGTGTTACATTATAAAGTGCTGAAACCTAAATCCTGTTAAAGAAATTAAAACCTTTAAGACATCTCTTTGATATAGTATCTTATGTGTTCAGTTCTGTATCCTTATCTCATTCCTATATAAGGCCAGTTTTGTGCAGGAACTAAATCCTCTACACAATCTGCATAATTTGATAATTATTTTTAGCATTTTTAATACTGTCAAATCCTTATAGCCAGTAAGCAAACTTATATCCTAACATCTTATATCTAGAATGAAATCTGACCCGGCTAATTCTAAAATCAAATTTGTGCCAGCTTCAATGAGGTTAGGGTCTCAGTCTTGAGCCTTCATGGTATTAGCATAATGCACTCTTGAATCTGATTTTAGCATTCTTCTTTCCTTTGCATAATGTGCATTTGAAAAACTCTTTTTTTCCTTTGGTTTTAGTCAGAGAGCAAATTTAAAAATAAATCAATTTGGTTATTTTTAAATGTTACGAAAAAGAACTCTGTATTAACAGTCTCTTATTTCTTCATTTACCTGCTCCTGCAGTCATGCAGGTCTAGAGCAGAATGTTTTACCCAAATTCTAGGACTCCAGAATTAAACATCTTTTCAAAGCTGCTGATGAGGTGTCACAAATTACTTAAAGCTACCCATAGCCAGAAGTTTAAGGACAGGATTGAATGTTTAGAGCTGCTCACAATTTTCAGTTGATCAATATATCAGTGGAAATTTTGTGTTACAGTTAAAAGAGAAAATCAGGACCCTCACCAATGTACATAAAGCACCACGGCATCAATAGAACAGGAGCGTTACAGGAGCTAAAAGTTATCAGAAGCAGTGACGACAAATCATCCTCATGGAAATTTTTTAAAAGTGGACAAAAACGGACTTTTCCTAGTGCTAAGATTCTAGGTAGCCCAACTTTGAGATGCACCTGTTTTTCTTTGCTGCACGTAGAGGATTTGAGAGAGTGGCATTTACTCTGTGAGACCAGCAGTGCGCTCCTCGGGCGCTGGCTAGAGCTGCACAGCATATCCTGACAGCCTAAAAACACTGAGGGAGACATAACCAGGGGAGGTGATTTTAACATGGGGGAAAATGGGACAAAAGCACCTAAACTTCAACCCTCTTGTGATAATCAGCACTTGGAAGCATGCTGTTGAACTTGAGAGACTTCCTAATTTGTTAACATTGCTCTTTTGAATGAATTTCTCAATTACACGACATGGAATGAGTGCATGGGCAGGCCATGTGGCTTTTGATTTCAACTGACTAAAGAAGTTTTCATAGCTGGGAATATGACCTTCCTTCGGCATGAAGGCCTCTGCTGAATGCAATGCAGTGTCCTGACCTCCCACTCCCCCTAGGACACTGTGTCAAAGTTTGATGGGCCATGGTCTTCTGGGACAAAGAGTTCTGTTTTATGTAACCTGAATGAAGGCTAATCAAAGTAAACATAAAGAGCTGGTAAGGAGCAATGAGAGGAGAGGATGCAAGTAACCTCATCAGTGAAGAACAGAGCATAGGCAAGTCATGCCATCAAAGGAGAAGAAGTTCAGGGTGTCCAGCAGAGGCTACCAAGGTGGCTGGGGCTGGTGCATTTGTTCTTTGTGAAGACATGTAGAGGGTGCTGGGCTTGGTTCAGCCTGGAGAAGAGGCAGGGAAAGAAATAACAGCGTGCTGGTACCCACAGAACTGATCCAGGCTCTTCACAGTGGTGTAGGATGCAAAGAAAAAGAGGGCATAAATTGAAGTAAGATCTGATAGGACACACATTTTTTTTTCCTTTTCAATGGACAGCTGAAGGCATAAGAATAGTTTTCCTACAAAGGTTTTACAGCCTCCATCCTCTCAGATTTTCAAGGTCAGACTGCAAAAAACTCAAGCAAACTGGTTGACTCATAGCTGACCCTAGGATCTGGCATGGACATGAGAGAGACCTGAAGTCCAGGATATCTAACAGCTCTGTCCCTATGAGCAGAACTGGGAATCAAGAAAACAAGGCCCTGTGCAAATCTAAAAATCTACACACAGGCCTAAGAGAATCCACCAGTATTAGATAAGAGTAGAATCAGCTGCTTAGGGAAAACAGAATTACCAGGAGGTATCAACGACCTTCAACTTCTACAGGTTGTACAACAGGAAAAAATAACAGCATGAAAACCATCCAATATTACAGAAAACAATCTACTAATCAACGTGTTATTGATCCCTTGTTTTTGTCAAGGTCATTTAACGTTCTAAGAAATGATCTCACACTAAATCTTTATAGAAAAAGTGGGCTAATTTGATTTACAAAGTAAAGTGCTATTAATTATGGAGGACAGTCAATAAAAAAACTGATTCCTCTAAACACAAGGCAGATCTTATGGCCTATGATTTATGATGATGATTATAATGGCAAAATATTTGCAGTTCTCCCTATCATCTAACTTGGATTAGCTGCAACAAAAGATTCAGGTGAGATATAATCAAGCACCAATACAAAGAGCAGAAGGAGACAAACAACCTTTAGTTCAGAAAAAGTAAACACCTGGATTAAGAGCAGTATGTAAAAACAATAATGCACCCTATTGTCCCTTTTCCAGCATAGGCAGACAAACCTCTGTTTTTTTAATATCAGAGCCAGATTTCTGTTTTGCTGCTGCTGTTTCCTTCCTAAATGTCTAACTTACATAACCAGACATCTCAAGGGTGTGTAGCATTCACCTAAAAGGACGTACTCATTACAAATTTTCCCATTCCAGATTATTAGTATGTCAATAAAACCTGGCAGCTTCTCTGACAACTAAGGCAAGCCTTAGATTTTACTAAAAATGCCTTATGTGATGTAAAAATATTTAAAGGCCTGATTCCTTTTTAACAAAGACATATGATGTAAACCTTAACTTAAAGATTAGAAACAGAGATTTTAATTGAGAGTATTTAACATTAAATATGTCATAAAGCAGAAATAAAAATATAAAGGATAGGGCTGGAAAGAAGAATAATAAAAATTACTTGCAGAAGAAAATCAATTTTATATTAAAGAGTAGAAAAATTGAGAACTTGGAAAACTCATATACATGTATCACAATGTATGCAGTCTTCCTTTTTCATTGTTTTAAGTTCACAAAATGAAAATGGCATAATTCACACTTCTTCAAATAATTGTTTTAAGCCACCAACAGACAAGGGAGAAATTGTATTGCTTATTCCAGGCCATATTTTCAAACTTTTTCTCATAGCCACAAGATTTAAAGTATGTTTCAGTTACTGACACAATCCAAGGGCTGCAAAATTCAACATCATAGCTTGCTCTTTTAATATATGTGTCTTAATTCAGCCTGGATTTTACAGCCATTTCTTTAACATAGTTATTTGTCCTGCAGGGTTTAGAGAAAAGAAATACAGATTTTGAAAGAACTTGTCAAACTTCAGCCTACCAAAATAATCTTTTACCCACAAACAGCTGTTTGAAGAAAGTATCATTAATGTAGAGTTGCAAGATGCTGGAAAAATAGTCTAAACTAAACCTCTGTCTATTGCTAAAAGCTTTCATCATGTTTGCTTTGTTTTCATGTGAAGAACATGGCACTTAATTTTGACAATCTGTCATTTTTGTAGCATGTTCAGAGAGTGGTTGGACAGAGCACTACTTTTATGTTTTCCATCAAAAACCTTACGATGCAGAACTGCTTGTCTTCTGTTAGAGTTCTTGTCAAGCTCAGTGAGCTGTTCAGGCTGAGGGAGGACTATGTCATATTCTTTCAAGCTCACATGTCAGCAAAGAGAGATATAGATCTAGTGGTTTCTATCAGCATTAATGCTTGCTTGTGCATTCATATATAGCAGATATCTTTAGTTTGCAAGTTGCAGTTGGATAGTGCTGTAGTGCCAGTATGAACAATCTATAAAAGCCTCTATTTTCAAGGCAAGGACAGGCTACCTGGCATATTCTCCACCAGCCTGCTCTCCTGGAGCAGCTGTTTGTGCCTGTAAAAGCACAGGGATAAACATAGGGCACACTGCTGAAAAGTCCAAACACTCTAAGTTGATAGAGACTTGTCAAATCACTTGTGGAATGTTATTCATCAGCCCTTATTTTTAAGTCTAACAGAAAGTTGAATTTTTCCATAGATTTAATTTTCTTTTGGCTCTTCTGTAATTATGAATGTCAGATAATTTCTGAGACCTTTCCCAAAAAAACCTATCTGCAGTTTGTTTGCAACTTTACAGAGTTGTAAAGTTGCAAAGTGTCTCTTCAGGGAAATTATTTTTTAAATCTCTCTCAAGGTGTTAAAATTGTTTACAAATCCAAAATAAACACAAACAAAATACACTTTACTGTTTCATTTAAAAACCCAAAATGTTAAAAAAATCACTCATTATACTGGGCACAAGGAGGACCTAGGACAACCAAAAATATTCCTCTATGATTAGCAAGAAGTCTTAAAGTATGTAATGATTTTGCATTATATATCTAAAGAAATACAAAAAGTTATTTTCTGGCAAATATCTAACCTCTTTTGGCTTTCTACCAGAAATAATGTTAATTTGAAATTCATGCATCATTCTTTCTGGTGTTAAACCTGTGCACAAATGGTACTTTAAGCAAACTTAAAAACAGAAAGATGACATAACTTCTCAATTTAAATCTTTGTGAACTAGAGCTTTGAAGTTACCTACCATTCTTTGATGTCTTCTTGAAGTGCAAAATAATCAGTTTAAATTAATTATACAAAATTACAGAAGATATAATGTTAAAAATGAATTGATGTTACTTACATCAATCAAACTGCCATAGATGTGAGTGACTTCTAACTGCACAATATTCTGTGTTTATATCAGTAGCACCTCTTGCTTGTGAGCTCAATCCCAAACTCAAGCCCAGACCTGCCTTGTTTCCAAACTGTTGTCCAAAGACATCTGAGGGAGAGCTCAAGGGAAAGCTGTGGCCATTTCCTGTTTCTGGACTCACAAATAACTCGCCCAGATGCCTTCTCAGAATGGTTGAGATTTGACTAAACTTACAGGAGCAGAGCAATAGAAGAATGTGTACAGGACGGAGTACAGCCTAGCCCAAGGCAGATCTGTGCTCTACAGAGTACAATTGTACACAGTATAATCTAACATCTTAGCCTACACAAACTAGCACTGCCACTGCACATCAGTTCCCTAGGGCTGCATGGTAAAGCTGCACACACATCAGGGTTGTCTGATACATCATTTAGTCTGCTGTTACATCCTCAAATCATACCAGAAGTTTGAAGTCCCTCTCAAATTGGAGCACTACTCAGCCACGCTCTGCATCCCACAGGCTGGAAACACTTTTCTAACTACATAGGTATACATCTTCCTAACAAATGCAGTGACTTTGAAGAGAGCTCCTCTTACAGAGATCAGGTACTCCAGGTACTCTAAGCCTTCAACTGGGCTTAGTTAAAGTTATTTATGAGCATAATTTTAAGAATGCATTTTCCAAAGTTGAAGTGCAACTGACTAGATGGTCACAACAGCAAAAAATTTCTAATTTTTATGGGAACATTTTTGTTGTTGTTCTTATTATTCCTACAGCAATGCAAAACCTCTGTAATGGAACAAGTCACCATTGTGCCAGAAACACAGAACAAAAAGATGGTCTATGAATCAGAAATGCCTTACATTTAATGGAGATATAGAGTTTGGGTTTATTCCACGTTATTGATCAGATAAGAGGCCTCTATTCTCCGTCAGAATAAAAGATTTTTGAGAGAATACCAATATTATTATTTTTTTTTAATGGTGTATTCCAATTTGAAACAGTATTACAGCCAACTTTAGTATTTAAAAAATCATGCACTGGGGCTCAAAAAGCATGAGAATGGAAAAAAACCACATTTGGGTGTTTTATATTTGTCTTTTGCTACTTTGCCTAAGGGAGCATTCAAACCATAACATTTAAAATGCTTTACCACAGAAAGACAAAACCTTCACATTCAAAATGGAAAGTAAGGTTTTCTGATAAGGAATTTAGGAATGAGACTGAAATATTCAAACATACCAATATTTTAAATGAAAAAAATTAATACTATTTTCCAATACCATCATCAAAAAGCTGGTGTTTAATGAGTCACTGACTTTTAACTCAAGGACAGTCTTGTAAAGTCCTTGGGTAAGACTTCCTATTTGCATATGGAGTTTTTGCAAGGAGCAGGTCAAGGTTCATTAAAAAAAAGGAAAGAACACCAAGGACTAAGGATGAAAACAATAATATTTTACGCACTCTTTAGCACTCTTTTCCAATTTGCATTTACTTCACATTTATTTCTCCATTTATTTTTAAATGGTTGGAGATGATTGTCTAATGGAACATGCCGTTTAGAAAAGAGATTTAGGAAGCTGAGGTAAAGGAGGCAGAGGAAGATTAGAGAAGAAGTTAAGATATTGCATCTGAACAGATTCAAACCACACCTGCAAGGATAAAATGCCAGTCAGGTACTACTTTGATAAAAACAAAACAAAGAGGTGATACTTCTATTTACGATCAAAGATTAGGTAGAGACATATCCAGTCAAAACAAAAGCCAATATTAGTTTTCAGTGCCACATGTCTAGGAACACAGTGCAATGTGTTTCATTATTTGCCTAAATTATCCATGAGGAAGGAAGGAAGGAAGGAAGGAAGGAAGGAAGGAAGGAAGTTCTGAGGCCTTATGCTATACCTAACCTCAAGATTATTTTTGTTTCTTTTTAACATGAGTTTTACCAGTAAAATTATTATTTCTTAGATAAGGTTAATACTCACTCTCAGTGACCTATTATTGAAAATGCAGAATAAAGAAGAGAATTTTGACTTGTTGAAACAGCTTCTAAAACCAGTCAGCTTTTGAAATTTTCTGAGATTCTACCCCATTAGGTATTTCTAAATGTTATGATTTGATGTACAGTTTCTTAGAGGGACAAAAACATCATCAGATAACAGCAAGGGTTTACACCAAGGATCTGTGGATGAAAATAAGGAGAGACCCAACAGCTTCAGAGAAAATAAAAAGAGAAGCATGCTATGATGTTATACTGCATGCACTGCCTGGCATTCAGCTCACTGTAGCTGAAAAATAGCTGTGAGCATCTATGTTCCATTAACACTATGTTAATTATTATCATTGTCTCATCAGTAGTTTGTTTACGACAGCTCTGGGTGACAAGGATACTGAGATGCTCTGTTAAAGCCATCACCTGATGAGATTTTTATTGGCATAAGATCTTTCTTTCCCTTAGTCAGCTACATTACAAAAATCACTGTTTCATTAAATGCAAATAGTATTGCCTGCCCATGGCTTTTTATAATAACCATGATCTGGCACTGCATTAACTGGTTTCTTCTCTAAGTGAAGATAAGCTAATCTTTATCTTTTCTGAAGAAATTAATGTTATAATAGTAAACCATCAAATGGACAAGTTGAAGCTTGCTTAATAGATCTTTTATTTCTGATTCTCCCATGTATGAAAGATATAAACTGAAACGCTATGGTCTAACTAAAAGCAAATTACATAGGAAGATTAGCACTAAAAGAGAAAAGAGAGCAAATGCTTAATTATTCTTCAGTTGCATTACTGAATACTTACGCATTCAGTTTAGATTATTAGTTTTAAGTCTTTGCTTATGAAAAGATTCTAGAGTCTTTCCTTCCTTAATTGTCCATTCTAACATCCCGACCAAAACAGAGCATGTTCTAGCAAGGCAAATGATCCAGAGCCAAATGTATACAGGGGACTAATTCTTTTGTTTTGGTGGATGTTTTGGTAAGTGCCATAGATTTTACTGAGGCCTTTTATACTTAACTAAAATCTATTTAAACAGATCTTAGACATGCTAAGTTTAGAAGTGTGAAGACCACCTCATATGAGTTACTGAGCACTACATACTTAAGCATTGAGACAAATGTTCTAGAGTAGACAGCATGAATCTATGTATTCTATCTTTAGCTTCAATTTTCCTCTTTAGCAGACTCAATTTATGATGGCTCTAGAATAATTGGTCCTTCTTCTCACACTATTTTTTGAAGTTAGAAACTTGATACCTTTAGAAAAAAAATAATTCAATTAGTATTTGAGGTTGTGAATAACAACATGAACAAATGCTGCTTTATTAATTTGTATTGTACTAACTACTGGGCTATTTCCATACTTCATCTTATTATCTTTCACATATCTAACAGTTTTTCTTCTGGCAATTTTAATTATCTTTGTTATTAAAGACTTCCATTATGTTATGCCAAACTGCGAACTGGCATTACTATGGGAAAAAACATCATGTAACTCTACTTAAGAAACAATTCTTTTATTAAATATTCCTCCAACCTGATTTTTATTTCTCATTTTGTAATGTCTGTCTTCACAGAACCATTTAGGTTTAAAAAGAACGTTAGGTTTGTTGAGTCCAGTTTTTAACCCAGTACTGCCAAGTCCACCACATCTTTTAAATACTTCCAGGGATGGTGACTCCCCCAGTTCCCTGTTCCAGTATTTGACATCCCTTTCCACTAAGAGATTTTTTTCTAATCCAATCCAAACCTTCCCTGGTGCATCTTGAAACCATTTCCTGTTGTCCTTTGCCTTGCAATTTGAGAGAAGAGACTGACCCCAGCTGTGTTACAACCCTTACAGGTCCTTACAGGTCGTTTTAGAGAGCAGTGAGGTTCCTTCTGAGCCTCCTTTTCTCCAGACTAAACAATCCCAGCTCTCTCAGCCACTCCTCGTAAGCGCTGTGTTCCAGATGCTTCACCAACTTCACTGCCCTTCTCTGGACGTGCCCAGAAGTCTTTCGTGGAGTGGCCCAGAAGTAGGGACAACACCCAAGGTGTGGCCTCACCAGTGCCCAGTACAGGGGACAATCCCTGCCCTGGTCCTGCTGGCCACACTATTGCTGATACAGGCCAGGATGCCACTGGCCTTCTTGGCCACCTGGGCACACCTTGGCTCATGTTCAGCTGGCACTCATCCAAAAACCCCAGGCCTTTTTCCACTGGGCAGCTTTTCAGCCACTTCTCCCTATTCCTGTAGCACTGCAGGGGGGTGTTGTGACCAAAGTGCAGGACCCAGCACTTGGCCTTGTGAACCTCATACAACTGACCTGAGCCTGATCCAGCCTGTCCAGACCCCTCTGCAGAACCTTCCTGCCTCCCAGCAGATCAGCACTCCCACCCAAGTCAGTGCTGTTTCCAAAGTGACTGAGGGTGCACTTGATGCCCTAATTCAGATCAGTATCATTCTGCTACATTACTAACTTGAGATGCAGTTATAGAAAGGAAAAGACACGTTGTGATTCTGGTATGAACTTCATCTTATTAGTGTTTAGCTATTAAGTTAAATCATCCTGTGTCATCATTCAGCCAAACATGCATTTTCTATCATATCTCTTGTGCTAGGATTTCAAACATACACAGTCTGTCTGCAGCTGATAGTGTTACTTAGCATCATCCAAAAGTTGACCTCAACAAGTCCTTCCACAGTGGGACTGCTTGACAAGCTAAGTATGAGATTAAAAAATAATATTTTTTTATCACACAGTTGTTTACCTTTCCAGTGTTTACCTTTTTAATGATCATACCTGATTCACATTAGAAGAAATCCTCGTATTAATTACTGAAGAAGCCTCATTTATTAAAATATACTGTGAATATCACACCACACCTTACGACATAGTCACAAATAGATCAGCCAGCATAAACAAAAAGATCACAAAAAGAAGTCTGAAATACTAGGATCTGTTTCATGCAACAGATTTTAAAATGCTTTAATCCTTTAAATGGTAGTGGATCACGAACAATATACATGGAAGTTATTAAGAAACAAGAAGTAAATAAACATATAAAAATTCAGAGTAATAATATTCAAAATTTTATACTTTAAATTGGTGAATAAA
Source organism: Cinclus cinclus (assembly GCF_963662255.1). Classification (NCBI taxonomy): domain Eukaryota; kingdom Metazoa; phylum Chordata; class Aves; order Passeriformes; family Cinclidae; genus Cinclus; species Cinclus cinclus. The sequence continues at coordinate 27,939,270 of NC_085046.1, forward strand.
GATAAGGAAAAATTATATCCAAAGGGGAAAAAAATGAAAATAAAAAAGAGACATCACAATGGAGCTAAATATGTAACAGAATTATTTCACCACATCCACTTTCCAGACACTGAACTTTCAGACTGACAGTACTCAGGTTAACCATTTTCAAAGGAGGAAACAGATAAGCTCCTAATTCCATATAGTACTGGTTTTGCTCACATTAGTGATGCCTCAAATTTTGTCAGTTTTTAGTTCTAAGTGATTTGTCTCCATTTATGATCTAAGCAGTTTGTCAACTAATCTAAAAAAAATATTTCACACTGTGGCCTCAAGGACTTGTTACAATTTGCTTGGCTTATTTATGGCTAAAATTAATTTAATTATTTAGTAATTACTTCAGTGAATGCAAGATCACACCTAAGGAAAACAGTTCATGCAAAAATAGCCAGTGATTTTCCAAAAGAATTCACAAGTGCTTGAAATGATTTTTCACTTTAGCATCCAGAATAAAAACAAACAAAGATAAATAATTTTTTTTCTATTGACAGTCCAGGGAGTGTGCCTATGCTACCATTTGGTACATGACAAAGTTTATCACCATAAATTTTCTCAACTAGGATACAAGGCTTTGCTGTTATGAATATGTATTTTTATTTAGTTTACTTTTGCAAATGCAGATACTAAGACTCTAGATTTTAATGGAATTCATAAGACTACTACTTCTAATGAGCTAGAACTAGGAAGGAAGCAAGGAAATGAAAGAAGCAAGAAAGGTCTGAAGATGCATTGAGCCAACTATGTGGCCTAGAATTGATTAAGTCGTGTGACAGGTCTTAGGAGCTCCAGGCTTCCTCTGCTCATGGAGACAGAACTTCATTGTTCACTCCCCATGAATTTTCTCTTTGCTTTGGATGGAATTGGAAAAGTATCTAGTGAATCCAAAAGTACACTTCTAAAAGGAGAAATTCTGCTTAGCTTTGAACTATGATTAAAGGGTGTAAGTCAAATGGACAATAGAGGGAGATTTTATGCGTGTTTTGGTATGCTTGTACTGAAAACATACCTTTCCATCATCCCTTAATCTATTTATTACTCACCCAGAGGACTTTCCTAGCCTTTTATGATGTCAAGTTTTAAGGAAGGAATGACTTTTTATGACCCTATTATAAACCCATAAAAATGAAGTTTTACAATGGAAAAACTAACAGATGTTTATTTCTCGCTTTAAAAGAAGGAGTTTTGGACTCCAGAGTAAACATTGTTTTTATTTAAAAATAGTCAGTCTTCCCAGCTATTTAGCTTTTTGTCCTGGAACTATATTCTGTTTCCTACAGTTTCTGCAGCTAGATCTATCACTCTTACAGTAATATTATTTGCCCAGGTACACTACAGTCTGCCTTTCCTTTATCAATAAATTCTTATTCTTAGCTCTTCAAAATACATTCTACATTTAGACTTGTCATTAAAAATTAGATTAGGAATGAAATTGGTTACAAAATTTAATAATGAAAAACATGTATTTCTATTTGAGTTTTAAATACAAATGCAGGAATGAATGACTTAAAGCTTAAAAATTGATCATTAAACAGGTTCTAAGAGGCAAAAAACTTTTAAATTGTATTAACTGATTTGCTATGTTGTAAAAAAACCCAAAACAAACAAAAAACAAACAAACCAAAACATAACAGGACAATCCCATTGTTAAAAATAGGTCAGTGTTTTTGAAGACAATTGCATAAAATCATCTGTAGGAATACTAACCCCTCACTGCATTACTGTGTTAGTGCCTAAAGAAAAAAAAGATTGAGAGATCATCCAATTTGAAACTTAACAACATCATTAATATAGAACAAATTAAAAAATTTAAAAATTAAGAAACTGTTTCTACATATTGCATAATTATTAATTCTTAAATAAATCCTTAATTTGGTTGAACTTCCAAGACTTTGCAGGATGTATTTGGACCACAGTAAACAATGAGCTTGGGCTCTAAACAGTGATGAAGCAAACATACATAGCCCTACAAAGGTGGTACTTTGCCTATTAAATCAAGTTCAACGTACATGCCTTGAATTCTGGCCATATAATGCTAAGATGTTTGGTAATAGAGAAGCACCTATAAGACTTAAAAGGCACACAAATGCAACCATGCAGCATATCTACTGCATACAATAAAAAAAAAAAAGATGGTGTATTACAACACAAGCCCAGCATTACTCATTTGCAGATGTATTTTAAACAGTCATTTCCTATAATCTCTCTGTATTTCCTCCTTTGCTTTGCTGACTATCCCTGTAATGACTAGATTAAAAGGAATGTACTTTGTCAACAGCAAAGAAAATGGGCCTAATTCATTCTCTACAAATGTGAAAATTTCTTACGATTTTGAAAAAGCCTTTTTCTATGTTTTGTTTTGTTTTTACTTGATACACTGTAAGACGCCTCTATAACAGGAATCTAAAATTACTATGGCTGTTTAAAACAGATTGATTAGGTCTAATCACAACTGTGAAACTTCACACAGAACACAGTAAATTTTACTATTGTACAACCCCGATGTACAGTGTCTGATGTGTCTATTCTGTTAAATTACTATTATTCATAAGTTTTCTCAGAATGGAATATACGCAGTTTTGGTGATGCTTTCGAAAATTTGAAAGGTGATTCGAAACATACTGTGTTGCAGGAAAGGAGGAGAACAGGGGATACTGCAACCCTACACAGAACTCTTAGTCTGATAAACAGATCCTATCCACACCTATCTACTCAACTGTATAAAAAGAAAACATTATATAAAGGAATATACATATAACGAGAAGAACAAAATATTACAGAATATATTACATGAAATACAACCCAAACAAACATTTTTGATAATTGCTATCATTGTCATCAGAACTTTCCTGAAAGACATGAATATTTGAATCTTCAAAGTATGAAATAGAATTTTAAGTTCTCTCACTGCATCAGTGCATGTAGTAATAATTTTATATGTATATATAAATGTATATTTTGTTTAATAAATTTAATATACCTTTTAGATAAATTTCTTAATTTATATATATTATTTGTATATTAAATTAATATAATCTAGATAACTAATTTAATTTTTATATAATATCACATATATGTGTGTATCTACAATTTATATGCATTTCTATAGATCACTTAAATACCATAAAAATAATATCAATGAAACAGAAATTTTTCAGAGCACCCACACAATTTATTCAGTTTGGCTCTACCAAAGTAGTTGATCTGGGGCATCAAAGGCTATCCTTTGATCAAAGGATAAAATACAAATTCCTTATGATGACAAATGTCAAAGGAAACAAGGAATAACTTAGGAAATCACTGAAATCTTTCAGTTAGGACATTAAACATATTTAGGAGGAAAAGAGTTATGTTGTAAGATAGTGTCTTATAAAAAGGTTAGTAAATTAAATTAGAATGAAACTAAATCAAATTGAGAAAATTCTATTTTATATCATAGGATGTAGGATTATTTCTTCCTTCTCTTTCAGGCAATGTTATTTCCTTTTTAATATACCCATGGATCTACTTATTTTATAGAAGTTTTAAGTGCCCCCACACTCAGAGAAGTACTTTAGGTAAATGCCTGCTACAGAGACAGGCTTGTGTGCCCGTGTGAGAGGTTCCATAGGTATGCTTGGAACTAAAGCAGCACTCCAAGGAGCACCCAGTTCACACACTGCTGTGCATCTACATAGACATGAAGGACCATAGGCACAGGCACAAATGAGGGCTTAAAAAGACAATGAGCAAAATTTAAAGGAGGGAATGTTGCTTGACCACATTTTATATTAATCAGTTATGACCCACACTAGGTGAATGATTCATTGATGAAGCTTGTTCTTTCAAATGACTTATTAAAACCTAGCAAAATTTATAGATTAACTTAAATGGCATAACACCAAAATGTTTTTGTAGGGGTGTCGGCAATAACCTGCATTGCGCTCTTCCATCCGAAGGTTATTCTGAATGCATCTCTAGATGTCAGTTTCTAGAAAGGAACACAAGCAGCTGCATCCTTGGCTGTGCTGAGATGAAAGGAGAGCCAGCAGTAGCTGGTGAGATAATGGGGAGCATGGGCAATAAAATTAAGAAATACTGAAATGGTCACTCCTGTGTGGGCATGCATTACAATACAGTTCAGTGAGAGGGATAATGTTAGGAGTCAGAGACAAGACAACATTAGGATAAGACATCATGCACGTTAAGAGATCTGAAATATTAACATCCTGATTTTTTTTTTCCTATACAATTATCAGTTGCAATTACACATCAAAAGAAACAAATCTACCCCCAGTTGCGATGGATGAACATCTGCACTTTCCAGACGTTCTTTTCCACAGGATTTCTTTGCAATAGCATAGAACAACCAATCAGTCATTTAATGACAGCATTATAACCCATTATGTTCAAGAGTCAATTACTCTAAGACCTTACAGATTTATCACATACAATATGTCTAAATTGGATGCAATACTGTGGATCAATCAAATTCAAAATTTTACTTGAATCTAACTGTATAAGGCTAGAAACGATTTACACTGGGGAGTGGGGACAAGGAAGAACAGTCAAAATTACCAAACACCAAATAGTTGATGAGCCCTTAAAGAATTAACTACTTCTTTCATTGATACATGGCCTGTACACAAACAAGATAATTGCAGTTTAAAGAAAGTGTCTGGCATTTTTTCCATTTGTAACAAAGCCCAGAAATCAGCAAATACTGATTGGTTAACTGCAAACACAGAGCACAGAGCAGCATGTGGAACTAAGACCATATGTGAAAATGCGATTGTCACAGCAAGGACACTAAGGGTCTCAGGACATACATCTGTAGGACATCAGTCTTCATTAGTCTGGCTGCTCATGGAACAGTTTGTTAGTATTTTGCTCATGCATGGATGTGCATTCATTAATAAAACAGATCTGTAAGCCACTTTTCAGAAATGGAATACAATGTACGTCTAGCCTGCCCAAGGGAAGAAGAAATGCACATCAGATGTATTATTTACAAATGGTATATTTTGCAGCATCTTGACATTTGCCTGTTTGTGAAGGCTATAGCTGATATATCTTGGTGGAAAATAAAAAAAAAAATATTCCTGGGCTACTGGAAAAGATGCTATGCTCCATCTGACGGTCAAAATACTTGATTACTGGAAAATAAGATCTTCACTTAAGAGAGCATTACTCCATCAAAATCAATAGTGTTGATTGACTGTAACAAGGGAAGTGTCAGAAAACATGTATCAAAACATCTTTATAATTTTTTAAAACATTTGTCTTTAATAATAACCCATATATCAAATCAGTTTCACAAACAGTTCTGTGTATCTTTAATGGATAAACCTGGATTTCAGTCAAATTACATGTAAGGAGGCATTACTTAAAGCACAGACCAAAAGACAGGCCAAAGGACAAACATTTAGGTATTCAGTTGTGGTAGGTAGGTGCTGTAAGCAGCACCAGAGAATGGGAAAGGATACTTGGATATTGAAACAGCATGAAAGAAACTGGGTTTATGAACGTGATCAAATATGAAAAAACATCTGTTTCAGGAAAGTTAACAGGGCAACATAAAATACATGGCAAAATATTCTACAAATTCTGGAACCACAGGTGATGTTCTATCACTAGACTAGTTTGGATTATAGAAAATTGAAATTGACAATATTTTAAGAAATTAAATTAAATTCAGTTATGGTTCTGTTCAAAAGCATTTAATACAAACATGTTGTCTTCCTCTTATCATGAAAACTTTTCCACTGCCCTCAGTTTTGAGTGTCATCACTCAACAACTTCAGTAGAAGACTTCAAAATTTCTTCAAGAAAGCTAAACTTCTTTCATGGAAGTGAAACATCTGCATAAATTCAAAGTAGCAGGGTAGATGAAACCTTAATTTGACTACTTTAAAAATTAAAAAGTTGTTTTTTTTAAATACAGTAATCTGTGATATATGCATGGTATTTTTAAGGTATGTTAACAACAAAAAAAAAGAGGTTTCTTCTTTTATGAAAATTATCTTTGTCTTTTTGATACACTTGTAACCCTTCTCAGATGAAGAGCTGCTTCTTCTCTCTCTTTTGAAAATATGGATTGGTCATAAATAAATAAATAAATAACTATTTAGATTAGGTATCTGCCAACACTCCAGATACCACTAAGTTAACTGAAGTGCCACTCTTGTTCACATAATCAAGCCAGTTATTAATGTGGGAAATTTTACTCCACACCAACTGGGATTTTCTTATTATCTTAGACCAGAGTCTGCCTTCTGGGTTCACTTGGAATGGATTTTTTATCCTCATTTTCTTGTTGTTTTTTTTTTTTTTATTTTAAATTCCTCATGTTGCAGGTATGTAGGGCTGCTAGTGTCTGTGACTGTAACTCCATTCTTTCCCTTATACAATATGATTTTGGGTGTATCATTATTTACCATTAATTTCTGGTAGCAGGAAGACAAGTGTTTAAGAGTTTTGGGGATCTAACAATCCATGGACATTTTTTGAGTAATTTTATTGCACCATCATCTTTGACAGCAAAAAATTCCATTTGGTGTCCCAGATACTTCAGTTCTTATCTTCACAGATAAGAAAAATACAAGGCAAAACTTCTCTTCTAGATTTTTACCTCTACTTTCTGTGCTAGAAGGTGCAACCAGACTATGTTTAATAGCTCTTCATCTACATCTTCCATCCGTTTGCTTAAATGCTGCATCATTCTGTGGATTGGCAGTTCTAAGTCAGGAGGGTTTGAACTACTCCCTCAGGTTATTCTTTCTGTCTATTTTATTAAAAATATATTTTTGTTGCTAGAATAGAAAGAAATTGAAAGCTAATAGATTTGACTCTTCTATCCACAATAAACCTCTGGATGGATACTTAATGAGAATGTGTATATCTGAGATAATCAAACAAAGCACATCCCTAACCAACATAGGTTAGTGAGACAGGAAATCCTACATTTCTTACTCAGACACAATTTCCATAAAAGCAGAAGTTTTTGTTATACTATAATGCAGTCAACTCACACTCTCTGTCAAAGGTTACAAGATGCACATTCCTTCTGACTTCATGATCAACTCCCTCCTGTCACTTTCTATATCACAGCTCACATTGCAACTTCAGTGGTTTCATTAAGACTCCTACTCTATGTTTACAAGGAATTAGCTTTCTGTAGTCAAATAAGTAATAAATTCTGTTAATAATGTTATTAGGAAAGATGGGCAACCCAGATGACAGATTTGTCTGACACCAAAATAGTGCATATTCTAAATTGCCATTTAAAGTAAATGGGATAAGATGGTCAATAAGAGTATTTAAAAAAACACACTCAAAACTCAAGTCACAAAGTACCATACTTAAAAGAAGAAATAAAAGAAAAAAAAACAACAACTCCTCAAAGCAGGTCCTACAATATTCAGAATATTCACTGTATTTACATGGCTCTTCTAGTGCAGCTTTAAATTTCTGCTGGGAAATTCATGACAAATTTAACTCATTATATTTTCAAATTCCTGTATGACTCTCTGCAAGGCATAAAGGAACAGACTGACACCCATATATGAAGCAGAGTCATGGCATCACTACTGCAGTGTCCAAATCTAAAGGGATATTCTTGTCCCTGTGACTGCCTAGGAGCCACTAGGAAGAGACTTTGCTTGCTTTAGCACCATCTGAAGATGAACTGCTGTGGGATTAATTGCAATAAGTATGTACTTTCTTCCCCTGTAAGAAACATTTACTCTGCATTTCACACTGGGGACTGTGAAGGATGAAGTTGAGCCTGTGCATCTGCTGCTTGCTGAATGCTCACTCAATCCCCCCCATCCTGCTGCCCCACATAATTATTTTCTGGAGCATGAGTGAGGAGAAAGACCTGGCATTATGCATTGCTGTTTTTCTTCTCCAGACATGTTAGTTTATGCCATTTCTGGAATTGTTGTCTGTTTATCTCCTACTTTGCTATGAAAGAAGAAGCATTCACTTTTACAACTGCATAAAACTGAAACTACGTTCAACTTGAATTAAAAATTGCACTAAGCAAAACTTGTCAAATTTCTTATTAGGGAATATTTTTTATTTACCAAATGTGATTGCACATGCAAGCTTTATTTAACTAGTTTATTATTTTGATTGCATATCTCCAAAATATGTTTTCAACTAACATAATTGTGTTAATTTGCATCTTGAAAGGGCACCTTTGCAAAACTGAGTACTTTATCAAGGTTATTCCTGCTGAATCAAATGAAATTCACACACAGAGCTGTAATAATTACCTTCAATATCTAGCATTGACTAGGGAAAAGAGAAAAAACAAAATACAATTTAAAAAATTTATATAAAAAGGATTTTCACTGAAATAAATATTAAAAAAACCCCCTTGTGTTGTCAGAGAATTCTTAAAAACAAGACCTGAACAAACAGGATGTGACAGAGACAACACCCCTTCCCTTATTCTAGAGATACCAACAGATAAAGTGTCCTAGTTACCAGCTGATGAAGCAGTGGCTGTTCAATAGAAAGTTTAACAATGGATTGCAGAGCCCTTGCTTTGATTTTACTCACAGATGATTTTGAACCCTTTCACTTAAACCAGTGGCCAAGCCTGTATTTGTTGTACTTTTTTACTTTTTTCTAGGAGGTTTTTTTTTTTTTGCAAGTGAGTATGTAAAGACTTCCTTTGTTTCAGTGGAAATGCACTTAATGTCATTTTTTCTTTTTCAAATTAGGACATACTACATCAAGGCAAACTAATTTTTCATCAGTAAAATTCTAATTTTAGATCACATACTTTTAAATTGCTGGAAAATAGAATAAACAGTTAAATGCAAGTGGCATTTGAACTTATGCAACTGTCCTAGGGTGGCAGCAAATCTAAAAGAATTTTGATTAGTGACTGCAGCCAGCTAACCCACTATCCACAATCTTGTTCCCCCTGAGCTTCATGCACTCATGAAAAGAGCAAACATCACATCGTGCATATGATCTCTTCTTATGTCTTGTTCATACATATGCTTGTGTAAGAGAAGCACATCACTTATTCTCCTTTTTGGGGTCTCTAGACTCTAGAGAACTGAGGTAGGAGAAGAATGTGGTATAGGGGGCAATACTGGTACATCACCTCATTTGTTGGCCTCTACAAAGAGAGAGGAGGAATGCTTAAACTAGAAATAATACTGTAGGCACTCATCCAATAATATGCAGATTAAATAATCTGTTATACACAAAAATGGAATGAAATACCCAGATAAACAGCATTGAAAGATCCCTTTGGATATATTCACAGGTGACTAGTTTAATTATGTGGAATCTCATAAATTAATTACATTATTCCAAACCTGATGAGTTGTGTCACAGTAATGCTGATACAGTCAAGATTAAAAAAATGGAGATGTAACAGCCTGCCTTGTTATCACTGTGGATGTTGTCACAGCTTCGCAATGAACTGTGACTGAGATGTATTAGCAGGTCAAAAGAGCAAAGCTTTTCAATTTTTAAAAATTCTAGAAAATGGATGACATTCAAAGAAAAGCTTACTCTTAGTGGGGAACCAAACAAAGTGATATTTTTTATATATATTTCTATATATATATTTTTTTTTTTAAGAGGGGTAAAAGGAAACAAAAAAATGAAGACAATGTTATTAAAAGGTTCTACTTCATGCCAGGTTTCTTCTATATGCTTATTGTGTACAATTTACTGCTTGAATCCCCTTTAAAGCTCACACAAAGACTTGGATAAAACCAGAAAGAAAACTGCTATGTCTCTTTCTTCCCGGACTGGCAGAGGTTGGGCCAGAGGTGAGATTTCAATGAATTACATTCGTAAGTGCCTATTAATTATTGATAACAGTATAGTTAGATGCATTATTTTATCTCAAATTAGAGCCTTGGAAATGGGTATTCACAAGAGCTCTCTCCAGCAGCTTTATGCAAGTGTTGGCAGCTGAATGAGGTTGGACCTGACTCACTGCTTCTTTAAAGAAACAGATAATTAAGTATCACCCAATCATGTGTCCTCTCCTTTTTTCCTTCCCTCTCCTTTTCAAAAGGTTAACACTTGAATGCTTTAAAAACCTGAGTAATAAGAAAAAGTGTGACCTGATAAACTTTCTAACCTCTATTTCTCTCAAAGACATTTTTAACATTTAATGTCCCACAATAATTTTGCTAATGTTCAATATTTTTCCATCTAGGAAAGCTCTGTCTGCTTGCCCCCTGTGGCAATATGAAGACACAGGTTAGTAATGTAATCAATAAACACTGAAATAATTAGTAAGATTAGCAAGTTTCTTGCAAAGGGGAAGGGGACAAAGCTCACTACATATTTCTACTTCCAAAAAAGCTTTTCTCAAATTATATCACATTTTTTGCTATTGCATATGTTTCTAGCATACACAAAAAGGATGACATGTCCTCTGACAGTCAGTGCTTTGGGCTGAATTTGAGGGGTATCAGTTTGATCCTAGGCTCCCTGGACAACCTTTCCATATTTTTACATACCTGTTTCACTATCCTTGAAGGCTTCATCTGAACTCATATATTCATGGACTCTGAGAGAACAATTATAAATACACACAGAGCTAATGATGCAAATATAATTGAAATTTAAATCCTCTTCCTTAGTTTTCCAATGATTTCTAGGGTGTTAAAGTACAAATTATTATTTTAAAGGCAAAGCCAGGTCTCTTAACACAACATTAAAACTAGAGATCAGGCAGGACATCATGGATCTGTCAGCGTTTCTTCTTTTAACTTGGAGTTGATGCTGGGTGTGATAAACCATCTACTTTCAACATGGTAACATTTCCTATGCAAGGAAGGCCAGTACACAGCTGTAACAGGATTTCTACACTTACTTGCACCTAAAGGTCCTTTTCTGAAACTGTGACAAACTTGCCATATATAGAGAGGCTTTCAGCCTAAAAACTGTTGAGAGATGATCATGCTTCTTCACTAACATTTTAGTTATGGCATTTTACAGGTGGCCCTGTATTAAGAATCCATTGGAGAGGATTTGACATTATAATGCTGCCGTCTTTAGGCTGTTTGCTTGCCTATAAAAGGCAAAAGTCGTAAGAGAAAAGTTTGCCATTCCCTCACCAGGCTAAAATTCTAGAAACCAAGGATACCCTTGGAACACCCCACCTACATCACCTTTTCCCGCAGTGTAAAACAAAGGAATTATACCTAATAACTGCTACCTTGAAGACTTATGTAGTTCTGAGACATTTTTAAAAATTCAAATTTTTCCTGAATGCCTTATGTGCATGTCTTGTTCAAACAAAAAAATATAGAATTGTTATGTAAAATGTCATTCAAAGTAGCTATTTATTATGATTCATTGTTGTGAATCATCTATTTAGAAAGGGAGAAGTAGGGTCAATTGTTTGGAAATTGTTGGCCCATAGGCTTATAGAGCTGATGTTGATCATCACAGCACTGGTTTATCTTTGTCAGTCATATGATTTACTTTAGATGGCAAGAAAATTTTGTTAATATCCAATGATAAAAGACTTAATAATATTAAAAATATATTTTATAAATCCCTTCATGACTGATTCTGTAATACTAATCTACTGCTGTTAAATCAGTCAGTATTGCAACCCTTTTTGTAAATGACTGAATTTTTGTGCTTTTCTGTATGTATATTTAGCACACTACAACAAATATTCTTTCACTTCTTTCATAATGGTAATAAAAAGAACCTGATTACTTTTTACTTGTCCATAAAACACATCCCCACAACAATCTGAAGCTGATTAGGGCAGTATATCAAACCTACACATGGAACTGTGCACACAAAGTAAGGCTTACTGGAATGTGTGTACAAATTAGATGACTGCAATAGTTAATAATGTAACACTTTTTTCTGCATTTGGTTATTTGAAATTGAAGTGATTTCTAGCCAGAACATGATGGGTTTTTAGTGCTTAAATCAGCTCTCCTTTATCAACACACTGATCCTAACTGCCATAATGAAAAATCTTGGACCTTGAAAGTTTGAACACACTGATGAAATACTGAGAAAACAGTTCTTATTCTTTAGTGTAAGATTAATTTTGAGGTTGTTACAAACAAAACCAAAATACCAAACTATACACTTTCCCCTCCTCCTTAGAATAAGGCTTCATTGAACTGTAGAAAAAAAAATCTTAATCTTATTGAAAGTGTAGGAATTGGAACACTTAAAGACACTTTAAATGATCTTAGGCTGTACACTTTCCACCTTGGGCTTAGGCCAGGAAGTTAGTTTCAAGAAATATTGAATACTACACAAATCCTAAGTAAAGGAAATTGGCTTCAATGTTTTAAAACATAAGGTCAGTGAATATTACACTGATTCAATGTGATAGACACAAGACCTGATTGTTTAGATGTGAAACACTCATTTCACATTCATTGCTATTTCTCCACTGCCTTTATTGGAGTCTAGAATCACCAAAAAATCACTCTGTGTGCACTCTACCTCAAGAGCAACTGCATTTAGTTTTGCTTAAAATAGAGAATTAATCACTGCCAGTATATTTTTTTTCTCTGACAGTGCTTAAAGTTTGAAGTGAAATTAGAAAATGATTGTTAATTTACACATACAAGATAATTTTATGTGACTTAAGAAAGATTAAATGGAACAATCAGGAGTGACAGTGGAAGAAATTAAATCAGGATATGAATGAGCACTGTTTTATACTGTAGGTGTTCCTGCAAAACCTAATGCTAATACTTAAACTCACCAGTTAATCACTTCCCATACTCTTTTTCAAATATTAACCTTTTAAAAAGTTGAATTATCTTAAGAATAACTTGATATATTATTAGGACTCATTTAAAAAGTCCATGCCGAAAAAGAATGGTTCTCTTTTTAAACAGTTTTTAATTATTATGAGGCTTATATGAAGAGGAAAATATATTTTAACAAGCATCCACACAAGTGGTCTGATTATGTTATTCTAATCTGCAAACCTAATTATCACCTTCTTATGGAGCACAAGGAACAGCTTTAGAAGAAAATTAATGTATCCTATCAGTGGGACAGTTTGTCACTTTATTAAATAATCATCTTCTTCACAAATAAAATTGTTAGAAGCTTCATTGTATTAAGGAAAAAATAAAACCCCTCACACCATTACATATTAAAATTAACTTCCCACCGTTTCTTTAATGGTCTATTAAGCCTTCACTGTGGTGGATTATGAAGTACAAATGAGGGTATCAACTGTTTCGAAAATGGTAAGAAACAAATACATTCTATGTGCATTTTTTATTACGGTGAGCTATATCTTAGCAAATATTTAAACCATTTTCACTAGTTTCCAACACAGAAAGTGTATATTAAACCCAAAGTAGATAATGTAATTTATCTTTCCTCTTTTTGATCTTCGTCATAAGCTGTGGGACAAAATTAACATCTCTCCACACCTAGCTCTTTTTCTGTAAAATTAAAAATGCAGTATTCTATATTGCAACCTAGAAGACAAAACCAAGCCAAACATATTCTGAAGTGCTATCAAAGATGCCCCTGGAATAAATCTTTAGATTGACCTATGCCAAAAAAAAGTAGAAATCTTGACAGAAATACTTAATGCATTGTTATTTAAAATATCATTCTACCTAAGACTGAAATTTGGCCTTCATATCATCAAAGAATTTCTGTAGAGTAGTTGCAAAATGTCACAGCTTGTAAGTACACACAGGAATCCATCTTGTAAACCAATATAGGGCCATATCGTCTGTCCTGTATGAAGAAATCCTACTGGGCTTACCAGTAACTAAAGACTTTATTTCACTAGTCATTGCAGTAAAAAAATATAGTGCAAAGGAAAAATCCTTTGGCTTTTTTACTTTCTCAGGATACATATGACTTCCATGTAGAGCTAACCTGGATTACTTTTAGCTACCTTTGATTAGGCTGTATTACACAGTGAAACAAAAACAAAAGCAAAATGAAAAAAAAAAAGAAAAAAAAAAAGAAAAAAGACCCCTATACCTAATTAAGCCAATCTGAATGGAATTTTCACCTCGAAAGAGCTGTTAGCTAACAGATGGAATATCAGCTTAAAGCTACATATAAAAGCATACTTAGCTACCCTTTATTAACTGTCTCTGGTGAGTCAACATACATCACCTGGGACTTAGGAGACACAGTTTGTGTATACTGTATTTGCAATAAAGGCATAAATTAATAACTAACATCTCAGGGAACTGCTCTTCCCTTTGTAATTCTAGCTACAGTTTTCATTGTTACCTGTTGGAGTTGTCACCCTGGTAGCAGGACAGCATAATCACCCTCCAAGACCCTTGGATGAGCCTATACTGTTCAGGTGCTCTGCTTCCTTTAAATAAACATTCACCATTTAACAACAGAGAAACAAAACCCCAAGGTGCCTGGCACAAGGCAACTTGTATTTCAGCCACACAGAGGGAGAAGTGAGCCATAATCAGGGGGTTACAGCTGGGACTGACTTATTTCAAGCAAGCACTGTGGGTCTCAGTGTAGCAGCAACTGCATGAGAGGCAAAGTTCCCTTTCTGTCATGAAGGAAGGTTCTGTTTTTTTCACATCAGAGAAACTCAACTACTTCCTGCTCAGCACTATCTCCAAGGAAGCTTTACTAGTTACATACTTTTCCCTCATTCCAGAAAGCAAGATACTTCGCTCTCATGAGCAATCTAAAATTTCATAAGGTTAAGAACTATGAAGATACTGATTTTCCTTAGGTATTACCTGCTACAGTTAAAAGTTTGCCTCCTGTAGCTTGTGGGTAAGATATAGCCTGCCATAAAAACTGTTTAATATTCTGTGATTTTTTTACATGGGACATTACCAGTAGTCTGTAAAATAAGACAATCAGTCTGAAATATTGGCGGTTACTTACTTTTAATGTACAAGACAATAAATTAGTTAATGAAAAAAAGCTCTGAAGTCATTGTTTCTATAGTAAACTCTATCCCTCTGCATTTTTTAGCTTACAACTGTGAAGATCAAATTCATGTCTTATGACAAAAGGTGAAAAATATAAAAGCTCAGATAGATCAGGATTTCAGTAATACAATCTGATGTTGCCAGGTGACAGGCCTGTGCTTATTTCCAAATCCAAGTTCTTGGACAACAGAACAAGAAAATATTCAGAGTTCGGTAGGTCAGAGTGCTTTAAAAAAAAATATATACTTTTTTTTCAGAAAAACTTGGTAGTAGATACTCTGCAGTGGCATGGATAGCAGTTAGTCTGCAGTGGCATTGATACTTTGCTTCATGCTTCTGAACAGACTTCCATGACAAAAAATATTTTCTCTACATGCCTCCAAAAGGGACTGCACCTCCAGAAGATCTCACAAACTTCTCACTGTGCATCAAAATCTTGGTACAGAAACTGAATATATCTTTTTTCAAGCTACAGGTTTTAGTGTGCTACTAGTTCAGAGCATTAAATGGCCATACTTGCAGTTGTATTACTTAAACTTGCAAAGTCAAAGAGTTTTCAGGTAGAAGTATACATTACATGCAGCTTTACACCTCATTCCACAGAGAATGAAAATGTTACGAAGAAGACAGACAGTGTACTATATAGGTCTCAGAAAAAACTAATAAATACACAAAACAAAGCAACATATAAGACTTCAAGTTAGAAACATGGCTGAAAAGCACTTTCCTCTTGCTCCACCAGCTTCTCCCCTTCCCTTTTTATTAAAATACTAAACCATAAGCATTAAGCAGCTCTTAATTTAGCTTTATAATAAAAATTGAAATCCTTCTTAACCAAGAATATAGTTTTGTTGAAATCTGTACCCTTGATTATTTTATAAGGTGAAGGAACAAAGTTAAGTCAAGAAAGGCAAGGAAAAAGGAGTTAAATCAGAAAGAGAAGCAAGAGAAGTCCTAAGGCATCAGAGGAAGGAAAGATGAGTGTGCCTTATAGCAAGAACAAATTTCTAAGTTAAAATTTAATCTCAAAGATTTCCTTCACCTGAGACAGCTAAAACACATTTTATAAGGACTAAGAAGCTGGTATAATATAGGAGACTAGAGAACACTAGCTTGTGATCCAGTGTACTCAACCAGTGCATACATTTTATCCAATACTTCTGCCATATGTCCATTTTGTAATGGAGCATGCTTCCAGAATTGCAGAGCTAGTTCCAATGCAGATGACTCTGGAAGTAAAAGCAAAACAGCCATAGCGGCACTGCCTTGTCCTTTAGTAGTTTAAATGTACCCTAAACATCAGGGGAACATGTGGTCTTGTGCTTCATGCAGACCTTGCAGTGCCATCCAGCTTAGAAGTTGTTCATTACACAGGTCAGCTGTGACTGTCCACAAATCATTTTGAGAAACTGTCAGAATTAGTGAAGGTTCAGAGTAGCTCTGATAGGCATCGTCCTTCTGTATCTCCAAGTAGTTTTGTCTTTGGCAGTGTTTGCTGTGATTAAGGTATCTCTGACGGGGACTGTTCTGCACCATGCCATTCTACAATTTTAGTGTCATTGGGCATTGCAGGTTGTTAGGAAAACCACCCAGTCTAACCATTCACAAGTCTCTCTGGCAGTCACGCTCCCAACACCAGATGCTGTCACTGCTGGACCTTCAGAGAGGGCAGATCCAGTAAGCTGACAGGTGTCTACTTCTCACCACACCCCACACACACATGGTCAGAACAGGTTTCCTCACCAGTTCAGCTCCATGCTTCCCACAGCAGAGACTCAGATGTTTTGTTCTATAATGCAATTTATTCACAGAGCAGTAACAGAGAAACTCAAGCTAGTTCCGAGGAGGAGGGACCCCCAGCAAAGGACCCCTGGGCTTTTACACCTCACAGCCCAAGCATATGCAAATCTCTTCCTCCTGAATCTTTGTCTACTGCTGTGGCTCCCAGTGTCCACTCATCTAGCTAGCAGCACAGGTCTTCATGCCCTTTGTTCTACAAAGGGTTGGCAGTTCATGGCTTATTGTCTCCTCGTGCTGCTCTCCTACTCTAGATTTAACAAAAGCAGTTAGGAACCTCATTCTGGCATGCAGATACTAGTATACAACACATAATCCATCACCTTTGCAACAGAGGTGTCTAGGTTCCATGATACTTATTTTGCCTGTGTTACTAAAGTAGTGGATAAATATTTTTAGTAATTTAAGCAATATAGTAAAAACTCAGAATTACACCAGACTTCAAATAATAAAAAACTGCCTCTTTGCCTGGTAAACTCAGACAGAGTCAAATTCCCACTTGTTTACTTGTTTTCTGTGTTTCTGCTGTAGTTGCTAACGACAACATTTGAATTTCCTTGTAGTCCTGGTCTTATTTTGTTGTTTAGTCACTAAAACACTTTCCGAGTAAGAGAGTGCATCTGATTATTCCTTGTCAGAAGGGGACTTGAACCCCAACTCCCTCTGCCTGGCTGACTACCCTCACTATGATGCCAGTATAAAAACATCCTTATGGCTCCAGTGTCCTGGCTGCTGTGCAGCTTTCCTGCTGCAAGGTCTCTTTAGATAAGCCAGACTTAGTTAGGTCGATCCATTCAGGTTTCATTTGAAAAGCCCAAAACAACTTATCAATTAAATTTATGTTCCCAAATCACTTGTGGTGAAGATTTATACTACAATTCTCTAAGAAATCAAAGTAGTGAAACATATTGAAGATTTCATTCAGTGTGAATAGTCAGCTGCCTCGTATCAGCAAGAAGAACATATTTCTTTGATTAACACCTTTTTCTTCCTTTGAACATCAACAAAATCTTGATAAAACCCCTAGATTGACAACTTAACACAGCCTTCCAGGCTCTACTATCAAAATCCAAAACACTCAGGAAGCTTCTGCTACTTCTGCTGTTACTATAGTTATTAATATATCACCATAACTAAAAGAAAAAATACAAGAAGAATTTTAGCTCATAAAAAAAAATCAATTCTGCCCTTGTTTTTTTTATATATTGTGAGCACAGATATGCTAACCACAGAGAAAGTTCTCCAGTTGGCCATTATACTCCCAAATCACAAGTTACTGCTCCAAAGAGCATTCGATGCCTTTAGACATCTTCATAATTGGCTCAGAAATAGCAAGCTGCAAGAAAGGTTAACAGACCTTGCTGTCCCTCATATGGACAAATCTTTATTAAAAACAGTGTAACTGAAAGGTTCTCAAGAATCAGGAAACCATATTACTTGCAGCTGTTCCCTAAGTCTAATTTGAACAAAAAAAAAAAAAAAAAAGAGAAAGAAAAAATGGCAAAACTAATAACTTCTTCCTCTTAGTATTAAATTAAAATCCTATGTAGCTTTTACCACATCTACCTATGTCACATGGATTTAAATGATACTGTGGTCTGAATTTTAGCCCATCAGGAAAAGAAATAACCTAAGTGCAATATTATTTTTAAAATTAATATTAATTTATTAACCTAAGGAACAGTATTATTTTTTGCCATAATTAAGTTGACTTACAGGGATTGGAACTGGATTTAACTGAAAACTTTCCAACCTTAATAAATTCCAAGTAACTACTAGATAGCAGTTTTCATGGCCAATGATTTTCTCCTTTTCCTTTTGTGGTCCATTTTATGCCATGGCATGTGAACATAGCAAAAACATCAAGCTCATTCTCACAATCCATGATCAGTAATTAATACAGAATTCTGCAACTCCTTATCTTTAAAGATTTAAGAAACAATACCAAAACGACACTGTTCCCCACATGTTTCTTTGCCCATCTTGTATCCTTGCTTGGCAGTTTCCCCACAAAGTACTCCCGGATATTTTGAGCTGAAAGGAGACAGAGGTATAGCAATCCCTCAGCCAACAATCTGCCACATGCCTTGTTGATCTGAACCCTTTTACCCAAACCAGAGCTGAACATTAAAGAGCACTCAAGACAGATAATATATATGTGTATTTCCTGAAGGGCAAATAGAGGGCTAATTGACCATAAACTATTTTTGTTTTAGCAATCTGGCAAAATTTTTTAAAATCCCACTATTTCTCTGTGTGACAGAGGGAAAAGTTGAGAGCAGGATCCTAGTGTCAATGGTGAGAGAGAAAATGACCATCCATTAATCTTCTTCTTTACAAGCAGATGTAGAACAATGGTTGCCAATTGTTCAGCAACGGAATTTTAAGAGAAGCCAGAGAGGAATTCCTCCAGTGCCATGACAGCACACAGAAAGGTTCTAAAATGAGCAAGCCTGTCTCAGGAATGGCAAGAACAGAAAAAATTATGAGACTTAGTTTCAAAGGCATAAATGACCAAAATAGTATTCCCAGAATACATCAGAATTTCTGTTAGGCAGACTATGAAGTATCATGAGGGAAAGGCAGACAACAGAACTTTAATCTCTTAGATATACTTGGCTTCAATAGCAGTAGTGTCAAAAATCAGAAAAAGCAACAGCCATTCCCTTTAAATCACCAAGTCAGCCAACACATTTCTCTGTGTTGTTTTTTTCTGTGCTCTGATTTTTTTTTGTTTTGTGCTTTTTTCTAAAAATATATTTAAAAATTTGTTTCACAGACACACACATACACAGCCAAAGACACTGAAAAAATGTATTTTAGCTATCGTTACATAACACAAAATAAAAAATATATGAAAAGAAAACAACAAATATGAAGGAATAGAAAATGTAAGTTTGGTTATATCAATGCTAAAGACATCTTCAATACTATGACAAATACCTCTCAATTTTGATTATATACTTGTGTCATTATCAGGTGAAATAAAAGAAAGCAGTAGTCGGTATTATTTTACAAGTAAAACCAAACTCCAAAACAATATTATGAAGACAATGTTAGCAACATTGCAGTTATAACAAAAGCACTGTATGCGGGTATAGCTGCATCTACCATTCAATTTTCATAGAAATGCATTACATTAATTGCTCTGTGATATTTAAAACAAATATTTTCAAAATATTTTCTCTGGAGAAATAGATCCTATGTTAATAAAAAGAAGATATAAATAGCAAGAGAATAAAAACTTGAACTGAGAGAGATCTGCTTGACTGATCTTATTTTCCAAGATACACAAATTATACTTTACTTCATACTATAAACTTTGAAATACCTCTAGCTTTGCACATTTCTTAGAAAGGCTGTGCAACCTATTGCAATAAAAATAAGCCACCTGGAATCAGATCAGAAAACATTCAGATTACTTAAATGAAAACACACAGACATGAGCCAGGCAAACTATATTCAAATGGGATAAAGAGGTAAATGGAAAATGCTATCTAAAAGATGGAGATGTTAACACAGGTTCTTTATTTGATACACTGAGTACTTAAAATTGCTTCAGTTATAAAATGAAAAAAGATAAGAACTTTGGTTACTTAATCAGGAACTAACATATTGGTTGAAAGCATTACTTTTCAGGTAATCTATTAAAAATGAATTTTGAACAGTAGTACTAAGATAGGGTTAGGGCAACTGGCTAAATTCTTCAAAATTTTCTTTCCAATTACCTAAATTTGTCTAATATGGTTTAAACCAATTTGCAGTTGCAGACTGTAGAGTTGAAACCTGGAGTATATTTAGATTCAGGATCTAAAGCAAATCTAGGATCCAATTTCTTGTGAGTTGAAGAACAAGAGAAGTAAAAGCACATGCTGTATGTTGTGTCAGTCTGTGCTGTACTAAAGGAGTATTTGGGTTCTCCTCATTATCTGTGGGAACTGTAGTAGGGGCTTAATTACCGGAATTAAAGGATTAAAAAAAAGCACCCACAGTTCAGTGTAAAGGTTTTCATTGTTCTGATTAAATTTTAATTTCTTTGTACTAAAGAGTGATGTGTTTATGTTTAATAAATAGGAAGTGTAAAAATTATCTCTTAACAATTCATCAGATTGCTTTTAATGGACTGGATATTGTCAATCATATTACATGTAAGTGCGTTGTGGCCACTTAGCAAACTTGACTGAATTTTCAAGAAGGTTTTGTTGGGTTTGTGACATATATTAGAAAGGGCTGCTGCTTAACTGTTTATAAAACCCAGCATCTGTTGTAAACATGAATTATATCCACATCAAACTTATGTAAAGATTTTCTATTTACTTCTGAGAATTGAAAATTAATTCATTCAAAATGAAGCTTGAAGCTGCAAATCCATGTTAGTGTTCATTAGTTCTGATTATAAGCCCTCTCAAAAAAAGCAGCAGTATTTGATAAAACCCAATTTTATTACAAAGTGCTTTATTTAGCGTGTTCATGAAAAAACAAGGAAAATAACCTTATTGATTGGTATAGAAATACTTGAGCACACTTCAACAACAAGGAACAAATAGCAAGCAGTAGGTTAGCAGTTTTTTCATATCTGCTACAAACTCCTCTCACATCTGAATTGACAACAATTTAAAGAAGCTAGAAATCTTTTTCTATCACTGTGTTATTCACAGTTATTTCAACTGGGGTGACTATACTGTGGAAGAGACCAAGAATTAATTCCTATAGAGTTAAATTTGCCTTTAACACATTGCAATAAAAGGCAGTAGTTTTAATTAATTAAGGAATGTGTAAAACATCCACTAGGCACTTCAATACATAGAAAAGGTTCAGTGACCAGCTCTGAGTAAGGAAACATCATCAGCAATAGATTTCTTAGCCAGCCTGACGCAAGTTGAAGAAAATCAGATTTTATTGACTTTGGGCTGTAGCTATGGATAAACGTTTTGTGAATCAACAAGTTTGTTACATACACAATGCATGCTGAGCCAATCCCTTTCTATGATTCTGCACCGTAAACAGTCCTGTCTCCTGGAAATGCAATTTTTTAACCCTTTATCATTAACCCTAATACACTTTACTTAACAATTTGTAAAGAAATTATTGTTTTAAAAGCTGGGTATCACTATGTATCTTGTAAATCTACAACTTCCTTTAAAGAAAAAAAAGGTAACATTCCCATATCTTGTCAATAGTAAGAGTATATATGTTAGACATTTGTTTTCAAAGGTGCAGAATGGCTATACCCTCAAATGCTCAGGCCTGACAAAGCCTGAACCTAGTTTAGTCCTGCAGGAGTGAATTTGATAGCTGCAGACCCTGAGAATATAAATATAAATTCACTGCTTTGCTTATGGTCTGATACAGGACACTGCTTTGAATGTACTTTGAAATCCCAAGGGATGCCCAGGACACAGGGATTCCTGCTTAACATACATTTTATACATCACACTGCCTCTGGCCTTCATGAGTCTGAACCTAAGGTTCCCCAAACACACCAGCCTCCCAGACAGTTGCTGTAGAAAAATGTTTAAGAGAGCAAGAAGTCTCTCAAGAAGAGGGCCTTAGCCCATTAGCACTTTCTAGAGAAATGATAGAAACATGAAATCTTGTATCAAACAGAGGTGCAGACACTGAAGATGCAAACAGCTGTGATTTTGCTCTGTAGACAGCAGACACAGATAGGCTAAAGCAGCCTTATGCTCCACCTATCCTCCTTTGTTCCAACTCAAGCACACATTATGTGCTTAGGGTATTATTTCTAAATAATACATTTACATTTTTGAAGTCTGACAAATAACATGCTAGTTGCTTTTTTTTATTTCCTTCTCTCTTATAAACATTATAACCAAGAGGTAGGCAGAGCCATCTGATGATGAGCCAGACGAGCCATCTCTTGCCTGTATGAAATATTTTGTGTTCTATCACAAATATTTTCACCTTGCTTTGCTTATTCTGATGACTACAGTTGCAGTAATGCTGCCTGAGTTCAGAGATGCTGTTCCCTGGAGCCTTATCCCCTTTTGAAAAGGAACCTGTGGGTTCAATGGGACAGGTGACAGATGTCTGCAATCTGGTCTCTCTGTGGGGCCAGTGACTTCTTTTTAAACATTTTCCTGTCAGTCACAACCAGAAAGGGAGGAGAGGTTGAAGGAGAGGCTGAAATGACTGCATTTAAAGTTAGGAATTTTGTATTGATGCTTAGTATATTCACTGAAAAGATGCGGTTGTGATTCAACCCAAAAGACTCCATCACTTAAACTGAAAAACTGGAAGAATAACAAAAATATCAGAATAGGTTTGTTCTGTCCAAACTGAAACATTTTGACTGTTGGATTCTAAGCTAAAATAAGTCAACTTTAAAACAGAGGCCGAGTACATCTGAGAGTAGACCAATTAATTCACCCCATCATAATTGATTTTGCTCTTAAACTGATTTTTTTTCACTTTCAGTCACAAAACTTGAACTTGCCTTCAACTCTAGTATTCAAACGGAAAAATTCTGTTCTGTTTATTTTGGCTGCAAGGCAGGACTAGACATCCCTTACAATAAAGCTTCAGAATACAGTAACAATGTATGCATGACAGGATGTTTCTCCTTTTTTTTTTTTTTTGTAATGTTACTAAAGATATGATGTTGCAACTACATTGTAGAGTGCAGTACCCAAGTCAGGACACCCAGAATAACTTACTAAAGATTCAGTGATATGTCATTTCTCCTACCTTTTCTTGCTGTGGCCTTTCCTTATTTTCCTGGAGAACACTTGCACAGGTCAATCAGTACTTCCTATTACTTAAGAACTTTCTTAGAGGCTAAATGTATAGATACCAGCACAAAATAAAAGAATAATTAAATGAGTTGAGAAGGAATCTCAAAAGTATATTGTTATGAATATGACATAAATGAAGTTATTAGGAACTTTTTCTGCTTTAGGTTTTCTTCATAGAAGACGGAAATAGATTGATGTTTGGAAACTTCAAAGACAATGTACTTAAGACTGTAAATGTAATTTATAAATCCTACTTCAGTTTACTGAGACTAAGAAATCTCTTATATGCTATGGGATGCCAAAGAGCCAAATTAGTATACCTGATTGAACTGAATATGATTTTAGAAAAGCTAACATCAACTTGAATTACTTTTTTGTTGAAAGTATTCTTTATTTCCTTGTGTATATTCCAGTCACATAACTGATACATCTGTTATTCCCAGCATCAAACCTATGATGTTTACACAGATCTCCCTGTAGGGCATTTTGGCCTAACTGAATCATTATTTCAACAGAATTTCCTACTTTAATGGTACTTTCACTTGAAATACTGCCTTTTGCAAGTTTTATCCCCACTGGCACTAACTCAGCCCTTCCACACTTACATTGGAAAATCTGACCCTACTGTCAAGCAGAAGATGCTGGGAAGGAAACTGATTTCTTCATCACAAGGTTGTGAGCACTTCAGACCTGCAGAGTGGGTGGGTAATGTGACAGCAGAGATTTTGGGGTTTATGAACACATACAAATCCTTATGCAATGTCAGTTCTGGTTTCTGATAAAGTATGCTAATGATCAAAAGATATAATTAAAATGCCATAGTAAGATTCATTTTTTGACAGAGCTTAGGATGCTACTACTGTGTCCTCACTTCCATTCTTTACTATTTGACTACCACCAGAATTATTCTCTTCCAGACCTGGGTATAGAAAAAAGCAATGTGTATTTTAAAATCACTGGTAGACATTTATGCTGAGCTTTATTTGGAAAACTATATGGAGCCATTCCATATCAGAGCTTACAAGTATAATATTTTCAGGATATTAAGGCATGTATGAGGTATTTTTTTATTGAAAATTAAGCTTCTGAACACAGAAGACCCTTTTCACAAAGGAACTTGATTTTAATTTCTTAAGAAACTCAAATAACCAGGTGCTTCATTGCAAAGGAAAAAATTGATGAGAATTTTTAGTGAATGAATATTTATACACACTTAAACTTAGATTTTCCAAAGACTTATGCCTAACCATCTCTAGACAATTAAGAAATCTAAAACTAAATTTATTTATTTTTCTTTTTAATAACTCAATAATACTAAGTGTTTGTCTAAAATCTGTGAGTACTGCAGAATTCAAAATAGGACACAGTTCCAAAGAACTAGTGACCTAGTTCCAAAGAACGCCACAACATTGGCTAGTAGTCATTAAAAAAAGCATTTCTAAGTCTTGCAATATTCCCTTATTTTCATCTTGAGAAGACAAACAAGTACAAGAAGATTTTGCTTCTGGACAAGTAGAATGTGTCAGGAGTTTTCATATTAGTACACTCTTTACACATGAACTTTGGGATCAGAGTGGCAAGAAATAGCCTAAGCAATTTGAGGATCATGACCAGGATTTAATGTAAAAGATTCTCTAACTCCAAACTTTACCTAACTTACTTCACTGAAGCAATTACAACACCTGTGTATTTCAAAAGATCCCTGCACACAACATAAACTTAAAGCTTCTCTTCAGTAAGGAAAATTTTCACATGTTCATTTTTCAGAGTAGAACCTCAGTGCAAAGACCCACTCTGAATGATAGCTGTGAAAGTTAAAATGTTGGAAGACTGGGCAAGAGGAAACTAACATAAAATCAAAAAAGAATTACTTTTTTAAATCACAAGAAAGATGCCCATATTACAGTGTAGGATTTTCAAATGAGTAATGTAGGGTTTTCAAAGGAGCAGGTGCTATTCACTACAGAGCCCACTATGAATCAGACTTGAGTTAGACTTGCTGAGCCTAAATAATTTAGATTGCATAAAAAATTCTATATTCTGGTGAATTAAGATTTGAGGCTAAGCAGACAACTAAAAAGGGGGTTTCTTTTTATACCCTGCAGGAAATTGCTGCTGCAACATGTTATGGCCTTATTTTGACATGCAAATAAGTGGTAATGAAAAAAGTATTTGTGAACTAACATAATCTGGAAAATTCTATTGAACAAAAACAGAAAACCCCTTTTTTCTCATTATACACAAGGAGACACATCTTAAAATACCAGTTTCTATTCTACTTTGCTCAAGTCTTTATGCCGTTTTTCAGAAAGGCATAACCTTTCTGAATGATCTTTATATATCTAAAGAATCATCGCTTTTTTCAAGGTCTTTCAATATAACACTACCAAAGTACATAGGGACTGCGACTATATATTTTTGTAACTAATTTCCTTAAGATAATGTTAGAAGTATCAGGTTCCTTAAAATATAGATGAATTTCAAGGTGAGTCTGCTAGCAGATGTTATTAATGACATATGATTTATTGTGACATGATATCTGATCTGAAACTCATGTTATTAGCTGAGCTTTTTATAAATTATAATTGCCAACTGCTGAAAATATGCAGAAAGACTACTGATAAACTACCTTCATCTTCAGGGCCTAGAATACTGTCATTTGCTAAAAGTCCAATACCTCCAGTCCTGCTGGTAGTGTACAGTACATTGGGATGCATAGATCAGACTTGAGTTCAGATCTTATCATTGTATAATTCTTTCAGAATGAGGAGCATCATAGCTAGGAAAAGGGGGTCATAGAAAATAAACGTTCACTCTGTGACTTAAAAAGAAATATATGCTTGGGTTCACAGTATGTCACTGCATAGATGCTAAGCAGATTGAGTATTTGAGGAAGAAAAGGCCCCCATTCTGACTACTAGCTATAAAACTTTTAACAAAAAAGCAAGTAAGCAAGATAATATTCAGATATGTTTAAACATCATTCTGTACAGCTCTTAGATGTGAACACACAGAGAATATTTTAACATCCTAAGGCCCATGAAGATTTGCATCTACAGAAGACTTTCCAGGTCACCCTCATGGATAACTAAACAGTCTATGGTTAGATTCACAGTGAAAAAACATTGTGTTAATAATTAGTTCTAGACATTCTCTGTTTATTCCAAATAAGATTGTATCTTACTTTTCTCTCCCCATGTGTCTTTAAATGTTAATTAAAGTTTCTGAAATGTTACTTTCACCCACCACAACTAACTTGCTAAATTACCTAAATAAGAAGAAACAAACATAAACATTGCATTACGAATATTATCTACTCAACAAACCAGATATTGAATTTACAGTAAATGTAATGCATTTTTAATTTCCAGAAGAGCTCTGCAATAGCACTAAAGATTCAGAGAGCAACATAAGAAACAGATGCATGGTCTCGTTCCTGACTTTTTTTATAGAAACAAAGTTGTTTAATGATAAAAGCAGGTCTGTGTATAATGGCATTCACTTGCCCTTACTAAGAGTATCTATGGAAGAGCCCCCTGTCAATGTACCAGTGTGAGTGTGAGAATGAAACATAAGGATCACCATCTGCAGCTGTCTACGAAGTGTTCTTCAGTGCCTAATGGCAAAGTGTCAATTCAGGGTTCCTCACAAACACAATGCATCATCCTGTCCATGCTAGCCTTACAAGGCAAACATTTCACCTGTGAGAACAGTTTATTTATAATGCTATTCATTTTAGTTGAAATACCAGATCAAAAAGTTACACTACAAGCAGTCTGGAAGCATATGCTTAATATAAAATGAACCAATTTCCTCTCCTTTATAAGAATAAATATTTTAAAGGATGTGCAGAATTTAACCCCTCACAGAACATATCTTAATAACATGGAAAAATATTTTTATATGCATATATTTTTAGATTCTTACCTACTGTTGAACTTCTCTGGATGTTTTTCTCTCATGATATGGAATCTGTGGGCAATTGAAGCATCCTAACAGGACAAAAAAAAGGCACCATAAATCTATTATGACAGGAAAATAGCAAAATAGAAGACTCAAACTGTAAACAGTGCATATAGTTTGTAAGGTGTTCTGTGAACTGTCATTTTCAACAAGAGCAATTCTCTTATCACTTAGAAAGTTTACAGATACATTGCTCCCAGAATGGGATGTATCTGAACTAGTAATTTTTTACTCTTGTTGCAGTCTCCATTAGTTCTTTTGATGACAGTTTTGTATAGTGAAAATGTTTACAAATTTTATACAGCGAATCATATCCAGACATGGTGAAGGTTTACTGTAAGACCACTGATACAGTTCTGTCTTGTTGAAATACGAAATAAACTATTTGAAATCCACTTCTCCAGTAAAAAGTGAGTGACAGATTCAGTAAAGTTACTTTATATGCATACAAGTTGATATTTTCATATGGCATTCAACAGCTTTCTCTAAAACTGGGTAGAAAATAGGAATAATTGCTAGATGCTAGCATCTGCTGTATGTCATAATGTCAAATCATGTGGGGAAATATTGTTTAATATAAAAATATATTTTAATGAAATATATTTTATAAGTATTTTTAAATTAAGTAAATGATTTTAATAATACAATCAAATAACATGCATGTGAAATGAAATAGCTGTATGAAACAGTCATAAGTGTATAATATTTAGAAGAGAATAAACCCAATGTGCTGGTGGGAGATGTTGAAAATAGAGTATTTGGAACTGATGTGCTCCTTTAAAGGTATGAAGACAATTTTTTCCTCAATCCAGGTAATAAGAAGCGTTAGTTAAGTTAGTAAGAAATATAAATGAATCCCAGCTTCCATGCAATAGCATTTGAGAAAAGCTACAAATAAAACTGTTGCTGTAATCAATTACCAAATATATATATATATATATGAACTTCCCCACCTATTATTTGCCAACTTAATAGATTATGGAACTATGAAGCCTAAAAATTTGAGAGAAATATTAAATTCAGCATAAGCCTAGTAATCTAGCAACATTTTAAATTCTTTTCAAACAATGGGAATTAGAATTTGGAGGAAAAGCCCTCAAATTAAATAGTTAAATAACTTATTAATGATTCCAAACATGAATAAAACTTTTGTTCAAAATAATTTTTATTTAAACAAATCAATGTTAATCTAAATCACAAATAAGCAAGGATTTAATGGAGCTATAAAGGTATCCACTAATATAAACCATGACTTCAACATTTAGTGTTTAAAAAAGTTTTTTTATTTACTAGAATCTTAAGCAGGGCATGCACCAGAGCACTGACTGGTCCAACCTTCAAAGTTTGGTTTACTAACTTATGGTTGCTCTGAAAAGATAAATGTTTAACTTTAATACCATTACATTCAAAGGTAAAATTGTTCAGACAGATTGATAGCATAAAAATAAACTTTTACAATTATGAATAAAAAGCAGTACATAATTAATAAAATTTTACACACACTATCTACATAGGGATGTAACACAGTAAAGAATTTTTAGGCAAAACTTGTGATCACTGATCAAATTAAATCACTTAACAACAATAAATGTATTGACTATATCAAGGTACTCAACTTTTTTTAATGAACCTGTTATGCAGTTTCTAAAGATGCACATAGTTTGCTGTTTTATGTGCATCACGTAATTATTCATGCATTTCTTTCTATTATATTTAAGAATGGAATTGTCATTCAACATTCCACTGTTCTGGAAGGAAATGACAGCAAAACTCCCAAGCGAATGATGTTAGCCAAAAAATCCTTATTGTTCTGTCCTGTCACCCAAACTGTCTGAAACTTTCAGCGCTGTATTCTCAAACTGTACTCATTTTTAATTTAAATTTATTTTTATGTGCAATTTTATAAGGCAAATATCCACAAGTATTCAGGTGATCCCACAGTTCTTGGAGACGGATGAAATAAAGCTGACAGTAAACCCTGAGACATCACACTTCTAAACAATACCTTCTAGCTGAACTAAAATAATAACTCTGTTAACTTTAGAAAGACCCATCATTCATACTTTATCCTGCATTAGATGTGCTGGCATTAGAAAAGTATATTTGTTAGCCAGTTTCATATGAAAAAGAAATGAAAGGACTATTGTTGTAGTTAACTGTTCATTTTCCACACACTGAAAAAGACAGTCCCAAGACAAAATGAATAAAGGAGTAGTAGCATTTTTGACAGAAACTAGGAAACACTAATCAAGGACTAACTGTCTGATGAATGAAATGAAAAGGCTAATGTGCTTACTCATGCATAACAAACGCAAGGCACAAACAAGCTAGGGATCAATGCCCACTGCAGATGGCAAACAGGCAGTTGTTTCCATGCAAGGTTGATTTGATCAAAATTTTCCCCTCCCTGAACATTTTCTGACTCCAAAATGAATCAACTGACTTAACGAACAGAGAGGTAAAAACATTAATATGCCCAGCTAGTTTCGACAGGCACAGCACAAGACAGGCACATGCCAGGTCAATTTCACTAAAGAAATTGCTGAAGAGCTACTTTTATTGATGGAAACTGTAAACTAGAAAAGTAACTACACCCAGACAAGCTCAAAAGTAGGGGAGTTGCCAAAGCTTCCTTCAGTTTATATTGTCCAGCTGTTCTTCCAAACCCTCAAATGAATCCAAAGTAGAGCCCTTAGATTTCCTAGCACAGGGACCTCTTCTCAACCATAACTCCCCACTGCAAGAAAATCTGAAACCAGCCCATGCTGGCTATGCATTAGGACAACAATCCTCTGCTTTAGGGGAAAAAAAGGGTAAGAGAGAAAAAAAACAAAATCAAACAAAAATCCCCCACCCAAGAAACTACACTGAGTTTTGTGTTTTTCAAAGGTCTGTCGCACTTGTTAAGGCAGTAGCACATCAACTGGTATAAGTAAATTAAAAGCAGTGGGAAAAATTAAAAGTAACAGGAACTTGACAGTGAGTAGGAATGTACGTACTGTATCCTAAGAGCTGCAGGAATTCCAGATGCCATCCCTGAATCCTGAAGAACAGCCATTAGAATTTTCCAGGCTGAGGAGAGCAGAGTCTTCCATTGTGACATTTTTGGCTACATTTGTAACATGATTGATCTTAGCAGACTTCACTCAGTCATTTCAAGTAACCATTTCAATCTACCCCAACTTATTTAGACATACAACTGCTGTTTGACCAATGGAGAAATTATTTGTGTGAAAAGCTATACTAAAATAACCTAATTAACTATACAGAAACAGA
This sequence comes from Cinclus cinclus, assembly GCF_963662255.1. Classification (NCBI taxonomy): domain Eukaryota; kingdom Metazoa; phylum Chordata; class Aves; order Passeriformes; family Cinclidae; genus Cinclus; species Cinclus cinclus. The sequence goes on from NC_085046.1 coordinate 27,970,000, forward strand.
GTAACAGTATGGTAAACCAAATATAGTCTGCAAAATGTGCTGACCTTTCCTAGTAGCTGATATTGTGAATGGCCAGGAAAACATGAGGAATTATTTTTGTATTTTACTATAGAACTGATGTGAAAGAGAAAACCCAGGATTCAGTAAAGCAAACTCTCATGCATCATGATATTACCTAGCAAAGATAACAGGATTTTTAAACAATGATAATTCGACAGTCAGATACTGGTCTATAATTAATAGAACCTCTGGGATTTATATAATAATTTTTATTAGTAAACTGATTTTCATTTTGGCCTGAAATACTATTTTCCAGCATTACTAAATATGAACCTAAATATCTTCCAGCTTTACAAGTAATACACCGTAAGTAAATGCAAGCATACCTAAAACTGGCAAAAATTTAATTAATCTGAGGAGAAACAATTTTGTCAAGCCTGTTGCAAGATGAATGAAGGAGGAAGGTCTTATGGCATTACTGTAATATGAAACTATCACTTTTCCCTTCATTCACATTTCAGTCATAGAGCTCATTTTATACCTCTAATTGTAATACATTTCACCAAACAATCCAAGAATTAGTATTTTTTCCTGGAGCAGTTTCACATCAGAATCAATGTTGGGCACATAGTAATGATGAATACTGAGCATCGACAGCAGAACTAAGCAGCCAATTAGGCAATCTTGTGTTTCTGAGACTATTATAAGAATATTTCAGTTTTACACTACTATTCTAAAATTCTTCATTTCTTTTTTAAGATATAAAATATTTTAGTCATTCACAAGTCATATGACAATAGCCTACATGATAATTTTTCTTAACTAAATTCATAGTACCAATCTAATCTGAAAGAAACTGTCACAATGTGCTCTTCTGTATGCTGTTCTTGTTTAGATGGTTTCCACTCACTACTGTAGCCTTTAGAAACAACAGAGGAAAGAATGGGTATTTGAAGAACAAAAAATGCAGTTTATCCCAGTTTAAATTCTACAAAATTGTACATACTCTTAAAAAATGGACCTTTACATAACACAAGTATTCAATCAGGACATATATGTGATGAACATGCAGACATATACACATATATGCACCCTTACATTTGAACCTGCTATCTGTATACCTCACTCAGGCTTGTTTTAAATCCTGACAGTGAAGATAGGATAGAGAACAGACAGAGCATATCTGAATCTACTCCTAGGAAATGGAAAAAATATTTTAATTGAACTAGGACATTTCTCAAAGTGACCTGCCAAGAAGAAAAGAAGCTTAAGTTGCTACACCTCTTTAATACCTTATGATTGACTTACACATATATATATTCATCTTTTTAATGGGTATTAGCATTACCGGAAAGCAATCTGAAGCAGTCTTTTCAGAGGAGTAACCTTATACATTGTGAATAACCTTATAGAAAGATTAATGCATTTAATATATGTCTGTCTATAAGTTTGCTGTGATTAAAATTTCCATTAAATAATAATTTTTATGCTGGTGAACAAACAAATGACCAGTGTGCATGTTCTTTGGATACAAACGGTCTGATTATTTCTTTTTTCCTAATATGCTTCTTTAATTAAGGCTTAATGGATCCACAAGGCTAGGAAGCTTAAGGGATAATTCAGCAACCTGTAATCTTTGGATCAGAATGCAAATCTAACCTGAACAACCAGTCAGCTCAGATCAGTTATTAATGTGGTATAGTACAGATGTAAAAAAAAAATAAAAAATCATTGAAAACAGATGAATGAAGTTTGCTGTGGTGGCTTAAAATTAATTTCTAGATAATTGTTTTCTAGAAATTATTTTCTAGATAAACTAACATCCTCAAAACATCCTGCATTTTATTTTCTGTAAATGTCTATAAAATACAAAAGCAGAGGTACGCCCTTCATTTTAGCACTTCCCACCCTGTAATAAGAATCTAAGATAAATAAATCATATTGAACCATTGAATGACCAAGTCTAGTAAAAGGCAGTCAAGAAGCTTAATGTTCTGCCTTGTTTGAATCAGGCTGTCAGCTCACATTTGACTCCCAGGTTTTTGATTAAATTAATTAACCTGAGAGGGAAAGGGATTTAAAAATATATTCATTAATACTTTAGTTTCTGGTGAAACATTAATTACTATAACTGTATTAGTTTCTACTGATATTTTGGGCCTGTATAGATGGGAAAGATGGTAGTTTTAAAAGGTCAGAGCAAGAAGAGTTTACAAGCACTTCTTAGAACAGCTTTACTAAAAGACAGCAATAATTCAGCTTCTTAAGAAAGAAATCTGAGAATCAAAATCCGAGAAATTTGTGTTCCTGGCTTTTGAAGAATACAGAAACTGTGAAGATAATGCTATTTATTTTGTCTGTGATATACTCTGATGTTCAAGTTTAAATACATTTCAGCAGTACAGGTATTGCTAAGTCAAGTGACAGTTCATACTTTAAATACTCATTTAAACAGGCAATTTCTCAAAACCTAGGATGGAACATCAGAACCACAGTATTTATGAAGGATAGACAAAAGACCAGAGCATGGTATATCTGGAAGCACTAACAAAAACACTGAAACAGGCCTACAAAGGTAAGCATGTTTCATCTCCCTTTTTGTTTGAAATCAGAATTCTGTTGAGTTTCTGCTGATTCTACACAGATACAAAATGGAATCTATTTTGCAAAAAAAACCCTCTCTTTGTGCAAGAAAACTCAGCCATCCCAATGCTCTGCCTGTGTACAGGTCTATAATTTGTGGGTACAGACAGCCACTAACTCCTTGGTATTTACTATTGATCAATTTATACAGGGTGACCACATGTTCCAGCTGTGTAGGGACCAGTCCTATAAGACAAGCCTTTGTACCAATATCTCAAGGACTTTCTCTGAGGAGCTATTTTGAGGTTTAGAAACTGACAATACGTTCCTATGTACCTATATTTTTAAGTCATTAATCAAGTGCAAGACTGGGAGGTAAGACAAACTATTATCAAACCAGATGTGTCATGTGCCCATGACTCAATGCAATGCAGAGGACATGTACCCTGTAAGATGATCTCTGCTGAGGATACACTGTGCTACATCTTCCTTTCTTTATATTAGTTCAACTCTAAATTTACTGTAACTAGAGAAGGGTTCTTCTAGGTCCATGCTAAGTGTTTATGTGGTCACTAAAAAGAGAAGGAGAAAAGTGATCACATGGCAACTAGCCAAAATAGCCATATAGACAGTGTATTAAATATCTTGTATATTAAAAAGATCTCTGTGGTAAACCTTTAGGAGCATTTCTGATAACTGCTGATTGAGAACTATGTTGAAACAGCCCCAAATTATCCTGCAAAATGAGTTTGAGCAGAACACAATCAAGGACACATCTTAGGCTGAAAGTCAATATAGGCGACACTGTGCAATGCAATTTTTTGCTGCTTTAGATGTTCTTCAGAGGAACACAGAAATGCCTCATAGGTGTCTTTAATAAAAAGCACAGAAACAAAGTTCACATTAAAAGCCTGTCTAACTTGAAATGAACACACAGACTTTCATGCCTAGCACTTCTGCAGTTCTTAGGAGAGAAATGTGAGTAATTTGCTCAATTACTAAGCATTTGGATTAAATGCTAATTGGCATCATCATATTAAAACTTAGAGAAAAAAAGCAAATTTGGGATAAAGAATAACTGCTTGTGTAGTGTCCTGAAAAATTATATTCTAATATGATTTTTCAAACACTCTCATAATAAACAAAACCCAAAACACTCCCCAAAATCTCCCCAAAACCCCCAAGCAAACATAAATCCCTTTGAGTATTTTTATTCTGAACACTGATTAAGTTTGCATTAGAGCAGTATTTTCAGGGGCTGAATGTAGGCCCTTAATTTAGGTGCCCAAACTGTCAGGGTCATTTCCCTATTCTCTCAGTATGCTTAAGAGTTAGAAGAAGGCTCTTTGGAAAGACTTTCCCAAAAGGCATGTTGACATGTTTCTGCTCTGAATTGTTATTCCAAGGTCTTTTGCTATTAATCATACAAGAAACTGAGCACACCTAGTTTCTCACGTTTATGAAGGTATGCCTGAAATGTAACAGTTTGAGCAGTTCTCTGAAATCCTCAATGGGGTTCGAGCCAAATCTTGTATCACCACCCATTTTAAACACTCATTTGCTTGATAGGGATCAAATAATAAATGTTCACCTGACTTCTCCCTAGCAACTTCCCATAACTTGTTAGCCAAAGCCTTGGCAACAGAGTCTTATAATTTTAATACATATTTATGCTATTCATTTGTTTCCATAGCAGGTATTTATTTTTATAAGAAATATGCAAACCACTAAAACATCTCTCATTGATTTATACTCTGAAAGAATATTTTTCTCTTAATTGAAAAAGGTCACTGTTTTCCTCATTCATTATGTTTTCTATTTGAAATTTAAATTTTTGCATTACAATATTATTTATTATCTTTCCTATTGGACAAACAAATATTAATTTATAAAAAACCCCTAACATACTCATAAATTAGGGCTACATGTTGGATTATTTATCTACAGACATTCACTCACTCTCTCTCTCACTCGCTCTGCTGATTTACGACAAACTTTTTAAGATCCTCTCCCTTACATCTTTCATATAGCCTGTTTGTTCTTTCTCAGAGGTCTAGAAGCAACTTGCTTAACTTTTAATATCTGCATTTGCTCTTGTGTTGCATCAATCAAAATATCTCCTGAATCCTTCTCCTTTATTTACTTGCTAAATTGTATAAGGTTTCTAATTTCTGCCTTTGTGGAGGTTCCTTCAAGCTTATTCCCTCTTTTCCCCTCTACCAACATAGGCCACACCTCCTTGCACCAGTAAGCACCTGAGATCCAGTTCAGACCCTAAGGATCTGTCAAAGTGTGAGGTAGCTGTGGGAAGGCAACAATACCAAAATGGCAGAAGAGTTATTTATGAGACTGAGACAAACTGGCCAACTAGGAAGCCTCCGAGAAAGAGCTAGATAGACATGAGCTACTCATGCCAAGTTTACTCCCACCAGAGTGGTTTCTCTGAAAAGGTACTGCAGAAATAAAATAAAATTAAATTAATGTTACATTCACAACAACATTAGATGGAAGAGATTACACCCTAGGAGATCATCTTGATCACATACTGGTTTTACTGCTACTGTTAATCAAATTTTTAACTTAAAAGGTGAATGCATTCTTGTTTTCATACACAGAGTAAGTGGTCAGATTCTTTTCTGAAGTGCAAAACCTAATGACATGCTACATGCCAATGACCAATATTTGGATGAAAAACAAGGGGTTAATATTCTCTGAAATATATCAACCTAATGACTTAATATAATTAGTTCATAGGAACAGTGTTTGATATCAGCTGTGCAAGTTAAAGTCCAGGCTCTGCAGTAACAGCTATCTAAAACATGAAATAGACTAAAAAATGGAACTAGATGCCATTTTACTGAGCATTTAGGGACTCAAAAAACATTCTCTATGAATAATAGGAACCCGCATTAAAAAACAACCTAAACATACTTGGGCTTAGAGAATGAAAAGCCTTTTCTGGACTTAATATTTGGATATATGGAAAAGTGTTAAAATAAGTCCAAATACGAACATGTGTTTGTGGAAGATGCATTCAAATTTTACAACATTAATTCACATATATTTTCCTTCCAAAACAAATCAAGCTTTTTCTATAGCTGCTTTGAATAAATAATTTAGATATGCAAAATATTTTACAGTGATGATTTACCCAGAGCATGACATACAAAGGTTATGCACTAACTATTTCTGTAGACTCCGGATTAAAAGACTTTGAGGTTAAATATATTTATTTGCTCCACAGAGAGAATCTATTATGTGCAATAAAGGGAATAAGTTACAGGTTATTACCAGAATATTGATACTTAGGGACAACACAAAACTTGCTCTTTATTGTACTAAAGACACTAATAATTGAAAACTGTAAACTCTTTTTAAACAAAATCAACATGGAATTAAAAATGGTTTTCAGTGAAAAGGGAAAAACACCCAGCAACTTTAGAAACTACCAATTGCGTACTTCACTCTTGGTTTATATAAAACTGTTTCACTATTAAGCAGTCCCACAGAAAAATAAAAAATACCAATCTTGATGTGGTCAGAAACCCAGGAAACTGCACTAAAGCCCTTGTTATGATTTAACATGTACAGAATTTTGAACCCAAAAAATAAGAAAGGTCCAAATTGCTTTCAAAGTGCTGAATTAATCCTTCACAGAGGGTCAAAGAAATGCTTTTGCTGCCTTTTCCCATCACAAGGATCCAAATTTGCAGAAGACTAGTGAAAAAGTCTTGAGTACTGTAGTGAAACAGAGAAATTCCTTAAGTTTTCTAGCAAAAAAAAAAAAAAAAAAAAAATAAAACTCCCCCTCCCAAGAGTGCACTTGCATAATGCTTTTTTGCCTAACCATCTGGACAGACTCGGTGCGTCATGGTTGTTTAGCAACTTAGGGCTTTCATGGTAGCTTTGAATATATTATACCAGTACCCTATTCTCAGCCTCAAATTGTTTGGGAGGATTCTATATCTGTATAAAAACTCTTTGCATAAGACCCATTTACTCAGGATTTCCAACACATATAAGGTTTTCTAGAAGGGTAAGTTGTTTACACTAAATACTAGGGTACAATTCACCAAATCAGTGATCTAGTGTACAAAGTTACTCCCTAAGTGATCAAACAAAGGGTGCAGACACCTACAGTGCAGAGGCAGGATGAGCAGAGTAAATTCAGGAGACAACTAAAGCATATGGGAAAAGTTAGGTCCACAAACCTTCACTGCAAACAGCATGAATGGGGCAGTTTCTCTGAACTCTAGGCCTGACAGTTATGGTATAAATATATTTTACAGATGGAAAACCCCACTGTTTTTTGACAATAAATCAATTTGCTTCATGAGATAGAAAATGGAAAAAAAAATAAAAATCCTTGGTCTCAATGAAAGTATAGTCAAATCACCTTTCAATTTTTTACCTTAAAAAACAACAATGCCGTAGGCTGAAAGCTGCTCCTAGATTTTTATAAATTTGCAAATCAAAGAGCACCTGTTTGTAAAGTGCTGCTTTGCTCAACTACTTAAATAATGTAATCAATATTAAATGACAAGCTAGAATTCCCAAATTTGCTGCACAGTAAGCAGACACTTGTCTTGCTGATGTTTGTAATAAGTAATCCTTATAATGTTAGCCAAGACAAATGTTGTTAATATTAACTTTTACTCAAGCATAAATATCACATCCATATGACATCAGATATTATCTCAGAGTAAGATTATCCTAATATTTGTGACTTTTGTATAATAATGGTATTAATAAGGGCGATGTAAATCAGTTAAATCCTAGTTTTACTCCTGGCCATTTTTTTGCTAATGAACAATCAAAACCTATAAAAAAATATGCAATTTAAAGATCAGTGCAAACAAAATGTTTTCAAACATTTGCAAAAGCCTGGAACCAGAATTAATCTTTGCCTTAGTTCTGATTATGTACATTGTATTCAAAACCACTTCCTAGCCATAAGAAATATACTATTGAGATACTGTTTTAAGGACGACAGATGTAACACACATTTCAGAATCACAATCACAGACTATTCCAAATTGGAAGGAACCCACAAGGATCATGAAGTCCAGCTCTTAAGTGAATGACCCATACAGGAATAGAACCAACAACCTTGGCATTATTAGCACCATGTTCTAAGCAACTGAGCTAATCCCAGTCTCCTTATGATAAAATGAAAATTGCCAGTCAAACTGCCATTATTTTCAAGAAAAATTAATCTATGTCAATGCTCCTCAAAGAGGCATTTCATAATGGCCTTTATGTATACATTATCTGTGACAACAATTCTGTTTCTGGAATAAAAAGCATTTTTATCCTTAGATTTCTTTTAGTAAAAATACCCCGTTCAAAATTATTAAAGTATCATCTACATTAATTTCACTGTAATTGCACAAATTGTAAATTATGCTTTCAGAATTACGTATGGAATTTTAAAAGGCTTTAATTTTTATAGTCTTTTGAAAGAACAAAGAAATCTATAAAAAACCCCTAAGATTACAATTTCAGCATTTAAAATCTACACAAAATAATTCAAACAAATGTTATGACATTTAAGATAATGAAACCCTTCATTTATGCCAATGTGTCCTACTTCACATGTAAGGAGTCAGAACAGATGTCCAAATATTGTAATGCCAGAGAAAAGTTAGGGCATATCTTGATTAATACTTGCAGAGCAGTCCATGGTGACTCTTTAAAATTGGCATGAGTTACTTCAAAATATCTATTCAAAATCCATGCTAGGAAACACAGCTAGACAAAGTGTTCCCAAGACAAAAGGAAAACAATAAAGCTCTGTATAAGCCTTTTAGCAATGTAAGCTGCATATTATCGACAGACCATTCATTGCAATCAACAAATGATTAATTGCAAATTTGTTGTTAAATTGGCCACGAAAAAAGACAAGCTTCAGGGTGCTGTTAAAGAGGAAAAACTTATGTTAAAAATGATTGGAGACTTTTTGCAGTGAATTAATTCTAATCAATACTCTTGTTGACTGCACAGTGGAATAATGACTTCCTTAAATAGCATATGTACCCATTATTGTAGACATTCAAATTAATATTTAACCTAATACCTTCTCTTTCTTTTCCCTCCTTTTGAAACAGCATTTTACTAATTTCTTTAAGAACAACAGTCTATGACAAACAAATTTTTTGCGAAGTCTAATATTAACTTGGGAAGCATAACATGCAAGCAAAAGAAATTTAGAATGCAAAAGTAATTGCTTATTTAGAGTGTTTGGATTAAAGTCTTCTTTTTAATTACAACTGGCATGGATGAAACTAAATAGGTGCCTTTAAGCATATCTACTTTACAAACTTCTGAACAACTATGCAATCATTTTGCTTGGTGCAAAAGTATGATTTCAGAGTTTCTTGGATGTCCCTTTTTCCTCCTTTTGTGGATGCAGTCATATACCTAAAACTTGTCCCTTTAACGCTGAAGATAAATTAATTCCTGTGATGGTCAGTGTACTAGCAGAAAATAGCTATGAGTTACTGAGGTGGGGGGGAGTACGTTTGTCATACCAATAGTACAGTTTTGACAATGAATGGACTGAATCCTATGTTTAAATGTAAATAAAACCCTTTTGGAAATCAAGTTTCCTATAAATGTGGTTTAGGTTTAACTGCACTTTTATATTATTGGAGTGTTGGTAGGGTTTTTTTTTTCGCTTTTTGGGGTTTTAGTTGGTTGGTCAGGTTTTGGTATGATGGGAGAAGATATTTATTTCAGGCACAAGAAATCTTTTTACTACTCTTCAACTTATATTATCAAAATACAGCTTATATTAAACAAAAAACAAAAAGCAAAACATGTACATCTATATAGTTATATCTGTCTCAAGGAAACAAATTTGAAAATATTGAAATTTCTCAAGACTCCAAAAGAAATAAGATTATCTATACAGCACAGACTATTCATGGATACAGTTGAGAGCTGCAAGTGAAGCTGTTGACAAACTGACACCAGATTTTAAATGTTTACGCAGGCCTCATTAAGTTTTCTGCTTTGAAGATCTCTGAAATATGGTTTTGAGGCACTTAAATGACATAAAGAATCCGCAATACACAGCTTTCAGAGTGTTAGACATAAGAGTGAAACCCAAACCCCAAATCTATACGCAAACCTCTACATAATCAATTACTTCATAACTTGACTCAAAATCCCATGTTTTTCTATTCAACTACATCTGGCCATACCACTACGTCCTTTTCACTGGAACATTCAGGAAAGTTCCTCCACTGGCTTGGCAGACAGAGACCTGCAAGGAGGTATTTGTATCTATTCTTTAAGAAACCTAAGCAAAGCTTATACAAAAACTCTACCTAGTCCAGTGTCCTGTTTTCTGTTGGGCTTAAAAGTGGATTCTGAATGCAAAATTTAGAAAGGGAATATGAAGTGGTACTTGCCCAGTATACTCTCTCAGGCCCTGCTAAAAATCTGGGCTGATAGAAAACTCCTGAATTTCAACAAAAGCAAATGCAAAGACTTGCATCTGGGTGGAATAAGGCTACCATCCAAGCTGGTGCTGAGTGTCACGCAGATCTGCAGAAAAGGACACAGCGGTCCTTGTGGACTTTCATGTGAACATTAGTCACCAGTGTGCCCTTACTGCAAAGAAAGTGAACAGCATCCTGTGCTCCATCAGAAAGACTGCATCCACCACCCACACACACAGCAGTGACTCTTCCTCTCTGTTCATCACTTGGGATACATTTGGAGCAGCTTTGGTCTTGGGCTTCCCAGTACTGGAAATACATTGACATGGACAGATTGTATCTGAAAGTGTCTGAAGGGAAGATGTCAAGATGATGGATCCAGGCTCTTCCTCATGGTGCCAAGCAATAGGACAAGAGGCAATGGGCAGAAACTGACTCACAGCAAGTTCCACCTCCCTGAATATGAAGAACATCTTTACTGTGAAGGTAAACTTCTTTACTGAGACCTTGCACTGGAACAGACAGGCCAAGGAGGGTGTGAAGTCTCCCTCACTGGAGATACTCAATGCTGTCTGGACACAGTCTTGTGCCATGTGCCCTGGGTTGGACTACTATTGTCCCTTCCAATCTGATCAACCCTGGGACTCTGTGATACCATAATATATTCAACAGAGGGACAGCAGACTGCTCAGGGGCTGAAGTACACACCACTTGAGCAGACTGAAGCAACTTGTTCAGCCTCACAGAAATGTGGCGACAGGAGACTTTACTTACAGATACCTGATGCAGGAAAGATAGATGGACTCTTGTAAGAGGTGCACAGGATAGGATGAAAGGCAACAGGAAACAAGTCAAACACTTGCCCAGACATGTTGTGGGAACTCCATTCTTGGCTGTGTTCAAGTTTCAATTAGAGAAATCTCTAAGGAAAGTGATCTGATCATATTTGCTTCAAGCAGCATGTTTGTCTAGGGATCCTCCTAAACTGAAATATTCTCTGAAAGTCAGAAGTCTCTGCTGAATATTTCTTACCAAATGTCCCTTCCATTAATTTCATGGCCTCTTGATCCAATGAACTACAAGCATCTTTAGAGTTCTGCAGTTTAATTACATGCTGTATACAAAAATACTTTCCTTTGTTTGCCTTGAAACTGAAATCTAGTAGCTTCATTTGGTGCCTGTAAGTTTTTATATTGGAAGAAACAACAAACATAAATTGACCACTAACCCTCTCCTTCTACTCATGATTACACAGACCCCATCACCTGTTCCCTATACCAATGGAATTTAGCCTATGTAAGTGTTCTGATGGAGGAACAGAGCAGACTGACATGGCGATGAAGGAATTAATTCAGAAAGTCCTTCTGGTCCATTTTGCATGGATTACTTTCACAGTACATGGAAAAAGAATGGTCTCTGAGACCAACTGCCTGAACCCTTCAGGTGTGACCTAAAGTTAAAGCAGGCTACTATAGGCCTTGTCCAAATTCTTCTTAAACACTGATAAGCATAGGAATTCAACAATCTCTCTCTCTAGGAAGCCTGTTCCAGGGTTTGACTGCTGTTTCCTTAAACAAATCTTTCCTCATGTTCAGTTTAACACTCCTGTAACTCAGCTTTTCTCCACTTCCATGCATTAAGATACCAGGGAGAAGAGATAAGCACCTCCCTCTTCACTTCCCCTCCATCAAGAAGCAATAGAGAGGAATAAGGTCACTCCTCAGCCTCTTTCTTGCAAACCTAAACAAACACAGTGTCCTCAGCTGATCTTCACTAGATGTTTTTTCCAACCATTGCACCAGCTTTGCTGTCCTCCTCTGGATGCATGTAAGCACCCAAACAATTTTAAATTGGGGGGCCCAAAACTGCACACAGTACTCAAATGAGTCTGCACCTATCTAAAAGCAGTTCTGTAGTTTCATAGGTCTTCCTTCATCCCCTTCTTGTAAACTACAGTTTGCTTCCCTTGTATGTTTTTTGGTTTTGTTGGTTGTTTTTTTTTTTTTTTTTTAGCAGAAGATTATTGTGTGCTTTATGTACAGGCCAGTGTTAAGGCTTTGGTACCATTCCATGCTTCAAATAAAAAATATCCACAGCCAGAGGTAGAACCATTCCTAAGCAATATTGTCTCTAGCAGCTAAATACTATTAATTACAACAGTTTTGGGGTGTTTTTCCATAAACCTGTATTGTCCAAGAGCAGCAGACTTTATTTGCTGCTAACAGTAAGAGAAGCTAATAATATGCTCTCAAAACATTAATACAAAAGACAACAAAATGTTGTTTTCTTAACTAAGAAATGAGGAATTATAGGATAGATCTGTGTTTATAGCCAAAAGTGCTAATGTTCTGTCTAGTTTTCATTAAAGAGATAGAAATAGTTATAACACGGCGTGAAAAAACCCCAACATCTGTATGACAAAATAGCCTCCACTTGGTATAAAAATGCTTTTAAACTTTGATTTACGTTGTATCTTCATAAAGAATCTTTTTTGTACATGTCTGGGGTTTTTTTTGTTCAGTTGGTTTTTTTAGTCATTTGTAATTGTGATACATAAACCAAAAAACTGACATGCTATGTGAATTGAGTAGCCTCTTCGGATTCCAGCTGGCTTGGCTGTATGCCTTTCTAATGGTAATGAAGTCACACAGCTGCTAGGACAATCAGCTGGAGTTCAGATCAGTAGCTAAATGGATATCCACTGACTGGCTTCTTATCAGGACTCATTAAAGTTCAGTGCTAATAAACTGTAGGGTTACGTAGGTTTACATGGTTACAGCAAAGTGCCTTTTAAAAATGAACTTGTTTGGCCTGAAAAAAAACCTCTCCTTTTTCTGCTTATAAATGTTACTTTGTGGTGGTCAACTCAAGAAATGTTCAACCCTGCTCTCAGTGAAGCGAAAAAAAATTCCCATTCATTTGCATGGAAGTAAAACAAATCAGTTCCCAATGTTTCAGGGATTTTTGAAGAATACTGCTATTCAAATTACTTCAGAATGCCTCAGCTAAAGGGTCACTCAGTATTCAGCTATGTCCAATTTTCAGCTTAGAATGCAGTGCACACTAGACCTGTGAGAATTTACCAGCTTTTACTTTGCCCATCAAATTGCTAGTGTGTTTATGCCACATGAAAGAGGGAAGTTCCACCATTCCCACAAGAAGACGATTTTCTACTATGAAAAAACAAGTAGATGTAGAATCTTGCTTTTTAGACTAATGGTACTGCTGCAGTATACAGGCATGTGCTACCAGTTCTGTAGCTTATTCTGGGATCACAGTGCAGTCATTGCAGGCTGGGGGGACGGTTGTACCACCACAAAGCTTCAGTGTGAACACAATAGATTCCAGTATTAACAATCTTTCCTTCATATAAATGGGAAAGAACCAAATGTATCAACACTTATGAAATCATTACTGGTATCTTTTTCAACTGTACAGTTTTTGTCATCTATTTTTACTGAACAAAATTTGAGTTATTAACCCTTTCCAGAACATGCAATGCTGCTTCCTTGACATACTAAAATGGGATAAAAGGTTGTATCAATGTAGTGTGAATGCACATTAACAGACTTTCTAAAGCATTCTCTACATTCTTCAAAACTGATACAGTCCTTAGAAAACATTTCAGCTGTTATGAGTAATGGAACCAAATGGTTTGAATCATGGCAAATATCAAATGCTCTGTGAGTGAAAATTTCAGTGAGAAATAACAGCAGTCGAACAACGGTCTCTTTTACATTAATGAGAAAATAATTTTTTTTACAGATATTCAGGTGGTTAGGATTCCAGTCATCAGCTTTATGCATCACCTCACAACACAGGAGCTACGTAATATAAAATTTGTAATGAACTTTAAAGTACCTTGTAAGTTCTTCAAAATAAGAATTTTATCTTATCTTTGTCTTACCTCTATAGTGGTTTGTGCAAACAAGAAAATACCCACCCAAATTACAAGCAAACTACATCCTGCACTCCAAACAGTTCTGACTTTTGAACCTTTTGCTTTCCTTTTTGAGGTTTACCCAGCTCTTTCCCATTGGGTTTTCTCCAGGAATCAAAATCTAGTAAGTATTACTTATGTGAAACTAAGATGAAGGGCTTTGGCAACCTTTCCAGTTTATAATCAGCAAAATATCATATCTCCCACTAACCAATATATGGAAACTCACCCACGTAAATGATATCATCCTGATTCAACTAAGCACGCTCAAACTGAGCAGTGACATTCATGTACAGGGAGAAGTCCACAGAAGGAAAAAAACAATACTCCTACAGTTAATTATACTCAAAGACAAACAGGCAAATAATTGCTTTACACTTGAACATACTCTGAATTCCACATTGTATGTCTTGTTAGAAACAAGAATATTATTTTAATTTTGATTTTAAAATTATTTTAGTGGCTATGAAAACTGGCAGGATGACAGCATTTTTTACATAAAGTTCTATATTTATCCACTGAACTTAGGTTTCCTTGCCAATATCCTTTGGCTTTTACCTACAGGAGCTGCATCTGCTGGCAAGCAATAAGTTCACTTCCATGGTTCACAGTTGAGGCTGTCAACAAATGTGCCAATTGTATAACACGGGTATCTATTGAATAGAGAGGACTCAGCAGAATTATTCTATAGGTTGTATAAATGTCACTTGGTGATAACTTTTAGTTACTGTATATCTCAGCTGAATTTAATCCTGTAACCTGTTACTCCTCTCAGAAACTTATTCCACATATCAACCAACTGACCACAAGTAACCACTGCCAAATGACTTGCCTTGGTCCACTAGCAAGCAAACTTAGATAGAATTTACAACTCTATACTTAAACCAGTGCAAATATTCCTATTAACTTATGTGAGTTTTTAATTAGCTCTTGCCAACTTGCAATGAATGAATATTTTTTAGACGGAAAACAAGGAGAAACACTGAACTCAATGGACATGTACTTTGTTTCCCCTTCTGAAGGTTTAGAAAAGGTAGCTTCAGCAGTAAAGAGTTAGGAGGAGCACACAATCTATTTCTAATCACCGCAGTATACAGGTATGTCCACAGGATATAACTAAGTGCTACAGTGGTGTCCAAAAATGGGATACTTTGTACAAAATAGGAACTACTTGCAGTATTTTGCAGTGTAACCATCTAGAGCAATTGCTCTTGGCACAGGTCTAACCAATTTGTGAGCAGGCAGAATGCCATCTGAACAGATGGCATGAGGTACACAGCCAAACAGCCATGTATGTGCATCGGCTGTGGGTAGTAATGGCATGATTCCCAGCCATGAAGGTCTAAACAGTTGTCCATCCTGATCTTAAAAGCTCATGTTTATAGAGAATTGTCATCAATAATCCAGCTTTGCACTAAATTATCCTTGAAATAAAGAATGTTCCTGGAGATGAACATGACAGATAGTTGAGTTTCAGGAGCTCTTCTGTTCATTTCTTAGTTGCTTCATTTAACAACTTATAAAAAAGAAAGAAAAAAGCACAGTGAGGAAAACAGGCTCCAGTTTCCCAGATCCTTTTTACTTGTTGATTGCTGCTGTGGTAATATGCAGTAAAGGTGTTGATCTGAGGAACAGAGAATTAGCTTTGGGTCAGGGAATTCAGGTAAGGGAATGCCTGTGCTGCAAAACTGTACACGGATTGTATCAACAGCCTCCTCCTTTTTCTTGTTCCCAGATTATATAACTGCCCCCAAAAAATCAAAGAACCGAATGTTTTTCTGCTGTGGAGGTTCACAGGACTTACTCAAAGCATCATGAGCACCCCCATGGCGAGGAACAGTTCAACTGTACCTGGAACTTTACAAACCTTATCTTTCCATAATCATGGAACTACAAAACAGCTCTAATTCAACTTTGCCTGTTTTACAAACATTGTACCTCAGCTGTGTCTGAAGATCCAAAGCAATGATTTTGCCTAACCAAATTTCACTTAAATTCTTCAGTCCATTAGTGCAGCTAATAATTATTAACCAGCTATTTTTATCCAATAGAATTTATTAATTTTCTGCTTACAAACTGCCCAAGAAAGATTAGGTTATCTTTGTGACCATTAGTTACTTGAAATGACTTTACATGTCATTTTAGTGATTGGTTCTTATCCTTAAATTTCCACAGATTTCCATTATGTATATTTAGCATTTAGTTTGCTAATTGTACACAAAGGTCACAGTGACAATGTTTCGGTCCTCTGTCACGATAAACTGAAATTCTATAATGAAGATTTTGATAGAAACATCTGCAATTTCAAGTTCCCAATGAAAACTCTGACAAAGAAATTCTGCTTTTTTTAAAAAATGCTCCCTGCTAATAAATGTACCTCCATGCAACATAAACATTACCTTGCCATTTTATTTATCATTTCTATATTTCTAAATGTTGGGGCAGGGGGAACCCACAAGAGACAGACTCAGTTCTGTAAGCGGAATTGACCATCTGAAAAAATAATAATGGTCACTTTTTTTTTTGAAATATAATACATACTAAACTTTAATTCTATGATACATACCAAATGTTATTTTCAAACAGCAATATTTGATACAATATTACCATCAATATAATGGTGCAGGACTTTTTTGCTCACCTACCATGCAATAGTATCAATTTTTAGAGAAAACATTGCCTGCTGCAATTTAATTTTACTGAATTACCCATCCTTACAAATTCACTGGTACAGAAAAGCAGATTCTCTGTGGATAACCTGGGCTGGTTCAATAGTGTAGCTACCAGTGCTCAATAGAATGCACAAAAGACTTTCAACTATAGTCTTTTTGGACATGTCTTGATGGATGCCTTTTGCATATGCCAAATAGTCTGGCAGGTAAGAAGACAAATTTGGTGCCTTTGAAACAAAACAACAACAACAAAAGGCCTACCACAGACTTCAATAGGTTCAGGAAATGGACTATAAACATATTACAGAATCCATATTATCAAGACTTCTATATACAAGGAATTACAGAGAATCGTAGGAGTATTTGAGGTGGAAAAGCTGTGTTACCTTTGGCAGTTGCTTATTTTAAGACTTGTACAAGAAACTGACCAAAAGAGAGCAGTTTGTTTGAAATGGAAAACAAAATTCAGGGGGAAAAAAAGGAGCATGTAATCTGAGTGACTGTCAAGGACCTCCTAAAATAGCTCTTTGCTTTTGCAGTATTTCTTGAACATATTGAACATTTCAACCTTACAGAGAGAACCTGTCAAATCTTAGAAGGATCTAGCATTGCAACAATATGTAAAATAGGCTAGCAGAGATGAAGTTTACATGAGCAAAACATATTTTTGCCCCAAGAGCTGAAAGTTTCAAGTAGTTTTCAGTAAATGATAAATATACAGTTTGTTAAACCACTTCTCCACACTGTATCTTGAAAAAAAAAATTGGCTCAGTAAGTGGCACCCATACCACAAATATTGCCTGCATTGTTAAATTGATCAGGCACACAAAGGAGAATGAGAAAGGAGAATGAATTACACATGCAGATGACAGGGATGTTGCATGTTAAGCAGAGGGATAAATATTTGGTGATGGCATCCACCTGCCCTCTATAACACTTACCATAGCTGGGCAAGTAAAAGCCTTTCACATTTCCTCTTTGTCTAGGGCAGCTGTAACAACAGCAGATATTGTAAATGGTTCTGGAATCCAAAAGAAGGCCCATTTCTCCTAAACTTGTCCTATTTAGACATGGAAGCCATGATGGATTTGACATAATGAGATGACAATGGAATGTTTATTCTATGTATGAGGACAATGAAAAAAAAAAAAACAGATTCATTAATGACATCCATCTTTTCAGGCTAACCAAGGAAGAGCTGCAAACAACAGGACTGATTAAAATGGGAAGGAAAAAAATTCAAAATGGGGACCCATAAAAAACCTCCAAATGACAGATACTGAAGAAAAGACCAAAAATTTTGGGCAAAATGCTAGGATTATTCAAAAAGACAGACATTTTTGAGATCAAGTGGGAAAGAATACGAACTGTGAAGATGTCAAGAAAGAGCACAGTCATTGCTCAAGATGGCAAGAGCTGGAAGGTTGAATACACTGAAATAAAAATCAAAAAGCACTGCTTAACAGAGATCATTATGCCAATGAGGTACTCAACAAAAAGGATTAAAAATGGTGTGGATGATTAAATATTAAGAAAGTGTTTTTCAAGTAGGAGAACTCATGAAGACTTTTTTTTTACTGATACGTCTGTCTGTTATGCTTACATACCGGCCTGTAGAGACATACATATCTCTAGCTCCCATGACAGCTTTGATGGACAAGAAACTGTGCCATCTTCTAGCTTTCAAAACTAAATGCATGATAGTTAATGCACTATTGCTATGAATTAGACTGACAGCTGAATTCTGTCTACTTTTCTATCAAAAGCAGCCTCTCTCCTCCACCAGCTACTGATTTTCATAAATTATGGGGAACTTCACATGTCTTTCACTTCTCTTAGGAATCAGCCTGATGCTGACATAGATCTACAATATGCTTATGGTACATTTTATTGGGATCATGTCTAAAATTAATGAAGCTGTAAAAATGGCTGAGGAGAAAAAAAGAAGGAAGAAATACAGGAGTTGTTTCTCAGAGTATCTCTTGAGTTTATCCACAGGTAGAGAATGATGTACGACACTATTCTTTTTCAGTGGGGAATCTAAATGTGGATAAAAATATAAGGAATTGGAAATGATAACCCAATTAAGAAAATCCAGTCTTCCTATAATAATAAGAAACCTTTCTAATCTTCACATTTCAGTATGGCACTGGGTAGAGCTACATTCACACCAAGTCTCAAAACTAAAGCAGTAGCTTCTAAAAGAAGTGGATCATAAATTTCTATGCTGAAATCTAAGATGTGCTTACAGTGAAGGGCAGGGTGTTTTACAGTAATTTAAGACATTCTGGGAGTTAGAAAGTGCTAATGTGTCTTTGTGACCTTGCTCAAGTCACTTACAGGGAAATTGTCAACTAAAAAAGTAATTCATACGCTTCTGCCTCAAAATGAGTTAGCTCTTGTTATCACAATTTGTCTGGTATTAGTATGCATAGATCTACTACCATTACAACATAAATGAAAAATAATGTTCTCCATTTTCCATTTTGCTAATATAGTGAACTTCTGTATCTTGGTATTTACGTGTGTAATTTCTGTTCTTAAGCATGAGTGTGTTAAGACAGCAATGGAGGATAGCAAAATGAATAAACACCTAAAAAAATGCAAACAATCTCTCTTCCACGATCCTTAAAAAATACAGTAGGAGATTTAAGTAGAGGCATAATGATTGAGACTACATTAACATCAGTATTTCAAATTGCCCAGATTTGGATTTAACTGCACACTCATTCTGTTCTGAATCCAACAAAGGGACTTGAAGAGTTAAAAAAGGACAATATTAAATGATTTAACATCACAGAGGGGAAAGGTAAGAAAAAATACTACTCTGTTATAATCCCTACATATAAACAACACAGTTTATGCAGCCTGAAGAACAGGACATCGTCTCATCTCTATTAAAAAGTGACTTATTTATGACAATTGGGAAATTTTACAACATTTACTGTTTGGTTCACATCAAGAAAGCAGTGTATCAACTCCAGGTCACTGACAGAAAATGTGACAGTACACTGCAACCTCTATTTTCAAGGGATTTAAAAAAAAAATAAAAAATCTTGCAGGACTGTAAATCACACCTTTCTAGGGACCTTGGCAAATACTAGGCAAAATGTGCTTGTGAGATGGATCCAAATTGGAATCTAGTATATGAATCAGCCTAAAATATAAATAGAAATGTCCTCCACAACATAGCAGGCATAGTATGGGTTTTATAATATTCTTCACTGACACTGCTCAGACTCACTTTGAAAACACATGTTGAAAGCATGGCAATAAAAGGGTTATTCAAGCACCTTAAGCATCTGCTTTTGTGATTAGTATTTGAAAGGAGATGAGTGCTTCACTTGCAAGGCACAAAATGACATAGATTATAACAGGTACTGTTAATGACAGTATATGAATGTTTAATAATGCAGAGTGATTAAGACTGGGTCTGTACTTTATTATTCTATCTTCTACATATGTCAGAATGGCTTGAATACCTTTTGGCATGATATTTAATTAAAAGTAGAAGTTAATTTTTCTCATTCACTTCAGGTGTAAGAGTTATTACTTATTATTATGCTGGGTTTCCTACAATGACTTTCTTTCTTTAATTGACTGGTTACAGTGGGAAGTAATACAATTTTGAGTTCTTTGTTTTGTCTACAAAAATGTAAAATATTATATTAATTGACTGAACATTGCTTAATATATTTATTTTAAAGGAGGGCTTTTTCTTTACCCCCAGAGCTGCTATGCAAAGAACTAGATTTGCAAAAGTTCACAAGCGATACGTACATTTTCTGATGGACATGGCCCTCATAAAATGACTTTAAGACCTTTCATCTTGTAACACTTTCTTTCAGCTTCTTTGAAAAATCACAGAAGATGCATTTCATCCTAATAATAATAATAATAATAATAATAAAACAAAAACCAAAACACAAACCACTAAAAAAAATCTGAAACTAAATATTTTACCCATGAATTTCATGTCCAACAAAACTGACAGCAACAAAGCTGCAAAAGGGACCATCTAATACACTGTAAATCAACTCTCTTTCTAATCCCACCTAGTCATGTTCATACAACAACAGTCTTGGTAAAAACCCAAATATAAGCAGAGAGAGAAAAAAAAAACAATTTTATTTCAAGTCACTCTTTGAACTGAGGAAGACTGATACAGATTGGTACATCTGCCTTCTGTATTTCTAGAAGTTCCTAGTAGGACAGCACTTTCTAGAGACAGTACAATTAGATATACAACCATAAATAGAAAGGACTTCTGCAGGAAGCCAACATAACAACTAAAAAAAGGAAGTTTGTCTATACCATCACCTACTGTTACCCATGTTTCTTCAAACAAATTCGCTATAGAGCATGATTTCCTGGAGTTTTAGGTACTTCAAAATTCATGTTCTCAGGCCCTGGGTTCTGTAAAATGGGAATACAATTTTCTTGTATTAAACCTCACTGTGAAATTGTATTAATTTGCAACCACTTCTACTGCAAAGAGAGTCATATAAAAAGTCTATAAATAAACAACAGTGTAAATCCCATTTATTCAGTGAATACTTGCCCACACTAGATTGCAACTCTGCTTCAAAAAATATGTTTGGAGGCTTCAGCAATAAAAGCCCATATGTTTATCTCCTGTATAAGAATGTGAAGAGAGGGATAAATTAGTTTAAGAAATTCAAAGTGGTCCAAAGACTGATTTAAATGATGTATAGGCATCTGGTCTATGTAGCTGAAGGTGATACAGCATGGGTAGACTCAGGTAAGAAAAAAACAAGCTACAAATCCTTGCAGGGTATGTGCATAATTTTAATCTGAAAGGTATCTGTAATTTACCACCTGCTATTTTTGAGGCTTAAGCAAGATGTCTTTCCTAGATATTGTGACATCCTATATCTGTGCTTTAATTTTTTTTTTTTAAGAAACCTTCTTTTCTTCTCTGATACGCTCTGTTCCCAGCTACTCACTTGTTCCTGCTGTCTCCTTAAACCCTTCCCCTGCACCCAGGTTTCTCAGGCAAGGCAATCAATTCAGCCTCAATTCACTGCAGAAATATAGGAGTGAAAAATTATGGAGAAGAACCAACAAAACAAGAAAACCCAGGGAAGGTTCATTTGCTTTCCATCATTCATTTTTGATTTTGTAGATCTGTTTCTAGCACAAACTTCACATGGCTGCGCAGAGATTATAAACCTTTGTTGGAAGTCACCTCACCTAGCTGAGTAGTGCTACTGAATTTAAAAGAAATTGCTACTGACTTACATTAATCATTTGGTTCTTCATCTGCTGTTCAAATAAACATGGCATCTTCACAAAGATGCTCATTCTTAGCACTTTGTTTTTCTGTAAAAATAAATTTACCATAATACCAATAGATCTGCACACAGAGTTTCAGCAAAGCTATACTTTACACTTTTCAAGCAAAAGGAAAAGAAATGAAGACGAGTTGAAGTTCTTACAGTCCTTGGAACATTCAGATATGTGAGTTATTATTTTACAGATCCACTAGCAATTAATCTTCAGCTGAAATTTTAATGCAGCACAACACAGGACTATAAAGAAATGGAATCTTCCCACATTCCTGTTTTCATAAAGAAACCAGTTGCTAAGTTATAATTTTCGTTACAGTTTAATGTTGTTTTTTCATTTGCCCACAAAAGACCAACCAAAACCTGATACCTGACTGTAGAGGAGAAGAATCCTTCTGCAGATATCCCTGTGAGGGCCCCCTGGCACTTAATCTGAGATAAGAAAAACTACTTGCTTAGAATGACTCACTTTAGAAAAATGCAAGCTCTTCTTCTCATCTTTTTAGAGTATTATTGGTTAGGTTTGGTTCTTTATAATTGCTTGTCCCAAACAAAAGATAATGTAGTTGGCCAAAATGTGTTAACCCTGTTTTCCATTGGTTTACTTGTGATCCCCCCAAACCCTATAAAATTACATGTGTGATCCTCCATCTTTGGATTTGTAACCTGACCCCTTCATGGACGATAATAAAGCCTGTGGAAAAAGTCTGAGCTGCTCTCCCAGTCTTTTTATGCTGGCTGGAAACTACAGGTTTTTGTGAGAAACCATAAAGCTCAGTGCCTGAAAGGCCAGGGCTCACAAACCTTGGAACTTCCCCCTGCCCAACAACAACAGGGCAGGGGACACAAGAAAAAGTTACACCTGACCTCATGCAAACCAATACAACTAAAGTACATCCTGTCAACACTTCTACATTTTCAGTAATTATATGCATCTCTATCTGTAATGATATTTCTATAAAATTCACAATAACGAAGACAGAATATGAATTTCAAAGAGAAGAAAGATATGTAGCTAAATTTCTTAAAAAAGCTTGATACTAAAGAAAAGGTTTGGTTTTACTATAGTGTTTTCTTTCTACTTTAAAATCTGAAGATGAAAAAATCCAGATCAATAAGGTTAGAATAATAATACTTAATACAAAGCAGTACCCAGATAGGCCCCAGGGACACAGATTACTTTTCTTTCAACACTATGTCTCTAGACCTGGCTAAACTCTTCTAGTAGACCTGTGAAAAATCAAATATTGATATAGACTTTCTATCCGAGCTTGATCACCAATCTTTCTTTTCACCATCAAACCAGTCCTCCAAACAAAAAAGAAACCACAAAAAAAAACCAACATGTAACTACCTTCCACCAATCTGAGGGGTCTCTACCAGCACATTTATGTAGAATTTTAATAGTATATCTTTAAATTTAGATGTCACTTGATTTGCCCACTGAAGGAAATGAAGGCAGTAGTGAAATAAGGAAGTGGACACAGCTGCATATTTTCTGTCTTTTATTTTTAATCTGATAACTTTTTAAGAAGCTGATTTACAAAAGTAAAGGTTTAATTCCTATGTCACCTGCTGAAAAGGAGCGTGAATTATAAAGAATTTTATATTAAAAGACCTAAAAAGCCCAATACACCCCTTCCACTCTTCGTAAGTGCTAAACACTGCACTGCATATTTAGAATGGATGAATAAACAGACACTAAACCATTAACTTCAACTGAAAAATAAGGTCTAATGATAGTAAGTAAAATTGCCCCAAAAAACCAGAGACTTGGAGGTACACGGGCACTCCATCACTATGAAGTTTATGCTTCTGCAGGCATCCTTCAGACTACAACTACATAGAATGAAAATACTTTGTTTGCTTTGCTCCTACTGTCTACAACTCACATCTACCCTGGTTCTCAAGGTCTTGTGGAACCTGATTTATGCAGCTCTAAGCAGATAGTTATGCATTCAACTATTTTACCCAATCGGAACATTCTAATTTCCAAAAGCATTTTATAACCAGATTATATCATGTTGACATTTATTTACAAATTATAGTGTTTCCATGTATCATAACCCTTATAATCATGAACAGCTTTAGAAGAATTCTCTGTGGAAGACAGCTTTGATAGAAAATCGTTTCTGTACTCCCAGTTAATTACTGATTTTTTTCCCCACCAATTACAAATTTGAACTCAATCCCACAGATTTATAATTTACAATCAGTAGCCAATGCATACAAATTACTCTCGCTTCTCTTTTAAACATGACGAAAAGTTCAATTTATTAAATGCTAAATCATATGAATTATCCACAGTAAAATGCTGTGTAGTTAAACCTTCTCTGGCTACTGGATGTCACAGAATAGTTATTTATTTTAACTAATCAATCTTAAAAGCTACTAACGGCTTTTCTACACTCAGCATATGTGTCTGCACTCTAACCTACTAGATTAGTATTGCCAATTTAGCCTCTTAATCAATTTAAATACATATATATATATATTTAAAAGCAGTAGGATAAATAATACAAGTAAAACAAAATTTGTAGATCGAAAAAGGATGATTAACCTGCTAAAAAAAACCCCCCTCAGCCAGCAAGGCAGAGAGAAACATTAATTTAGACTTCCTGCTCTAGTAATTCAGTCACTGACTCACAGTAGACTGAGGTTTCAAAATTTACTTCACTTACACGGAAACTGCACTTGTCTGCAATTTATTTCACTCCTTTAGTCCCTTTCTCACCCAACTCTTCAGCTGTATGGGAGAGGGTCCCATACTGAAATATTTGAAAATAAGTGAATAGGGACAAAGCATAATTTCTTGCAGGTATGCTCACAGAGAAAGAGCATACACATAAGAATGTTCCCCTACTTCAACAGTGCTAATGAGTCCAGAATTCATGTATTTTTCTGAAAGCCTCTTCAGCAGAGGTTATGAAAGCTTACATCAGCAGATGTTACAAATATTATCATTATTAATGGAGTCTCTTTTCTGATTAATACATCAGGGAATGAAGCTCTAACAAAAAGAAATAATGACCAGGCAAAACTGAATTCATAACATCCAACTTAGGACAACTACATATACAGCATTTTGATAGTTTGCTTTTTTGCCACCTAGTGCACTATAAGATATAATGAATGAAGAATTTTAAAAACTTTTGATTAGGTTTAGTAGAGTGCTTTCAGGCAATTGCAAAGGGAAGAAACATGAGACAACATATAGAGGAAGCATCTTTACATGTCACCAAAAAAGTACTGCTAGAGATGACAAGAATAAAATTAACTTTAGCTCTGCACATTAGATTTACCCTTCAAGCTAACAACAAATAGATGGCTACCTTATCTAGAAAACAGAAACAAACAACCAGTTCTGTAACTTCAACCTGTCTGACTTAGATTAAAATAGGGCTACCAATAGAAGAAGTTGTTACGAACATAAATTCTTGTTTATTTGCATTCTTTTTATAATGAAGACTGACCTAATAATATCTAAGTAACAAATTCAGAGCAACAATCCTTTCAATAATTATCTTAATGCAATGCTTTCCTCACTCTTCCTGGAGAAAAGCTGTTCACTTTTCTACTTCAGGCTATCATCAGTAGTATGGTAGAAGGTGCTGTTGAGAATTTGCTGCTGTTATTAAAAATATTCATATTCAGTTGAGAACTCGATCAATTTTTCTGATCCTTACAAAGAAATTTCCTCTACTTGGGTTTCTGTTTTCAATTACAGTAGATTGTGACTGCAACAAAAAATACAAACACTTTGGACTTTAGCTGAGTAAAGTAAGACCAACTTTAAGGAGACTATTATTTGAGTTCTGAAGTAAAAGGATAGATTGTAAAAGCTCTCACAGAGATAAAAGTAGTCTGAAAAAAAATGTATCCATATATTTTAGTAACTATAAAGCAATTGTGAAGCTACTGTACTGAAAAAAATCTTTATGCATATTAAGTATTTGTCTGATATATATTTCCAGAACCATTATTTTACTCAAAAATATATGCATAAAACCATTAATAAAAACACCCAAACCAAACCAAAACAGTAATGTTGTAACATTTAAACAAATCTCTCAAAAGCATTGTATAATGATTTTGCTGTATTTTCTTGACTACACAAGTGTTTAAATTGTGCAAAGTTTGAAGCTTCCCTGCTCTCTGTATTTGGTTCGTTGAATATGCAGCATTTAATACTGGTGGAATTAATGATAAAAATCCCCCATGCATTAAGTGAATATTACTTTTATCCCTACAATTATAACAAAAATAAATCTTCATTTTAGTGAAATTCTGTTTTTGACATGAATTAGGTATACAGTACATCCCTTATCATATGTTCACACATTTTTTTCCTTAAACATGCTTGAAATAAATGTTTTTCAACTCATCATTAGAAAACAGGTTTAATCGTGAGACTGCACTGAATAAACAAACACATTATGGTCTAGATAGCATTAAATTAACATACTTAATGCTAAGAATTCAGGAAAGTGATTTTTTACATACAAACAAATAATCAAGACTGCAAAATATGCATTATTGCTAAAAAGAGATACAGAATCTCCTGAAATACTGATAAAATTTGTTATTGCTGTTTCCTTTAAATCTTTATGCTATTTAGTTTTTCCCCCCTGCCTCCTCTATCAGGATTTCACTGCCACAGGAAACCACCAGAAATATAAATGAGTCTGTAAGTAGTCAAAATACTACCTCAGATGTGTTTCCTAAATGGTGTTTGTTGTTTCTGCATGATTTTTTTATTTTTATTAAAACAATAATAATGGTAATGGGAGCACTAATGGATTCCTTGACCAATCCTTTTACCTAAAATCTCAAAGGCTCTGTGTGGACTTGTATTAAAGTCTACAGGAACACTCTCTTTGACTTTAATAGGGCTGAAGTGCATTATAGCATTTAGTAAGTATTAGACTTCTTGTCTCACAGGGGGACTTGGTACACTGAGCAGTGTCCTCAATTTTCCTAGTGTTTTTTGTATTCATCACTCTGCTACATTTTGCTCAGTTTCATCTCTACTCACCCAATCTGACTGTTTGTATTTTCGCCTCCTCCTATCACCAAATTTCTGAAACACTGGAATAAGACTCTTTAACACTAATGTTTGTTAATTTCAAGAGGCAAACTAGGGGCTGGCTTGAATTTGAAGTCTCTTCCATAACCACGACACAACACTGGCTTCATCTGGTTCAGTCCCAGTCTGCTAAAAATACCCCCAGTAACTAGACAGATGTCCCTGCAGTTTTATTCTCTTACACCTATGATTATTCTCAAGCTATCTGATGTCATCCCACTGAAAAAATGAAACACACCTTTCTTCAGTGATATAGACCTTCTACTTCTTAAGCTGTGGAAAACTGGAACTGGAGAGAGGGAACAGCCAAACCAAGAATAGATAGGTGTTTCTCAATAATTGACACTGTAGAGGAAACTTGGAGGGAAAGGCAAGTTTAAAATCATGTTTGTGCTGTTACTCCATTACTTTCTTCTTTGCTATGTAGAAAAAGTCAGCACTAAAATTTGCTGCTGATACTTGTAGGCCAGATTTAGACTGAAACAACAAATTCCTTCTCCTATCATCACACTGATTTTTTAATTTCATTTTCTGAAACACTGGTGTAAAGTTCTTATCACTTCCCCTTGAAACTAACCAGAGCTCAGTTACCAACACCATTACACAAGTCAAATTCAGTAGTTCAGCATCCCTGATCATAGATCAGAACTACTTCTAATATTCAGATTTCAACATTAAACAGCAGCTCTCTTTAAAACAACTGTCTTCAGTTTACTAACCATTATTAGTGTCAGCCTCATACACAGACATTTTCTCATTGACACCATCATATCTTTCTGCCATGGTTTCCAAACAACAATAGTGTAGCTGCAAAATGACAGAACCATAAATTTTGCATGTATATGTTGTTCCAAATGCAAAACCCTGAGCAAAGCAGTTTGACATGGACACTCTAGAGTCCACAGGCTCCTGAACCTAACTGCATTGAGATTAATTCTAAAATATTAGTTCCATTTGGTTAGAAATGTTGGTGTGAACAGAGAAAGCAGTATTACTTGCCCTACAATAATTCTACTTTCAGCAGCCAAAAATACTGTGATTGCCTCCCAAAAGTTCTTCCTGTTGCCCTGTGCCAGGCCTCAGTTATTTACTATTTGTATTAACACAGCATTTAAGAATTGTTGTCATGATCCCAAGGGCAAAGAAGAGCTATACAAATACAGAATAAAAGGTCATTTTTTGTCATGAGTGTCCTGAATTGAAAGCATGAAAAGCTTTATCTAAAACATCACTTCCTTTGGATTTATCAGCACTGATTAAATCTGGCATTTGATATTAATTTACATCATAGTTCACACTAAATACTATGTAAGCTTCAATATGAAAGAGTATTCTACCGAAAAAGAGTAAGTCGTTGATTTAAAAATTCAGAAGTCATTCAAGTATGAAATATAATAAATAAAGTAATAAAGATGTTTCCCAACTGCTATACCATCTTGTCAGGCTAAAGAAACTATTCCACCCCTAATCCCTATGAATGAGTAAGCCTTGAGGGGTTTACTGGTCACATTTACCTTTGTTATTCCTTTGTTTAAGAGTCACATAGCCGTTTTCCTCTCAGTATGGCTTACATTATTACTGAATGTAGATGAGTCAAGAAAGGCATATTTCAGTTGCATCCTTTGACTACTTCTTCCAGTTTAATAACATTCCAGCTCACTACAATATTTTCAAGAGTGTTACAAGTAACAGAGCACAGGTCTACCACAGATGTATCAATCATGGACTGTAAAAAGTAATCACTGCTAATACATCTCAAATACAAAATATTTAGTTTATCTTCATAGAGACCAGAGACAGCTTATTAATTACTGAGTTCCAAACTTGGCATTTAGAGTGCTCTCACCCTTCCCTCACAGCACTTGTCAGTTTTGGGCTCTTGCCATCACCACTATACTATAGAAAAATCAGTAAATCAGAATTCATTATATGATTCAATCAGTTTTCCAAGTACCTAATTTACCCAAGAAGAATTTCATGTCCTCTAAAATTATTTTCATAATCCTTTTTAGCCCATGTTTCCTTTTCTATTTCTTGTGTAATAAAACACAACCTTCTGAAACAAACCTAGAGATGTAGCTCAGGTGTTAACAAGGTGTTAGCCAATCCTGCCAAAGAAATCCAAAACTTCTAATTTTACAACATGAAACCTTTAGGAAAACATGGGCCATGTATTACTTGAGATCACCTGTGATTATCTGTCCTCTCTTTCAGCATGAATTGCTCAAAATATTACTGAGAACATACTTTCAGTTTCATAAGATGGATGAATATTTCTTTCTATTTCATAACCTTTATTTTTATACTCTTCCTTTTACATCAACAAATACACTCCATGCTCACAGTTACTCACATGCAGATTCACTCAGCTGATGTTCAGTGCATTTAATAAATAGGCAAATGCTTATTTAACACAACAGGGGTTGTGTTACATTTGGTGGCTTTTTTACTTTTCTTCCTGACACCAGCAAATACCCTCCAGTTCTACACCGATGCGAACCAGTGCGGCACCAGTTCTGCACTTCGATAATTATCCTTTTCACCTTCTCAATTGATATGCATGTCCTTACTACTAAAGTTCAAGCTGATGTCCAACCATGGTACATGACACAGCCAAATCAGAAAAATATGGAGATTTCTTGATCATTTGGCCTCTGAGTTGTTGAAGTCCAGTACCAGTAGCTACAGAAATCCATTAAGGTTAGGCTGAAATGTTAATCATACACACACAGGTCTAGTTACGTGAGCTTTCATGCAGGTAGCTGAGCCTTTTTTCCCCCCATTACTTGAATCTCCTGAGGTTATGGGAACTAACCTGACAATGTTTAAAAGCAGCTCATGTCAGTCAACCAGTTTATCTCAAGAGACAGCTGTGAAACTTGATTTGGTTTCAACAAATATTGTATGCCATGTGGATAGATGCCTAAAAATCAGCTAGAATAGGCTATTTAATTAAAGCCATATGTTCCCATCAGTTACGCACTGCACACGGAAGCAGCTGGTCACAAGTTATACAACTTACATGCAAAGTGCTAGTAAACCCTTTATGTGGGAAATTAATGTCTAGATGGCATTCTGACAGAGCTGGCTAGTACCCTTTCATACTTGGACGGACTTCATTAAGGTTCAGTGTTGTACTGTACTTAGATGCTTGCCAAAATATTATTTAAAACTTGATCCAGTGCAAGAATAAAACAGTCTCAGAATTTTGGTGGGTTTATTTTGTAATGCAATATGGAAAACCCACAAATTAACGTTAAAATAGCACCAACAGCTAGAATTAGCTGCAGGACTTTACTCAGTAGAGACTGATGACCAGAACAACTGAAATTTAAACATGTAGTTCTTCAAGGATTTTATGGGACCATGTGTTTTTATCAGACCTATGAAATCAGTAAGACCTTGACCATGGGTCTCAAAATTTCACAACCAAATCCCTTTATCGAGAAAAAAAACATTGACTGAGGACTATAGTAGTGATTTATGCCTCGGTAGTGACTGCTAATTAGTTAATGCTATAATTCTTACTGGCAAGCACTTGCCAATGGTAATAGTAATGAAAAAAGAATGTGTAGTTTTACTTGCAGTGGGGCTCTTTAATCCAGTCAGTATTTAGGATGTCTTATGTCACTGCAAGTTTAAAAGCACAGTTAAAAGAACTTTGGCCAGGCAAAGGGACAAGCCTTTAGTTCATTAGAAAGTCTGGGTGGAAAAAAGTTCCCCTGGCTTTTCAAGGAGATATTGACTCCATCTGGCTGGCTTTGCAAGAGCTAAATATAGGTACACCACAGAAAGCAAAACTGTGCTAACACAGGTTTTGAGTTTGTTTTCCATTTTAACAAAATATGCAGAATCTGGCTCAAACAAAGTATTGTGAAAAACCCTTACAAACCAAAGGAAGTTCTGTATGATCCTCAGAGGAATGTGTTTGCAAGCAATAGCTTATGAAGAGTTCAACAGTGCAAATCCACAGGCAAATTTCACGATGAAATGATAAGCTATTTTAACCCTTGTGGTGTAAAAATGCTAGTTTCCAGATGGGATAGAGTTTGACCCATACTTAGAGAACAAACCTTGCTTCTCATTTCTATCATATTTTTGGGCCACTCACTTTCAAGAATGATAATGACTGCACAAAGCAGAACATAAGTTTCAACCAACTGTCTAGAAAAGCAATCTGGAGAGGAACGTATTGACTCTCTTTGATGGGACCATAAGCTGAAGACATTACAGTCCTTTAGCCTACATATGGTATAAATAATACTGCATAATACTGATGCTATTCTTGGCACATGTGATAATGAAGCTGTGTATTTATCTAAGAGAATATAAACTTTCATTCCTGTTCTAAACCATGACAAACTAAGGTACAACTTTATCATCAGCTCTTATACATACGAAGATTGTGCTTTCATAGCCAAATGTTTGTGATATTAAATTTTCTGAATACCAGAAAGGTTAAGATATGTATTGCTTTGGGCACAGCACTGGGAATAAAAGGGCTATTAACCATTAACCCCATTAACCATTTCACTAAATATGCCCTGACATGAGACATCTTTATATAGTGACTGAATTACAAAGAGCCTCATTGCAAGTGAGGAAAACTGTAGTCTGGAAACTGTAGTCTGCTTTTAATTTTTTCATTGCAATTACCATGCATTCTGCATCCATTTGAGACATGAGCTGCCAGTTTGACCTTGGAGTCTTGTAGCTGTTAAGTACTTCAACTAACAATACCAATTTTTGCTTCTGCTGCTGAGAGCTAAATCAAGAATGGAAAGATAAGACTCCTATATCCGCTTGGTGTTTGTAACTGGTTAGCTGTTGAATATTATTTTTTAGATATCCAAGTCAGCAGAAAACAGAGATTTCTGTAGCCATCTAGAGGGGGTTTTATATTCCATCCACCAGGAGTAAATGTCTATATATTTTCAAGAAGAATATAAGGCCCAGTATGCAATCTTCTAGTTTGACCTGACCAGCAAAACTATGTAATACATTCTGGAGCTAAAAATTCCTCAGCAGCATTTTCGTAACTGTTTGCAGTCTGCATATGAAATTTTATGCAACTTAATGGCAGGCAGGGGCTTCCAGAAAGTCACCTCTTGGGGAATTAATAATTTCCCAGTTTTCTTCTATTACCCAAATAAAATAATTTAGTGTTATTTTACATGATTTGTATTTAGAAATCTTATTTTTTTAGTCTAACATGAAAAAGCATCTTTAACTGCAAGGCTTAGTTGTTCTTGGCAGCTGACCATAAATTATCAGAACAAGGCAACCAATAAATATACATGTTAAAACTCCATGGCTGTAGCCATCAAAACACTCATTGGAATATTTATACTCTGTGAAACAAGGGAATTATAGAAGCTGTCACTCTTTTTGACAGAAAAAAGACACCATACATGCTGTTTAACTTCAAATATAGTTAAAAGGAAATGGTACACAAAACAATACAGATCCACACAGTTTAAGCAATGAGCCAAGGGTGAGGAGGACCTTAGAATTGTTCTGTGCTCCTTTTCAACTGTATTTCACATATGTACATGCTCTTTCTCTGCACCATTTTCAATTCTTTTTTTCTGTGAACTACAAAATTATTCTTGCCATTAACCCCACTTCTAAACTGTCATATGAATCAATGGGGTCTTTAAATTCAGTAGCCTTTAAATAGATTCAGTAAAGCCTCATATGGCACAGATCAACTGCAATCACTTTTTGAGATTTTAAACAGAAGAGGGAGTAAAGGCTGAGGAGATTGACTGAGATGATGTGATGAAGGAAGACATTTAAAGAACAGCATGTTTTTTATGTGAAGTATTTGCACTGACAATACTTTGGGAACATTATGAACCATTCTATGAAGAAATACGTAATATGGATTAAATCAAGCAGGCCAGCTTGTTAAACATCAAACTGCTATATCTTTTTAGCTTTGCAAGAAATGGGAAATTTGCCCACTACTTTTCCACACATTTTCCTTTGCATAAAAAATTCTTTCTCATGATAGCAGGCAGATAAGACATCCACAGAATTACCTATCAAATAAAAGCCTGCTTAATAAGTACTGTGGTCATTGAGACACTATATATATTATTGTATCTATTTTACACTGTGATACTATTAAATATTATTATGCTCTTTGCATTACTTTGCTACTCTGCTCCTTTCAAAAAATACGCTTTTTTAATATATTTACTCTGTCATTTGAAATTTCTTTTGCTATACATGTGCACCACTATAGCATTATGTGCATTAGAGCAGCACATGACTGCAGACAGGCAGAGGAAGCGAGATGTCAAGAGGAGCTCTGGCAAGCTGGAAAGGGATGGACTAACTCCAGCAACCCCAGTAACAGCTTCCCTGTATGCTGCTACTTCTCCTTCTTTCCTCTGGAATTTGAATTCCTGGTGTAATTGCAGTATGTGGAAAAAGTCCCACTGACCAAGGGCTCCCTGCACGCATAGAGTTTATTTTTATTCCTGTCTAAATAGGAAATACCATTAAACATTGCAATTTCTAAATAAACACATCTTCCTGAGCTACGTTCTTTTTCCAGAAATGGCACCATCCTGAATTGAAAATTCAGGTGATGAAAGTAAGTAGATTATTATGTCCCTGACTAATTTTCTTTGATTCTAAGTTTCAGTGGCTCAAGTCCAACCTTGATTTGTCTAGTTTCAGCTTATATCTTGAGGAACTGCAGTATCTTCACAGACTGCTGACTACCATGTATTTTCTTCCCATTAAGGTACATTTAAACTGATCAAGTTGTCTTTTCACTGTCTTCTGCAATAAAGCTCTTAAGCCTTCTGAACCACTCTTGTCACACTTTTCTGAACTTCCTTGAATCTTTCAACAGCCTTATTGAAATATGGATGTCACAGCTGCACAAATTTACCAAGACTGCATCCAAAGCATGCTATGTTTGCTCAGTCTTCCCCTCAGAAGAAATTCAAGGATCATCTTCGTCCTTCTAGCAAGAACTTATATTGAAGTGATTACTAAACATGGAAAATTCGTGCTTCTGTGTTGCTGCTCCGTGGTATGCAATGTAACCTCTAAGTCCTGTGCTTCATTCCTAGCTATCTGAAAGGGTTAAAACAGAAAGCCCCAAAGATTGGTTAATAAGATTAGCTATTATCACCTAGAAATGAGAAAAGACTGAGGTTAATCCAGATAACATGGTTGTTAAATGATTTATTCCTGAGATTTGCACTTGCTGTTTCCAATATTTGGTATCTGAGAAGCCCTGCTAACCTTTCTGACAGGCTGAAATGTACACTAATCAATGACAGTGAATTTGATCTCCAAGAACATATTCTGTACCCTAGTATTAAGTTAATCACGATGCTGTGCAATGAAACAGAGTTTGTCTGAAATAATTATTTCTGTTTTAAAATTTTGTATTTTGCAGTCTGATAATCTGAAACAATTTCCACTGGTATTCCAGAATCAGCTTGCTCTGGAAATTAGAATACTGGATCAAAAAGAAAATGTGTGGGCCTCTGTGATATGGTGATAAAGAATTTGAAAAGAGGTACTAAGGGATTACAGATGTGAAATCTGCTTTATCTAAATTAATTTAGACAAAATTGATGCACTCATTTGTGTGGTTGCTTTTAAAGTGGTTAAAGAGTGGTCAAAATTGATTTAGTCTAATTGGGTTAAGCTAAAACTGTTTTAGCCACTTTTAAACTGCTTCAATGTCCACACAAAGCAGTTGAACCTATTTGGCTAAATGGAATTAGAAACTGATTTTGTTAAGCAGGAACAATTCCTATCACACTGATAAGTAACAGAGTTAAAAAGAGAGAGTGTTGAAGATGAGGTTGTAATAAATGGGCATTACAGGGTAAATGAATCCATCTTGAAGAGAGAAAAAGAGTGAAGGGCTGAATAAAAATGAAGATATGAGTAAACAGATATATGGAGGAAGTAGAAAAGAAAGTCAAACACACACTGGGGAAAGAAGAGCAGTTTGACTTTAAACTTCCTAGAGAACAAACAAAACCACCAATAGTTAAGACAAAATAAAGATTTTATAAACCATAGTTCTAAGAAGAGCCACCTATGTTTTGGTCTGGCAAAGCTGCTATTGATTTTTGCCTGAGTAGAGAATGAGCTTCTTATTTGGCTCAAAGAGTGGAAATTTGTTCATTCTTGCCATGTACTCTCTCAATGAACTATTGTAAGAAAACATGGTTATTATGATCTTTTGCTAAGATGCCAGGTGGTAGCACTTAAAACCTCTTGCTATGGGAGTAGAAAGGGGATTTATTTTCATTATTCATGAGAGCCATTTTTAAGGAATAACTAGTAACATGAATGTAGCTGCAAATCAAGTGATAACAAGTGTACTTACTTCTGGGGTTATAAAATGAAATGAGGTGAGGTAGTTACTTCAATTTTTGACAATTTGCTATGAAATGCAGGTATAATGTGGCAACAAAAAGGTGCAAGAACCCGATTTCATTGGCCCCATGACTTTCTAACATTTTGTTTGCATAAACACATGTTGGTGCCATACATGCAAATCTGATATCTAATATTGTGCACAGAAAGATTAAGTGCTGTTTTATATTGTAAATTTCATCATATATCTGGTCTGACAATTCAGAAATATCGATCCTCATGGTTATTTGCTGTTCTTGTAATTTTATGGCATGGAAGTATTTTTTCCCCTGAAATTCTGGAAAATAAAAGAACAAAAACCCAAAACAAATCAACAACAACTAGACAAATACAAAACAAAACAGAAAAAAACAAAAATACCCCACAAACAAACAAAAATAAATACAAAGAAAACAAAAAATAAAAATGAACAAGAACATGAAAATAATTTGGCAGCAGTATAATGAAATTAGAGATTTTCAGAATTAAATATTAAAATTAGCTAGATAAATTTGACTAGACAGAAGTGGCCCAGAACTTTTCAGAATTCCTGACAAAGAAAATTACCTCTTGAGACATTGATAGTCTCTCTCAATCAAGCAGATAAATCTAGACTGAGTAAAAATAAGACTGAAAACTGTCTTAAAAATACAACCACAACTCATTTACTATCTCTTCGTTTCATCTCCATAAGTTTTATTACTTGAAAAATAAGAAGTCCCAAATACAATATTCTTTTTTTACTCATCAAGAAATAATTTAAGGAATTTATTTTTTTCAGGTTTCGAAGACACTGTGAGAGTAGAAGGATTACACAGCTGTACATTATGTAACAAAGTACCTTAAGCTTTAAGTCAAAAACTATAAGGCACTTTCAAATATCTGGACTTGCCATAACTTAAGAAAGAACCTATTAAGCATTAGGCCAGTTAAGCTATAAACACAGGAAAAAAAATGCAATGAAGAAAAAAAGTCTGCTGCTGTAAGCGAGCATCTCAAGCTATCTCTGACCTCCTCTGGTATGTGCACACGGAACAGTACTACATGAAGAAGGCTACTCTGACTCCGGGCTCATGCCAGGCAACACAATGGGTATCTTGACCCATGTAAAGGCTAATTCACAGAACAGATTACTTGCAGATGAACAGAAATACAAGAATAGCATCACTATTCTATCTGTGCTTAACAGTGTAAATTCAAAACACACAAAGAAAGTTATGAGATACCCCACGAACGCCCTATCCCTGGAAGCATTCAAGGTCAAGTTGGATGGACCTTGGGCAACTTGTTTTTTTCATAGGCTTTTGCCTTCTGAGGCTAAAATGAAATTTAATAGATTGTGATTTTAGCTACTAAAACGAAGCATTTTAAGAAAAAAACAGATAAAACAAAGGTATGAAACAGGAATTTTAAGGATCTGTCTACTTGTCAGCACATTTCTT
Organism: Cinclus cinclus; assembly: GCF_963662255.1. Taxonomy (NCBI): domain Eukaryota; kingdom Metazoa; phylum Chordata; class Aves; order Passeriformes; family Cinclidae; genus Cinclus; species Cinclus cinclus. The sequence continues at coordinate 28,006,877 of NC_085046.1, forward strand.
TGGTAGCTAATACACAGTTTACATAAATGCTACCTTTTTTATATGAGAATAGAAATCACCAGAAACTCAAACATTAAGGAGATCATATGTTGAGCAAGGGAGAAAAATTCAGTCATTTTCCATGCATTTTCTCTGAGTGATGGATTAAGTTATACTGCAAGGTTCAGCTTCAAACATTAACTCTCACAATTAGCCAGAAATAATTAGACAGTCAGGTGAGAGAGTATTAGTCGTCATTCACTGAGCTTTTTCATCTTATGACCTGCACAGATTTTCATAAGGTGAAGGCCAAAATGGGCCACAGCATTTTTATTTGACTAGCATTTATGAATTCATGTATCATTATATAAATATTACCTTTGATTGAGATCTCATTAAAGGTCTCTCCGTCTCATATCAAAATGTCAATAACACTCCCAAGAAGGGAAATGTCATTTAACTAAGGCTCTGCTTATTAATAAGTTCAAAAATTATCACAGAAAATTACTTTTTTCTTATTAGACTCCCATTTTATTTTTTTAATTAATAATTTTTTTCCAGTGTTATTTTGCTATGAAAGTAGAAAACAATCAGAATTTTAACTGATACTTATCTTCCTGCAGAACTATCATAGAACCCTCCCGCCACAGTGATTCTTTTTGGCTTAACACAGCATTTTTTCGAGACACTGGCATAGCCCTTCTCCCTCTCAGTTTCACAACATACTCGGTACAGAACTAAATAAATGTCACCACCATACTGAAACTCTCACTGAAATCAAAAGAGGCAAGTAGAAACCCAGAGTGCAAAGGCATTTTCATTATTACCCAACTTCCACCCCAGCATCAATGCTTATGACAGGGTATATTCACTTCCCGGAAGATTTTTCAGCCACTGCTGTTTCAAAAGGATGCTTCCTTCCTTGTAATCCTAGCAGAAGTGAATGTGGTTGGATATTTCAGGTAGGTGAATCATCAGCTTCATGTGTCAGGTTACAGACAATATTTTCAGACGAGGAGACACATCAGTGAACAACTGACATCATCCTTGACATGGAGTTTCCCCAAGGGGGAAGAATGGCAGGAGAAATTCTTTAGTCACCAACTATGAGATTTTACAAATGAAAGGCAGCAGATCTTTTTCCTGCATTCTTCTCTATGGGAATAAAATGCTGCAGTGATTTAGACAAGCCCTATATGCATCAGATTTGGATTCCCAGAGCCTTACAGAGCTTGGGGCTTTTTTCTCCATTTGGCCAAGATCGGCAAGGCTGGATCCATATAATCAGTGGATCTTGCTATTCCTAAATAATAGCTGCATAAAAGTCCAGAAAATCCCAATTTGCATCTGCTTCTCCAGATAATACCAAAACTTGTGACATTTATTTCCTTCAGCATTCTGGATTACCTGATCTGTTTGAATGCAAGGATACTTCTAAGAAAGAAGAAATGCAATATCATGCAATGAAGACAATTTTTTTAAAATACGGGATAAACATGGCAAAAAAATTTAAAGATAATAGCTCTAGACAGAAAATGTGAATAGCTAATATCATGAGCAGCTGTGAAGTGACTGGTGCCAATTATGATGCTTCTCCCATATCACAGAATTATCTAAGTTGGAAAAGACCTCTATGATCTTCAAGTCAAATCCACTGCCATATTCACTCCTAAATCATATCCCTGAAAGTGGCACAACCACACATTTCTCCCCGGGCAGCCTGTTCCAATGCCTGACTACAGTTCACTTTACACAATAAAGAAATTTTTCCTAATATCCAATCTAAACCTACCCTGGTGCAACATGTTATATAAAATATAACGTCATGGGTTACAGAGCACAGTGAAAAGGAAAACATGAAAAGCCAGAGCAGTAAAGTGAAGAGAGCATATGTGAACACCCAAGACAATCCAGCAGCTGAGGAGCCCTTCCTTCATCGGTGTAGAGACTGCAATAGCTGCATGAAAAGCCTTTCCATTGCAGCAGTGCTAAATGTATTGCCAAGGACAGCCCTTCCAGACAGAAACCTCATTACCAGCAGGGTACCACAAGATGCCCTAGAAAGGTGTTCTATCTACTCTACACAGTTATTGAAGGGTATGCATGTGGTGTGGTGGTCCTAAAGTAAGGTGTAAATGCAAGTGGGTGCACACTGTGGTGTCCATGTGCCTCCAGGGATCTGGGTGGGAATCAACGTCTGTGGTGGGACTGCTTAGCAGGATGCTCTGGAAAGCTCTTGCTCCTGAGTGACACATCAGTCCATTCAGCCTTGGTGACATCACCAGTAACATAAAATGACAGCATAAGAGCAATAGTTTTGACCTACTCTTTGGCATTTTATAAGCTTAAGTAGTCTTGGGATTGTCACCAAAATAAAGAATATGCTGTTATACCCTCAGAGTTCCAGTTTAAGTGAAGAAACTGTAAAACGACAAATAGGGAATAGAGAGTTCCTTGTGTGCTTTGTAGAGGCTCTTTAGTACAAATTGTTCCAATAAGGACATGTAATTTGCTTCTAGTTCCACCTGGTTCAGATGGTAACACAAGACTAAGTGTTTCTTGGCTAAATCCACCCATTTTCAGTTTAGTTAGTTAAATCATATTTCTTTTGGGACTTTGCCATCAAAATAGAAAACATGCAGATCTGGAGATATAAAGAATATTTCTGTACCACAGGAACATCAATTAAGCTATCAACTTCTAGATATGTAAATAATGCTAAAAGACACAAAACTCTAGGTCTCTGAGATTTTTATATATTTCACCCTTGGATAACCTATACCATAAATTCAAAAGTGAAAATAATTTAAATGTCTGATATACCATTGCTATTTTCACTTATTTTGAGACATGAGATAGTCTCATACATATATATATATACACATATATGTATGTACATATGCATGTTTCCCCAAACTGCAAACTGCTTCCTAAGTGGCATTTGTTGAATGTCTTAAAGAGGAATCTCTATCTGGCCTCAAGACTGCAGTTATATACTATACATATTGATTGTATGGTGGATGACAAAGTAACAATTCCCTGTGCCTATTTAACATCCAATTCACACATCAAACTCCTCCTTTAAATCTGCTGAGGTGCTTACCTTAAATCAAAGATTTCTATGTTTGATTATTTGCTCTCTTTATCACTGTCTGTGTCCAAAATGCCTTTCTAACTCTTTTTTTGACTGATCTTGCTACCTCATAGCATCAAGAACACAACAGTTACAACTACATAGAACACACCAAAATAACATCAAATCCTATACATCATGCACCCAAAGGATCAGTATCTCAGATAGATTTCCTAGTGCTAACAGCAATTTTGCATGTCATCAACAATAGACTGTTCTTTTAAACTAAGGCAATCAGAATTCTAAGACAGATGAAAGAATTCCCAATGGCCATCATACTCCTAATTTCCTAATCAGTAAGTAATTCTAAGCAATTCATTAAGAATTTTTTTCTTAAATGTATGTAATTAAATATCTATAAACTTAACTTTATCTAAAATGGCTATAAATTGGATCACCCTCTTGGTTACCTGTAATAGACTGGGTTTTATACATGTTCTCAGAAATAACTGTACTTCACGTCCTCATTGGACACTTGAGTCAGTATGATTAGAATTTCTTTGGTCCCTCTCAGCTACACACAAAGACCCAAAAGGGATCTGGCAGACCTGTGGAAGTAAAGTTCGGAGATAGGATCTTTAATGGCATGGCAGAAAGTAAATGATGTTGTCAGGGAGAAGTTGGTAAAGCAACTAATTTACATAAACTTGTTTACATATATCAGGATTAACTCTCACATGAAAACAGAATGATTACAATTTAAATCTGAGCTATTTTCACATAGCTCTACCTGTATACACAGAGACATATGTCTTGCATCTTAGCCAGGGGAAGGTATCAGTGCACACAAAGCCCACCTTATGTTCTGCACAGTCTGCATATCTCATTAACCTTTCCTGGTCAACTTACTTCCATAGATACCCTCACATCTTAAAAATCGATGCCTTTTTAATTCAAGCAATTCTCTCAGTTCTTCTTCCTACTGTAAGCTCTGAATTAGTCTTATGACCAACTTTAAAGCTTATTCATCTTACTCTTGATTTCAACATAAAGTCTTGTTGGCTTATACCTTTCCTTGATGCACTCCTGTCATCACTAACAAGCAGAATTACAAAATCTAGACAAAGACTAAAACTGCAATATCATTTGAATAGAGATGCTTCTTAGAGTGTGTGAAAAAAATCCCTCATCGTATTTTCCTGACATCCTTGACATTTCTTTTAAGAACAAGTAGGAATAACAGCATTAATAAGATGAACATACATCACAATTATATTATGATAATATGAAAAAACCACTATAATGAACTCTCAATCATTACTTAGTATATTACAAATTTCATATGAAGAAAATAATAACTTACATATATATAATGAATAATACTGTAGTAGGACTAATATAGTTGTAAGTTAATTACACACTGTGTAGCTAAGGCGATGCTCCATGCTCACTGCAGATTAATTATGTCTTTAGGTATATACTCTCATTTATAATTGTCACTCGTAACCATAGCTGTTGATGAGGCTGCTTGGTATAGCCTTCCTTTATGAAAACAAATGCACATGCCCGAAACAACAAAAGCAACAAAAAACCTCCAGAAAAATCCCTGAATGAGACTCAAAATCTCTACTAGCTAGGGTATGCAATGATAAAATACCAGAGGACTCCAAGTTTCATTTCACCGCATTTCTTTCAAAAAAAAAATCTTCAGTAGTATTAACTTAGTAAAGTTATGCCTCATTGCATTTTATTTAATACCTAGCTTTCCTAAATTTAACATAGATGAAATGTAACATCTTCCCAATTCTAGAAATTGTTCTATTTTACAGATCTCTTATAAATTAAAGAGAATACAGGTAACTGCCAAAGACTCTCCCCATGATTTTTCTCAAAGTTTTTACTGACTAAGGGAAACAAGCCACTTTCTAGCCCTTGACTCCAGGCCAGAAGAATAATTTTATGTCAGGAATGGGTAGCAAGTACTAGCAAGTGCTGAGATACTTATAAATTTAAAACAAGGGAGCCTTTCTTAGTTCAAGGTGTTCAGCCTTTTTCTCACCACATTATGAAAAGTTAAATGAGTCTCAAATACCTAAAATGACAGAAAAAAAAAAACTGACATGGGAAACTAGAACAGGGGGATGGTAAGTCAAAGTTAGACACACCATACACCTATTTGTCTTTTCCATGTTCATTGTGAAACTGTAGAGAAGCAATCTCATCTTTTAGCAAATCATTCCTACCTCCTGTGATTCTCTTTGAAGCAAAGATTGGTGCATGTCAGCCAGGTATCCTTGAAACATACTGTATTTTGTGTGGCCAGGGTGCTCCTTCCAAATGATGAGGACACATAGGCCAAACCAATGACCAGTCATTTAGGTTACTTTAGGACAAGTATGCTTAGGACAGTTCATAGCATGGGAACAGACTATACCCAGTTTGAATTAAGACTCCAAAACAGCATGTTTTGCAGACAGAAGGAACTCAGCATCAATTGCTACACTCCTACCAAGCAAAATTACTTGCTACTTTAAATATAACCCAGGGAATTGCATTTTTACTAAAACTGACAAAACCCACAGTGAATTCAGCACAAACCTAGGTATTCTTACTGACCTGCAAGGGAAATCACACACGTGTCTTAATAAACTTACTTGATACATGTAAATATTTTCAGAAAGTTCCAGCATATGCTGGCAAATGTAAAGTAAAATAAAAATAAATAAATGATCAACCAAATAGGAAAAACAATCAATTCTTTGAATTTCTTTACACTTATAAGAAGGAAAAGAAATGGTAACTCAGGAAATCATCTTTCTTTTGTAGTAGTAAGACTCATTACACAGTAGAGTAAGCTACAAAACTTTAGTTCTCTGCACAAAAGTACCTCCCACATCCCCTGCTGTAGAGTACAACTCTCATGCTAGGGTTCCCCAATATACATTATGAATTCATACACATTATGAATGGTAGTAATATGACGGCAAGAGGGATTTAGAAGGTAAGCTAAATCCACACTGGCAGAAAGAAACTACCTAACAGGAAACTCCACCAGCAGTGTTGCGCTATAGATACTACCAACTCTAAGACTAAGTACATCTTAGCTATGGAATTTGTATTCTCCATGTCCAGGGAAACACTGCAGCACATTAGTGAGAGGAAACCTTCAAAGAGCCTCCTATCGCTTCTTATTTATGAATTATTCTACAGATCTAGCTTTATGTGGCATGCAGTATATGCCTGTGGCTTTCTGCCATATGAAAAAAACAACTACCTTCAACCAAAAAACTCTACATCATCATATATTGCCACATATTATATCCAAAAATTTCTGCAGAAGAACCTCAATATTTCAGCAATAGAGCTGAAAAGAGTAAAGAGGGTTCAAACATGCAAGTAGTAAGACCTATAAGAATAACTCATTTGCAAAAATTAGCAATGTGAGGAAATTAAACAAGATGATATATTGAACTATCAATGATTACTCAAAATAACAGTATTTCAAATCTGGGATTAAAGTGCTCTGAACATGCTCCTTCTGAAAGAGAGCAGAGTTCTCCCCACAGATACAGCAACCATTTTTACAGATTTGGCCACATGACTGAAACTGTGATAAAGAAGCCCAGTATCAATATGGATCTTTTAATACTACGTTTGCATTCACACATGGATAAACTGTTCATTTTCTTACTTTTTGTAGGACAAAAAAAAAGCGTTTTGGATTTGTTTACTGGGAAGTGTTCTTTCCCTCCTTGGCACAGAAATAATGCAATATATCACAGTATTCCATTAGCACATTCAAAGTGATGATTAGGATTCACAAAATCACTTAGGCATGTATTTATGTTCATATTAGTTCAGCAAACCACTAAACATCATTTTAAGTTATGTATACCTAAAAAATCCCACTTGAATTATTAATCAGTTTACACCAAATGCCCAAAAATTCAATATGTGCATTTTTCCAGTCATATTAGTGAAAATGCAAAAGATGTTTCAAAAAATTACCCAAGTACTTAACTGCTTCATTAGATCAGGAAAGTTTAAACATATACTTAAATGTCACATTGCATCAGTGTTAAGATGTGCATGCACTTAAATTCTGCACTGAATCAGCAAATCTCCTTAGGATATTTTCCTATGCAGAAAAAATTTACCACCATGAACAGCAAAATGCTATGAGGCTTTAAAATTTCAAAATCTGGGGCCAGTGTAAGCCTTAAATTCATTCACAGCTGTAAATATTCAATACAATAATAACCACCCTTTAGTAGTAATAAATACACTGTAAAATAACAAAGATAATAAAATAACATTAACAGTACAAGATTATGGGATCCCATAGCCAGTTAGAGGAACAACTATACCTAAGACTCTTGTATTTGAGACTTAAAATTCTGGTATTCAAAATTGCTGTTGATGCTAATGAAAGTCCTTTCTCAAGAAAACAAAAAAATATGGCTTCTGTGTAAGAGTTTTTCTTATTTTTTTTTTCCAGTCTTGGAAAAAAATTTAAAAAATTAAGAAGGTATAATGGAAGTGTAGTTTGATGACTTAGAGTACAGTGATGGGGAAGCAGACTAGCAACAAGTTCAAATTTATGATTACGAGAATTAAGAAGTCATATTTTTCCCCGCTGGCAGAATAAGAGGCTCTTAGTGACTGGTTAAGGTTGAAGAATATTAAATCATGAGCCCCCAAATATCTATTTGATAGTGCATTTAGATAGTAACATATTAGGTGTCATAAAAGTACACTTGTCTTTGTCGTAGACCTTTACTACTTTATGATAATAACTCTTCGGATTTGTAGCATTACTTACTAGTGTTACTGAAATTTCCCCTCTATGTGATAACAGCCATTTTTGTTATTAATCCAGCATATAATACTGACTTGTTTCTCAAAGAACTTACAGAACATTTCCAGGCATATTCAGCTATCTTTAACTAAAAACACTTGTAAAAAATATTTTTGTTGTAGATCATCCAAGTGAGAATCATCACCATATTGCGATGAAATCAATTACCACATGCTTTAAAGACTGAATGAAAGACTGAGGTGTTCTACTTCCCTAAGTTATTGGTTTAGCATTAAAATTTTTTACCTATTGATTTTAGAAAAGAAGTCACTGAGAGTAATGTAAGTTTCTGAATTTCCATGTACAACTTAATCAACTGGACAAAACAACAGATGGAACAGGAATCTGGATATCTCAGTTCTCTTCCAGGTTACTGTCTTAATTGCTGTCCTAGAGCACTTTTTTCCCTCCAATATGTTCTTGTGTATGTGTTTGCATATGTATTGAAAATTTCAGCTGAACGGAGACTGGAAGATTCTTATTTAAATCCTGAATCAGTAAGTAGACAGAGAAGATGTTTTCCATATCCTAAGTATCTGGTGCAAATGAAATAATCTGAATAAGATCAACTGTAGATTTAAGCTTCCTAAGGAGCTTGATTCTGCTGACAATACTCTAGGGTGTGTAGATAAAAGAGCACCAATAGCAAAGTTCCCAAGCAGTCTTATCCTAAAGCATGCATTCAGGTGATCAGTGTAGACAAAGGAGAAGTAATTCTAGATCTACAAAGAATGTAAGCCTCTAAGGAATTCTGCTGGTTTCCTAAGGGACTGCAACCCTTGCAGTCTTCCTAGCCAGAACACTAGGCAATCACTTAAGTGTGAACAGAGAGAATATGTATGTTTTTTATATATGTAACAGCTCTATAACTTGGCCAAAAACAAAAGTTCAAAATTTTAATGGAATGTGGCAGAAGGGGAAAAAAATACAGATAAATATCAGAGCATTACCTAATCAGTCATTCATACAGAACACTTCTAGTTGCACACAAGGATATACAGTGATTGCTAATATAATCTTTAGGACTGCCTTCTTTAAATACCAGTAAGTACTGTATCATTTGGTTTATTCTTACACCTCGAATACTGCCCAAACACCAGTGAGAACTGCTTTCATTTTAGATTGATATTCACTGTTTTAACATAGGGAAAGTTGCTCTGTGCCACACTTTATATAATTTTCCTTAAAATCTAGCTCAGTACTATGTGTTTTTACACAAACTTGCACTGAAAGACAATGCAAGTTCAGTTTGTGATGCTCCTACAGTCTAATTACAGAAGTGCAAGGGCTTAGCAGCATATGCTCTGCAATACCCTATGCAGTTCCAGAAATTCAAGTGATAGTTAAACAGCATTGATAACATTTTATCTTACATTAACATCAGATAAATTTATAATTTATTTAAAAGGTAAAAAAAACAGAAAGAAAATGTTTACGGTTAAAGATCTTCAGTACTGATTCATGTTGACCTAATTTTGGCTCCATAAAGTCTAAACTCTACGCTAATTCAGTGGCAGAACAGTAAATTCAAAATTATGCTTGCTTCTGGAAAGCCTACTTTAGGACTCACATCCTAACATCTATTCATAATTTCTTTCAGCATTATTACCCACAAAATGGAAAACAATAAAAAGAGCTATTAGTAGCTAACAGGAAAGTCAATGGGAAATAGATGAGTTGTTTAGTTTAAAAATTGTTACCTTTTTTAAGATAAGCCATTACCCGAGTCCAGTTATTTGTTTTTATTTAATATTTTCAAGCAGCTTACATAAAAACGTAAAATATAAGGGTCCAGCAATGCTAGTTCTCAGGTGACCACAACTGTGCCTTTGGTTTGGCCTACAGCAAGTTGCTGCAATCAAGGAGGAGCCTCATCTATCTTCAGGAATAAGAACTATTAATTGGGACATACAAAATAGTAATGAGGCATTTTTTAGAAAAACTTCATTATAGTTTTCGCATGATTTCATAATTTCTCTTGGATATCCACCTGGAAGAGAAAGCACAGAAAGAAGAGGTATTGTGCTCTCTCACACATTCCTACCCTAAGTATGTAAGATGTCTTGTTTCCACTTGCACATGCTCTTTTCAACAAAATATTTAGTGGAAGCCAAGGTTTCTAATGTTTAATCAAAGTGGAACACTTGAATGAGGCATTCCTTCCATTATCAAAATACCCATTTTGTCTCACTTTGAGACAATAATTTGAGAAGCACTAAAAATAAGCACTATAACTTCCCTACATATTTGAAATTCCTCAAAAACTTCCCAATAAAAGACAGACAGCCTTGACAGTCACTCCCCTTTTCAGTGATTAGTATCAACAACACAATATTGCTTGACAACTAAGGTACTTATCCTTAAGCTTAAAAGAATTCTTTCTTCACACTTCAGCACTATGCAACATTTCTGGACATGCCATTATGGAGTTTCCTAACAGTGCACATGGAAGTCTTTCTCAAGGTAAAAATGTTCTCAAGTTGTTTTCCTATTTTGGTTTCATGTGAGAGTTTGTCCCACTGTCTGTCATTCATCTTCCATAGCTGCTGTTCAGGTCTCAATCAGCACATGACTATTTCACCATCTTATATGTTTATCTAATTTTGTGTATAGATGAATTGAGTACATTCATTGTGAATAGAATATAGGCCTATCAATTTCATAATTAACAATGTGCATTTATGCTTTACTAAGACTGCATCACTGAAGAAAACGGCTCAGTCCAGGTATGATCTGAGACTAGACTTGAGAGCAATTGCTTGCAAAAACAGGGTTTACTTTTTAGGCTATCATTATCCACTTTCTTCCTCTTCTCTGAGTAAGGGATAGTCATGAGTATACGGCAATTTAGTCTGAGGATTATTTTGCTTGCTTGGGTATTCTTTTGAGGCTTTCTCCTCGGGGGTAATTTCAAGCATTGAATTGAAGAATTATTGTTGATTTTGTGAATATATTTCCCTGTTCTAAGACAGCATTAGATTAGTGTTGGCTTTCTGGTTTTTGGTTTTGTTTGTTTTTACAGGCTTGAGATACAGATACAAAAAATAGCTAGGATAAGATAAACCAGGAGTGTTACGCACACAGGCTTATCTGAAGCACCTGTCCTTCAGATGTCCTTGTACATCTTGAGCCACCATTAATGGTAAGCAGCTGCATGCTTCAAGAAAGCAGTAAAAGTTAAACTGTTTGATCCATAGGAAAAAGGTTAACCATGACAAATAGTCATGTCTAATGAAATACTCTGTCTACACACATGCACTCCCTCTGATTATAGCAAGAGCAAGTTGGCTGAATAAAGTCACAATTTCAGTATTGCGAATTCGAGTACTGCAGCAACTGCAGAAATGCATTGCAGGCCCAAGAATACAGCCTGTGATAACAAAACAATACTGACATTACTGCACTCTGTCTTGGAAGATCGCTGGGATAATACCAACCTAGTGCATAGAAGTATGACTATTAAAGTTGGTAGGGTAGATTATGAGGAAAATAACTTTTATTTTCTCTGAAGTACATCATTAATTGAACTTGCCACTGTCAGACAGTTGGCCTAATGTTTCCCATCTCTGTCATGACTCCTCATTTGTCCTCTAATACTACCAGCTATGTTTGTCCAGCTCCCCAAAACTGTGACTTTCCAAGACAAGTTTTCCTTTTCAGATGACCCTACTATATTCCTGCACATTGTTTTTTTTGGTTTGGTTTTCCTTGAGATGGTGGTACCTTTGCTTTTTAAAGGTAATATGATTTGACTGCTTTAATACACATTTTTCTTGGATATTTAGCTTGTATCAGTGACTCCAGTATTATCAGGAAGCAGATGGAATTTCTCTCCTGGTATCTTGCCATCCTGACAGAATGATGGATGTGAACAATAGAAAAATCTTCATCTTATTCTACATTGTTCTTAGATGTTTTCTAGCTCCTGCTTTGAAACTGACACAGAGCTTAGTGTCCACTTCTTATGGTCCTTCTGTGCTTTTTGTTTCCATCAGGTTGAACATTACCCATATTCGTTCAGAGTTTGTTACACATGCATCCCAGTTTGTTTCTTACCTTTTTCTCTATACTTGGACTAAGCACAGTTCTTATGTGCATATCAGAGCTTTGAGACTGCCATAGATTAAAAAGGCTTGAACATACTAATCAGACCTTTCACATACATATGCTACTGTCTCCAACATTGCTTTCCACTTAGTGTATCATTTTCCTTCCAAACAGTAAAGTGCTTTCTGATTGCTACCTATGGTAAAACAACTAGATTTGTAGATGAGGAGAGAGCAAGGGATGTCATGCTCAACTTCAGCGAGGTTTTGAACTGGCTACCCTAGCATTCTTGTGCCTAGCTTGGGATACTATGGTCTTGATTGCTGGAAAGATTTTTTTTTAAAAAAAAGACTGACTAGATAAGGTGATTCAAAGGTAAGAGGGCAGCTCCAGAGGGGTCTAATAACAGACTGCAAGTTCCTATGAGGAGGTATCAAGAGCACAAAGCCAGACTCTTCACAGTAGCACACATGACAGGAGAATGGGAGACAGATAATTTATGTTGAAATGAGAAATTCAGACAGGATGTAGAAAAAAAAAAACTTTCATTGTAAGGGCAGTCAAGCACCACAACAGTTGCCCCAAGAGGTTGTGCCATCCTTGGGGGCTTTTAAAATCTAAATGGATAATGCCCTGTGCAATGCAATCTTCTCTCATAGCTGACCCTGTTTAGAATGAATGACTTCCTCCAATCCCTTCCCACCTGAATTATGTTCCTAAACCATCAAGAGCCCCATGTCAAGCACAATTTTATTCAGTTTTACTTTCCCGTCCTTTCTAAATATATATTTAGATTGATTGTTATTAAGTACAGTTTCTGCCATACCATTGCAAAGTTCACACAGCAAGTTCTATTCATGTTGGATTAGAGACTGTACTTATTATTTGGCAAGAATCTATGAGGCAATGTGCAATATGTTGTAGGTCACCATTAATTTTCATAGTGCCTTGGAGAAACAGTAAAAATTAGAAGAGAGTGTAATTCAATCAAGTGTAGGTTTCTGCATGTAGGCAGGAAGAATCACCTAGGAAAAACCCAGATGAGGTATGAAGTAATGGTTCTTCAGAGTAGTATCAGAAAATAACAACTAATTACAAATCATATATGAATAAAGAAATTCTGCTAGTGTTAACAAGTATATACAGTACATAGAAAACCACAGAGAAGCGCAAACCAGAGATGCAGTTCCTCAGGCATGAAGAGCTGCTTAAACTCTTTTTCCTTGTAATCCATCCAAACTGTGAATTTGAAATGGACTTCATTTCCCTACAAGGCAGCACCAAGCAGATATATGTGGAGCTGAAGAAATAAAGAATGCAACTATTCCTTTAAACAGTTTTGATTACGTGAGTACCAATGGAAAAAACACTTCTTATTAAGTGATTAGTTTTTCCTCTATACTTTTATAGGACCTTCAAAATGACAATATAAATTTAGTATTATAGCTGCTCATAAACCATTAAGAACAACACAAATATCTTCTTTATAGATGGGAAGGTAGAATGTCCTGAAAAATAATTCAGGTTTGAATGTGAGGAAGTAAATTTATGCAAATTGCTGTCAGTCATCTATGTATTCATTTCACTAGCAAAACAACATTATAAATGATCTCTAGCCAACAGTTCTTCATTTGAAGACATGTGATGCAAATATTTATTCAAAACAGAAAATCACTTAAGGATAAGCACAAGTCTTACCACGCCAATAGAAAAGTAGTTATTGATGATGTTGTAAGGCACTGGATCTCCTTTCTCATCTTTATCATTGGGTATTACTTCGAATTTCCACCTGTCCAGTAAAATCTCTGAGCTATTCTCAATGTCTTTTAAGATCTTCATCAAATTCTCACCTTCATACCCTAGCAAAACATAAAACCAGTTATTTAATCAAGCAAAATGAAATTTAATTACATTTTCTTCCTCTTTCTTGGGCAGGACTCTTAGAAACCTGATCTAATTGAAGGTGCCCCTGCTCATTGCAGGGAGGGTTGGACTACTTAACTAACCTTTAAAGGTTTCTTCCAACTCAAAATATTCTGTGATTCTGTGACTGGAAAAATTAAAGCAATGCACATAAGACCTTAAAAGCAGGATTGTGCTTGAAGTACTGACAATTTTTCAGCACTTGTCATTAAAAGAAGTACAAATACAAAGCTAATTAGCATGTAAATTTAGAATAATTCTACAGATTTCAGTGGACATCAAAATTGTGATGAAAAAATAATTAGGTCTTCAAAATTTGCCAATCTCTTGAATTTTCCAAATGATCCATACAGCTAAGGCTGTACTTTGCAAAATGTTCTTGATGAGAAATTAATACATAAAGTCCTTTGATTTCAAAATTTATGGAACAGGGACATATTGCTGTTTTGCCTGACAAGACACTGAACAGTTAAAAGCTATCTACTAATCTTCATGGATTGTTTCAACCTGGTATAGCATAACAAATCCAAAATTTTAAATCCATAGCTGATAGCTTCATCAGCAAAAGTAACATTTTTGCTTATTTCAACAGTTTCTGAATGTGCCTCATCCTGCTTTGTAGAGAGAACTTACTCTTAGCTGCAAATAAGCACTCAAATGTCATTCACCCAACTGGGTAGAAAACTTGCTTATGCACTCATGAGTATATACAACATACACATGTGTGCATGAAGAAAAACTGTGGGGGTTTTACTAAGTGACATTATCAACTCTGAATATTATTCAGAACAAATGACTTTGCAATAGGTAGCTAAGATCTGGGGATTCAGTCCTTCTTCAAAGCAGAAAAAACAAGATTTCCTATTCAAGCAATATATATTGCCAGCGTTATTAATAGCTTTAGCAGGGCAAGCCACTCAAAGCCTCCTTGCTCAAAACCCATTGCTGATGTATTTGTTTATGGCTGCCTGGCACACTTTTGCTAGTTACTGCTAACCACCACATGACAGCAGCATGCCCAATTCCATTTCTTTGCATCCCTGAGGTCACTCACCAGAAATTTAGTTTCTGGAATCCCTTTCTCCTCTCTCATCTATCGAAGTCCCAGAAAATCTGTATTATGGTATTGTTTACCACAAAGCAATTGGGAAAGAATGATGAAACCCAGAATATTTCCCTATTGTTTTTTCTACTTTAGTCCCAATGGAATCACTGAAGATAGAGAACATAAATAAAAGTGGAGGTACGAACAGGTCCCAACTAACATAATTAAATGTTCTCATGGCTGACCCTGCTTAGAACAGTAGATTGGACTAGTGACTTCCTATGGCCTCTTTCATCTATTCTATGGCTCTATGAACAGTTCAGAAAGTTAAGCAAGGCTGATTTAAATCTGTTTTGTCTCATTTGTTTTCCTTTTTTCCATGAAGACTATGAGAATGTAAACAATCAACAGTTGTGACAGAGAAAATAAAGGAGCTTCTCAAATGATTTGACAGAACATTATGGTTAATGAAGTGCTATAGCATGAAAACTACTGAGAATTTGCTAAAGATTATCTGGCAACAAGGCAGACATTTGGAAAGGAAACTGATGAGACAGAAGAAGTAAGATATCTGCAAAGGCTGAATAGTTCCAAATAAAACAACCAAGTTCCAAATACAAAACATCTCCAATGAAACAAGCAAGACCTGAAATAGACCTGGCTCTGAGCCCATAAATTGAGGTGCTTTCACCACAGACTGAATCTTGCCTATGATTTTTTTCCTTGTGTCTCCTGCAAATCATCCTGTAATACAGATTCTCAATGGAGTTTTTTGGAGGAGCTGAGAGTAAGTCTCCATACATCCAGGAAAGGATGCAAAGGTTATTAAAGGTTTGATTTTCGAAATACTCTTCTTTCAGCATTCTTTGCCTTCTCATTTTCTGACAAAGAGTACCACAGCACTTATTGTCTGCAAACCTCTGTAGGAAAACAGAAAGGGAGCGGATCGAAGGAACTAGTCCAAGTCTGAGACATGTTTTTCATTTAATATTTTTAAAGATTAAAAAAGATTAAACCACTCCTTACACATTATTAGATGCTTTCAGTAACCCTTTTAGAACACCCCAATTAAAACCCATTTAAGACTGCTCCCTTTACAAGGTATTGATCAAAGCAATAACTGCAATACAGATGGTAAAAAGCCAAGCAAACAGCTACACACTATTCTCATTACACCTTGGAATGTTTTTGGTGTCAGCAGAAGCTACAAATAAGGTATGCAGTACGATTGCAAACTTTAATATTTTACATATCTATACAACAATTACAAACAGATCATTCCAAAAATACAAAAGGTGATAATGGCTCTTTACAAAAATAAATCCAAATGCAGATGTTGAAGCAAATGTTTTTTTTCTTTTAATTCCATAATAAATTGCATTTTCATTTGTGTTTACCTCCTCCCCATCTCAGACACCTTGCTAAATCATTGCCAGTCCCAAGAGGCAGGATAGCAACAGGAGGATGCTTAATCAAGTTCGCTTTCTCTGTGAATAAAGAAGGAAAAAAACACAACTAAGGAACAAAAATTATCTAATTGAATGGAATTATATAACTCTGTTAGGTTTTGTTTCAGTGAAAGACTTGCTTTGTATATGAAATCCTGCTGTCTGCTCCACAATGAGCATTTCAGCAAACCAGTCCATTTTGTAGCACCTTCTCTACTTGATATTCAGTCCTTAATCCTAATTTACTCACTCATTATCATAAGGATTTTGTAATCCTAGTTGACTCCTTTGTTATCACAAGGACTTTGTAAATCATACGTATAAAACACATTCATAAACAATGATGCTCAAGATCTTTCCAAGACTGACTACGGTCTTCTTGCTCTAGTTGTCATCTCTGCCATTCTCAAAGGGCATGAATAATGAGGTAAACTTTCTACTTTTTCACCTGGGTGACCAAATTTGTGTTAAAATAGGTATTCACCTGGATTTGTGTCTACACCTGAGCTCCACTACCAAAGAAGACACTGGAAGGAACACAGGACCTTAGGTGGGTTTGCCCATCAGGAATTAAACCTGCTGTTCAACGGGAGCACTGTCTGATCAAGTCCTAAAGTAGCAATTTTGTATTTACTAAACATTGTTTTGAATTGAATGAAATTACAGCATCTTTACCAGTCTTTAATGGTATTTCTGTAGCATTGTATGCCCAAGGTTCTTTTCAAAATCTGATGAGAAAACCCTTGTCAAGAAATACAGCCTTTCTGAAAGCTGGAACATGTATTTCAAATAAATAATCTGTCAAATTTCCCATTTAATGTGAATTAATAGCCTGTCTAGTTTAAAAGTTATACTTAATTAATCAGAGGTTTTGTTTATAGAATTATGCACAATTATTAGCAATAATCAGCAGGAGTTTATCTATACAATGGACATAGCAAAGAAATTGATATTTATCAATATTTAAGAAAGATTAATGGAAATCCTTCAGAGAATGTAATATTTAATAGAATAGTTTTTAAACAAAGTTTCAAACTGATGAGATTTTTTTTGTTTTGTTTATTTTTTCTTTATTCTCTTTTTTTTAAAACTCTTTTTTTTCTTGCTGTGCTCTCAGCTAAAAAAGCTCTTTGTATATCAGGAGATCAGAGAAGACCAAATTAAAAAGTGTTTAGAAACAGGTGTACCCTTACATTTTATATGCTAAAATGATTTTGCTCCCTAAAAGGCAGCACTGAAAATATATTTTCTTCACTTATGAAAAAAGATGGTTCTTGGATCCCCTGAGTAATTTCTTAGCTCCATACTGCAAAAAATGCTGCAGAACATAGTGTGTTACTGAAAGAGAAAATAACTGCATGACATCTTAGACCTCATGAAAAACATGATAACACAATTAACAGCTGCAAAACTTAGTTATTTGACTTAGTTAAATAACTTAGCAAAACTCAGTAAACTTTCTTCCAAGTTTAGGAAATGCACTTGATGTTTATGTACATCAATTTATGACTGAAAGCTATTTGAGAGTTACTTGCAGTAGCTTACATTTGCAAAAAGACTTCTTTCCAACCAAGATTAGAAATATACCTTTGCTATCATTCCTTCATGACATCAAGTTTACTTTTCAGTGAACTTTTAAAGGTTTTTACAGTCCCCCAGAAAAAAAAAACCACTCACTTTTAAACTCTTTAGCTGAAACTTCAGTCTTTTGACATCTCTTGATCCACTCCCTAATTTCCACTGTAACATATGCTCACTATTTTTCTCTGCAGCCTAACACCAAATAAATGATCATGTGATGTGGAAGACATTCTCCTTAATAATCTTTGAGAATATTAAGTCTTTTAAGTCTGCAATAACTTGACTTCTGAGCCTTCCTTATTATTTTTACAGAGGACTTTGCAGACAACTGACTGAAAGAACTCCAGAACTGAACTATCTCTTAATACATTATCTTCATTATGAGATAATATAATATAAACAGAAGTTTGACAACTAAAGAAAGCAAGTGAGCTAAATTAAATTGCCCTAAAATTAGCAAGATAGATTTGATACAACTGGGGAATAGACTTTGAACTGAAATTAAAATAGAGTAATTCAAATTTCTTGCTTTCGGGAAATACAGAAACACTGAACTTGTCTAGAGATTTTAAATTTTGCAATTTGAGTACCCATAAAAATAATCATGTCCCAAACTAACACCTTTCAAGAATTTAAATAAACAAGCTGTTGTTTGAAATAGCTGTATCCATGCATTGGTATATAAGGAAGACCATTAAAATGAAAACCATGAGGCAAGCAAAACTATGTAAAGGCTATAGATTACCTATGCAATCCAAAATCCAGCCTACTGTTCCATCTCCACCACATGCTAGTACTCTGAACTCAGCAACATCTCGGAAAAAATTTAACCTAAAAAGAGTAAATGAAGATACCTAATTATGATCAACATAACTGTGCATTATGTAAACGTTATGGCTTAAGACATTTAATTTAATAGTAAACAGCAAATGATCACTTAAAAATCACTTCCGCATATGTATTAATTTTTCAGACAAATACAATCCAATATAACTATTAATTATTATCAGTATTATCTGAAAAATTTCAAAGAAAATTAATAACTCAAGGGTTATTATGATACACTAGCACTAGAAAAAGTTTGGACCTGATGGTTAGTCCAGTCTTTAACTTCAAATCTCATTTCAAACTATTGTCAGAAAATATTTTCTGTTCACTCAGTTTTAAACGGATAGGAGTCTCTCAAGAGAGAAAATTCTAAGCTGTCTGAATGTATTAGCTGTAACATTTCTTTGTGAAGTTCTTTCTATAAAGCTATATGAAAACTTCATATTTCTGGTAGAACGCTGGTGCATATTAAGCTGAACATTCTGCAGCTGGTAAAAATAACTTTGCAACATGGTTTGGTACAAAATGAGAAAGCATCAGACTGAAGGCCCTCATTCCATCATCCTAAAAAGCGTATTTTAAAAGTAAAATATCTTTGGCAATATTTGCCTAGCTATTTTTGCTTCCATGTCCATCAGGCGAGTATCACCACCTCCTCATCCACTTCATTCTATAACAATGTTGCATAATGCTGAAAAGTGAGGATATATTAAAACAGTGCTAAGGAGTAATATTTTAATTTAAAAGCATCAGTTCAGGATAGCTTTTGACACATGCTGAAAACAGTCCTTACACATAAACTGTCACTAGATAAAAGAAGTACCAGTAATTTTGTGGTATTACTATGTATCTATGTGTATGTTCATTCACATATGTTACACTCGTTATCTTAAATGGATATTCTGTATTCTAGTGACCAGATCCGATACTCAGTTTGCAATCCCCTAATGAATGCACAACTAATGTAATTTACACAAATTCTCACATAGAAATAAATATAGACAATAGCTTGCAGGTGTTTAACTCCAACTGCTTCCTATATGAAGTTGCAATGATGAAGGGCCAGTGTAGTTTCTGTCCACAGAAAATTCCAAAGTTCTTTTGGATCTCTTGATAAAATCAAGAACACATGAAAAATTGCAGAGTAAAAAAGCAAGAATGGGAGAAGGAAATGAAAAACACAATGACCAAAGAAGTTATGTATTATGCAGAAGATGACAGGACTTCTTGTTCTACTAGTTTTTGACCAGAATTTCAATTTTAGCCACGTTTCATAGAATTAGGCCTATCACATGTCCCACCCACTGTAATTTTCTTTGCTCAGAACTTTTAAGCAATTTGAAGTGCAAATATAATGCCTGAAGGATGCTTACCTGCCCTATATTAAAGGCTGCCTTGCCCTTCTCACCCCTTTTTATGTTCAACCTCACACATCTGCAGGAGAAGTGCTGTAGGATCTCCTGTGACCCAAACATCGTGTGCCAAATCTGACTGGGTACACGTGGGGAACACACCTAATAAGTGTATGTGCTGAAAGATCCTGTGCTGGAAGTCACGTCCCAGCACTGAGGTGCAAGGGCAGGCACTGAGACGTGCCCTGGCCCACAGGTGTGCATGTCCATCCCTTCTCAAGGCATGGCAGAGACAAACGCCTCCAAGCCAATGCGTTGGGTTGGCAGAGTTATCACGTGTAATTACATTGCTTCCTATACTGAGAGCACTTCATCTTAATTTAAAGTCAAATTATAGCCCAGAGGTGACGGCAGGGCATTGACTTCTGAGTATTTAAGCATTTCTACCTCATGTAGCAGATATGGAAAAGAAAGCCAGGAAAGAACTAACCGATCGAAACAATGCCAAAAGCACAGGGCTGATTTTAGCATTACTCCAGACATGCAGAATGTAGACCTAAACCTCTGTCTCTTTTTATAAACAAGCTTCTTCACCATATGGATATCAAACATTCTTTTTGTTTTGTCTGTGTAGTTAATCCTCATCAAAAGAGTGCAACTTTAAAAAAAAGTGGGGGACTGAAAAATCTGGCAAAACCATACTGTCAAAAACATTTTCAATAAGCTGCATTTGTATTTCCCTTGGAGCTTTGAATATTCACAGACAGTGAATTTTCCAAGCAAAGTATAGCATTAAATTCACATAACTTTTTATAAATATAAATATAAAAATTGACAGACATTACACAAAAATGCAACACACAAAATACAAAAAAATAATGCATGTTATAGTGTATATTTGCATATATAAATGCAGCGTATATAAATATACTATAGCAGATATAAATATTTATAAAATCAAATTAATTTATAAAATTAAATATAGTTAAATAATTATGTATGTAAATAAATCTTTGAATTAGAAATTGAATTAGAATGTGCAGCCTACATTAGGAGTTGCGAAGTGAACAGTTTTCTGTTTTACAATGTTTCATTCAGACTCAGTAGGTGTTAAAATTGTAAAGAAAGAATTTGACAAATTTCTTTGTAGACCTTTAGGGAGAAAGTCAGTATTGCTCACCAAGGAAACTGTACTCAATTAGTGTTTTAATAGTACCTGTTACTTTTTATCCACTATTTTTCACATGGTTTGAAAATAATGTTTCTTAAGAAAACTGCTGGAGAAGAATTTAGTTGAAGTGGTTTAAAGTGAAACTGAAAAAAAAATAAATAAAGGAAGTAGTTGTAAAGATTTTGTGCAATGTCAGCCTAAGTTAAAAAAACCAGAATAGAAAATTTTATCCTATTTTCTTGGAAAAACTTGAAACACTGAAAGTGATCGACACCAGACTAATTTATTTTATTTTGCTAGAAACAAAGATTCAAAGGCAGTTATTGAGTTTCTGCTAATAAATCCATAATTTCCACCTGAAAGAGGGGAACTGTTTCAGCTACCTACATTACTCTAATTCAATTTTTCATAATCACCTCATCAAATCCATAGGAATGCAAGGGATCTATTTATTAATAAAATACCAGTGCTAGATGATGCAACTATTTGATTTTGAATCATGCAGTTAATTGATTTATGCACAGATAGAAAACACATACACATTCTTATAGAACTGTTTAGAGAAATACCTTATTTATCTTTATTTAATTAATTTAATTTACTCACAGTAATGAAAACATAAATTGCATTATTTTCTATTTAGTTACCTGCACATGACTTCTGCTCTTACACCCAAAAGCAATATACTATGCAGTACTTCAGGTACTCAGCCACACACAGTGGCATAACAGCAATACATGAAATGATTCAGCATTCTTCACTTACAGTGGAACCAAAACTTAAGACTGTCCACAGCCCAAAAGAATAATCCACTTGTGGATCTCTGGATAGGTTTCAGGTGTCAACACCACAGATGTCATAAAAGCAAAAATATTTTTAGAACGTCTGCTTAAAATACATCTCTAAATTCAGGATTTCAGTTTCATATGTGAAGACTTGGTGAATTCTATGTACTACTGATTTGTGGTATAGAAAAATAATATTTTATGATTAGAGTACAACCAACCCACCATTGCTGGCTTTGCCATTCTTGGCAAAAATGTAATTCTTCCAGGAAAATATGAACCAGATTCAGTATTTTCTTCAGAAGAAAATAAGTATGCAGTTATTACCTTCTAAAAATATTCTTGGTGCATATACCTTCTTTCAATACTCTGGGTATTCCAAATGTCCAACAGCAAAGAAATGCTCTAGCAATCAATTCAAATAATTCAGGAAAATAGTGTAATTTTCCAAACAGGCCTATTTCCGTGAAGGTAAAAAAGCCTAGGTGCTGTAGATTCCCAACTAAATTACAGTGTAAGTTGTAGGGATACAGCTTTGCTGTCTTGGGCATTTTTAAAGTGGGCAGAATTTACAATTTAGTAAGGCCTGTTGAGGGAAACTTGCAGCTAGAACTAAAAAAAAAACACAGATGCTCTCCAAATTAAATGCTTATGGAAGTGACAAAGAAATACAACTTTTGTGGATATAATTTCTATAACAGAGTATAAAAATACCATAAATTAGACATTTTAAATAATAGAACTTTAGAGAACAGAGGCCTTTTCAGAGGCACAAAGACTTTGTGAAGCGCTGACCTCTCTACAGAGTCCTGCGGCTCTGTGGCTCAACTGCTATTCCTCCTATTATTTACCTCTCTGTGAGGTGAACAATAACTGAATTTCAGATTCTTCAAGATCATTAAATGCACAATAACAGTTGTTGTCAGAAGTAGAAGACTCCCAGAGAGATATAACAACAAAACAGGGAAACTCTTTTCATGGCAAAAGACACAGGTGCTAGGCACAAATTACACAAAGCATCAGCCCAGCAATTTTCACGTCACTGTGTTAACTGTGGCAGTCTGTAACTGTGGAGTACCTTTTATGCCTGTGTTCAGCTGCAGAGCTTACAAGGTTTTTCCAGCTCACTCGTATCCCTCTACTGCAAATTATAGAACGACTAAACCATTAATTATTATACCCATGTTTAAAGTATACTGCTGCCTCCGTTGATGGAATCAGTGCAAGAGTCGCTGCCATGAGGTTTATTTGCATCATGTACATATTTTTACACAGACTATGGACATCCATCGTGTGTCTTGACATAAACTGCTCCAAAAACCCTAGTGCAGGCAGGCAAAGGAGCTGCAAGAAATGTCATTGCTGCTGTTTCTG
Source organism: Cinclus cinclus (assembly GCF_963662255.1). Classification (NCBI taxonomy): domain Eukaryota; kingdom Metazoa; phylum Chordata; class Aves; order Passeriformes; family Cinclidae; genus Cinclus; species Cinclus cinclus. The sequence continues at coordinate 28,030,341 of NC_085046.1, forward strand.
CACTTCTCCATGTACCCATGTACTCTCACTGCTGCTGTTTCTGTACTTCTCCATGCATTTATTATGAAAGCAGGCAACACATCCACTTCAGAAATTGCACACTGAGGCTGTGATACTAAAATTCATAGTCAACTTGCTCAAAATATTTTTCTGTTGTCCTGCCATATGCCAGCACAGTTACAGAAAAATACAGAATAAATGGTATGAAGAAAGGTGGGGGTTTTTTGTGGTTTTGTGTTTTGGGTTGGGTTTTTTTTTGTTGTTGTTATTTTGGAGTCCTTTACTCCAACACATTTCTCTGCAAGAACATGGTTATTCCACTAAAGAGGTAGAACAAAAGACATAGCAACTGAGCGGCTGACCATTAAAAAAACCCCAAACCAACAGTTTCAGCCCCCTTAAGATTTACTTAGTCTCCTAGTTCTCTTCTCTTCTCTCTGCCAATTGAAAAGGGGATACTTAGATTTTTGACAAAAATGAACTGGAAATATCCATTCATGTCAGCCACAGATCTTTGGAACTGAAGTTAAAAAACTTGTGAATGTTATCTTCTTGCTTGATGACAGCAGCCCATGAGAAAAATACCACCAAAAATAAAAAACATTAACTTATGGATTAAAGCAGACAGGTTGGCTCTAACAAAAACAAACAAACAAACAAAAAAAAAAAAGGCAAATTCTTAGCTAATACTATAAACATTCTCTTGGCTGAGTAAACATGGGTGAAAATAGTACTTGAAGAGAAAAAATATCTCAATATAGGCTCAACTAAAATGTCCTACAGTAATCATAAATGATTTAAAATAAATATACACTTCATTTATCCCTTTCTACTACATAACTTACTGGGATGAAGAAATACACTTTTGCTTTTCTCTGTGCCATACAGTACCCAAATCTGTTCCATTTTGATCTAAATTTCACATGTAATATGAGAACATTAAATAAACATAAAATTTGGATTGACAATCCAATATAACTGGCATTATAGAGATGGATGAACAAGTGGACAGATGGATGAATGGGCAGGTTTCATTAGGCAACTCAGCCCTCACAGAAAACAAGTACTGGTAAGTGAAAAACCAGAGTTTATTCAACTTCTCGCTTAAGGGCCAAATTATATGCAGCCTACAAAGTATTGCCAGGGGCAAGAAGTAATGGCAGGAGACACACTGGAAATTTAGGACTATTCATTTCTGTGGAATGAATAAAAAATATACCAAAACATGCAGTGCCTGTTTGAAAATTAATTAGAATTTTCTTCAAAGTGACATGAACTAAAACTACTTCAATTTCTAATAGAAAGCGAAATTGAAAACACTTTCTAAAAAACACTGCCCTGGTTCAAAAGACTGATGTTTAAATTGCTTCAGTGCAGGGTTTCAGCTTGAACTTAACACTGCCCTCTTGTGCCTCTGCCTTAAAACGCATTTTCCTTCACGTAGCAAGATTCATGAAAACTAAGTCATTTATGGACAGAAATGCAGCCAGTTTGGTTTTTTTGCTGGTGGTTTTTTTTGTTTGCTTGTTTTGATTTCGAAGAAATAAGGTGACTATGAACAAAAATATCTAATTTTTTTTTATCTTCTCAATTTCTAGCATGGCATTTCTATTATACAATATGTAAAACAATATTGTTTATTAGTTTTGTCTCAGTTAATTCTTCTAATCTACTTATTCTTTGAACTAAGAGTGCTTAAATTTTCCATATGTGTCAAGAATAGCATAAAATCAATAAACTTCATTTGAGTAATAACATTCAGATACAAGATGATTACAGGCATGAAAGAAATCACACTATCTCCATTTTTTGGGGCTGGTTTTGCACCATTCAACAGGTTAACATTAGCCACACAGCAGCGCATGATAAAAGGATTGAGCCAAATATGTTTTCCACTTTCATCAGTGTTATACACATTTATGGGTCTAAACAAATAAAAAAATGCAAAGTTTAAAAAGAAAAGTATTCCAACAACAGTGTAAACTCCATGTCAGTGAACATACACCTCCGAATATCCTTCTGGAACTCTTTTCACTGATGTAAAATTTCATATATCAGTGACGTAAGTAAATAGCACCTAGTACATACAAATAACATACAGAGCAGATATTCAGTGCTGCTCTAATTTTCTTCTACCAAAGCACCCACTACTTAAAAAGGAGACAATATCAGGTGGCAAAGGTTGGTGTTTGATACATCTCCTGTCAACTCACACTAATGCAAATTAGGACAAATCAGGGAGGAAGCACACTAAGCAAGGGACTTGCAATGCCAGCTGCTTCAGAGAACACTCACGTCCACATTTAAAGTCACTGCCAGCACAATCTAGCCTGGCCAGTCATTTTCCAACCACTACATTTACAAGATTATGTAACTGATAAGAAGCGTGCCGTCACCGATACATTACAGACACCTATGCATGTGCACATGTGTGTTCTTGTAAGAGAAATGCATGTCTTGCTGGTCACTCTTTGAGGCTGCTGACATCTGCGACTCAAGTAACCCCCAAGAAATCTGGGTTACTGGAAGAAATCGAGTTGCTGAAATGGCAGTTAAAACTGCAAACAGAATTAAATTTATCCCACAGATCTTACAGAATAATGCATGGTTTTCAGCAAAACGTATGAGACGCAGCCTTACTTATAAAGGTAAACAAATAATACCTATACATTTCTGCAGCCATTTAGAGAACTGCAGCGTTGATACATTCCAAACATGCTATATGTGCTTCAGTCTGTTCATTTGATTATGCAGTATTTTATTAAATGAGTTCCTGGTAATAATATTAACTGTAGACTTACCCTGGCATTGGTCCATTTCCAGAAAGACTATAAACTTGACGAGGATTTAAAAGGTACTGAAATTTTCTATAAATTCTGAAGAGGTAAAAGAGACAAGGAGAAAATATTTACTTATATGTTTGAAATTTTTAAAAAACATTTCAAATGAGAGAATTAAAGAGGTTAGAAACATACTATAATTATTTGAACTGCAGGATCTCTTTTATACAAAAAATCAAGTATTTCAACACAGCAATTATCATTCATACACAGTGTATTGTGGGATATAAAGTTGAGACAGAAGTACTACAAGCTATTTACAAATAGCTATAGCTATTACAATGCTGTGTACATACAAACAAAATACAATAAAGAGCTATAATTACACAAGAAAAAGTGAGTCAAAAAAGCATTTCGGAAAGCATACTGATTTGCACTAAAGTAACTCCATGGCAAAGGAGAGATTTCTTCCTGAAATTTATTGCAAACACAGAATTACAAGTATAATTAATTGCAAAAGCTAATTGGCTTTGCCACCCACCAAAAATGTCCACACAGGCTGAAAAACATTCTGATGAAGAAAACCTGTGGTTGACTACATTTCTGCAGGATTACATTTGAATGGGAAGAAAGTGAAAAATATTTAAAGCATTATTTTACTAAGTTACACTTATTTTAAAATTATCTGAATATTAGGAAGCAATTTATTGATACAGCACAACAAGCATTGCCCTATCCCACATGGGACCACATCTGATGTCGTACCCTCAGAAATTATTTATTCAGAAGTGTAAATTTAGAAATTTGAGTTTACTTGTCCTAAAAGTATGATACAGATTTTGTTTCTTCATTACAAATATTAGAAATGTAATTTCCCACATTGACTGGAATGCAGTAGTGATTCTTTTCTCACACAGAAACAAGAAAGCACACAAAAGAGCTGGAGCTCAGAATAAATAAATATATGCCTGGGACCTATGGGAATAGTTTAAATTATAAACCCATTGCTTCTTGGTTTTAATTTTAATGTTTCTGTCCTTAAGCTAATTAATATTTTAATGTTTTTAAGAAAGCATTTATTTTTCCACTGAAATACTGTTTCTTTTCTTTATAATCCCTTAAATAAAACAGACGCATAGGAGCTGAATTCTAGGTTAAAACATCCACATTTTCAAATACAGCATAATAAAACCGTCTAGACACAATCTATGTGTACAATCAGGGATTGTTTTTCATATTTTTTTCTTAATAGAAATGCATAATTTATCAGGGTAGCTGGAGAGGAAGTGTGTAAAAATACTAAATACAAACAAAATCATAATTATGTGTAAAATTGCCAAATTGGAGTATTTTCTTAACTTCTCGATTATTTAGTGATATCAGCTTCATAAAGCATTTTATCCACACTCACACAATATATTCCTGATGCCATTCCTAACAGAAAAGTCACTATGAAATTACTTCATTTCACAAGTATTCACACATCACTGTTGATGGCTGTGATGATGACTAAATCAGACCTTTAAGAATATATTTACAACACAATATACATATTCCCATTTTACAAATGTAAAAGTAGTTTCATAGTTAGCATCTGTGATCTGCTTCTTAGATGTGTAGAATTTAAGATGGTCAAAGGTGATGCTAATTTAATTTGTGCAGCTGACATTAAGAAGTTCATGAACAGTATTTTTACAAAGTCCCGAAGTTCTAAGAGTTATTTTCCTCAAGTTTGGTGCTAAAAAACATACTAGCCATTACCTACACTAACAGTGCTGTTGTCTGAGAACAGTGAAATGCTATAAAAGCCTTCTTAATGAAGAGGAGGCTAGGTTTTTCTACTCAGAAGTCCAACTGCAATAATGAAGAGATTACGCTGAATTGTACTTGACTCAGTGCATACCATTCATGGCTACCAGTTGAACATCAGTACCTGCCAATCTCTCCATAATGAGTCACTGCAAATGACACATCAAGCTTTAAGTTATTAAACATATTTATGTATTCTAGTAGTATAAAATTCATAAGTTGATGTCTCATTTGTATTCATACATTCTCAAAAAAGAAAAAAAAAAAAATATTGGAAACTGTCTAAAAATGTTTTCTTCACAGTAAGGTGTACCCAGACCTAACAGGGTGACACGGATAAACCAAGGAAATGGACAGCAACTCAACCTTTCAGTTTTACATCTAAAGCATCAAACAGTGACACTGACATTGGCTCTGAATGCCTTGCTTCCCCATGTGAGGAAGGAATTGGATGTGGCTTCTTGTGACTGGAGATTTGTGCTGACAAGGCCATGAGGTAGTGTGGTGGGAAATGCCCCAAAAGACATTTTTTGATGAAATGCAATTTCATGAACGAAGCCAGTTTATGAAATTACCACTTGTCAACAAACAGCTGTGCTTCTGTAACTACTTTTAGGCTTATTCTAGAAAACTAAAAATACTCAGTTTAAAACACAAATCCACAGAGGAGTTTCTTCATGGTCATTTTTCTTTTTTTTTAAACGATGCCCATGATCTCATACAAACCTCAAAATAGTCTGCTAGCATAACTGAGGAGGCAGAAAATTATCTCAGGAGTAGCCAAAAGAGCAGGCATCATATTTAAACAGCTCGGCTGCTGAGCAAAATACTTTTGAGTGCATCTTGGGCTGAGTTAGATTAAGCTGTCTCCTGAAGAAGAGAAAAAAATAAACGGCCAGAAACTAGCTGGCAATTCAAAACTGGCAATAAAGTTGGCTACACTGTGGAAAAAGCTGGCCATGGCATTGCCTTCTGCCACAACTGGGGAATGCATCTTCAGTCCTCCAGGGGCTATTAAAGATGTGGTTAATATGGGTTTATTTTAACCCTGATGTCAGACAAGGAAGAAGCCAAGGACTCCTCTCTAAAATAAAAAATGTGAGTTCTCTCCCAGATACACAATATTTGTAAAAGATAATTTGAAACTGCTTTTATATTTTGTCTCAATGCTAAATGAAAACTCAGAAAGGCAGATTCATCAGAGGTGAGGAGGAAGAGCTACTATGAACCCAAGTTATTTGAAAACAGCAAAGGTTAAAAATATCATCAACCTGTATTGCAGACACTGAACGTGGAGTCAGCAGGAAAAGTCAGTGTACGGAAGCTGATCTCCAGTGCATCCAACAGCACATTTGTCAAGGAAACAATTGTGTAAACTCACCCTCTGGTCAGGCAAATAAACTGGAAAATGGGGAAGTGGAAATCAAAGTAATGAGTACAGCAAAACAACAGCATGATTTAGAAGGACTTTTATGTGAGAAACATTACCCTTAACAACAGCTTTTATAAGCACTACATGCTTGTTGTATATTCTTTATTTTGAAAGAAACTATTTTGTGAATGGTGTGCTATATATATGTATTCTACACACAGATTATTAAAAACTGTTGCCTTGATTAGTCAGATCATAAATGCCGACATCCCAAACTGATAGCCCTAGAATGAAATGGAAGTTCTGCATTTTTTTGATTAAATTAACTGCACCTCCCTATTTTCATGCACAACCACTGCAAATATCTTATGGTGCAATACAGCCTGAGGAGTCCACTTGCCTGGATTTGATGAACACCTATTCAGTCTCATGCTCAGTTAAAATCCATTTCTAATATGCAAAAGCTTTAATTCTATTTTTCTACTTTCTTCTTAATAACACCGACCTATATTTTTATTCTATTATAAACATATATATTGTCTATTAAACAAAACCATTCAAGTCCAAATAACTGTAAATACACTGGAGTTTCACATGATGGGTTATTATTAATCTCCTAATTGAGAAGAAAATATAATGGGGCTATTGTCATAATTCTTTATTTTGCAATTATATCTTAAAGTCATAGCACTTAAAGTCATAGAAACCCATTCAGGAAGAACACATTTATAGCCACATATTCTGAAAAACTGAATTTCTAACATAATGAAAGTTTAAAAAAATGTATTGATAAGATATAGTTGTAGAGGATGTGTTTTTTGTGTTCTGAATGCACTTTTTCTACATATCCATTTGTTTCCCACCCTCCCTTTTTTGAACATTTAAAAACTAAAACTAAAGAACCAAACACTTTTTTACCTTTAAGTGATCCTCAGTTATTTTCTTTTGCACTTGAGAGATTTAAAAAAAATTACCAAATATAGGAGGAAATGACCATGTATTACTGGGAGTGTGCATTCATTCAACTGGTTTTCAGTTGGATGCATAAACTCTCTCCAAGGATAAAGGCAATGAAATGGGCTGGGTTACCATAAAGTAAGTCATAAAATCTCATACGGGTAACTGTGGGAACACTGGAATATTGACAATCTCCAATAACCTTTCTGTGTTCAATGAAAGTCAATCAGAAATCTTATTTGCATTCATCGTGACCTCTCAAATACAGAGAATCCTATGTAAATACTGAAGACTAGTTTTCAGTAGATTTTTTTTTTAATCTGAATGAATCAAGATAATGAAATTCTGATCTACAGAAATTAGTAGGTTGTGGGTTGCTTTGCTTTCCTATCTTTTTTCCCCTTACTGCTGGGGAAATCTTGTGTTACTGTGTATCCTCTAGTCCCACCCCCCCCCCCCCTCAGCACCTGACCAGACTACAACAAAATTGCTACAATCACAAAGCCTGACTTGAACCTGGACTCCATGATCCTTGTGGGTCCCCTCCAACTGCAAAAAAAATCTGTGAATCACCGTAACTGTGCATTTTACAAAGTAATTTATGTCTTGAAATGTCCTGTTATTTTACTTTCCACAACATCTAACTGCCACAAAATTGGAGGGTAGGTAATATATGGGAATCTCTGGTTACTGATTGTAAAGACAGATAAAACCCAGGCAACCTAAAAACAGTACAATAATATTTCTCTTGAGAATGTTTTCATCACTTAAATTGAATATTCAAGTTACAGTGCACTCTTAACATCCTTATTTTATGTTTTTGCTACTGGCATTGATATGAAACATCAACACCTAAAAAATGGAGTGCAAACCCCTTGTCACATGTGGACTTTTTTTAACCTTTTTGAATCTGGCTTTAGATCTAACTGTAAGATATTATCTCCTAATGGTGAATGACCTGACATATGTTTACATGACTATGCAGCTGACCTTTTGATGTGCTTCTCTTAAAACAGAAATATCGAGTGTGACCTTGACACATTAGTATGCAATTTAAAAATTTTGTGTGTGTGTGATATCAAAGCTAATTTAAGAGGTTCTTACAATTCACTGTACTCAGCTGCTAGTGCCTGCCCTCATGCTATACACTTAATTGTGTAATGACACTTGTGGATAATGGTACTAGTGAATGAAGTGCGTATAGGGCATCCATTTTTAAAATTCAAATAATTCCTGTGATCTCTTTGGCCTCAGTAACAGTTTCATTGACGTAAACTGAGAAGTGTTTGACTGCAATACATGAAGAGGAAGAGAAGCTTGAGATGGGGATCAGATTTTAAACTTGCTTTTACCCTGGAGAATATCTAACATTAAATGACATCCCTAATGCATTAAGCCCATTCAGATAGTAACGCTTGAGACCAATTATGAGCTGGGAACTGAAAGCTGTGAAACAGCATTTCATTAAATTGTTTCTAGGCTATAACTAGCTGTGTAAGTGCAGCTCTCTAACCTGCCTCTCACCTACATAATTGCAGACTGGATCTCTCATCTACTCACTTCATATTGGTACTATAAAAAGTCAAGCTGAGTGCCAGTGCAGATTACCTTCCACAAGCCCCCTGACTGCACAGCAGACCAGGGCTGCCTCACACGGCTCCTGTGCCTGAAACATGAAAACTCAGGATGGCTCACACTGTTACATTACAATTGCAAAGGCATGTCCTTGAAAACGTTTAGAATTAATCTGTAAGATAATGAACTGCCTTCGACACACTTAGCTGGTCAAGTGATAACCAGTTCTCTCAGAGGTTACAAAGACAGTTTTGGTTAATGCTCCTTAACTCTAAGAACTACCCTAACAACTATGCAGGATTTTGTCCCTTTTAGGGGGCACAGGAAGATGTGATCTAAGGGAGGCAGAGTGGAGGAGGTAGGGAAAGCTGGACCCATTACAGTTTACTTGCTTGATTCCAGGCTTTAGAATCACACTGCATTCCTCCTTTTTTTGCTCCTCATTTACCCATTATCACCAGTATCCACAGGTTGTCACCTTCAGCAGGATCCTGGCCAAAAGACAACAATCTTTTTCCAGGCTTGAAGTTACAGCAATGGTGACATGACATGGAGTTATCATGGTAGCATGAAGTCACAGACATGGTGAACTAGGCTGTAAGAATTAAGGATTTATAGGTTGACCAAAAATTGCTGTATTGGTAGCATTTGGAATCCTGAAATATCCTCTGAAAAGTCAGTTTAGGGGGCAACTAATTCAGCATTCCTGCCTGAGTAGAAGGAGAATGCTCCTTACCTCTACCTTATCAGGCCTCTGATACATTAACACTTAAACAAATAAACTCAGATATTTTTAATTTAAAGCTATGTAATTACTGATGTGTAAAATTAATATGTCTTTAAGTTTGTGTGATTGGACTCTAATAATTCAACTGGACTTTTAGAATGCTTCCTATCTACAGAAATCAAAAGGTTTCTTTGAAGGAAATCTTATAAAGAAGCTTGAGAGCCTCTACAACTAAGCCTTTAAAAAGCAAATCATACGTTAGCAAATGGAATACAGCTTCTAATTTAAACTACGGCCTGCCTGTATAATAATTACACAGATTAAAAGAAAACTGTTAGCACTTTTTAATTTTAATACAAGATATGGCAGCTCACATCTTCATGCAAATCACACAAACCCATGCATTGACTACAGCTATTTTTTTTTAAAATTTGAAACAAAACTATTCTATAGAACTAACTCTTATTTTTAACTGGAGAATTTGTAGGTGCAGGGACATAGTTTGTTCAACTGTGCGGAATAACAATATAAAATTTTGGATTTATTTCCTCATGTACAAACTTTTAAAATTAATTTTTAAACATTTCACAGACCAGAATCAAGAAAGGAAGGAAAAAAAGAAAAAGAAAAAACCCTTACCTTTCTCCTTGTTTCCCACCACTTTTAGGATTGACAAAAACTAAAAGTGGATGAGTGCCTGGAACAGGAGTGATCTAAAAGAAGGGAATAACACAGCCACTCATTAATGCTGTGTGTTGCATTCATTTTTTTCCTATAGCAGACAGAAAACAAAAAGCTTAATGCAAACTCTATGTTATGCTATATAATCCAGCTGGAAGCAATAACATAATTTGCAATAATTCTCATTTCATTAATTTGCCAGAAATTGCAAGTGACTTCTTTAATGCTGTCTGTTTTACAACTGTGTTGCCATTTTAACCAATGCCACTGAAATACATACATATATAACCTCTCTCTCTATATATATATGTGTGTGTGTGTATATATCCGTCAGCAGAAAAGAAAACCTTAACATTTTGGGTGAGAAATTATATATACTATTTTATACTATGAAGGCCAACTACAGCTATATGGAACATTGAACTTAAGAGATTTTTTTAATTACAGCAATGAATACCTGCAATATTTGATATAATATGAAATTAGACACTTTTTAAAATGTGGCAACCACAATCTTAAGGAATTCCTTTAAACACCTGAGAAAGCTGAAAAATGTAGAGAAGGTAGAGGAGAAACCGTAAGAGAGAGGGAGGGGGGGAAGGAGGGAAGGAAGGAAGGAAGGAAGGGACCTTCTACCATAATTTTTAAAAATTCTTTTGTGTATGGGAAGTTTTACACATTCACATTAATTTTTAGCTTTACAAACTAACACTTTCATTCTAAGTAATAGGGTTAGTCTGTATTTTCAGTTACTCTGAGATGTGTGTGTTCATTGCCTTTACTCCAAACACTTGAACATGAAAAAATTATACCAGATGATCTCTGATGTTTGAAAGTATATTAAGAGTTCAAAGTCAACATCTCCAAAGTCAACAATAACAATTTCAGAGATGAAGCTCAGACCATCTGTGTTTCAAAATGATACACTGAAAGGCCCTGCTCAAAATCCTTACTCTTAATTCCTGAAAAAACAAAATTTGAAGAGTTCACAAAGTGTAATTTCAGGCAGAACCTGAGAAACATCTTAGCAAAGGAGTTTTACAGGCACCTAAAAGCACTTTTAGCAGGAAATGTTAAGTACTAGTGAGTAAACTCTGTTCATGATTTCACAAAACAACAGAATCAAATCTGTTTCAATATTTATAAAAACAGTGGAAAGTCCACAAATCCAATGGTATTAAGCTTAGCATAAAACCGATTCAGTATCACCTGGCACAGTAGTGCTGTATGTTGAAACATACATCAAATTGCAGAATACAGTGAAGTTTGTCATATATTTAATTTTTACCTACTGTTTTAATCAATTTTAGTTATTTAGCCAATTCCCATGGTGTTTATTCCTGTGAACTAAGTGTAAACCAATGGTGCTCATTGTGACAGAGATGGAATACCTACTGAAATCCCTTAGGACGCAGGTTAATTAATGAGACTCATCCTAAGGTTATACATGATCTATTACTTCCTCTAATTAGAAATAATAATCCTGATCATTATGCTGGTTAGCTAGAAAGAAGCAAGATGAATGTGCTTAACTATGATTAATTGTCTTTAAGTCATGCAGACCTCCACTGCCACTAAGTTATCTGCTCACTCTGTCTGATGGAAAGAAGGTTTGGGCTTGATCTTTTTCTCAACAAAACCTAAGTGATGGAATTTCCTATTTCAGATCTTTTATTTTAAGACTCATGAGATTATTTCAAGTAGAAGGGTTTGGATCATCAAAAAAAAAATAAATCTAATAACTAGTCTGTATCCCACTCAGTTCCAAAACAAATTTTAATTAAAATTTTACAGCTTTTCCAAATTACTTTTCCAGACAACATACATTATTTTCATATAATGAAATGCAACTAAAGATTTAGACTAAATTAGTGAATATTTTCAAGCCCTAATCTAGCACAATTTAAAGGCAATCTTCACAATGTTATAGGACAAGTGACTTACAGTAAAAAGGAAAAACAATAAAGTGGTGGAGCACATATATAGTTCCTCGCATATTGAAAACAGAGGTCTAACAGCAGTGGTACGAAGATCTTTGCTTTGTTACCTTGGACCTTAGATCACAAACAAATCCAGTTAACATACCAATTAAGTTTTCTGAAGTAAAACCCTTGCTTACTGAAGATCTCGTTAAAATGAGACCATGACAGCAGAATCAGAGTATTAGAAACAGAGTAGCATGCCAGATATGGGAGAATTAGAGTAGTATACTTTGATCAGATACAGAACATTTTCTCCAGACCATCTTTGGGCAAAATACTAACATTAATTACCAGTTATATTTATAGCATCTTAGATCTTTGTGAGGATAGTTGAAAAATTACACAGTTCGTGAGGAAGAAAAGCACTAGCACTCTCATTGATCTCATTTTTTCAGTAGGACAGCCTTCAAGGTCCACTCGGCCTTCACAATAATTACATTCACAACAGGTTATAACTTTTAATGCCAATCAAAAATTAAATATTTGATGCTAAAATAGGTTCCTGCTATTCAAAACAAATTTAATCCATCCGTGAAAAACAAAGACCACAGGATAATCAGCAAATTAGGGCCGTAACTGCAGAATTATTTCTAATGTTATCACCATGATTACCAGTACTGTGTCATGCACTACATTACAAATGTGTCATTACAAAACACCAATCACTTCAAAACACACCTCAAATCTATTCAACAATAACTCTACCATCTTTGTCCCCACTCTTTTTTTCTCCATCTCTAGCAGTAATAAAGAAAAGCAAGGATGAAACCCAGGCTTTTGATTCATCTTGGAAAGAGAAAATAGAACACAAGTTTTGGATCACACTAAAAAACTTAGGGGAAATTTTATCACCTGAAAGCAGAACACATAACAATTTCAAGTTTTCTGTTGGAGAGTTCATGGTGCTAAAAGCTGCTGTTTTGAGTAGGGTAAGTATTATCTCATAGGCATGGTATCACTTGAGTGGGAAATAGAGACAAAAAATAGCTGAAAATAAACTATGAGCATAAGTAATCTCATGCTTGGAGTAAACACAAAATTCATAATGATACATGGTGCTGCAACCAAAAGGAGATGCCAAAGACACTGCTCTATCTAGAATACTTTGTCTCACTGGAACTGTGTGAACATCACCCAGAAGTTAGAAAACACTGTTTTCCCTTAAGCACGAACTTACTAATTACATTGTGACTGATTAGAAACAACTTGAGCTTTCTTTCAATTAAGACTCCAGTATTTTTTGCTTCATGTTTTGTCACACGCAATCTGGAAAACAATGACGCCTGTGAAAATCATAAGTACAGGAAAAGATTTTTGAAAGCAATGGATAATGACTGCTCTAATATCCAGCTATATCATCATATCATCAGTGGAGTAGCCAAGTGACTGGATAGGTTTTAGGGCTTGTTTTTGGGTTTATTCAGGTTTTTTTTTTTCTTCCCTTCTTGGGTTGTCATAACAAGAATGTTTGACTAACCTAAAATACAAAACAATACAATAAGCCTTCCTATCCTGACACAACAGGATGAAATAAACATGAGGCATAAGGTAATTGATATGTGGTAATGGAAACTTATTACTGAAGCCCAATTGCAACATATCAAAGACAGAACAGACAACTGTGCATATTAAATGATTATCACATTGTTATAATGATGATAATTTAAGTTCTGAGGAAATAAAGCAGCAGTATCCTGCATATGGACATTGATTTCACTCAAAACTACTCAGATGTCAAAGGAAAGAAGTCAGCAGTTCAGGCATGCCTCTAAGTCACCACCCTTAAATAATGTGAGCTCATCACACACATGAGTTTTTCGTTCAAGTAGAAAACTTCCATTTTTATTACAGATAATACTAGTAATGAAATACATTGCTTCTCACCACCATTAATGTTGATATGCCAAATACCCTACTCAGAAATATCTGGATAAATAACACCCTTGAAGTTTACTCCATCCATTAATTAACAGGTCCAAATGAGAATAGTTAACATTTGTAAGGACAGACTCAGATTAATAATGTAAATTTACACAACACCGCATGACAGATACCAAAATAAACTAATTCAGTTTCACCCCATGACAGAAGTGTTTTAGAGCTAGTCCTTCCTCCCCCTTAATGTCATAGGAAAATCTTAACAATCACATGAGAAGTAGATGTGTACATAGGATTCCTGAAATGGAAGACTTTACCTATTGCCTTTTTAAATATGTAAAAGTGAAATATTATAAGAGTGAATGCATATTTCACTTTAAAAGTATCTCACTCTTCATATCTAAAATCATCTGCTCAATACTGAAATAACAATAATCACACCTGAAGGCCTTGTCCATCTACAGTGACAGAATTTGCTCTTTGCATTTTGTTCCGTTCTCCTAGTTTGTTCATTTGCTGGGGGCAGCTCTTTTCTTTTTTCACTGTTGCTTGTCTTTCCTTTAAAAGAGAAAAGGGAACATTTTAACACATTATACAATGCTATACAACTGTAACTGAGACTGTACGTACACGTAATTGTTTTTTTTTTGACTAGCAAGTAATGTCAGACTCTGCTTTAATGAAAATGAAACCTCAGTCAAGTTAATACACAATGTCTGGCCACTTCACATAACATCTATCTATGTGCCTGGACATTCCATAATGACTAGGCAATAGATGGATGAAAAGTGTGCAGTCACAACACAAATTAATGCAATGATGTGAAAAGGTAACCTGACATTACCAGAGTGACATTTTGAAACTTGAAAGCCAATCATGCAACATACTTGATTGTTTAATAAGCATATTGATAAGAGATCAGTAATTTTTCAAAATTTCATCCTGACTACTAGCAAAGGTTGGATGTCTCAGAGTATTTTATCACTCTGGCAAAACATACCTTGGTCTAAATGAAGCATAATCAACTAGCTGAGTAGCTTTTTATAGAACATGTACATTCTATCAGAAGAAAATCACAGTCTACATCAGATTCTATGCCACTGGCAACTTTTGATGCTGACACACAGCACAATGAGATGGTTATTTGAAAGAGGAAGAAGTCAGTATTACACTGTTGCAATTGTATTTTCAACTGTTACCAGGCCATTTCAGATAAATCTGCATGGAAAAAAAAAGTATTCTCATTCTTTGTATCTCATTTATTCTATTTATATACTGCACCCAGCATGTCCTTTTAGGTTGTCCAAAAAATGCACCATAAATTAAGACAGCAGATGTTTATCAAACAGAATCAGTGTCAGCAATCCCAACTGCACGCCAGCCACTTTCCTCACTTCACAAGTGCAAGGAGACTTTAAACTAGTCAAGGGAATGGGCTGGCACAAAGCTGCTGCACTAGAACAGGAGCACGAAGGACATTGGTGCACCCCCTGCAAGTGCATTCAGTAACAAGTTCATTAAATGTTATCATTTACATTCCACACCAGGCCAAACCCATCTCTGTGCTACCTCCCCTAAAGCCTTGGGGATGGTAGTAGCAATTAACCCATGAAACTCTTTCAGGAGCGGTTTTTACTGGTAAGAAGCACTGACACAGATTCTGCCAGTAAGGGAATAACCCCCAGCCTAATACAGTGCCTTCTAATACAAATGTGGACTCTGACTGTAAAAACTACATCATCATCAGTTTCTTTAACTGAGACTTACAGAGTCTCAGCCTAGATCTGATGCAAACAGAGGTCCAGGTCATCCTAGGCTACTTTGGGTAGCCAAGTACTCAGGGGAATTGAGACAATCTGACCACATTTTGTATAAAAGGATGGCCAAACCTATGCCACTGGAAAAAAAAAAACAAAAAACTGGAGTCTACACAACTGTCCGTATGCAGTGAGATTCCTAAGAGATTAGTTAACAGAGGTTTTGGATGCTTTGAGTATAACTTGGTTGGTGCAAGACAAGGTCCAAGACTCTAGACTGCAATATCACTATGTTGAAGAGAAAACAGTAAAAGCAATTAGAGCTATTTGACTCATCCTTAACCTTAGAAACAAAAACACTGCCTAAGAAATCACCAGCTCTGCACTTACTTACTTGATGATCTTTTCAGAAAGGATGAGGCACCCAAAGAGAATAAACTTTTTAAACCAACACAAAACATTTTGCACAACGGATTGGTTAGTCCCAGGGACAGCAAGTAAGATACTTCTGTAGGAAGGAAGTTTCACATTTCCTTACAAATTTAAGAAGTTGCTTTGAGGTTTTAAACAACTTTGTGAATAATTACCCATAAAAGTTACCACTTTGTATAAAAAGAAAGCATAACCTGTTAAATACGGTTTTACACTGTGGCCAAATCTGGCTTATGAATACTGCAACATCTTCAAAAATCAAATCAGATGTCAGTAAAACGGATAAAAAGCTAGTAAAAATTGTGATTTCTAACAAAAATCAGAGATGGAGAGCAAATTTTAAAAGGTCTAGGAAAATTTCATGCTAAAGGACACATTTGTGATAATTGAAAGAAAAATTTAGCAGAAAGTAACCAACTCAGCACACTGAGTTTGCATATTTAAAGAAGTTAAAAAATGTTTAAAAGAGGCATACTTATGAAGTGAAGCACTAAAAATCTTGCATATATCATGCTACTATTTAGAAGAAAGCTATTTATACATTGCAGAGACCCATACTCAAACCCACTGTTATTAATGACTCAAGTAAAATGCAGCAACAATTACCTAGAGCTAAGTTTTGTACATTGGGTTGATACAAATAGCAGCATGATACAAACAGCAGTAAGTAGCCTCAGTTGGCCTTAGTCCTATGATTGCTGCATTACCATTCCTTCTCCAGTTTCTATTTCCCATCCCATAAGCAAAATAATTGCTTGATTCACAAAGACAATGCAAGATTAGGTCATATATATCATGTAATGAAGGAAGAAGAATGTTCACAATATAGAATTGTCTAGAGTGTTAATAATTATGATCAAAGATGGATACTTGGTCTCATAAACACTGAAACCCTTCTTTTTTCACTGATGATTTTTGAAGAAAATACAAATATTTCATTATCACCCATCATATATGAGTATGAGACCACAATAATGTCACCATGTCTATCAATATTGCTCTCTAAAACATTTCTGAAGAAGCTGACAAGAGTTATATATCATATGATTTTTAGATATGTGTCACACTAGTGAGGATTTTACTTGGTTTGTTTGACATATTATGATGAATTGTATCATAATTCTAATGAATAAATCTGTTAATGGAACACAGAAAGATTTACCACTTCATTTTTTTTTTTTTTAAATATCCATATACAGACCCTTTCTTTTATATATGGAATACCAGTTGTGCCTGACCTAGAGTATCTTTGTTTTGGGAACTAAAACATTACTAACATATCAGAGTGTCAAGAAATAAGTCAATTTTCAAAGCAGATAAAAGCAGAAGATAAGGATGGATAACAGCCTAAAAATTCTAATAATGTTAAGAAAAACACTACATTCATTGAAAAAATGGGTTTATAAAATGCAAAAATTTTTCTTTCAATTTAGGAAATATTTCTATAACAGTTGTCCTGTTTTTATTATCTTGCTAAATAAAGCTTACAAAATGATCAATGTATCTGTGAACCATTTTGTTTAGTGAACATGCATGAGGTTGACAGAGTTACTGAATACAATTCAGATGCTATTGTACATTTTGATGGCTCAAAGAATGAAGCTTTTTGTTCTTTTGGTATGTGTCAGTACACATACATTCCAAAATTTTTTCCACCCCTTTTTTCACTTCTCATGTCTTATTTTCCCCCTTGAATTCCCATTTTAAAGTCAATATGCATTAGCTGGAGTTTCTACCATTCAGGACTGCCAGATGAGAACTACTCAATGGCACCTACTCCACATTCCAAATGAGAAATAATAGACAAATTGACAAATAAGATAGGCCTTTCCAAATAATAACCCAGAGTATCATCTCTAGATTTTTGGTTCAGCCTCAAAATGCACTTCATAGCAGAAAGAATGTACAGTATCATGAACAGTTAGTAGTTGAGTGTTCATGGATGCCTCCCGCTACGCACCTCAGGGAGCAAACCTCCTAAAGTGGGAAGCGTCTGTTGGAAAAAGAGAATGTTAGGGTGCAACACCAAACAGCTGGGATGGCAAAGGGCATGGACAGGGTGTTCAGCAGGAATTTTACCTTGCAGCAGTCATTCTTAACAACATACACAGCATTTTGTTACTCTTCTACACAAGCGGATTTTCCTGATGTTTTGGCTTTCATATTATGTAACTTACACTCTGCACAGAATGTGTGGGGTCGTTTTAACACCTGATAACAATACTGGAGCACCTGAGGACTTCGTTCTTTTGAACAGCAAAAAGATATATATAATACCTGGAGGACTACTTGGATTTTTTCTTCCAAATCTTTTAATTCTCATCCAAATCAAGGAATCTTGTTTAAAAAGCTTTCCTCTGTTACTATTCACAAGGACTAATATCATAAGTCCTCAAAAACATTCTTTCTTTATAGAGAGTTAGAATATTTTCCTTTACACAAAAGACTAACATTAAAAAATGCCAGAATAGCCATTAGGGTAAAAACAGATGAATAGTTACTAAAGGCTTACTAAAGAGCTGTCTCTTTATAATTTACCTGCTGACACAGAATCTAGAGCAAATACAGCAACAATTGCTTTTTCTTGCATTGCCTTTTAATCAATGATTGCAAACATATTTTTTCTGGATTATTTCCTATACAAGATTATTTTAATCAATGCATTTTATAACATGAAGCAACTTATACATCATATAGAAATGCAAAGTCATTAATAAATGCTCAATACCATTACAGTTTGCCAGGTGACAGCTTAACACTTGAGCTTATGTCTCTATGATAATTACTTTCATTGTATATATTTTCAGATGAAACATACTCTATTTGGGTATGGGGTTGCATAACAAGAAAAGTATATTTTTATGTCACTATGCATTAACTGCATTTAAAAAAAATCTTTAAAAAATCTCATTCTAGAACTCCAAAACTTCATAGAAGATCAGACAGAACGCATGGAATACCACATAAAGACATCCTCAAATGTTTGCAAGATGAAGGCCATAGAAATTTAAATACATGACTTGAATACCAAACTGATGCTTCGGGATTCTTTTTAAGGAACCTGAAGGATGGCAGTTCCATGACTCCTTAGAGCTAATTTGTTTAATGACACGGGAATCTTTAACGACATGTACTACTACTACTACTACTACTACTACTAACAATAATAACAATAACAATAATAATAATTTATTAATAATATGAGCTACTCCTAGACTGCCATTTTTTAAACCTATATGGCATTCAAGACCCTGCTTACAAAATTCCCATTTCATGACATATCTCTCCACAATTATACAACAACTAAGGAGAATTAAAGATTCAAAAATCCTGCAAACTAAAAATAAAACACCACATCACCACTATGCCAAAACCATGGTGGGCAATCTTATCTGTAATATCTATTAGATATCACATCCAAGTAACTGTGATTCATATGACCTAAAATATTTTGAAAATTTACTTTATAAATTCTCCACATTTCCAGCTCTATACACATGCTAATCAAAAGAGTCTATATTAGAATACCACATCATGCTGTCTTGAAAGCTCATAGAGCTGTGGCACAATACTCAGCTATAAATCCCTAGGTAGAAGCTAAAAGTCATGCTGTGGACAAGATTATTCTCAGCAAAAATACTGTCCAGTGAGCTGCATATGTCCATATTATAAAGAAAACTTAAGGATTCTAATTAATTTGAGAGCTGTCCTGAGAAACTCATATGCAGCTAAGGCAAAAAAAATAATAAAAGGAAAAATCACATTATACCATCGAGAAGGGAACATTTCGTCACGCATAATACTGGTAGCCAAAATACATGCAACAAGACAAGGCTGGAATGAAGAATATGCATTTAAGAATAACTTCTGAAACTGCTGATTGTTCCTTCTTCTGAACAAGAATCACTATGTGATAATTTTATAAATATATATTGTGCTCCCTTTTTAGTTTGCCTCAATAAAAAGGTAAAGGATTACACACCAAATTACAATCAAGTCTTTCTCATTTAGCATGTTGGCCTTAGCTCATTCGGTTTTCTGTAGATAGCTTGCCTGACATCTTACATCTTGCCATTCAGTACATGCATCAATACATGGTCCAAGACTTTCAACTGGATTGGCAACTCCAACTTGGGCTATAGCAGCTGATTATATATACTGTCCAAGAAAGACAACAGTGTTGGAAAAGAATTTTGAAAATAAAACCAAACTAATCTCCAGTGGGAGAGGATATAAGGAATAAACCTAGAAACAGACATTTGTGATGAGCTGTGGGCAGGCAACTAGATATAACTTAACATGATTGAATGGCTGCCATTTCAGTTTATCAGCATCTTATTATTTTAACATTGAACTGTGTTTGTCGAACAGCTAATTAGTTAGGAAGATACATTTTCCTCCAGGGCAATTATTAATTTCCTTCTGACTTCAAAGAAATGAAAAAGCTCTTAGCGTAGATAAGGACACCATTATATTTCAAGTCTGATTTAGATTCTCAGAGAACTGAAGCTGCAATATGAAACACAATTGAAAAGCAAAAAAGTGGTTTGTTTTGTTTTTTATATCTCTTTCATTTGCTACGTCATTACTTATTTTTCAACAAACAGGTCTAAATTCAACTGCCTTCCCAAAGCATATATATTCAAGTAACTTTTTTTCTACAGTATCTATGTTAAGAAACACATGATAAAGCTAGTACTCAACTTTAAAGGATTGAGTTGCTCATAAAATGCTTACATTGCACTGACTTTTGGCGCTCCATGTTGAGCTTGTATTCAACTGAGCTAAAACTGATCTCTACTATTATAAAAACAGAAGAATCATTTTAGGATTAATAACTGGAAAGGCGATTAAGAACACTCATTTTTCTACCAGGCACTGCTAATTCCCTTTCTCAGTCTCTACTATACTGCTTTCCTATGTGAATAAGGTCTACATACCTCACAGGAAAACAGTATTAGTAAAACATATTACCAGACATGGAAAAAATATCTATTGAACTCTGTTGTAATTATAACATAGCCAATAGCTATTCTATCTAGTCCAAATACTGACAGTGAAAGAAAATTCTTGAAAAGTATTTTCAATGTTAATTCTGTATTATTTTTTTGCCAGAATGTCAATAGACTTGCTACATTTGCACAAAAGTTTGAAGCTATAGATCACAATGCATATTGCTCAGTTGAATAAGGCACATTTCCTATCTCAAACATTTTTAATCTGCTGTGTATATTATTCTACATGACTAAATAGAACTAGTCATAAACAAGAGATATTAGAACATTTATGGTTTTGCACAACAAAATGCCAAAGGAATCAGATATATCTGTTTCCTTCTCCCAACTATATAGCCATCTATATTTTAAAACAAGAGGTCAAGTGAATTCGACTTATGATGGTATTTTATTCAAATAATTGTATGCAAACAGATGTATACTATGATGTAAAAAAATTCTACATATTTTACATATATCAATTTATTTCTGCATATATATTCCATATTTACACAAACTGTATTTATGCTTACGTGACTTTGTCCTAAAACATTGTAACATCTTCACTAGCCAAAACAAAAGTCAAATTCATTCACAAGAGAAAAGAAACAAAAAGGAAATAGTTTCAAACTTTTTATCCTAACTACCTATTTTTCACAGAATGGAAAACAATGAAGTTGGATATCAAAACACAAAGAAACGTACCCAGTTTTAAATTTTATTTTTTCATTCCTTACCTTCAATATTATACCAGATCCCTCACCTTTGAAATAAACTGGTTACTATGGGGACAGTGATACTTGCCATATAGTAATGCTTACACTGTAAGCAGAGCTCCTTATGTTGTACTATTTATTCCTTAATTTTATTTTTATTCCACAATTAGAAGTTTTAATTATGTTTTTAACAAATAATGCTAGAAATTAAGTGAAAAAAATTCATTGTAAAACTCACATATATGATAGAAGAATGAAAATCATCATGTATTATGAGATAAATACACGTTAGTATTTATTAAAGAATAGTATTTTATTGGTTTGTTGGTTACTATCCAGGGCTGTATCTATTTTGGTGGGAAATTGAAAATCTAATTACTTTTCTACAGACATAAATAAAAATTAGAACATCCTATATGTTCATCAGTAAATGGGGCAAAGTAAAGGAAGGCATGAAATGAAGACAAAATGTAGGCTAGCATTTTTCCCCTTCTGACTTATAAAGAGACAGTGTGAGGGAAACTGTCTCACAAGCAGAGACCAATCTTGTTTTCTTCACTACTCACTCATCTCATTCCAATACCCAGTTTTAAACCTGGTTATGATCTAATTCTGTACTCCTGGTAGGCTAGGATTCAATTGAGTTAAAGATTTTTAAACTCACTGCCAGTCAACCTTATCATGAACTTTCATTATGTGCATGTAATTAATTGGGTCCAATGAACAATATCAGTACTGAGTTATAGACTTTTTCCCCCCCACCATATAATTAGAATATAATTACCCACAGGATATCAGAATGATGCAAAACCTTTCCTCTAAATGTGCCCTCATTAGGAAACAAGTCTCAATGTACATTTATTCAATCAGTATGAATTAATTAAAATGTTACTGAAATAAAAGAGAGTAACATTAAAGTGTATCTGACATCTATTAAAAGACTATCACTTGAGATCTGCACACAGTTTATAACAAAACTCATTTAACTTGAACAAAAAACTTCACCATATAACAAGCCTTATATAGGGCTTGTAGAAAAGTAAAAGGGACTGAAGTTGACAGAGTACATTTTACTAAAACACTCAAAATTGAAGCAGTGAGATATAAAAAATCTTAGTAAGACACCGAATCTAGACAGATATGTGATGTTTTCATGATATACACAGTATTAACTATGTAAGTTTCCCTGTAGTTTTTTTTACAGCTGACAATGTAGCTTATCATATTTAACAATAACATTTGACAAGCTCTATTTTTGTGCAGTTTTGAAGATGGGAGGACCCTTATTTAACTTATACCAGCCATCTAACTTCCATATGACAAGACATTTTGGTTCTCTCTCCCGCCGCTAAGAGTCACTCAGCTGAGATCATTTTGGTAGCACTGTATTTGGTATAATGCATAGTGCCATGAAATGTAAAGTATGAAAAAATCCTTTAAATGTGTAGAAATTGTTGAGGCTGGACTTCACAAGAACTGAATAAATGAGACATGAGAAATGCTGGATGGAAAATTTAAAAAAATGAATGTCCCTAGTTCTGCAACAGAGAAAAGATGAGAAGGGATTTACCCTGTACCCTTGAAGGGAAATGCAGGAGAAGGCATCGTGTTCTGAGATGAATACTGCCGTTTTCTGAAAGAAATCTGGACTTTCAAAGTTACAGGTGGAAGGGAGAGCCAATATTTTTAGGAGATCAAAGATAAAAGAGTCTTGATCTTGTTATTTTCCTTTTATTCTATGGGAGAAGAAAATGCATTCTTCTCTGATACCTCAAAACACTCAAGGATATGTCTGGTACACCACTCATTATGGTAATCTGCTTTTATTTACCTTCCACATGTACATAGCATTGCAAGAATATTAATGCTCAGCTTATCACTGAAGTTAAATGCTGACCTGGCTGAAGGACCCCTCCACTGTCAGATTTGCATATCCAAACATAAAAATTTATTAACGTACACACTTCCTATTGCATGGTTAGACAGTTTTCACAAGAATATATTCACTGGTTTTGCTGTCATTATTGAGAATGCTGGTCTCACATACACTGAAGTATTGTGCTTCTCAAAAGGAATCTCCACAACAGGAAAGGGGAGACATTAATTAAAAAATTACTAACATAAATCATATGTACACTATAAACAACCACTTTCAGATGAACTTACTATTAGCTAGGTCAGTGAGGTAGTACCTATAACACAACTAAAATCAGTTTAGTTTTGGGGGAAACTATAAGATTAAAAAATATACTACAAAATTATGAAGTCCCCATTAAATCATGGTAAAATATATTTTCCATTCCAAACAATATAAACTGTGCTGAAATACATGTCTTGTGTTGCACTTTAAGTAACATGATTCCAAAACAGGAAAACATATTTACTTCTGCTTATGCCTTGAAAATTTGGAGATAAAACAAACCTATTCAAGGGTGATTTGACTCTAGAGTGGTTCTGCATATCCTCTAAACAACTTAACTAAACTCCAATTGTGGAATAAAAATCTTAATTCCTCTATTCCTCTTCCTCTCCTGAAAAGAAAATGTAGTTATGCCAATATAACTGAAGATAGAATTTCATGCTGAGGATTCATTCCATTTATACCAATGGCAAAAGATAAATAACATTAAAAAGAAAACAACACCCCAATACCAGAATCATAATTTCCAGATACAAACTTTTAAAGTATGACCTCACATCCTGAAAATTAAATAAGGCAATACAGAATATAATCATTAAAGTAATATTTTATAACTATTAATCAGAACTTTTATGGTAATACTAAAATACCATAGAGATAAACTACAAAGCCACTCTTGTGACTTAAAAAATATTTAAAATATTTCATAAAAATTAAAGGTTTTCATTGGATTATTTCATTGAGAGCAATGGAATAATCCCACTTTACACATGTAGTGGGCCAAAATCCATCATCTGTTCCTTAACAGATTTATAAACAAACAGCCAAAAAGATTTAGTAGAAAACAGTTAACAACAGGCACAGATTTTATTCCTAACGATCAGCAACTGGTTTAAGATTAGGTGTATATTTTCTTTTTCTGCCTCCCCTCAATAAATTACACTTTCTTAAGTTAAAGCATTTCTTACACTTCTGAAATATATTTAAAGAGGACCATTCATCTGTTCTCTTATGAATATGATGATGCTATGACTTTCAGCAGCATAAAATATCCAATTTAATATGTGAATACATAAGTTAATTCTCAAGCTATTTTTTAATGGTAAAACGGTCAGCTCTTTTCTATACAACCTACACACAGCATGCATTTTTATTTTCATTGAATTGAGTTATTGTTTTTGTGGACAGAGAAATTTACTGTCCACGACTGCAGAATAAAATATACCATAATGTTGATGCATAGCTTACTGCAAGACCAGTGTCATCATTCTAGGTAACCTCCGGCTTAGATCAGAGACCTCAGCATTGCTGATATACAATATGCACCCCAAGCAAAAACTGCCCTTAAGAATAACTTCATTATTCTGGGAAGTTGGATCTATAAAAGATGTAAAATGTAGAAGTGTTCTGCCTACACAGTTTCTGGTAAGTACTGTTTGAATAAGTGATAAAACCTGAGTCAGCTTCAGTTATAATATGCCCCACAGAAGGTTCATTCTCACATGAAGGAAAATGCAATATGCAGAGGGTAAAACACGCCTATAAACCCATCAGCCAGAATTTCACATTGTGTTTAAAGTTCACATAGTCCTGTGAATTTAGCAAATACCTGCCAGTCAGTCCAAGCAGCATTTTAATGCTGCATATGGGAGAAGATTACATCTGAAATTAACATACAGACAACTCACCAATACTACTGGGCAGATTGATGTGGGTGGTAAAATATGGTCCTTCAAAGGTCCACAGTCACATTCAGGTTTCAGATGTGAAGCACACTTGTTATGCAACTATATGAAGACAGAAAATAAAGATTCAATTTAGACATGTTACTATTACAGCATAAGAAAATGGTCATTCTAGAATGGGGTAAGTTTCATTAACGTAATTATTACTAAAGTGCTGGAAGGAAAACAAACACACTACAATGGAAAGCTCCCTAGGATGGACAAAACTAACAGGTTTCTACTGAAGTGAAGAACGATGGATTAAAGTATTTTTCAGTTTGGAAATTGTATGCATGGATCAGCACACAAAATAAGAATGTTGCACAGCAGTACAGTAACATCAGCATGCTGTTACTGGTGACCAAAGGCTTCATTTCAGAAGAGAGCTTCTTGCACTGAGTCAGGAACTTCTGTTCTACTCCTAGGGAGTAATTCAAAGCAGCTTTTGGAACTACTGGTGTAATTCTGCTTCCTTCCTGAAGCTGATAGCTGCTACAGATTCAGATATAAGAGAAGAACACAGGAATATCCCATGTTAAGCTTCATTGGATATATTTTGATCTTGATTGAATCAGTTTTCAGGCTTCCATTGACTGGTGAGGAACAGGAACTACTCTCCTTTTTCTAATTTATGCTTAGAACTCATCCAATTTCCTTGAAAGCAATGACAACAATACTACTCTGAAAACATGAAAAGAGTATCCTCAGGTCTGCTGACAGGAAGAGCATTGGCTGACATCTGTTTTGTTACAGAGGCTGAATGGACAAACGTGCATATAACAGGAATGTAAAATGGTAATAAACAATGATAAATGATGAAATACTTAGCATTACCAATCAGGAGTTCTTGCTCATAATTTAGAATTTAACTCAATTCAAATGACTAAATATTCAGCCACGCAGTACAAAGGCACAGTTGTGTGCTTGGATCATGCAAAGCATTCACATTTAATTGGTATACTTCACAGCATCATTAGAGATAGTCAGAAGAAAATAAAATTAAAGTTGTAAAATTTGGTGAAAGTTTGTTTTTCTGGACTTGATGATCACAAAGGCCTTTTCCAACCTAAATTATTCTGCATTTTTATCTCTGTGTAGATCTAATAAAATGTATCAAGGTGTTCTGATAGCATCCATTTCCCATAGAGATGGACATTTTTGAAAAGATACGCATATTTACAGTCAAGGAAAGTAATCAGGCTAATAAATATCAGAAGTTGTGAGGCAAAAATCTTATTAACAAGTGATTTATCTAGTATAACAGGTAGCATACAGCATTAGTTCAACATGTTCAAAAGCTGTTACAAAATCTGTAGTTCAATGCCTGCATCAGCAAATCACGTTTTTTTTTTTCAATGACTGACTCATTTTTCCTTAAATGGTTTAACTCATATGAACCCTATCAGAATTACAATAAAATTGCACCAATTGCTGATGTATATAAACTTCACTGATAATATGATCTTCATAAAATTATCTGGTACAGTTAATTTCGACATGACATTTCTGAATTTTGAACTGAATGGCACTTAATATTAGCCTTGTCCATATTCATTTACACTGCAAAGTTACCTTTTTAGGCAGTTACTTAGCAACAGAAAATAAGTCTAAAGAGTTTTGATTTACTTTGAGTATTAAAGCCTTATTGTAGGGGTATTTTGGTAGCCCTGTAATCTAAATCATTTGTCATGTTAATTCTCTGCCTCAGTGGTAAGGCTACTTGTACCATAATTAATGCACACCGGGCCATGTTACATCAAATAAAAGTATCTTCACACATTCAGTGGTAATTAGCAGCTTTGCTACTCAGTGGCATGCAAACTTATCTATGAAAAAACAGCTTAATCTTCTTATTAGTCTCTGCTGATCTCTGACAACAGAGTTGGCACATAGCAAATAACAAAGGGTAGAAGAAATGTAGCTTTAATGAAAATAACACTTTTACACAAAGAAATAATATCATATGCATGCCTCTTAAAAAACCATGTAGTTTAGCAGGTTTTAAATACATTTCCCCAAAACTCCCTTATCCTAAACTTATCTATTGCAAAATATTACCTCCCTCACAAACCTGCAAAGCACGGAAAAGTGTGTTTGCTGGAGAGACGATGAGGAGAAAAAAATTAACATGACTGTGGTGGAGAACTATAAATTATATGGAAGAAGGATCATGGATTTGGCAGAGAAGTCAATATAAAAAACCTCCTTAGTGAAAAACACCTCTCAATTTTGAGACTTGAGTCAGTTATTATAATAAATACTCAAAAATCATGCATCTGTTAGAAATTCAAACCACTTTTTTTTCTGTGATAAAAGTATACTATTAGAAAATGAAGTTATTGCAATAGAATATATCAAATGCAGAGAACTGCAAGTGAATAAGAGTTTGAAATATAATTAGCAGTATTATTAATATTCTTCACTTGTGTCTAATTCACATCTGAATCTATAAAAAAATAAAAATATTATTAAATTTATTTGAAAATACAAAATTACTTTTAAAAAAGCCTTTGAATTACTGCTGAAAATAAACTGAAGAACTGTAAACCTTAGTGCCAACATTTTCAATTTCAGCTGTCAAGAAACACCCATTTTCAATTGGAACCTTGACAGTTATTTAGGCATTTAAATAAGCACACAAGCATCCAAGACATTTTCAAAAGAATTTAGCATTTTTCTTTAGAGTGATTTCAATTATAAATAATTCTTCAGTACTTCTTCAGTGGATAACAGTTGTTATGAAAATCCTCTGAATCTTGATGTACAACTTCAAGGAGTAAAAGACCTTTACAAATCTGATCCAGATCCACATGAACTAACCGGAAAATAATTTCTACTGAGGAAAGACAGAGTTTGCATAACTTGGTTTGACTTTAGAAGTCAATATATATTGTACAATATATATTTCTTGAATGATAGACACATATTATACAGGTGTAAACACTTGTGTATCTACAGCAGAACATCCTTATTTTTCTTGCTAAACACATATAGCCATTGCCCAAGTTTAATTATCTACATGCACAACATTTTGGATTGGGTGTTTTACCCTTTACATAAATTATCCAAATTTTGACAGCAATCTGGACTACATATTTGCTTTCTTCTAAAATATTGTTTTTTAAGTAATCATAACAGCTTATCACAGAAAGCATCCTGGATCTATTTTCTTTGATGATGCTTCATATTTTGCATTCTTGTGTTAAGAAAATATGTCATAAAACATCCAAACTTGTATGTTTAAAACAAACATTCACTAATGCCTCAGTCTCATATTATTACTTAAAGCTCTGAACAAACAATTGCCGTTCCGTAACAATAATAACAATGATATCAGCAAAACCAGCAAATACATGCGAAGAAGGCTGAAATCTCTCCCCATTTAGATTTAAATCCTGCCCTGGTTAGAAACAGAAATACTGGCATTGCTCCTTCTAGCATGAAGTTCTCACTTATAAGGGCAGTGTTCCCTGAATGTCATTAGTTCCAGTTACTGGTTCCTGCTGAATAAGTAGTGGACAAAAGTTGTATATATCTGACTTGGTGCACAGATTAGTATATTATCAACTTGTCTCTGCTATTATTCCCAGACACTTGGAATCAGTGCATCCTATCAAGATGTTCTCAAATTAATTTGCCTGTCAGTACATCACCAATTAGACCTACTGTCACAGTGACCTTGATTTTTCCTGGTACTGAAAACCCTTCCATAATCTTTCTGTACTGTATGTAGGTTAGAAACTCCGCTCTTTACTGGCACACATTATTTTCATATGGATACTGCCATGAAGAAAATTTGCTTCATGACATACTGAAATAAGCATTTCATGACATGAAATAAGCATATTGATTGCCACAATTAAGAAGTCCTAGGAATATTCTGCATACATCATTCCTTGAATACATACTAGCCATTGCAAATGACTAAATAAAATGAGATGCTCCAGATTATGAGGCTGTAGAAAGACATTCAATTTTTATCTCTCAAACCTGTGTGAAAGATTTCACTATAGTATACTCACTGTAATCTGACACCAAACACAGTGAAGTCCAGTCAAACCTTGGTAACACTTAATAGTTTTGTGACACTTATCACATTTTGTTGGACAGTTTCCTTCTACCCAAAAATGGTGCATTACCTGCAAAAGAAAAATGTGGATATACATAGAGTTACTAAATTAACTGGTACATAGCAAAATTATATGCTACCCCAAACTTACATCAGTATTCTTTTTAGACTTCACATATGTTTTGATGCAAGATGCAGGAGCTCTGGAGACACAGCGTTCATGGACTGTATACTTGCAAACTGAAAAAGAGACACACATTATTAGATGTTGAAGCAATGGTGTTTCTGACTACATTACTATGAAACAAATAACATTACCAGCATGTCATCTCTAAATATTCAATCCAATCAGTCAATGAAAACTCAAACTAGACTGCTTTTTCCATGGAATACAAAAGGCCAATTAGAACAGGAAATATGCAAGTGAGAAATCCAAGAATACACTATCATTGCATAACAGGAAATGCTTAATTAAATCAGACCTTAGTAAATTTTTTCACAATAATTCCCAAATGACAAAAATATTGAAGACAAATTGGTGACTACCCAAATGGTTTTGTGTCATTTGGTAGTAGGAAGAAATAGCTATTTTATGAACTATAGGCATGAGAATAGCTGGCAAGCACAAAAACAAAAGCCAAAGAATTTATGTTGTTCCTACCATTGATTTAAAAATCAAAAATGGCTGATTAGTCCATTTTTGAATAGCAATTGTTTTCATGCATTCTCTGTAATCACCATAACTTTGACTCTTGTTTTACAAAATACCATCTCCTGAGAAGCTTTTTTTCCCCCCTAAGTCCTCCAATACCAGGTAACTGCTGTTGCTGACCAGGTCTGTAGAGATCATGCTAGCTGCATTTGAAAAACATACAATGCAGGGCACAATGCAAAGCTCTCCTGACTTCAATGATACAACAGTGCCAAGATCAGGAAATAATGCTACATCTTATGCCTGCATTCAATAGAGTCAACTATTAAAAACTGAGAATTAATTTCTCCCTGCATGGTATATGTCTCAGGCTTTTGACCTCGAGAGCAATTAAGCACCAAGTACTTCTAAACACCTTGCTTGCACCTATTACACAAACCCAGTGGGAGGCGCAGCCATTAATCAGACAAACTGCAGGGAGTAACATTGTTGATTGGACCATGGAGGGATGGTGAGGACCCCTGTGGTTCTCCCCCCCCTTTTTTTTTTTTTCCTCCCACACAATCTAAAATGCAAATAATGAAATCTATAGCAATGCTTTGAAAATATACTGGAGAAAAAGCTTAGCTAAATAAGGAAATAGTGGAATAGTTTTGCAAGTAGACTCATGCCTCTTGCTGTATGAAGTAATTGAAAGGAGCATGTTCCTCAGATAACTCTGAGACTATTGTTCTCACAAAATAAATACCAAGCATGGTAATAAATACATTCTCAAAAGACACAATGCAGCAGAAAAAAATAACAGGTCTTGCAAGGCAGGTCTTCTCGGGACAGTTGATGTAACTCCAACTGTCTACCCATTCCTGATCACTACTAAAGGTGATCTACATTATTTGCTCAACAAAACTCCAACATATATGGGTCTTATTTCTTCAGAATATCAGTCTGACAAAAAAGAATATTAAGGAATGTAACATTTCAAAATCTAATAGTCATATCAGTATTATACATATATTTCCAGTTACTGTCATCAACATTTATTAATCTCAAAATATGCAATTTCTATTTGTTTGGATTTTAATAAATGCATCTTTCCAGCTTCATAGTATGGTGAATGAATTATATGATGTGAAAAATGCATACAAGGATTTACAACCAAATTATATTTCAGAGAGGTGTGTGACCCCCAGAGGAGAGAAACTGTCAATTCAAAACCCTAATTCATTCAGACTAATCTCAGATTAAATCAATAGAACTGTACAGGCAGAAAGATCCTCATCAACTGTGAGGGGCTATCTTTCTTTCATACCCAAAACGGTGAAAGTCAGTTACACTAAGAAACGGATTATTTTACCAAAAAGAAAAATGAAAGGTGACTTGGTACCATCATGAGAAGAATAAAGTTGTGTACCAAAGATCTCATTATTCGAATGGAGCAGGGCATAACATGAACCAATCATTGGAACCATCTACAAGACATTCAAATCAGAAAATAGGTCTCAAAAAAAAAAAAAAAAAAAAATCATTGGAACACACCACAAAAGAAGGATATGGATCACCCATTTCTGGAAACTTTCAAATGGAGACAAGGTAACTTTCAGCAAGCCCTGGTTTCTCAAGAGACATGTTAGGTGGTCAAACACAGATTAACAGACTATTAAGAAATGCAGAGATACAGCTCAAGGAATTGAAGGGTAGTAACTGCACCCAATAGCCTAACGAAGGTCAAATTAGAGTAGTAGCTTTTCTGTGTTGCTTTTCTTAAAATCTATAATCAGTTAACATGCAGATTGAGATTTATGACTACAAAATAAGTAATTATACAAAACTTCAGAACTGTTACAGAAACCTGATTTCTGGAAAACTGGGATTTTCCCCTTCACAATTAACAAAACAAATCTGTGTAAAATTTTGAATAAAAAAAAGGGACTTAGATGTTTGTCAAGTTGATACCTATAGTACAAGTATTAGCAAAAACAAAAGAAGAGTAACAAAAGCATAAAGTTAAAACTTACACCTGATACTCTTTAATAAAAAATAAAAAAGCCATAGCAGTAAAGAATAAAAGAGCAATAGACTCCAAAGGGAACTAACAGTGATAAATAACCCTTCAAAAGCAGAAAATTCCCTCAAACAAAACATTTTAAAGCCAAATATCCTGAAAAATTAAAAAAAATATCGTGAGCACTCAAGCAGAGAAAAGGAGGGGGAGACACTACTGTTGGTGGCAATGCTTTTGTAAGAGGAAACCACTAGTTCTTTGTTATGCAGCAAGAACAACATTTCTAGGAGCAAGCAAATGGACACTGAAATGCTTATACTCACAAGAACAGCAGAGACCTTGCTTGCCTACTCCAATCAGCATGTTCAAACAAAGATTACAGTAGGCAGGCTTGTTGAAGTGTTTCAATCTCCATACATGCTGCCCATCATCTTTCACATTCTGTACAGGACATAAGAGAAACAGATTTCACTTAATAAAATAGTGAAATATATAAGTGCCAATTAAAACTGGAGATTAACTCAAGAACATAAAAGACAAGCTGTTACTTCATTTAAGATTCTGCACCAGATAACAGCATAATCATTCTAAATACACAGGCAATGATATAATAAAAAAATTCTTCAGAAGCTCATGGACATCCACACGTTTTGAAAAGAACTCAGAAAAAGCCACCAGGCTGCTGTCACCACTGCAACATGAGATCAATGCATATAAGCTGATATTAAATTGTAACTGGTATTAAGAATTATTTTTTCCCTAAAAATAATGGTGCTGCAGGTCAGAAGATAAACCTCCCCAAAACAAACAATAGAAAGGGTTTTCTAAATCCACACAGATACTCTTAATGAATGCCAGAATAAATTACATACATCACATATGTGAAACAAGAAAACCAACCACACCACAATAACTATTCCCAGCCTTAAATGAAGCTAATCTATACTGCCAATTACCTATCAAAACCCTCGTATTTACGAGTGAGATTTGCATCTTAGACCTCTTCTCCAAAAATAGAATTGCTTACATTTAAGGCCAAGTTTTTTAGTTAGCTGTTGCACTATACTCAAGTCTCTCTTGAATAAACTGATCAACTCACTGGCACTTACTACTTAGGGGCCCACTGTAATTTACATGAACCTCTAAAATATTATCAATTCGTTTATTTTTATAAAACTAAGCTTTCTGCTGGATGATTCTCCTCCTCTTTCTTCAAGGAATCATTCTGGGACCTCTCTGTTTTCTGAAGGTTTACAAAATGATGTGCACTTGGTACAGATGCTAAATTAATTCTCTAAAGTCTTCTTCGTAATACTGGCAATCAGGCTTTTCCTTTCTAAAATCATCAGAAGTCTCAATTCTAAAAAAAACTAGATGGACCTAATGTAGTATCACAAGATTGAAAAAAAAAATCTTTTACCAAATATAACGTCCAATGGAACAAAGGCAGTTAATGTCCATCAGCTGCTTCCTTGTGTATCGCTGAAAGTCTACAGTCTTCTTGCTCATGTCATTGCCAAAACAACAATATATTGTCATATAGCTAAAGGAAGTCACTAATCTCTGTTTCTCTGAAACCACATCAACAGCTGATTCTTATCCAGTTCCTGATTTCTCACATCAAACTACTATTACTTGTCATCACATATACACAATATTCCTGACTAGATTTTCAATAAGGTGGTTTTCACTGATGAGAATAGCCAGTGTACTTTGTTGAGCATAAATTTTAATAAAAATTTAGTTTTGTCCTATATTAACATATACTATATGAGTTATGTCCCTAAAAATCAGTATTGCTCTGTTCTAGAACTTAGACGTTAATACAAGTCAAATATGATGAAGACTTTCTCCTCCTGGTGGGCAAAAAAGAAAAATCCTGAAGCAAAATCAGCACACTAAGAAATTAAGAATATTTGGCTCAAAGCTGGGTCTCTGCCAGGACACAACTTTGAATATTTCCTGCAAGTTACCCAGAAACAAAAAAGACTTAAGTCCGTTAATTTTTTTTTTCCCTCTCTACTAAGGTATCAGGATCAGACCATAAGTAATAGCTCCACCAATATTACCAGCAGGAGTTCAAATGCCATCTCTGACAGCTGGCCAATGTCAGGGTCCCCTTTCTGCAGCAAAAGCACAGCAGATGCCTAATGCGGGATTCTCAGGCTGGCAAAGACTGTGGAAGTTTTCCAATTTCCCCTGAAGAAGCAGAAATAGATTCTGCAGCTGTGAAGCACTAGAAGCCTGTCAAGCTCCTTCATGACTGGCAGCTGAAGAGGATGTATTCCATTAAACACAGCTCTCTAACTTCTATTTTTCTTCCCATCTTACTACCATATTCCACACATTTTTGAAGTATTGTTAAACTACAATACAGCATGTGAATTTCCAGCCTTCTGAAAGTAGGCAATTATTCATTAGACAACAAAGACCATGTAAATTCTTCTGAGAAAAAAATAGCAAGCAATTTACACTTCAATTTTAACATCACTCAGGTCATCAACACATACAGTCATAAACCACAAGCATTTAAAATGTGAGCTGACCAGCCTTCCTTAGCAAAATACTTGCTGATTATGAAAATTAACAGAAATTCAAACTTATGCATAAGCTTGCCCCTCTTCCACATTAAATTTGTATTACTTTTTCATTTTAATTTTATTTTTAAAGAATGACCATTATATGTGAATATGTCACTTCTTATTTGAACAGAACATATGGTCTAACTTAGCTGGCATTTTCCTTATCAGAAAAACAAACAAGTCTTGATGTGGGTGTTCTGCCAATTAAAACACTTAGCGGTGTTACAGACTGCAACTGATGCAAATCCATTACATAAACACAATGCACTTTTGGAAAAGAGCAAATTAAATTTTTGCTCTTGTGCACTGCCAAAAATAAGCAATAAAGTGTTGCATATGATTATGCATGCACATAACTTTTTAAAACACTGCCAAGTGAAAAAAAAGACATAATATGAAATAAAGCCACCTCAATGCAAGTGTTTAAGTATGAATAAAATCTACAATTCTGACACATCAGTGCATTTACTGCCATTAACTCATTTTGCTTCCATATCCTGAGAAAGAGTTTAAAAACAAATAGACATTAAGAAGATCTCAAAGCAGGGCAGGTACAGTAAAAATGTCTTCCTCACTTCATTATACAAATCACTGAAAATCAAGCTTCCATATGGCATACCCAGACTTTAAAACATAATGACAATAGTAACATTTATTTTGTTAACAACGGTTCTCTTAACTTGTGATCCTGACCCTGCTACCATGGATTTGATTGCCAAAACTACCTGACCTTAAAAAGCAAGTCAACCATAAAAGAGGCAGCCTAAGAACTAGTGGAAAATTTTATGTTACCACAGACTTTAGCTACACATCCCTAACCTGGTATGGTATTAACTTATGTCAGCTTTTTAGATATTTGTGTATAAGGTAGATAAAGAGACCTTCAAGATTTTGAGACTTAAAAACGGTAATGAAAATCACTGATAAGTTTTGATCCCAGCAAACATGCCCTCTTAAAATAGATACAGTGTCTAAAATACCAGAATATTAATTTTTTTTCTATGAGAAGAGTTAGTAACAAGCATTTAAGTGAGATGGATGTTATGGAGTAGCTGTTAACTCTTTTGCTGATTATTTTGATTCCATTTATTTAAAAAATATTTACTTGACTTGGTCAAGACAATTTTATTACGTATTTTTAACCATTTTTCCATCAGTGGGAAGGTGAAAAGAGTTTCCATTAAACTACGCAGCAAACACAGTGTAAAACAAATATAGTTACATTCTATACTCCTTTGTTTGGCTCTCAGCAAAGAATTCATATCATGTTTTGTTTTGTTCAATTTCCTTTGGGAAGAAAGGGTTTTAAGCCTGTTCACGGTCAAGTGGAAAGGGAGTAACTCGACTGAAGGGACACTATTTGGGAGGGCTCCTCACTTGTAATTTCTGAGATATTTTGTGTGTGTGTGTATGTTTGTGAGAAATCAAAACACAAATCTTCCACAGCCTTCATCCACACACTCATCCAGAAACAGAAAAGGGAGCACAAGAGGAAAAATTAAATGGTTTTAAAAACCTTCATAAATAGCCACAGTATGGAGTTTCCCTGTCCAAAATCTGTAACCATCTGTCACCTGCAGAGACTTTGGTGTTGCAGAAATTAAACTGTAAATAATGGTAAATCTGTATATCTGCATGACACACCTTTATTTTATACCTATACACAGAAGAGTGCTACTCCTGACTTTTCCTGGGCTGTTTTCTACCTGGAGATGAAAGGAGAAGCAGGGCTGTAGTAATGAAAGGGAAATCGGGTCTGCGAAGATGAAGGGAAGGGAAGGGAAGGGAAGGGAAGGGAAGGGAAGGGAAGGGAAGGGAAGGGAAGGGAAGGGAAGGGAAGGGAAGGGAAGGGAAGGGAAGGGAAGGGAAGGGAAGGGAAGGGAAGGGAAGGGAAGGGAAGGGAAGGGAAGGGAAGGGAAGGGAAGGGAAGGGAAGGGAAGGGAAGGGAAGGGAAGGGAAGGGAAGGGAAGGGAAGGGAAGGGAAGGGAAGGGAAGGGAAGGGAAGGGAAGGGAAGGGAAGGGAAGGGAAGGGAAGGGAAGGGAAGGGAAGGGAAAGGGTGCTCCTGCCACCGCAGCCTCCCTCCCTCCCTCCCTCCCTCAGCAGGGACACCGCGCCCTCTGCGGGCCCTGCCGCCACACCAGAGCGCCACAACAGCTCCTTCATCCCTCACGGGGACAAAGTCTGCTTCCAGCCGGGAACGAGCTGGCACTAAGGGAGTGAGCTACAGCCCAGGGAGCTCTCGAGTTTGCCCCCGCATGGTTGGAAATAGCGGATGGTGCGCCGGAACTTCGGGCTTACAGAAACCGCTCACTTCAGAAAGGACTTACAGAAATGTCACTCAGGAAAATAAAAGGCCTGACTGCCCTTCTTCCCCACTGAACAAAAGAAACAGAAGTCTATGAAACTCCCCAGGTGTTGAGCAGTCATTTCAAGCTTCGGCCTGAAGGGATAACTCACGGTATAAGAGATCCTGCTCTAGTTTGGCTCCATTTTAACATACTCAAAAAGTATGGCAACTATAATGTAGTAGACACGATAAGAGGCACTGTTCCCAAGCACAGACTCCCACCGAAACTTTTCATCCCACATTTAATCAAAAGGGTTTAAAAATTGCTTTTTCAATTATATGAGTGCAATCGCATAGTATTTACTGCACGCGGATTGGAAGCAAAACGTTAAGAGTATACCCTTACGATTTAATTGAAACATAGCCTCAACTCAACACAAATGTTTGTCCCATCAGAATTTACCTTAATTTAAAAGGTCAACTGGGTTGAAAGTTACAATTATTACTGATTTAAAAGAAAGGCTTATTGGCATTATTTCAAATTATTGATGACTTTATGAAGCTTTTACTGGTTTTAAAACTTCTCTCTCACCGCAGGGCAGCTATTCAGCAGCTGTACGGTACCAGGCACAATGCAACCGTGACATCTAGTGGCCAATGGAGAGGGAATAAAATACTTCCCTAAAATACAGGATTTCTTTAAACTCCAGCATTTATGAACTCGCAGTTTATACTTCCTCTCTGTGCAATCACTGACAGAGGTGACAGTAATTATTTGTTACAGGAAAAGTGAGACCAAATATCTGGCATGCAATTAATTTAAAAGAGAAATCAAGTGCTTCTGTCAAATCACGGTGGAATAATATTGTACAACACCTACCAGAGAGCAGAGTACAACGCTTATGGCTGACAAAACCCATCATTAAGATTATTTTTTGTACACAGGTTACAAAATAAATTTTAAGTGATGCTAGGACAGTCAGTGAATTAACTCTTCACCTTCTCTTACAATGTTAATCTATTTTATAATAATGCAGAAGCAAATAAAAAGGTCAGAAACTTCAAAGGTTTCTACCATGGAGAAACAGAATAAATAGCCTAGTGATCACTAATGGGCAATAGAACACCTCCCAGAAGAATGAGGAGTACTTCAGGGATGTAACTAACTATCGCCTTAAGATGTAGAAATAAATTTGGACAACTGATGAGGACTATGAGAACTCCAGACTGAAGTGTGACACTCAGCAAAAAACTACCTCACATATGTTTATTACTAAAAATTAAATCACATAAATAACGATTTCCTACATAGTAAACATTTTTTTTCTTCACAAAATTCTCACTTTACCTAAGTGAATTTCTTGAAAAAAAATCCATTAAATTGGAACAACTAAACAGAGTAAGAATTACTTTGTCTTAAATACAAAGTAGATGACATACAGAATGCATTTAGACACTGCCAATTAAGGGTAGTCACCCAATTACAAATGGAATATACATCTACACAATTCCAAGATCTTTTCTTCTGAAACAAATTGCCAAATAGTACATGTATCTCAGAACCCCTACAGAAAAAGAACCAATGAAGTTCTTATTTAAATTCCTTATCTTGTACCAGACTGTGTGTTTAGAATATCAACTGCCTTCAAAAGCACCAAAAAATCAAATACATCATTTCCATCCTGGAACATTCTCGGAGATAAAACTCTGTATTTCTAATGTCTACCTTCACAACAAGTCCAAAATCAAATCTTAGGAGGAAACAGAACATAAAGCCCAGCAAAACACAACAAACTGGATATTAAAGATGATTTCCTAGGGAAATTAAGACTTTTTTTAATGCTCTTTGTCCTATTATCTTCATCACTCTAAACTGCGCCAGCAACTTTTAAATTAGTTTAGTAGTTTTAAATAAATTTAAAGAGAACTAGAAATTTCATGAAAGTCTAGGAAAAAGCAGGGGGGGGGAGGGGGAAGCGGGGGGGGGGAGGGGGAAGCAGAGAGACAGAGAGAGCGAGCAAAAGGGAAACGAGGCACATTTTCTTGTTACTTCTCTGACTTGGTAACAGGTGGCTGGCAAATGCTTGTAGTTACAGCCTAATACTCTTGTCTCTCTTAGAAGGGGATGGATTACTGATGAAGTCAGAGGGCAAAGGCCACAAACCTGTGAGGGGTTAAGTTATCTCAACCCCGCTGCTCATAAACACTGACTTGTTTATTCTTTTATTTTTAAATAATATAGTTCCATACTTCACTTAAATGCTCCTTATTTTTAAATTATTCAGACTAAATCATCTAATAGAGTATGTAATAAAAACTGATTGAAAGAATTTAAATGCAATATAGAATTTTTACATGATATCTGACCTTTCTATATAGCTATTACAGGAAACTAAGGATTAAGTACAAACAATGTAGCCAAATTCTGAAAGTACTATGACAAATCTGCAGCTGAAATAAATTATCATAGCCGATATTAGCATATCAAATGAGACCAGCTGAAAATCTTCTATCCTTCATACAAGCTCTATACAACAGTTAAGTACATTATAATGTTAATGGACCCCAACCCAAAACAAATTAAATATTTCATTTGTATCGTAATTTATTTAAATAAACTATAGCGACAATTCTTCGTCACTATCACCCTAGACAAGCTTCGAAATTTGTGTCTTGGATTTAAAATTTCGTCGTTGTTCAGTAAAGAACCAACACTTAAAAGAAGGTGACAAAATTGTTTGGTTGGTGGGTTCTTTGTGGGTTTTCTTTGGGGTTTTTTGTGGTTTTGCTTTGGGGTTGGGGGTGAGGGGTGTTGTTTTGTCAGGTTTTGTTGGTTTTTTCCCTCTGATTTACAACATATGAAGATTACTTAGACATGTCTAAGCATAATCCAGTAGGTTATGCCCCTTATTTTCACATAGTAATCAGCCTGAGGAGAAGCTTAAGGTATTAGCACTTTTTTATTTTATTAGTGAGTCCACAAGATTCTTATCTTAGTTTTCATCACTATAACTAAAAGGAGAGAGATAGAAACACAGAAAGCAGAGTCCTGGGAAGCTAGGTTTGCAAAATCTAACAATGGCATGCAAAAAGAAGTAAGAGCATCCCACTCATGGGATTGATGCACTGGAATGAAGAGCTTGGACAATACATTAGATGCTGCAAAACCATCAAAACCATGCTATTAGTTTACACTAATTAACAAACAGGCATTAGAGTTTTATCTTTACTGATTTCTCTTTTCAATGTCCTAAAATACAGTTTTATTTGAACTATGCACAAATGGAAGTAATGTATTTTTGCTGGTTGAATGAAAAATCTCAAAATTTTGCTTTTCTTTATATATAATGTGAGGGTTTAAAAAATTAAACAGATTTAAACATAAAAAGAAAAACAGGAGGCCTTCTGAAGGGCAGCATCTTGTCCTAGTGAATCATTAGCAAATCAGCTCATATGTAGGTAATGGACTTTATATATACTATGCTTATTGA
Organism: Cinclus cinclus; assembly: GCF_963662255.1. Lineage (NCBI taxonomy): Eukaryota > Metazoa > Chordata > Aves > Passeriformes > Cinclidae > Cinclus > Cinclus cinclus. The sequence goes on from NC_085046.1 coordinate 28,070,949, forward strand.
TTGTAGAGATATTTTGCATGCTCTTTCATATTTTTCCACAACTGTGCATTTATTTCTGTTAAATGCATTAAATACTACGAATACTCATGATGACAGAAACACTGAGCCATGCTGATAACAGGCTGTATAATTTTGATCACTATTTACGTATTTTAAGTATTTTCATAGTAAAGCTATGCACAGCAAGAGAAATATCTAGTAACTGGTAAAAATACTCAAAAGGATTAAAATGTTTGATAACATAGCTTCTTTCTAACAGCTTTTGCTTTAATATGAAAATAAACTCTACAGATTGATCTGCATTAATTTATGCCATAATTTAGGAGTTTCAAATTTAGAAAAGTGAAATGTAGATATTGAAAAATACTCCCAGAACACCTATACAACCTGTCCTAAAAGAAAAATCTGTACTGAAAATCACTATCTGTTATCTGCTATACTGCTTGCTTGAGAGAATTTGCTGGCCTTTGTTTAGGGTAATTCTGTGGAAATAATGGAATTCAGCCTGACAAACATCTGTTGTTTGATGACAGTAATTTAACATTTTTCTTACTGTATCTCACATACAGAATTAGGGAATTGGTACTACAGTGATCCAGACTCACTGAAAGTTATTTTCAATTCAGATACTTTACTAGTAATTTAATTAATTAGATTTTTCAAGACATATATCTTCTGTTCAATGAACTTGTTTGTTACATATTTCCCTGCACGAAGTATCAATCTGAGCATTTTTCGTGCAAATAAAATAGCATAGAGCAACTACAGCAGTTTAGATTGCACTCCACGGGGAAAAGAAACATTATTTATTATTTTTAATATGTGAAAATTACTTAAGAAAAGAGATCAAAAAAAACCTAAAAGGCTTTCTTTAGAATAGCAGACAAGCATTTGAAACCTATGCTTCAAAACATGAGTTCAAAATAAGCTCAAATATAGGACAGCAGGTGGCACTGACAACATGCCAGTCTTAAAACAGCTGTGTTGAACTGGTACAAAATTGATCATATTACATCTGTATTACCTTTAATGTGAGGTTGTAAATGTAGAGAACTTAAGTTCATCTTTCACAACACTCTATCCGTTGGAGTAAGTGTTCCCCTTGATATTGCTTCTTACTACACTTTACTAACATAGTTACAGAGACAGAAGATCTTCACAGGGATGTATGACGACAGGACAAGAGCCAACAATATTTGCTGCAGAAGAAATTCCATCAGCACACATGAACAAAAACTCTTTCTCTTGACAACAATTAATACAGGGAAAGTTTGCCCACAGAACTGGTAGAATCCACCTCACTTGAATTATCCAGGCTTGACAAGGCCCTGGATAACTCAATCTGTGGTGCTGCCTTTATTTAGGGACTGGAACAGAAGATCCCCAGAAATTCTTTCCAACCTAGATTGTTCTGTGACTCAGCACAGTTAGGCCACACAACCCAGTACCATGCTGTGAAGCTTAGACACAACTCCAAGCCAGCTGTAACATACATAGGGGCAGTAAAACACACTTAACAGATAATATTGCAGCTTGGAATTAATATGTTGTTAGTGGGGAAAATTATTCAGCTTTTTACAGCTTCCAGCTCCAGGGCCAGGTTATTAGATGGTGCTTCAACCTTGTCAGTGTACCTGTGACGCTGAAGACACACTTCAGTTCTTTGCACGTCATTCAGCCATAGTAAAGAGGAATAAAGCAAAGTCTTTCTTTTCACACAGGCCACAGAGAAACTAACCTGAAAGCCACAGTCAACATACAAGCAGAAACTTGATGCTGCTGTTTAATACTTACATTTTCTAACCCAAGAAGGACCAAGAGTGGGATTGTTGTCATTCCTCCTTGGATCCACTCTTCTAGGGAAACAGTGCCATCATGATCATAGTCAATTTCTTCCATCATTTCATGAAGAATCTATAGTTTAATGAAAAATCTTGTAAGTTTTAATTTATTATTGCTATATTCTAATACAACAACTTGTTAGGACATGTGCAGATCTCCAATTCTCTCACACAAAAAATAAGAAAAATAATATTGCACGGTAGCTGTACTCAAACGAGTATGGACAGTTTAGAAAATGAAGTGTCATACTCCTATTTACATTTTGTTAACAACTAAAAATCCTAAATCGACTTGTGTCCTTTGTGCATGCACTCTTAAGAAATTTTCAGAGACTAACCAGTTATGTTATAGAAGTTAATTATCACATTTATTGAACATTTCATAGATCAGATTTAAACAGCAAAATACTGGCAAAAGTGCTAATTCACAGTGCCATAGTGGAGCACAGGCTATCCTTATTTCACCTATGGAATGCCATGTGGATATGAAATACAAAATTATGAGAGCTGTCTCTAGCAACATTAAAAGAATTGTCACCAATGGATACTTACTGGACTTAATTCAGTAATATCCCATTCAAGATATTCTGCAACATGCATCATTTGAGCAATGATATTTTCCAGCTCCTAGAGATGAATGAAAAAGTATGATATTTAATGCAAGGCTATAAAGAAAAATTCTACTGCAAGCAACTAGTAATTCAACCATATTGCATTCAGTGACACTACTTCATCAACATCCCTGATGAAATGTACTTTACACTGGAAGCTGTATTCTCAAGTGAATCTGCTTACTAGCAAAACATCTTGCACGGACTACAAAGCATTCAGGGAGATGAAATACAGCCCCAGAATCAAAGTAATTGGAAGCAGTCATAGATTCTTCCTTCCTACTTATCTTTCAAGCACCCATGTTTTCATGATCTGATTTCCACCCTGTGATAAGATAATGAAATGATGTCTAAATTCCATCATTGTAACAAATCAGTTTTTTAACAGTAATTGTATAAATCACAACTTTCTAACAGAAATAAGGAATAAAATGGATTCTTTAAACTACTACAGACTTATTTTCTTACCACTACAGTATTGCAATTTCCCTTGACCATGTATCACTAGGGCTTTTCTATACTTATATATACACCTCTGCTTTGTAAACATGCAAAAATGCTTATCTAGGACCATTCTAAACTCTCATTTGTATCCAGGCATCTAACTCAACTCGGTATTGCCTAAAATTTTGGTGCCGTATTTACTTTATACCCGTATATAATTTTGCTTCCATATTTCCCTGCAACTTATAGGAATCACCTCTTATTCCCTACCAATCCATCCTATGCTGCCTTGCTTCCAGTAGATACAAAAAGGTGGAAAAAAAACCCAAAGGGGGAAAAAAAAGAACACTGCTAATAAAACACTTGTTTCTGTTAGCAAAAATAGCTACATCTTTTAAAATTATTTCCATATCTCCAACTTTTCTTCAAATATTTGGTTGGGCTAATCCTCAAAACTTTTCCCTTAATATTGTTCCTCCATTCTTAATAATAACGTGGAAGTTACATTTCTCCACATAAATCCACTGTGTGACTCTCACACTTTCTAATGAAATCTTTACAAACGGTGCTTTCATACACATCTCCCAGCAGCATACCAGAATTACTAGAATCATATTAATGTGTCCCCTACAGTAATATCATTAAAAATAAGAAGACTATAGAAAGGGACTCCATGACAGCAGTGTCAACAACTGAAAATTTACACAGTTGTAGAAGCAACATTTCTCATTGGAAAACTCAAGCCTTACTTTTCAAATAAATGAATTTTTATCAAGTATATTTTATACTGCTTCTAATAATTCAGGATAAATACAAACTTGATTTGAATTAATGTAGTTTTGTATAATTTTGCCACGTTGACATACTCTTACAATGCAATACATAAAAAACATTACCGAACTATCCAGGTATCCATTCCCATCTGTATCATACAAGCGAAACATAACTGAAAAGAAAAAAAAAAAGAGAGAAGGAAACTCAGAAAATGCAACAAATACATCTCTTTTTCATTAGAGAAACCAACTCCAACCCAAAACACAAAACAGCTAAGTCTGAGTTTCAAAGGAAGGACAAATACTAACATTTTTGTTTAATGATCAGACTAGCTGTAGACCCACCAAACAAGCTGCATTATGTGAGAGGTTCACTCAGCAATTGCCCTGCCACAGTGCCTCCAATGAGACAGACTAGCCAGAGAGTGCAACTGCACCTTTTGTGCACCATCACCCCTAGTAGCTAATTTGGTCTGTGAACTTGATTTTGCTTCCCTCTAGAGATGATCTGTCTTCATGGTGAGTACTACCAGAAGGCCTTTCTCTGTGATCTCACCAAACACAGGATAACACACAATTTGTCACAAACATTGATAAGCCTGCTTAAGTTACAATGGTACTCCCTTGACTGCAGCTATCAAAAGTGATATTGCTTTAGAAACTCTTTTGTGACCAACTAAATGAAACACAAGATTAATATTTTAAATATTTAATCATCCAAATCCAACAACAAACAGTCATCACAAACTGCCAGCATTACTTCTTCCAGGACCATACTTGCTTCATCAATTTCAGAATGTACTCCCAATATTCTCAGGAATCACACAGACAAAAAGGTATATTTTGACAATATCCAGAAAAAATATGTACTTTCAAGATTGTACCATGACTACCAAAGGAAGGGGTACCAAAGGAAGGGGTACCAAAGGAAGGGGTACATGCACCACTACCAAGATATTTGGAAACAGCAAAGCATAAAGCTTTCATAGGAATACTGTTACAAGACTAAAAAGGAAATCCAGAAGCCTACAAATACCCCACTCTTTGTCCTTACTTTCAGGGACAGTTTGTCAGAGTTCTGAAATCCAAATACCCACCATGGTCTTCGAAAGTGCCTTTTTTTTTTTACCCCTACACCTATTTTTGAGGGACGAAAAAGTCAGCCCATGTAGAGGTGGTTCCAGGACAATGTAATGCCTTCACCAACAGCAAAACACAAGTAATCTGTTGCCTAATCAGATGTGTCTGGAAACATAACATATGACTAAATTAACACCGAGGAATCCCTCCACACAGGATCCACAGCAGATGCTGTAACAGTCCAAAAAATTCCACACCCAAGATTGCCATAATTTTCAGGAAACAATATAATGAGAAGTGAGAGGAAATTCTAATCAATTAGAGAGTAAAGTTCAAATAGAATTCGATCATTTTTGGACTTATAGCAAAATATATTAGCTGCTATACATATCAGCTTGTTTTGCTTGTATCCTCCATCTTGGGAATGAGTTGATCATCTAACTGTGTGAAAATAATGTAAGCACTGCATCTCTCCACCACTTCATCAATTTTTGCCATTACCTTGCACTGCTCTTAAGAGCTGTAATACAAGACTGATGATATTTACAGTAGTACACTACTTCATGCCACAAGGGCCCATGATTCATTAGTTACAGGTTAGGAAAACATATAAAAATATCCCTCTTTCCCTAGAGTTACCACAGCAAAAATGTTTCAGCATAAAACAACAGCTAATGCCAAAAGCCACCAGAGATTGGTACTGCCCCAGCTAGCACACCTTCCACCAAAGCTTTTCAGAGCTTGACAGCTAATATTGTCTGGCAAAGGCACCATTAGACATTCACAGTTTCCACAGGGATGAATCACTGAATCACTCAATGATAAAGTTAAAATCATTTGCCTCTCCTTCCTCCTCCTCTGTGATTCTTAGACACTTGCTGAGACAATATTTTACAGCAAGTTTTAGCATCTCTGTGACCTTTACCCACTCCAAAGCAGTAGTGCATACAACTTTTTTTTTTCCTTTAACATGAATCATTTGTCCTAATCAGTCGTTTAAAACCAGACATCAGCATAATTATAACTGTTTCACCTTTGTAGAAACAAAGTCTTTCCAATTACATATGCATAGGGTAGCAAAAAGGCTCAATCTGTGTTCTTGGCTAGATTCTGAAAACTATGCTACTGGTGTGGCATGCAATCTCTATTCTATTCATACACTGCTAAATATTCATGCTCTTGATTTACATGCTCTAAGAGGAAAAAAAAAAAAAACAACAAAACCAAACCAAGAACGAAATCATAAAAACAACCAAACATAAGTTCTGATGCAAACTACAGAGCCCAAGTCAAATTCTGATATTTCTTTTCCCATCTCCTCACCTGATTACACTGACTGGGCACTCAATTTCTATATCTAGATGGCAATTTAACCTTTACAAGATTATTTACATTCTCTCAATGTATCTCTGAGAGGAATGCTTAGGATTTTCTTTATATTCAAGTCATACATAGATTCTGAGTACTAGAAATGCTGAGCATGCCAAACAGGTGAGGGTCATACTATGCAAGACCGCTACATTCTTAACAGGTTAGAAAATCCATTTTCATCTTCTGGAATATTTATAAATCTATTAAAATCTGTAGATCATATAGATCCAAAGGTGAAACATTATTTTCTCTTACTGTAGTTTATCCTCCAGCCTACATCAAATTTTAATTGAAAACACCACTTTCATGTTCTGCTTGTCCTGAATTAAGTTTCCAAACACTCAACTATGACTCATATTTTTCCAATTTTGTCATCTGAAAAAAAAATAAAATCACTGTTTGAAATTTGCATTGATAATAATAGTTGGCAACTCCAGAATAAGCCACATTTCCTTTTTCCCCTCATTACGAAAAACTTATAATTTACATTACAGCCACAGGACCTACTGCTTTCGAATTCAGAAAAAAAGAGTTAAATTATACCATTGATTTATACTGAGAATTCAACTTAAACCAACAGAATAGTCTGCATACAATGGTGCAATATAAGCTGAAATTCAGATACTAAAAAGCAAAAATATGTGGTATATTTCAATTCTGTATGGCAAAGGAGAAAACAAACCCATAAAACAACCATGCCCAGAATTATACATAGTAAATGCAACTGGCATTGAATACACAAAACATTTAAGTACCATACACGTATTAGTCATGCTCTCTTGCTCTTAAATCACACAGAGCAGTCTCTTGCCCATGCAGCTCCTATTGCCACATTTGAAGGTCACTGAAGATCCCCACACTGTAATTATCATCTGCTCCTCTGTCTCTCCTCGTTTCCACTGCACCAATTCCCGACACCAGGGGAGGCAACTGATCTCCATTTCATGCCATGGTTTGTGCATCGAGCTCCCCAGCGCTCTGGTAGGGCTTGCATAACTTGCTAACATGCAGCAGTTATTAAGCTCTAAGTTAAATTCAGTCCTTGAATCTCAGTTTTTCTAACCCTCTGTTCTGAATGCGCATTCACACATACATTCTCATATTTTACTCCTATGATACCAAAGCAGTATTACCAAATTTGGGGGGATTTGGGAGATTTGCTGTGACCTTACAGTACAAAGTTGCAACTACAGGTAACAAAACATCAAGATACTTCAGCAGCATGTAGCCTTGTAATGAATTTCTTATCCTGGCAGAAACAGCCTACTATTTACACATCTTACCATAATGACTATTTACTTTCCATATGAGAGTCTGATCCCACAGATCTTTTATAAATGGACCCGTCACATACCTTGAAGTATATTTCATCTCAATAAGAAAAATATGATTGGTCTGACTGTTTAGTCACATGAAAAACTGGCTTCTAAAAGGTTGTGGGTTTTTTTTTTGGGTTTTTTTGTTTGTTTGTTTTTTTGTTTTTTTTTTTTTGTTGTTGTTGGTTGTTTTTTTTTTAATAGGTAGTGGTATTGCATCTTAATGATCCAGGCCCCTAATTAAAAACAACCAAACAAAACAACCAAACAATTAATTTAGAACTTGCTGTGTCAAACACTCCTTCCCAATAGTGATGGAGACTTGGATCATTTTTGGCTTTTCAGTATTCAGTAAGTATAGAGAGCAAGCCTGTACTAGCAACTACTCTTTGCTTGAATTAGGATGTTTAATGCAGGTTATCCACCCCATCTATAAATCTCTAAGTATACTCAGTATACTTTGTTTTTCTCAGAACTAATAGTAATAATAAGAAGAAAGTGTAGAGAGAATTACTGTAACTACAAAATGTACAATCCTTACTCCTCATTTTAGCAAATGCTAGATAGACAATATTTAGTTTAAAATCTCATCATTAGCAAGAATAAAACATGCTTTCTGCAAAAAGGGTCACCTGGAATCATATTTTTATAATTCATCTGCTCAAAACTGGTTCTTAAATTCAGAAACAGAGTATTTGATGACTTAAGGGAATAAATACTTTAAATTAAAGAAATAACATACATTCTAGCTTGTCTTCAGGTCTTCCTCTTTCTAGCAGTGACAAATAGCAAACAATATCCTTCAGCTGGATCATGTCTGGTAAATGTGAGTTGGCAGGAGTAGGAGGTCTGGATGTAGAGGTACCCTTGTTAAGTCTCAGACCTGGAAATAACCCATAGCCTTTGTCAGTCTAAACACACAATATAAGCAGAGAATGAAAGCGTAACTCTTGCATGCATTCATGTTTGTTTTCTATGACTCTCAGATTACTTCTTAATTTAAAATTTTTAACAATTCATGTTCAAAGTTTATCCCGCAAAGGTAGAATTAAACTATCAGAAAAAAAATAAATCTCTATCCAATTATGGAAATGGTATAACCTTTTTTTAATTTGTGTTGATCTGATTTCATTTGACTACAAAACAATTTGGTGAATATTTTTGTTCTACCATACTAGATGCTAAGTATTAAAAACAATCCCTGCCCAAGTCTGCATCCACTCCCTTGTAGAAGCTTCATCTAATTTATAGATTGACAGCTACACTAATTGAAGATGTTTTAGTGTCAATGGAAACTCTTCTAATACCCAAGTGTATTGTTATCCCAAAAATACAGCCAGATGTGCATCAGTGAAGCACGTATTTAAAACACAGAAGTCTCAGTGACAGACTACTGAGAAAATAAATCTAGAATTTAAATAATAGTCATAATAATTGCTCAGACATTGTAATTAATAGCAGTTCCAGTGTACCACTTGGAATTAAAGTTTCAAAATTGCCAAACTATTTGTTTCAGTACAGGACTAGTATGACCAGTCCTGATAATATTACTGGAATCTGCAGGACCAAAATGGGGAAAAATGGGAAGGACAGCAGAACACAGAGAAAGGAGTAAGAAACCTCTCTTTACAAGTTTTTTATATTTCTTACTGACAGGTTTGGCCCCTCTCCCCGAAATTTAGCTTGAAAAATTTCACTGCAATTCGTATACATCTTCAAAAAGCCTACACTTCAAAAGGTAGGCCTACATGTTACAAGATACACATGCTAAAAGAATAAAATAAGGTAAAAAAAGAGCAAACTGGTGTGCAAAAAATGAGCTTGCATGTCAGTTAAGTGCCATCAAAATTAAGATATTTTAGTATTTTATTCAGTTAAATGCTAGCTTTAATCACACAACTTACACAAATAGTTTACATTCCAGTCTTACATAAATCATATTCACAGAATAAAAAGGATTATAAAGCCTGGGATAGCTCTTCTCAAAAATAAAAAGTGCTGAAATCCAAATGAAAATAAATTTTCAGGTATCTTTTAACCTATCATCAGCTGCAAGGTATATGTTAAATTATTACTTCTTAATCAGAGGTGGGAAGGGTTGGCTGCAATGTACTGACTTACAGATGACTTCCAGTCCTGCTGCTTACCTGGCATCTGTTTCCATCTCTCTTCAGACACCTTAACTGAAAATACAGTTTATAAACAGACATGAGTGGACTACATGTAAAACAAGCACATACCTGACAGACTGATGAACCCTGCTACTTTCCTTGACGTTTTCTCTAGCTCTCACTTATCCTTCCATTTTCCAGAAGAATGTCAAATATTTCTGACTAAGTTATTTTCCAGTACAGTCAGGTTTTTTTTTTCACTACCAGTAAGATTTAAAAGTTACTAGATATCCAAAAACAAGAGTTTCTACAGTTTCCGTGGGCACATCAAAATGTACCAATGCACGTTCCCCCCTTTAAAAGTTACATATTATCAGGATGTAACATTTAGTTTAAACCATAAAATTCAATTACTGTATAAACCCACTGTATTTTCAAGCCCAAACAATTCTTGCATGAGATGAACTGAACTGCCTCTCTGAACATGTTTTGGATGTAACAATTTCTCAAACAGTCCTTCTGGCATTACACTAAAAATATATGGAAGCTTCCTAAACTGATATTACATTATACTATTTCTAAAGTCCTTAGAAACAGAAAAAGATAAAAACTCATGACAAACTTGGAAAAAGTTAGTGCAGCAGAAAAAATGCTATGAGGCAGTATTAGAGTAAAAAACTTAACATACAGATTAAACAACAGTAATAACAACACCATCCTTTATTATGCTATAAAAAGTATCATTATTATAATTTTACCACACGTAGGAATAAAATATATCAGAGAACTATAGTGAAAATGAAGAAAGCTGAGTACAGCTTGTACAGGGCAGAATTTAGCTGTGTCTTCTGAAATCAAAATCACTTTTAGTGATATACTAACACTTACCCAACATTTAAAATATCAGTAGCTGCTAAGTATGTAGGATTAGTAACAACAGAATCACACAGAGAGCTAAAAGAAACATCATCAACTGGCAAAGAAATGGTTGAGCACCAGCAGGAGCCTCCTGCATCAAGCTTAAAGGTTTTTAAGTCTTTATAAAGGAGAGTAGGCAACAAGATCATGTAACCATAGCAATCTGTTTAGCATTAACATGACAAAGAATGTCCACTTGGTGTCTCAGCTGCATCATTATTGTGAATTTAAAAGACAAAACCATCTAATTTCCATTCCTTTTCAAAGTATTTACTATTATGAGTTAGTTTCTCTAATTTCACAAATACCAGAACAAAAATCCCTCAACATCTAGCTAAGAATTCCATATATTTACAGCTATTAGAAGTAAAACGGCAGGTTGAAGGAACCTTTAGCTCTTACATTACTGATTTTATTACTTACCTCCAGAAAGGTGCTGTGGTTTGTTTTTTATTAATGGGCTGCAGTGAGAGATTTTGTTCCTAAATGATGTAAAAAGGTGTTCAATGAAATCATCTGGTAACTCTGCCTCCAGAAAAGTCTTCATAAACAGCTTGAACCCCTCTAAATCAATTGTCTGCAGCGAAGGGGAAGAATAAAGGAATACAAATTTCTGAATGTTTTCTTAAAAAAAAAAAAAATCACACTATCCATCAAATAATATTCTGTTGAAAAAAGCTTTCGACTGTATTTCAATATACTGATTTCTGAAGATTTAGACTGGCACACCTATTCTTGAAAGTGATTATTGAATTAAGGATCACTTTGAAAATTCACAGTATGCTATAATACCTCAGAGCACTGTGTAAAACAGCCCAAAGTAAATTCAGAGCACTTATATCAGGACCCTGAAATCAAGTTCTATGTTCTCAAATTTCTTGATTAGCATCCAGAGGCACCAACAGAGCTCCTAGGGATGTACTTAGGATGTCTTAGCTTCTCCTGTAATTAGGCAGACAAAAAGCAGAGGATTTTTGGATTCCTAATTCAGGGAATTGAGGGCCTCCTGTCTTTTCTTAACATGGCAACATGCTTTGCTGGTGTTCCAAAGACTTACTAATCTCCCTGTCTCAAAATAGGTGTGAAGAGTCAAATGAGAGTGCGAAGACATGCAGCATAACTTAGAGAGGAAAAAACAAAAGTTGTTGATCCAAAACATTTGTCATCTTGCTTAATTTTGCTTTGCTTTTGCCAGAAAGGCAAGAGCTGATTAATAAAACTCTGATGATTATTTCTTTTGTTAAAACAGCATTGTCTGTAATAAAATGAATCGTAGATTATCTCAAGTTGGAAGGAATACATGAGGATCATTGAGTTCAACTCCGTGCTACTCACAGGACTACCTGAAACTAAACCACATGACTAAGAGCATCATCCAGATGCTCCTTGTCCTCTGACGGGCTTGGTGCCACGACCAAGACATGCTCCGGAAAGCCTCTTCCACTGACCAACCAGCCTCTCAAAGAAGAGTCGTTCCTGATGCCTGATCTGAACGTTCCCTGATGCAATTCTTCTATTTCCTCATGTCCTATTGCTGGTCACCAGGGAGATATCAGCACCTCCCCCTCAAGGAAGGTGTAGGCTGCAATGGGATCACAGCTATGCAAAGCATTATGATCCCATTTTACCCTGCTAATAGAGAATGATCATCAAGGCATCCTGAAACGCATTGACACTACAGCATATTTATAACTACATTTGTGATTTTAAAACACCTTATCAATTATTAATCTGATAAAACATAGTGTTACTTTCTTTATAGATCAAACAGAACAGCAACTTGTCATCGTTAAATAACTGAGGGATAAATCCACATGAAACCAAAAAACTGACTTTGAGAAATTTCGCTATGCTTCAGGAACACTCTATCTCTCTATAGAAAAGTCTAGTGCAACTCCTTTAGTTCACCACAGTGAAAGTGGAAGGATCCAAGAACGATCTTGAAACCATGCCAGAAAAGAAGAAAATGGAAACCGAATTTTCAAAGGCCTCAGTGAATTTAGAACCTGAGTCCCAGGATTAATAATTGTTGCTATTATTTTCATATAATTTTAAGACTTAGGAACAGAGACTTCTTTTCCCTTGACCTTTGATTTCTACTTTTTAAATGTATTTATGAGATATTCAAATTTTATGTGCACACTATGTAAGGAGTTTGCCATCAAGATCAAGACCTACGTACTGCAGGGTAATGTCTTAAATGTGTATCACCATTTTTATGAGGGACCAATACCACAAATTGCAAAATCTGACTACTCTTGTACAAGTCATAATTACCAGAAATGCAAGATTGGCAAGAGGGCATTTCTGCTGAGCTTCTAATACAGAACACCTCATCTGAGAAAGAAGGGCAGTGAAACCAATGAAACTCACCTCTTGAAGACAAAAATTAGCAGAGACTGAAAAAATAAAACTGCTCACAATGCTCAAGATGGGTGTAAAACAGAAATAATCACCATGGGCATGGACTGCCTATCTTTATCTCTTCAGACAGTTTCAGCCACACTCTTTTACTTTGACAGATCATACACTGTTTCATTCATGCTACAAACTTGTCCTGGTTTACAATACAACATACATATTCTATTACCATCTGAGAAGGGTGATCATCCTTATCTCTGTGGGAAATGTCTTCTGCTGATGGGCCATAACTGATAAGGGTGATCATTCTTATCTCTGTGGGAAGTATCTTCTGTTAATGGGCCATTGAGTCCTACTGTATAACTGATAAGATTACATCATCCCATTGGGAGATGCTCCAGCCAGGAGGACGAGCCAAGCCTTTCCTACCTAGATAAAAACTGAGGTTTAGAACGCCAAAGGCAGCCTTTTTCCACTGGATTCCAGAGGAAGAACCAGGTCCTTATCCACATCATCGCTGGACCCTTTGGAGGAAAACTGCACCAGCACCCTGACTGACAGGGTATCAGGTTGTATTCTGACTCTGTCAGTGGATTTATTTTTATTATTGCAGGTATTTTGTTTTTTCTCTTTTTTTTTCCTCTTCCCTATTAAAAATTGTATTACTGACTTGAAGTCTCACTGGTTTTGCTGTTCAAACCAGTACAAAACTTTACTTTTTTTCTCTCTAATAAAGCCACTGACATTTAATTCCTTGTTTATAAACTATGAATCACAATAGCAAAAGGATTTGTATTAGCATCCAAGTAAATCAGTAATTAGTTATACTAATATTCACTATATGAAAGTATTTTTATCTACATGAAAATCAAGTACATTAATCACTAAATCAAGTGACTTTAGCAATGTGAAATTGCTTTGTTAAATTGTGCATTGATGAAATGTGTCTTAGCTGCCTCACTAAATCATATACACAAAAAAACAGCTAAGTGAAAATAGAAACTAAACCAAAATTATGATTTCATTTAAACTTAGGTTTACAGATGGCCATGTAAGTATCTTTACATTACATTAATCTTTTCTTTATTTACATTGTCTGCTGATTTTATATATGCATTGCAACAAATATTCCCCGAGTTTAGAGCCACCTTGGATTTTTAAACTGCTGTCTGAGTGGCATTGCTTCTCCAAGATGCCAGCAGTAACTACCCAATGCTACTTTTCTTTTTCTTTTTTTTCCCCACTTAATGGATTCAGAATTATACCTGCATAGAGAACTGGATAAAGAAGTAAGTTTGAAATTATGTACTTCTTTTGTCCTGAAGACCCCCCTTCCCAAAGATGTTCAAACTTGTCAGTATTTTGTAGAGATGGTCAGACTACCATTTAAGCCAATATCATCCAACACCTGTACCAAACTAGAAAAGACAAGAGATACTAAGGTAACACATGGCTTGGTTGCCACGTCCATTTATTATATTTGATGTTCTGACTTCCAGCAATCAGGGTGGCTCAGCAAAGGACAAAAGAAAGTATGCAGTTGTCCTCAAGGTTGCTCTACAGCCAGATTTCTTCAGCTAAAAGTGCTTTATGCTCTTGTTCTAACATGCCCTGCGACCTGTATTTCCCTAGGGAAGCAGCAACAGTCACACAACCAGAGTTCAGATGTTGCACATGCAAAAGCTTTCAAATTATAAAGAAAGTTAGTCAGAAGCTGGCAAATTACTTGAGTACACATCAGAAATGTTTAGAATAGCCAAAAAATGCAGGTGCAAAACCATATACTGTATGCAAAGAATGTATAAAACCAGTCCTGCCTAAGTGAGAGCTCTGTGTAGAGTCCTGTGATTAGGTTCTTGCCTAAAACCCCAAAATCTGGCATTCTCATACTGCATAGCTGAAAAACATTCTACAGGACCCAACATAATTGGTGTAGATTATCCTTTTAGAACTGAGCTCTAAAATGGTACAGTCATTACTGGATATTTGTTTTTGTAAATGTATATAGAGTAAATAAGAGAACTAAGCTAGCCTACAGCAGACCTAGGAGTAGTTTGGATCATAGAACAGAGAACATGTTTAGAACAGAGCACATCAAGATGCAAAATATTTGCTCAGCTTAATTTAAAACTACTTTCACAATAGAGAAAGCAACACACAATATTATAATCATTTCTCTATTCTGCAATTATAGACTATTTTTCTTTTTTTCCTCATGGAATTTTACCCTTCTGAAATAGGCAAATGCTGCAGCAAGTACCCTTCCTTCAATTATCAGCATTTCCCCCAACCCCAACCACTTCTCAAATGTATTGCACAATGTTTTAATAAGCAAAAAGACAAACAAAAGAAGGAAACAGAGAACAATAATTTTCCACCTTAACACGTATCATGCTTGATCTCCCTTTTAAATCTCACTGTCATTACCAGAATTTCTCAGATGAAAAGTTCAGAGAATTTTGGTATGGTCAGAAAATAATTTATTTATGCTAATGAATTCTCAAACATTAATTAAACAGTTCAAATCAATAACATCAGAATAATATATAAGCCATAATAGTGGATGTGGTTTTCTTAAACATGCAGGGTAATTGCTTAATTTTCAACAGTTTCTTGCCTTCCAGAAGCTCCAGCTGAATTTAAATGAACCTGAGAAAGAAGGATTTAGCATTTCAGAAAGCATTTTCCATGACGTTTCACAAGGGAGGGGATGAGAGCGTGAGAGGATGTTCCAAACTGACAACAATTAGCCTGGCACATTAATTAATTCATTCCATTATACAGGAGACTATCAGGGCAAGGGGAGATTATGATCACAAGTTTAAGGATTTCAGGAAAATTTTCAACACAACAGAGATAAAATAGGACATAGCTGAATCAGAAAAACATGAAAGAACTTTCAAATAATTTGGCCCAAATTGTCTGAGGGAGTCTAAAAGAAGAAAAAAACACTGTGCACTTTTAGCTTTAACTCTAACAAAAAGGGTACCAAAATCCTTGTCTGCAGGTTTCAGAGAAATAAAGGGTTTTACACTAATCATATAAATATGAATTGCGATTTTTATATGTCAAACTGATTCACCAAGTTTAGTGGAGCTCCTTTTCTTATGTTTTACAAAAAGAAACTTCACAAAATAGAACTTCCATATTACTGGGTAGTAAAACTTCATTTGGTAATGAAAAATTTTGGTACAACTCCAGAGAAGTATACATTCAAAACCACCAGAGTTTAGCTAATTTAAACCATAAAATTCATAGAAAATTAATTTTATTATATTTTTAGAAGTAGTTAATTCCTACTTACAAATTTTATCAGTGTTTTAAAGCACCTGAAATTAAGACAAAACCCTCTAAAGATTATACATTCATCTTGGAGAAAAGGAGAAGAAATGTAAGACATAGGCAACATTCTATAAATTTAACTTTAAAATTATTTTTAGCAAAAGAAAACCAATGTGTAAACCATTAAACAATTTTCATCTTTTCAGAAAGCAAACATGGAACTCGAGGGAAATGTAGAATTTTCATCTTTTCCTACACAATAAATTCTTGGGGAAAATACATAACATTTAATTAGCCATCCTCAAAATTTCAAAATTAATCCTAGCCCTAAGTTTCCCGAAGTGTTGGGTTTTGCTTTCTTTCTCTAAGCTCCTTCCAAACAGATAAAGAAGCAGACCAAACTTTGTAACAATGTCAGTCACTGACTGGCCACAGAAAAGAAGGCTCACATAAAAAAATGAAAGTAAATAAATGAATATGAAAACATGAATAAATAAATATGAAAATAAAATCATCCACCAAAATCAAGAAAATGTCCTATGCACCAAGTGCAACTCAGACCATCACTTCCTTCTGAAAGCAGAGAAAAAAGTGACAGATTTTTCCTCTTGTGGGGAAAAAAAAAATCTTCTGGTAGAGACAATTCATCAGGGGGAATCACCTTGGTTCATTCCCCATTTGCCTGAGGAAATTCAGACCTGTGTCTATAAAGAGCATCCAAACATCAGGAAAGAGCTGAAGAGCCACCAAGGACAAAAGTAAGGTTTCTGTATGTCTACGCCAACAAAATTATTTATTTATTTGTAAAAATGTGACTGAACAAATTACTGATGAACTCCTATGAATGAGGTGATCTGAGCATGTATTCACAGAGATGTACCAAAAAAGAGGTCAAAATGTTTCAGCTGTTAAGGCAGTACTTCTGGAAACAAGAAAAAAATTAAGACACTTAGGTCAATTTTATAGAAAATAGAGGAGGCAAGATTTTATTTCTTTTCTGGTTTTCAATTGCCATACCAGAGCTGGATGCTATCTTTATTCAGAGAGGAAATAAACCATTCAGGATTTACATCTACGCTAGAAGAAACAGAACAGATATATGCATTGCATATATATAAATAAATATTCATCCATACACATTATCATACACTAATGCTAAATGAAGCAGCAAACAGCAATTATAGATTTCTCAGTAAGGTACCTCAATGCCTCTGGGACCATAACATGTCATCTCACATCCTGCATATATTTTACAATTAAGTTTTTGGATGTATGCATAAGTCCAAGAGATCTAACAGTTGTGGGGTTTTTAATGTAAATGCCATGAAAAGATTACATACAAAAAAATTCCATCAGTGCAGAAAACTCACTGTTACTTTCTTATGACCAAAAACAGAAGAAGCAGTTTTCATTACAATGAAACAAAGCAGACTAATCTGTCTTTATTTCCACATACTGTGATAACATTCCTGCCATGATGTCTGACTAAGCAAATATAGAGAGATTTTCCCAGTTCTGTAGTTTCAACTGAATTGTTCTTGGTAAAGAACCCATACCCAAGCAATGTGTTGTGGAAATTTTTCTGAAGACTATGGCTTATGGCATCCTTAACTTTACAAAGAAGTTAAGAACAACTAGGATTTGCTCTGTCCACTCCCATTACTTTGGAGAAAATTCCTTCATTCAAATAGCCCTTTAAGAACCAGGAAACAGAAATTATTAGGTGAAGAATTATCCTCATAATACTATTCTTAGAATAATATAATACAATAAGTTTATCACAGAACTCCGTTATGCCTTATACATTTTTACAAATATGAATATATAAAACTAAAGTAAGACTAGCCATATGGATAAAAAGTGACAATTGCAAAAGATATACCATAAAGCAACTATTTTTCTTAAAACAGAAGTCTGGAGAGAGAGAGAGAGAGAGAGAGAGAGAGAGAGAGAGAGAGAATGCCATTTGTGTACAGACTGAGTATGGGAGGTGACATCTGGGCCGGGCAATCACAGGTGGAAATTATCAGTCTTTCTTCCAAACTTGCTCACAACCCTATCTCCATTGCATCTTGGATATCAAGGAGGCATCCCGGGGTATCTACTGTGCATGAGGTGGGGAAGAAGGGTGGAACTGAGCTGCAGACTCCAGATTTGGAATCAGAGATTTCAACCATATCTGTAGGCAACCTACTTAGAGCAGCTGCCTGACACTCTTGAGGAAAATGGTGATGGAGCAGACAAAAGGAGTTCTTTTTCAGTTATAAAGAATAATCTGCACTCAGTGGAAGAACTGAGATAAGATCTAGAAGTACATGCTCAGAAAACTCTAGTTCCTTCTACTCCAGCAGCTAAAAGCTCCTGGCAAGCTCTTCAACAGCTCACCAAGCATACTGATAGATTTACCTATTTTTCTATAGTAATACATTTAAAAAGTCAATTATGCAGAAACTCCTTTAGCCTGGCCTTTTGTTGTCTTTCCGTATCTCAGAAAACCTCTCCTATTAAGAAAAGCTGAGAGAGTTGGGGTTGTTCAGGAGAAGAGAAGGTTTTGGGGAGACCTTAGAACACCTTTCAGTCCCTAAAGGGGGCTGACGAGAAAGTTGGTGAGGGACTTTTTACAAGGGCAGGTAGAGACAGGACAAGGTGAAATGGCTTGAAACTGAACGAGGGTAGGTTTAGGATAGGTATTTGCAAGTTCTTTATAGGGAGGATGCTGAGGCACTGGAATAGGTTGCCCACAGAAGTTGTGGATGCCCCATCCCTGGCAGTTTTCAAGGGCTCTGAGCAACCTGGTCTAGGAGAAGGTGTCCATGCTCATAGCAGGGGTCTTAGAACTAGAAGATCTTCCTGCCCAAACTACTAGCTGATACTGTTTTTCCCTAAATCAGAACTTTTAATTTATCCTTCTTAAGATACCACACAAAATCATATGAAAGTCCATCAAGCACACATAAAAAGACACATTTGAACAAATGGCAATCATTGAATGAAAAAAAATTACTAAAGAATCTTAACTTCTAAGAAGTGGAAGTCACAAGGAAACTAAAGACCTGGTAAATGATCAGATAAAGTTTTCAGTATAATCTACATATTTCAAGAGAGCTTCCAGGACGACACTGATTACTTTGACTAAAGAATTCACAACTATGAAGAAACAAAACCATTAAAAATAGTTTGGGGTTTTTCAGATACACTAAAAATCTCACTTTATTCATAGTAAAATAGTAGTCTGGAATTCTATGCTTCTATTACTGCACAAAATACTGCAAACCTGACATTAAAGCAACCACTATTTTTTATAGTATCATGACCATATGTGGATTTCTTTGCAATGTATCCAATGTATCTCATAGATATGTGGTAAGATGATTTTTACCTTACTAACATCATTAAAGAATGCATGTATCCTACTTTTCTTTCTACTCCACACCAATGGCATAAAGCAAAGCTCTTTCATTCCACACTTCAGTTTCTTTTGAATCCCAGATAAGCAGAACAGGAGGGACTCCAAGGAAAAAGAAATGTGCATCAGTCTATGCTTAATATGCTTTTAAAAAATCTCCAATTACTATGATAAAAGTTCTGTTTCATCTCAAGCACTCACTGATAAGTACATTAGGCTAATTTAGTGCTACTTTACAGAGGGTGTCTCAGTCTCATGAAGAACAGGAACTGAAGAACTGATTTCCGAGTAATAGGTATGATTTTGCTTGGCACAATAGCAGACAATTTCAGGTTTCATCTAGTTTTCTATCAGACATATATAGGCCAACACTCAGCTAAAACCACGGGTCTTTATCTCCTGATTATGGCTAACACAGGCTATGGAGGTGCCTTAAAATGCCTGATTCTGGCCCAAGCAGCAGAATGGCTTCTAACACCTTGAGCAACAGAGAGGAGAAAGAGGCTGAACTCCATATACTAACAGTGTTGCATTTAACGCTGTCCTTTCTCCCAGAGCAGTTAGGCTGCTCAATTTATAACTCACTTTTCTGCTTTATTGACAGTATACACAGATATGTAAGACCAAGAAAAATCCAAGTATGCAGATTTTGAAGAGTTATGCATTTATATACATGTTCTGTGTCAACACACAGAACTCTACATGGTGTAGACATCAAAAGTAAGTATATCCCCATACGGAGAATACAGAAAACGTGGTTTCTCAGTGAAAAACAGGATATATAAAGGAAATTTTTTGCACCTTTTTATACAGAAGTTTTTTAACTTTGCTACCTAGTATTTTAACTCCTAGCATACTAATGCATTTGAAGAAAACCAGTAATTTATTAAGGAAATGGAAGCTTTTGACTCAAGATCCATCCTAACAACTGCAATAGAAGAGGTCTGTTTCCTATATTTTCCTAACTGGTATAAGTACAACAACCAGTTCTTCTGGATGACATATTGAAAGAATGGAGAGAAGCTCTATCACTCTACTTTCTTTCTCCTCACAAGACACTAAAAAACTAATAGTCTCTTGACAAAAGAGTTGCCACTGTGGATGGAACAGGGCAGGGAGGAGTAGAATAATACTCCTTTTATTCCTCCCCACCACACTGGCCACATAAATGGAAACAAGACATGATCTTGGGCTGGAAATTAAATCTCCACCCATAAATTCTTTTAAAATACCACATTCTCTGTGGTATGTTCTTGTTTTAGAGTTGTACAAAATATTTTAACAAAAGCCACTATTTTCAGCATCCTGAAAAAGAGAATGTAAGAGAGAAAAGAAAAAAGAATCATTCATTTCAAGAGACTTCCATAACATATGGTTTTCATTTATTAAAAAGAACATTCCACAAATAATGGAAAAAGAATTATGTTGAAATGTAATTTTCAATTAAGCACTTTTAAATTTATGTTGTCTGATCTCCAAATGGTGCCAAAAATATAATCAGCTTTCATCTACTGGCAGTAATTGCTCTGGGTTATTTTTCGGGGTTGGGCAAGTTCCTTTAACTGATTACTTCTTCTTAAACTACTTATATTCACCCGATATGTGAAAAATGAACTGTTGAGTAAGAGTAGGTATTACAAGGCCTTGAGTCACACATAGTACTACAGCAACGGCCAACACTAATGCGAGGGCAGTAATGACAATTTCATGATTAGCTGTGAATATCAGTGCTAAAGCATTCCCACAAAACTCAACGTCTTGAAGATTCATTGATTATCCCATTTGAAAACCTGACATTGCCAAAAGATGTGGAGAAAAAGTGGAGAGACTACCTACAAAGGATTAACAAGCTGAAACCCGTGAATCACATGAAAATGTGTAAGTTCTTAGTGTTTAAAATGTATTTCAAATGTTCATAGAGCAGAAATTCAAATCAAAGTTTGAATTCCTCATGAAGACTGGCTTTGGGCATCATGGTAAAATCTGGTTTAACTTCAAAGTCCTTAGCACTTTCTGATCTAAGTATTCCATTTAATACAGCTTCTATGTAACTGTTTTTTAGAATTGTGGTAACCAAATAAAACTATTTCTTAGCTATATCAGCATTCAAATTCATATCTACTGATATGAATGTTTAAAACAAAATTTTAAAAACCCCACATGCTCTCACAGGCTGCTCCTACCAAATACACCATATGGACAAATAATATTTGGATATTACCAATACACAGACATAAATTACTGCCAAAATTTTCCTCCAGCTCTTCAAAGAAGTAAGCTGAACAAAACATCTAAAATGGAAATGGGAAAACTCACATTTTTATGCAATAATTAGATTTTTAAGCATAATACTCTCATGTATTAAAATAAATTGATACTAATTACCAAAATAAGCCTGGAATGTATTCACCAGCTGCTGCAGCCTCACCCAATCTTATGTGAAGGTAAAAAAAAAACCCAAACAATTTTAAAAATAGGTTTTCCTTAATACATAATTCCATATGTGCATAAGTTTGTATATCCTTAAGTAATCCATACATAAGTACTTGTATTTAATACTTAATTGTTACTAATTATGCTACATTTACTATACAAAAGTTTTTTTTGTTGTTTGCTTGTTTTTTTAAGAAGAGTGATAAATCACATATTTTAGAAGGTTCTTGTAGGAGATTATAGTTCAGAGTCTATTTGAAATTATTACACACCAAACAAAGTGACAAGTAGATAGTTTGCATTCTGTCCCAGAAGAATTGGTCAGGAAAAATGCAGTAGGTGGCATGGTTCAGACAAAAGTCAAATAAAATAGCAAAATTAACGAATCTCTGAAAAACGTCATTTATGACAAAAACTTCTGGTTGAAACAAACAATTTCTCTGCATGTGCAGATTGTGTAAAAACCTACTCATGGACAAAGATGTCTGAACTGGTATTTTCATTATGTGCATAAAATTAAGAAAAATAATTTTTCTACACATGTTCTATGGCAATGGTATTTTCACATATTTTACCTGTAATGACCCTGTCCACGCATTGCAAACTTCTGTGGAGGCTATTTCAACTATATTTTTTAAAAATACTTGCTACAACACTTTTAATAAGAAAAGTAAAGCGTGACAATGCCATGTTACCTGTTATTTTCATCCCTCCCTCCTTAATGTTTTAAAAAATACAAATTAATGAACTTTCACTTCCTGAATGAACAATTTGGTGGGATTTAACATAATCTGAGCCTAACTGGAGCCTTCGCTAGGAATAATAACATATACCCATACAAAAAGGTTTAAAATAACATGTTCCATTTGTCAACAATTCACATCCACCTTATACTAAGTAAATACTCAGATTTTAGAAGTGCAGCTATACTAATTGACCTAAGTTTGATGTTCTTCTCACCAGCACTTAAGAGTATAGCTTAGAAATAATTAAAAGGACATGTGCAGTGGCATCTACTCAATTATACATGTATACATTTGTATATATCAATATCTCTACTGCATAGGATTTCAAGACATTTCCATTTGTTGATTAATTCCTGCAATAAATTATGAAAGTATTTTTGCTGTATTTTGTTTTCCTATGCAGTTTCATAAACATTATCTAGATGCCACCATGCAGGTGAATCAAGCATAGCTGAAGCTATCACATTAAAAAATACAAAACATAATATACTGTTCTTCATAATGAAAACAAGTAGCCCTCCCCCATCACAATTAAATAATCTGTCTAAAGCTCTTAAAGTTGTCTTTTTTAACATGTTACATGTAAATGAAAGTGGTAATGGGCTCATAAAGTTTAAACATAAGGTACTGTGCAATATAATAACATAATGAGAAAAAGGGATAAATAAGTTCTTAAGGCAGAGAAGTGTTTCAAAAGAAAAGGAAGATATCAAAGAGGGGAGATTAGTACTGGTAGCACAGAGATAAAAGGAGATAGAGAGACCAGTAAAGATAAGAAAAATGTTCAAAACTGAATGGTTCTGCAGCAGAAATTGACTATCTGAAATATTTTTCACCTCAGTGCCCTCAGCACACTCCACAGAAAGCACGCTCACAGCCAGACTGCCAACATCTCTGCCTGGCAGGCTTCCCAACTCTCTAGGTATCCAGAAAGCTTTCCCAAGAAATTCTGCCCTTGGAGCCAGAAAAACAGAGTAGCCAGCATCTGAAACCTGTAGTTTACTACTGGTGATACACACAAGACGTGACATTCTTTTCTTTTGTAGTTAGAAAGATACAACTTTCGCTTCTTACATGGGAGGGAGACTTCTCCTACATTATATATGGTATAATTGTGCACATCCAACTAACTTTCTGTAAGTTAGTTCCAATTTGACTTCACGTCATCCCATCTCTGGACAAAAGTAGAAAGATGTGACTTCTGCAGTACCTTTTTTAGAGATAATTAAATCTTCCTAACTGTAGTAGAAATAATTCTCTAAATATATTATAATAAGGCAGGATCTTTATAATAATTTAATATCTTCTGTCACATCAAAGAACATAGCTGAGGCAAAGAACACAAAATTTCAAACCATATTCCTGTGTGCTTGAAATTTTAACTCCTTTTCCACTTATGTCAACGGGCCTAAGACACTACCTCTTTTTACAAGTTTTTGTCTTCTTCCCAGACTGCCATCTCCAAAGGAACACTATTATAACACTATTATGATACTATCCCAGTCACATCCTTTTCCTCTTCATACTAAACCACAATGATACTTTGCATTCATCTTGTGATCAACTGCATACACTTCAATTTACCTGACAATGCTGGTTGGACCAGGGTACACTACACTCTAGTCTGCACACATGCATCTCATTCCATTTACTATAGTCCATGACATCCACATCAAGCTTTTCCAGTATGATATTAATTCCCAAATTTCATTTAGTTTGTTGATTCTATTCTTATTCACCTACACATTGGACAAAGTAATTAGATAAATACTGATAAGATTATGCTCAAGACTGGTCACAGACTATTTAATGTTGAAACCTTTTATTTTTTTCAGAACCCTCTGAAGTAACTGTTAGGTTATTTTAAAAAATAAAAGAAATAACATTGGTCATCTGAAGAAAGTCCTGCTGTGAATGGGGAGTTCTGCTCTTACAAACACTTCTCCAAGTCAGCTTAACTGGCCCCTGACCCCACAAAGTGATGAGTTCCTACAAAACTAATCCTTTCACTCTTGACCTTCTCATTGTTCTCATGTGCTGGCTGCCTCTTCCCACAACAGCAGAGCTGGAGCTTTTTAACATCTTTGTGTTATGAAGAAAGAATAACTAGGGCACTTATAAAACTAGTCAGTTTAATTAGTCCTTCTTACCTTTCTTTTTTTTTTCCCATTTTGCTTTTATACCTGGCTTTAGGCTACTGAAGTTCTTCAGGCATAGCTTCTTAGGTTCATGATCAGCATTTTAACCATTTCTCTTGCAATTGCTATAAAGTCACAATTGCTTAAAGCACAGCATAAGTCTTATTCAAATTTTAAATCTGCAACTTTGAGCCTGCTACATGTAAATGGTATTATACAGTTACAGAAATTAGTATTTAATATTTTTTTTCCTGAGATGTGTTCTTGTCATTTCAGAATAATACAGACCATTATGAGACCTCACAGTAAAGAGAAATTTCTGTGACAAGTATAGAACAAGTCAATTACTTGCTCTTAACTTATTTCTCATATTCAATTCAATTAATGTTAGTAAAAATATGTACTGTGAATGACAAAAATTAAATTCACTCAGTGAAAAATTCTGCCAGCAGAAAAGGAATACATTCTGGTTGCAGATTTAAATATTACTCTGTTATCTGAAAGAATAGCCACATGCAGTATTTATTAATAAGTACATCTCAAAGGAAGCCTACAAAATAAAATATATTGCACCTATGCATAAAGAAAGAAAAAATCAAATTAATGTTACTTACTTGATTAAGTATATCTTGTTTCTGTAACACATGCAAGGAAAGAAAGAACATACATACAATTAGTGCAGTGTCGTAACACTCAAGCTCTGTTTTTATAATAGAAATATTTTTAGTGAAAGGTTAGTGATTTAGATGAGCAGGTTTAAGACATTAGACGGACTACCCCATTTTCTTGCATTAGCCCGTAAGAAAATGGTTCAAAGTCAGCTTTCTAGTCTTTATTAGACAGTGCAAGCAATTTATTTCTAAACATGCAATGACAGATAACCAAGAAAGATAAATAATTATAATGTTAGTCTTTCTTCCATATGCACTTTAAAAAAGCTTAAAATTGTCACCAAGAAGAGCTGTAAATGAAACTGAATTCAGTTATTAGAACTGAGTACTCTAAAACCCAAGTTGGAAAGTCATGGAGATGATCCTCAGTGCCAGTACATGGCACACACAGGAGCACCAGGGGATCAGGCCAGGCCTGCAGGAGTTTCATAATGGCAGATCCTGCTTGACTCCTTCGTCCTTGACACCTCAACTCCTTCCCTGACAAGGTGACCCACTTAGCAGATGAGGACATCGTCTACCTGGACTTCTGAAGAATCATTATCATTCAGGTTGGAAAAGACCTCTAAGGTCTTTAGTATAGCCTTTAACACCGCATTCTCCCGGAGAAACTGTCTGCCCATGGCTTGGACAGGTGCACCCTTTGCTGGGTAATAAACTGGCCAGGTGGCTGGACCTAGGGAGTGGGGGCCAGTGGAGTTGTATCCAATTGGTAGCCAGTCAGAAGTGGTGTTTCCCAGGACTCACCAAGTCCTGTCTATCCTTGTCCTGTCCAAGTCTTATCTTTATCACTGATCTGGACAAAGGTATGACTCACACCTTAGGTCAGTGGTAAGATGAAGCCCTGTTGGGCAAGACCTTTTATTTCCTACTTGAGGTTAAGGAAGGCTCTGCACAGGGATCTGGACAGGCTGGATAAGTGGGCTAAGGTCAGTGATATGAGGTTTAACAAAGCCAAGTGCTGGCTCCCGCGCTTTCGTCACAGTGAGCCCAGGCAGATCCACAGGCTGGGGGAAAATTGTCTGGAAAGCTGCCCAGCAGAAAAGGAGTGGGGATGCTGGTTGACAGCCAGTTGAACATGGGCCAGCATGTGCCCAGGTGGCCAAGAAAGCCAATGGACTCCTCTGTAAACAAAGAATTAGGATACACTCAAAAAGGATGACAACACTAGGACTACAAGCACACAATGCTGTGTACTTACTGCCCATGTAGGCACTGCCTTTACCTCTATCTGCTTTCCTAATTCTTGCCAACCTATTTAATGCTCCCGTCAAAGTGAAATAGATGAAATTAATTAATATAAATAGATACCAAATAACAAAAATAATATTTATCAATCGCAGCTTTCCAAGAGGCTGGTCTTAGACTGTGTCTTATAGCATGCATAAAATCTATTCTTAATTATGTCTTTGATACTGACTAAGAGAAGAACACAAAAGGGCAGGTGTTCAATAGCATTTACAGAAATTTTAGGCATCTCCCTTACATAGAAAGCAAAGAGTAAAAGTTCGTAAATAAACTCCCTATAGTACCTTCTGATAATTATATACACCACTTTCCCTAATCCCAAAATCCACTCACTCAACAAGATATAAAATACTGTAAAAACAATCCAGATTATTTCAGGCAGCAAGTTTTGAATACCAATGGCTTTTCTTTTGCTATTTGCATTCCATTAGATAAGCTTGTGCTTAAAAACTGCACTGTAGAACCAATGGAGTGCAATAAATTCCTGAGCCCTTTAAATATATATATAAATATTTAAATAAATATATCACTCTGCTGAATTTGCCACAGGTCTATGACCCATGTTTATTGGTAAAAAACTGGCATCATCCATTGGTAGAACAAGACTTAAATCATTTGGAGTGTTTATATGATAACAATATAGGAAAGAGAGAAGCGAAATGAAAATATGATGGTATCCTCTACAAAACAAAACAACAAAAGTGCTGTCCAGAACATATGGAAACAAACAGCTGCACTAAGATTGATGCCAACTGGATCAGTTTATTTTTGTCATCTCACAGATAATAGTTAATTACTTACACCCAATCCACAATCCACAGAGTCCTCATCCAACCACATAAAATCAACTTGCTAATCATTCTGTAAAGAGTTTATCCACACAGCAGGCTGAATGCATGCCAGAAATACAGACACACCTGTACAAAGGCAGTTCACTTGTCAGAATAGAATATTCACTCAGTGCCAGAGGAAATTTCAGCCACTTTGCTTCCAGTACATCAGCTTATGGCAGGGACCTTGAGCTAGCAAATCTTACTAGATCTAAAGTATTTCATTGCTAGCTATGTTTTCTTTATCTTGCACTCTCTGCAGTCTAAGTGCTGAGCAGCAAAATACAAAAGCTGTCAGGGTTAGCTTAGGTCCCGTACTGACCCAGGTGTAGTGAATAGCTTGATTCCTGCTGAAGACATTGAAGTCATCACAGGTTGTCTGTCTTAAATTCCTTCTTCCCCTATCCTCCTCTTCTCCTACTCCCTGCCCTGGGTACTCTGCTGCTCTGCATGTTTCAATGCACTGGTAGAATCCTGCAAATGAACAGCCATGAAATGAAGAACCTGGAGACACCACGTAGAGTCACAGATTTGTCTCAAGAACAACTGTGCTTATTAATTCCAGCTTTGCACAGATTTTGCCAATTCACCTGGCTTCAGTCAGTGCAGTTTTCCTGGGCACTCATCTTGCCATGACTCAACTCCCATGTACCCCCAAATTGGAAGAATGACTTTGTTAAAACAGACTAATCACACCACTTTATGTAGTCATGCTCACATACAACTGACAATTCGGAAATATGTTACGTAGTTGGCAACATATTATTTAAATACACATAAAGTGCACAGTTATTATTTACTATAACAGGGTACACTTCATAAAACTGAGTTGTATGATGACTGAAAACATGGGAAGAATTAGAAGAAAAAACATATAGTAGTTTAAGACCATTTTATCAGTTCACATTTTTCCAAAAAAAAAAGAGAACAAAACCAGAAGTATGCACACATTCTACTAAAAAGCTGGTAAAGGAGGTCCTACAGCCTGTGGATGATCACAGCATCCCCATCCATTTATATTCTATGAACATACTTAACTAGAAACCTGGAAATCTAAGATGATTGATCATTTACAGAATCAACTCACAGTATTTCACTGAATTATTAATTTTTTTCCTCAGAAACTGACCTAAATGAGTAGCACTATGCGTAGCCAAGTTCAAAGTATCAAATGATTTTTCAATACTTAATAAGCTATAACTCATTAGTTGACAAAAATTGTATTACTGCCAATATGTAGTCTTTGCATTTTATACCCTAAAATGTAAGATCAAGTAATCTGAATCACACTATTATGATGTGCTAAGCAAATGCAAATTTTAACTGAGGATAAGAAAAGAAAAGAAAACAATCTGGCTTTTTCTTCCAGCCAAATCAGAACACTTTGTCTAATGGTGAATCTGCAATGACAATGTGCACACAGCTTTTTGCAGCTGAATTCTTTGTTTCATAACATCAGAAAAACCCACTACCAGAAACAACACAAGGGAAACAAATTTTAAAAGAAATCTTAATGGACTTCACTTTCACAACTTTTGAAAATATGCTTAACCTTTCCAATCTTCAGAGACTCGAAAACCATATTAATCTTACCATAAACATTGTGGAGGTGTTGTGGGTGTTTGGTTTTTATTTGAGAAGGGGTGGAGGGGGGTGTGTGTGGAAGGAGAAAGGGGAGCTGTGTGCCAATTTTGGCTGGGATAGAGTTAATTTCCTTCCCAGTAGCTTGCATGGAGCTATGTTTTGGATTTGTGCTGAAAACAGTGTTGGTACCAGAGGGGTGTTTTAGTTATATACATCAAGGCCTTTCCTCAGCAGCCCACCAGCGAAGCAGCTGGTGTACATAAGGTACGTAAGAATTTGGGAAGTGGCACAGTTGGGATAACTGACCCCAACTGACTACAGAGATATTCCAGATCAATACCATCCCGGATTTTTACTTTCCAAACACCTTCAAATACCCTGAACATCTGATTTATAAATAACCTTCTATTTCAAATGCTTACAATGGCTACAGAATGCGCAAACTGTCCCCATCATTTCTGATCATTAAGAAACAAGAAAAATTACCCCTTCAGGATTATATTTTGCTAACACACCACTGCCATGGAATTCTTCTAAGACATCCTTAATTTTCTTGGTGGAATCTGGATAAAAAAATAAAGAGAGAGAAATTGAAAATACAGAACACTGATTTACATAATATGAACTGTAATTAAAAAAACAACAATCAAAACTGCTAATAGCTTTTCACAATGCACATTAGTAATTTTCTGTACCAGTATGAGAGCTGTGGGCACAAAGAAAATGAGAACATACTTTACCTTCTTAACAAGTACAGTAAAAACCTGGAAGTAAACACAAAATGCACAGAAACATTCTTTGATCTAATCCTTTACTATTAAATAGCATATTTCTGAAGGAGTTATTTTCAAGACACTTATTTCAAGTCATTTTTCTTGTCTTTGAGTCAACCACAAAACACGGTCGTTTCCACCAGCACTATAAAATCTCCTTTGGCAGAGCTGCCAGTGAGCAGAGGAGCTGGACAATATCAAGATAAATGGGAAGCTACTAGAAAAAAATTCCGCAGTGGTCACATCACAGAAAACAAATGTTGCTCTCAAAACCTCAATTTTTGCCGACCTCTCAGGTATTCTAAAAGCTATCAGCTTCAGTAACTTTTGTCTAACAGAACTGTGCAAATCCCTGCAGTTCAGAACCAGGTAGATACAATTTTTTCAACTTATTTTAACTACGTGCAGGATAACAGAGCAATTATTTCAGTAAGTTGCCATAATATAAAACGCTTGAACTCAGATCCACTTAGAACTCATCACGCACATAACCATCTTTTACACATTAAATATCCCAGCAACACATGAAAAATAATTGTAACTCATTTATTTCTTTAAAATGCAGTAGGTTGAGTACAATGGTCAATGTGCATAGTGGCCACAACACCATGACCTAGTAATGAGTACCAAAGCAGTGAATAAGAGAATAGATGAACTTTGCATCTGCAATTTTATTTCTACAGCAAAACCTGAGGAAAGTAGAGAAGCAAATGGTGAACCAAGAACAAGATTCTCTAGAGCCATTATTTCAGCACTTAATATTAAAAAAATAGGACCTAATATAGCTTTTATTAATTAAATCAACAAAATATGGCATTGTAATAGCTTTTAGACTTTAAAGAAATCCAGCATCTTAAACCTGACTCTCATATGTACATTTAGAAAATTATGTGACCTGAAAGGAGAAAATGGAGCAGCCAAGGATTTGAACAATAGTTATGTAACAGTTCTTTAACAGTTCATAGCAGCTATAAACAGGATACAACACTGAAATTCAGTTTTAAGAGGTGTTGGAGGAGGTGTTTCCCTCCCACTCTCATACACAGTTTACACAGTAATAAGAATGGCTTTTCCAACGTTTTTCATTTACCAAATTTTCTTAAATAAAAACACCTGAGACTATGTGAGGCCACAATAAAATTGCTCATTTTCATTAACTGAATATATTTCAATGTTACTGTCAACTATAAGCAATGGAGTTTAGCAGGCCTCATGGGAAGTCAATGCAAGTATTTATTGATAAAATCATCTATAATCTTATTGCTTTGTCATTTGAATTACAACAAAAAAATCACAACTTCATGTTAAAAAAACAAAAAAACCCAAAAAAATTAAAGAAAACCAAACACAGAATAAATAAATAAATATATTAAACAACAAAATTTATCAGCTGTAATTAGAAGCTGGTGGGTTAGACACCTACTGACCAGGAAAAACACACAAATTGATGAGTGACAAAAAAATTATTTTTATTTTGTTTCTATTCTTTTGTTTTTCAGTATCCACACAGCTGTTTGCATATAAAAATCATTGCATCTTATGATAATAATGTCAATAACTACGAAAGCAGCAGTGTGAGATGAGCAGATGTATGACAGAGGTGATTAAGCCTCATCCTAAAAAAAGGATTTTTCTGAGCTTTGGAGGAAAAGTTTGAACACACATCAAATAGAAAGACAGCAATCTCCTCACATCTTTTATTATCTAAACAAACAAATAAATAAATAAATAGAAATTGACTGCTTCCTAGAGGTTTTAAAACAATGTCTTGAGGTTTTCTTTCAGCAACGACTGTGCTTTCATCTCACATTTTGCCAGACAGTCTATTCATCTTTAAACTGGTATTATGCCCATGCAACTGTAACTAAAAGCAAAACCTGTGTTATGCTACATATTGAAATTAAATTAATTTCTTGCCTTCCATTTTTCCACACTTTTCTTAGTCAAGTATCAAGATGAAAATATGCTCTATTACAACAACAATGTAACTATTTCCCTTTTCCATACATGAGTTTAAAATAGCCACATCCAAAAAGCACTGCCTTCATGTTTGAAATTATGGTCCAGAACATAAAGGTCTGCAGATGTAAATTCTGCTTTAGTTGTCCACCAAAACTTTGGAAAATATTTCCTCATTCAGGTCAGGAGCTGTAATTATTTTGAGCACTTCAGCCAAGGCAGAATCATTTTTTACAACCTTTCGCTCATACTCATTCAATCACTTTTTTTAAGTTCATGTGACAGTATCCAAGCTAGAAGAGAGATCTTTCGAAGTGTTCAAAATGACATACCGATATTTTGAGAAGAATGCCAGCACACCATCTTCTGCCTGCATACTCCTTAACAGTGCTGACAACCCTCAGTGACAACCCTCAGAAAAAAAATTTTTCTTCTCCCTCAGCCTTGAGTAGGCAAACTGATACTGGGAACATGTTCCAGCTTTAATAAGTTGTCTTAAATGGATATGAAGAATAGGATCATTTTCTACTCTTTTTCAGGAATCACATTAAAAACCAAAAAGCCAACAAAAAACCTGTCCTAGAAAGTCATATGGAATAGAAACTCCAATTAAATGTTATCAACTCTACATAAAAAATAGTCAAGTACATGCTCTTCATCAAAAAATAAGCAAAAAAAAAAAAAAAATCCAGGATACATATATAGAAGTAACTGTATATGAAGTAAATTCCCTAAGATTGTTTTTTTTCTAAAAATAGGAAACAAATTGAAGGTAAACACAATGGTATGGATTTCGTGACAGTTTTGTCTGATCCAAATTATCTAAATAACCACTGTAAAATGCTGGTGCAAACACAAACATCAGAACAGAACCTGCATTCTCTCTGTATCCTAAAAGTACAGATGTTCTTATGTTCTCATTCCTTAGCATCTTAGCACTCCAGAGCAATTTCAGTGAATTCGTAAGTTAAGACACAAAATGGTTTTAAACTCTGTTGGAATACTGTTAGCTGTTTTTAAAATCAAGGACAAATTTCTTCTTTGTCTAAGTCTCTGCATTCCAAGCTCTCCTCAAGAGAGAAGGTTTCCAAATATGTGTATATATAGTGTATACCCTGTCATGGCAGTGCTTAAATCCCATGTTATCTGCGAAGTTATAGCTGGCACAGTACTATTTTAATGTAGCTTAAAATATAATGTTTGTTTCATGAAGAATCTCTCTTTTCTTTGCCTTTACAATTTCATTCTTTTTATGACCCACTAGGGCACTGCTTTAGGTATTCAGTCAGAATACAAAAGACCTTCAATTCTGTCCCCTGCCTGAACTGATTTCAACTCCTACTGTTCAACTCAACTTCTGTTGTATTTTGCAAAGTCAAGAGGGTGGAAGGAGAAAAAGGGAAACTGTGGCTCAGGATTCAGAGTTCGCCTTGGATGAGGTAAGATGTCATTTTCTACCTCACACCCCAGTGAATCTGTGGAAGAATAAATAGGCAAGGCATGGTGTGGAAGATTGCTAACTGAAAAGGTATTACAAGTACATGGGAGAAAAGTAGGTGGATTCTACACCATGCTGCAGAAATTCTGTTTTAAATTAAGGCTCCAAAACGATAAAGATGTGAGTTGGGATTATGTTGTATTGTTTTAGAATAAAGGCAAAAAAATTAAAATAATGACACTAGAAATATGAAACCTGCATATATAAAAGCAAAAGTATCGAAGTGTCTGATTTTTTTCTTAACCATCTTTTAGCCATGACAAAGATACTTTTTATAACTGAAGACAAATTTACATACTAAGTTCAAAACCGTTTGAGGTTTAGCCCACATTAAAAATTATTATTCATTTTTTAAAGTGACTCAACTTCAGATGAAGAAAATTGAGCACTTAGTTGAGACTGGAATTTTGTGTACCATTTCTCCAACAATCAGAAAACACAAAACAGAAAGAAAACTTGCCCAGATTACATACTTTTCCTACATTTTCTCCTTATCCTCTCAGAAAAAATAATTCAAAATAATTTTTTCCTTAAATAAAAAGACTCATAAGACAACTTATATAAAACTTATATGCTATGTACACAGAAATGTTTTTGAATTCAAAAGAAAATAAACATTAGAAAAAATGATTGCATTATGAGCTATAATTCTCACCAGAAAGTCAAAACAACCTGCATATTTATTGATCCATAACTAATTTTAACACCTACAATAACATGTAGAGTAATAACCACTTTCTACCTCCATATGCCTTTTGTAAACTTATGAACAATATATACAATATGAAACACATCACAGGCATACAAAACATAAAAGCTTCACAGAGGTTTTTTTATATCTCTTATCACAACTTAGAAAAGCAAAATGTCCAACCATATATATACAATTTTCTGCACGCCAACAAAGCCTAGCTCAAACTCAAAAGCTCTTCTTGACAGTCAAACCAAAGAGAAGCACTAAGAGAAATCCAGCAATCAGTTGGCATTACAATTTTTATACAGGTTCTTATTCAATGGACTTTCTTTTATGGATGCAACAATACAATAATGTGTGCGTATCTAAATTTATACATACAACTTTTTTTTTCTTTTTGCCTAGTTCATTTTATTCAGAGAACTGGACAACTCTTTTACTTGAGCCATGGCTGTGTTTAATCTAAAGCTTTACTGACCTAGATATTCCAGTACATTAAAAAGGCCAAGCCTGTCAACAAACCTGCATGCAGCACCATTGAGTAAAAACTGTTCACCTTTCTACAAAAAGGTGGTTTCAGTAAGGACTCATCAAGCATTACTCAGGGTTGCAGCATGTCTGTGTTGGTAAGAGATGCCTGATGGTTGCTACTGAACTTGGAGAAGGCAGTGGCTTACATGTCCTCTACTGCCCATTTATGTGGCTGCAGACTCACTGCCAAAGCTTTCAGTATAGGTCACACCTTGGTTTTGGTTCATGACATATAAGTGGTCTTTTGATGCAAGTTTCACTAAGGAAACAAACATTTAAAACTTTTAATAGGATAAACACTTGATTTTGGCTTTCTTATGATGAGAATTTAAAACCTATTGTGGCCTTGCAAAGAGTGGCCAAGAAGAGAAGGCAATCCCTGTCCACTGGTCTAAAGGAGATCTCCCCAAATATGCTGCTACCAATGTAACACTCTGTAATCAGAAGAATTGAGCTCCACCCTCCAAATTACATTCTCATTGAATTCTATGAAAACTAGGAAAAATGCTTCTTAGAAACTCAGTCAGAATTGGATGATGCTGTGACATAGTGGTACTAAGCAATAGTTACTGTAGAAATATACCACAGCACTTGACAAGGGTGGGTGAATTTGGTGCAGAAAAACCCCCTCACCACTAGCGCTGCAATAAACAAATATCTGCTCTATAGACATTGCTCTGTGGGGATTTATTGCCAACCTATCTTTTGAGCATCAAATGGCAAGGTACTTCTGCAACAGGGAATGGAGGAGTTAGAACAAGAAAAAAGGTAGGAGCAGCAGCTCCTGCTTCAGAAGAAAACTTCCTCCTGACACCCAAAGCAGGAGCTGCCTCTTCCACCCATCCTCCCTGCTGGGGCTTGGCAACACAAGGGGCAAAACAGATTCATTTTACCCATTGCTATGTACTAAATGTTACTTAGGCAAGGACTTCTTTGTGGAAAAAAAAGCAGTATTTACTACATGTGCCAAAACATCTTTAGTCCACATTAATAAAAAATGTCCACCAAATCCCTCTTCCCTAAGCAGATGTTCAAGTGAAAAGTATATGGCAAACAACAGGGAGCTGCAGAGGCTTAATTTTAGTCTGCTAGTGGGAAGAGCTTTCAAAGGGAGAAATAAGTAAAGGACAAAAACAGACTCCAGAACTTGAGCAGAACTGCAGCTAAGTCCTGAGTGTACTTAAAAACTGTTAAATAAGAAAAATAATGCATCAGATTTTTTATGTTTTAAAGTTACTCCAGCTAACTTTCTCAGTGTCTTTTGGACTCCTGTATTTTCTGACATTTTGACAATTACATCTTCAACAGTCTGAAAGCAACTCAGAGTGCATGTCTGAGGGGAAGACTCAGGATATCAGGCTGCTGTGAGTATTTGGGCTCTGTGGGACCAGGACCCCATGGATTCTCTGGGTCAGCAGGGCCCTGACCACCAGGGTCTGCCCCATCACCACAGCTGGCAGTGGGCAGCTCCATGGGGTTAGGGCAAGCAAGAGGCTGTCAGTCTGTTAAAAAACACCTCTCACTGAGACCAGGAAGGATGAGCCTTGGGAGCTTCTCCAGTCTTCAGATCCCATCACCGCAACTGAATTTGGAAACTCATACAAACCTTTTCTCATCTCCCTTCTCTCACTTCCTGTTTATTTATTGATGGTCATCATCACCCGGCAGAGGATCCCAAGTCAAAAGTCTTTCACTTAGAATGATAATGAAACAACTGTTAAATTAAGGAAGGAATGCTGTTGACAACATATTTCACTACAAACACTAAATCTATTCACTAACTAGTAGGAAAGAGTCAAATCAGTTTGGTTAGAAATTTAGCAAGTATTATTTCTGCTTTTAAGTGGGAACAGGGAAACAGTATTCTAAGTTTGAGGATATTTCTACAGGTTTTTAAATAGACATTTAAAAAAATACACTAATTCACTTGTTTCTGTTTTTCCCAAAATGCCATACCTCAAATCCTGTGTTCAAAACAAGAAGGATACAGAGGTGCTGGAGTGCGTCCAGAGAAGGGCAATGGAGCTGGGGAAGAGTCTGCCACAAGTCCTTCAACAAGCATCTGAGGGTATTGGGGTTGTTCAGCCTGAAGGAAAGAAGGCTTAGGGCACCTTATCACTCTTTACAACTTCCCTGAAAGGAGGGTGTAGCCAGGTGAGGGTTAGCCTCTTCTCTCAGGGAACCAGCAACAGAACAAGAGGAAACGGCCTCAAATTGCACTAGGGGAGGTTGAGGTTGTCTAGGAGGAAAAACTTCTTCACTGAAATTGTGGTTAAGCATTGTACCAGCCTCCTCAGGGAAGTGGAGGAGTGACTATTCATGCAAGTGTCCAAAAACATGACACAGTACTTCATTATATGTTTTAATGTGCATGGTGGCATTCAGTCAAAGGTTGGATTTAATGATCTTGAGGGCTTTTCCAAACTTACTGATTCTGTGATTCTCTGAATTTTTGAACTCATAACCTATTTAACCTAAACTTCAGTTATGGCTTCAAAAATTACTGAACAGGATATATTGCAAGACAAAATTTCAAAGTTTCATCTGGCTCTTCCATTCTTCCTCATAGCACAGATGATTCTTGAAATTATTTTTTTCCTCTTCTTGAGCACAATTTTTTTCCCCATTTTGCTTTATCATCTTTCTTGTTTCCAAAGTATTGAGTTCATTTTACCCTTCCTCTTATAGAGTTTTAAATGTTTATACAGTGATGACTCTTGGCATCACAAAATCTTGCAGTCATGATCCTCTATAATAGCTTCTCTTGGGACCAAAGCCTTTAAAGTCAAATACATACCTAGGCCATAAAACAGAGAATTAGTAATACAAGTACACATGAATCTGGATCTTGAACTACAAATGATGAAGGCTCCTGCACTTGCAGGAAAATGTACCAGTATAAACTGGATTGCCCTTTCTCTGTCTTAAATACTATTCCTAAGCTTTTGTTCTTAGTGATCTCATGCTTGGTGCAGTGAGGAAGAACAACTGAAAAAGAGATCCCTAGAGCCTGTTCTCCCCAGGACTCAGAGAAACAAGCCTTCACATTGCTATCAAAAGCTTTCCAACATTTAGTGGCAATCAATATCTATCAAGCAGAGTAGTAGTGCCATCGGTATTTTGGCATGTACAAAATTTTCTATTGCCTGACAACATTTGCATGGGGAGGCTTCACAAGATGCAGATATATAGACCCTGTATACACATATACAGTGTTGTCAAGCCCTTGCCTTTTAGTTTATGTATAAGTAAATGCATCGATACAATATGCGCAGTTTGGTCAATTCAGACGAGTTTTTGCAGTTAGCCAAGGTACTAATTACCTAGTCCAATCTATCAAATCTCTATAAAAATTAGCATAAGGTGACCACATACAATCTGGGGAAGTGAAACAGAACATGTATCCTTTACATTCCACACATTTCTGGATAGTATAAGCAGATTTGATCTCTTGGGACAAGTATTTAATATTTCTTAAAATTGTGCTCCAGTTTACATAATAAGAAATTGCCTGAAGGTTCATAACACAATACTTCTGACCAAAAAGAATTTTAAAAAAATCGTTATTGCTTATATAAAGTTTCTCTGATTTCTATTTCCTTCGTAGAATATTTTTAAGGTTGTGTATGTTGAAGGTGTTGACGCTGCAACAACAGTTCTCATTTATCACCATTTTGGATGAGAATCTTGCTATATATATTTTGAAATCCATCTTTGAGTACTTACAGTATTACGTGTGTTGAGCCTGTGGAAACATTGATATTATAAAATGTTTGAAGTTAGTCACTGAAAAAGTAACAGCTTTGTCATCCATAGGAATGGGCTGCTAGCACACATCTGCCTAGGAGTCACAGTCCCTCAATCATTGCTTAATTACAAAGGCATGGCATGATGCAGAGATTGTTCCCACTGTGGTATTTATGCACTCAGCAACCTTATACGGCTACAGAAAAACTTAATGCTAAATAGATAAAATTAGAATATAAAAGTCAAAGAAAAAATGCTACAGGTTGATCAGCTAAAAAAAAAAAAAGTCAGTTCTGGTTCAAGACCTAACTTCTGGGATAATACTGTTCTCCTAATTGCTGTAACTTGAATTTTAATGAAATAAACAACTGGCGACTACAACTGTGACTTAACTGTATAATAGGAAGTTTTTGAGTTTTCCTATTTTCATTACTACAGTGAAGCAACTCAGTATTTATATTATACTTTCACACATTAAATATTAATATATGCTCATTTATCATAACAACTGTGATTTTAAATTTATCATGGGAAATCTGCTTTATGTTCATTGCTCTGAGAAACAAATGTTTCATGCACGACTTCCATAAATCTTCTAGATGTGGACTTTCAAATTTAAAAAAAATTGTTTCCATCTAAGCCAGCTGTTTTCAAGTTGGGTAAACAGCATTCTTAGTGCATTTTTTTTTTCCATCATTAAATTCTTTCTTCAGATAATTAACTGCTTTATCTTACTGATTTCTTATGTGCCTTTATGGACAATATGGACCAAAACCAGATAATACTTGAGATATTAGAGCATGCAGAAAAGAGGTGATGCAGGAACATCAGGGAAAGGAAAGCCCTTAAGATCAGTTCACACTCCTGGAGATCTGTATTCTACTGATCCTTGCTTGATGCATCTCAAATCTTTTAGCTTTCTCTACAAAAACATTAGACCTGAATTTTGTATCTGCTTTCATACAAAGAGATTTCACCTTCTGCCTTTCCAATTTAATATCAAAGCTGGAACTAGGTAATTCTCTGTCATTCCGGGATTCTAAGGAGATGGGAAGCAAGAATAAACCTTATAACATAGTACTTTGACAAAGGCAGCATTAAACCCTACTGCCAGGATTATCTGTGACTTTATCAAATGACATTTTGTGTCAGAGTATCAGGGAAAAACACTCTAAGGAAGACTTCATTTTCACAGAAACTTACTTGGCAAGGTAATAACATTATTCAGATAAACAGCTCCCACGAGCAAGCTTATAGAGATCTCTAATCATCCCAAACAATATCTGACTGACTGTTTAATTTAAGCATTTGAATACACTTGGGTTACTTGTCCTCTAAAGGCTTAGAAGCCAAAGCCTGTTTGCTCTCTTAAGCTTTATTTCTTACTCTCTTAGCACTTCCTACAATTTCCTATCCACCTAATAAAACAAGCGAACAAGAACACATAAATTCTCAGCCATCTCTGTTCAAGTGTTCAGAAATAGCTTCAATCCTAAAACTATCCTATAATCTGTTTTCTATGGTTTTATCCCATCAATCTTTTCTTCATTTATATTTTCTTACACTTTCTTCATTCTTCTCTGAGCTTATTCCCCAGGATAGATGGTTGTTCCTCTGTGTGCTACCACCAACTACCAGTTTTCATGTCACATATATAGTAATACACAGCTTTCTATGTTCTAAAACTAGTCTGTCCCATTCTGCAGCTGACCCCCTGGCCTTTGAAAGAATCACTTTGTTTGACTTCAGGGAAATAAAAAATTAATTGTTTTCAGCAATTATGAGTCATAGGGAGTCTAAAGACAGGGAAGGAAATGAGAAGTACTATACACCTAGACTGATTTTTGCCTCCAAACAATAATGATGAACTATTGGATATATATCCTTGAGTGAATATCTAGGTAACTGTGCCTTGGCAGGGGGGTTGGACTAGATAATCTTCAGATGTTCCTTCCAACCTTAACTATTCCAATGATTGTGTGAATGAGATAACACGTAACTTTGAAGGTATTGTGTGAAAAGGATGGAAACCAAGCAACTCCTCCTTTCTACAGAAGTGATCTATCGATTTATCAGGATATTTAACTAACAGTTTGGAACAGGAGAGGAACCAGTCCCTGTGCCAAAAAATTGACTTGAGGTATAAAAAGTAGCTAAATCCAGCCTGTTCTTTTAAAGTTGCGTAAGACACACTCACAACTTGACTCCTGAGTTAGTTTTACATATGTTTAATTGTATCATCTAACTTAGTATCTTCCTCCTCTATAGAAACTCGTAGCCCTATGAAAGGTCTATTATAAGATGACATGACACAAACAGAAATACTTTAAAGAGCATAGACTGTACCAATTTATTCCATGGCCTCCTTAGAGACCAGCACCCACTATGGACAGTTGCTATAAGTACCATATAGATTAAAAAATAAATAAATAAATAAAATTAAATTCTACCATTTACTTGTCATTAGAGTCACATTTTTTAGCAATTTTTGGCAAGTTTACAAAAAATTTCCTCAACAAACTCTGCTCCCAAATGACAAATGTGTTCCCCACCTTTGAGTGAGTCCTCCGTTAAATCATTCCTGCCACAAATCCTGACAAAAATCAGTAACTTTTGCAGCAAGCAACATCTACCTTATCAAACAATTTTATCCCACATTTTAGGGGAGAAAAATAGAAATAAGATAAATCAATTTAGTAAAGTATCTTGTCTGTCACCTATACTTCAAAGATACATCCCTAAACCAAGCTCAATGTATATTTATAAGAAAAAGATAAATGTCTATTTATTGTAAGCTTAATATAAACTTAACATAAACATATTCAAATGTTTTATGAATGTGTAGCTCTAAAGTGTAGGTATTGTAACAACATTAAGTTGTCTAATCTAGTGGAAAAACGCCAGCAACATGACACTGGTATTCATCAACTTAATGTTGCCACAGACAAAAGACAACATAATAGCAATGAACTATTAACATTCCCAGGTCCCAGGATTCATATTTATTTCCTAATCCATCCATTTCTATCTCAGTATGATTACTGGGCATGTTTGTTTATTTAATTTTATATTGTTCAGTTAGGCAGATTAACAATGATACTCTCCAGAGCATGTAAAATACAGACAATTAGAACAGAAGTAAGCAGAAAAGATATGAGAAGTAAAGAACGATGAGGAGTTAATAATGAAAAAGGATAAAAGGAACAAGAGAAAAGAATAAAAAATAGGGAGAAAAGGAGACGGGAAGAGGCAGATGAACCTTCAAATATAGCAAGATAAAAGAGAAGAAGAATGAAAAGCTCAATCTTCTGATCTTCTTCCCTTATTTCACATCTCTCTTCTTCTGCTCCTTCACCTTTTGTTTTTTTAAATTATTGTAAACTAATGTATCGTAAACAGAAAAATCTAAAGTATGACATTGTAATTTTCTGAGTTTTCAGAGACCTTAAATTTCCCATGATCTAGAAGGAAGACTTCTGCTTCAGAATAAATATATTCCATCTAATACTCTACATTAGGAGAAAAACCCTAAAACACCAGAAGTTAATATTAGAACATTCAGGAATTGGAAATTACAGCCACAGAAAGACCTTAATTTTTCGTAAGTTTTAGTATTCATCATTAATTCACATCTGAACATTCTGGATGTTCCATATGCCTGATAATTAAAAGTATTTAAAAGCATTAATACATTAATAAAATAGTTTGTTTTTAGGAAAAGAGGCAAGAGTATGATTGGAAATAAATTCATCTAAACCCTGGGGAACAGACCAGCTGTAAGGGAGCTACAATCCAATTCCAACGGAGTTACATTTCAAGTAAATGGAAGAGTAAATCATCTGTGAACCTTCTGAGTCACCCGCTTGTGGAGACCAGGCTTAATAGACATAGCTTGTTTTGGATGAGGAAAAATGAGAAAAAGGAAAGTTGGTTGATACACTGAAGGACCTCTGAGAATGCAAGGGAAAACAAAACTTGACTTCAAAACTTTGTCAAAGGATGGTACAGGAAACAATTTAGACTTTTCCTTTGCTTTTGAAGATGGGCTTTCCCTTTCCTCCCTCATATACATATTCGATATATAGAATTAGACAAAACAAAGCATTTGAATAGCTATGTTGTAAAAAAAAAAAAAAAAAAAAAAAAAAAAAAAAAAAGTTCTGGAACATTTTAACCCAAGGAATCTGCTCTTGTTAAAAAGACACTGGAAGTCCTGGAGCTTGCCAGGCATGCAGCAAGTGCAATACACAGTAGACAAGAACTTGTGAAAAGTTTTAAGACAAATCACCCCAGTGAAAGATAAACTCTAACATCCACAGGGAGTATGGCTTTTCTTAAGCAATGGTATCGCGCTTTATTGGAGCCTATGTTTTAAAAACCACTGCACAGACAAACATAAACCAACCGTAAAAACCAGAATTCACTGAATGCTCTTTAGCAGGTAACAGGCTTCCCTAACACACAGTTAACAATGACTATAGGAGATGTAATTTTTACTTCGTGTCTAGGGATGATCCAAGCTGCCCTCTTCCACTTCTTCTGCAGGCCCATATATTCTTTGTTCTCTTACAAAGTAAACTTCCTTACAATGTAATTTTTTCATCTTGGATGTGGTATGTGATTGGACATATAAGAAAATTGTTACTACATTTATGCTCAAGTTTATCATAGAGAAAAGACCTGGCTTTGTTCTAATGCTTTCTAAACAGTGTGTACCATCAGTGAAATAAAGCTTATCTCAGACTGTGCACTAAATCATCCTCAGAAAATAAATGGCTAAGTTTCAATATGTATGAGATCATGGCTTCAAGATAAGTTATGAAATAAAGACCCAGTCTCCTGAAAGTAGTGACACACAATCCTCTGAACCATTAAGATATATGCCAGAACCTTGTCAGAATATCTCAATCTTAGTGTCATTCACAAATAGCAAATAAGAGGTTATACTCAGAGAAGTCATCTAAAATAACGTATGATTTATCCCCCCTTTCTGCACCTTTTAACAAATTCTAAATCTGAAAAAACCCCAACACCCAAGATATAAATATGAATACATACAAAATGGCTATCATAAAAATAACTTGT
This sequence comes from Cinclus cinclus, assembly GCF_963662255.1. Lineage (NCBI taxonomy): Eukaryota > Metazoa > Chordata > Aves > Passeriformes > Cinclidae > Cinclus > Cinclus cinclus. The sequence goes on from NC_085046.1 coordinate 28,114,400, forward strand.
TTTAGACAAGAGTAAATATTGCTGAGGTTGCCATCAGAAATCTGATTGCCCAAACCAAAATTCTAAGACAATACAGAAATCTCTCCATATTTATTTTATTTTTAGCTAAATGTTACATTTAATATAAAGATGTGCAGATTATTTGCTTTTTTCCCCAACAAAATGATAAATTTTCAGTTGAAATTTCCTTTGTTGAAAAGAAGAACAAATGCTTCAGTAGGTAACATATTCGAATAAAACTGATATTAATAGTCACAGAATCTGAGAATGGCCTGTTTTGGAAGAGACCTTAAAGACCCTCTAGTTGCCCCCCTGCTGTGGGTAAGGGACACCTTTAACTAGATCAGTTTGCTCAGAGCTCCATACAACCTGGTCTTAAACACTTTCTGGGATGGAATCCCCACAGTTTCTTTGGACAACTTGTTCCAGTGCCTCACCACCCTAACAGTAAAGAATTTCATTCTAATATCTCATCTAAACCTACCCTCTTTCAGTTTGATGCCATTCCCCCTTGTCCTGTCACTACGCACTTGCAAAAAGTCTCTCTTCATCTTTCATGTAGGCTTCCTTCAGGTACTGGAATGCTGTGATTAGGTCATCCCAAAACCTTTTCCAGCTCCTTTGCCAGGAACAAACCAGCCTTGCCCCAGAGGAGAGGCGTTCCATCCCTCTAAACAACTTGGTGGGTCTCCTTTAGACTCTTCCCAGCAGGTCCACATCCTTCCTGTGCTGGGGACCCCAGAGCTGACACAGCACTACAGGTGGGGTCCCACTGCAACAAAGCTGAGGAGCAGAAGCACCTCCCTTGATCTGCTGGCCACATTTTTGACGCAGCCCAGGACACGTTCTCCGGCAACTACGTTTAACTTTCCTTTATTTTTCTTCCCCAAATAAAATATTGAAATATTCAATTCTGTAAGCATCCAAATGTTTCAAAAGGAACACCGCAGTGTTTTGCTTCAAAAAAATGTGTTGTTCTGTGTGCCTACAAATGGCACTATTATGTAAAGAGGCTCTGATTAGCTTGAATCAGGCAGTGGAGGAATTCTAGAGCTCCTGAAATAAACTGAGAATAGACGCCAGCTGTGCTGCTGCACCACTTTACTGCTCATTTCTAGCTTAGGAATCTTTATACTACACTGCAAAGTAGAGCACAAAGCACGCTACTTCTCTGGAAAACTCCCAAACATAACAGGCTTTTATTCCTGTCAGACGGTCCAGTCCCCAACACAGGTACACACACAGAGCCCCTTCCAGTTGTGCACAGGTTCTCAGTCCCACCCATGAGCATTCATTCATTCATTCATTCCCTTGCCAAGCAGAGGAGCTTGTGTGGCACTGCACATGGTGGTGCTGCAAGAGGATGAAGAAGGAAGGAGATGTGAGGGAAGGGGGTGGCAATGGGGACAGCCACCCAAAAAGCACAGGAGGCCAGATGCTGACTGCTGCTGAGAGACTGAGGAAGGAGGAAGACAGCCTGCAGGTCACCAGAGTTTCCCAAAAGCTCAGCAAAGCAACGTGGCTGCCCATGCTGCACACAGAAAACACATCATGCTCCTGCTATCAGAATTAAAGTCATTCCTTGGAAAATTCAGTCACTAAGACAACAATGTGTATCATATGGAGTTAATTGTAGCCATATAAAAGCTGGAAAATCAGAATGAAGGCTTCTCATTCTGCCTGCTGTGTGTCCTGTGAAGGCATTGAGTACTTTACAAAGATCAGGAACTGACTTCTGCCCAATTTTAAAGGGAACAGCTAAAGTTTTTTAAATGCCTGCATACAATTCAGTCAATAAACTGAACACAGAAAAAAACCCTGCTTTTAAATTTTAACATCCCAAACTTTCCGAAAAAAAACCCAATGGAACACTTCCCCTGGAGAAATACTGTATACTTCTCTATTCTCACCTTGCTTTCTTCCTGGTTCTGTAGCTTCTGTCTTTATTTCAACCCTCATATAAACCCTTGATTGTTTCATGCATACTACCTTGCTTTCCATTAAAATTTCTTTTTGCTTTATTTTTATTTGATTTTATCCAAAATTTCTCTGATGTTAATTGCCTCATTTTTCACCAGTATCCCCTAACTACTTATCCTTTATTTCTGATGGCTACATACCTACAATAAAAATAATATATGTTATTATTTATTCAAAGTAATTTAAAAGAAGACCTTATCTGCCTCCTTGTTAATTCTCCCCACGTTTATACTTGATCTGCATCATCTTTTAAGGCAAAGGTTTAAAGCAATTTTTAAAATCCACATGCTTAATCATTGTGGTTAAAAATAGACAAAGACTGATGAAATTGAAAGGCTTTTTCATAAGAAACGCTGATAATGGACTAATTTCATAGAAGACTGTGAAGCATAAACTGCACAAACTAACATTGATAAAATGTAATTTGTGTGGTCATGAAGATTCAAAATTTATTTTCTCATTTTTTTCAAAACTCAAAAAGCAGGCTCCTAAAAATTGCTTACAAGTTTTAAGACACCATTTAAATTTCCAGACCTGCAAGAGGAAAACATAGAATATTCTCTACATTCCCCTAAAATGACTATTAGAGTTACTAGCTCAACAGCATGAATGCAAAAAAATTTCAAAATGCAACTGAATGCCAACCAAAAAAGCAATTAGAAAAATATCAGTTCTGACAGCAAGCTCCAAAGCTCATGGTCATTTTGCAAGGGATGGCCAAATTCTGGCAACTTGTACAAAGTTGATCAGTCACTAAAGTTGTGTAACATAAGCTACTAGACTTTCATCTAAGATTAAATATATAAAATGGGGGAGAAACCTAAACACAGCTCTAGAATATGTATGCAAAGAAAATATTTTTTCTGAATTATATGGAAGACTACTCTTTACATTAGACTGAAAGTCTATCAATAAAAGTGGCAATCTCTCCAGTCAAGTGTTCACGAAAAATGAGGACAAGACTGATACCCTGCGTAATTCTTAACACTAAGAAATTCTTTAAAAATAAGCCCATAGTGGAAATAAACATCTGCTATGACAATGGACTGTATTCTCCTTTTGTGAAAGGGATGAAACTGTTTTCTGTTTCTTCCACCTGTTTAGTCATTATAAACCAATAATTACTGTAAAAACATGAAGCAGAGGGAAGAAATGGGAAACAGTTTCATCTCTTTCAGAAAAGGAGAAAGAAAATGAGGTAGAATCTACTTCATAGAACAGAAAAGTGCATTGAGAGAGTGCTTCTGAGAAAGACCACACTGTTAAGGACAGATATTTAGTAAAACAATGTAGAAATCAAATTCCTTCACAATCTTTAAAACGAAGTAGATTATCAACTCTTTCAAACTAAACCTATTTGACAGCTGTGGTATATGAGTTTTTTTATTCTTTATTTTTGTAATATAGTTGTATGCATGAGGTCTGTAAGAGGCTTGGTGTAAAAACACTAAAATGCTATTAGAGACAAGCTCATAGTTATGTATTAGCTGTCTGAATAACAGTGCTATATACAGGATTAATCACAATTAAAAACCTTAACAGTCTGACTCAACCACCACCTCTGAACACTGCACATACTACTCTTTGGCACTATATGCATAGCAGACAGCAGCAAGAGAACACAACTTTTCTACCACTGGCAGCATCAAGAGCAAACCCATACGAAAAGAGCTCTTCCACATGCCTGGGTATCATAATCCTGAGGGGAAAAACAGGACATGACAAACTCTTTCTGCATGGGACAGAACAACTTGCTGAACATACAGGTGGGAAATCCCATCCAAGAAAATGATGGCATTTCTTGCCTTAAATATCAATTTTCAGGATAAAACCTGAAGTACAACCAGCAAATTTAACACAAAAAAAATGCAGAGACACAATGTATTCCTTATTCATTAAGTCAAGTTATTTGTAACAGTTTACACAGCTTTTTTATTCACTAGATACAGCACAACACTTTCACTAGATACAACACAACACTTAATGAGGTCTGACTCACTTTCAAGCCAAAGACTTTCTGTATTACAGAGACTATATTTATTACTAGTTTCCTCTAAAGTAACTAAATGGAGGTGTGACTACAATCCACTCTGCATAATTATACAAGATTTAGATTTACTTCTAATGTCCAGACAGACCCTGTATAAAGATTGACAAATAAAAAGTTTAGAGATGCATGCCTCCCAGGGATGACTAAGCTGTAGAGACGACTGTATTTGCTTGGGTATTTTTCCTTTGTTTTGTTTAGGGGGTTGAGAAGGTGTTGCTAGCCACGCATGCTATGTAGACTGTGTGGATGGAGAAAAAAAAAAAAAAAGGTAGAAACAAGAAAAAAAAAAGAAAACCAAGTTCTTGAAATGTGTTACTTGTAGAAAAACCCTAAGATTCAATATAAAATTACTCAGGTTATTTTAAAAAAAATAAGACTGGATAACTTTAAGCTGCAACATCTACACAGAGCTGCTAAGTAGTTATTTTATTTATCTGCCTTGAAGAGTTTGTAGTTTGAAGAGCAGTTTAGTAGTCCTCATACACAGTCAGTCATTACATCTCAAGATTGCTATTAGAAAGAACAGCTACTCTGACACTTGCTTCTTGAAACTAATCCAGAAAAACAACAGTGCATGCTGTGATTTAAGCACATATACTGGGAAACACTTCAGAATGTGCTTTTGTACTATTTGGGACAACTTAATTGACATTCTTTCTGTGAATCCCTTAAACTATCAGAGCTCAAAGTTAAATTTATATCATAATGTCATATATTTTTAACAGTGTGGTCTTCTTTGAAGGCATCACATGTTACACCATAGATGAAACAGTGAGCCTAGACTTGACAAGCAATGTGACAATATTCATTGTGTCTGAAAGAAAATATAAAAATATGGTTCTATACTTAATGGAATATCAAATGGGTCATCACTCCTCTAAGTATCCTATAGCACCTAATTAACTAACTTCTTATCTACTAAAACCAATCTGAACCAACAGCTATTTCTGATTTATTCCAGAATAATATCACCTCCAAGGGGACTGTGACTTTTTTCAAATTACAGTTTGAGTACTTGGATTCACCCTCACCCAACATTAGCTAAATAAGTATTCAAACTTTCAAATCAAAAATAATAATGCTTGTATACATCTTCACAGATTTTAATAATATAGAATTTATATTCAAAAACTTCTAGAGGCCCCTCTACAGAAGACACAACTGTTTACATAAAGTAATTTAAATAATTGTCACAAGGTAAATGTTGGCTAGCCACTAAGGTTCGATGTGAATTATTTTTCTTCTGCTGCAGGCAATTTCTCTCCATTTCATGATTATGTTTTTTTCAGTACTATTATTATTTTTCATAATCGAACAGCAAATGTAAATAAAAATTTCCAAACATTCAGTTTCAGGTACTCTCTATTTTGGCTCCTGTCAGCTGTTCTGTTTCTCTAAAAGCCAACTTTGATTTTGTCCTGATAAACTATTTCTAACATTTGCTCTTCTCTGTTTTCTTACATCACTCAAGGCACTATCTATGGGTTGTAAAAATAGCACAGATACATGAATTTTGGTCTCCCAAAACTTGGTAGACTCCAACTTTATCTGAAGCCATTTGTTTTGCTTTATTTTCCCATGTCTTCTTTAATTTTTCTTTACAGTTGTAAATATTTTTCCCTTTCAGGACTTTTATATTTTTATCCCAGGAACTCGTCATTCACTCATTTTCTTCACATCTCTTCAATGTGCTTTCACCATCTCTAGCATAATTTCAGCAATTTATCAAACTCTTAAAGCCTATCCAGTACTGAAGCACCACTATTCAACAAAGAATTCACACATACACTTAGTACATAAGCCATCTTCCCATCCTCCTCTCATAAACATCTATAAATTTTTCACTGTTTCATTCTATTCATTTCAACTACTACTATCTATAGGCTCTTAAACAATATACAGCCTATGCTTTCTTTCAAAGCAGTTACAAGTATTGCCACAGTGTTTATGCTGATACAGTTAAGGATACTGGAGTCTGTCCTACCTCTGTAGTGAATTTCAAACATAAGGAACATATTAAAAGTAGAAACAGCACTCTACTCACAAAACAATAATTAAAAAAAAATAGAAGAAGCAAACCACAAACAGACAAAACCAGAACCAACAAGAAAGAAACAAGAGTTAACAAAGCATTTTAAAGCTCTTCAGTACGCCTTCATGAATGAAAACATCTATTACTAGGCCACTTAATTCTAGAAAATACATTCGTGAAAAAAAACCCTTTATCACTATTATTGCTGTTACAATTAATTCAAGTGTCTCAACACCAGAATTGCAGAATTTGTAGGGCTGGAAGAGCTCTCTCTAGACCATTGAGTACAACCCCTATTCCAAAGCAGGGTCATCTGCAATAATGCAGATAGTAGTAGTAGTAATAATAATAAACTGCAAAATAAAATCAAGCATTTCTATTTTCAGAATTAATACATAAGCATATTACATTGGAATTTAATAAAAAATTCTTTAGTCCATATTCTGTACTGGTTTTAATAAAATTATGACCCACACAAAATCTGGACACTTCTAAAGACAAATTTAGCAGTCTGTAATGTCCTCAAAAAGAACATTCAATTTTGTAGTGCAGCCAACAAAACTATGCAGTGACACTGCACAACATCCACTAAAAGTCTTCCAGAGCCACACAAAAAGCATTATTTTTTTACTGTCTAAAAACACAATGAAAACATATGTAATTATGAGCACATTTTTAAATTTTGCTTCTTTTAACTGATGGAAAACAACATAGAAGAAGGCAATCCAGGGCCCTTCATCCCAATTAATGGCAGATGGAGGGAAGTCGCCTGACACTATCAGACAGACTTAATTCTCCTCTTTTTTCCAACTGACACCTCTGATTCTCAATTTGAGCCATCAAGACCAACCTATTTTCCATTCTCAAGAGGAAAAAGGAAGGCAGATTTGGCTCTCCTTTCTTCAGAAACCCAGGAGAGGGAGAACAGCAGAAGTGGTAAAGCTAATAGCAAAGTATATTTTTTCAGTGGATAGGTTGGACAAGCAGCTTTCCCCTTCTCTCTTCAAGCACATGAAGCTTTGCTGGGCTTAAGGGACCTACGATGGGCTACTGGTTTATTGAGTGTGAATCTGATAAAGGCAAAGTGGGATCATCCTTTCTCTCAGAGCTGTTTTTTTCAGTTTGTCTGATGAGTCATGGATTGTCACCATTTGAATTACACTTTCCAGCTCTTCTATAGAAACCCAGTGACTAAAAATACATGCTTTTAATAAGAGCTGAGATTCTGCTACAGTCACATGGCTCTCCAATTAGCCCATTCTCCCTTCATTTTGTTTCTTAAAGGCTTGCTGAACTGTAGCTGTTTGTGACATCAGGCTCATTTCCACAGCAACCAATTGAATTATCCCCCAAATCTTTATAATAAGAATAAGCAACAGGAACAGATGAACTCGTAAGAAACAGAATCTTCTTACTGTTTACATGCAAATGTCCATAGAAACAACCAAACAATAAAGGAAAAGAAATAAGGAAGATACACAGAAACACAGGAAATATAACAAAGGCATAATCAATGTTTACATATTTTACAGTGTATAAACAGACATTCAGTAATTTGATGACCATATGTCAGATCTGTAATAGACACAATGTATGTCCAATGCCAGTAACAGCTGATGCTGCAACACCAGGTGTTACTGACTGGCACCATGTACCTATGCAGCTTCAGTTCTAGAAAATGTCATTATTTTTGACCAAGGAAATAAAGAGCAAGGTGAGATGACACCATTTGCCTTTCTGAACTCAAAGACCAGCTACTAGCTACCACACATCACAAAACCCTCAGTCACAGAAGCCTGAAAACACCTCTCATAAGAAAAGCCGAAAGGAGCTGGTCCTGTTCAGCCTCAATTCACCCATTCCATTATTCTGCTAACAAGTGTTTCTGTTTTGGAATTTGTAAGAACTCTTTACACTTGCTTCTTGCAATGATACCGTTGAAAATGGAAATGCAAAGTCATCAACTTTTACTCTAAAGACCTTCTCATAATTCCTGTCAATGACAAGTATATTATTTAAGAACCATTAAGTAATAATCTGTATGTCTAAGAGTTAGCACAGGCCCTGATCCTATTGCCAGTGCTGGATTTGTGACTGACTTAATCCTCCCCAGGTACTGAAACAGCCACTGTGCTTTCAGCAGAAACACTGAAAACTTAGATGCATAACCTAGAAAATAATAAGATTTTCTGAAAATAAGGGCCTAACAGTGTCCAGTCTCAGCACAACAAATTCACCATCTGTACTGAACTAGTATGTATTGAACTACTGTGTTTCACTGCTCAGCAAGACTAAGTAAACCTTACAGTCTTCTCCAGATCTTGTTATTGCTGTCTCTTCCCCACTCTCCCAGACAAAGACAAATGCACAAGAAAGTTGCGGGTAAATTATCATTTTGTAGGGAGACCACCAAATGCTCTTGATGATGGGACAGTGTCCTATTCATCACCCAGAAAGCATTTCCAGTGCCTCTCCAGGCACAAATTATGTGTTTGTAATAGTGGCAGACTTTTCTAACAGTATTTTCCCTTTGGATTCTGGGATCAATGCAACTTGGTACTATCGAACAGTTTGAATCAATTCTTTTCCTTCTTCAATTCCTTTAACATTTCTTCCATACGAGACCTAAATACACAGCTTTCACACTTCCTCTAGCTTTCCTAAAATAGATAAATCAAGTGTGTTAGCACTAGCACAGCTGAGACCATTTGCTTCCTAATACTTTCATTATCCCTTAATGAAAGTTACAATTTTTAGAGCCATCATAATTGTGATGCTACCTATCAATTATTGAGGAACCAGAGGCAGTTCTTTAGGAAGGAAATTGATGCTAAAAACAGCTGATGCCTCATTGAACTGATCCAACTCTGGACCAATTTGCCATCATTTTTCAAAATCTTTGAATTACAGGTTTACTCTAACTGCCTACTGCCTTCTCTGCTTTTACTAAATTAGCTAAGTCTCTTCACGTTATGATATATGATCTCTTGTTAGCAGTCTCCAGTCAACAGCACACAGAAGCGACAGTAGTTTTGTATTTTGCTGATTATAATCCCTTTAATTGGAAGTCCTGAACAAATCAGATACTCCAAGAGCATCTTATGTTCTGCAAAGGAAGAATCTTTTCCAGCCTTTACAATTCTGTGATTCTTGGGGATTTATAAACAACTGATTTGTCCCAATTTTGCCAGCTGATAGTAACAATTACCAATTCACTATTTTCTGCTCTTAAAACATGTCTCCCTGCTGCTGACGTATGAAGTTTCTTGCAGTTAAAAGACAGGAGAGGATCCCTGTAATTAGCTAAGACATGAACATAATACAGTAACAATAATCCAAGTCACTCAGTGTGACTACTTTTTGCTGTTACTATGTACCATTAAAAATTTCTACAAGAGCCAGTATTTCCTAAAAGAATGCTTCATATCAGAACATATAGCAGCCTGAGAGGGGACAAAAATGTACTTAAGTGCATCTGCCTTTGTCACAAAATAAACACCTGAATAATTTCATAGTCCCTTTAACCAAAGCAAAGATTTCAGAACTCTTCTACATTGTTCCTTTCCCCAAATAGTACCTTCCTTGCCCTAAACAGTTTACACCTGAAGTTGGATGCCCTTCTTTAGTATGGGTGTGGAAGCAGGAAACAAGCTCTGCATACATGAGTATCTCACCTGACAGACACAGAAAGGTTCCTCCATACTCACAGCTGTGGACTGAGTCAATATAATACTGTTCACCATTGACAGGCTAACTGGAGAATTGATCAGTTTCTGTTTGGTTAAAAACAAAACTGCTAGTCACCACCAGGCATTTATCATGGCAGCAACACTAAGCATTTTCTCTCATTAGAATGCCCACCTCAAAGATCCAGATCATATTGTACTATTGCATGTTTATCACCTTTTTTTCTCTTCAGAAATGCTCAGCTCATCATTCCTATCTTACATTCTCTTTAAGACCTAACACAGAAACCCTAACCAGAGAAAGGAAAGAAACCCACTAATATTTTTGCAGATGATATTGCTTTCAATCTCTCAGAACAACTTTATCTATGGTATGATCTTCAGAGGTCAAGTCTCAACTATGACTGGTTAAATGAAAAATAAATTCACAACTCTGTATCTTCTCTATTCCAGATTTCACTCTAACACAAGTCAAATTTGGAGCTAATATCCTTATTAGTGAAGACTGTATATAACAGCCTTCCTGTGGACAGAGTTCAGGGCTTTTTAACAGTAAATCTGACTAGAGCCTAAATAAATAATATGTAACACTCTGACCCATTTTCTCTAAACTGGGGCAACACAGGAATCTGCACAAATGATTTAAATTCACAGATATGAAGAAAAAAATTACAGTGTTAAATCAATATGCATAGATCACAGTTCACCTCTCAGGAGAACAAAAGCAAGTTCCCCACAAAACCACTGAGTAGTTTTCTCCACTCCCTTTTCTCCTACTTAGATTTTTTGTTCCCAATCACAAATTTAGGATAAGGATTCAGACTCTAAAAATTATCTACTGGTCCTTTTTTCTGGCCACCCTACCCCCGTAGGCCTTGAATGCAAAGACTGGATCTCTCACTAGACCTATTACCCTTTTCCATGAAGTTATCCCAAGTGTATGTGATACTGTACAGGCAGAACTGGCAGACTCCACCTTTCAGCCAGTCTAACAGATTCTGTCAAAACTTTTTGAGAACCTAGCCACCTCCATCTTTACTAAGAGCAGCAAAAAAACTATAATCCTAAAATCCAATACTTGGGATAAAACTATTTTCAGTAATAACTAGTGATATTCTCTCTCCACTTTCCACACAGTCAAAAATAGCTGTTTTCGTCAACTTGTATTTGATGAGATTCGTTCCCTCATTAGAATTCGCACAATTCCATGTGGCACTAGAAGCCTGAAACCTTGGTATTACCCTGGGATTGTGTAATGGCCCATAGCTGCTGGTGACCAGCTGCCACATACATGAAGTTCCCTGCAGGTTATCATTTATACCCATTGTAAAAGATAGTATTTCCCTCTATGAGGACCAAAGAGCCAAGGACCACTGAAGAGTCTTTGACAACTTAATTTTGAACCAAAACTTCTGCTGACCTTCCCATTTTTCTCCAGTGATCTTTTTTCACAAAATCCTCCTTCCTGTTCCTCTATAATATTGTTTCACTGTCTAGTTCTTGCAATAGCTATTGATGCTACATCAAAAGACGCTGCAGCTGCTGATGCTGTTTCTGTTCTCACAGTCATTTCAGTAGCACTCCAACATCTATTTCTATCTTCAGTCTGTGACAGTCTGCCCAAGTTTTCCCTCACCAGCCTGGGAAAAAAATCACTGCCAAAAGTTTTGAAAAAAAGTTTTTTTTCAGGCTTTTTCCTCAGGGCACGGTTTGTTGACAAACTCAAAAGGACAACACAAAACCAAGCTATTTCCCCAGAGTGCACATGCTGCCAGAGCTCAGAGGTCTTTTTCTCCGCCTACTGAGGGAAGAGCTTCCTTTTTTTTGTTTCTTCTTTTTTAATGCTTAGCTGACTAATGAAATAGTCTTGTTTTAACTGTTTCAAATCCCTTCAATATTTCCCCACTTGCTTTTGGAGCAGGATCCTCTAAACTCCTTTCAATATATAATTTGGACTACAATGGCCATAAAACTTTGTTTAATAAAAAGGAGGTACAAAATTAATTTAATAAAAAGGATTAAATAAAAAAAAAAAGTCCAAACTAATCCAATTTAACATACAGATAATAATCACAATGAAGCTATTTATATTCCTTCTCTCTAATGCACTTACAATTCAGGCTCCTGTCTGGAGTAGTACAGAACGGCACATATCAGTGAATCACAGATTCATTTTGGTTGAAAAAGATGTCAAGATCATCAAGTCCCACCTTTGACTCAAAACCACCTTGTCAACCAGTCCATGGCACATCCATTCATTCCTTGAACACTTCCAGATGTGGTTATTCCACTACTGCCCTGGGCAGTCTGTGCCAATGTTTAACAACCCATCCCCAGAGGAAAATATGATGTCCAACCTGAACCTCCCCAGTGCAGCTTGAGACTTTTAAGCTTTTGTCCTAATGACTGACAGCTTCTGTCCTATTGCTGGTTGCCTGGGAGAAAAGGGAAAACCCTACCTGACTACAATCTCCTTTCAAGAAACTGAAGAGAGTGATAAGGTCATCCCCGGCCACCTTTTCTCCAGGCTAAACAACTGCAGCTCCCTCAGTTGCTCCCCATACAACATACAAGGACATATCTGGTACCATATAGCTTAGAAAAAACTGTATCTTCCTGAAAAATCCTGTATGTACCTCACTCTATGCAATGATAGTTTTATGCAGAAAAAATCCCTACGTATTTTCATGTTTCTTTCCCACAGCTGACATTGATTATGAAATCTAAAGGAGGAAAAAAAATTCTTCTCTCAAGTGCATTTATTTCCCTAGAATCCTCAGGATTTAGTGTGGGCTACATTATTGTTGTCATTATTATCCCTATTATATAATAACCACACCAGTTATCCTAGTTTTCTTCTTTTCTTTTCACCTGCTCCTCTGAGGCAATTTAAAATCAGGCAAAGATGTAATGTAAAATATGTTCTACTGTTCTAATGTCAGAAAAAGAGGAGAGAGGAGATTTTTAATTTGACTGGGAGAAGGACACAGAGGAACTGTCTTTGGAAATAATTATTCTTCCAAAACTGCACATATGCGTATTAACTGCAAAGTGCCAGGTAATATACTCTTTGGATTTTAGAAGGTTTTTATTTGTTAAGCAATATTTAAACTGTTCCAAAAAAATCACTGAAGCTCCAAATTATTTGACACACAGGCAGACAAAGAAGGGTCGTACAGTGAAAGCATAAAATTGCCTTGACTTGAGCTCAAAAATTACAGCTACTCCTTGGATTAATTTACAGGAAGATATTCACTTACTATTAAGATCTGAGTATTCCTTAAAAGGAAATATTTTGTGATTATGAACAAGTGTTGGAGAACTCATTCTTCTTCGCTGTTCAGTTATATTTATGGAAACTGAGAAAAGCTACTATATATCCAAAAAAGAAATTTGGCATTCAGGGTTTGTGGTCACCAAACAGTATAGTTGGATAAAACACTCAATCATACTATAACTATGTGAAGAAGAAAGCAGGCAGACAAGATGTGGTAGGAACTTCTCAAAGTGATTACAAAGACAGTACCTGCACACAGAGCTAAGAGCAGACTTTGCTTAACAGCACTTGCCAGAGTAGACAGACTATCATCAAGCTCACAGAATATTAATAAAAAAGAACTACACTGAAATAGAGCAAAGTGTCTTTTGGTCAGAAAGTGAAAAGCACATGTCTTTCTCAGAGCACTAGGATCCACAGAAGTAGTTTAAAGAGCTTCATACAGTGAAAGATCCGCACACCTACTTTGATAACTAAAAAGGGAATTTACGCTCTAAGTCCAAGACAGTTGGATCGATAATGTCCACACTTATATGAGCTACATATGCACATATGACTGAACTCTGGATGTACTTATTATCTGTGCAGTCTGTATCTAAACATAGTTTGGGATTTTCCTTGCATGACTGAAGTCAACTGATGCCAAGAGAAGCAGTTCATCTAGGTGCTACCTGAGCTCTATTTCAGTGTAAAGATAAGAAGAGGCCATTAATCTATCTCTTACAACCTGTGTGGACCCATTCCTCTGTTCTTATTGGAAGCTGTAACACTTGCAGGCGTGACTGATTTCAGTAAAGTTTGGTAGAAAGTCAACTTCACAGAACAGGAAGAGGTGAGAAAGGTTTGCTTTCCAGACAGGGGAAAATTCAAGGATACGGTTTCAGACTGAGCTTCAAAAGACTCAAACCCAAATCCTTCACTCCTCCAAGTGTGCCCTGTCTGCTATACAGCACAACAGTGTCACCCCTTCCTACACAGGATCCAAACTAAGGCTTTCAGACTTGGGAGGTGGTGTGTGCTTGTGCCCTAAGCAGAGGCTGTCACATAAGTAAAACATAAGTAAATAAAGCTTACGTAAGTAAAACACTGTCTTACTCTGTATTCAGCTTAGGCTGAAGAGATTCAGTGGCAGAAGGGACTGTGCAAGGAGTTTTTTCCCTGATCAGAAAGTCAATATGCAAAACACCAGCATTTTAAAGAGAATACTTTCTGCATGAATAGACACATAAAGTACCTTAAAATGGATAAGCAAACTTTCTTAATCAAATTTCCTTAGTCTCCGAAGAAAAGCAGAAATCGAAATCTGTGCTTCAGAACTTCCTACTGACTCTAGCACAAGGCAGCTCCGCACCCCCTTCTTCCCATTCACCAGATAAAGGTATCTGCTCTATATCAACCAAGAACTGCACCCAGGGGAAAGGCTGGAGAAGTTTGTGGAGGACTGTCCCCCGTGGAATGTACCCCACCCCAGAACATGAAAAGGAAGTGAGGAGTGAAAAAACAGATTGGTGAGCAACTGGCATCCTGCCACAATCAACCCACCACAGCTGTATAAAAGTAATATGGATTTCCTGTGATCCAATCAGGCAGAAGTGACTACAAGCCACTAAGAGTATGATCCAAGGCAGAGGGGCTTCTGGTAGACTATACTGCTTGTTCTAGTACTCTAGTACTACAGCTTGATACGAACTAAAACAGGATTTATAAATACTGTATTTTTTAAATTCAAGAAAGTTAAAAACTTCCATAGTTAAAATAATGTTGCAGTTTAGGAAAGATGAAGCAAAATCTCTACATCAATCTGAAAGGCAGAACAAATGAAAAGCCTGCATATCAAAGGGTGAAGGCAAAAAAATAAATCACCTCTCTATGAATTCCTGACTTATTCTTAAGTCCTGCAGTGAAACCCACTTCTTAGCAGAAGGCACAGCTGGGTGCCCACCACCATCACTTGTTGGCAGACACCTGCCCCAAAGCCAAACCTCCCGGAGTGTCACCTTCTGACACTAGGATCAGCCTTCCATCCTGCAGGAGAACCACAGGTACTTCAAGTTCCATGCTGGAGAAAAATGAGCAATGCATTTTTTAAGCTGAGGACTTTTGTTGTTTAGGGAAGTGAATCAAACTACCAAGTCACCAAATGAAATTTGATGATTTTCAGTTCATTGCCTTTCCAAGCTCAACAAAGACAATTAAATAGCAAAGCAATTATATATTCAAGCTTTACACGATTCCATACAACCTAATTAATATTTAGTAATGAGTAAAATATCTGTAGTCACAATTTTTTGTATATTGCCATGTTACATAGAAAATACATCAAAATAAAAAATATTGGTTCCAGTTGTTTTTTTAAATTGCATTTTAAAGTCTTAGATCACACACTTAAAGGTATCAGTCATTTAGTTAAGTTAAACTGGACATCCTGGAAATTCAAATTAAGGTCCATACCCACAATTTATTCCTTTGGCATTATACACGAAAAGTTATATAATATTAACTTTCTTTTTCCTAATTGCCTCAGAAATTTAACTATTTACACAAGAAGTGCCACATTTCCAAAAAGCTATCATCCCTTCATCACAGAGAAGCAGAGGAAGCTTGAAAGACAACATATCCTTCTTTAATGTACACACACAAACCTGAACACAAACATATTCAAGCAATGTCCGTGACACCAACAGTTCCACTAAAACAATGGCTCTGAACTATTGTGTGTGCAAAAAATGCTGGAGGAGCAAAGGGAAGACAAAAGTAAAGAAATACCTTAAATGCCTTTTTTCCCCCACAAGGAAGGCAAATGTTTTGGCAAACATTGCATTAAGGCTTAAGTTATAAGAATACATAGAGAAGAAAAACCCACATAACTTTCTATCTCTCTTAGAAATCTTCAAAATCAGATATGAAAAAAAATTAAAATAAATTGAAACTATTTTTCCAGGAAGCAGCAAGTGATTTTTTTTAAACTTCTCTATTATGTTTACTATTTATTTGGTGATGTAATCTAAAACAAATGAGATTATTCATATAAAAAATGTGAAATACAGAGTTTTCTTCAAAATGGATTCTGAAAGCAACAAATCATCAATATAAAACCTGGATGCTTTCTAAGCTGTGAATAGTATCAATAATACAACAATTTTATATTCTACATTCAAAATACTCTTAATTTTTATTTAGCCATAAAAATCAAATATTTTTAACATTACTTACATTCTGCATATTTCTGAAGCTGAGAGAACTCTCCAGGGCTAAGGTTAACCCACTTCTCCTGGCTCGTCATACTGGCAGCAAGGGTCCTCCTTGTATATCAGAAGAATATTCCTTTTGACCCAGGTGTTATAAACTCCATAAAGATTTTTAACTTCAGTTCACAGTGTCTGGAGAGTGCCAAGATGGCATCAGTTTATGTGGATGAACTTTTTGATGCTATGAACTGTTCCAAACGCGTTGGTTCAGTGGCGAGTTACAGCACTGTTAAAAGAACAAATATTCAGTACCAGAATAAATACCAAATGTACCAGAATAAAACACAAAATATAAATACCAGAATATACTAGTTTTCCTTTTAGAATACTTATAACTAATAAATAGTTTCTCATATACATTTTTGCTGAAAGTATTTCCATATCCTATTTGTCTGTCAATAGCTTTATATGTATTTCCAAATTATATTTTTTTTTAATTCCAAATGCTTACATGCAGCATTCATTAAAAATCATCAACTGTTTAAGATCAAATGTATCTGGACACACTTTATGGAGATGTTCCTGATTTAGTAACAACCACTGAAATAGCAGATATTATCTTATCAGTAAACTTAGTTCCTTATGATTTTAAAATTGAATTTCTGTAATTGGATTTGTACCCAATTATGTTATACAGCACTGCATAGCCTTGTCAGAAACACTATGAAGCTTCTAACTCTCCATGCCAAAAATGAAATGGATTCTGCAGTTTGCTGAGAAGTTCACATGAGAGCTATACCAACTATTCTAACAAAATAGTAGGGGTTTGATTTCTAGAACATCACAACATTGCTGGTTGCTAGTGAAAATCAAATATAACTGTTGGTACCATCACAAATCAGTTCAGGAAAAGAAAATTCCAACTGTGATTGCCTTCTCATCCCAATTTGATAAAGTTTCTACCTCTGTAGGACAGACCCTCTGAAAGCAATGCATTACCAAACCACTCCTGGTAGAACAACAGGTAGGCTACTTTTCATCTAATCTTAGCCATCTGAGTGCCAGGTACCATCTGAGAGCCATCTGAGATTGTCATCTCAGGCACTCCCTTTAATCATCACAAAGAGACAGGTGGCCCAGGCAGCAATTAATCCTTCCAGTTTCAACATAAAATGTGATGAATTTTCTCCTGTGGTATTTATCTTTTATTGATTTTAGAGGTTGCCTAGAAGACCAGTTTAGACTAGAAAGCTAATTTTAGACTGTAAGTGGAATCTCTTCCTATGTCTAGCAGTGCATCATTTATAGGAGTTGAATTATAAAAAGAGCAAACAAAAAATTCATATCAAAAGAGACTAACACATCTTTGGAATGAATGCTAAAGATGGAGATGTTGGTAGCTAAGAAGGAAAAGAAAAGGAAGTCATGCGGGGAAAGAAAGGAAAACAAAAAAAATTCTAGGAACAGAAGCATATTAAAAAACCCCACATTAACCCAACCAGACAACACTTATTTCCCCCCCGCCCCCCTTCCTGTTTTACATACATGAGTACCACCATCACTGGACAAAGAAATTCCTGCAGATGCTAAGACACCTCAGACCCAGAGCTTTCATTGCTCTCAGAGCCTTCCTTGTGAATGATGTGAATTCATGGACTAAACTGTGATCAAGTCAGTCTGTCTTAAGCACAGTAACAGCTGTCTTGCCTTTCAAAAATTTGTACCAGAAAAGATTCCTCTGTTCTTCATCTCCTCTGTTAGAAAAAAACTATGATGAGTTAGAAGATCTAGAATCTGACTGAATGTGTAATAAAATAATATACAATACAATAATACAATATACAATGCAATATAATACAAAGAATATAATTTAAAAAACCGTCAAAAACTAACAGGAGCATGGAGGTTGGAATGAAAAATGTAACATTAATATTAATAATATTGATCAAAGTACAAGGCATATCAGCCCTCAAATCTCTGCAGATCAATGTCCAGTGCCTGAAAAAGGTCAGCAATTACAAAAGCTAAATGTGTTTTTTAGTAAGAAAAGTTAACGTTCTGTCTTGTCACCTTCAATACTTTTATTTATCTCAAGAAAAAATAACTATGGTCAACTGGGTCATTTTAATCAAATTAGAGATGTTTCATTTCAGGCAATTGATTAGATTGTATTGAAGGCAGTTTTATATCTTGAAGTATAATCTTAGCAACTTTTTTTTATATCTTTATAATCTTAGCAACTGATTAGATTTTACTGCTTTTTTAAATTGTATTGGTAACATAACCAACATTTTCTACCATAATTTAATCCAGTTTTACTATTTGCATCATCCTTAACTACATTAGCTTCATTACCTGCAAAAGCTAACATTGCTGAATACTGTAAAGTTAGAGATTATCTTGATTATTTAATATGCATATTTGTGATGAACAGCTTACCATTAGAATTAGTACAGCCAGCAAGGTAATGATGCTTACTTAACAAAACATGCATGTGCTGAATGAGATGGCAGCAATGGAAAAAATGTAGTGTGGGTGGGCATGGCAGCTCACAGGAGTTTGCACCTAAGACAGCAGCTATAATGGAACATACAACAGAATTTAAGGCTAAATTTTTATCCTGGACACCTCTCAAATGCAAGTTCTGTCCTTTGAAATGGAAGAAGTCCCATGTGTGGATCTAATTTGCCAAGTGCAATTTATGAACAGGGAAAGAGAGGCAGGCACTCCTCTGAGGGTGGCTCACTGGTCCTTGGACTGCAGCAAGGTCCTGACTGCTCCTCAGTGTGTGTGATGCAGAAATACACAGACATTTAATGGGGAAGATTTCACCAAGAAGGAACCTTCTAGGGACTTCCTTTTTTTGTTTCCTATTAGGTTCTGCTGCAGAGTCCTAAACAAGGAAAGATCCTTGCATTGCTTAATTTTTCACAGTTAAATCTTTTACAGTGACATTTTCCCGCTTTATGTAGATAATATCCTGGTTATAAGAAAACAAATTCAGTATACAGATGCTGATGACGAAAGTCTTCAATGCATATTTGTGTTATTTGTTAAGGTATACAATGGAAGATCACCTATATACTATGCAAACATCCTAATTTCTGTAAAATAAAATATTAATTTGTATTCTCTTTTTATGAAGTGTTTAATATAAATTCACTTCTTTACACTTTATTTTAGTGCTTGTTAAGTACTTCAGGAAGGCTATGCAGGAAAAACCTATAGACAAGTACATGAAGAGGAAAGTAGCATCAACAATAATACTATCACATAAGAAAAAAAGAATCTTGAACTACAATAATAATCAAATGTGCTTGCTGGTAGGCAAAATAAAGATCAGCAGCTCTAAACACATCACACACAGTGATTCAACCTGTTCAGGAAGAGATTAATTACTTTGAAAAACATAATACATTGTATGTATGAAAATACATACGTCACATAAGGAACTTTCCAGCAATCCCCTAAGTTTGACCTATTCTGGGCAACTCAGATCTGTGCATACATTTTGTTAATATACACTCAGGCAAGATTAACAGCCCTCTCAGTCAGACACAAAGCAGACCTTAAAAATAAGAGAAACCAGAAACATGACATTAATAAACCATTCATTTAATCACAAAAAGAATTAGGAAAAAATCTTCCTCTAGCCACTGACTATAATAAGTCTCAGAATTCCACTCTCCTTTTTATAACATGTTTTCCTTTCTGGATTTGAAAGTTTATTAAGTGTTCTGTCAGGATTCCTACCAGGCCACATATCCAAACTAGGAAGTAAAGCTTTGTTAAAAACTATACAAATCAAATTACTCAGCATTCAGCCAACATTGCTAACAAATTTAGATTTCCAGGAATTCCCCATGCCACCAAAATCCTCAGCTGCTCTACAGAAGCCTGGCTGAGAAAAGAAAAATGAATATGTGATGGAGAAAAAACAACATAGAGGCAAATTCCCTATATGCCAACCTCATGACTCAATCTCATTCCACCTCATATGCAAGGAAAGACGAGTTTTCGGGAGTATTCAGGGCAAAACAAATTATATCAGTCCCACAAAACTGATCAACAACACCAATTTCAGCTTCGAACTTCAGCCCACGGAGACACGTTGAGTTTCTCAAGCAATCCAACACAACTCCCTGAAAGGCAGGGGAGCTTCTTTTGAGGTCCAACCTCACTGCCGTGTCTGAAAGCACGACACTCATCTTAATGTGTGCCTTAAGGGACTTATTTCTGTTTACTGTAACAGGAAAACTTAGAACAGCCTAGAAACTGGCTCCTGGAATTGCTCAGCCTTCTTTTGCTTTCCACCAGCCCTTCCATAAAGTCCATCTCACATACAATTTCAACAACTGCCAGTAACTCCAGAAACAGGGTACAGGGTATAGTTTCCTTGCACAGAAACTATAGTTTTCCACAACAGGACTGATTAATGATTTTTGCATGAACTGTAGGAATAAATAACACAGAATATTTTATACCTTAATTGCTATGGAGGCTGCAGCAATTATGCCTATCAAGAACTTTTCTGTACAGAATGTACTTGGCATTTCCTTCAGTGGGATCCTACATTTTCACCATGGTTAGCTAGATCCTGTGATTTTCACTGAGTGACATCACGGATTTTCCAAAGGATAATTTTTACACGTAAAGTAACGCAAGCTTACGTGCATGCCTGAAACTTTTCTCTGTTCTTCAAAAAAACCCAAAACATGCTAACCATCATTAATTTCTTTCCTGGAAATGCAGGCATTATATACAGGTACACAAGATGTGTGTAGGTGTTCCTGCAATTAATTTTACACTTTGTAGAGAACAATGTCTCTAATGTCAGAAGTACTCCAAATCTGCATGGTTTAAAATTTAGTATGAAGAGTTTGATGGGCAAGAAATCTAATCAAAATACCTACTAATCACCATTCTGGTTTTTTTTTTTTTTTTTTTTTACTTTCAAATACAGAAATAATGTAATTACTTATAATTGCTGCCTGATTAATGGCATGAATGAAAAAAATGAAGGCCCATAACACAAACAAAAAACACAACAGCTTTTTCCTACATAAATTGCATATTTTACATAACAACATCCCTTGTTTTGCACTGTACTTAGTATAGAGTCTTTTTAGTAATACACTTTTTTTCTCTTCAACTTAGTAAAGGATGTTTATTGATGTAAATTAATACAATGCTGAAATAGAAACACTGACACACTGAAATCAGTGACAGTTTCTGTATCAAGCTGAAAACCTCTCACTTCAAAGAAGTGACCAGCACAACTCAAGAGCACACTTGTTTTACTGACTACTTTATTCCCAGGTATACTAGTCTGGGACAAGTAAAAATATCCATTTAAATTTTAAAACAAAAGATATGGACTGTATTCCTCAGAGAAGCAATTACTCAAATTCACTTTCTTGAATTATTTATATGGAATATATCAGTAAATACTAAAAGGACATGCAACACAAACCCTATTGCAGCATGATAAGCAGAATACTCGCATCTTCGTGAAAACATTTCTCCAATACTACTGTTTGTGACAGGGAAAAATATTGGCAACACAAACTGAGCACTGATAAAAACCAATCAGAATGCAAGATGGGAACACCACTGGGTACAGTTAGGATTGATTTAAGAGCAGTTTAATAATTGAAGCAAAGTTGTTATGAATAATAATGTTAAAGAGATACCAAAAGGAGAGCATGGAATAAAGCCCAAGGAAAAGAACAGATGCACAATACAATTGCTCACCTGAGAAGCAATCGGCCTCTCCTGAGCAGCAATCAGCCAATTCCTCCCAGTTTAAACCCCCAGCATGCCATTCCATGATATGGAATATCCCTTTGGCCAGCTGCCCTGGCTAAGCTCCCTCCCTGCTCCTTGTGCAGCTCCTCACTGGCAGAGCATGAGAAACTGCAAAGTCCTTGACTTTAGGGTAAGCACTACTTAGCAACAACTAAACACTCTGCTATCAGCATAATTCTCACAGTAAATCCAAAACACAGCTCTGTGTCAGCTACTAAGTTTAAAACTAAACCTACCCAAGCTAAAACCAGGGCACCTCCCCCCATGCACCTTAACTTCATCAAATGAATTCGTTAAAAGCAACTTGTGATTCATCTTAAATTTTACAACTGCTAGGCTTGCTATTTCCAGGTTGTTACATTAACCACCTACCAAGTCAGAAGAACTATATTCAAATTTCTCAGTGTTTTCTTCACAGAAAGGAATATTAAAATAAATGCAACCTGAGGAGAATCTGGACAAGGAAATACCACAAAATATTTTTGCTGATCATTAAAAGTATATAAAGGCTTTTTTCTTTCTTTAAATAATACAGCTGAACAAACTAAAAATAATTTTAAAAAAGTGGAGTTTATTTTATGCTTATGAAAGAAGCAGTACATAATTCAAAAATCTCCAAGTGAGAGTCTGTTCCCAAGGTTAAAACTGTCTCAGAAACAATTTGATAAAAACAGATTTAAAAAGTGAAAATTGGAAAAGTGGAGGAGTTACTCATCCTTTTTACTATTCTGTATCAATGACTAAACAAGAAAATTTTACCATAGGGCCACTAAAATTGAAACCCTTTTTTATGATTAAATTATCACACTGAATAATATTTTGATTCTATAAGTGACTAATCATAAACATATTAAAACTAGGAGGGGTAAGAAAAAGAGAGAGAAAAAAGAATGGGCCCAAACAAAAGTAGAAAATAAACTGTTAAGATAAAAAGATTTCTAGACAGCTGGTAGTATTTTGAAATTGGTGAATCACTAAAGCTTAGACTAATATTCTTTAATAAATAGAGAAAAACAATCTGGAACAGAAAGCACTGGATTTTATAGGTATATCTATGCAATCTATAATAAATTCTCTGGAACACAGCACAGTAGGCCGTCTACTAGATAAATCACTCTGATGAGAGGAGGAATCAATCTCTCAAACAATTCTTTCCATATCACCCACCACTATTTCTATATCCACTGTAACTCCTCCAAAATCTACAGCATCATGTATAAAACATCCTGAGGACAGCCTCTGCCTTCCAAATTATGAAACTGCCATCATCCCCAGGAAATGCAGCTCCAGAAGTGCCTCCCTTGATATGAGCCCTATACAAACTTCCCCACAACCAGCACCAACACACGTTAAGGTTTTTGGAAATCATCTGCCACATGTTCTTCCCCTTTTCTTTCATTGCCCTCTCATGGGACAACCTCTGAATTATGCCTAACAATTAACTTTTGTTGGCAGTGAAGTACAGGGATTTTTTTTCTTTAATTGTTGGATTTAATTAATCTCTCCATATTTTGGTGCTCTAGGGGTGATTACATTACAGGAGAGCAAAGCTGAAAAGTGTAATTTACAACTGGGGAAGAATTCTGATGATCCATTATTTCCTGGGGCAGAAATTCCTACTTCATGCTCGGAAACAAGCCTTTGAAGAGATGTTCTTTAGTCTTGTGACAAAAATGTTCCACAGCACTAGAGGAAAAGATTTATTAACTGCTGTCCTCATTCAAACGCTTTGCGTAATTTTAAAATAAACTGGGAACAGGGCAATGGAATTCCTCCTAAAAAATCTTGCAAAAATATGAACCTGATTTAATCAACAGGAGATCTGTATAGAGAATAAAGATCAGGTTAGCAGGCAGGTTAAAGAATTTCACAGCGCAAGTTCACATTAGGCTATTTTCTGTTACATAGAATTTTTATTTTTTTTCTCCCTAGGGATAAGGCTGTATGGAGAATTGATTAAATTATTGCAGTCCTGGGATATGAATAGCTGGGATTGTCACTCTCCACTGGGATAATGTGGAGCCTTCTAGACAACTACAAATGATTTTGTATTTCTTCATTAGCTTTACTATAAAAGAGTTCAATGATAGTGGGGTATCAAAAGGGTTATCAAAGTAAGGTGGCCCCTTGCCTACAAGGATGCATATCTGCATCTGAAGTAAACTATGTGTTGGCAGCAGCATCTCAAACTACAATTTCCTGTTCACCCAGAATATTCCTGACCTGTCCAATTTCAGCTCTAAGAAGACAGTAACTTGTAAGTTTGGGAAGGATCAGTGAGCACAGCTACTTGCAAGTTCCTGTAATTTGCTCTGATGGCATGTCCACCCTGACACTAAAGGTGTGGATGCACAAGTAGAGCATGAGTGAGGCAGTTTTACTGAAACAAAGCCAGAAGTTGGCTCAGCACCACAAGCATCAGAGCAGGGTCTGCACCTCAGCCTGACCTGCTGCGCACATGTCCAAGGGATGCACAAGTCCAGGCTGTCACAAGGTCCACAGTTCTCCATACCAGAAAGCATTACTTAAAGGCAGCTTGGCCTCACGTCCTTCTACAGCCTGAATACACGTTGAGTCTGTCTCTTTTTACATCTTTAATGATTCTCCTGCTGTTCATATACTGCCACTGAGCAAACTAAGACAGAAATGGCATTTGCAGTTCTAGCGACTCCAGAGATCTGGTTAGAGATGGAAGTGCATTTTCTGACTGAGGGTCCTTCTTTTGCTTGTCTGTCTGTCCATCCCATCCAGACAGACCTGCAAGCATAAAGACTTTAACACATTGCCCCATCTTTCAGATAGGAACACCCTACATCATCATTGTTAACGGTGCTGAATTTTTTTTCAGACAGGCATGAGAAGACAACAGTGAAATTTGTGTCCTCCACCTACTGACTTCATTATATTACCTCAGGATCCTTTCTGCTAAGAAGTGACAATATTCCCATGGAATTTTCAACAAATAAAAATTGGTATTTGATTTTGCTTTTAACTGACAAAGGTACATAATTACAGTTTTATACAATTTAAGTTTGTGTTATTTTTCCATGGTGCTCAGTTTTCAATATGAAAGTTTGCTTCTGTTGAGTTTCTCAGTGCTTTTCCCATCTTAAAGGCAAAAAGAAAAAAAAGTTGATCCCATCTCATTTTTCCCTTGGAAATCCTTTGTCTGAGCCTGCTTATATCATGCTTGCATTTTAAATAATCTTTTTCTCTTGAGAGAGGCTCTGCATTTCTGTTAACTTTTTTAAGCATGTTCTTCTCTGGAATTCTACCTAATTAGTTTCTCTCTTTATATGTTGCAATTAATTCTCCTTAGATTTAGCTTATGTTTTTACACAGCAGTCCTTAACACTGAAATAATTGCTACTGCATGTAAGATTCTCTATAGATAGAAGAGTGGGACTGGCAGAAAAAACTGGTTTTTAACACATGAAACTTTCAGAAAAAAACCTTTGCTCAAGTCTGAGAACAGATGCAGGAAATTCCAAGCTAAGTGAAGGTTATGATCAATTTTAAGTGATGCTACATTATTTTATGATTTGAGAGAAAAGGGTAGCTGGTATCCTATTGCAGTTCTGGGACTCACACATACATCCCTTCAGGATTTGGTTTGGGTTTTGCTTGCTTTGTCTATAGACAGCTAAATAAATATATGATGGGGGGACACTGGTGTGACTTTGCCCTCCTGACATCTTCAGGGCAACAGCACAGCCCATCTTCACCAGCCCATGAAGACAACCGCCCAATTTTGCCACACTCCACTTCCTTTTGCCTATAGGACTGATTAAATCGGGAACAACTTGCTTAGACACAGTAATAAACCACACCCAAATAGATCTGAAAAGAGACACAGAATAAACACATGGGAAATACCATTTTACTCAAGTGAGCTACTCACCTTAAAAGTATAGTTGTTGGATAAAAAGAATCTGAACCTGCTTAGTAAGACTTCAGCTTGAAATCTGAAAGAATTTCCCCTGACTTTGCTGAATGTTGATGCTTGTGTTTTCCCCATCCTCTGCAATTTCCTCAGGGACCCACAAGATTTTGCCCAAGGGAGTTTTAATCTAATCCACAAACTGTAGTCAAGAGCCAAATGAATACTAAATAATCTTCATATTGGAACACTTTTACAGTGCAGGTCAGCCTTTTTTTGCTATTACTACATTTGCCATAAAATAAAAATCATCTATATATAGTTTACTTCTGAATCATAAACATCATCACTTACACCATTAATCATTTTTTGTGCCATAAATCATTGTTACCATAGTTTTAAAAAGCAAAACATAAACAGTGTTTTATACATTGCCTTTCATTTTCTTTAAAAATAAATAGACAAACACATCTACTGAGGAATGAAACATTTAGCCTATTTTTAATATATTTTTAAGCATTACATCAGAATGGCTTATATATCAGAATATGATAACTAATGAAAAGCCAGAAATCAAAGTGGGTAGCAAAGCGAGGAAAGTAGAATGAATACACAAACACAAACAGAAACCCAATGATTGTCGTTTCTGTGCTTAAATTGCTGAAGAATTACTTTTCAAAGACAAAAAAGTACAATACAATGGATGGCAACTGGATAATACATTTGTGCTTCTGTGTGAGGAATAATTGCATTATTAAATCTCCTGGACTCCACTCCCACACAGAAGTATCAGGTAAGAGCACTACCTTTCCTGGTAATAATAACTAGAGATGTACTACCTCCATGAATTTATATTCTTAACTTGAATAGAAGCAGCACTAGTTGTAAACAATTGCAAACCTGTATCTATTGCACTATTTCACATCTATAGAAGCCTTCCTGCCTTCAAGCTGCAATCCCTTCTGTTGTTTTTGTTGCATAGCTTAGCTCAGACAGTGGGATTAACACACTACACTTGATTCACTGCAAGTCAGATGTTCAAGTCTTTCTTAGTTGTTTCCTTTGCTTCAAACTTTATGATCCTAGAATTTAACTTTCAGAACATACCTTAACTACCTTAAGCCAACTGAAACAAAGGTATCTCAAACAAAAATGTTTAAAATTAGTTTTACACTGACAACTAAGAGTTTAAAAATTGGTCCTGTAGAACTTCAACGTGATCCTGAAGAACTTCAACGTGATCCTGAATATGGCAAAACTACCTACAATATTTATGCTCAGCTTTCTATCACTAAAGAGAAATTATGAAGAAAAAACTTGCAAGTTTTGAATAGGCACAAACTTGTTAAGTCACATTTCATCTTTCATTGGCTTTCAAACTTTTTACCCTATATTTGCTTTATATAGCTCAGTTTCTACTTAGCAACTACTGTAACAGTTCTTCCATCTACTTGTACCAAGTAATCACTAAAGGTTTAGATAATTTATGAGAAGGCTGCATATGAAATATTTATAATAGAGGGCTTGAACTCCACTGAAATCTTACAAGACAGGAAGATAAAAATAATTTTTTTAAAAGCAGAATTTTAAAGGGTTAAAAATTATTCTCCTTTCTATCTTTGTGATTCAATCCATGAAAGATTTCAAAGAAATTTTCCAAAGTCCCTTGTGTTGTCTACTCTTACCAACAGTCAGAGGACACACTTATATAACAGTCTTCCCAGGAGCCACCCATGGAAAACTCACTTTCATCAGCTGGAGAATGTGTGAATTTTAAGAAGAGTTATGTTCATAGAAATCATAGAGTCATAGAAGGGTTTGGGTTAGAAGGGGCCTTAAAGATCATCTAATTCCAACATCCCTGCCAAGGGCAAGGACCCCTTTCACCAGACCAGGTTTCATAGAGCCCCGTCCACCTGCTCTTGAACACTTCCAAGGATGGGGCATCTACAACTTTTCTTGGCAGCCCCCAGAGCCTCACCACCCCCACAGTAAAGAATATCTGATTAACTTTACTAAGAGATTTGTTATTTATGAGTCATTCCTTTCACATGCCCTGTATTAAAATATGCACAATTGAATTTTTCTACATCTGAAATAAGCCTGAAAGAGTTTGCAAGCCTGCTCTACTTGCTCCCTCTTTATATCACAAGACTCTCACATCTATGTAATCTGTAAGTCACTCGGTTTACTAATGTCCATTTTGGTATAGCTCACATCATTAAAAAAAATAAAAGAGAAAAAAAATGATACTCTTTAAATTTTTTATTTAAAACCATTCCATAAGAAGTTCTTTTTCCAATGATAAAGTTACACTTCATCAAAAACCAGAATATTTAATGAGAACCTTTCACCAAAGACTATCTAAAGCCTCATAAACCCTCCATCCTCAAAAATATTATTTTATTTTTATTGGTAAAATAAGATTAACTTAAACTTGCTTATATGTCCCGATGCATATTCACAGAACTGATTTTGCTGTACCCCAGAAAATGTCATGATTAAGAGATTTTGCTTATATTTGCAGTAAATCAAGACAGCCCCTCTGTTTTCTTATTTGAGGCATGTCATGTAACATGGGGTATTTATCCAAGAAAAAAATTAGCATTAGTCACAAGAAGAAAAAGCAAACAAATAAAAATCACCACTGAGAAAGGTAATCCATTCTCAGGTGATGTGCAGCCATACAAACCAGTGATTCAGAATTTGAGGTACTATTTTTTACACTTAGCTGCTTAGACTGCACAAGCAGAAATCCCAGAGTTAAAATGAACTGGGCAAGTGAAATTTTGTCACATGGGGAATCTATTGCTTTTGTGACCCAAACTACAGTGTCTGTACTCTGACATCCAATGCCTAAACACACTTCATTTTTCTGCTCATTCTTTCCAACCTGGCTAGATCAATGGAACAGATGAAAAATGTCAAGCAATAACAACATAATTAGTAGTTATGTGCTTGTATTATAAAAGCAGAAACTGAGATAAGATTTACTCACTGAAGAGGAGGAAGGACATCCAGGGGGATTTTGAAAGGCATATGAGGTGGGTCCATGCAAACCATATCAACAAGATCAAGGACAAGGTCCCAAACCTAGGTCAGGGCAGTTCCCAGCACAAATACAGGCTGGGTGTAGAATGGATTGAGAACAGCCATGGGGAGAAAGACATGGGGTTTTCACGGAGAAGCAGCACAACATGACCCAACAATGTGCACCTGCAGCCCAGAAAGCCAGCTACATCCTGGGCTGCATCCAAAGCAGCGTGGCCAGCAGGGCGAGGGAGGGAATCTGCCCCTCTGGTCCGCCCCGGTGAGACCCCACCTGAAGTGCTGAATCCTCTTCTGAAGCCCCAGGCATGGACATGGACTTGCAGGAGTAAGTCTAGAGAAGGGACACAAAGATGATCAGAGGGCTGGGGTCCCTCTCCTATGAAGACAGAGAAAGTTGAGGCTGTTGGGTGAAGAAGGCTCCAGGGAAACCATGCAGCAGCATTCTGGTAACTGAAGGGGTCCTACAAGAAAAGTGACTTTTTACAAGTGCAGGTAGAACTAGGACAAGGGGAACTTTAAACTGACAGAGGGTGGGTTTAGGTTAGATATTAGGAAGAAATTTTTTAAAATGTGAGTGGTGAACACTGGAACATGTTTCCCAGAGAGGTGATGGATGTCTCATTCCCACAAACATTCAGGGTCAGGTTGGGTGGGGCTTTGAGCAACTTGGTGGAAGGTGTTCTTAAAGATGGTTTGGGGGGCTGGAAGCCTGAAACTACATGGCCTATAAGGTCCTTTCCAACCCAAACCATTGTATCATTCTGTGACTGTATCACAGGCAGGAGAATGGTACAGACCAGCTTTCTTTTAAGTACAAGGGCTAGAAAATATAAAAAGAGGAGAAATATTCCAATTTACAGAAAGGAAATGAGGAACTGTAATGCCTAAAAATTAATATAGACCTAGTGGTGAATTTTAACAAGTGACTAGATCTCAACTGGCATTACTTATTGCATTTCAAAGTTATCAGACACACTGAAGCATTTGTTCTTAATTTGCTTGCTACCACACAGAAAGCATGTGTGCAAAAGTCAGGAACTGAAATGAGATTTGTAAGTGAATATATTTGAACACAAACTGTGCTAGTTTATGTAAGTCAATAAAACAGTTGTGCTTCCCAACAGGTTTATTTTTGTCTATCATATCAAGTTGGAATTGATAAATTTAAGTCTAAACGCCTAAAATATGTATTTAGTAAAATAAAAATAGAGCCGTAGGTTATTAAAATTATCATGGATATCTCATTAACCAAGCCCCAGACTTTAATTAAAATTCCCTGTCTCTCATGTACAGCTAATTTTAGTTAATACACCATTAATTAACACACAGAGTAGTTCAAAGGAAGTAGATACTTTTGTTGAAACCTTGTCACTTACATATTTAACTACACATACAGAACAAGAATACCATTCCAGAAATCCAGGGCTCTTTTTAGATTACTTGAGGTTTATACTGTGGTTTGCTTCAGGGTCCTGGTTTTGCAGTGACCCATGCTGGGGACCTGGTTGGAGAAGATCACAGCTCCCATCCAGTTCCAGCAGCTTCATCCCTTTTCCTCAGCATAAGCCAAGCTCTATCCAAAATGGTGCTGCAGGAGGTGCCCAGAAGTGAGCCCAAGGACCAGAACCACCCCTAATGTATCCACTTGTTTGTCCCAGTAAAAGCACCCTAAAAAAAAAAAAAAAAAAAAAAAAAAAAAAAGAAGATGGAGATTCTGAACAATGTGCCAAAACCAAATACAGATCACTTTGTTTTGAATTTCAACTGCTGTGTTGCCTTTCCCTGTGAGGGAAGAACAGGTATGTACCTGAAGAAGTAAACAGAAATTACGAAAAAGCTGATGCTGCTTGGAATACAAAACTGCAAAATGCCAAATCCTCTGCTTTTGGAAGCAAAGGAATACTCGGTGCATTTAGCCTTTTTCAGATTTTGGCCTTCTTAGATATACAAAACTGAAGATTATTCAAGAGATTATTATAGATGCCTAATGTTTGCTAGCAGTTTTCAGCTCTCAAGGTTCCCAGGCACAAACTGCATCACTAGATTTAGCTTACATTTCTTAAATTGGCACAACTAAAATAAGAAAGTTATTTCTTTTGGCATCTTAGAAGAATTAAAAACATTGATTTAGTATACTTAAAAAATTCACTGTAAAATACACTCTTGTAAATATATGTACACCATATGTTTATGTTTCCTAATTTCACTTTTATTCAAGATATGTTTATTGAACACTACTGTTATCCTATCATTGTTAGTATTTTAGAAACCTACCTATCATTCAGGTGAAATTATTAATATAAATATTTATATAGAGATACATGAGAATATTCTGATGAAAATAAGTAACACTTCATGTTCTTCTGCATATTTAATCCCTACTTTATCTATTCACAAAATTTATCTAGCCTTTTTAACAGTAAGTATTAAAAATAAAAGCAGCATATCTCCCACAACAGTGTTGCTTAATTAATTACTAAGTCCAAGTTAGCACAGATAGCAGATGAGATAAATACTTCCACTCATTATTTGTGAGCCAGCAAGATTACTCTATAGTATTTCTGTTTTGTTATCTATGCAATATTCCTTTGCTTTATGGTCTTAAAATCTATACATATGGAATAAAATGTTCCAGTAAACAGTATTAACCAAAAATGTGTATTCTTTTTCTGCCAAAAAGTCAATCACAGAATCACAAGGTTGGAAGAGACCTTCAGGATCATTGAGTCCAAGGAGAAAAGATCAAACACGTCTTCTTGACAGTCGTAATTTCAGATAATACTGTATTTATTGATGTTTAAAATTTTGGTTGTACTAAGTATTCCTGAATAGTCAGAGCAGTTACAGTACTAGCATTTTCAAAATACTCCAAAAGCCCAAAATTACTGAAAATAGAAGACTTGCTTGCTTGGCAGAGTTGGCAGAGTTATGCATACTTTTCAGATCTATCCAATGTTGCAAAAACACATCTTCTCTTTTATGGGACATCACGATTGCTCCATTTGTGGTAAATTTGCCCTGAGACAAAGAATTTTCCAAAGAAAACTGCATTACAATGGACCACATCATGCCATCTGTTTCAAAAACTCTCCAGTGATTTCTATGGAGGACAGTCTTAAAAAAATAAATGAAACAACATGTCCCAAAGTACTTTTTTTTTTACCTAGCTTAAATATTTTTCATTAGAAATATTCTGAAAAATTTAGAAAGCTGTAATGCTACCACTAAGTTAAGCCCTTATTATTCATCCATTCCCAAATGGGTGAGAAGGATTGATGGACTGACTGTAACATATGGGAAAGTGCTCCATGGCTGCAGAGCAGGTAATGATCCTCACAATGCAGGGGCTGCATGGGGAGTCCCAGCTTTCCCAATTTTTCCTGCTGGCTCCCTTCCCTTCTACTCATACCCCCATCAGTAACACCCTGTACTGCTGTGGCAGCAGCAGAACAACCAACAGCATCACTCACGTCAGAAAAAAAGAAACAGCCATGGAGCCACAGCCCTGGAGAGGCCAGAAGGCCATGAGCAAAAAGTTTGTGATCTGACAGTCTAATATTACCCTCACATTTAACCTTGCCATCTTAGTCCTTACAGAAGACAGACTGCAAACAGTGCAGGTGACAGAGCCACACAAAGGCCCATGGAAAGGGGCAGGGAGGGGGACAATTCCTACAGCCTGTGTCAACATTCTGAACAAACTTCATCATGCCAAATACCTTAAGCGCCCTTCACCTGCTCTATAGAACATCAAGAAAGGAAAAAAAATATTGTCATGTCTTGTTATTGTCTACTCTCTTTTAAGACTATTTCTCTGACACAGAGTGCGACTATAAATTGTAATGCAGCAAAAACACCATGACCTTCCTTCTTTGGTTACTTTTGAAAATGAGATCTCTGCAAAACACCAAAGTATGCATAAAGTTCAGATTTCTGACTATATAAACAAATACTTTATATAAAAAAGCATACTATCCTTATTTACACTGCACTAGAGCTGTTACTTTATAACAGATACACAGAGGAACATGCCCAGAAATTCTCTGGTGAAGTCATCTGAAACCCCTTTCAAAAGAACAATAACCTTGCGCATCAGTACAGCTTCATATTATCTCACGTCTGATTTACAAATAGAACAAAAGTTCCTATTAACTTCATCAAATGGCTGTTATCTAATAATTCCAATGTTTTCATAACCCAACCAATGTTCTTAGATTATTAGTATTTGTTAGTCAAATTTTATAGATATAAATAGTAATTCTAAAACACCCAAGATGTATATATTGAATCTAACTCCCACCCTCCACACAGCACACATAAATGCTTTGCAATATCACTTCACATGGGTGATCTGGGTTTGGGGCTGGACTGGCTCGAGTTTGTTTGAATATGAATGATGTAAGGCAGCATTTCTTTTTCATATTTAGAATAGCTTTAGTCATGCAGAAGATATGCCCGTCAAAATACGTCCAAACTGGAATAGTAGCAACACAAAAAAAAAAAAATAAAAAAGAGACATGTAAAACATCATTAAAAATTTCTAGCAACTTGATATGAAATCCCAGTAATTGCAACATCAACATGAAGACACATCTTTATTTTCCTTGCGAAAGAACCTTCTATATCCTTGACACGTCCAGACAGGAGAGCCTCCAATTTATCCTTGATCCCAATGTGCTTATTTCTTCTAAGCACCACTTCACATCTCTCTAACTGGATGTTGCTCACTCACCACAAGAGTTTGTTCCTCTTGTGCTCTGGAATTCACTAGGGGCTTAGTTTATGCCCTCAAAGATTCCCTGCTCTACCCATTCCAAAGCCACAGCACATTGCCTCACACATAGACTGTGAGCAGGACCAGGACTTGGCTCCTTTCACCCTTTGGGAGGAATGTGACCACCTGGAATTTTCCACCTCCCATTCTCACATCCTTGTGATTCAAGAGGATTCATCAGCAGATGCAGTGTTCCTTCTCTGCCTGAGCAACGTATGATCACTAGGTTTCCACTCAGGCCAACAAGTTTTTGAAAACCCAATGGCATTTTCAAACTATCTCTCAAACACACAACCGTTTATCACTGTGTTTCAACCTATCAAGAAAATGGTTCTAAACATCTGTCTCACGCATACAAACACAAAAGTAAAGGGGGGGAATTGACAGATTATATTCTATTGTGCCTGGTTGTTCCCACCAACTTTTACTTCTGCTTTGCTCTGGCAGTCAGTCTTACCTTCTCTCAAAACCATCCTTAGCAGTAGCACTTTGGGTGCCTAAAGAAACTCTCAGAGTGCAATGTATACAAATATTGCGGTCCATTCCTTCATTTGAAAAGCAAAGACTCATTCAACTCCAAGCACCTATGCCTAAGAGCTGCTCACTTTCACACACAGCTAAATTTTAGCCACAGCACTCAGTAAATAGGAAAGCAGAATGACTCCTCACATATCACTAACTGCTGTAATCACCCAAAGTAGAAAAGTAAATATTTTTATATGGAAATACAGCCAATTTATACTGAAAGAAGAAGTAAATCAAATGTGACTGTGCATAAGACAATCTGGGCAGTGACTGCCCACTGGTAAAAGGATACCAGCAAACTCACTATGCCCTAGAAAGTAGATGTAGAAATTGAAAAAAGACACAATTAAGTCAAACACATGAAAGCATCCTCAAGCTTTACTGGAAATCCATTTCAGAAGAGTGGGGCAAGGTGGGGGAAGCTCTCACCTACTCTTCAAGGCAATAATTATTGAGGAAAAAATATTGTAGTGCTTTCTCTTTTTCCCCTTCACTTCCTAGACATGCCAGTTTCTCCCAGACTTGGGACACAAACATATTCACAGCCAAATAATCTCATCAAAACCAACCAAACAAAATCTACACAATAAAAAAACCAAACAAAAACAAACAAACAAAATAACAAAAAAGAAAAAATCAGCACCTCCAAAAAAATCCTGCAAAATACCTGACTTGGGGAGTAGAAATTCAGTTTCTCTCTTCTGTATTTGACTCCACCATAGTCAGCACTAGCAGTGCCTCATCACTGTTTGAAGTGAGCCCCAAGCAGGTCCCACTTTCACAGTTCCTAATTCCCCGAGTGCATTATCAACATCCAGTGGAAAAGAAAAGCAGGAACAGCTCAAGCACATGGAAATGGAGGTGGCAGCAGCAGAGATGTAAAAGCCAGGGCTACAGGGGCAGTCAGAGGATGCAAGATGGAATGTAAGACAGACACAGTTACAACTTTCTTCAGCTGCTATTTTGGTGGTCTGTTTGAGGAAATGTAACAATTACTTCTTTAAAAATATTATAAAAAAGAATAGACAGTAAGGGAAATAACTCTGGGCTGAGCTGATCTGATGCTGATTCTATTGTGTAAGAAAAGGCTTACACACAGAGATTAACATTTTTAATTTACAGGCCTAGTTCTATGTATATGTATTTTCATGTAGTGTGAGAAATACATATTGTTACTACAGAATTCTCTAGATTATACTGGTATGTTTTCATATTTCTAAGACTCTTACCATCATAGCATCTATACAACAGGAAAAAAACCTGTCATATAATGCATAGCTAATTAGCAATGCAGAGCAGTATACAGAAACAATAGTGGTCTAGGACAGAGGGCTGCATCTGACACTGATGACTGAAATTTCAATTCTCTAAGAATTAGTGTATATAGTTCGCATATTTCTAGAAAACAGAATTTAAACACTTTCAGTATAGCAAGATCAAGACAAACTGAAAAAATAATTTAAAAGTTCAAGCTCCAGAGGTAGGAATTCATCACGGTGTAATCTAATTCCCTCAAAGTATGAGCAGGTTAGAAGCTATCTGCATATGCTTTCCATGTATCTGCTACAAGGGCAATGACACAAACACAGCTTGAAGAAAATACACAGAAAATAAACTCAACACCTCAATAGTAAGAATTATGATGCACTGATTTTAAACTATACATCATTTTTTCATCACAACTCCGAAGTTTAAGAAACACTGCTCATATCTCAGAATATTTAGAGTAAGTAAACTTTAAAAGGAGTAGGAACAGGAGTCTGACAGCATCAGCCTTCCTCATTTACCAGTACCCTGCTTTATCATATTCACCCTTTTAAGTTCAGATCCACAGACTAATACAGTCATTTGATGGTATTCAGTATTCATTAATTTTACTAGTCCAAAAACTTTTCAATAGTTTTTACTTTCTGAGCTAAAATTGCCTAGCTTTCATTGTAATGTAAATTCTTTTGCTGTACTCCTAACAAGGGGCACAGGTCTATCTCATTAGTTTAGACTATGAAATATCAGACAGTATTTCTCTTCAATTTATAGAATGTCACAGAACTGTAACTTTTACTAAAAGGATTTTAAAAATGATGTAATTACAAGCTGCACACTTTATAAGCATTATTATTTACAAGCATCATAAATAACGATGAGTAGTTCATACAGAATAATTTATGGGAAAAAATATCAGTTTCAATTAAGTGTGATCATCAAATTCACAGAAGTACAATCCTTGGAAATAGCCTCCCAGTGTGAATAGTCACACTTAAAAATGAAGATGTAATGTTTTTTAACACCTTCTTCAATATTTAAAATACAAGACCTCAAAAAATTATGACAGTAACAGCTTTGCTTAAATAGCTTCAGAGATGAGCACAGAAGGCAGACAGATGCAGTATTTGATTTTAATCTAATCTAAAATTATCTAAGTATTTAGTCCTCTCTTCTTGTAACATTGTTTTTTTAATGACTTACTTGTCAATTACTTACTTATAAATCTTAGGTTATGTTTTAGACTCCATAGAGATATCCTGTGGCTTCTGGTAAGGGTGTGCAAAATTGAGGCTTAGTGAACCCCAATGTGCATGAGGCATCTAATGACATGTTTCCTGAGGCTGTAAATGACTAGGCACAATGGTCCATGTGATCAACTCTAACTCCATGTTCCCATGACTATATGAAAAGAGGATGACCACAGGGATGTTGATTTAAAAAAAAAAAATAAATAATGGAAATATTGCAATATAATGCCCACTATTTAGTAATAATGCATACACACACAGCCCCAGTTACAGAGCTGGCTTCTGATGGGCATATGACTGAAATAAAAACATTTGTCATGTACTGGACTTCATTCAGATCTAATGTGACCCCAGCCAGGGTTAGTCACTTGGGTAGGAACTGTTTCTCTACCTACCACTTCAAAATGCATTTTCTGTAAGTAATTAAACTGTCAGATGGATTCTGACAGCTATAAATTTAATCACAACAATGTTCACAACTGCAATGCATATGCAGCATATAGTCAAAATAAATTTATATAGAAGGTATGCATACTTACATAAACATTCCCATGTTCTACATTAACAAAGTCCAAGTATTTATGGACTAGGCAGCAGAATATTTTGTACTAGGTTAAAATTAGAAGATTGGAAAACAGAGAAAAGCAAAAAAAAGGAAACATTTCAAAAATATTTTTACAATATTTTTGTTTTACATGAGGAAATTTACACAAGAGGTGAGACATATTATATTGTTGCATAGGGTATCTTTTGAAAAAAATTAACTTCACTACATATTATTCACAAAGAAAAATTACCCTTTTCCAATGGATTAGTAAGCAATTATTCTAGTTGTTATTATATCCATAACAATGAAATATTTAACACAGACACCAAAATATTTTTAAGGATGAGTACAGGAAAAGATTCAAAGAGTTAAATCTGAATTTAGGTATCATATAGGAACTAAATCCTCTATTAGTCTGATTTTCCTTTCTCTTCCTTGCTAGTGCTATCCTCCACTTCCCACTGGAATAGATTTATCTATCTCAGCATTGATAAATCTAAAGTAATGTACATTAAAAAAAACTGCAGCAATACACTTAAAAGTGATGACCAATGAGCTCATCACTGATGAGTTGCCACTCAGAAATATCATAAAAATTTGGAATTATAATCAGGAAAGATGAGCTCAGTGCTTGACAGCATTGAAAAAAATGCAAGTATTCAGAAAAAATCAGAATCAAACAGTTCATTTCATTGTATAGATCCCTGGTATACTTGCATTCTGAATAACATGCAGAGCTTTTTTGGATTTGCAAATTGATTACAGCAGAACTGCATAAAAAAGAAGAGTACATTAGAATTCTTCCATCTTCAAAATTAAACAGGCCTATCTCAGATATCTGTATAGTTATAAATGTGCACAGAGTGTTGGAACCTGAAGGAATACTCTGGATATCCTCTGTCTATTCATCTATTCTTTTCTTAATAATCACTGTTAGGAGACATCATACTGGTCCAGGGAGACTTTCACCCAGTAAAGCTATCCTTATGCATTTTAAAGTATTTAGTAATATTATGAGGCTTTTAAAGTATTAACTCAGAAAGGTTATACTGTCATGAACGTTCCTTCCTTCCCTCCTCTTCTTCCATTCTATTAGGCGATCTTAAAACAAGAAATATTCAGTGGAGTATGTGCTAAATCTGAAGAATCAATGCCAACATTGTTGAAGACAAGGTAAGACTCAGTATTATCTTCTCTTCTTCAACACCCACAGGTTAAAAATCATTACCACATCTGCTCTGCCCTCAAGTGCTTGATTTTTTTAACAGTTTTAAATCTCCGAACTTTGTACTTTGCACAAGGAACTTTCATCTAAACAGCCACATCATTTCTTGCATATCCCTAAAACATTTTAATAGTTGTAGAAGACACTGGTTGAAAGTGTTTGAGACATTTAGGTTTCATAAAGAAAGTAGACACACAGGTTCAATGCACCTCTGTACATCGTCTAGATTTCCCTCAAACACAGAACTGGATGAAATATCTTTCTATTAACATGCAGTCATGTGATTAATAATAATTTGTTATTATGAATGTATAATTATCAGCATACATGTTGATAGGAAAACACAAGGCTCAGAAACAAGATCTTATGTTGGGATATGTGCATCATGCTCCCTGGAGAGGAACAGCATTTTATTCCTTCAGGGGTTAAAATTTGCTCTCAGTTTAAAAGAGATGGCACCTGCTCTGTCAAATGCATATTTGCATTTCCAAAGAATAAGAGCAGCAAACAAGACAAGGGGAGGAGTAATGAAACTTTTCCCGAATAAATTAAAGAACTCTACATGGGGAAGGGATGAAGCATTTGAATCTGAATGAAAACTGCAGAACATGACAAGAAATATGTACAAGTATTGGAAAACCTTTCCTGCTAGTGATGCTCTCCATTGAAAATCAGCCAAGAGTGTAAATAATGCAAGACAAACTGGAGCTTGACCAAACAGCAAATCCAAGGAGTTGTAACTTGTCAGGATACGTAGCTTTTGATTTTAGTACAAATAAACAAAGCAAGAATGTCTCAATTCTACAATTGCTGTCATGCAAAGTCTCCACGTTCCACAGTAGTTTATTTTGGATTCTGAAAATAATGCTTTTATTTAATTTTACTTTAAGATGGTAGATGAATTATGAATGAATTACAGAAGCTTTCAAGGTTTCTAGACAATGAAAGCATTACTCCACCCCTATAGGAGTTCTTATCCTCTTAGTTAGGGTCCTGGACTAATCATGCAAAACTCACTGTCAATATATCATCACATTAAGATACTGAAAGGGTCATCTCTTCCCTCAGAAGGACAGCATTTTGAGTCACTAATGTAAGATCCAAAATGAAAAAGCTTCATGGAGCGACCACAGTTATCAGGCATGTGCCCTGAACTAAGGTCAGAGGGAATATGGCCTAAACCCTGAAGGAGTGCTCTTAAAAGTATAAGATTGTTCTACAGCCCATATACTCTTATTAGTTTCTTTTAAGGCTAGCTGCTTTTTAAACTACACTGGAATATGACTGAATATATTCCTGTTAGCTGGAAAACTTTATTTGTAAGATTCTAGAAATTCTTCTGTCATTGACAGATGACCCACCCTGACTTCATCAGCTCATCAGACCTAAATAAGAACACACAAAAATTCTTAAAAGAGACTCGAATAACTTCTTGTTTACTAAATAGGCAACTAGATGTAAGTACTGGATCTTCATCATACTGTTTTTCTCAACACCAACAGAGATATGTAAAAATCACCACCCTGGTGTACCGTGCAATACAGCATAGAGAAATACACTGAACACTCATATATAAGCTGGTTTTGTAGTTTCTGGGTGAATATTTATAGGAAACAGTCTGAGACAGAACATAAAGCTTTTCTACAAGTAACTATTTTGAATTTACAAAAGCAAAACATTCCATAACTGAACATGGTATTTTACAATGTGAAGAAAATAAAATAACCACTTGGCATTTTAAATGTTAAGAGGAAGTAAAAGAACATTCTTATTCTGGTAAGAACTACACTGCTTTTAACAGCTTCTAATATTCAAAGCTGGGAATTTTCCAAGGATTCCTCCAGTCATTCTAGTTTTATGAAATAAGATGTGGCATCAGCATTAAGCCTAACAGAGGTCGGCAAAAATTTTTATATCTCTGCTGTATAAGATCATATTGTTTAGAAGGTTTGAATTCTTTGACACAAAAGTTTTCAGGCTGTTTAAAACAAATATCTTCACTGGTGCTTTTAAAGTAAAAACAGACAAAATGACCCACTGTACTTCCTAAGCAGAAGTAGCTGCAGTACTACACAATTTTAAATTTACAACAGCATATGAAGATCAACCTCATCACAGATGCAGCAGTTTTTCAATGTGTATGACATGTAGAACAAAGTAAACCTAAATGCCTAAGGCTTCAGAGTTTCAAAGTAAATCCAGAATTTTTAGAAAAACCTGTAATTTTATTTTTCATTAAAAAGCATTGCTGGAATATTTTATATCAATAACGAATTGAGATAGACTTTTTGTTAAAAACATACCATAGTCATGTTTTTGGGACATGAAGAGAAATAGAAATGCTCCAGACTATTTGTTTATTTACATATGCTTAAAAATAGGTCCTTTGATATTTAACTTCTGGTACTTGGCCCATTCTAATGAACTACTGTTTTAAGGCTATTTTACTTTGTACTTATATTCAGGAATGCATGGAGAAGACTTGATATTTTCTGAGGAGTTCAATTCTTCCTTACCTTCCTAGCTGAGAAAATATCCAAGGCTATAATTTATCTCACACAAAGACAGATGTCTTAAAATTAGATTTGAAACTGCGAACAAGTCACACCAGCCAGGCACCCTTTATAATGAATTAAGAGACCTGGATACATCCAGAATGTGCTTCAACTGACCTATAAAGGATGCTCATCTTAAAATTAAAATTTCCCCCAGCAGGTGCTTTTTACTTTCCATTAGCAATAACAGGGGAGACAAGAGGTAACCAGATGGTATTTAGATATTGAATAAAAGACAGAATGAACCCATTAACGTATACTTTTAACATTTTTAAAACTTTATTTCTAAATGATGACCAAGTTAGCAAAATCTAAAGAAACAGACAAAGAAAACATATAGAGTAAAATATTCTAGGGGTGTATGAAAGCTGCAGTCTGGTTACAGAAAGGAGATTAAATCAAGTTTTACACATAAAAACCTATACCTTCTCAGAGAATTCTTTTAAACTTTAGAAAGAAGGTTTTCACTGAAGACTGGAAAGAAAAAACTAATTGAAAAAGAAAAAAAAAGTAAACATTATATTTCCTTTTGCTTGCTTAATTCATTCCTGCTTATAATCACATATCTTTCAGTTTTCCTCTACTTAAGTATTACATTTTTGGCTATAAGTGTTACTTTTTTTTTTCTTTATTCTCTTTTTGCCTTCTTCCCTTCTTAAAACCTATTTCTGACATAATATTGCCTCCCATTCACTTGATTAATTCATAAATTCATGCAGGACACAGGAGAAAATCCACATTTAAAGAGGACAAAACTACAACATACCCTTGAGTCTTGGGCCACAGTGGTTCATATTCTTACGTCTGGGCCATAATCTCTATAGTCTAGATACAGAAGAAAACGCTACTTTTCCTTTCAGGAGACAAGACAGCAAAATTTGCTGATTTTACTCCACCTAAGATTTTCTCCTAGGCTGATACAGCTGCCTCACTATTTGCTATTCCTT
Organism: Cinclus cinclus; assembly: GCF_963662255.1. Taxonomy (NCBI): domain Eukaryota; kingdom Metazoa; phylum Chordata; class Aves; order Passeriformes; family Cinclidae; genus Cinclus; species Cinclus cinclus. The sequence continues at coordinate 28,156,438 of NC_085046.1, forward strand.
TATTTCACTTAAATGTAGCTTATCAGTTAGTTCTCTAAGACCACAAACATACAAGTATGTCACGGCATGGAAAAGCCACATATACTTCAAGAGCATTCAGGACTGATTTCATGTAATTTCCAAGACCAGTGTATAAATCAGAAGCGTCCACCTGGGGGAAAATTTAGACCAAAGAGAATACATTTGACTCATTGCTTTTACTTTGCACAATATGCTTTAAAAAACACAGGAGAAAAGAAAGACATTACTATCAACTGTGTGAGTTTTCCCAATTCCCTGACTAAACCAAAAACACATTGGAATGCTTCATAATATCTACAAGGCAACCCAAAAGGAAAGCAAAGCACCATGTCACAGAAGAAGGCTCACAGACTTGGATGCACCAACAAACTTTCATGAAGATTTCATCAGATCTCTATTGAGATTGTTACTACTGCAAGGACTAAAGAGTGAGCTTCCTATTTACAACTGCTGAGCACTAGACATCTCATTGAATGTCTAATAAAAAAAAATATCATTTCAAACCTAAAGATGGCATTTGTATTAACTAAATATTTCTGCCACCATAAAACGTCACTCCTAAAATCCTTAACAGAGAAAAAAGAAGTATGTAGAGGTCACTTTACTATGTGATTTATTATGGCAAACAACAAACATCAAAAATAAAGAGCTAATCAGTCCCCAAAATTGGATGTCTAATTAGTAACATTGAACTGACAACCATGTCTACAACTCTGCTTGTCTTTATTTTCTTTTTAAAAAATTGTTAGGGCAAAACAATAGTGTCAAGAGTTGTACCCTTACATTCCAAACTTGTATTAAGGGGTAGGACAAGAAATGATTAAACAGCCTCCAAATACTTATATTTTTAAAGCTTTTAGACTTGTGGCAAACTAACTATATCCCTTCCGGGCTAAACTGCTGCAAACATTATTCAGAGAAGTCTTTTATTTTCTTCAGAAACAATTAAAAAAGGAAATGTGTTCTACATTGCATAAAGCTGTTTTACAGGGTGTTTGGGGACAGTTACTCATCTCAATTCCAACTAATAAATATTTACTTCTCAACTTCCTAAGTTAGCCTAAATACTTGACCTGCATCAGATCATTTCTATTCATTTCTATCCATAGAAAGAGCATTGCTAATGTACTGAAAACTAGGTGAAGCTGACAAAATCAAGATATCAGTTTCAAAGACCAAATTTTCAACTTTTTTCACTCTTCTAGGCAAGGTATTAAAAATAACCACAAACATCAAACTCATCTCAGTGAGACCCAGCACGTTACTTCTTCACCTTTCCAGTACAGTCAATTTGCTGGTTTAGCTATAAAAGTAGTCCCCAAAGAGAGAATTATTAATAAAGTACTGTTAAGAAAAACTAAAATTATTGACAAGTAATTGCCTTACATCTTCTATTACTTGTTTCTAATTGCTTCCTAAGCGCCCCAGGAAACAATAAACTGACTAAAGAAACTCACAGCTGAAGGTCAAGAAATCCTTTACGTGGAGTTCTTGTCACAAAATGATTGTTTTTAACCTTTTATACCAGCTTCTACTGACTAAACTGGCTGTGGAATGCTGTAATTCCTTCAGAGTAACACTTGGAACCTAATTTACATAAGTGTTAAAAAAATTGGGAAGTCTATCCAGAGCAAGGTTTAGTCCATATTCTTGATATCCTTTTCACTCTAGACAGTAATGCAAATTTCAGCTGGGAATTCCTGAAGCAGACTGCAAACTTTACTTAGTAACAACAAGCTGTAGGGAGCTTTCAGGAGGCCAGCATCCTTTTATTCCACGGCAGTGCACAGTATTGACATCACCCAGATTTGACCGGGATAACTTTAACATAGCTTTAAAATAAACATAAATGCCTTTCTCAAGTACCTTCTCCCTTCCACAGGTAAAAATCTGGCTGAAATTCTCTTGATCCAGCACACCAAACCACAAAACAAGACCAATCGTGTCTGTAACCCACTCCCTTATAATTGTCACCATTCTTCCATAATTCCAGGTACAGATGAAAATGTTTCATCATCCACTTTTCATCGAGGCTTTAAAAAGACTTGTTAAAAAGAAGTTAAAGACTTGTAAGCAGAAGGCTTAACTTATCAATGATCTAATAAAGGTCATAACAACTCAATGAAACATCGCATATTATCTATACTCAAGGAGCCTCAGACAATGCTCTTAGTCACAGTTTAGTTTTAGGTAGTCCTTTGAGGAGCAGGGAGTTGGACTCCATGATCTTTATGGATCACTTAAAACTTGAGATATTCCATGATTCTATGCTATATGCTGTTAGTTTTTATTACATTAAATATAAAGCATTACTTCAGGCTATTATTGTTCATTCTACATGTGCCATTTACAAGAACTCAGGGCTGCTGACATGCACACACACAAAAAAAGAAACCAAGTCCAGCAATCCAGCCAGCTGACTGAAGTTTTCCAGTATTAACCTATTACTGCCTTTACTCCCAAATGTGCTATTTACACTCTGCTTTATCAAAATGCTTCTTTAACAGGTGTCCTACAACTCTTAGTTATTTTCTTCATTCCTGATTCAGTGATCTCATTCCCTAGGCAAGAGTTACCTAGACCCATCTTATAGTGACACCTGAATGACAGCTTCAGAGCAGAAACAGTGCAGAACCTCCTTATAAGTAATACTAGTATCTAGTGCTCTTTAAAACAATTAACTTTATTACTTTCATACTGCACGAACTCTTTAAAAATATCTGTTCATTCATACATTGCTACTGAATACTGTTCAAGACACCTACAGGTGTCTAGAAAAGAAGATTTCAACTGATATGTAACCATACATATAAATGTCTTCCTTAAAAAATATAGGAAATGGGGGTTTTCCTAAACCTGACTAGGAACAGCAACTTCAGATGTTTGCAGGCCCTAAAATTAGATTAACACCATTGGACCCAAATATTTCAAATCCACTGCATAAAACATATCACTCCACAAACATTTCAGACTGTTGAGTAATTGTTCCAGGCCTTCCCTGCCATAATAAACAACAAAGTCCTTCTACCTTGACAAATTAACGAGAGACAAGAGAAGCCCCTGGAGGAAAGTTCTGCTTTGTGATGCCCCATGTTTCTGGATGCTTGTTCTCCTCCTGTACCAGATAGACATTTCAAGCTTTAAGCAATACTGGATTACCACTTTGGGGAGAAACAAGGGACTTATTTCCTGTCATGTTATCCATAAAGCATAGCACAAGTCCAGTCATTTGGGAATACATATTAGGTTCTTGATATGGATTTTTCTTTTCCAGACACGTAATGACTTTCTAAATATGTGCATCATACCATGCAAGTGCAAAAAAAACCTATTACCTTGCTTCATTAGGTCATTTAACCCAAATGGGAGTAGGAAATGTTGAGCAGCTCTTAAAAAAACTTAAAAGACTACATCTCCTGATACACTTACTGGTTTTCCCCATCCTATTGCATTGCTTTTTTTTTTTATTTTATGATAGGGTTCTATAAGTTTTCCCTTTTTTTCCTAAGCTTACATCAACCAGATAAAACTGCTTTTGAAAATTAATAAAGTTCTACCTAAATTTGTAGACAAACAGTGAAACAACGAAGAGCTGAAGACCCTACAATCTGCTTGTTTACCTGTGGAAAAATAATACCTACGATACAGTAATCCGATGAGAAAACCTTTAATCCATCTCCAAAAGAGGACACTCACTATGAAAAATGTAATTACATTAACCTCTGACAAATAAAACTGTTCTTAAAGAATCAGAACAACACTGGGCCACAAAACAAACACAAACAAACAAACAAAAACACCAAAACAAAACACACCCAAAACACAAGAATGAGCTTGCAACATCAACACGTAAAGTTTAAGAAGACAAGCCTTTAAAGCCTAAGTTTGCAGCTGCATCTTTTGTTTCCTGCCCTCGCTGTGTTCGCATCTACACTGGATGCCTCAGCACTTCACCGTTCTGAACCCGGCTATCAGGGGCAGCACCAGGACACCGACTGAGGCTGAGCAAAGTGACACAGGTCGACGAGGCAAATTGGCAGTAACTAGAAATCAAAGCCACGCGTCGTGACAAATTCAACACAGCACGGCTAGCTACAACTTTCAGCTGAGCCCCTCCGCTACGTCCAGATACAGAGCCGTGCATCACGGGCCCCCCCCCCCAGTTCCGCGGCTCCCACCGCTCCGGCCGCCCAGCGACTCGCGAACTTACTGCAGTGCGATGCGGGCGGAGGGAACGCTCGGCCCTGGGATGCGAGAGAGCCCGGCGCCCCGGGCAGCCGCGGGACCGGCCATCCAGCCGAGCCACCGCCAGCGACGGCGGCGACACCGCCGCCAGCCCCCCCGCCCCGCCGCGCCGCCGGCTGCCGCAGCCCAGCGCGCCCGGCCCGGCCCCGCGGAGTCACCGCCGCCCTCGGCCCCGCGGAGCCACCGCCGCCCTCGGCGGCACAGCGCGGAGCCGGCAGCCGCCCTCCTCTCGGGAACGGGCAGGCGCCTCCGGGCGCCGCGGTTTTAAGCGGCGGTGCGCCAGCACATCTCCCACCCCTTTCCCGGCCGGGCGGCAGGGGGAGGGGAGAAGCGACACGCACACACACGCACACACACACACACAGAGACACACACACACAGAGACACACGCACACAGACACACGCTCGCACACAGAGACCACCCGCCCGCAGCCCCTCCCTCCCCCGCGCAGTTGCCGTACCTGTTGTCCAGCGCCCGCATCCCCCGGGCGCCGCCCGCCCGCTCCGCGCTGGGGCGCCGGTGCGGCAGGACCCGCGCACCGCTCCGCCAAGCTCCGCTACCCCCGCTCCACCCGCTGCCCCGCGCCCAGAGGCGCTAAGCCCGCGCAACACTTACCCGAAGTTTACAGGGTCTCCCCGCCGGTGGCGACCGCCCAGGGCTGCCGGTCTCCCTGCCTGCCGCCCGCTGCGAGGCAGCGGGGCTGTGGCAGCGGGCGCACCCGCGCAGCCGCGGGGCACGGAGGGGCCGAGCGCGGCCCGCCCCGCGCCCACCTGCCCGGCCGGGGCCGCCGGGAGGAGGCGGCCGCGGAGCGGCTCCCACGCAGGTGCGCGGGCACTGCGCCGCCGAGTCCGCGCCCCAAGGAGCCGGGAGATGCTGCGCCCTCCCTGCCACGGCACCGTCCGGTCCTCGGCAGCTGCTGTCCCCCGGCAAGGCCGCCCCAGTGCGCGGCTCGGTGCCCAGCAGCCTCTTCAGCAGCAGCCCGCCGTGCCCGGCTCCCCTGCCTCTGTCCTGCCGAGGCACCTTCGCCAACCTCGCTTGGCGGAACGCTGCCCGGGGCTCCCGCTTTCCTCCAGCACTTGTTTCGGAACCTCACTGAGGGTAGCAGCAACCCAGCTAGGGCCTGTAAGAATTTGCAGATTTACTTAGAAAGAAAAAATGAGGGACCGGAGTAGCAATGGCATGGAAATTGATGTCTTTGTGCCAGTACCTACCATTTAGCAAGACACAGAACTAGGAAGCTGATCAAACTTTCACCGACAGCTTCCCAGAGTGTTCATTGAGTTAATTCTATGCAGTACCAACTTCCATCTTCCCGAAGTCTTGAGTGGTCAGATGAACCTCAGAACTTAAGCTTGGAACCTGATTTTGTGTTTAATTATATTGACACCAATTTCTATTTATATTCACTTTCTTGATATATGGCACTAAAGACTAGCTTTGAAGAATGTTTTAGGCAATGTAGATGAGATTTAGCATAGTGCTAATAATTTTATATACTAAATCCATTGAAGTTTGAAAAAAAAAACATTTACCAGCATTTTTTGTTTGTTTTGTACATGTATCCATTTTTCCTTTCTAAAATGTGCATTTAAAGGGTTTAATTTTCATAAGACACAAGTGCTGGAAATTCTTGGAATCCTCTTTATTTTAGGAACCATGTAAAACCATGCCAGCCTGATTTTGTTTATAGGGAGCTTTCTTAAAGGAGACTTCCTTAATTCACCTAGTGCACTGAACATGGTTTCCTTGGCACAAATGGTACCTGCTCTCTGTAAATTAGCTTCTCCACAACACCATAAAAGACATTTAAGTGTTTTGAATTAGCACATTTCCAAAACTCATTGACACTCCAACTTTTTGGCTAACAAAATACTTTGAAAATTTAGATAAGCTTCCAGAGTACAACTGAAATGCAATTTAATATTATATAATGCAATAAGTCCATATTTATACCATGTACTCAGTGATACAAAGGCATTCATAACTAAAATTTCATTTTGACATTGTTTTGATTGTCTTAACTGAGGTTGTAATCTAAATAATCCATTTGATTCTCTTCATAGTCTCACAAAACCAAAAGAAACAACTTTTCTGTAACTCTGGAAAAATATGTTCTCAGATGCGTAGCATCATACATATTAACCTTTAGACTCACATCCAGCAGTCAACTTTATAAATACCTTTCCAAATGTCAGCTTCACAGTGGCACATGCCAAGTACTCGCCTTTAGTTCTCTGTGTCTAATCTATTGCTTTTCCTTTAAAACACTGATTTCAAGAGATTCTTTTTCCCCCAGGGAAGGAATTCAGTCCCAGTATATTTGAGCCTCAAGCTACTAAATATGGACCAAAAACAGTGAAATACAGTGAGTAGTTACTTAATTGTGGTAAATCATTCCAGTACAACACAACATTTTTATAGGCCTTGCAATAAAATGTTTCATATCATGGTATTTGGCAGAGGCCTGGTTTTGAATCACCACATTGCCTTAAAAATTGCTTTGAAGCACTCACAGTTACACATGGTCATATAAAAAAATTGCTTCATAAAAATATGATCACAATTAAAAATACATTTTTTTAATGCTGTGCAGAACTTCCATATATTCACTTAAATTGGGCCTTCACTATTCTCTTCTGCTGTGCATTAGAACAGGGTCCAGCTTCAGCTCCTGTTGAAATGCAAAAGGTCCCACAAGCTCATTTACAGTTTGGAATGACAACTGCATTGACACTTGTAGCTTTAAAACTCCAAAGAAAAGTTTGGAGGTCATACATGCGGGAAGAAATATTAACACCTTCATTAAACATTTCATTTGCCTTAGCAAAGCAACAGCCCTCACACAGGTGAAAGCCAACTCAGTATAGCTGAGATGTGAGAGATCAGTGTAAGAGATGTCAAAGTGGAGGAGTCTAACATTAAGTTTCTTTTTTCCACTGGAAAATACTTAGGAGATTGTTATCTATATGAATAGTTTTAGAAACACTTCTGTATTATGTGCCATTTTGAGAATAGGTAGAGGATGGGGATAGATGGATTATGGTTTATGTCTTATGGCTTATGGATAAGAGCTTCCTCAGCACAGAGCTCAGTGGTAGCATTTGTGCACAAGAATCTTTGTTCTGTTTTCAATGCAAAGCTCCATCATCCTATTCCAGAAGCAGGGTGCTATCCAAACTGTACATCTTCCTGTCCTCCCCTCCTTTAATCAAGCTCCTACTATAAGCAGATTAAAATATGCAAGGAGTTTGTCTGTTAACAGCTCACTCCCTCACTGCAAAGAAAATAACAGATGTCTAGAAGCCACAGCCAGAATTTTAAATACTAAATTTATTATACTATATACTTAGATCTGTGTTTGGATAGCTAAATGAATTTTGTTGCTAAGCATGACTTTAAGTTGCTCATTTAATAAAACTATGATGAACTCAGAACTCTACATTTTTACATGATTCATGAAAGAATAAAGCACCTAACTCAAGAATCCTAACAGAAAAATAATTCTCAGTTTCCAATATGTTTTATTTGCTCTTAATGTATTGCAACAATACCAGTCATCTGCAGCTGTAGTATATTAGTAGTTTTGAAAGAAACAGGGTTCAGGCTTACAAGTCTTGACTTCAGCAGTGGCATTACAACGTCACAGGTACAAACTATTGAAAAGTAGTCTGACTCCATGTGAAATCAGCTAAGGTAACAGCAAGCTTATATATATATAAAAAAAAACTTTTTCAGAATATATGTTTTTAAGAAACAAATGTAGTTCAGCAAATTTGTTAGATTATGCTGGTATCACTTTAATTATTGTAGTGATAATGATATACCATAGAATAGTTCATGTAGACCACTGGACCCATGTACTTATTTACACAGTAATATACCTATTTACATAGTTGGGATGGGAAAAATTCTTCTGAAATACCCCAAATACCCAGAGGCATCTGTAGGTCTACTATCACTCACATTACTGATATTCTATATATATATGTATATATAAATGTGTGTGTGTGTGTGTGTGTGTGTGTGTGTATAAAATCTAGGGTAGCTAAAAGAAAATATGCCACAGAGCATACATTTGTACTTGAGAAAATCAAGGACTGTTGACATACTAAAGGAAATTACATTAATCTGCTGAACTATTTTTCTGGGCTTATTATACAGTATACCAGATACTCTTACAGAATCTTTAGCTATTCTTTCATTAATGCAATTAAGATTTAAGACTGAAAGCATCGAAATTCAGACCTGTTGAATTAACACTGGCACACGAGATTATTTGCTTGATCCAAGTGCTACAGATCAGTCAGTCTTGCTTCTGCCCTGGGAGAATCCTAGGCTGACTCCTCTTGGAATACATTGAGTCATATGAAGGACAGCAGGATGCGTGGGAACAATCTACATTAATTTTCTAAGGGTAAATCTAGCGTGATCAATTTGACTGTCCTCTGTGATGGACTGACTGATTATATGAATGAGAGAAAAATGGAATAAGTAATAAGTACCAGTGGAGGGTACTTATCTTTGCTTTTGCAAGGCTTTCTGTGCTTATTCCCACAACACTCCCCTGCCCGAGTTGGGACATAACAGACTGGAATGGGGGGTGGTGTGTGAAACCGGTTGGACAGTTGGGCTAAGAGGGTAGTGGTTAATGAGCTACACTCTAATTGCCAATAGGAAGGGTCATTACCCAGGAATCAATCTTTACATCTTTAAGGATAAAGGAGATGTCCTTACATCTTTATCAGTGACCTGAAGGACACGCAGGTGTACTTGTTCTTGAAGGCAAGAGAACTATTTAAACCCTGCCAAGGATAGGAGTGCCATCCAGAGGAAGCTAGACATGCTGGAGAAAAGGTCTGACAGGAACCTCATCAAATGCAAAGTCCTACACTAGGAAAATAAAAACCCTCAGTGATGGGGCCTGGCTGGGGATCAACTCTGTTGAAAAAGCCCTAGGAGTTTTGTCAGACACCAAGATGAGCATGAGCATTGAGTCCTGGCAGAAAAGAAAACCAATGTCATCCTGGGCAATACCAAAGGGTGTTACTAGCCCCCTCCAACCAGAATATTATAGATCATACATTGCGTAATGGATCATAGGAAAATTCTGCCTGAAAAGACTCTCAGAACATCTCTGGTTAGGATCAAATCAGATCAGATTAAGGGCCTTTATTCAAAAGATAGAGACAGCATAACTTCTGTGAGCAATCTGGTCAGTATTGAAGCATCCTCATGAAGTTGTTTTTCCATGTATCAAGTTGGAACCTCTCATTTCCACTTATGCCCATAACCCCATGTCTTCCCACCATGCATAACTATGAAAAGCACATCTCTGACTTCTTCTTAGACACCTCATGCATTTAATTCTGTGGGCTACTGTTAGGTGTCCCCAAATCCTTTCTTTTCAGGCTGGACAGTCCTAGATGAGCCAGTGGTTATACTGATCTTCCGTGTACATATGCAAGTTTTTTCCCTTCTTTTGTTCCTACTTCGAAGAGGGACCTTAGACAAACCTTAGGTCAGTGGGAGGATTTTCAGAGCCATGATGGGGCAATGGGTTGACAAGCTCCGGAAATCTACATGAAAAATACTATTTGTTTCAACTGGGTGCAGGAATGAGCCCCTAGCCATACTAAACGAGAAATGTTTGCTCAGTCTGAAAAGAAATTATTTAGTTAAAGATTACTTAAGAAGTAGATGTCTAACAGGTCGCTCATTCTGTAAAGCTAAAATATAAAGACTACTAAGATCTATACAAATATTATAGTACCTAACTGGGGCAGGAGGTAAGGGGCAGAATGTGCTTACTGTCTATTTTCTAAGTGTAGCATTATAAGAGTAATGTGCAATGTTTTTTTCACTACATTTCATTCTATATACATATATATATAAATGTTATAAAAAAGAATCATATGGCTAGCAGACATCAAAAAAGAGATGTATTTATTTATGTATCTCAAATATGTGTTTAATTTTAAACTATGGTTTTAAGATTAATTACCATATGTATGTTTACTGTACTGTCTTAACTGTGTGAAAAGATAGAACATGTCCTTAAACATTTGTTGAATTTTAACACATATTTCAGAATCACTATTTAACGTTCAATGACCATTGTAATTGTTACAGGAAGGCTTTTTGTTATAGTGTAAACTTAGTTCAAGAACAATTGAAGCATAATATAGTCTCTGTAATTATTAAAAGAACTGATGGACAAAATTATTAAACTTAGATTATTATAGTTCATTCACAGTAATCAACTAGTGCAGAGATCATTCCTGTCACTAAAATGCATATTGAGAGGCTCCTCAGTGTAGTTTCTTCTTCCTCTGTTTTCTAAATTTCTTCTAAATTTGGCTTTGCTTGTGTTGGTTAAGTTAAATATCATCCCTGCACATGTGCTTCATGGAGGTGGATTAATGAAGGGCCAGCACCAGGATGTCATGTCTTAAAAAATAAATATGCAGGAGAAATTTGTAAGAATCCTCTCCCTGCATTATCTCCGATGAGAAAAACAGAAGTTAGCATAGCTACTCTTCCCTAGATTCATGAACTGACAGAGGTAACATAGAACAGAATGTAAGTCTGCCACAGAGGCAGTATAGAACTTTCATGGATTATAATTAAACAAGTATCAGTAGAGACATAGTTGACTAAAAAAACTAATGAATCAATAATGAAGATAAAAATTAGTTTAATTTAATCTAGAAATATCCATGAGAATGGAAAGCATTTAGTGCAAACCATAAAAGAAAATGGCAATATTTTCCTGGTTGATGCAGCATAAGGAAAAAGCAGAAAGGAAAAGGAACATATAGCAAACTAATGGTATTACAATTTTCCTTAGCTTGAAAAAGCATTCTACAAAAAAATTCAGCATCAGAGAAAGAACAAGAATTATAAGAAATTATTTTAAAATAGGGTTGAAATTAAAAAGTACACACATGCTTGTAATTCACAATATTTGAGTATAACTTGTCATAAAACCATCAAGTGAACTAAAAAAATTCAGAACTTACATTTCTAATTAATTAGCCCTACTTCATTTTAATGTTCATTAAATGTGTTCAAAAAAAATAATTTTGAAAAAAACAACAGATAGGAAAGATACTATGTTAGTAAGCTAGAGTTATATATCAAGCTATATTAGCATGAGTATACCTGACTGGTAAGAATAATTAACAACACAATCAGCATCAAGAATTAAGGTTTGGGTACTATTATTCTACATATTCAAGAGGTATGTGTATTATTATGGCTGAAAGTGAACAGAACTTAAAAGGTGAAATAAATTAGAAATAGTTAAGAAGAATTATCTCTAAAAGGAAACTGGATAAAAATAGTAAGAAGAGAAGAGAGAACTAATTACATTTAATTACTTTAAAAGAAAGGTTTTCCAGAGGGCTGATGGAATGAATTTGGAAGAACATCTCCAAAAATGTATCAGTGAAATTTAAGTAAGGAAAGCAGAAAAGGTGGGCTGAACAATGAAAAAAAATTAAGAGTACTTTTTCATCAAGATAGTAAAAAGTCTTCAAAAAGAAACTTCTGATGGATTCAAGGCAATCAGAAAAAGAAGAGAAAACAACAGTGGCAAGTAGGGGCTAGTTAGAACCTGCTCTATATATCCCTTAAATCTCAGATTCTTATATAGTTTTTGGTGGAACTTAGGATTTTCCTTTTTCTTCATCTGAGTTTTGTTCTGCTGAAATGTCAGGGATCTATTTAAATCAGTTGAACAACGTATTTTATAACAATGTAATAAAGGCTATTTTGTTATATCTAAAGTAAGGTAGATCCCTAAAGAACCATACATTGTGTTTTTATGTACTTGATGCTGCTATCTTTGCTCACTGATATATTTAGAAGTATTTAAATGTAATATACAAATTAGTGTTACACTGCAGATACTTCAAGTAATTTGGTTTTATATGTGTTTCATTAAAAGTGAATAAAACTTCTATTTTTAATACTTTCTACTATTGTTAAAATGCTCATGTCTTTTAGTGTTTTGAACATGTATGTAACAAAAAACTCATTCAACTCATTTTTCTGAGAATAGATTCACATACAGCTTCTGGGGAAAAGAATTCAGAAACTTATAAATGTGTTTTTGCCTTTGTATTTTCTTTTACATGATGTTAAAAGCTAAGTTCTCTTCTAGATGTACTGTCACAGATATCAACATAGTTTATTCTAGGCTTACACCATATAAACAGGATGAAAACAAGGGAACTGGTTTTTGAAAGCAGCAGGATCCTGTGAGTAAAGCACTCAGTGGTGAGCTTAGGTAATTTTGCTGTCTACTCTGGTTCTGATCTTGGTCCATTATTTGACATTGACATTCAAGATCTATGCGTGTAAAATCAGCACTGTGATTTAAGATTGCAATTTTTAAAATCTTCCTTTCACGCAACAAACCTCAATTATTCAGTCAGAAGGAAAGAAAATACCCAAGTATCTAAAGTTCAACCTTCAAAGGTGCCCACAAATTTCTTATTTTTGTTGATACTTAAAGGATCAATGCCTAGGCCATCAGAGGGCCATTTTCTTTCATATACCCTTCAGAAGACTAAATATAGTACACGTTTCAATCATTCCCACTGTAAATATTCAATTGAGGTCTGTACAAACCACAGGGAAATTGATTTTTCACTCAGAAATAACTCCAGAAGTCAAAGAGGTAATGTTCCATAAACTTAGCAGAACCTCAGAATAGTTGAGGTTTGGAAGGGAGCTCTGGAGGTCATCTGGTCCAACCCTCCTGGCTCAATCAACATCACCAAGAACAGATTGCCCAGGGTTGCCCAGTGGTTAAGTACATGACCTGAGTGGCCTAGTTCAGACTTCTCTTCCTGAAGGCTCACAAATCTGCAAATCTTCCTTCACAGGAAGATAATTCATCATCTTCACTTCCTGTGAATGCCAACCAATACAGAAAAGATGAATTGGACAAAATACAGGAATGGCACTTTACTGATACTCCTACTGAGGGACAAGAACTTGATTCCACCTTCTGTTTCTTCTGGATTTCAGGATGCTTTTCCACCTAGGGGTCTATAAAGCCATGTTTTAAACTGAATTTTGATGCAATAAGATTTCTTTAAGTCAAAAGAAATGACAGAAATAGATTCCACCAAGACCAGATTGACTGTTAAAATTCTAGCATAGTGAAGGAGAGGACTTTGAAATAAATGGCGACGCTTTTAAAATGATGTGAATACCTTTTGGAGATGCCCTGAAATGTCTATTAGATAAAGTTGTTTAAATTACTATGCTTTGAATTTGCTTTTGACTCTAGTTCAACTTTTCCATAAACCGCCATGATGTCTCAACCATGAAGACTAGAGCCATTTTGGATATGTGAATATGTGCAACACCAGGAACAAGAGACATACTGAGTTTAGCACTGAACAGCAAGATGGAAGAACCACTTACTTGGAACTTGATTTTAAGTGTTTGTCTAGATAACCTAATCAATCATTTATACCATTTTACAGCAAGCGTTTTAACTACTTACACATGTTTTACTTCTCTAGACTGAAATTATCTGGAGCAAGGAGTTTCTCTTATGTGAATACTCATAGAGTGCCAGCACAATGGAGTAGCAATTTTGGTTTGATCTCTAACATAAAATCAGTGCATGGAACTGTGTATATTCACCTGGCCTATATGAACTACAACATTATAGCTGTGTGGCATAGGAAGTGTTTGCTTCTAAAAGCTAAATGAAACCAAAATCAGGAAACCAAACAATAAATACAATGCATGCATTTGCTACTTTCTCAGTTTAACTTTTTAGGCCAAGTTTTTTGCACTCAGATTTTGAGTATACCAACTAATTTAATGCTTCTTCTGTTTTCTTTAATTTCTTTAGCAGTTGTTGTAATATTTTAGTTTTAATAGCTTTGCAACGCTGAGTCTGTTTCAATGAACAACAAACATTTTGATTAGCCCTTATTTTCAAAACTGTCTTGAATGGAATTACTTCTGTCTGTCTGCTAATATGAATAAACATACACAGCCCCTTTCAGAACAAAAACCAATCCTGATGCTGAAAATTGTGCTAATTTCTATCACTTACATATTCAGGCTTATTATCTGGAAACTATCTCCTTGATATTGTGCATTTGCATATGCATGAATACTCATCCACCTGCATACAGTTATTCTTGGTGCAGTGTTTTAGCACTTGTGAGTTGGAATTTCAGACATTATGCACCATTTCTACTCTCTGTTGATTGATCCCTGATTCTTCTGTAGGAGGCTTTACCTGACATAGATACTGAAGGAAGTAGGACTGGTGGAGGGGAAAGGGAGATATCATCTTGTTCAACTAGTGGTGCACACAAACAGTGCTGCAACTATCAGAATTACAATGATGTATGGGGTTCTGGAGTAGGATATACATAGGGACTTCTCCAGCTCCTCACCACCTTCACAAAATAGACACACAGCTTGCAATTGTCAAAGTTCAACAATCTCCTGTTTTATTGTATTTGGTTTGTTGTTTTGGTTTGCTTTTTTAATTCTGTGATGGTCATCATTGAGCTACAATTCATTTTTAGAGATAACTGTAAATTCAGGTCTTACCCAAATGGTACACTGCTTTTAAAAACAACTTTCAGCTTTTAACAAAGGTGATGAAATATTTAATGCAAAACTGATTTTACTGCTAGAAAACTATGACATTTTAGGCTGAGAAAGTTGGGGCTGTTCAGCCTGGAGAAGATTGCATGGAGACCTCATATCAACTTTCCAGAATCTTAATGGGGCCTACAGGGAAGACAAAGAGGGACTTCTAGTCAGGAACTGTAGTGGTGGGACAAGAAGTAAGGGGTAAAAATTGAAAGAGGGGACGTTTGGGTAGATATTAGGAAGAATTTGTTAATGTGAGGGTCATGAGACACTGCAACGGGTTGCCCAGAGAGGTTGTGGATGTCCCGACCTTGGTTGTGTTCAAGGCCAGGCTGGATGGTGCTTTGGTCAGTCTGGTCTAGTGAGAGGTGTCCCTGCTTAAAGCAGAGGGCTTGGAACCAGAAAACCTTTAAGGTCTCTTCTAACCCTTTACCTTTCTATAATTCTATGATATAACAGCATTTTAACTAATCCCCATTTGATTTTAGTAGAAAATCTTAAAATAGCTAGTGCTGTTACAAATGCATCCATGCTCCTTCATACTCAAGATGGGCAGAAATCTCTGGGATGATAAATTATTGTAAACTTTATGAAAGCCAGTGGCTAAGCAGATAAGAGACAATTAGTTTAGCAACTTGGCTGGGAAAAAGGTTTCAGCATAAGTGAAGCAGTTACCTATTCTGTTAGGTCTGTCAGCTGACTCACATGCACACAGTGGGAAGCAGGGACAGTTTGGGTCACTTCCACAAAAGAATAAGGACTGTGATTTACAAAGAGCCAGTGCAAAGTCTCTTTGAGACTGAAAGCAGTAGGAGAGGTAATACTTGGCATGAAGCGCTTGAAAAGAGACAGGAGAGAAGAACTTGTGAGACTTATGCTGTACAAACACTCCGTCCCTCCAAGGATCCAGTATGGTATTGTACAGGTACAGTACAGCACCTTCCAGAGACCCAGATCTTTGCAGGTTTTTCATGATACCACTAAGGACCTGTGGCAAAGTTGGCCATGCAATGACACATTTCCATTTCAAATAGAAATGTTTTCAGCAAAACAATTTTAGTATGCAGATTCAGCCACTAATTGCTCAAAGCTACTTCTTAAATAACTGAGCTACTTCCTCAGCATGAAGGATCAGTCTATTCCCAGAATGGCAAAATCTGCAAATTTGATCAGAAGCAAAAGTACACAAGAGCTGCTTCTCTCCTTTCTAAGGAAAAAGTGCCCTGCATTTATGACAAAGTGCTGAGCTTTGACTAGACTGAAAACCACAGCAAATGAAAAGACCTCACAATTTTAAAATCCTTTACATTATTTTAAATTTTTAATTACATGTCAGTCACAACTGTAGTCAATTAGAACTTAATAAATTACACCATTCAGGACATACTGGGAGGAATTAGTCCATATTAGTGAATGTTCTTTCAAAAGGTGGTAGGTTTTACTTTCTCCAGCAATTAGAGGCTACAGATGGGATCCTAGATGTATGAAAACAAAGAGATCTTTGTTAGTTCCTATTATGTAAATGTATTTTATTCTTGCTTTAAGAAAAAAAAAATGAAACCAATGAACTATATGTAAAGAGTAGAAAGACAACATTAAATAAAGAAGTCGGAGAAAAACTGGTAGATGAATACAGGTAAAATAATAGATTACAGAATGGTTTAGTTTGGAAAGGACCTTAAAGATCAACTGTTTCCAACCCCCTGCCATGGGCAGGGACATCTTCCACCAGACCAGCTTGCTCAAAGCCCTATCCAGCCTGGCCTTGGACACTTCCAAATATTAACTTATATGAACTTACATTATTTTTAGGAAATTAAATAATGACTAAGAGAAAAGAGAAAAATGTTCTGGAAGCACGAGAGAAATAGTAAACTTGCTTAATGATCTATAAATTAAGGACAATACATAAGATATATATGGAAGGTAAGAAGAAAGAGAAATTCCCCATATTATAATGCTCTCAGTATGTAATCCTTTTTCCTACTAATCACATCTCAGCAGGAAAAAAATCTAACAGTGGCTTAGATATTTGCTTTAAATATCTGCAAGGCCCATAAAGAAGTTATGCTAATTTTGTAGTATTTGGCATTAAATGCAGCAAAACAACTAAAAAAGTGATGATACACAGTTTCCAGGAAGCAGACAGCAAGATTTTAGTGATCTTGCGATAAACAGTGCTGAAAAGTAAACTATAGTAACTTGTCAGAATCATAGATACTACATCTGCATAAAAATTATGCACCTGAATAAGTAGTGCTTAATATTAATTCCGAAGAAAAATGTATTTGAAAAACATCTTCATACTAAAAGGCCTTCAGAATATTTGTCAAGCCTAGGAAACAGTAAGTGAGTCTACAGTCAGAAACCTTCCAATTTTCCCAGCTGAACTGATTGAATAGACCAAAAATTCAAAAAAGTTGCCTAATTCACAAAAACATAACAAAATCATTAAACTCACTGTAAAAATCCCTAGCAAAGCAGCAACACTTTGATTTGCTGATGCCCTTATACTGCATTACTTTTTAATGGCACAATGAGCTGTCAATTGAGATTAAGTTCCTTGAAAAGGTCTTTTCATTGAATGAAGCTTCTTAATAAAAGTAATTGCTTTTCTAATTCCCCACTGGGCTACTGGAGCACAATCCAGCAGCTACTATATAAAAAGTAGAGTCTCAATCACTTCAATTGATACTTGGACTGGAACAATAGTATCAAAACCAAAGCTAGGGCCTTGGCAAGATAATACATAAGCAAGAATGGGACTGAATATGTTGCAGAAAATAAGTAGATGTGCTTAATAATTTTAGCACAGAAAAAGTTATTTCAATGCTTAGTTATATTTAGGCTTCCTTTAATTGATGCATTTTCAAAAGCAAAGAAAACATAGGAATAGAAAAGAGCAGCAGCTTTCCTTTGCAATAGATAGATCAGATAGCTCAGGGAAATTGTATTCTACCAACCCAACTAAGAGAAAAGCATATGAAAGGAAGTTTAATGAATAGTCTTACTGAAATATTGAGATTTTTATTCATGTAATAGCCAGCACTATAATTTACACTTTGCAAAAGAGATCATGTCTGGGCAAAGACTACCCTGAATTTATAACAGATTTTATAGGTCTATCCCCAGTTGCAAATTTGGTGCTGTGTAATAAAAGAGGTTTTTTTGTTTGCTTGGTTGTTTTTTGTTTTTTTTTTTTTTATTTTATTTTGTGGAGCTAGCATGTGGAACTAGTTGGTCTGCACAGCAAATAACCAAACAGATAACCAAGCAGATTTCTGCTGAGAAAACGTATCCTTGGAAAATGGACACAATGGACACTGATTCATGCTGCACAGCCATGGAATATTTGCTTGTTTTCTGAGATACTCTAAGTTGATCAAAGGAATGTAGATACTCAGATCCTGTGGAACAATCAGCTGCTGCATTAAGATGAAAATAGATATGTTGCAAAACAAATTGAATCTTTCAGGGTGCTTCTTTAACTAAACTAGTGATTTGTTTTTATTAAGAATAACAAAAATTTTGTTACCAAAACCCCATGATATTATCCTGAGAATCAAGAGATCCTTTCTCTTCCTGGTCCTGGTGCTGACTAGCAGGATAACTCCAAGATTCCTCTTTCTTTTAACTTTCTGCTTTTCCACTAATTTCTCTTGTCTAAATGTGAATCAGGTATAATGGCTTCTTTTTGTATAGCACTTGGTATAGATGCAGTACAATTCCCTATAGGCTGTCCTTATGACATTTTAGTGAGACAATTGAGAGATATTTTGGAAATAGCAGTTAAAAAACTAAAAATCAGTCATTTGCATGTGTATACCTCCACAGAAGCCAGAGAGGCTGGTCTCTTAATTTTTATCTGGCTTTCTCTTTACAAATGCAGAAACACTGAAAATGGTAAGTATAAAATTAAATAAATAATTAGCTTTCCATCTGTACCTACTAACTAAATCACCATTAGCTTATAGTGAAATTTCCTTCCACCGAATAGTTACAAAGAGTTAATTGAACAAACTGGTCAAAAACACAGTAAGATATTCTTGTCTCTTTACACTTTGTTTGGTTTTTGAATTTTGTTTTGCAGCAGGCTGCCTTAAATATTTATATTTTGCCCCAGTTTTTATAATTAGAAACCATATCTGTTTCTATATAGCTTGTAAGTAATGAGTAAATTTTCTGCATTAAGCCAATCATCTCTTAGAACTGAGGACAGAGAAAAAGTGAAGCATACTTAGAGTAACAGACCCCTTCTTCCTTGGATCGTGTAAAAAATTCTCTCTTTAGCTGTCCCAGCTTTTCCTAAGTTTTTAGTTGTAAACATCATAGAAGGGTATTAAGCACAATGCCGAGGTTTAACTAGAGACTTCTAATGAAATTTGCAATGGACTGACTGTAAGGCTGCTCAGAATTACAGCAATAAAATTTATTTGGGGAAGTGAACATAGAGTAGGCTGTATTGTATATTATATGATTACGTCACAGGACATTCAATAACCAGCTTCATTGGTACCTTGTTAACCCATGAAAGCTGTGTGAAAATAATTTTTATCTTGCAAAATCAATCCTCAGCCTTGAAGAAACAAATGAAAGTCCAGCTTTATTATTCATAAATTAAAAATAAAAAATAGTTTGTAACTATGGGAAACAATGTCCATCTTCATTAAAAAGTAATTTCAGACATTGATTTTATATGTGCTTGTCTATATGTAAATTGAGTGTTATGCCAAATTATTAATATGTCAGAAGTGCTACACATGGTATGAGCAGAAACAGGCAAGCACCTGTGAGACTATATTAATTCTCCTACTTTACTATGTGTACAGCCTGATCTTAAAGAAACTCTTCCTGCATTGCTAGTAGTTAATGTTCTTCTGCATACCAGTCATTATAGCTTCTTATTATTTTTAACCTGCTTCTAAACAGGGAGATACTTATTGAAGGATTCTTTTAATATATTTTATGGATTTCATTCCATTTCTGTATATTTTCACTGGAGCTCGAATGACAATAAATATTTTGCATTTTATGTATATACAAAGATATCCATTTAGACTGCTGTAGTCTGTGAAGTTACATTACCTAGATGCATTAAGATAATTGCACAATGTTCAAGAACTACCTCCTCTTCAAAATATATCTATTTACTCCTAAAAGTCTGAGCAGATGTTTTAATCTTTTTAAAGTGTATGTTCCCCCAGAAATTAATTAAAATATAGAACATTACCATCACACACCAGATTAAGGGGAAGCTCATGAACACACAATAGTATTAGAGTTATTCTGTCAAAATAATTTATAGACATATAGAATTATTGCAAAAATACTCCTTTCCAAAAAAAAAAAAAATAACAGTAAGAAAAGCAGAACAAAAAAAAAAAATTCATTTGATAAGAAATGTTTCTCCAGATAGAGATGGTCTTTAAAGATATTTAGAAGTTGAAATGCATCATCAGCCCACCGGAGCAGAAATTAGTGAAAAACAATTTCCTTCTTTCCAATATTAATTTAGCTCATACTTTAAGATGACTGGCTGTCCATTATTGGCAGTGAAAATACAATCAATGCAGTTTACAGAATCTAGAGCTGCTCAGCAGCCCCAGTGCGAGTGGAACTGGGCTGCCAAGGCTGTATCTGTCTAGGCTGCACCCAAGTGCTCCTTATCAGCTACACAAGGTGTGTATTTTTTTTCCACATAGACACCCATAAATGGGCATTTTAATTCCAGTGTCACAATCTGCTAGCTGAATTTTGCTGCTGTCACTGAGCACTTCTTTAAAATAGTGCTTAAGATTGAGGAAAGTAAGGTTTCTTTTTTTTTCCCCCCTTATTTTAAAGGACTATTTGACTTGCATTTTTAAAGTAATATTCAGACTTCACTTAATTAAAATGGAGTCTGCAGCCTTGACCTCCCCATAATTAACTCTTCTTTTTGCAAATCAGTAGCAATTCCTTTTAAATCAATGGGGTTGTTCAGTCTCTGTGGAAACACTGCTGAACTTCCAGCTTAAAAACCTGCACCAGGACAATGGTACTTTTGCCAGACCAGCTCTGACAAACAAGATATGTTTTTTTAAATGTTGTGGCTACACAGTTCTCTGCAATTCTTTGACCTGAGAGATCTTGGTTGGGTTCTGACAGTTTGGTATCTCATGCAGTTGGTATTTCATATTCACATTTTTCTTATACCCAAGCAGTCCAGGCTGACTTCAGAAGAGATTTTGAGTCCAATACCTTTGGGACAGGCAACAGGGTCCTTGTAGGATCATTTCTGATCTCCTCTGCTCTTAGGTGAAGCCCAAGAGCAACAGACATGATACATCACAGTCAGATGGGACAAGCTTGAAGTGCCTGTGGTATGGGCTAAACCATGAGACTCTCATAAGGCCAGGGGAAATACTCACTGCATTGTTCCACAGATGCTACAAAGAATTTTCCAGAAGATAAATATTTTGAGTTGGCAGAAAACATACCTTTTATAGCCTTGTCAGGAGCTGCTCCTACACAGCAGTATAGAAACAACAGCTTTCCTCCTCCTGAAGGAGCATCAGTTAGGGAAAAAGTTGGCATAAATTCATTAAAATAAAATAAAAAAAAAAGAAAAGAAAAAGAAAGTATATTACCATAAAAATTTAAACTAAAAATAAACAGTCTTATAAAGAGAATTATCTTTTTTGTTTGTTTTATGAGGTACTTAATTTACCACGTATTCTGATTTAACATGGCTGTTTGAACAACAGCCCTGAGCAGCAAGGATAATACCAGGGGCTACTATTTATTCCAAACATGCTTACTACCTGTGGCTCTGCATATCTTCTATTCATATGTGGATCAGGAGAAAAACTGAACAATTTGATTACCTGGCAGGTTTGAGCTAGGCAGTGAAAAATTTCAAAACCCATCCTTGTTTTTGGGTTCAGTTTCCATTAATTGTAAGTTAAAAGATTTGAAATGCATTTACACATGAAGTATAACACTGAATAACAGTAAAGCAACTTCAACCTTGTTAACAAGATCCCACTTTTTGTTAGACTGTGGTTCAATTGAAATCAAGGTGTCTGCATCACTAAATGATTTTTTTTTCTTGGTTTTCATCAACCAAGTAATTTTGGTTTTCAAGTCTGTATTTTTGGTGGCAGTTATAAGAAAGAGAATAAATCAGCCTTGCAATTGGTGGAGTTAGATTGATGGAGTTAGTACTTCAGGCTGAATATAAAAAAGACAGAAATGTGTAAAGTACAGCAAACTGAACTTTTGTGAAGTTACAGTAAACTAAACTAGTTGGTATAGCATGGAAGAGTGTAGAAATGAAAACATGTATTAGAAAAGTCAGAGATGACAGTTTCTCTAATGCTATCCTACGTATCACTTGATATTCCTGCTAAACTCAGTCTTTGCAAATCAGGCATACTTGAGAATAAATTTGATAGAAACATTATTCATGTATGTATGCTTGGTGTCTGAACACAAATTGCACCCCAAGGAATGGCACACAATTTATGTTATTCTACCAGTAACACTTTCGTAGTGTACACAGCTGAAAATGGCTTTGTCTGCATCTTCCATAATGTGCACTATCTCAGATCAGCAGTTTTCCATTCAAGCTTTAATCAGAACAATACTGAGCTTTCACATGGGGCAATAGATAAGCTTTTTGCTAGAAGCTGGCTCAGAATCTCCCCATTGATTTAAATGTTTCTGGAAAGTTCATTTTCACTAAATGTACACATTTTTGCTGCCGAGTGAGAAAGTTTATTCTCTGAAGGGAGACTTGCTGCAAGAGTGCAAAGCTTTGTTTAAATAGCTAACTGAAGCAGAAAAAAAGCATGGCAATATCTGAAAGAAGTTTTATTTCTGTCGTGGTAAGTCTATTTTGCTGATGTCGCTAAAACTTACTTCCTATTGATTCACATACAATTTATTTCCTTCCACTTTATACTTCTTTGGTCAAGAGACTTTTCAAATGCACCCAGCTGAACTAAAGACTGGGTTTTGTTAAAGTAGAAACTAATAAAGGTTACTGTTATAAGGACAATCTATAACTCTTCATTATTTTACATGCTACTAATAAGCATTTAACAAAATATTTCAGGATGTCAGTGGAATGGAAAATTATTTGAATTCCATGCACAACACGAATAACATTGACATAAAAAATACACACTCTTGGTATCGGCATTGCCATTATAAAACTACCATCTAGAGAAGTTTTAGGATTGTATTATTGATGGTATCTAAGAATCATAGCGTGACAATAAAAAACCAAAAGGGCAAGAGCAAAAAATCTTATAATTTTACTAAACATAATCATATTCTTTGCAATTGAGAAAAAATCAGGCTTGTGCATGGAAAAACCTCTTATTAGCAAACTTTTATGATTTTCACAACCAAAAAAAAAAATAAAAAGCAAATTGTACCCTGCGTGCCAGTCTAAAACTGTTGCTCTGCAGTTACAATTTAGACAATGGCTATTTAAATGGTAAATAATAAATACCAGTTTTTTCTCAGGAAAAAGATCTAATCAAATAAAAAGAGTGCAAACTGATGTTCTATGTGGCATGGAATAGCATTATTTCTCTTTGTCTTGTCCTCCTAGTACTTTGAATAAAGAGAAACATTTGCTTACAGGGCAGAAGAGAAGGTGCTCAACTATTAGAAATTTCAGCCATAAGTTACAGCTATTATAAATTATTATTTTTTTGCTGTTTTGCTGTTCTTTAGTTAAACAAACAAACAAACAAACAAACAAACAAACAAACAGGTATAATTTTAAAGTAGTGAAATAATATCCCTTTTTACCATTACAATTGTGTTTATTCCCAGCTGTGAATTTGCAAGATCAATGGGATGAAAGATAACTGCATGTCAAAAAAGGGCATGAAATATTTTCTTCCAGAGTACTTAAAATAGAAAAGTTAATATATCTTTCAACAGCAAAGAAAATCAAACCTTGGGTTGCAGAAAGGGCAGTCTGAATCTCAGAAAAATAATTATATTAGGACATGGGGTTGGAGAACATATAAAGTGTCTGGGGCCCTGCTGAAGCAAATAAATTCCAAAAGAAATTAGTGCTGAAATTATCTGTGCTATGTATGTACAGGTTCTGCATCTTCACTGATTCAGGCACGTGTTCAGCACTATCACAAATGCTTACAGACACATCTACTGTGACTTAGCACTCTTAAAGCTCCATATGGTGAAGTAGGTGGCAGGATAAATTTCTTGAGCAGAAGTCTGTATGATGAGAAAGTTATTCCTAAGTGAATCATTGCATAATGGAGTAAAACACTTTCTGCTATGTTGTTATTTCAGAGGATATTTCATTCTATTTACACACAGGTACATAGAACCTGTTTCTTAATTTATTCTTAAAATGAAACTAATTTGCTTAATAAATTGATGAAAGATTAGAAATTAAAATAGCAAAAAGTGTTGAAAAGGGTAAGGGGACATGGACACACACAATAAAAAAGTTAGGATTCTATTTTTGTTCCTTAAAACAAGCTCCTATGAAAATTCACTTTCAACAAGATTTGTAGGATCTGATCTCTGGAGAATAAATAAGCCTCAGGGTGATAAAAGTAGTATCAGTTCAAGGTTTACCTTCCACCCTTTAATTTATTCCTTATCTTCCTCCCACATTCCCTCTCAACCTTGCCTCAACTTCCCAGAATTTCAATTGGAAGAAAAGTGCTGGCAAAGTTGAGCTGAGGCCACACAGAATCTGTTTGAATGTCTATACACCCATAATGCAATAAACCCACAACTGGAAAAACCTACACATGCATAATTGCCAACCACCTAATTTCTGGATGAAGCGTAAATAATGTATTCAAAATCCAATTACGAATATTTCACATGCTAAAAGAAGCTGGCTTATATTTAGCTCCTCAGTCTTTTAAATCTTGATTCATAGCTGTTGCAGAAATCTCTCCGTAGTGTAACCCACTTAAGCACAGTGTAACCCATTTAAGGACAGATCTTCTAGATGCTAAAAGCCTTCTGGGACTGTAGTTTGCATCTTAAAAAGGAATACAAAATTGCCTGTACAAAATAAGAAAAGAACACTTAGAATATACACTTGTCTGCAAACAGACTTTTTTGATGGTGCTATTTGATTTCTATTTGGAAGATGAACATCACAATACCAGTTCTCCATACATAAATATCAGCTTCAGAAGCTAGGTTTCATTTTTTTTTATGACCCAGAACTAAATACAACAGCTGCTATTTAGCAAA
Organism: Cinclus cinclus; assembly: GCF_963662255.1. NCBI lineage: Eukaryota > Metazoa > Chordata > Aves > Passeriformes > Cinclidae > Cinclus > Cinclus cinclus. The sequence continues at coordinate 28,181,585 of NC_085046.1, forward strand.
CATAAAATCGTCTCATGTCTGATAAAAATAACATACTTATTAATGTTGCATTGCAATAGATTCATTGATATTGTTGTTTATTTCAAATGATTATGCAATGCTGGAAAATGGAAAAATAATGAAAGGCTGAAAAATAAGTTTTCCCCAAAAGGAAAACCCAGGGGTTTTCAGTTTCCCACTGTAGACAGGCAAAGTCTCATGCTCCAAGGCTGCACATGCCAAGTTATAAAACCAGAGCTCTTGGGAATCAGAGCGAGCAGTTCCAGAGGCATTGGAAGATGTCCTCAGTATGGCTCACGTTTGGGGTGCAAACAGCAGGGTCAAGGGCTGAGCAAGAGATTTGGTGCATTCCCAAGTGAAGGGATAGAAGGATTTTTTGCACTAGTGAAGTCCATCTTGTGAATAGTTAGGATGTACAAATTATCATAAATAAATTCAGAGATGTGCTGAGAATCTTAATTTTAATTTTATACAAACATGGAGTCTGTGTTCTTGCATATTTTCCATGAATATAATCAAATAGTAGCCTGGAAACAATCTCTAAAAATGAGAATTGGAAGCTAGTTTGCATGAACTTGTTAAGCTAGGTTGCACTAACACTAACTGTAATAAAATTTTAAATTAGGGTCTTGCCACTAAAGATTCGCTTTCTCTTGCTTTTCTAGCTGGTGCTAGCATAACCAAGAAAGCTTTTAAAATGTAAACATGAAATATATAGCCAAAGAAATTTATAAACAGCCCCTTAAGATCAATCTTCAACACCAGAGAAAGACAGATAAAGAAAAATAATGTAAAACAAATCCCTGTGGGTTTGTGAAGAATTTTGCTGCAAGAATAAGGGTGAGACTGACATATTTGCATTTACCTAATGGTAGCCTATGTGACATTGTTCTGCACAGCACTTTCTTAGACATATTTTGAGACTTTTTAAAAAATAGCATATGTGGAAATTAATAAGAAAATACTGTCTCTACAGCGAAGGCAGCTTCATCAACAGAACTACATTTTTTTGTAACCTTATTTCTTGAGAAACAATTAGATTGCATGCATTACTACTCAGAGTGCATGTTCTGTTTAAAAGAATTTTGATGGATATCATTTCACATCATTTCCATAGCTAAAGTTGAACTTGAGAGCAGTGGAACAGATTTTGGCATTATTGTAAGGCATTTGTAAATGAGGAATCTGCCAAAGTAATTGGAGTTTTATTTTCATGGGTGACTCATTACTTAGCTGAAAGCAGCTTGGGTAGCAAACAGGTTTTCCAAGATTTCATCTGAGAATATCAGAGATGATTTTTTCATGCATCTTTGAAAGTACTTTTCTGACAACTAATTTTGTGATTGATTCCAACTTGTAAAATCAGATGCTAAAAGTTTACTCATTTTAACAATTCCTGAACTACTTCAGACTTCCTAAAAGGCTTAGGATGACAGTTTTTGTCTGATGCCAAACATCATAAAAACTATGTGTCAGAGCTAGAAAATTTAAGAGACTTCTAATGGGTTTTTAATTAATGTTTTAGACGCATATCTGAAAACTTATATAAATTAAAAAGCTAAGATGAAAGTAGAGGATTTTATCTATAATCATTAATTTTATAATTATCTTGTGCCTCCAAGATGGTTACAGCTAGATTTCTTTAATTTGAATCAAAAGAAAAATAAAGCAAAATAAAGTAGCATCTGACCATCTGTGAAGAAACCACTGACTCCTGCAACACCCAAGTATAATAATTTACTCCTCCTGAGGCAAAAGTTTAGATAAAACAGCTTTTAACAGAAGAGCAGTGTAATGCTTCTAATCATGCAAGTTCAAAACCCTATATTTTATTTAACCAAAAGTCTTGTTTCTTAGATTTTGCCAAAGAAAATCAGTTTCCATTTATCCCAACTTTCAAAATGAAAAGATGCCTTTGGATAACTAATACATCACATACAATTTCAGGTCTTTCCCTCTTCGATTAAACTTGATTTGGTAAACTACTGTAAAATTGAACTATTTCTTAATTTTCCAATAATTAATTACATCATATACTCTTTCAACATGATTTTTTTTTTCCATCAGAAATTGCTGTATCATATGGCAGTGAAGAGTTTTTGAGAATGCTTATCAAGAAAACCTCTTGAAATTTTTTTGGACTGTTTTGCTCTCAAGTCTGAAGAACGGTGTTTTATGTTTAAGAAAATGCCATTCCAGTGTACTTTCACAAGCTCTAAACTTAGCCTCAAAGAGGTGTTTTTGTTGTTTTTTTTCCCACTCCTTGATCTATTTTATAGAGACAGTAAAGTTTCCACATTTATTGTAAGTTGTTTTAATCAAAGTCTGTCATTTAGTGGCTGAAGATAAGAGCTCTTAAATTGTATTTCCTGTTCTCTTAATGATGAAAACAAAATACTATTTGTAAAGGCATTTGTTAATTCATACTTTGGCACTCCAAGATTGTTTAATTTTGCTCCCACTAAGATTCATGTAGGTTTTGCCACCTTCTAGCCCAGGAACAGATTTAGGTAAATTCTTACTGCATATTCTTTGCTTGTGTTTTACAGGGTACCATGAAGCCATGCTCCATGACCCTACTGAGGCTATGCCTGGAATGCCTCAAATACTTCACAGTCAGATAACTGACCCTGAAATCTTCTATTTTGTAACACAACCATTGGTCTACTCAGAACTTGTGAGCACACCACTAGAATAGAATACTAATTTTTATTTTAATAAAAGAGGATAGAAGTCTTACAAGCTTCTTAAAAATATTATGGAAACATAAAATGGTTTTAGTTGGAAGGTTAAAGACCTTTATTTAAAGATCATTTATGCTAGACCAGGTTGCTTAAAGCCCCACCCCACCTGGCTTTGAGCACTGCCAGGGATGAGGCATCCACAACTCTGGGCAAAACTCCTCCTGTTCCAGTGCCTCACCACCCTCACAGTAAAGAATTTCTTCACGATATCTAGTCAATATCTAGTCTAAACCTAACTTCCTTCATCTCAAGGCCATTCCCCTTGTTCTGTTGGTACATGCCTCTTTGAAATCCCTCTCCATCAGGATAAGGTGCTCCAGCCCTCCAGGTCATTACAGATCACCACATGAAAGAACAACAGGAACAATATGAACAATTTAAAAATGTCATAAAATTAAGAGGTGTGGTGGGGTTGGGTAAATAAAACATGGTCAAAAAAATCAAGACTGAGAACTAATTTGTACAAGTAAAACTTAGAGCTGAGGAATATCCCAAATGTGTGGAGACAAAGACTTTAAGTGACATTATTCTACAAAGTCATGGAAAGGTTGCCAGCAGAAGTCCACAGAGATACTGTTGAGCATTTTCCTAAAAGGATCAGTAGTAAGTTGCTAATGTAGTTGGTGGCAATAAATTAGTCATGATTGTAAAGTGAAAAATTTATTACAAGGAATTGCAAAAGTACCTGAAAAATAATGAATTAATTAGCAAAACAACAAACAAACAAACAAAAGGGAGTGATTTTACAGTTAAACATTAGGAAGTATACTGAGAACTTCACTGTAGGAAGTATACAGAATAATAAGAATTTGTCAAAACCTGATTAGGAGAAAAGGGAAGCTACCAACTTACTACTAGAAATTTTTGTTTCAATTTTCATTCAAAAGGCATGACTCAACTGAGTAATTGGAAAGTCACAGGCTACTGGAACCAATTCAGGAATGAATTGAAATAAGGTTAGCATTTATCTTTCCTCTGAGAATAGAGAGGACAGCAGGATCAAAAGATGTAAACAGCTGTGCTTGAATTTGATAAAATAGAATAGAAGGGTCCACAGAATAACAACCAGTCCAATTCCAATTCTCAGAAATGTTGGAATAGTTGTCTTTGGGTAAAGACTACAGACAATCTAGAGCAGATACCCACTTGGCAAGAGAAAACATTTTCCATCTATTTCCTCACAGTGACCAGGCCTTACTTAGAGGTGGAAGGAGTAGATATAACACAAGTTAATTGCCTTCAAGATTTTGCCAGTTTTATGTACCATATTCATAAATAAACTAATAATTAAATAATCTGGATTGCACTATTGTAACTGCAGTGCACCATGAATGTGAAGCTATAATTAGGAGCAGTTACTGCCTGTCAAGATGGAAGGAAATACTGAGTGGGATTTCACAGGGCCTGTCCTGAATCCAGTATTATTCAATATTTTCATTAAGGGTCTGGATGATGGAATAGAGTGTGCATTTATTAAATTTGCAGAGAATACTAAGCTGAAAGCATCTGCAAGCACTTTACTGAATAGGATTTGAATTGAAAGTAACCTTGACAAATTGAAAAAGTAAACTAAAATTAAAAAAAAAAAAAGGAGCAAGAAAAAATTCAATTCAATAAAGTACAAAGTATCACACATAGGAATAATACCCAACTGGGAAAAATACAAGAGAGGGAACAACTGACTATGCATCAGATTTAAAGAGGGTAATGTACCATAGTGACACTAAGAGTCAAGAACCTTGTACTATACATGCAGAGCCATTTGATATAGGAAATGTGGACTAATCTTATTTGACACAAGTGCATCTCAGCCTCAACAATTGCCAAGGACGAAGCAGCCTGCTTAGATAAAGTGCTGCATGAATTTTAGCTACATCAGAAATTTTTAATGGGAAAAAAGAAAGGACATCATCTTGCCTTTTGGACTACTTGAAAAATTAGAACTAATATTTGCCTCACAGAGTTTAGAATTTGAAAGCACGGTGTTCTTTGCAATATTCTGTGTCAATTGATTTCAAAGTTACAGCACTGTTATATCTTCAGGTAGGAGAAGTATACAAACTAAATTGAAGGTGTTGAACAATACCTACAAAACAGTTGACCACAAAGATTACAGTTTTTGATTAAGTATGAAGCACCCCAGGGAATTCTGTACCAAGTAAAGCTATAAACAAAAGACATATTTGAATAATGGACGTTACCTTCCACTTTTGTTAGGAAGGTGGGGGTTTTGCCTGTATTTTCCCAAATGAGAATCTGCACCCATAATATGCATTTTTAATACTATGTGTGTTACACAGCTAATTTACACAAACCCCATATATTGTTAATGTTTATGGATTCATAGACACAATAGTTTTCCTTTTCTATTATCCTTTGTATAATATAGTTTCAGCATATCTACTTCATCTATAGGATGGAGAATAAATAGCTGCATCAGAGATTCTGAGAGGATAATGAATTTTGAAGAGGATCAAAAGCACTATTGTAACACATGTAAGGAGAATCTATGTAGGACACCTGAAGTAATTATTCTATGCAATGTTCACCAACATTACCGCTGTGCCTATTTTTCACAAGTCTATTAAATATATTCATGAAAGATAGGATAGTGATGTTTCCAGTCTTTGGGATATGACTGATCAGAAATTATATTCACTGGCAAAAATAATTAGACACAAAAAAATTAGTAAATTAATTTTCAGAAAATTTCTAGATTAGTTATTTTTATGCATCATTTAAAGATCTGTTGAAATAATTGAAACAAATAAAAGTTCCTTGCATCCCTAGCATTAGGATTATTAAAATACCCTTTACTCCTCACTATCTAAGCTATTTATTTATTACTTCATCCTGCTTGGGCAATGAAATTAGAAAAAAAAAATACACACTTACCAATCAGTGATTTTTGATGTACAGCCTCTGCTCTGGAATGTGAGGAAGCCTATATTTCAGTCCATCAGTTATCATGTGTAGTGAGGAATGGAAAACATGTTCCAGTAAGTGATTATAACCATTGACACTGGATGATGCTGCTATTTTACTCCAGTTGATTTGGGAGCCTTTAAAGTAATAATTTGAAATTAATTACACCATCCATGTTTGTATGACTATGAAATCTTTTCCTTACTTCTTGCTCCCAAAGGAGTTAGGGATTCAGTCAGAAGGCAATAAAAAAGTGTGAAGCAAATACTCTGCTCTTAAAACCAGAAAATAGTAAAGTATGCATAGCACTGGATAAATAATGCCAGCTACCTTTAGACAATTGTAGTGCTTATAATGGAACGAGTTTAATAGCAAAGCCCAACATAGTATGGAAATATTTGAATTCAATTTTAATGATAATCTTATTAACTGGAAAGGAAGTTGAGGAAGTGACTTAGATTCTAAAAAGCTGGTTTTGATTTTAATGGTGATAGTAAATCAGAAATTTCATTACTTTCTGATGCTCCCCAAAAAAGGGAAGGGAAAATAATTCAGAAGCAAGAGTTTCTTTTCTAATAGAAAATGACTGAGAGGTAGAAATCTTTCCAAAGCACTTAACTGTTGTCATTCCTTAATTAGGAAAATATAATTTCATTATTTAAATTACTTTATTTAACCATGCTGGTTAAAATATTATATATTCAGTATATTTTAATATATGTAAAAGTAAATATATATCACCTGCTACAGTGAGGCATTACTATTATTCATGCTCATTCATTTAATTACATAAATTAAAGAATATTAGTGGCACATTCTATGAAGTACTGCTTTAATCTTCTAAACTTGTCAGGAAGAGTGATGTAAAAATTAATTTTATATATTCTAAGAATGACAGAAAAGGTCACCAGGCTCTGCTCATGGCAAAGAAACAGTTTTGTTTCTGCTCTTTTCTTGATATCCAGACTGAAATTGAAAGAGAAGATATGAGACAATCAGGTCTTTTTGACAATTACTCATACAGGCATGGGAAATTTGTCTTCAGCTTTCATACCAGACTTTAGACACCTGTAATTTTAAATTGTTATTAATAAATGAGACACAAATAAGAGTTATGCCAAATTGCCTCAGAAGTAGATAAATACAGGGAAGGCATCATAAGCCTTCAGCACATACCAGACATTTAATGTATCATTGGAGTGGAAGACGTTGCTATCTAAACAGAACTAATATTGACGATTTTTTAAGCAAGTGCCATTTTAACTAGCATTTGATATTCTTCTGGAATATTTTATTCAAAGCACACACAGCAATGGATGCTGGTTAAAAAAAGAAAAGAACTTCTGCGCACAAGTCCTGTAAAAGAACTCAGATGCAGGATAAGAGATACTCCTGTTTCAGTTACTTCCTGAATGACACTGATTATAGAGGTCTTCCTACATAAAAGATAAAGTGAAACCAAGAGGGATAAAATGTTGACATTTCTTGAGGTTCTATCTAAAAACCCATTCTTTTTGAAATAACCTAACTTTGGCCTTGTTGTTCTTCCTTGTTTTACTCTCAAGCCATTCCAGGATAAGGAATTACCTTGAATAATAGATATTTCTAATGTGAGGGATTATCATACCCTAATAGCTGACCTTTAACTGTCAAGTTGTTAAATTTTTCTTAATCATCACAGTGCCAACAATGAAAATTATTCTTCTGTATGTAAATGAACTGAAGAAACAGCACCTTCTGACTTTCTGCCCAGATGTTAGCACGGTAAAATCTTTCACTTATTCATGGCAACAGTTATTTTTAGAATAGGCAAACAAGATTGCAGTGATTCCAAGTCACGATCAAATTCTCATGTTTCTTTTTTTTTGACTTTTAAAAAGTTACAATTGATACAACCCACTCACTGCCATTTACCATCATTAATGATTCCAGCAAGAGTGAATAACTAATAACTAACTTATCTCCAAGCCAAAAGCAGCAGCCAAGGTTCAAAAGCACTACAAATTATTTCACTAAAACTTTTATGCCTAAACATGGATTTAGAAGTTTGCCAAGTCTTAGCATCTTGCTGTCTGCCAAACTGTCTGTATCAGTCAAAATTGATTGGTATTTGATATGTTAGTACGTGTGAGAACTAGGAACACACTTCAGAGAATTTATTAGCATCTTTATCTTTACTACCTATGCCTTGCCATAAGTATAGGCTTCATAATGAACATGTCATTTTTCACAATGTAGAGTATGGCGTGGTCATATTTAATATTTCCAACCCCAGCAACTATATAACCTCAGGAAACTACCTCTTGGAAATGATGATATAAAAAAAAAAAAATTTGCAAGTATTAGCAGGAAAACAAGAATGAAGCTGAAATAAGTCTGGGTACCATTTCCTTCCAGCACAATTGTACTCCTCTAAAACCATTGAACCTGGTATCATCAAAAGAAAATGTCACAGACTCTCAAAAGCAAAGGACAGACAATTCTACAGATTATTGGATCATGTCCTATTTATAGAAATGTAACCTTTTCAGCCCCAAAGAAAAGCAAACAGAAAAGTGGAGATGTGTCACAGATCCAAGTCCCAAATTACAGTAATTTTGTACTGTTATTGTATTTTGCTAATCACAGAGACTCAGCAAAACACTTGGTGAGTCACCATTAGTATGAGCAACCTTTCATAGTTGGTAAATACAACCACCATACTTAAATATTGCTAAAAATAGAAAATGTGAAAAAAAAAGATTTTTTGCATTGTATGTGTTTTTTTATCTTCGTACATTGACAACATAATTTTTCAAATCAATTGTTTAAATAACAAGCTACACTTTGGATAATAAGTGGAGGGGGGAGGGCAGGGGAGGGAAGGGGGAATATAAGTAAATTCTGCAATTTCAAAATCAACCAACTATAAGAGAAAATTCATACCCTAATTTGCACTTAATCCAGAAAAAAAAAAATCACAGACAAGACATGAAGTGCAAGATAAATAGCTGTAGGTGCAGGTACACATTCAATCTGAATTCCATATGATTGAAAATTGAGCCAGGTTATGCAGTAGAACAAAGAAATCCAGAAGGCATAAACTTTTGCATAACCTAAATTACTTGGACCTAGCATCAGCTGAAACAGAAATAAACTGATTTTGGTTCTAGATAGTTTCCAAGGCTTCAAAAGATAAATTATACTACAGGATCTGTTTTTAATTGCCCAACCAAAGGATGAAATGACGTATTCTGTACCTCATAACAGTGATCTTCTCCAAAAGAAAAAAATACCTTTATTAGTTCTTCCTCATTATTTTCCTAATCTTCAGCATACTTCTGTAAATTAGCGTTGTATCTCTCTTCAAATAAAAAACTGTGAAGATTTGATATCTCCCTCCCATCCCAAAACTGAGTGCAGATTATCATGTGTCTGTGATTGCAAATACATCACCGCTATTTCAAACACTGAGAACTGGTTCTGAAATTCAGTCACTCCCACATTTCTCCATATTACTGAAATTATCACCATATTCAATGGGCTCACAGCTATAGCCCTTTTATAGCAAAAATAGGTATCTTTAAATGAGTGCCTAAGACTCATCCATATATTGAATTAAATCACTCTAAGGATAGTGCCAATCATCCTTAAATTTTAGATGGAAAAGGGTTAGCTGTGTTAACTATCAAGTCATGGTATAAGCTTCTTTACAATAGCCTCACTAAGATGAAACTGACGTGACAAGGAAAACATAACTTCTGTTCTCAGTTCAGAACTTGTGTTGTGTTGACTTACATGAGTGAACACTCTATGCAAAAGGAAAAAAAATATGGATTTTGATCTCCACTTCTACACTAAGAATAGATCAGAATCTAATTACAGTCTAGAGGAATTTATATTACCATCATCAAATTGCCAAGAATCGATGCGTACACTTCACTAAATCCACCTGATTTTTCACACAAATACTGGAAAACCACATTTTTCACACAGTGGATCATGTTAATGTTAGGAATTCCTGCGACACGACTGAAACAGCTCATGAGAGAAAATTCTCTGTGTAAATAAATTTTGCACAAAGTAGCCTTTGGCAAATTTGTAACCCTTGAATTTGTTATCACAAACCAATGAAAAAGGCTTTGATACTGGCATGAGAAAACCTCACAACAACAGGGTCATGACATTTTCAGTATTGTTTAAACAGCCAAATTATGTAAAAAAGTACTATACCAATCTATTAGAAATTGTTTTCATCACTTGTCTGCATGATCTGAAGTTCATTCACTTGTCATTTTTCTCACAATCCAAACTGCTTATTTAACCTATTTGTTCAGTCATTTAGATTCACATGCACTGGAATAGCATTTAATGCATTTGAAATAAACTACATTACCATGTGTGAGATGATCTTATTGATATGCAACTTCAAAATCTGTCTGTAAACCCTCCACAGTTAATGGCAAGATATAAACAATGGCAGAGGCTCAGTCAACTAGCCTTTTCCAGGACAGTATGAGTTGTCCTGATGGGTTGCATTTTTGTCTTGACTGAGTACAGGGGAGGCTTTGGTAGCATGTCATAAACACCTAAATTTTTAACATGTGATATAAATAAAGGGAGTTTGGGGAAGAAGGAGGGGAAGGGAAGGGAAGGGGCGGGAAGGGAAGGGACGGGAAGGGAAGGGAACCCAAACAGTCATTAAAACTCCTTTTGCAACAATTCATTACAGGAATTCATCAAAACTTATGACCTTAACTTAAAACAACACTCTGTCCTGCAAGTACTTACAGAAGTCAGGAACTTAAGAGTTGAAGTGTGATGCTGAACTTAACATTTTAAGAAAAGTGTTACCAACTACATATATGTTGGGGGTTGGTTTCTTTCCCTTTTCCCTCTGTGGAATTTTCCCCATTGTCATGCTAAGATACCTGTTGACTGGGCCCTGGTGACAAGGGGGAGGGGACAGGAGGGAAGAAGCAAGCCCCGTGAGATTCAAACAGCCAGAAGAGGAAGAGGAAGGCTGGGCCTCGGCCCATTTCCCCCGCGGAGTTCGGACGAGAAGGACAATCGCCGCCTGTGTCCCATCCCTGCGTCGGGAAACCACCATCGGACCCTGCCCGGCTGTCTTCTCGCTGTGAACTACCACCATCCAGCACTCTGCTGAGCACTGGGACCCAGACCGTGAGCGGAGAGCTCTCTCTCCATCTCTCTCTCCCCCTGGGACAGCGCTGCCATCACCCCCAGCCCTCCTGCAGCTCTGCAGGACCCGCCCGCCCCCAGCACCGGGAACTGCAGCTCAGGGAAAAGGTGCCTGCAGCCAAAAAACACTGGGACTGAGTCACTGTTCTGTTTGTGGGTAATTTCATAGCTGTTGTTGTTCTTGTCTTGTTAGATATACTAGTAAAGAACTGTTATTCCTACCCCCATATCTTTGCCTGAGAGCTCTCTTAATTCCGAAATTATAATAATCGGAAGAATCACATTTTTTTTCAGTCCAAAGGGAAGCTTCTGCTTTCCTTAGCAAACACCTGTCTTTCAAACCAGGACAATATAAAAATAGTTTCAGTTAATAAAAAAGTTATATGAAATTATTCTACTCTGGTTTTAAGCAATATATTAACTTTTTATTGCATTTGTAAGCAGTTCAGGTTTGAAAAGAAGACATAATATTTCATAGAACTTTATATAGTATGTAGGTCTGTCTGTGCCCTGAAATCTTCAGCAATTATTAATATAACATGAGAAACAAGGATATCAGGTTATTTTTTTTGGAATTTCAGCTGACTACCTGTAATCAAAAATTTTCCTTACAGTAGTGGAAAGTACTTATATGGCAGGATTAATTTGATGAGTCATATACTATGCAATTATTTAAAGACAATTTTCTGTAATTATAAGGGATATGATAATAAATATGCTGAAATCCCTTTCTATAACCCATTATCATTAACTAAAGATATAAATAAATTAGAATATGAATATGTCCTTTAGTTGAATTTAAAAATATACTCAGTGTGAGTAAATGCTTACAAATAAATATATAAGCATATATCTCAGCAACTATCAAACCCACAGTAATTTTTTGTTTGCAATCACTGCTGTAATGTTGGGTAAGAATAACTGCCGAAATAAAGATCAGAGAACAAATTAATTCAAAATTTCTAATGAGAGACAACTCACTGGAGTCTTCTCCACTGCTCTCTCTTGAAATCTCATTTACATATTAGATCTATACCATGGGATGACACAGTTCATCCATATTTCACACAATACTCTCAGTTAAACTCCTGGTAAAAGCCTCTATAATTTTGACAGAAAGAAAGAAGCCATGTAGAAAGAATGCTTCTATAATTATAGTCAACAACCAATCTGACTCTACTGTTTGTCATACAGGACAAAAATGGCATTCATTTTTCACCTTGTAGAGTTTCTAGCCTTCACTGCTACTTAACAAATAATGTGCATATCTGCATAAATATATTGCATAAAATGGATGTGCAGAATTTTCCAAAATAATTGGAGGCAAAGTTAGTGTAGTATTGACAAATAATTTCTTTTCCTTTCTCATCTAATTTTGTGTTTTTCTACATACACTGTAGTTACAGTGCTGATGGAAAGTAGTCTACATAATACCATAAAAAGCACAGGGAAGAATAGGCTGTGTAATAACTAAAAGTAATAACACTTTCTCAAAACTGAGGATAAATAAAGAAATGCATCGAGAACATAAAATTCTCAAAATTGAGAGCTTTTGAAAGGTGAAGCAATTAAATACCACAATTGAATACCTCAATTAAGGTTCCTCAGGATTGAAATAACCTTGTTTCTCATGTCTACCAATCCTTGGTGAAGTTTATAAACAGTTAGTTAACATTCAACCCATTTTTTAATACAAGAGCGTCAAAACAATTTTTAACCAGGAGATGCTACCAAATTAATTCTTGTTAGCTCTTTGGAATAACATTTTGACACAAAAGCAGAAGCAGCTTTGGAAGTTTCAAAAGCATCTGTGAAGATATTTTTTATGTTATCAATCACAATCAATGTATTTTTAAAAAAGTCTAACATCCTTCAGTTAGACAGGAGAGAAATATTTACTTGGTGATATGAATGCTACTGGACACTGAATAGCAAACTGTCCCACAATTTCACAACTATTAAGGAAACATGAGCTTCATTTAGGCAAAGAAAATATTAGTATTCCATTGATAGTGTTTCTCCTCCATTTCAGTGGTTTTGTCTGACAAGGTTGCAGCCAGAATATGTCTCTCAGACCTGTCATCCCTGAAAAGCAACTCCAGTGATAGGAATCATCAAAAATTGACTTTTTACTATATGAGTACCTTATTTATTCACTTTGACTGAAGCGGTTTTATACCTGTACAATCTTAAACAGAATTCATAATTTAACTTACTGTTTGTGCTATCCAGAACATGCAATTCAGCCTTTTCTTTTACAAGGTATACTCTTGAATAACAATATACATTTCTTACAGGGAGAGCATAGTCTAAGAGAATCTGACATCATTAAAAACAAGGTTCTGTGATGCACTTTTTCTTGGCCCTTGAGATGTTCTCCAGTGCTTTGTTCCTCTTTTTGCTGTCTCTCTAGTTTTCTAATCTCTTTTGCCCCATACATTTTAACCATTAGTATTTCTCACACTGAAGGAGGATAAAATATACAGTATCAGCAGGAAGATTAAAGCTCTTAAAAGCATAAAGCAAGGGATCAACTGTTTCTGTATTCTGAGACCCAGAGGCCAGAGCTAGCTGAAGAAAATAGGCTGACTGAAGAAAGCATAATGCTACACTTTTTTTGAACATTTCTTCCTCTCCACAAAACCAGTAAAATTTGCAACTTTTCCCTCTCTTTCTCCTTGCAGTACTGTCCAGGAGACTAATTTTTCAGTGCCAGCAACATCAATACTGCAGAGTGTGTGCTCACTGTGTCCATCACCCCAGCTGGTGTCAAGATCTGGGAAAAGGCAAGTTTATCCTCCTGTCTGCTGTCTGAACTGCCAAGTACTGGCTGATATAATCCTCCTTCTGAAATGACCCTTGGTATGCAGAGGGCATCTCTGGTGTAGAAACATGAGAAATTTACCTGAAGAGCAGACCTGTTTGGTGAGCAGAAATCTTCTACCCTACATCTGAAATATTTATGAAGTACAAAAAGTGGGATGAGCAGTACATCTTCATTTTTTCATTTTTGACACAAAACTTTTGAGGAAGTCTCTTTGATGGACTCTGCTTATACTTACATGGACATGTAGCTGTTATGAACAGCCAAATTATTTTGAGCACTTATTTGGTTTCTAGAATAAAAACATTAATGTAAAGATTTTTCTCTACTGAAAGACTGATTTAGATATTTTTTGTGTTTTTAAGGGATTTTTCTTCGGAATGTTTCACTTTTTTTTTTTTATCAGGGAGTTCTTCCTTTGATTCGGAGAATTATCCACTATACCAAAATGCACTAGAAAAACACCTGCTTTTGACACAATGCAATCAGCAACAGGCATCTTAAATTCCATAGACTTAGAGTCTAAGTCTTCATTTTTCTTGTTAAATAACACATTTTAATCTAAAAGAAGAAAAACATTTTTTACTTTACAATATCCATTTAGTGCTGCCTACATCCAGGCTCCTCTGTAGGTCAGAAACACCGCTTTCTTTGTTTATTTGGAGTATGCATGCATCCAGATAAATGTATAACTTCAAAAAGTAACAGACGTGTTCAGGGCAAACTATTAATTGCTGCCTGGGAAAAGCATAAAAACATGTTTGTAGAGGGCAGAAAATCCTGTTAATTCATTGTACCATTTTACCCCTCGGATACAAATAGAGTATAGGACTATAGAATTGCATATTACTGTGGCTAACACACGGTATTTAGATTTAGAGCCTTTTAATTGTCTCTCATTAATATCTGGAGAAAAGTGTATTGCAGTTCTATGAAATGAAAAATAGTGGATCAAATTTCAGTTTGTTTTTCACAGTTCATTTTGTTTAATGAAATAATTCACTTATTAAAGCTTCTGATTCACAAACACTATTAAAAATCTCCCTTTTTGTTTGTTCTCTTTGTGAAAAAAAACCCTAAAACCTACGGGAATATTCAAGAATCTTGTATATTTACCTGGCCTAGGCAATGTGCTGTAAAAATACTGAACTTTTTCCAATTCTTCAACAATATCCATACTGGAAATTACCATGCTTCTAAAATAACATTACTGCATCCTGTTATTTTTGAGAATAAATTTTCAGTATGCTTCTAGATGTTTTTTTAATTGAAATCCTGATAATGTCAATTGAAATTATATAGATAATGATTTGGATTAAATGTTATAAGGTACTATTACCTCTATGAATTGAAAAAGAATAAAACATTTAAAGTTTACTCTAAGTATTACTAAGGTTCTATAGTCTTTCTTCTTGTACCCTTTTTTTTCTTTTTTCTAATTTATGCAATTTCTCTCTGAATAAATATCTTAATTAAAATGTTTCAAGTATGTGATTAATTCACCTCTAATACCACCTTTCATTGCACTGTATGAGATCTGAAATTCTTGTCAGAAAGTGTTTCTTACTCTTTCTCCTATAGAGGGTTAAATTCTGTCTACTCTACGAGCATAAGGCAACGCAAAACCCAGAAGCGCAGGGTGGCTGAGACAGGGAGGCACCCCTGGAGATCATCTAGCCCAACATCCTGCTCAAACAGGATTGCTGAAGCTATGATAGGTTACTGAAGGCTGTGTCCACTGGGGTTTTGGCTATCTCTGAAGATTCCACAAACTCCCTGGTCAAGCCAGTGTCAGTGTTCAACAACCCTCAGAGAAAAGAATCTTCCTAGACAGAATTTCTGCTATTTCAATTGTGTCCATTGCACCTTGACATAGGAGGGTTATGTCCCTAAGCACTGCAAGTCATATCACTGCCTTTTTGGAGCATTTTATCTTCATTGGAATCAACCTAAAGCTGTTTAGTATCTAAACGCTATGCAGTTAAACCCCCTAGAGATGTACCCAGCACAGTCTGGCCTTGGTGAAGTTACTGGACAACACTCAGATAAGAAAATACAAAAGGAGGGTTTAACTTCAATCTTTCACAGCAGCTTAGCATTAAGAGAATTAACTTTCCTAAGGAAAAGCTCTAAAAACCACCTAAGCTCAAGGCAGTCTTCCCACAGTGCCATCCTATTCTGTGCAAAAATCCACTTTTTCCTTGCTTGGAACTGGGTCACAGTGCCACCAAAAATAACAAACCATTTTCAATTCCTGTGAAACCATCAGATGCACTATATGTGTGTGTATATATCTATATATCACTGTATATTCACACTTATCCTTGCTTAAAACTTGGGGGGTGGGGTGGGGTGTGTTTCTTTTTTTACCTTTTGTACTGCTGGATGTTTACTATACTATCCAGGTTGCATACTGATTGAGCTTCTAGCTATCAGGCCTAGAGCATCAGTAAGGTTTACAAACTGAACACAGGGCAAAATCCAGTCTGTCCACATCAATCCACATATTCTGTCAGAATTAAATGAATATCAATGCAAAACATATGAGGGAAAACAACTGACTGGATCTGACAACAGTGCCTATGGTAAACACTGTTTCCTCAAGTTCACTCAAGTTTTGCTTACTTTAATTTTTTTGCGCTTCATCGTTTAAGCTGTCAAGATGTTAACTATTCATGTTGGCAGACAGCAACACCTGAAGATATTCCAAAACCAACTGTGGAGTAGGATGTTGTATGGTTTTATTTCTCTGTGAATTGAAGGGGGTTTGTTAGGTTTATTTTCACTACTATTTTTCATTTCAATGGGTATTTTATCAATATAAACTCCTAAATCAAAACAAAATAAAGCAAACAAACCCTTCTTTTTATAAATTTCATGAGCCAAATAACTCCTCAAAACTTTAGCCATTAAATATAATATAGTTATAAATAAAATATACTCTAATGAATAGCACAATCAAAGTTATTTTACTCTTCTTTGTAGATGGCTGACATTTTGATGATATTGTGGTTTTATCATTGTTTTTAAGATCCTATGTTTATTTAAGAGCCCATATATTATGTCGAGCTATTGTAATTTTGTGCATATGCTTTACAATCAGAATTCATAAAATTAAAGGCCCTATGCATTTCAGATTCTATAGTCCATATTTAAATTATATGCTTCTAATTACTTAAATTTCAAAGATTCTTCCAACATTCCTTTATCACCATCATTTCTGTAGAAAACTAAAGACTTCTTTAAGCCTAATAAAATCAAACAATTTTGGTTTTATATCAGGGTGAATGCAACCCCATCATTCTCATTCTCAAATATCTGAATAAGTGTATTTCTGAGTGATATTCTTACCTTTTTTTTCCTTTTATGCTCTTGTATCTGATACTACTTTTACCCTTTTATTTTCCTCTTACCAACACATTTTGAAGTTTATCAATTTCTTGTGAGCAAGAAATTGCCAAAAGAAACAGCACAACTAAAAATTGTATACAATTGTTTCAATTTTCCTTATCCTTCATTTCTGAGCCTTCAGTAAGAAATGCCATGAAGTACTTGCATCTCAGAATATCAGGCAAGCCTTAGGACTTACTTTTTCAAAGAAAAAAATGAAAGCAACTTCAAAGTGATCATGCATGCCATTTCTTATTCTGTCCCTTACCTTTATGGATTCCTATAATCTGAAATGAAAAAGTTGTTTTCATTCTGTGCGAGTTGTGGTTCAAATCTTCCACTGGTATTTTCACTTTGTTGCTGGGACTTTTGTCCAATATTGCAAAACTCTCATAACAATTTTAGAGAAGATATATTGACCATGTCATGGTAGCGCAAGCCTTTATGAGATTTATTTTTCCATTTTCTAACTGAAAGGATATTTAATCATGCATATACAAGAATAATTTCTACTTTAAAACTCCTATCAATTTTTTATTGACTACATCATATTTTTGAGATACATGAGATACTTTAAGGTCTTTAAATTTGAAGTCAAGGTCATTTATCTGGTGCTTTTGCAGTGTATTTTTCTTTTTTAAAGGTGAAAAGTACTTTATTTACTGACCAGAGGTTTTCTGTAATTAGTTTACTTAATCCAGCTGCATCCCTTCACCCAATTTTTAGTATTTTATTTAATCTCTAAATATTGACATTCTTCAGTTACAAAGAATGTATTACATGCCACATTAATACACATTCAACCAACTATTATTCTCTCTGCTTTTGCAGCAGAAAAGGGAAGCTCAAAACCCTCTGAAAGATGCCTGTCAGTTTAGGTAAGTCATACTCCAATCAAAATTCCCATCTCAAAACAGGTTTTGCTAAAAATTTCTTTTTGGATTTCACTGAAGTTTCATTAAATAAAAATTGTCAAAAGACAGCAAGATAGAGAGAGCACTCTAGTCCCATAATCTTGTAATTTCCAAGATCTTACTCTTTGCTTGGAAGAAGCTCTGTGCACCCATTACGTGCCACAAAGCCACTCCAATGCTGCACTTACTGCAGCTGCTACAGCCCTTTCTTCAGCCAGGCAGCACATGAGGGCAACACAGGTAACACCTGCAATGACTGGATGCTTCCTTAACAAAGCACAGCTCTCCAAGGACACTACTCTGTGTGATACCAGCTCAGAGGATCAGAAGAAACCTTCCAGCAGTAATCCCCATGGGAAGCATGAGGGATGCAGAATCAGATTGGAAGTTATCAGTATTTACCTGTTTCAAATAAAGACTTTAATGTGCTTCACCACTTCTTTTTTTTGCCCATAGATTATATACAAGATAAAATTATACCATTCTGTCATAGGAGTTGATGTGATGAATGACTTTGTTAAAAGAGAACAGAGACTGGTTTATGACACTCTGCAAGTCTTAAGGCAAAGCTTAATTCTTCTTCGTAATTTCATTTGCCAACTGTAACTAAACACAGGAAAAACTGGAAACATTGGGCATGCAATTCCTAGAAACCTGTATTATGAAGTAAGATGTTAATTTGACATGACACTTAAAATATACTAACATTAAATTAATGTATTAAATGTGTAAGATTACTGAATGTATTATAATATTGTTTTCACATATATATATATGTATAAACAGCATAAATTATAGAAAATATGTATATTGTTAGATAGTTAAGGGAATTAACAACAGCTCCCACCATATAGCTGTGATATGGGTGAGAAAGACTGTAGCAATGTTCTCCTGTGAGAGGGAAAGGTTGGAGCATGGGTGAGATATGTTGCAACCTGATGGATCACAAACTGTAGCATCCATCGCTGAGCACCATTTGGATAACCCTAGTTCCTGATACAGTTTTTAATACAGAAAGCAAATAAAATGTGTTCACAATGAGTCTGCTGTTAGCAATGAGATAATTTAACAATTGACTTGTACACTGTTCAGTAATTTCCAGATTCTTGGTTTTAGACAACCAAGCTGAAATGGAGAGCAGTAAAAATGTATCCTACGAAGTAAAATTTTAGAGAAAAAGCAAACAAACAAAAACTGGGGCAAAAAAAGCAGACATTATAGCTGAAAGAGGCTTTCCTTTGGAAAAAAAGGACAGTTAATTATAGTTTATTTCTACAACAACTCTGTGAAAATATTTTCATAGATGAAAAAATTGCAGGTAGCTAAAGTTATAAAAAAGTCTACTTAAAAATTCACAGAAATTGATAAATATAAAGTTGACTGAACTTGGGAAAAGATCTACCAGCGTGCCTGGCTAGCAAGCTCGTATTTAAACAGAAATCCCTAAAAGTTTGTTCAATCAGAAATTTAACTCACATTTACAACAATTAGACCATCCAAAGGCCTTTGTATCTACTTGGAAAGAAATCCTGAAAGATATTACACCAAACACAGTCAGTCATTCTTACTATTTATTTATTTATTACCAAGTTATGTCATTGATTTAACTGATTAAATGCTATTATTTCAATAATCAGAAAAAAAAATCCTCAAAAAACCCAACCACACAAATAAACAACCCACATAGTTCACAACACAGATTACATTATAAGCGTTCTCTTACAACTAAGAATTTCTAGTAGGAATGCTAAATATTTTATAACTTTTCTGCTTTAGCTCCTTTACAGAAAGACTATAGTAAAAATTTTAGTCTAAGAATCAGTGCATCCTGAATGGCTGATGAAAGTGAACACATTTCCTAAAACATACTGTGAACACAATGTGAACACATTTCCTAAAACATACTGTGAACACATTGTGAACACATTTCCTAAAATCTAATCTGGAATGTTACACTACATTTTTAATCTTTGCTCTCCCGCTTTTCCGTATCGTAAAATTGGTGCATTGTTTAGCTACAAGACAGAAGTGAAAAACTAATTAGTACTTACACAGTGCTTTAAACCTGTAAGGCATCATATAAATTTTAAGTTATCAGAGATTTTCAAAACACAATCTACTTCAAAATACATTTTTCATTGTTATTATTTAAAAAAATATATTAATCTCAACATTTCTTAAGGTGGGATATATACTAGATTTAAGTAATGTTAACACGTACTTATCTCTAAAAAGGCAATAATATCAAGAGGCTAGTGTTGGCAGGACTGAGTTATGGGAAGGCTCCTTATGACCTCTGTCATGTCTGAGTACATGTGGCAGATTTTGCACTGACTCATCAGTAGCAATATAGCTTACATCAATCATTATTTTTCAGATTTGGAGGAGACAAATATAAATATGCACTGAGACAAGAGGAATCAGGAAATTATTCAAAAAGTAAAAGGATTTATTTGTTTTCTTTGTTTTATTTATTAATGCCTTTCTATCTACTGTCAGTATTACTGATGTTACCTGAATATTTTCTCTGGGGAAAGGGATAGTGTGTGATGTGATTTATACCACAAAATAACTGTGCTGCAGAAATAATTATTCAAATCTGACTGCTCAACCTTTTCACACTCTTCCCAAGCAGTGCTGGCAAGACAAACTACCAAGGGACCCACACTCTGGATGAGAGCTGTATACAGGCACACACTACCACACCAAAGGGCTGAGGAACAGATGCACAGTGACAGTGTTCAACATTATCTCAAACCTTAACTACTCCTTGCAATGACATTTCAAGACAAAACAAGCTTGAAGGCTTTGACAACACAGGCTTTGAGACAGAAGCAATGAAAGAAGGGATTGTACAAAGCAGAGAAGCAGCAGTCTACCAGTGTAGCTACTGCCCCTTTGCTCTGACTTTCCCATAATTACTAACCCATCCATATCTAGAATAACTGTTCTTCCCTTCTAGGGAAAAATTGTCTAACAATACTATATATCCACATTCTGATTACATGCAAAGTTCACTGGGATCTTTTATCAGATCTCATCTGTGTGTACTTCCCAGCAGGCAGTAACAGTGTCAGTCTTCCTGCATCACACAAAGCATATGACATTTGTGTCACAATGGCCTTTGTTGGTAACCAGAACAACACAATTTATCTATTATTTCTGATTTTTCAGATTTTCCCATTACACATTGCACATATTTTATAAATGCTCAGTTTTGCTTGCCTCTATCTCATCATGGAGATGTCAGATCAAAAAAAAATAAATATAATTACACAGGGAAAAATACTTTCTCTTTTAGCCACTCAGTTATTTCAGAAGAAAAGAACACTGGAAGCAAATCTGCCATCTGTAAAAGAAATGTGGAGACATGCCTTTCTCAACTACCTCTCTGAAAAAGTGCAGATTTGTATGAAGTATCCACCATGTTAAAAGAACCTACTCCAGGGCTGAGTGGGAAATTGAAATAGAGGATCATCTTCCCATTTATTTTTGAAGAGGCAATCATGGAAGAGTATTAAAAGCAATCTGAAAGGGAACTTGCAATTTCCCCTTTGTGGATGATTGTTATGTGAGGACTGATCTGAGCTAATGCCAAGATGTGACTAACTTAAAATTGAAGTTGCCACTGTAAAAAAAGTAAATTCCAAATTGTTATTTTAAAATATTCCTCGGCAGCAAAAAGTACAAAAATAACAAAATACATAAAGACATAATTCATAATCAGCAAGACATATGACATGAAGATTAAATCTAAACTCCTTGACAAAAACAAACAAAAAACTCCCCCCAAAAAACAACAGCATCTAAAGAAAAAAAAAAACAAAATAAAAAAAACAATCCATCAAAAAAGCACAATGCAAAAAAACCCCACCGCTTACTAACTATTCATAGAAAGAGATGTCCCACAAAATAAGTGTAAATAAATGTGTCTGGCTGTACAAAACACAATTTTAAATGCAGAGAAACTTCTGTTATTATTCCACATTTTAAAACTATCAAACCAAGGTTTTTATGCATGCAATTCATGTATTCTTCCTCTTCGCTTAGCTGGGGTTTTTATTTACCTTTTCTTTTGTTGGCATATTTTTTATTATTATGCACAATGTTTACCTACAGGTAACTGAAGCTCAGACTGATTTCTTCATAAACTTACCAGAGCTTGCAGCAGTATCTACAGAATCTGTATGATGTCCTTGATTAAAACTTCACTATTTAGTACTTAGTACTTTTGCATATATTTAGGGATTCAATAATTCCCCTGAAGAGTGAAAGGAATAACAGAATCAGCTTCATTCCCTCATGTGTTCACTTACATGATTAAAAGCAGTAAATCATCTTTTCTGAGAGGAACATAAACTAGAATTTAGAGTATACTCAGCCAGTGAAAATGCTCACTAAAAAGGCACCAGTCTTACAGTGGTGCTATTCAGAATTATGCTGTTTTACAGATTTATACCTCTTAATATGATCTTGAAAATATGCAACTGAGGAAATTGAGAATAACTTTATTCAAAACAATGCAAAATCAGCTTATTTTGAAACACTAATGAAGGAATTAGCTTCACATTTTTGTTATATTCTAAAAGCACATAGTTAATTTTAATTAATCTGAATATTAACCCTTTCTGCATTGTTTACAAAATATTTTAACAGAATATACAATATAACCATAAAATCATCTGAGTGCAGACTACAACTTGTATTTTTTTATATATATTTATCTATATATGTATATATATTTTTTTTTTCCAAAACATAGGTATGGTTACTTAAATCTGGGTCTGAAAATGCTGGGCTCTTCTATCTTTTTTTGCAAATATTTATTATTTTCTAAAATGCTGATGGTTCCAATATTGAAGTCATGAAAATATTATAAGCTCTAACAGAATTCAAAACACGAACAGAATCTGAGATCACACAGCTGTATAATGTGGTCATTCCACTAACGTAACTATTTTTCAAAAATCAAAATTCATACTTGCACATGAAGTACATTATTTTCCCATTTATACTGATCGTGACAAAGCTAATACATTATCTTTTTAGTGGTCAGATAACAAAGCAAGTTCTAAAAAGGATTTAAATTTTAATAAGACCTCAATCCCATTGCCTGTCAGTAGCAACCAGATATGATTTGTCAAACTTTGTCACAAAGGATCATCAGAGTTAAATGAACCTCTTTCAGAAGTAAAATCACAGAGTGATAGAACCAGTTCTGGATTTTTCAACAACATCATCAAAACTAATTATTTTTTTGTCCAAAGGACAAAAGACTTGAACATAGCTGAAATGGAACCTGCTTCACCTAGGATGGAGCACAAGGGAATTGGACTTGGAAACTTCTGAAGCCAGAAATAGAAGATGGCAACTTGTCCTATCAGGGGGAGCAGTCTCTCTGCCCTTGTCAATGTACCCCCCAGGCTCTGCTGGCTGCAGAATGTTTTTTTAAAGAAACATAGAATCATTTGTGTTAAAAAAGACGTCTAAGATCATTGAGTTCAACCTGTGACTGATCACCATCTTCTCAGCTCAACCATGGCACAAAGTGCCACATCCAGTTATTTCTAGAACACTTCCAGGGATGGTGACTCCACCACCTCCCTGAGAAGCCATTCCAATGCTTAACAATACTTTGCATGAAGAAATTCTTCCTGATATTCAATCTGAACCTCCCTGGTGCAGCTTGAGGCTGTGTCCTCCTATCCTGTCCCTGGCTGCCCAGGAAAAGAAAACCACCCCCACCTGGCTACAGCCTCCTTTCAGGCAGTTGTTGACAGCAGTAAGGTCTTCCCTGAGCCTCCTTTTCTCCAGGATAAACAGCCCCAGCTACCTCAGCTGCCCCTCACAGGACTTGTGCTCCAGACCCTTCACCAGCTCCATTGCCCTTCTCTGGACATGCTCCAGCACCTCAGTATTTTTCTTGAAGGGCCCAGAACTGGACACAGGATTTGAGCCTCACCAATGCTCATTACAGTGTGTCCTGGTCCTGCTGGACACACTATTTTTGATACAAGCCAGGCTTCCATTGGCCTTCTTGGCCACCTGGGAACACTGAGAGCTCGTGTTCAGATGCCTGTCCACCAGTAACCTCATGTCACTTACTACTAGTGTCTGGAAGGCTTTCCAGACACACTTCCCTCAGCCTGTAGGACTGCCTGGGGTTGTTATGACCCAAGTGCAAGACCCGGCATTTGGCCTTGTTGAACTTCATACCATTTACCTCAGGCTGATCCAGCCTGTCCAGACCCCTCTGCAGAGGCTTCCTGCCCTCCAGTAGATCAACACTCCCACCCAACAGAGTGTCATTCACAAACTTACAGAGGGTGCACTCAACCCCCTTGTCCAGATCATCAATAAAGACATTACGTAGGACTGGGCCCGACACTGAGCCCTAGGGAAGCCCACTAGAGACCATCTGCTGACTGGATGTGGCACCATTCACCACCACTCTCTGGGCTCTGCCTTCCAGCCTGATTTTAACTAGGTTCTTAATGGGAAATCCAGCTCCTGCAGTCTCATGCCCTGGTGCCTTCCTACTTCACTTGTGCCTAGAATCCATCCGAAGAGCATATATCCATCTTCTGCTCTTACTGTACTAGGATAAGGCCCCTTCAGCTAAAGCTGAGCCTTAAATGCATTTGGGAAGAGGAGTAGTTTTCTTATAAGTCACTTCTAGATAGACAAAAGGCATTTTAGAGTGATCTGACATGGTACAGGGTGAAAGAGAGCCAAAGGACCACACCATCTTCCTTGTTGGTTGCTACTTGATCCCTTTATGCAAAGGGTGTATGTTCACAGGACTTCTTTGCACTGCACTGTTAAATGAAATTATGGCGTGAAAATT
This sequence comes from Cinclus cinclus, assembly GCF_963662255.1. NCBI lineage: Eukaryota > Metazoa > Chordata > Aves > Passeriformes > Cinclidae > Cinclus > Cinclus cinclus. The sequence goes on from NC_085046.1 coordinate 28,206,410, forward strand.
TACAGCTCTTCAACATGTATTTTTCAAGAGACATTTCACCCAAGCTTAAAAGCTTTTAAAGTAAGTAATCTAACACTTTACAATTAAGAAAACCTAAATGAACTGACGTGACTTGGAAGAGAACAGCTAACTTGCTCGAGACCTCAGGACAATTATTTTAAAAGCAGATGACCTATTCCCTTTTTTTGATGCATCTGGATGAGGAAAGTTTTTGTTTGCTTGTTTGTTTTGGTGGCTTTTTATTTTTTTTTTTTTTGAGATAATTTACATTGGGCTTCACAGCATTGCAGAAACTTCTCAAGCCTCTATTTAGAGGTGATAACATTCATTCTAGATTTTTTACCTTAGTATAATAAGCACTGAGGGTACAATGACTGCTGCTCATTTCCCCTCACACGGGATTGCTTTTTAACTCCTGTCTGCTTCTACACTGTATTTTTTGGTTATGTCCCAGAAATACACATTAGCTAAAAAATGACTTTCTTATTTATCCCGTTTTCCAATTAAATTAGTCTCACGTGGTGAACAATTGAAGAATAAAATAATTATTAGTGTCAAAGGAAACCTATAAAGTCATCATTGTTCTTATTAATACCCAGATGTATTTGATAAATGACTAAATTGTTATTTTGAAGTAATGATCATTTAAAGATAAGTATGTTTGTCTTAAATGGTATCTTATCAATGTTGTTTAGAAATCAACAACAGCTAATAGTTTTAACCGAAATCAGGATCAGGAGAGCTAGCCCTGAATAAATCTCATTTAAGTTTGCATAGTTAAATGATAGCAAAGCAACATGCAAACTTCCCATAGGAGTTTATGATCTCCTTAGGAATTACTAGAAATTCAAATACATATGGGAAAAAATTATCTAGGTGTTTCTCCATGTTGATATCATGTTGGTTTAAACTGCTAATATAAAATAAATATATAAAAAAGCACTATAGTTGATGACCATATTTACAAAAACGTAATATGCAGACTAACACAGGAAATATTGTTAATATTGTAGTATTTCCAGAGAATGCAATTTTCTTAAGCTGTTATGCTGACACCAAGTAGTACCTCTGATGTGGGAAGACACAAATATTAAAATCACCGAGGCAGTAGAGATCACACAGATATACACAGATATATGTGTGGGTGATAAAATATAGTTTTAAAAAAAGGAAAGAAAAAGTGTAGCACATCACAGATTCTGTGGTTTCATTAAAATAACACAAAACCAGAATTACATGAAGTTGGAGGTATTGTTTTAAATTAAAAGAAATCGCATATGAAAAAAACCCATCCTTTTTCTAAGTTACATTACACAGACACTACTTCCAAATGTTTCTTACATCCTTGGATATAAAATCATGCCATACGTTTTAGAAATATATAAAACATTAGTTTTCTGCATACAAATGTTTCTATTTGAGAGAATATTTTTTTTTCTTCTTTTTACTAGTTGAAAAGTAAGAGCATATTATATTTGAAATATGTTGTTCTTACCTGTCTTGAAAAGCCAGCTTGTCACTTGTTCAGAAATACCTTGATCCAATGCCTGTCTAACCTTACACGAAAACCTCTGCTGGGAGAGGGGTTCTAATTTCTATTACTTTTTATACAAAAAAAAATAGATGACAGATCCTTTTTACAAGGTAGCCTAGAGTGTCTAGTTCTTGTCACAATGTTGTCATAGTGACAGTGACATCAATATACTTCATGACAATCAGTACAGCAATTTTTCTGGAGACAACACCAGCGTTGATTCCTGAGTGTGTTTTGTATTGACTTCCTTTTAAAATCTCATTAGATAATTTATTTTTGCACTAGTCTTTAATTCAAATGCAACTGCACTAATTACTGTGGTTGTAAGCAGTCTCGTTAAAAAACCAGCAAACAAACAAAAAACACTGAAACTAAAATATTACTAAAATAAAACAACACAAACCAAAAAAGTTTGACCACAAAATTTCTTTCTACAAATTAGTCTCTGCTATTTGTTAATATAAGTGAGACCTCCTAGATATGATTCTGTTACTCTGTACTCGTAATACTTTTTTCAAAAGTACATACAGCAAAAGGAGAATAAAATGGTTGCCTAGAAAAAGGTGATATATACTCAGTCTCAAGCATATTTTTCTGGGAAAAATTCTGTATGTCCACTAAAATCCTGCTGTTTCATGATCATTCTTCACATCATTATAGCAGCCATTTTTAACCCACAAGTTGTCACCTTCCTGAAACTTTTCATGTTTTCTGTCAGTAATTGCTACATGATATACAATTATATAAGTTCCCAGGACATGAAGTGTATACTCCACCTTTTTTTTTACTAAAAGTAAGAAAAAGCTATATTTTACCTCTTACTGATCTAATGAGTCAAGGCAACAAATTAGTTCTAATTGTTGTGTTCTCTACTGACAATAGAAATAATTTTCAGACAACAAATTATAAACTTTGCTGTTAATTTCAAATTCTTCCTTCAAGTGGAATGACTGTAAAATTTTTTTTTTCTGATGTTAACACTCACAAACAGTAGCTTGAATCCTGAACCTCACCACCTGTTTTTCCTTTTTTATTCAACACATTAAGCGGGATTCAATCCAATACATCTCTCTAGTTTCTAAATAAAAAGGAAATAACATTCTACTCCTAAATAAATCCAGTATGTTCCCATATCTGGAACATTTGATGTAATTGTAATTGCAAACAATTTAAATAAAAGCCATAATCTCAAAAAGAGAAATACAGAAAGCTGGGATAACTTTTAGAAACAAGCTTAATTTCCCATCACTTAATATTAGCCACACTAGGTCTGTAGTTCAGGTTAGTCCACTTCATACAGCATGAAAAGGCAATTCACTCTGCCATACAAACATCTTTGTTAACTGGGATCACTCATCCTCCAGAGGTGCCTCTCTCTCCCATTAACTATCATCTACATTAATTATTTCTAACATAATCTATAGTTATCTCAAACAGATGAATTGTTTTGCCCGGGTCTCTTAAAAAGCTCACCCTGTCGTAAGTAAATATGGATTAATATATACTATACCCAGTCAAATGTTCAGGTAGTAGATTCAGAGGAGAAAAGTTATTACTATCTATAATTAGCCAAACACCTGTAATCAAAGACTTTGTAAGTAATAAATGCTTTAAAAACTCAGAATATAGGTGTTCACAAAGGAGCAATAGCTATTCTCAATTGGTCAAACCACAGCCTTTTTCTCAGGATGTTCCTAAATAAAGACACACAGAACAATTCTAGTTTCAGTGCTTAGGTTGCCACATTTAATTTTAAGGTTATACTCAGCAGAAAGGCTGCCTTTTATTCTGAAATGCAATTACTGCACTACCTGATAAACAAGACTTGGGCTCTTTGCTATCAGCAGCAGTTAATGGGAGGCCTGACTGCCTCAGGCCTTTTATGACTATCCCTAAATGATAATATTACAGGCTTTGAAAAATTTGACCAGAACTATATTATAGAAGAAGAGCAATAGATCAGCCTTGTCCTGTGAGTTGGTACTTGGCACAGAGTCAGGTGTATTTATATCACTGCATTCATATGCTAAAGTAGAAAACCAGCCACACTCATTTAACCATGCAAATTGTGCATAAGTAGTCTAAGTAGTGCATTAAGGATTCAAAACAACAACAACAAAAGTTTTATTTCCTTATAAAGTAAGCTTACAGGAGAAAAAACATTATTTAAAATTTTTAAAATTACTAAATTGCAAAACATTGATAGCATTATAAATAATGGAATACTTTAGTAGTTATTTTTAAAGTTGTTCTTCAAAGCTGATACCTTTTTTTGTCAATTACTCATCCAGAAGGCCAACAGAGACAACATCTACCAGCTGCTCCTCTTAATCATCTGACACTGAGTTCTTCATTGTTATCATTATATAACATGCCATTCCTTTTACAGAACAATACATGACAGAGGCTCATAAGTGACCTGAAATTATTCTGACTGCTTTAAAAGTCAAACTATCTCATTTAAACACCATGGTGATAACAGAAACAATTTTTCTTCAAAGTAATAAGAACTTTGAAAATAATAGGAAAGCTAAATATACAGGACAACTGAAGCCATAAGTTCACTGAGTTTTTACCGATACTTTAATATTCAAATCTTTAGCATGTCTTCCTTACTTACTTACTACTCCACTTACTTTCTGTGTAAAAAGCACATCTAAATGGACTTGTTCAGAATAAACCACATTAGTGAAAACACAAGTCAATTTTATTTCAGGAGTGCATTGAAGTGCCAGACAGCAAGCCTTCTAGCTGACCAACATAGGAAAGCACCCAACAGTTCATAAAGAATTGTTACAACTTAGCCTAGAATTCAGCAACAAAATGCCGCAGCTCAGAAATAGTTGTGGCATCTTTTATTATAATAAAACCAGAAGTGCCTAAGTCTTCTTCACAGGGTATGTTTCATATCTTTCTGACCATATGGTTAGTTTGGGTATCACTACTGTAAATGGAGATCATTATCAAGTTTTAATACAAAACTAAGTTTGACGGAAGAGACGTTCTGTTCTCAATTTAATCATAGAGCAGTCCTACCAGTCCTCCTTTGGGATACTTTTATTTATCTTTTGGGAAGATATTGCAGGTTTAAGAATATTAATTATAAATCATTAGCTATATCTGAAAAAACCAAAAACAACACAACAAAAGGCATGAGGACCATTAATTTACAGCAATCTTGCAAGAAACAAAATCCCAATAATAAAACATCATATAAGAACCTCTTACAAAAAACCTTGTTATTATTAAAGACGCTAAGTCTAAAATACGCTAATCAAAACAAGTTCAGTTAAGAAATCTCATTGGGCAAAAATAAATGGCAAACAAATGAAGAAATTACAGTAAAAGTCAGTTCTGTTTCAATGAAAATTCCTCATCAATCTCATAGCATTGTATATCACTGATCCCTAAGACAGCCAGTGAATTTTTAGTCATCCAAAAGTGGAAACTGGTACTGCACATCAATATGAATCCATAGATATTAAATGCAACTTTATCTTATACAATAGTTCGACACCCACTGTGTGACACTGTGGTCAGTGTGCTGAAGAAGAGAATCTATCTGCTTGGGGTGTATAATTGCTATCAGAGGCCAGATTTTTAGCTTTCAAAAGGTGAAATTGCTCTTTTTGTCTTGCTCACTGCAAAACACCTCAATAAAGAAATAAAATGCTTACCGTCCCATGGTTTATTTCAACAATCAAGACACATACAGAATGGCCGGAAGTAATTTATTTTAGTGAAATTCCTTACTAACCCATGGAAAAATATTTCAGGTATGACAGTGTGCACAACTACTATTGATAAGGGTGCTGAACAGCATCTCCCTGAAATTGCTCAAGATACCACACCGTAGCAAGTGCTTAAGGGGTCCATGTAGCTTCTTTAATATTCACAGCTAATGCACTACTATTTCTATATATTAGGTACATAACCTGATTTAGACTGTTCCTTGCAGAAAATTTCTATTTACAACATTGCATCATAGACATGAATGACTTATATTTAGATTTTAAAACACATTATTTCTTTCTCAAGCTCAGTGAAGATACATACGTGTCTTGAAATCCCTGCCTTATGATCCAGAGGCCTCTGACATCAGCCAGCTAACCTATACTTGAATGTAATCTCTCTCCTATACATTTGCGTTTGTACACAATATGAGGGAATTCTCTAGTCGGATGTTGGACTAGAGATAACTACTAGACTAGAAAAAATAGACAGCAGATAAAAAAACTTGTAGGGCAAAGATGAATCTACGGAAATATTATCTTAAGGTAGATCCAGCTGCTTCTGGTAACTACAGGTTTAAAATAGACTATTCCAGGTCTCTTAAAATGACTATTCCTGTGTACCCACTAGAGCGTTTCCATTACTGATGATGCTGCATAGTAACAGGATTAGTAGACTTTTTCCACTGTTTATGTTTCATTTAGTACCCATATCTGAAGAGAGGAATTTATTCTAAACTAACATATTTTCAGTTGTGATTCAATTTAAATGATAATCCAGACATGATGAAGCTTGTCAGGTTTTTGTTGCTGGGATGCAAGAAAACAACACAGACAAACACTGGTTCCTTGCGGTCTTAGTACATTTAGGTTGGTTTCATTTGTGCTATACTGCCTTTAGTGCTCTCTATTGTTACCATTTGTAGCCAAATATAAGACCTGAGTAACTAAGTACATGAAGACAACCTGCTTTTGGGTCTGGGACTACTTCTTTAACCCTGATGATGGTTCCTTCCCCTCATCAGTCAATGGATACACTGCCAAGAACACATGTATGGCAACATGAGTGTCCAGGACAGGTATCTCAGACTATAAAGATCAGCCTCTTCAACAGCAGCTCATGCTCACAAAACACTGTGTGGTGGAAGCTTGAGAAACTGGAAAGAGACAGAACTGACAAGCAGCGGATGATGAGATAGTAACCTAAAGAATCATCTTCTAAATGGAGGACTGAAAACCAGATCCTTTTGTTCAGTCTTCTCTGCTAGCATTCAGAGTGACCATCAAGCATATATTTATATGGAAAATTTGTGTGCAGCAAACTTGAGAATACCTATGGTGTTTCCATACCGTTTTATTAAAGCTTGAGGTGTGAACACATGCAGACATCAGACAGCTGACTACTTTTCCTGCTGTAACCACTGATTCTAACCCACCACTCAATCCTTTCAATTATAATCTAGTGCATCACACATGACAGCTCCACTTCCAACTCCAGCTTTAACCACACTTATTGTGAGGCACACACTAACAAAAATGTTGAACTGAATTTCAAGTCTGGTCCTTTCTTATTTTCTGATGACCTATGATTTTGGGTATCTCAGATGTTTTCTTTGCTATGTTATGTAGAAGTTTAGTTATTTATTTTAATAAATTCAAACCTGACATTTGGGTTTAAATTGTTTTTATCCTTTTAAGGCTTCCACTCCCAGCGCTTGTTTTATTCATGTTCATATGAAAAGACACTTAGGTTATTATTTCTCTCTTCCTTCCAAAAAATGCATTTCACAAGAGAGCTTTTACCTTCTTTTAGTCTACTAATAACAGGGACAAAAGTGGTTTTTCTGACAATATGGAAGTTGAGGAAGTACAATATAAATGAACTGGCGAAAGTGGCTCATCTCAGAAGTAATCCTTCCCACCGCTGCAATCAGAGACAGAAGTTTTGGCTGTGTAAAATAACAGTGAGTCATCATATATTAATATTCTATATCAATATAATTAGAAGAGCTAAGGTGTCCTATTTGTCTCAAGGACACAGGGCTTTTTTTTCCCTTCTAATTAGTTAGATGTTTAAGAATGCAGAAATAGATGAACATTAGGAAATTTATCTAATCACTGTACAGTTATACTATAAGCCAACAGAAAAACAAAGAGCCAATTAAAAAAATGCAAATAAAATCAAGGAGCTGTAGAGATCTTAGCCTAACTAAGTAGTAAGACAGAATTATAGCAAATACCTCTTGGGACAATATATTCACAGAATCAGATGAGTTGGAAGGGACCTTCAAGGATCACTCAGCCTAACTCCTGGCCTGGCAACAGGACCATCCCGAAGAATCACACCATGAGCCTGAGAGTGCTGTCCAAATGCTTCTTGAAATCTGTCAGGCTTGGTGCTGCAACCACTGCCCTGAGGAGCCCAACCACCCTCTGGATGAAGATCCTCTTCCTAACACCCAGCCTAAAACTCTCCTGACACAATATCAGGCTATTCCCTAAGTTTTTGTCACTGGTCATCACAGGGAAGAGATCAGTGTCTGTCCCTCTGCCTCCTCTCATGAGGAAGCTGTAACTGCAATGAGGCTTCCTCCAGGCTGAACAGAACAAGTGACCTCACGCAGTTTCCCCTCAAGGCCCTTCACCATCTTTGCTGCCCTCCTTTGGGCACTCTCTAATAATTTAACAACTTTCTTACATTGTGGTACCCAGCACTGCCCCCAGCACTGAGGTGAGGCTGCCCCAGCTCAGAGCACAGCAGGACAATCCCCTCCCTTGCCCAGCTGTCAGTGCTGTGCCTGATGTCCCCCAGGACACAGCTGTCCCTCCTGGCTGCCAGGGCACTGCTGGCTCATGGTCAAGTCACCACTAACCAAGACTCCCTGGTCTCTTTCCATGGCACTGCTGTCCAGCATCTCATTCCTCCGTCTGTCCGTACATCCAGGGTTGCCCCATGCTAGGTGCAGAATCTGGCATTTTCCCTTGTTGAACTTAATGCAGCTGGTGATCACCCAGTCCTCTTTGAAGTCAAGCATGCAGGACCAGGGCTAAGTATCTTAAACAACTCTACAACTCTGAGTCATGTAGCTATTTAGACTCAAAACTCAGTAATCTACTGAGAATGTGACAAAAAGCTAGATATTAAGATGCAAAATGAGGAATAGTAAATAAAACCGAGATTAATATTTTGTTAGTCAATGGTATAATATTCAGTCCACCTGTTTAACATGCTTATGTGGCTAACTTACAACTAATCTCCAAAAAACATGTTCCATCTAGACTAAAATTCAATAAAAGTAGGAAGATATTTTCATATCAGGAGAGTTCTAATTGTATTTGTACTTTACTGTAGAAAGGCAAGGCAAAACAGAATAGAAGATACATAAAAATGTACAAAGATTGAAAGCTGTATTTTACTGTTGTATAAAACATAACTGTGTGCTTAAAAGAACAAAAAGGAAAAATGCTTATTCTCTCTCACCTAAATTTGGAAGTGGAATGCATTCCTTCAATATATGACTTCAGGGAAGAACTTATGACAGAAAAAAAAGAAAGAAAAGAGGTTGATATATACAATAAGATACAAAAGACTATTTAAAAAATCAGAAGAAAATTGAAGTGTCCTGTTTCAATGGTTAGTTACTAGAAGTAATTTTCTATTTTGGACTATCTTGTGGTTGCTTTTTAAGCAGCCAGTATGGCCAATAATGAAATGCATTTGTCTTTGGGCTTCTTGAGTATGACAAGACTTCAAATATTTTAGCTGCACAGTTAACAAGCAGGGTTATAAATTGTATTAGGTTGCATTAACTGAACAGGAGCGCAACCCAGACATAGGTATTTAACTAAGGACTCTCTCAGAATGCAGCTAATAAAGTCATGTTACCAGTTTGCTTTCAAGAGGTTTTATGTTTGTTTGAAGACTACCTCATTTTGTGTTCCTCTCTATGCTGATAAAACCACCACAGTAGAGATATTAGAGGATAAAGAGCTATAATTAGCTGTTTTTCTTTTCCAAGCAATGAATATGCAAAGAGAATACTCCTGCTGAGAAGCCAGCATATTCAATTCTGTTTGATGGAGGATATTTGAGGTTGGTTGAGGAAGCACTTTAAAACCTGGTACAGAGAGATCAACAGGTTTTTATATGTGAAGAACCTAGTTTAACTCAAGGTTGCTTTAGCCAAAGTTAAAGAAAGATGGCCTAGATGAGAAAGAAAGCAAGCCATTTACTGGAATGCACGCTACTCCTGAAAACCCTCAAATGGTGAGTGGATTACTACTACTCCTAGAACCTTTACAAGGAAGCATTCATAAGGATACACAGCCATCTAGTGAGTGCTAAAGGATGCTGGTGGAATGGAGCAGATGGCCAGAACAGTCTAATTCTGTTCTGCTGGAAGTAGCTACCCAGAGATGCTGGAAAGTTTAATAAAAGTCAACAACTGTAAGCACCTTTGTGTGCTTTCTTATGAATGGAACAACTTAAAATTTTGGACATTTTTAGAATGTCCTAAACTACTATATGGAAGAAGAAGCATTTTGAGGAGAAAAAACGTAATCAAGTGTAATCCCTGAAGACTGTTGTTGATATCAAAGTAACATTTCTGATGACAGCACACATGTTCACGCAGAGATTGCAATAGTAGCGCACTTGAGAAATAAAAATAATTTTCACTATACGTGTGTAGGTCAGACACATGGTTTGTGAGCAGCTGCAACACCAGCACAAACATTTCTGTCATGCAAGTGCCCTTTAAAATGAGTGAACTTGCAAGTATTTTTCAACCATGCTTAACCAGAAGATAAGAGTAAAGTTAAATGGGGCTGAACGTAACAGTACTCAAAAAAAAAAAAAAAATCATAGTAGAACTGAGGGTTCAGAAACACAATTTCTGACTGCCTATATGTGCTAGCCTGCCTTTATCAAACTGAAAATAAAAAGACTCATTTACAGCAGGAGATGACAAGCTCATAGTCTATACACACAACAAATTACTACAGCTCAATTAGTGGTCTATTAAATAAACTGTGGTTGATCATTGAGTTTACTGGGAACTCTCCTCTCCATTGCTCACTGTGTATTTGAATTGGTTATAATCACTGTTTTGAAGATGCATCTATGTCTTTAAGAATCTGTCATGTAGTCTGGATGAATTTAATTTACAATAACTGGTTTGGAAAATAATCTTGGTAGTTATCAGATTCATTTTTAAGCTGAAAAGCTTAGTTGAATCAAATTTCTTACAGGTAAGTCCTGACTTTCATTCTGCTCAATATTATTACAGAAAATATTCAATTGTGACAAGAATTTTGGGATCACTCAATGTCTTGGTCAACAGAGTAGAAAAATCCCTTTTCTAGGAGAAAGAAGAAGGCTAAGACTTGCTGTAAAATGATTTTAAGATGGAAAAAGAGTCACAAAGAAACATGAACAAGCTGTCTAAAAGAACATAATCAGTTTAAGACTCCACATGCATGTATTCCCGCCCAGGCAAAAGAAACAACTGGTAAGGTAATTCTATGTATTGTCAACAGGTGTGGAATAGGCAAGGTAAAACAGGGGCTTTGAAATAGCAAAAAGTAATTTACAGAACATCAATTTGAAATACTATGGCAGTAGACCTACAAGCTGCAGCCTCAGGTAAGCATGCTTACTTTTGTTTACCCTTATTTTGATTTATATAAAGTTTACCTTCTTTCAACCACACTCAGAGTCATTCAGTACAATGAATTTACTCATTTTTTGAAAGTCATCTCTACCCAGGAAATGGAAGAAACACTAAAACTATCCCTAGCAAGTATAAAAATGGTCTCATCACAGCCTTTGGCTCCTCTGAAAAGCAGATGTTTAACTGGAATGTTCCTGTGAAGGCATACTTGCCTCAACTGAGCAGCCATCCCTTCAGAAAAAGTTAATCTAGAGAACAGCTAATTTCATCCAGCAAAAGCCACTGTGACCTTTAATTGCATATTAACACCTCTGATTTGGGCTGATGACCATTTCCCGGATATGCTTCTGAGACACAGTGCTAGCAGTGAGTAATTCCTGACCTTTAGCCATTGAATTAACACCTCTAATTGTAAATGAGAGAGCATTTAAACCAACGCTCTTTCTAATCAAGGAGCTTTTAAGACTATTATTTGGCTGGTCTGCTACAGAATATCGAATCCCTTAGATATTGTGGAGGCAATTTTTTTTTCACTGAGGCTTTCCTAATTTAAATCCCACAGCAGTTGCCCTGTTTGTGCTTTACAAAGCTGCAGTGGGGAAGGTTGTGTCTATGATATTTCTTACCTGCAGAAAGAGTGGTTATATGTCAGTGCCACTTGAATTTTTTGCTACTTACCACATTTCTCCGTGTATCACTTGACGCAAATTCTCAGCCTGTAACCAAACCACAGTGGGCTGTGGTCTTATCCAATCTCATAGAGGAAGCAAGTCTAGCTTGGAAAATTTGCATATGGCAGAGATGGGAGATATGAGGATTGCATAGATATAATGGTTTACTTTCTTGCAATAGTTCAGATTTTCACTAATTTAGATTTATAACATCATTCATAACATTAATATAACATTTTTTCACATATTTAGATTTACTTATTTGTGTAGATTTAGAAGTTTAATCTTGAAGCTGCACAGGAAAGATGTAAAACATGATCTCTATGACCTAAGACTACTGTTGACTTATTCAAAGTACAAATGACATGTTTGTGGGCATTGTCCATGAAAGACTTGCATCTCTATGGTATTATGATATTGCAGTAGAATTGCCCAGGAATGCACAGTTAATGGAACCGGAAATAAGAAAATCTTTCGTGTCAAGACCAACTAGAAATAGGTGTAGCAACATTTTTCATTTTCAGTTTAACAGAAATTTCTGCCATCTTTCCTAGAAATGTCAAATATCCTTTTGATAGTGTCTCTCTTCCTATCTGCCACAGGTCTCTACAGGATGTTCAGCACAGGCTAAATCCTATTAGTATCCTGTTCCAAAAACTCTTTCTAGGCTTGCTCAGCTCCTGTAAGCTTCCCCAGCCTCCTGGTAAAACCTTGAGGCAAATCCATTTTCCCTGCAGGAATTATAAATGCTACCAGATTCATTAAAAGGAGTCCACATCTTAGAAGCTACAATAATAAACTCAAATGTACTTAAAGGAAACTGAAAATTCATAAATGTTAGGGGATTTCTTATAATAAAACTAGAACATATTTTTGAGTTTTAGTAATAGTCTTGTTCTGTTGCAGCCTTCGAGAGAATCTGAACTGAAAAAAAAAATTCTTCTAATATATTAATATACTAATTGAAATTATCAAAACCCATTTTTTGGAAAAAGAAATGTATGCGAACTGGTGAACTCCCTAAAGGAATTATTTGCCCCTGCCTTCTACTTGCAGCCCTTAGCTCCAGCCTATCCACATCTCCAAAACTACTGAACCAGCATGGTGGGCATAGTAGCATGGGAAAAGAAATAGCTGCTATCTAATCTACCTAACCACTACAACTGCTTGCTGCTATTTTTTTTCTTTCCCAGGCTGTAAGGATAGGGTGAGGTTTTCAGAACTGTTTATTTTAAAATTATCATTTTAAGTAATCAGTTTTGCTAACTGTATTTTTAGCCCAGATATGCTAATGAAATGAGGCACTTAGCCAGCTAAATTTCTGCTATATTTTTTTATGCTGGAGTCTCCAGGTAAGAAAACAAATGAGCAGCACCAAATGAATCTTTTCATTAAGAGAACTAAATCACCTAGAGGCTGAAAAAAGGTATTAGTTAGTATTTTTGGTCATATACTGGAATATAAAGACGAATTTAATAGAAATTCGCACGATTCTGACATCCTTCAAAAATATACACCAGGTTTTTTTTAAAAAAATACTTTCTGTATGTTCTGTTGAACAACTATTCTATTTGAAGCAGTGAAATTGTGTTAACAATAGAATTATATTAGAAGTCTATTATTAGTCTATTAGAAGTGCAGAAAGCCAAAATATAGAGATGAATGGAAAACAAAGTCTCACAAGACTTGCTGTAAGCCATAATATTTTAAACATCACTCAAAAATCACAGCAAGAAACACTGTATAAAACCTAGACATACTAAAGTTTCTCTCAGCTAAGAACTGAAATAGTAAGGTCTAGCTGCATACCCAAGTAGCTAAACCCCTGTATTATAGACTTGGAATACCCTCAAAGAAATTCACATGAAGACCAAAAATTACCCACATGAACAAGGCTTCAAAGTCAGAGACTATGAACTTAAATGGCTTCTATTCTGAGTACAAAAAATTTGCAGCTGTTAATGAGTAGTGATTTTTGGTTTTGCTTTACTTGTGATATGTATATATATATATATGCACGTGTGTGTTAGAAATTGTGATTGAAACATTCAATTCAGTGGTATCTCAGCCTAGATAAAGACCTTTGCTGTCAAACTAGTTATTATGGGTGTAGGCTTTAAACATGTAAGTTGCTTTGAGGCTTTGCTAATGATTTACCCACAGAGAGTAAGACAAAGTCTTTGCTTCTCAAAGACCAGACTGGGTGCTACCACTGGATCTCCCCACTTTTACATTAGCAAGTGAAGCACAGAGGTATTCAAACTCACACTATGGAAATCATTCCTTTCACATCAAAATACACTGATAATCTACATAGACAAAAGAGGTAACAGCATTATTCAAGTCAGTTACAGCAATTCTGAAAACTACCATATAACAAACGTCATTTTCAGCCCTTTTATTCAAAAGAGCTTATTAAAATGACACAGAATAAACCAGGCCTCGTTTATGCTCCCTTCCCATCCTATTTTCCTCAATGTCAGCACAACTTACAAATGTTTTCTGTCAGCTTTTTCTCTTCATGCCTGTTTTCCACTGTCATCATGCACTTTGTTTTCATCAGTCTCTCTGCCCTTCTCTGACTGTGGTAACTAGATTTCTCCAGCTCCAACATTCTATTAACTACGTGTCCAAAATACTTATGATGTTTGTTTGCCTGCACTCCTGAAGCACTGGCAGTGCACTTGTTTAAAGCCTAGATCACCCGCTGAAGATTTTCCAGGCACTCTCTCAGCTTCCTAGCTAAAATATTCAATACCCTGTTACTGGCCATAAAAAGTGGAAGACAAATAATGTATTTTTTGAAAAGGATGAGAAGGCTTCCTTAACTGCAGTTACTTAGACTCCAAAGCCTTAAGAGAAATTAGGGCAAAAAGTTTATTTCATCTGTCTGCCTTCAATAAGCTTAGTCCAGGAGCTGCTTGTATGTATATACTCAGCGAGGCTGCATGGTGTTAATCTGGTTGAAGTGTCAAAATCTCCTGAGCAGCTACAGAAACAGAGCTGGGGGGATTGAAACCTCCCTTTGTGCTCTGTCAGTGGAACCTTGCCTGCATGCTGAACCCTTTCCTTTCCCTCCTCACCCCCACAATGTGGTCAATAGCAGTGAAATATCTTTGCTTTCAGTAAGTTAATTCCAAAAAAAGCGCTGATAAAATAGGGGGATATCAAAGAACTGGAAAAAGCCCTAAGATGGATTCCTCACCAGTCCTGAGGAATATGACAGTAACCTCAAAGCAGAACCAGTTTATATCTGAAAAGTGTCAGACAATTTGTCAATAGGGGAAGAATGGCTACAGCTCCCTGCAGGCAGAAGAATGCAGCTAAGGATCTTTTATTAAAGCTGTGGCCTCTATTCACTTCATTCATTTTGTCCACAGCTCAGTCCACAGCTTGCTGTTGGCAGCATGTTTTTGCCTGACCTCTATAGTGCACAAATTTTAGCATCAAAAAACCCTGACAAAAGCACTTTTAGTCCAGGTTCCTAAGAAACTTTGTGCAGTAAGACATAAATAAATATACATAGTTTTTTTCTTTTACTTGCAGAAGAATACACGGGTTGATTTACACCAAAGTATTACAAACTCTAATAATATTGTATGCATAAAAGGTTTCTGAAATTCATGGTTAATTATACTCGCTAATGTCCCCCACTGAGCTCAACTCCCATTAGAAAACAGAAAGACAGAAAGAATATGAAAACTCCAGCCATGGGGCAGGGGGGGAACAGAGACAGTCACCCTTTAATGATAGTTTTCACTATATTAAATGTGAGATAATTCAACTAAGAGACAGGTTTTTATAAACCATGCTTAATTCATTTTGCTGCCAACAGAACTCCTGTTGACATCTCTGTGCTGTGTCACCCAGTGCTGAAAAATGCTTCTGTCACACTGAAGGACACTTTAGCATATCTCAGGCTTTCTGACAAACATTGCTCTCACAAAGAAAATACTTAATCCTTCCTTATGCAGCTCTTTGAAAAAAAAAATCAGGGCAAAAATCGCTCAAGAGGAAAAAGAAATTTGAATGCAAGAACTTTGGTGAAAGGAAATAGGAAGATAAAAAGAAGTAAAACAAAGAAAACTGAGCCAACTGCAATTCAAAATTATTTGCTTCACTTTAGAAAACTTAATGTGAAGAAAAATGTTTGGTACTCTTTTGAGGCTATTAAAATGAAACTATAATCAATAAAACCTTCTTTGTTTTAATAAATTAGTTATAAAGGCCTCAGTGTTACATACTTGTTGGATCTGACCTTATAGTCTAACCAAGAATATGCAAAACAAATGATCTTCCAGAAAAGTTCAGAAATTCACTTAAGCGGAAGGGATTTAATAAAGAAGGTAGCATTCTACTTTTGTAACAGTTTGCACTTGAACATTTGCATGTACTTCAAATGACTTCTGTAGTCCAAAAATGTGTCTGAACTGGTGAAAAAATGTTGCTGCTACCTAATGCATTCTAACACTTTCAATAAACACTTTCTTACTACAATTTGGTCAGATTTTAAACTCTTTAAAATGTTGTTTCAAAAGGAATTTAAAAGCGAACTAGAAATATCTCAATGCTATTTTATTTAGGCTAATTCTTAATTCTCCAAAACCAGTGTCTGTTTGGTGCTCTATTCAAAACATCTTTTCTAACTGACTTTGTCATCATGTATATCAATGTGTTCCATTTACAGAAAGAATAGGGATTAAATTTTAAATTCATTAAATTCACCAGGTAAGTGATTCCAATGCATACTATAAGTTTCATCCTGAAATTCTATTTCTGTGTATGTCTTGTTTTCCTCATGTTTTTGTGGTTGGGTCCTTATTTATCTGACTAGGTGTGAGTCACTTTAATATATATATATTTAATACTTTAGAGTTTATGAAGCATTTGCTTGTGCAGATGTCTGAACATATTGCTGTACAAGTGCAAATATCAATATGGCGCAGGGTTCTTAAAAATTTTTAAATTAATAGGTTTCTGTTTAGGATATTATGTAACTGATAGAAATTACTTATACTCAGTACTAAAATACAAAAAGAAATCTCTGACTATATTATAACTCCAACAGTATTTAATTAGTATTATTTACACTGAATAGATCTGTAAATTCATACTAGTTCACATAATAGGAGGGAAATCAATATAAAGAAGGAAACAAAAGAAGAAGAAAATGAAATAAGCTATAGCAATGAAGGAAAAGGAGAAAAGTGGAAAAGGAGACAGAAAAGGGAAAAAACACAGTCAGAGATTAAACAATGTTATATATGTATGTTTATACAAACATGCAAAAATTTACTAGCAAATTCCTAAGGTGTCTGGCATTTGAAATAAGAACCTAGAAATTCACAAGCTCGTTTGAGTATATTTTCATCCAAACAGTTTTCAATGGGTGCAGAAGCTGACCCTCTCAACACATCATAAATTGACTAATTTTGAAACTCTCTAAACACAAACTAAGAGTCAGTTTCAGAAAGCAGACATTTCCTATTCTGCACAGGATGCAAGGTGGAAATTTTCCACAAATCAATCACACCAAGAAACAAAAAGCAAGTGAATTTATACACTGAAATCTATATAAACCTGCCTATCTAGCACAGGTACCACCTACCTATTGCACAATTGTTAAGCTTTGCAACCTTATGTAATACTTGTCACTGCACCTTTGGGGGTCTCTAGTGGTCACTTGGGGAGGTGCCCACTTTTTAGTTTCAAGCAAAGTTCAGCTCAGGATAAGCTCAACCCAAAGCTGAGTGTCAAAGGAATTATTATCCGCAGCTCAGAGATACATGTTCTCAAATAAATGCCATGCAGGACATAAAATACAAAAGATTTCCATAGGCATTAATCAACACCTGCTTAACACACCTGATTACCTCTATTTTGCATTCAGAAGATGGGTTAAAGGTGAGAATGATACCATTAGCTTCCATCCACAACAGAGATCAAAGGAGAGGACAGAGAATTCTGCATAAAGACTCAGAGAATTCTGCTTAAAGATATCACATATATACTGGCTGAGCTATAACCGAGTAGTCATGTTAGGCTCATGCTTGGCATGGGAAGCTCCACTTCAGTTTTTCATGTGTGTGTGCCTTCAATTGCTGTTATTTTTACCCAAATGTGTGTAATACACACTCACAGAAAAAGAAAAAAAAAACAAAAACAAAACCAAGTAATTCTGATGTCATGTTCGGAAGAGAAAATCATAAAGGAAGTTTGGAGATGGAATTTCCTTTTACATCATCACTGGCCAATGGAGAACCAGCCTTATTCACCTAAACTTTCATTCAGATGAATCAAACTTGACTCACTCATACATCTCAGACATAGAAAACCTTGCTGGTGAATATTTGATAATGGCAAGTTATTAAAATGGAAATTTATGTCCAGTTTTTTCTTCTGGCATTTGTTAGAGAAAAAAATCCCAACTTACATCAAAACAACACCAAAGAGTCTCAATGCATATTTCAATGCACAGGGCTAGAGGCTAAAGACTTCCAGAAGAAGTAGTCTTGAATTCTAATCTTTAGTTGGAGATTTAAACTCATATTTTTCACATCCTAGAGTTTTTCATTATCCAGGCTTTGACATATTATGAATAAAAGCAACCTTTTTTTTTTCAGTCCAAGCTGAGCCCCTGTTCTTTAAGAATACAAAGGGCAAAGCATGTTTGCTTCTAACACACTTTTGATTTCTGATCATGCTGAAGTGCAAAATGTTTTTGCCTTTTACTTTAGAGTCAGCAAAGGGGAGGAGGAACAAAACCAATAAACTACCCACAAATATCACAAACCACAAGGACTATTAGGCTGAAATAATAGTTCAGTGAGGACCACTGAACTAGACAGGAAATTGCCTGCTTTAGATTAAGCCAAATAAATTAGTATACATTGCTGGACTGCCTCTTAGCTTCAACAGGAGCAAAGGAAAAAGCTTCACCTAACCTTGCCTCGTGCTTAGGGGATGTCTTTTGTTACAGGATGTCTAGGTTCAAGGCCCTTGACGTGAAGGACAGGTAGAAGGGTAGCCTTTGTTTCTTGAACGTCACAGTGCAAGGTCACAGCATAAAAAGCAACAAGTATTTCCTCCCTGGTTGCATTTTCAGAAGACAGCTCTGTCTTTGAACTCAGGCAAAGGTTTCAGAAGGGAATCTTCAAGAGGTTCTTGCCCCTTTTACAGCTGCTGTTCTCTACTAGATGGCTGAGCATGCTTTGCCCCTGGAGACCCAAAGTAATTTGTTTGCCTTTTTTTTTAATTTTTTTTTGTTTTTGTTTTTGGGGGGGTAGGTATTTGATTCTTTTTCGTTCTGGGGGGCAGGGTGAGGAATGGGGATGTTTATTTTGTTTTTATCTAACAAACATGGCAACCTGTTTTTGGCTCTCTGCATTACTCCATGATCAATCTATTTTCTTAGTTTCAGTTCACAGTCTACAAGGCTCTTCAATCCACCTAATCCTTGCTCAGATGCAAGAATGACTGCTGTTAAATCTGCAACATTTCCTTTGCCCAAATGATCAGGGAAGCCCATTAGGTGAATTGGACACACCTCACTTTGGCCAAAAGGCACCATCCAGCAGTTTCTAAATGATATTAATTTTATCTGTTTTTCTTTCTTTTGAAGTCTGTTCCCTGAACATTCTTAGTTTTAAGTCAGATTGGTTAACATAGTTGTATGGATGGCATTTTTGGATTTTTGAAATTAATGAATTATGGATCACTGAATGGGTAAGGCTGGAAAGGACCACAACTGGTTATCTGGTGCAACCTCCCTGCTCAGGCAAAGGTCATCCTGAAGCACATGGCACAGGATTTCATCCAGACAGCTTTTGAATATCTCCAGTGGGGGAGATTCCACAGTCTCTCTGGAAAATCTGTCCATTTATATATTTTGTTCTCAAATTATTCCATATACTACTTTCACAGTAGTATACTATGAAAGTATACTACTAGTATAGTAGAAGTTATAGTAGCCCACATTCTAGAGAGGTCTTCAAGTAAAGCAGACAGATGAACAAAATGATTCCTGGGTCTTCTAGGTTCTATGCCCCCAATCTCATGCACAATCTGCCCACCTGCACCTCTGGGCTCAAAATTACTCTCCTTAACTAAATCCTGACTGAAGCAAGGCAATTGTCTACACTGAGGTGGTTTGATATGCACGTTTGCTCACTTTGGTTAAAAATACAGCAGAGTTTTTGTCAGTCATGGCTATTTTAATATACTAATTGCATCAGTAGTCACTCAAGATTAAAAATTTAATAGCTAAAACAATTATTGAAGATAGAGTAACAAAAAACCCCACAGAATTTGCCAAAGAATAGCTGTCTCTTCTTTCATGCATTTTAATTTGAGGCTTCAGTGCCAAAACATATTAGAAGCACTGAGCCACCTGCTTTATTTTCTCCTTATCATTAGGCTTACTCTGAATATTCATAGTTCTCAACAGACAGATTAATCCTCACCATGTTATCTTGCATCACTGATCTCTTTCTGAAATAAATGAAAACAGAACATCCAGCAATGCCCAGATTGTTGTCTTCTGGTCTGTAAATATAATATTAAACCTAAAGTTAGTGTTGAAGACTGTATATTAACCAAATTTATTTTTCTTTTAAAAATGAAATTTCTGTGGTTGCTATGGAATAAGTCCTGAATAAGTTTAATTTTTCTTTTAAACAATAAAACTATTTTAGTTTGGTCAAGTAGTTTTTGGGATAGGCTTAGCCCTAAATCAAAATCATAACAATGCAGTGCAGAGATCCAAATGAAAGACTCAAAACAAAAATCGACCGTATTTATTTCTTTTTTCCCTGAAAATGCCCCTATATGGGACTAATAACACAATTAGCCACCCATGAATAAAAAGAATAACTCGTAAAGCAGTAATACAAAAATTTAGATTCAATGAGAAAGATTTACAATCTTCTCTTGAATGAAGCAATATTCTTGTATATATTTTAAAAAGTAGTCAGCACACAGCTGTCTGAGCAGTTTCTTAATATTAAATATTTGCAGAGGAAATTCCACACACCTTTTCTCAACCATCTAAAAAGTTTTGGAAAGTTGAGAACTTGCTGGTCTGCTTGACTAATATCTTTCTCTGCACTGAATTCTCCAGAAACATCTCGGAGTGCAGTTCATAGGTGTCCCAGTAGCTGAAGGAAATCAGAGTCACAGAAAGTCACACTGGCAGTCTGAGAGGTCATTGAAGACTAGGACAAAAATGGCAAATGTACAGACTTCTATATCTGATATAAATTAATACTTTCTGACTTGTTTCCACCTTCCTAAAACACAAGATAAAGGCTTGCTACACACCCTCGATGGTGGTATTCATGGAGGGAAAAGGCACTTTTTTTCACGGGAACGGACGTGAGAAGTAATAAATGTATTAAAAACATGTTTTTACAGCATTTAGGAGTTTCTATTTTTTTTACAATGGTTGCTAAACTGGAACCCTAAACCTCCAGCTTGGGCACCTAGCTTGTAAGTGATTTCCAAGTGGTATTTAAATACAGTCAGTAAGAAAAATTGAGGAAAAATTGCACACAAAAACCAATAACCTCTCCGGATCACATATGCTCTATTGACTGCAAAGATGTATTGTCCTCCAGGAGTAACATAAATGAAGAAGCCAGAGGAAAACAGAACCTTATGTCTGGGAATTGTAAAGAAATAATTATTTAGTGAGGAGATGTATCCATGCTGACAAATAGGTAGATAGATCCTGAAACTGGTAGACAATTTCAATGAAGAATTAAATAGCCAAAACCAACAAAAATGTTTAAGCCAATAGTTAATCACTTATCAACACATGAACCAAATAACGTTAGGGAACAGATAAGACAAACTGTTGACCAAGAGGAAAGATCAAAATGCGTTAGTGTTTTTTCATAGATAGATTCCTACTCTTCACTTTAAAAAAAGAAAATACTGAGTAATTTGAATTTAAGTTTTTTCTGAAAAGAGCATTACATGTATACTAACAAGGTAATAAATGGTCCCCTGCAGCATTACAGTGAGTCTCTCATTTTGGGAACAGAATTAGAGAAATATTTAGACAGTACTATCACTGAAACATTTATAATAAAATGACAGTGAAGGTGGACTGGCTGCCTCAGGCTCAACAGTTTGTTTTAGTTGGTAGTTTAGAGCCTATTGAGAAAATTTGGAAACTGAATTAAGAGATGAAAGCCTTTGGAAGAGCAGTTTTGTAACCACTCTTAAAAGAAAAGTGAGCTTTATTGCTAAAGAAGTAAGTAATTTTAAATGAAAAAGAACCCCACAGAATTTCATTCTCCCATGACTAAAGACTAAAAATATAATCTTTGTCTCCTTTCTCGTAAGTAAAAACCCATTTATCAATTATTTTAGCAACTTTAATACATTAAAACTATTCTATTTTGGTTGCATCAGAAACAAAAGGCATCAAAGACAAAAGAAGTGAAGGAATTTGTCTGGCTGCACTTTGGTTTTAGCTTGATACATAGACTTCCAGTCAAGTGAAATAATTTAATTTTTATGATAGAGAAATTTTAGTAAGGAGTTACCCTGAGTCTTTGGCAGGTCATGAAACAGTTGAAAGAAAAAAAAGTCTTAGAGGCTGCTCTCATTTTTTATGGGAACCAAAACTCCCTTACAGATATATCATAGGAAAACATCCTTGCCATTTTATTCTTTATTGCTTTAGTGTATGAGTCACCATTATTTTTAAATTGTACGGAATTTTAAAGAATGCATGACTATATGCACATATGAATAAATGATGCCCTTGAAGGTTATACTTCACAAGAAGCTGTGGCCTAATATAACACTTAAGTTATGTAATAGTAGGCATCATTGTTGGCTAAGACAAGTATCACAGCAGTCAAAAGGCAGAGTTCCTACAATAGTCACTGGAAGCTGTTTATCAAATTATGTATCCCACATGGCCCAAATAATAGGATTCTCCACATTGCATAAGTGGAAGTGTTGGTAAATCGAAAGACAAAGCAATAAATTAATACATTTAAGTAGTACCTTCCCCCTCCCCCGCCCAGTAAACACTATTCCTTCTTCACACAAAAAGGATGCCAGTTGCTTTCATTTTTTAAAAAATCATTACACCACTCATGAAAGAAGTACATATTTAGCCTGT
Organism: Cinclus cinclus; assembly: GCF_963662255.1. Lineage (NCBI taxonomy): Eukaryota > Metazoa > Chordata > Aves > Passeriformes > Cinclidae > Cinclus > Cinclus cinclus. The sequence goes on from NC_085046.1 coordinate 28,229,155, forward strand.
GTTAGCATTAGCCTGTGTTAGAAAAAAAAATAAATACCCCAAACATCTTACTTTTTATGTGTTCTTTTTCCCGTTTTAGATTGGAACTTTCTATAATCATGGTGCATAGTAAGCTGGATAACATCACAAGGAGAAGTATTTTTTAATGGTCATTTCCCTCCATCAATAGGTATGGAAACAATCAAACCTGAATTAAACAAAAGAAAAGGCAGCTGAGGAGAGCAAGAAGTGCCAGCAATGTTTCTCATCATTTGGATTCCATAGCAACTACTGTTAGCTTATACAACAAATTACTGTCAATTTTAAAGCTGGGAATTTCTACATCAAAGCCCCAAACTTCAGCACACAAGAAGTGTGCAGGGGATCTATCTATCAGTAGCAATGCAAGATGAAATATGATCATGGTGCTGGGAAGGCATCTCAAATGGCACACATCCCTGAAACTCAACCATGTTTCCTTTGGATTGTGCCTTCATACACTTGGCAAGCAGGATCAGTAAACCTGAGTAAACCATCCAAGGAAGAGAACTGTTATAGATTTGTCATGCCAATTCCATTGTTGGGGATTTTCCCCCCACCTTAGATTCTGCCATATAAATTCTCCTTGAAGGCAAGAGCTTTTTTCACAAAGGCTTTTTCCCATATTTTGACATTACAAAGCAGCTGTTATTAGCCATGGTGCATGCACATGTGGGAAATAACTGGCCTTTCTTTGGGTTTGAGCAAAGGCCAGAATTTTATTCTGGTCTTCTGTGATCCCACAGCGTTTTTAAAGTAGCATTAAAGATGTTGCACTAACTTGTCTACAGTAAGGTACTTCCAATTAATTCTCCAGGTCCACCATCAAGAATGAAGCTTTCTCTGGTGAGCCTAATGGAAATATTTTGTGAAAATAATCAAGGAAGTAATTAAAGTCAATTTGTTATCTTCACCTTATGCCACAAAGTTTTACAGTGAAGGGAAATTGCATCTATTGTTTATATATTTGTATATATTGAATTTAAACCAGTTAAAGTTTGTATGATTGATCTGTAACAACTATACAATGAACTACCTGGAACCTATGAGTTATTGTATTTATAAAGGAGAATGGAGTGTTTTCACTTACTGAATCATAATTCTTTCACATCCTCTATTCTTTCTAGGATGAAGTAGACTGTTTTCAGCATTAATTATTTCAACATTCTGCTTCAGCACAGTATGATATTTGCCCTATATAGCTTATATGAGCATACTGCCTATATAGCAAAACAATCTAAACTCAGTCTGCAGTTATTTGGCATTCAGAAACACTCTAAGGAAAAGATGTTCGTAATTAGCAACAGTTTCTTATCAAAAGAATTAAAACAACACTTCTCTTTTATGGATTTTTTTCATTGTTTTCTAATATAATTTTCTAAATAATTTCTGGCATCCACAGTAGTCAGGAGTCAAGTTGTAACATGCAGTCCATAGGTCAAGGCATTAATAGAAGTTCGGGTATAACTCCTGCTGGTACTTCAGGTAGAGGGAGAAGAAAAAGAAAGCAAATTTGGATAGCCTCCTCTTCTTTTAGGTAACTTAGTGCATATTTAGACGTACAGAATCTCACTAAAATCCCTGGAATACAAAACCAGTGCCTGCTTCATCTTTGATTAACTGCGATTATGACCTGTTTAACAGCATAAAAACATTTCCAGTTTAAACTGATAAAGTAGTTACTCTGCTTGCCTACAGTCTATTTCAAGATTCATCTTCATGGACCCCCTGGCACTCAGTGTTTTGAATGTTTCATGCAGTTTTGAAAACCAAGTATTTAAGCAAACCAAATTTAACCTAAGTAGGATTTATTTTTCATCCTTTGTTGCACCAGTAATATGTCTGCTACATAGAATTCTTCCTTCCCACTATGTTTCCTCTCAGGAGAGTCGTTGGTCACATATACTGAAGAACAACAAATTCTTACCTTTCCTATTTTGTGCAATCAGCTGAGCGCACCCAGCAGAAATCAAAAACCTCAGGCTAAAGCTGTACTATTGGACCAGTCAAAACTAAGTGTTATTTGAACTACAGATGCTGGAAAATACCATCTGCTATTGCTAATACCAGTGCTATTTCTTCTGAGAGATTTGTAATCTAATGAATTAATTTCATTATTCTGCAGCCATACATGCAATTTATGTTTCGCAGAATGATAGCCTCTAATAGCAACCCCAGTAAAGACAAACAAATCAAAACTCCGCTTTATGCCTTCCAGAAAGCAGATACTACATTGACATCAAAACAGCAAGTTTAAAAAGAGAGGGCAGAGGGTTTGTTGTGTAATCTTCCATCAAGCTAAACACTGTCTGGGTGCACCATATGATTCTTCTTCATCAAGACTGTTGTCATTTTGCTGTGCTTTCCACTACTTTCCTCTTTAAAGTGGTTAATTTTGTTACACTCCAGGAGTGAGAGTTAGGGAGTAGGAGTTTGAGGAGGTGGCATGAAGATAATTTCAGAAAACAAACTGAAAATTTTCTACTGAAAGACTTTGACAGCAAAAATTAAGAAGCCAGATTCGCTTGTGACAAATTGACCCCATTTTCCAGCTCAAATACAACTTTACATTAACCTCAAAATAGAGCCACAAGGAAAACAAACGTAATTACTTTTCCATAGTAAAAAACAGAAACATCAGAACTCCTGCAAATTTACTCCTTTTAAAAATAAGCATTTCTCAGAAAGGACACAAAAATTGTTGGAACTTCTGCTACAAGTATTTTGCTGTACTTGGGTAATAACAGATTTGCATTTTAGGAAATTATGCTTATAGCAGTTTCACCAGACAAAGAATCATGAATTCATATTGGCAGCCCATCTGCAGCTCTTTATAGGGACAAAATTATCTGAAAAGAAGATTTCTAGGATCAAGATAGTGTACCTGAACATCAATCCCCATAGTAAATAACTTACTCCCAAGGTGCTACTCCTATTTAAAAATAGCAAAATAATTCAGGTTTCTTTCAAGGCTTTGCTGCATCTATCACTCTTTCCTATCAAGTCCAACACTGATTCTGCTTTTGTTGTTATCACCTGGTTCCTGATAGAGGAGAACTCAGAGGGAAAAAATCCCAAAACACTAAAGAATAAAAAAAAAAATAAATCCAAACTCCCCATAAAACTCAAACATCCCATTTGTTTAAATATCCATTGAAATGAACAAAACCTAAAACTTCTCTTTTTATTGTGCAAGTCTGACCCATACAACTTCTTTTATAGCTTCAGTGAAGCCTCTGTGGTATGATATCTTCATGTTTATTAATTATGTCTGTAGACTGGGCACAGTTGGTGAGAGTTTAACAATGACAGTCTATGACAAAACTAGTAGGCAAGTCACTATTTTTGAAAAATACCACTTATGTTTCTTTAACCATTTCTGCTCCCAACTAAACTTTAGATAACTTTTTTTTTCATTTCTCTATCATATATACCCAGCAAAACAAGAGAATCTTTTCTGTTATCAGCACTTCTATGGATGTGCTTAAAAAAATCCAGTGTTTTTAGTATTTGGTGCATAAAAAAACTCCCCAACATTGAATAATTTACAGTCCTTAAACAGGGAAAAATATTCAGTGTTTTGCCCTATAGCTCATCATCTCATCCTCTGTCGTCATACTCTGCTTATTTTCCTTTTAGACAATTTCCTTGGGTACTTAAGACAAAAGGAGCTGCCAGTAATGGCAAAACACTCATAAACCCTTACCAAACACGAGCCAAACCTGAACCACACTTAAAATCAAGCATTTCTCTAGGTCTTTACAAACTAAGTGAAGTTCCAGTTACCAACAGGTGATCAAATATCCTGTAAAACAAGGAGTAAAAGAGGTTCAATTTTTAGTCTCCTTTGAGAAATCCCTGCAGAAAATAGCGACATCTATGTTTAAGACTTCACTTTTAAAGCATTTTATATAACTGCAGAAAAATTTAAATTCACACACTTAGAATTCTAGTGTATTGTGAAGAATATTGGTGACCCCTAACAGTCTCAAATTGTTAGACTATAAAATTAACCAACTTCTACTGTGTTTCAATAGGATTCATTTGATTTCATTAGTCTTGCATCAAAATCTGCCTTCTGCCCTAGTAGTCACAACTTGGGCTGTTAAGCACTACAAAAGACACTTCCTCAGATGTAGAGACTTTTAGGAAAAAAAAAAAATCAAGAATCAACATTATGTATTTCTAACTACATATGTGCACAATGTTGAAGATCACTGGTAGCTTAGAAACATTCTGTGGGTCTTATCCTGAGGAACTATCCATAAATTTCACATGAAGTCTTTTTGAAGTTGAAGTTACGCAGATATATAAAGAAGCCACACAATACAAAATATTAGCTGTCCTAAAAGTACTTAACGTTGCATTATCTCTGCTGTCTAATATTTTGGAGTGCCAATGTCTTGAAAATTTCAAGTAAGTTAAATTTAACATCTTCACCCTGCGCAGCAAGCCACTGAATTTTATGAGCTTTTTCAGCATGGATTCTCAGCATGAAGTTCCTTTTAAAATGCAGGCAGACATATGTACCAGTTTAAACTAACAGAAGGATACACTTCTCTGTTTCACAAGAAAGTTCAGCTGCTGATAAACAAGGTGACAGGGATAAGGTCTTAATTTGAGTAAGACAATGTCTTTCCCATACCCTTCCCCTCAGGCTGGAAATGTGAGTAACCTGTAACAATCAGCAGCACCTTCACAGTAAGTTTGTGCTGAGTTCCAATTGCACTCTGCAGTTACAGAAAGAAATATGAGACAGGCTATTAATTTATCTAAAGGAGATAAAGACAAATCTGAGCCTCAGAGAGATCATATTCAGTAATATTCCCTCTCTCCTGGACACTGTGTTATTGATTCTTGTGGGCATGAGAGCGGTGGTGCCAAGTCAGGAGAAAATGACTAAAGGCTATTTTTGCACTAGAGACACAGACTTGTGCCTTTTGAGAGCCCTAAATAGTTTATATAGGCAAAATACCCAGAGAGAATATTGTTCTGCTTGTGATAACTATATTTGTGGCACACAAGCTTTATTGCACATATGCTCCCTGTATGTAGAGTCCTTCATTTTTCATGATTATCTCATTAAAAACAGTTGTATTGAAACCATATCTGGAAGTTTCTACAATCCAAGGCTGCATCACATTTTTCCCCTGGTTTTTTTTTTTTTCCCCCTTTATTTTTATTTTAATTGTTTGCCATCTGGAGATCACAGACATCTGGGCTAAAATACTTATTATACATGCTGATCCAAATGCACAATATTTGTGTCCTCGACAGGCTGTTGTAAGTACCTCAGTAAAGACATTGCTCAGCACGTGACAGTACATTTTCCCTCTGTATAGACTCTCACCAGTGGACAAGCTATGACCTATAATGCAGATCAAAAACAACATAGAAACCTTGACCAGTAAGTGACTGTGGAGGGATATTTGCAGCACTTGAGTGTTACTGCAATTGTTATCATGACTATTTATTTGAACCTTGTGCCAAGGCCTTGAGTGCACCAACAAGGCTTCAACTACCCCCATTTCACCTGAGACCTCCACCCACTTGGTCTCAGTTCACACCAATTCCCTGATTAGAAAAAAAACCCAAAAAACAAAACAAAACAAAAAAAAAACCAAAACAAACAAAAAAAAAACCCAAAAAAACAACCATAAAAACCCCAACAAACAACAACAAAAAAACCCAAACCAAAACAACAACAACAACAAAACAAAAAACAAAGCAAAACAAAACCAACCAACCAAATAAAGCTTACAAAGAAACCCCAAACCACTGTGGAAAGTCGTGACAGGTGACTGATCAGTTACACATGCACCATTTACCAGGAGGTTCACATCATTATGATTAACAATTAAGAAAAGCAAATGCTTCTGTGACAAATGTACTCAATAACTACATTGAAATCAATCTTCCAGAAAGTTGAGTTTTAGGAAGAGAACAAAACAACTCAAATCATTAAATTTTCAGCATACAACTATAAAGAGAGCATTCTGTAACATGGAGTTTGCAACCTCGGGATAAGAGAAATAAACATATTTGACAAAGAAAAGGTGTAAGAAAGGTGCCAAGGATAGAAAAAAAGGCAGGTACAAACCGGAGAACATGCAATTTTCACAGCATATGCCTGATTTTCATCTCGTACATAACTTAATTACCTCAGAACTACTGTTACAAGGGAAAAGAAAAGCTCCTTTGAAGCTCTCCTGCTAAGCTGCCTTTTAGTCCTCCTGTAGGCATCCTCACTTCAAAGAGGTTTTCCTCAGGGATTTGACTAAACAATGCAAACACTTTGGTGCAGTTTATTCCACCTGACAGAGGTTTTACAGATAACTGCAAATAAGAGTCTAGTAGCATTCTGAAGCACTGCTAAGCCTCCAACTACAACCTCAAGTGCTCAAGTCCTTTAAATTCTGGCTCAGGAACAGAGACTCTCAAACTTGAGCTGGACTAAATTACCAAAAGTGGTATTTAGCATATTAAATGACTGAATGGCTCCTTTACCCATAGATTCTACTGCCCTAATTTTCTAAGGTTAAAATTTGTCTCAATTTTTCTTCATCTCTATGAATTTTAGCTATAAAATGAGCACTAATTTTATCTATAAGAAACCTAACCCTAAAGCAATGTTCTATGGGTTTTACAAAATACATATATCTAAGTCTTTAAACTTCAACTGTCTTCCAGAGAGCTTTGAAACTAACTTAAGGCATCAGTAAAAGACAAGTTAATAAGCGCTCAAGATATAAGTATAGTGAAGTATTTATTAAAGCAATATAACTAGGAATTTAGTTTCAACTATTTTTAGTGCAAAATTATAGATTTTTACATACTGAAGTTCAAGTTAAATGGGTTATATTTTTTCTTTTTTCTCTATGTTTTAAAAGAAGAAATAAATACTTGACCCCACTCCCCCCCCCCCCCCAAAAAAAAAAAAAAAAGGCCAATTTAGACTGTAGTAAGCTGTGAAAAAGCTCTTCCAGCTCTGGTATGTAGGCATTAAAGGATGGTCAGTACCCACACCACTTCTGCACTTCTAAGTTATGTCAGTGCATCTTTTTATTTACCATGGTTAAACAACAGCAACAGTCCTGATCATTGCAAAAGATGCACCATATATCTTCTTGAGAACTGCAGCTGCTGGTCACATCCAAAAACCTCAGATAGGTGTAAATCCATAATTCCAACAGTTGGAGACTCTGCACCCTGGTTTGAGGAACATCTGGGAATATCAGAATCCGAAGGAGACCCAGAGGGCCCTAGGCCACCATTAGCATACTGCTTTGAATAATTCTTCTGTCCCAGAGAGGCAGGAAATTACAGATAACTCTAGGTTATACAGAAATCTAGGATGCCTTAAGTCCTGGCATCCTTGCCACTTCTTGACTTCAGAAGTAAACTGAATCAGTCCAAACACCTTCTCTCTCTCTCTCTCTGAAAAGAAGACCAAAATCTGTATTAGAAATTAGCAACCACTCTTCCCTATGACCTTCTTAAGTCAACCACCCGCCCTGCTAAAATACCTTCCATGACTCCTCCACAAATGCTCCTCAGCTGGTACCAGAACATCTCCTTTTGCAGCTGCTTCCTGGACTCTTCATCACAGCAGGAGATCATGAAGCTCTTCATTAGTCCTGCTATCCTCTCCTGAAAGAAACAGTCCAATGGCTTAGGAACACAATATACAGCTTTTTGCAGATCCTGAGGTATCAAACTTAATTTCTCATGAGGTCATGTGAAAAATATTTCTTTTAAAGTTAATTTAAGATTTCATCAGAGTGATTTAATGTTTCATCTCCTAAACAAACACTTTGTGAGACCACAAAATAATTCTTTCAATTGTTGGAGGATTAGACTTTGTTTCCATTCCCTTAGAGGATGTGCAGCCAGATAACCTATGAAATGCAAACAGATTTTGTGCCCTTAACTGCTGTTAAAGGGATTTACATATTTCTATGTAATTAAAGAAAACATTTATGCAATGGAAAAAATTGCAGAACTTTTTAAAAACAAGTTTAAAATTATTTACAAGTACATGACATGAAAATATGTGAATTGTTTAGTATAACTTCAAACAAATAGTATTTCCCTGATATGAATGACAATGCACTAAGCAATGAAATGACACATTGATGTACCTTACATTAAAAGTAGTTTGTCTTCTAGAAATTCAGTTTCACATCATTGAAACCTTTACCTTCAATTTTACAGTTGCTGCCATATGTAAAATAAAGTTTTGATGATAGATTACCCAAGTAAGATTTGTAAAGGTACAAATACATTAACAATCAGAGCATTAAGCTGGGTTTTTCTGCAGCTGTAAATTGCTTTACTATGGCCAATTTTTTATATTTCTTATCACATAATCCTCTCAGAGAAATGAACCGATAGATTGCTAACCTTTTGTCACTTCTGAAATATTATTCTGGAAGTAATCACAAATCTTTGATCTATCTTCCTTCAGCATTCCTCTTCACATGTTCATCTTTTTTCTTCCTCTGAAGTAGTCCAAACAGACATGAAATCATGAAACATACAAAGGCAGTAGTTATTCATAAACATTCATTAGCTAATTAATTCCAGATAGTTCATGATTATTCATCAACAAATCATGAATTTAAGTGAAATGAACTACTCACAATTAGTTTATGTCTTCAGCATCTTGCACTAATTATTACAGGTTTGATTCCTTTTGAGTCACTCAGGTTAGCCTCTGTTATGATTAACAAGGATAGCATGCACTGTTACACAAATCACAGAGCTCCAGAGAGCGAGAAGCAGAATGAATAATTTTAAAGTGCTTATTTTATCCTTAATCACTTATCTATCATTATTTATAACCTGCAATTTCACCTGTATGAGAATGGTAAGAACAATTTCCCATTCTAAAATTAAAACAAGAAAAAACCATAAAAATATTGTAGCAAATTATAGTTTTTAGTTCTGCCTCTCTGTCTTAAAGAAGAATTAAAATTATGTTTGAGGGTTTTCTTTAGAAGCATCTAAGTAAAAAATAAAAATGCCTAAATATAGCTGTATTTTTCTTTCTGAATAGTACAGCTCACTGATTGATGCCTTATATTTACATGGAATATAAAGGAGAAAATGGAAAAAATATAAATGGAATACAGTATAATTTTTTTAAAAATATATTAAAACTGAGCTATCTCAGCTATTCTACTCTTTGGTTTGGTTTTTTTTTTTAATTTTGCTTTGGTTTTGTTTTTTTTTCTCCTCAAAATATGCCCATTATAATTTACTTCCTACATACTTACAGAAAAGCAGGTGGATTATACAAGGAAATAGTAACCCATATGCACTATAAAGAGCAACCTGAAAAGGTGTGACCAGAGTTAAAAGAAAAATAAATACCTCAAGTTATTAAGTCACTTAAAAAATATGTATAATAAGTATCTTTTCTGATAAGAGTTTGGGGACAGTGGTGAAATTTCTGTATCAAAAATTGTGAATCAATTTCCCCTGTTTTATATAATTATCAAGGTTCTCTTCAATCCAATGATCTGTCCCTTCCACACATACAGCAAAAATGGCCTATTATTGTATCCCTATTTTCACTTATTGAAACTGGGAACTATTAAAATCCTCTTTTATGACCCTAAATATCCTCAGATTAAAATTTCCTAGAATTTTTTTTTTTCTGACTATACTGTGTTATTGCTCCTTGTAATTTTAAAGGCTGCTAACGAAGTATTTTCTTGTCTCCTTTAGGAGCTACAACTGTCTTATCTGGGCACTGCCTGGAAATATTTTATTTTGCATGTTTAGAGCAAAGTCTGGCTAGAGTCCTTCCTTGGTTAGTTTTTTTTTTAATTTTATGTAACTTAAGGCCCTTAAAGTCTTCCAAGGCAGAAGTGGGAAAGGCAGAACATCTCACTATGAGTTGAATCCCTGCTGTTTGAATTGTTGCCTTGTCTTGATGGCTTATTGAAGCAAAAGTGGGTGTGAAGCACTGCTGAGTGCATGCTGCTTTTCACTGTGAGGAAAACCAGAGTGGAAAGGAAAATACAAGAGGGCATGTTCTGTATATTGCAATACCAGGGGATCAGGACTCTAATGTACCTCATGGAAGGCATTACTCCACTTGAAAAAGCACTTGAGAGAAACCTCTCCTGTGCTTCTTATAGAAACAACTAATACATTTAAGATTAGAAATACATATTGAATTTTTCCAGAGATACAATGAAGCAGATTTTGACATAGAGTTTTCATGGAATTGCTATGTAATAAAGAAATTATAGATATTGTTGCTCTCAGATAAATGACAAAATTATAAAAACACTTGCAATTGCTGCAGCCAGAGAATCACCATTAGTAGTCACTAAATGTCAATAGCATTAGAGACCAGAGGCTTGGGCATGCAATGTATTTTGATTATTGAAAAAGACATGGAAAGAGTTCTTACAGACGTGCCCAATTTAAAGCAAAAGTGAAGTATTTTGCCTTGTTATAAACACCTTGCATCAAAGGGTAAACTAAGCAAAAATACATTGCTGTGGACTAAGGTTTCTTGTTTACTGTTCCACAATCTGTTTTTTTATTAGTCAAGCTTTAAAGACACCTCCAAGTTTGCCTCTTTTATAAACTCACAAATCCAAATTGTTCTTGCTTCTACTATGAACCTCTAAACTTTTCCTCTGGCACCATTTATATTACTGAAACTTTAAAGAAAATGTATATGAAAGTCATGTAATGGGAAATATTAGTTTCTAACCAGACAAGTGAGGAGTGTTGCTATAGTACTTACAAATAAGCAAAACACAGAGGCAGGTGGCACAGGTCATGTAAATCATAAAATCAAGAATTCTATGTGTCACCTAGATACATTTTTTTTTACCTTATGGAATCACATGCACACAAAAAAATCATCAAAGGGTGAGCTAGAAAAGAGCATAGCTTAATCCTAAATACTCAGTTTGCACTTATTACATCAATAATTTAATGATGAAAAATAGATACATGTGTAAAAGATAGCCTTGCATTCTGTTGTCTTCATCAACACAGTTGCAACTTGGTATTTTTACCATTTCTCACAATTCTATTCCACAGGCATTTTATTTATAATATCTGTGCTGCTTTAAGAATTCCACATCACTATTTCTTTAAATAAGAATATTCTAGAGGAAAATAGGATATTGTTGCTTGGACTGTTCTAACACCTTTGTGTCACAGTGAAACCTCAATAATCTCAAATTAGAAGAAAGAAACTCTTCCAGGTTTAAGGCCTAATGCTGACCTGTTGAGACAGGGAGTAGAATCAACATGTCTTCATGAAAAAAAAACAAAGCAGGTGCATGTTAATGGAACTACACCCTACCCAGAAGGCTGCAAACAGACAAGGCCAGACTAGGCAGAAATCCCAAAGGAGCATTCCATGTTTTCTGAAACAATGCTTGCTGACAATAATCCTACACTTCTGTGACAATCTTGACTCTGACAGGCTTACAGCTAGAACAGTCATATGCTGAACTGTGCACTTCTGACACAAGGAAAAACATATAGGTTATTAAGACAGGTTAAACAGAATCAGAAGTTATCTATATGCTAAGAAGGATCCCTTGATTCTCTTGAAATCTGACATTTTCAGGTTTTCAAGTGTGTATAGCTTACTGATAGCTCAGTTTCTTACATATGCAAGTATGAAATACTTATTGTATAAATTTTTTTATAATTCCTACTTGTAAAGCAGGATCTCTGTAAATATTGTACATAGGTATAAAAAACAACCACTGCCCCAAAGACCTTACAGGCCAACCATAAGAGAAAACAAATGGGCAGAGACAGATGGGGGAAGAGAAGAAAATAATGAGATTTCTATGATGGATATAAGAAATGTAATCACGTTGAACATTTACCCATGCATTGTAGTTTGCCACGAATATGATGCCACAGACAGATTTTTTCAGAGAAGTTCTGCATCACAGACCTCTGTCTCCTGCTGTAACAAGGGCACTTCTGCCACTCAGAGCAGCCCAGCTCAGGAGAAGTTACCTGCTCAGTAATTGCTTACTCATGTACACTTTGCTTAAGTGTACCTTGGAAATTAGACAACTTCTGAGCCTTTTCACAGTGGGATGATAAGGCAGAGATAGTGTTTAAAGCTTTTCCTACAATTCTGTTTTGTTAATGAAGCATCATCAGTTTGATAACATTCTGATGACCGTGCTTCCTAACAAGGAAATGAGAGATAATAAAAACATATTATTTATATATAAAAATATTATTATTTCATAAATACGTTTCTCCTCCCCACATCGTTACTTTGGCAGCAGAAGGCTGAAATTAGCTCCTGGCTGAAATAAATGTACAGGTCTTCAGTTGTTCACTTATATCTAGTTATGTATGCAAAATTTTGCTTTACTAGAAACTGAAGATCTAAAGATTTTGTGGTGTATTGAAGAAAATATGTGAAGGATGGTTAGGTCACCTCTGGTTTTGAGCATGAATCAAACTTAATTTCCACAGAAGAAATAATGATTAAGTTAAACAAGACAAACTATATTTGTCTTGTTTGTTTCATGCTACATGCACAGGACATCTGCTCAGCTAGAAAAAAGACAGTATTTTTTAAGGTTAAGAAAAAATGCCATAGGTATCCAGATTAATCTATTGTGGTTTTTTGCCAAGCAGGAATACATTTCTATTGTCAAACACAGACATCTAGGCCTGTAGTATGAATATGGTAAATAAAATAAATGGCTAAGCATATTTTCTCTCTAGAATTCAGATGTCTCTTGCACCTTAAAACATACATGAAACTCTCATTGCTTCCCAGGAATGCAAAAAACAGCACAGACATGCAAATGTAAATCAATAAATACTAAAGGTTATTGATCATTCAATTAAAGAGGCACTTTGCAGTAAGCATCTTCATAATCGTGCACTAACACTTGATATTTGAGGAATGATAAAATTTTCTGATCCTTTTATTCTGAACAGAGAGCAACATTTAAAGCAGAACTTTCTTAATTAGGTTCAATTATGACTGAAATGCAAGGTAGGACTGACAGAAATTGTGTATCTGCCCATGTGCTGTTATAAGAGGCAATGTTAAAGCACTGCAGAGCACAACTTCACTCTGGATAAAATAGGGTAATATACTGAAAAGAAGGCAGAGTCTTCAGTTATACAAGCAGATTAAGTCACAACAATTTTTGATGGTCAGCAACTACCAATTCCCATGGGAAGGAATGTAGGAATGGGATGATGACACTGTCAAACTTTACATTAAACTCTTTCTATGTTCAATCTCCTAGTATTCACAAAAGTATCTGGAATTCTTCATGTAAGTTACATGAACCAGTGAATTGTTCTTTTCATGCACAAAACCCTAGTTTTGCTTCTCTTTGCACCAACTAAGAAAAAGAATCAATTCGCATCTGGCTGCACTGAATTAAATATAAAACTACTGGTGCCTTCAGTTGAAGATGTTTCACTTGAAAATGTCTTTTCTTCTTTCTTTTTTTTTTCCTCATAGAAAAGCTGTCAAATGTCTGAGAATAATAATAATCCATGTGTTTCATGTGAAGGAGCTAGAGCTAAAGTGGTGCAAATTGGGTAGCATCTTAACTGCAGTAGCAACTGGAGGAAACATTCCTCTTGAAACATGCACTCAAGCCACATTCAGTTTTTCTTTAGCTTCAGTTATAACTTCAGATTTGAAATACATAGTTACAAAAAAGGCTTCTGACAGTTATTATTAAAACTAATGTTCCTTTAGAATAGCCATAAATTACAGCCCAGTCATATTTCTATTTTTATTTTTTTCAGCAATTTCCCCTCTCCCTTCCCATATTTTCCCTCTTTTCTTATCTTACCTGATGGTACCCAAATGTGGGCTGGTCAAATTCACTTTTGCTGTGATATTCCTCTCTACACTGAAATGCCTGGCTAGTCTGCAAGCACATTTATATGTGTGGGCAAGGACAGCTTTATCAGGCAAGAGGACTACAAATCTGATGATTTCAATCTCACTGCAGGCTAGTTTGTCCAGATTCAAACAGCATTTATATTTATTATGTTATCATTTTTGATGTTCTTCACAGTCTTGCTTGCTACCTCTTAACCCATCCTTCTCTTTGTCAAAACATAGTGCTGCAGTTATGTCCTCTGGAAATGCTTGGTAAGTGAGTGACAGATAACCTCTGTGTGGGTTGGATTCTGGATAGTGAAAAAAATGTAATTATTTCCACTAAATCAAAAGATAACCTTGGAAAAGAGAAAGGTGTGAGAACTTGGTCCTTAATAATACATCCATTTCACTGAGTTACAGCTAACTCAGTGTCCTTGTAGATAAGTAACTGTTCTGAGAAGAAAGGCAAAATCTGACATTTCTTTAGCATGTATAAAAAATGCTCCTAAACTGTGTTTTCTTGTGAAGAATGGGGGTAAGCTCCACAATGTCTCTTTGCTTTCTCAGACACATTTTTATCATCACATTTTGTACTTCTCCTGATGCTGTCAAATGTGTTAGGTGTGTCTACCTTTTGGATGTCTCACAAGACATGTAAAATGCTTAACAAACAGCTTTCTTTTTGTGCTTCAAGCCTTGACTTTGATACTTAGGAATATGGCCATAATTCAGAACTGGCTACCATTTGGGCTCCCTAAAATAAGAAAAACCCATGTTTAGCAGCTCTTTTTTTTTTTTTTTTTTTTAAATAAGAGTTTTGGAAGGCTAAATGGCAGGCAAAACAGAGCTTTTGTTCCTATAATGAGAACCTCTGGGACTGAATAGCGCAGTACAAAATGGACAATACAGTAACAAATTTTCATTACTGCCACTCTTTATGGCTTGATTCATGTCACAGTTGTACAGTGCAACACAGTGTACAATGCAATACAGTCCAATAGAGCATAAAGTGTCCACAAATTCTGAAATATTTTGCTCTCACAAAATACAATCTATAAATTTCCCTGCATTTTACAAGTATTTAAATCAGTAATACACAGAAACATTCAAAAAGAACCCTAAATTTATTATTGGTGTGATTTTCAAGGATGACTTTAACTCTGGTTTCCAGTACCTAATGGTGGAAATATATTTTTCAATAACACATGGTTTTCAAGCAGGCTATTGTTCTACATGCCCTTGTAGACATTTGAAAGGTTACAAGATTTTAATAATTTAATTTTATAGAGATCAATTTTATATCAGAATGTATTTTGAAATATTTGGAATCAGTTCCATTTATCTTCTGATTTTAGAGGTACTATCCAGCTGTGTTATGTAGGGTTCAAATGGTCTCAAGTGCTTATGAAATCTAATAAAAATTGAGCTGTTTCAAAGGAAAAGTAGATCTTACAAATGTGTCATGTACCTAATCTTAAGCCTCTAAATGTTTCACATTTTGAATTGCTTGCTTCTAAAAGCCTAAAAGAGAACATAATGCTGTCAAGATTTGCATCTAAAAGATATAGACCACAAAATTAGGCAAGTGGGAAAAAAACCCAAGCTGTTATTGATAGTGGTCATTGACAGTGAGGATCACAAAGGGTATAAAACTGGCTTTTAACCATCAAATCAGTAAGATATTTTAAGAATTCAAAAGTGAAATAGTGATCAATTTTAGGAACAAAAATGTACACGTGACTAATTTCCAAGAGTCATGAACAATTGAACTCATCTTTAGGCTGGAAAAACCAGCACCTTCTTGCACTAAAGTCTCATTATCTGACTGAATTTGGGAAAGTCCCTGAGTTTAATGGCTTGGTCTCTTTCTCAGAGTGTTAGAAGGAATTCAGACATTCAAAAGAAACTTACTGTAATTGTCATGTGGAAACAAAACAGATGGGCAGCAAGAAATCATTCCCAAGAGCACTATATACCAGGCTCTCTAGATAACTTACCCATTTCGCTCTGGGGTTTTCTTAACATGATCTCTGTGTTTCATCCATATGAGCATGGTGACTGGTGTATATAACCAACATGCCCAAATTCAGCAGAAGTCTGTTGTTTGCATATGTCTCCACCTTTTTCACACAGCAAGAAATTCTGATGAAGTTAACCTGTCTTAGGGAAATAGATAGTAGAAAGGACTAGGAAGAAAATTAAGAAAGAGAGAAGTATCAAGTAAAACACGGCACACAGAGGTAGTCCTGATGGGTGATAGGAGTGAAGAGATATTGAGATTCATGCTACTGAAAAAATAAAAGAGAAAAAAACAGAACTAGCAAAACCTGGTACTTAGGCAGAGGAGTGCACTCTTCTTGTTTTCTTTGTTTTTCTAGCATTTCCTTACTCTGTTGCCATTTTAGCTTATGTCTCCTTTTTACATCATCTTTATGTTTTCTTCTGTGTGTACCTCTCTTCATTCTCCATTTACTTAACTCTCTTCCAAACACCCATGGTTCCACCTCTTCTCACCTTCTCCTTGTTTAGGAGGGATAAAACATGTTTCCTAAAGAAAATTGCAGACATTAAATGTCAATAAAGACATTCAATTAGATTCATAAATTTGGGTTTAATAGTTACCCTTAAAAGCATTCGAGTTGAAAACAGACATTTTCATAAAGAAATAGTGTTTTGAATATACAGAAATCAAAGCTGCATCTGGCAGCATGTTTGACACAAAGAGATTTAAAAGGAAGGGAATGACATATTGTGATGGGAATATATTATTTATTTGAAGATTTCAGTCATAATATATTAATGAAAATAAGAATGACTGTTCTTAACAGTGCTGATTACTATCCTCTTGATTGACAACAAGTTCAGGAGCTGTCCAACAGCACCATGGACAGTGACAAACAAGGTCCTGTGCCAAAGTTCAGCCGTGACCACATTTCATCACTTCAAGCTCTTGACAGGAGCCTGGATGAACTCAAGACATACTTAGCCTTTTACTTCCATCATGGTCTATCCTACAGCATTTAATATATTAAACATTTGATTTGCACCACTAGAATATTCCAAATTAATTCTTGGGTCAGGTTTACCTTCTGCTTGTAAAAATACAGTAGTTTTTTTCCACCTCACACTTACTTCCTGAAGTCCTCTCTAAAATCCATTTAGTTATCTTCAGTTCACTTTAATCTCCTACCCCCTGGTGAACCTCGGATTTCACTAGGAAAATATATATATGAGAATTATTTTGTTTTATGGAAACCTGAGCTTTCCGAACAGTTTTCAATCAGATAAAAGAGGTTTCTTAAAACATCATCATTTCACACCTTGAACAGTAATTCAATTGTAAAACAAGACTTCATATTTTCATATTTTCAAAAAAATATTACAAGATGCAAGAAATTTGTTTTAAATAAAATTTGTTTAAAAAGCACAGAGGGATCTTGTGTGGAATGTTCAAAATGACATTAAAATGACATTCCAATCACATATCCAAACTGCCATTCTATCTGTGCTATTGTTTCTGGAGGCAAATGCAAAAGATCCTCTCCAATGCACTGACTTTGATACTCAGACTATTAGACAGTTCTGAAGCTGACAGTTCAGAATCTCACATTATAGAATGAAGCCACCCGAGTTCCATCAGTTCAGCCTACATCCTAATTTAAAAAATGTTCAAAATTCTTTTATCTTACTCTTGAAGAATTTTCAGCAAAAAATTATATTAATGTTTATAAATCGAGTTCATATAAAGACAAAAACTCATTACAGTGAAAATAATATTCTTATATTTGGCTCTTTGGGAAAAATGCAACACTGACATACACAATATTGCTATCTTCTCTGAAAGATTTGTGATTTTAAAATCACTGTGTCATCCCACAAAACAGGCAAATGTTTTCTGTAACTCTTTTTTAATCTAACATTTCAGAATACAGGATAAATCATTGAAGTGCTTTTCCCACATTACTTTGCATGTATACTGCTGTTCATTGAAAGATTAAGTACAAGTGGAACATCAAGAGGAGCAATCAAGAGTTGATTTTGTATGCTAGCAGCAAGCTTGAAAACAAAAAGCCTTTAAACAATCAGCAGTGATTTTCCTGTAGTTTGACTTACGCAGTCTGCAAATGCAAATCAATATAGTGTATCTTCAATGCTGCATATTTTAATCTAAAATTTGAGGCTTGTAATATTTGATTGTCTATAGATTTGTAGGCTCTTACTCCACATCCACATAATCTATAATTGTTATATCTGTGCTTTGAATTTTTAGTGTTTAGTAGTCAAATTAAAGCTTTAGATTTACCTGAAGTTCTATTTGTTAAGGATGTGACCATAATCTTGGATACAGCAACCTAAATCAGGATTAAAAATACAGGAAGCCAATACACTTGTGGTGGTTAGAAAGAGAGTGAATTCAGCATTAATTTGAGTTTATCTTCTCGCAGGGGAAAAGGGCATCCTTAATGCCTATGGGTTTTCAGTAAAATTAAGCCATCATTTAAAAAGCACTTTTCCGTTTCAATTTGAAAATACTTAGTTTTAAAGCTTAGTTTTCTCACGTAGATTGAGAACAAGTGGGAAAAACCCCAACCAAAACAGATAATCATGCAGACCCAAACCAATTCTTGCCCTGTAAACCATTATTCTTGTTTTTAGTTGTTTTCTGAGGGGTATTAGTTTGTTTGACAAAAGGATGTTTTCAACATCCTTATGTAAAGAAGCACTTCTGTATCAGATTTTGTTCTTTTGATTTTTTTTTTTTATTGCACCAGATCAGACCCTTACAAATTCTTACAGAATGAAAACACACTGACACATATTATTTCTGAAAACAGACATCTGAGGATCTACTCTAAATCCACAGATGCTTACGTGTTCCTGGACCATGTCTGAAATCCAAAAGCCTTCACTTATATTGTTCCCATTAGTAACTAGATACATTAAATACTATTTTGAGGTATTTCATGGAAACAAAGGTTCATATCCATAACCATTTTCTACTTTATCCATTGCATCCCTCTCTGGGACGCTGTATCCCTATTTCAAATGTACTGATTCCTTTTTCTTAGGGAAATTTTGCAGAAAAAGAAGAGTTTGCACTTTTGAGATGAGAGTGCGTGGGAGACAAACTGGTCACGTTAAATAGCTGCAGCAAAGTTATTTGTAGTCTAAAATCAACCAGACAGGCTTAGATGTGCAAAGAGAAAAGTGTTTGCTGAGGTGTTATCACAGCAGTAAAATTGCTATATATAGCTTGAACAGCCTGTGAATGAACAGTCTTGCAAAAAACCCACTCCCTAAAATGGAAAAAAAAAAAAAAAAATCTTCACAGAAAATATCTGAGGAGTTATTTACTTTTTCTCAGGGGAATTGTGTCTCCTTATTTGCTATTATTGGTGTTTTTATGAATTCTTGCATTTTTGGTTTACTGCAATTGAGAAAGTGAATGAATCATGCTCTGAAACCATAAAGTTTCATATACTGTGAATTAAGAATAATTAACTTTAATTAAAAATGGTTCATATAGTACCTCATGAGTCACAGCTTGTGCGTTATATGATGCCAAGTCATCATGTGCAGTGTTTAGCTCTTGAACTCTATTTCTCTCCATTTGTAAAAAAAAGTGAACCTTATGCCAGTTTCCCAAACCATGCAGAAATCTGAGAGCCCAACCTTGCTTTTTTTCCTCCCAAATCCACTGTGCAACATTGCCCATTTTTGGTACTATCCTCCCCAGTTTCTTATGTTAAATAACATCCCTGTGGATAAAACAATGCTCAAAGTTATTTAAATCATTCTTTAAATCATTCTTTACCAGCCCAGAGGATAGCAAGTTTCTTAACTATGGTAAGTATCATGTTTTACTCACTGACTCCAAAAGGCTGCACTTCCAAAGTGGAAAGAAATGTGACAAACTCCATACTCACTGGCAGATCCAATTTTAGTACATGTCTTTCAAAGCTATCATAGTGTCAGACAAAAATGTCTCACCTAAAATTTTTTCATCACAAGATGCTTCATTCCCAAATGAATATCTGTTCTGTCTTTTCTAAAAGCCAGATATATACAATGTACAAGTGTAGTCACAGAGTGAACTGAACAGGTTACATTTTTGTAAGCGTCATGTTAAAACATTAACAAGCTATCATTATATATATTATCTGAGGTGTAATTATCTTTTATGACCTTTTCAGTGTATTCCTGTTATGTCTTTTAATACAGAACAATTACTGTTAATTAATGGTTGCTGATGCAACAGGGAAGCCATGTTAAATTGCAAGTATCAATGCAAGGAGCACGTTACTTTAAGCACAGATCCAGATGAGTCACTAAAAAGTTCCAGTGAATAAAAAGGCAATGAGCATGAATTTTTATACAGAAAGGTATAGTACTCAGAAAGCTACACTACTAATGATCCATGTTATCCTCTGACTGCATGAATCATTTTACTCAGAAACAGCAAGGGAAAAATTGCACTTCACTTTTGTAAAATGGCTCTATGGCAACTGAGCAGAGAAGTATTTGTGTTAATTCTTCTACTGAATTTACTATTGAGAAGCACAAGAGTTATTTCATCATCCTTTCAATGTTCTTAATCTCATTAGAATTGCCTAAGAAGCTGCATGACGGAACAGTTTTAAAGTGAATTTGTTCTCCCTATAGAGAACATACGTGACTGAGTTATAAAAGAAAATCAGTAATTTGGAGGTAAAAGCAGCGGCATTCTCTCTGCTTAAGCATCTCAGAACAACAGCAATACAATTCTTACTGTGAATTCTGTATACACTCTGCTATTTTGAGATGCGAAGAGTTGCAGTACTATTTTTTTTTTTTTGTGACAGCTTAGTTCACAGCATTATATTTTGCCACAGAAATTTAGGACCAGAGCCAAAATGGAGGCAGTGGAAACATTCCCATTGACGTCAGTGAGCCTTGGATAAGGCCCCAGACGGCTAAGGACTAGGATTGTCAACTTACAATTAATGAAATTAATGCATCTATACTGGCCCCAGGGCAGCCCAGGCATAAAATTCCTCTTCCACTATTATAATTTAGCATCTTTTACTAGTAACTTTGAGAAAACACAATTTAAAAAGGGAAAAAAAAAAAGGGGTGGGGGGAGGGAGAAGATAAAGGAGGAAAACATCGACAGGTTTTTGAGGGTAAGCTTACACTCAAGTCTCTGTATAAGATGTTAATTGTTGATCTCTAATACAACAGAATAATAATATTCAGCAACGCAATACCAGTAGATACAAAAGTAGTTTCCATTCACTGTTCAAGGCTGTTGCCTTTATGGGTGTGAAACCTTTCTCAATTAAACTAAGTTGTCTAAAAAGAAAGGAGGAGTCTAAATCTAGTGACTGAAGTACAGTGATGATAATAAAATAAAAATTTCAGTTTGTAAGAGTTGTTTCTGATATTTTGATGTGTTTACTACTAGTATTTTTGAGAGGTTGAAAAAGGTAACTAATGCAGTGTGTCTTACGGAGGATCACTAGCTAATATTGCAGGCAACAGCTTCAGTAAAACTATTACAGTGGACAGTGACAAAACTTATTATACTATTCCCTTATTGCTTTTATATTCTAAGCCTTTCTGTTTTTATACAGCAACATGTTTTGGCTTCTACTTCATAATTTGATATTACAATTAATTATTTTTGTAATGTTTTATGTAATTTATGTTTAATTCTGTAAAAAATACACTTATTTTTCAGTTAATTAAATATTATATCTTTGTGGGAAAGATACATTTTTTCAATAGGTTGCAACTCATAAGCACCTAGTACCCATACTGAGATCAATCAGAGTTACATGCCACAAGAAGGTTATGTATGATTAAAGCTTAATGATTAGTTCATAGGTTCATTTCAATGAAATTTTCCAGATACTAATGATAGGGTCTCATATTCTAGTACTTCCTCAGACATTTATGAAATTAAAAAAACCCCAACTCGTTAGTAAATATCAAAGCCATGGTAGGAAGGTTGATGCGATGAAAGCATTTAATCAGATGTTCATATAAACAAGCTAATGAACATCTGAGCCATTTTTATGATTGTAAAAGAACTTTTAGTTTGAAGGAAGAATAAATGTCTTCTGTACGTTAATTACTCATTTAATATAGAAGGTAATTTTATTTTACTGTGTTGTACAGAAAATAATACTGGTAGTAATATCCACTTCAAATAAATAGTTGGTTTTGTAAAATCTTTACTTACCCTGTGGAGAGTAGCAACACTTTCAGGAAATGTTTTAGGCTCCTGAGGAATCTGAGAAGTATCTGCTTCAATGAAAATATTTTCCTTCTGAAATGCTGAACATTTAGCACTTCCTCATAGGCATTTCATAGCTGTAAAAAAGAGTGCATGATAAAAATAGTCTTAACTTGGGAAAAATAGTTTGACTTATTGTTCTCAACTACAGAAAATTAGAGTGCAAATGTAGGAAAAAAAGTGCATGTTGCAAAATGGCAGAGGGTTAGAATTAGGATACTTAGGAGTACATCACTATATACCCATTTCAGTAGTACAGGACATTATGCATGTCACTAAATTCATCCACAATGTCTGACAACATAATGGAGGAAATAGAGTTACTTTCGTTATTTCATCTGTGGATGATTCAGCAACTAGCTTCCAACACTCCAGGCAAAATCAGTTGGAATTAATAAATTTTCAAATAAAAGTGATTTCCTGAATTTGGGTATTGTTTTAGCAAATTCAAACTTAAAAAAAAAATAATGGGGGAGGGAAAGAAAAAAAAAAGCCAAGTAGGTAAGTGAGTTTAAAATAATATTTTTTTTTAATTTGACATTTTCAAAAGGAAGTATTTCAACTTAAGTATGTTTTTATTTCTAAACTGTTTTTAACTTCTGAAGTGTATTAGAAATTATCCAAATAAAAGAAAATATTCCCACTCAATCTGAAAAAGATGCTCATGTATAACGGTAGCCCTTTCCTTCTTCGCCATGCAACATTCCTGGACCAGCCACTGAACCAAAACAGCTATTATCTGAATAGATCTGCCCTTCAGTTTTTCTAGGGACTATTATCTGGCAGTGGTCTGATCATGCTCCCACTATCTGAACTAGGCTGAAATACTAAGGTAGGGATACAGCCACTTATAAAACAAGGAATTTTCTACCTATTAAGAAAAATATCTGGATGTTTCTCTGTAGTTTTTATAATATCACAAGCGAAGACAGAGAGAGTGTGTTTAATTTGCTGTATTCATCCTTCTCATTGTCTCTCAGTTTTGTCTCTCTACAGAGCTGAAATGTGATTTTGCAATGTGAGAGGCACAATACTCTTCAAATACGATGGAAAGATTTTTTAAAAACCCCAAAAATGAAAACCAAAACGACCGAACAAAACAAAACAAAAGAAACCCAAAGTATTTTTAGAAGTATGGTTATTAAGAACCAAGTGTGCTCTGTTACTGTCTGATATCCAGCTGAAAAACCAAAAGCTGCTGAAAAAACCCTGTATGTGAGTTTATAAAAGCTTGAATATATGGGCACATTTAGGGAAACCTAGAAAAGCTGGAATGCAAAGCAGTTTTAAATATCTGTTGCTAAGGGACATAAACAATAAGTTTTGCATGATGATGACTGCACTGACACCTTAGAGCAATTTAGACAATTACTGCCTATTATTTTGAGAGAAGCTTGTTTGTTTGTTTGTTTGTTTGTTTTTTGTGATATTGAATTCATCCTATGAAATATTATTTATGTGTATAAAAATTACTAAATGACTCACTGAAGAATATGAGTGGTTCACTACTTCCAGGGAAAAATACAATAGAGTGAAGATTATATTAAAGAAAATGCATGAATACATAAACAATGCCATCTTAATGTCCTTGGGAAAAGGGCAGAAAAGGAGAGAAAACTTCTGCAGCTGGAGAATGAGAATACCAACAGCTGTCTTCCAACTAATATTACTGCATCAACCAGGAAAGCTAAGGGATCTCCTCTCACATACAAGAGTTAGGAAACCTGAAAAATGATGAACCATCTCCGCAAACAGAAACTGAAGCATACTAGTTCTCAGCAATATCTATTCAAATGATTTGGGACAGGATTTGTGAAGGTCCTGTTTCCTACCTGAAGAATTAATCTGGTGAAGTGAAACACGTTCAATCAAATGTCTTGTTTTGGGCTACGAACCATTGACTAACCCCCTGTTCATATGAATGCAAAGGTTAGGAATCAGAAATATTGTATGTTCCATAGCCAGAGTACAAATTCAGTAAAAGAAGAGTAACTAACAAGCTTTTACAAACATGGGTCATGTCAATTTATTTAGAATCTTTGTCTTGCTTTCGATATTTTTTTTTCAAGTAGAATTTTAACTTCCACCATTAAAAAAAAAAACAACCAAACAAAAAGGGTCCTTCTAAACTTCTTATGACCAAAATATCAGGTTATTTACAGGTATTTTAGCATATAGAACAGGCATTTTGCTGATTACTTTTAAATGTCTCGAGCATATTTTTTGCTGGAGACATGACTGACTTCAGCCTTTCTTGTCTGATTGTACTTGTTTTCAGAGTGAAACTGCTGTTCAGCAGCTCTAAATTCTTTTTTAAAAGGGATACAGAAAAGATTTCCATAAAGCTACTTTAATTCCATTCACTCTCATTTCTAGACATTTCCCATAATCTATCTGACAACGTCCTTGCATTCTGTTACCATTCTTAACAGGTGAAATCATTACAAAACCTGGATGTTTAAACTCATCTGAACTCTGTTGTTTAGGTCAGCTGAAAACAGAGGAAATCAATAAGAAACAAATGAAGAAGACATGGGTTTTGCCTAATCGGCTCATGTTTCTGCAGTATGTGATAGCATGTTCTTGAAAATGCAAAACTCACTTACAAATCTACTGTTGCGAAAGGTTTATTTTTCTGGTGTAAAAAGCCCCCAAAATTAAAATAAATGGCTCCACAGTAACCATTAAAAATCAAGAGAGAGCTTAAGGAGATTAGGCAGAAGAAAGCATATATATTTTATTGGAAAAAAGTTATTATATTGTATTTGATATTTTCATGCTCAGTGAAAGAGAGATTGTAGTCAATTCTTCAGAATTAAATTAACTGAGCTCTGTGAGCTGAGTGCTACAGATGAGAGAATCTGACACTTAACTAATGTCTGAAATGGGAGTAGTCATTAAGACATGTAAGGATTTGAGTTCAGCACTCCTGAAGAAACAATAGGAGTCAACCACACCTCAGTGGATGCATTTTGTGATATTGTGCTTTAGTTTCTTTAGCAAAGGCCACTGAGAGGCAATAAATTCTTATACTTAGTAACTATGTGGGATTTTGCAAGATTTTTTATTATTATTTTTCATGCAAAAAGTGGAGAAACCCACTTATATTGTCAAATCTTCAATACCTTTAGACACTTCACTTTGTTCCCTACTAAGTCTTGAACACTTGAACTGGGTTTTTTGCCTTTTCTCCTTTGCTCTGCTGTTTGATATTATGATATCACTGACCAAAAATTTGGACCTGTCTGCAAAAGGACATTTAATAAAGTTCAAATGAACTAATTGAAGGTGTGAACTGAGCTGCATCATCCAATTCTTGCACTGCTGTTTATTTCACACAAAGGTTTACTTGACTAAAATAACTCAAGGGCTTGCTTCTGAAAAGGAATGTCCATTCAGATGTAACACACTGCAATCTAACTTCACACCTTCGGCTAATTCTTCCTAATTTCCCCAGTGTCTCTGTTTGGAAAAATATCCTGGAGGCACACTAATCCTCGAATCAGCTACACAATCTTTGTAATACAAAATTGGCTACATGCCTGGAACTTCTGGTCTCTGATTTTCTCTTTCATCCAGCATTTTTTCTTCTGATATTCCAGACAAGTAAAGTCCAGATGTTTTCTGCTGTTTAAGAAAGCAAACACAGGGCTACCCTGAGGCATTCACTGCTTTACTTACAAAAGGCCTATTACGTTTGGTCTATTTAATTTGACAATCATAGACACTGTTTGTCTTTGAATTGCTTTTCAAATAGTAATTATTTAGTACCTTAGGTGTTCCTAGCTCTTGCATACCTTCAAATGGAATAGGGCACTGAATTACCACGTTCTCCATCATTAATTCATATTTCTAGAGCATGGAGGGCTTGAAACAGTTAAACTGCTTGCCCAGCTAGTTAAACTGACTATTTGTTCTAATAATAGAGGTACAGATCTCTATTACAATAAATACTAGGTCCAAGTAATTATTTTTTTCCAGAAGTTACTACTCCCTATAGTAATTTATCAAGTACATATTTTAAACAAGAAACTCTCAGAAAAAGACTAATAAAAACCTGACTTTAATACCTGTACAGCATTATATTCACTGCTTAACTCTCCATCCCAGCCTTCTTCATATATCTCTGTATGCATCTAAATTTCTTGAGACATTTCTTGAATAATTACTTTTATCTATCACTCCAACTTATTTATAACCCCGCCCTATATTTCTCAGTGAAAAACAGTAGCTTTTTTGATCCCACAGGGCACATTTATTAAATAGGAAGAAAGAAATTCCACTACCAAGTATGCCAATGCCACTGTTTCATGCATCCTTTCTCTGCACAGTTTTTCTCTTTGCTCATCTACGTATTAGCAAACAACACTTAAGAAAACTAGTTTATTATCAATATTATAAAATTTGTCACATTATGTAATTTTGTTTCACACAATTACATTTGAACTACATCTTAATAATTTTTATACATTATATCACAGTGCAGTAAGGGAATAATGTGGTAGCTTTTGGGGTTAATCAGGAAGATGTATATGCTGGTAATATCACCTGTGGTCCAGAGAGCTGGGCATGACATGGTTCTCAAGACAGTGGGGAGCAATAGGTACTCTTTCCTCTGCTCCTTTCTTCCTTCCTTCCTTCCTCCACATTCTTCAAAAAGTCCAGACGGGCTCCCACTGTAAAGTATACAATTACAGAGGGTGGAAGTGCCACACTATGCCACCAACTTCTCTCTGTCCTGCTGCCACAGAGCCCTGAGCAGCAGCTTTACCCCTGCCCTGAGCCTGCTGCCCTTGGCAGGGCTCCCTCCAGCTCCTTCCTGCAGCTCTGACGCAGAGAGCACAGTCATCATAACTTTGGTACTGCACTTCTTGATACCATTTTAGACAACTCTCTACTTTTGTGCCACCATTCCAGCTCAATGTAATTATAAATGCCTGCACAAGAGAAAAGAAAGGGTCCCCTGTTTCTAGGAAGAGACTTACAACACACACATTACTACCTTGCTGATATTACTTGCTATGTACTTATTTCACATATTCTGATACTTTCTCCCTGAGCAGAATGCCAGAAAACTATCATAGTGGTTTTCCTCATTTAAATGTCTCTTAATTTTTTGTCATTTTCTTAGTGCCTTATTGCCATACAGTTTTATAACCACTGGTCATGTTGTAATTGAAAATTGAAGCAAGAATCAGCAGAGCAAGAAAAATAATAGAAGTATTTTCTTTATAAATTTTTAGACAACATTCAGCCATCCTATATCTGAAAATATTACTTCATAGCACAATTTTTCCAATTAAATAACTGTGTGTCAGCCGGATAATTTGTGATTAACTGTATGAGTTCCACCAACATGATCTCTGCAAATCCTCATTTTCCACAGAGTCCAGCTATCAAAAAAGTCTTTTGCATTAGCTTTAGATATTTGAATAATACTCCAGAAGCCTGAGAACAGTCATCTAAATATGTCCTCAAGAACATGCAAGGGAACCCCCTCCCCAGTATATCTATTAATATTATATTGACAAGATATTGAAACTGAGCACATAAAAATGGTTCAAGGCAAGTGCTCAGTTTCTCCTGGATTGAGAAAGAAACTGAATTATTGACAGCAAAAGGGGCTTCAGAGACCAGAAAACTTTACAAAACCCACAGGCTGAAACTTGAACTTTTAAGCAGTTTAACCAAGACAATGATTAAATTTTTTAAATTATAGGTCGAGCTTTTAAAATATTACCTTACTTATGGATCAGGTGAGAATAATGGACTCAAATGATTTCTATATTTTCTTTCATTTGATTTCTTACCAACTTTTAACAATAATTGTAATAAGTGCATTTCTAAACACAAATTTTACAGTTTAAATCACAAGATAGGCAGTTTCTTCTTTTATATTAACAACAAGAACAAAAAAAATAAATTCCTATCTAGCTTACTAGAATCCCCTTGTTCCTTCATTCTATTCCAGTTTCCCTAATAAAGTACTGTTCCTTTTCCTGTAACATCACCATAGCAAATTATAGGGTTGGTATCAGGTCACTTTATGGAGAAGAAATATTTGAGAGGACTCTATCACCTTCTACTATTGTCAATGTTATCCTGAGAGCAAATCGACCATTCAAGGAAATCTGAAGTTAGACAGGCTCTAAAGAAAATAAAAGTAAATATCTCTTTCCCTTTTAAGATTTTCCTTCCCTTTTATATTGCCTTCATAAATCCTACTTGATGCTTCAAGACTGAAAACACATCCCATTCTTTAAGAGCACAGGTATAACTTCTCTGAATGCATTTATTTCCATTTGAGTAAAATTTTCTGACTCACTGATCTTACCACAAGGATTTCCCCCCTTCAGGGTAACCACTGGAACTGCAAGCTTCTATCTGCAACTCCCTAGAAAACAGAGTAGCATGAAATACATGCTAATAAAATCCCCAATATAAAAACAAAATAAAATTTCTAATTTGATATATTCAAGCATCAGCAAATCAGTGTCAAGTGATTTTATCTATTCCTGCAGCAAAGGAACTGAAATGGCATAAAAAAAACTTAGTGAGATCCTATATAGAAACAAAATTGGACAGCAGTCCACTATTCCTCGAGTCCAGTTTTTCCCCCCTTCTTTCTCCCACTTCTTTCCCCTGCTCCCCTTTTTAAAGCCACCACCTGGGGTAGACACTGGTCTGACAATTCTGTAGAAGATGCAAACTAGGAATGTGTTCCTGGCAAGCCACTGGGGAGTTCTACCATCAATAAACAAACTGGAAAAGGCGCTCTCTTTCTTTGACCCTCCAGAGAAACCAAAGGATCATTTGTACAAATTGGTTTAAAGCTACTATGTTTTCCCCTTCTTCCTCACTGAGTATTGCTGAAGTGATGTATGGTTTCCTCCTGAACAGTCACAAACCCCAGCTGGGGATTTAGGAGGATGGATTCTGCCCATGTGTGTGCAGGCTTGCCTATGTTTGTTTGGGCTTCAGAGGGTAATCGCTCATTTTTACAAATGTTTTAAAGTCCAGTCAAAATAATAACTGAAAATAATTTTTGCTTCTGTAATAATTTTAAGGTTAGCATAGTTTTTGCAGCTGAGTTTGTTTTATTTATATGTCCCATTAAAAGAGAAAACCTTCTGCCTCTTCTAAGAAAACATCATTAGCTCACTGACACACCCATATATCATCAACTAAGGAAGAAAGGATGAAATATAGCATTGCATGAGCAAACCATGGGTTAGAAAACAGATTTTACTTCTGGTTGGTAAGCATGTACAGGCTATTTTTTCAGTGCCTTAGTATCATATGTTTTTAGGACAAAGACATTGTAATATATTTTTTCTCACTGAATTTTCTGTAGTTTTCCACTGACACCCATAATTCTATGGGTTTTTTTTATCTTGTGCTAGTTACTTTCCAATTTTAAGCACTTTATCCTTAAAGAATTGTGCAGCAATGTGGACCAAACCTTACATTACACCTCTATAGTACAATGACACTCTGAATGCATTTTGGAACTGGTGAAAGCTAGCTAACCTACTTTTGTCATGCAACAACTCTTCCGTACTGACTTCCTATCTTGCTACTGTAAATTCCCCATCCTTCAATTTTTGTAGGGAAACCATGTCATTTTACTCCATTTCTTAAAAAACTGAAGCTGCGCGTCTACCATATATTTGTATTACTTTAGGGGTTACATGTTTGAGCTGAAAAGGAGTGGAAACAAACTGTTAAAAACTGTTAAAGCACATATAAAACTTGGCAGGTTGCACTATATGTCAGATTTAGTTGCAATTATAATGTTCTTAGAAATATTAAACAGCAAAAAGTAACTTTGTATCTTTGTCAAAGACAAAAAAATGGATTTAGCCTTTACATAATGAGCAAGCAAATGTTATCTGCACTACAAAAGTTGTGTATAAATATTTTTTCTTCCATGAAACTAAAAATTATCAATTATATCACATTTCATAATTATCTTCTGATTCAGATTTTCCTCAAACTATACTTGTTGTTTAAAATTAAAAAAAAAATAGTTGCCTTCTCCTTACTTTACCTTTTTCTCTCTTCTTGTTATGCTAAAGGGTCACATTAATTTTTGAAAAAAAAAAAAAAGTAAAACAAGCAGAAAACCAAAGAAACAAAAAACCACAAACAAACAAAAAAACATTGAAAAGCACCCTAGAAGTTTACCCAGTCCAACCTCCTGTTCCATGACAGGTTTAATTACATGTTACACCGAATGTGCTACTTTAACCAGTTCCCAAAATGTTTGGTTTATCAGCAGTCTCAAATTTTTGGTTCACATCCAGTTAGAACTGACAGTAAGCAGGATCCTTTTCTTAGGAACTAGTATTATTTAGGAGTAATTCCCCAACCTATGTTTTCACATTTGAAGATTTCTGCCAAGGAAAGAACTTTGCACATATTTAAAAGACAGAAAACCCCAGGAATTTCAACAAGAGTATTAATAATACTGGTACTACTACTACTAATAATACCAACTATTATTATTTCTCTAATTTACTAAGACACTTTGAATTTACAAATCTATTTTCTGAAAAAGATCTAGCTATTATTCACTTGCAACTGCTGAACAGCTCAGTGAACATATAATTTATTCTAATTGTCCTTATTGAAATACAGAACAGTACCAGAATCAAAGATCAATACAAGCCTCCAATGAAAACATTCTTTCAGTGGGACAGACAGCAATTTATTTCTACCCTCAATACAGTTACCCCATCAGCTTTGCACCCACTTTAAAGCATGCTTCCTTAATTTGGAAGCTCTTTAAACAAAAACAGGTATTAAGGAAGATGCTGTCTGAAATAATGTATTCATTGACATCATCTTGTTTAAATTCACTCTAAAGGCTAACTCCCGCACTGGAACATAAAATTAAGTTTAATTTGATACAGTTTAGTGCATCTGACTAGTTGGCAAATAAGTTGAAAAGCCATAAAACCTTTATCTAAATTGATACTTATTTGAAAAGGGTATAAGCCTATGCTACCTAGCACCCAGATATTATCATCATTATAATAGAGTCCAGAATAGCATAAAGAATATAAAAATACAGCAGTGGGAGAAGATGGTACAGAAAATCTATCCCAAGTTAGAGCTATGTCACCAGGTTGTATAACGGAATTTTTCTGTACTATGGCTTAGAATATAACTTGAAAGAAATGCTAAAGTCTATTAGATACACTTTTAAAAAGTGTAAAGATCAAGTCTAGTTTTCAATGGATATGTCTTCACATAGAAATAGCACAGCTCACATTAAGGTTTTAAGTAAAGATAGAAGCAGTCAGCGAAATAAAGGTCAAGAAATAGCTCTGGAAAAAGCACAGATTATTTTTATCCTCTGTTTTGATATTGAAGACAAGTTCACTGCCTTTCCTAGTGCACCACTGTTGGATAATTGAGATTACTCAGACTAAAGCAAAAGTTCATGACATAGTATGGACAGGGACACCCTGTGGGTTCTCTGAAAGCACAGTAGCAATATCAAAACAGTCTCGCTCATATTTCTAAGTCCATTTGCCATTAAAACCTCACAAGAAGTATTGTGATCCTGTCATATAGTAAAATAATTCTAATTTTGTCAGAGGGGCACTTTTGCTAATTTATAAATTTAATTATCTTTTAAGAGGTTCACCTCCTGTAATTAAGAAATTGCATGGAAGAATTATGGACACAATGGTATTCACAAGATTTCAAAGTATGCAGAGACATACTTAGAAGGAAGCAGAATTTCCTCTTGGCAATTAGTTTAGATTCAGTTTGAAATGTACAGCTTGTACCTAGACACCATCTTGTGCGTACCAGAGCTGGCACACCCTGTTTGTGTTATGATACTAAGCTGTTTAAGGACACTACAGAAGTGTAATAAATTAGCTTTACCTAGAGTAAATTGTAAATTGAGAGATTTCTTTCTTCAAATCCTGCAATGCAGGAAATACATTACAAATAACTCTGCTTTTTAAGCATCCATTGCTAAGGAAACCAACCATCAAAGCAGCATGGCTGAGGATTTTGGAACAGCTAGAAGTGCTTTGCTCTGCTAAAGAGCTGAAAGTGTAGTCACAGACCGTGGCACATACAGGCACTGGAGAAGAACTTGTCACAAAGGTTTGAAAAGTCCCTTCTCTCTTCTGCAAGCCAGCCTGCAAAACTTAACCTCCGATGTGAAAAAACCTGAATGTGTGCACAGAGAGACCTGTGACTGTCATGTCTAGTATCACTTCCCCTTTCATTCCATTCCTACATCAGTCTCTACGCATCTCATGTTTCTCTTTTCACTACTCTCGCATCAGCGCAGTCAGGCAGAGACCCTTTTTATTCTGTAATTGTCTGCTCTGTAGCGCCAAGGAATCTCAGGCTTGATTATGGCTTCAAGGTGCTGCTGTAGCAGAAATAATTATGTAGTAGAAAAGGAGAATGAGATGATCTTAGAGTTTGATCTCTGCCTAGGGCCATGGACCCAAACTGGAAAAAGCAATGCATTATGTCTGCTGAGTTATCAATTGCCAGGTCTCCTGCAGAAGGTTGGAAACCACAACAATTCCCATTTAATGTAGGGAGATGTAAGGACAGAGAATAAGACCAGAAAGGTATGTTGTGGAGGGCTTTTTTGCTTTGTTTAGTTGTTTTGGGCATGGGTTATAACTGGGTTACAATTGGGGCACATAGTTATAATTAACTACATGTGAATAAATACAATACATTACTATACAGTAATTCCTTTGACTGTATTTTTGAACACAGCAGTCTAAAAATTTCATTACTATCCTAAGTTCTACTCTTGACACACAGAAAAGATGGTAACCAAGCCTCATTAGTTATTTGCTGAAATCTTAGTGAAGTGCTTCAAGGAACTTTCCCTAGCAAGGCACTGTTGCTAGTTAAATTAAAAGCCCTTCTGATAAATTTAAGTAAATCCTACTGTTATGTATTTCCTACATTAAACTAAATTGATTATTAGGGAGATTACAGTTGTCATATTGTAAGTTCATAATGCAGAATCAAAAAAAGTATAGATATCTCTTGCAAAACTGAGTCCTGAACTGTCTCAGATGAGGTTTTAAGAATGAGTAACATCACTTCTCCACAGTCATTTCAACCCTCATAGAGCTTTAAAACCTTATGGACTTTGTAAGAATCCTAGAGATAGCAGAAAAGAAAAATCTCTATAAAACTTGCAGGTAAAATGTTACCTGTAAAGAAGTTTTTAATAATACTTGCTAGGTCATTAACATAGGAAGAAAATGCTCAAAATTTGGAGTGAATCTTCAAGTTTAAAAAACAGTTAGTACAGTTTTCAAATAAAGTATAGATGAGTCTACAGAAATATCTTGAAATTCACATTAAATGCAGTATACTTTTTATACAACTATTAATACAGACCAAAATTATTTACATGTAGTAGACACAAAAGCAATTATCCACTTTATGACATAAAACCTCAGTTGGTAACCTAATGAAAACAAAAGGTTAAGAAAGATTAAGCTAAATGACAAAAATTCACACATGGGCAAATGAGACTTCCAGAAAATGAGAGAAGCCAGAGGTAAGGACAGTTGCATTTCAAGAGCTGTCTTCTGGCAATTAACAATAAAATTTTAAAAATATACCTACAATTTTACAGGCAATCTGTGACAAGAAGTGTTTTCCAGTTGCCCAAGTTTGACACTGTGTAACTCAAACAAAAGTGAACAAGTTTTCCCACACAAACACTTTTTCTGAAGAGAAAAAATAGAAAAATAAATTAACCAAAAGAGGTACTCAAGTTAAAATTGTTAGGAAAACTTGAATTTTTGCATTTAACAAATACTAATAAAAAAAAAGATGTTTCAGGGCAACGTGGGATACATAATGTTGTACTATTAACAATTAATATTGCACTATTTTTGCTGCCCATTCCTAACAGTGGTGAATGGTTGAAGAATATAAGCTGGACCAGAATCCTTGTATAAATCTCATACTGAATGACTCCAGTTCTTTTGTAAGACTTTCTTATATTATCCTCTTTATGTAACTGTTATCAGGTTATGTTTAATATAATAAAATGTTGTCCAAAGGTTTATGTAAGGACTGGAATATAGATGCTCCTGTTTCTCATTTGTTGGCTCAGAGTTGTAATTTCTGCAATACTGAATTTATGAAATGCATTCATTTATTTATTAATAAAAAGCCCAGAGCCTGGGTCATATTAAAACTGAAATGACCAATTCCGGTATTTGGCACAAAATCCAGCCAAATGTAAGGAAGAGCTTTTCTGAAATGGAGCTTGATTTCAATCATATGTGAGTGAATTATGTGGTAAGGTGCTTGTTTCAAGGCTGTCCCCAGGTCATAAGAAAAGCATTTGGAGTTTTATGGATATATCCCATCATTATCTCTTTCAAAACCTCATCAACTCCACAGGACAAATCTGTCTCAGCCAAGCTGGCACTAAAAAGAAGATGTTCATCTAGTCTAACTTAATATTTTTTTCTTCTCAACATAGGGCAGAAGGGCTTTTGTTTCCATAGTTACTAGGGTATTTCCTTTGAACTTCTTCCAGAATACTTTTATCTTTTCCACATGCACTGACAGACAATCCTATGAAGTATGTATGTATTTGTGAAACATTCTGTGCTTCATTACCAATTCTTTGCTGGGTATAACACAGGAAATTGAGCCCATTGTTAAAGCCAAATTTCTGACTTGCTGATTTAGGTGTTTTAATATCCAGTAATGTATAAATAGACTTCAGAATATTACAAGTGAAAGATAAAATCAAGAACACTAATTCTGTGAGTTTTTCGAAGTTATTGTTGTGCAAAGCTGATTCATTGTTATTAAGTATTCTGAGTCAATATAGTTGCATGCTTTCTAAATTGAAGAGAGCATTTTTTTAAAAAAATAAAGTATGTGCTTCTTTAAAAATGTATCAATATCTGTTTATGAGCAATAAGAACCTCATGAAAGACGCTGTTGGTTGAGGATTTCTGAGGTTGCTTTTTGATGGTTTTCTGTTTGTTTTGTTTTAAACACAGAAAAATCTGAACTTTAATTGAAAATATCTAGTTTTTACCCTTGAAAACATTTATATCACTTTAAGAAAAGTATTTTGATTGTGGTCTTCAGGATGGAACCATTTTAGCATTTCTTCCAAAACCCTTCCCTTACAATTCAAAGATCAAGTCTTCAGCAAAGAAAAACATCTAATCTCTATACCTAGATACTCAATCCATTCTAAATTGATATCAAATGCCCATGGGAAAAAAAAGACAAACCAAACTTCGAAGAGTTTATTTTCTTAAAATACTATTTTTAAAAGCTTTACACAGACATACATACAAACAGTTCCATAGAAAGATAGAAAACCAGTTCTATGGATTATATCAGTGGTTCTCAAAGTAGAATTCTCTGACCTAGATTCCTAAAGCAATAAGAATTGAGCTGCTGCCTTTGCAATACAAACCACTGCTCAAGCCTTGCCTTTTTACTTTGAGGGCTTGTGCTCCTCATGCAGCTTGTGGTGCATCTCCTTTCATTTCTCCCTGGGTGGCTCACTAACAAGCCTGGAAACTGGCTGTACTGGGGCTCTCCAACACTGGACACCAGCACTAGGATGAAAGCTATGCCAAAGTGGTTCTATTTGGGCTGCCATCTTTTCTCTAAGGGCAAGAGACAAAGAGCGGACTGCTTGCTAGGCAGTCAAAGAATTGACACCCCAAAATGAAAAAGGGCATAATACTGGATTGTGCCTCCTTCCTTGCATGAATGTGATGAAATGATAGAAAGATGAAAAGATAGAAAATACTTGTATTGATCCAATTACACTATTGAACAACTAGCTTTCTATGAGAAACAGAAAACTCAACAAAACCGAACCAAAAAAGCACAAACTAGGCTCTCACTAACACACAAGTTATTTCAAATGTCCTTTTTTGGGAGGGGGGAAACACATAGACATAAATGTTAGCTTATTCTGACAAATTATTAAGGGTACACAGTGTCCACAAAATACCACAGAAGGCTGTAGAGAAACATAGACTACATTACAGATCTCCCCTAACTTTAAGGCACAAAACTCCAACCACTTTAACCATAAATAGCAGCTTCATTTATATTCTTTTATATTTATAGTCAGAAAACTCATACTTCAAAAACATGTTAAATTCAAGACTCCATATCACATGTTCTGCTACCATTAAAGATTGTTAACAATTAATAAACTACTAGGAATGCATTTAGGAAAAATAAGTAGGTTGAAGCTTTCTATTAGCAATTGTCTAAAGACAGTTAACTAAATACTGGCTAAATATCACAATGGGTTGATCGATCTTTCGCTCAGGGAACGTGAATCTCGTAAACAAAAGTTTCACTGACAGCTCAAGAAATAAATACACATTACTAGGGCTCTTTCTGACAGGAAAGATGATTTAAGGGAAGTGTTTTACTTTTCTTAGAAAGCAAAGTGGTTTCAATAAAGACTTGTCTAGAATTATACCTGAATGCATTATGTGCCTTGTATCCCCAATTATCTGATATCTGCTGCCAAACATTATGGGAGTGGACATTACAGGGACAGAGGTCCAGAAGATGATTAGGTTATTCTTGATTCTACTGACTAAAGAATAGTAGTGAGCATTAAGTGTAGTTCCTTTCTGATTCATCTGCTACAGCAACTATATGAATTTGGATGAAGTCTACATAATTCATCTTGACATAAGTTAAGACTTTTTTTTACAGTGAGATTTTTTTTACAGTGAGAACAATCCATAACTAGAAGAAGCTCTCAGGGTTGTGATAGAATCCCAGTCACTGGAGGTTTTCAAGGTGCAATTGGACAGGGTGCTACATCATCTCATTCAGAGTCTCTTCTATGAAAGGTCGGAGCAAGTGATCTTTCAAGTTCCCTTCCAATGTGGGCTGTTCAATGATTCTCTTTGTGTTAGCAAGGGATCTGGTACAAAATTTGATAGAAATTTCTTTGCTGCATGTTATTTAACTTTAGTTAACTATCTATACCCATGAGATATGTGGAGAAGGCATAAAACAAATACAGTGACATTGGTGTCTTCTCCAGATGCTTCATTGCTCTGAAGTGTCACTTCACTCATGTGTGCAATGTGTCTACATTGGCCCCAGCAGACTTCAAAACAGGATCAAAATTACTCCTTGCAGCCAAATTATAAGTCCATTAGACCATTAAAACAGATCATAGTATACATCATTTATTAAAAGGGCAGCAACGTTTGTCAAAAATAGCTCCTTATTCTCTGATGGATTGAGAGCTGCTCTCTGCAGTCACAGAGACTTTTGGCAGTTACATGATGTTGACACAGCTGCAGGCCCTGGTTGCTGCATCAGTTTCACATGGCCCTGCTCCTTCCTTCCTCCCTCTTAAAACCTGAAAAAGTAGAAAGAAAAGTACTGGACAGCTTCTCACCTAGTTGGTTTTCTGCTTGAGTTGTTACAAGACTCCATCACTGTCTCTCTTGATGTAGGCACGTTTGGCTTTTGTATTTTCAGTAGGGTTATGAAGTCAGCTCAATGCCTGTCTTTGTTGGTTGCTGGTACATGATTGGGTCAAGAGTTAAATGGGGACAGAGCAACAAAGACAAAACAAAGATGAATTAACTCACATGGGTGGGAGTGAACCACACAAAAATATTAATACTGTCTGTGTTTAATCAGGTGTCTTATTGGATCCTTTGGTTTTCCTAAATGTGAATGACTTTTGTGTATAACTTATCATACAACTCCAAAAAAAAAAAAAAAACCTGAGAAGGCAGAAAGGAAGAAGACATTAATATTTCAACATTATGACCCACTGGGATTGCGAAATGTTTCTGCTTAAATCACTGAATAGTGATCCACTGCTACAATTTTTCCTGAAAAATACTAGATGAAATGTAGATACCACAGTACAGATTTCAAAGACACAAGTCTCTACCTTCCCTTCTTTTTTTTTTTTGATTGATGAGTAACTGTTTTTTATGACAAGCTCATGCTGTTAAGTTACATAAAGAGACTCTGATACAGTCAGATTTGTCCCTAACACAAAGTTTGATGTTCACACACTCCTCTTTTTTAAACTCCTCCAAACATTTAATGTTCTTTTGGCAACTGCTTCTCTTGGAAGTGTTTCTAGAAGTTCCTTCAGAAAAAAATTTCATTGTCATTATATGGGGAAAAGGAATTTTTATTCTTGCACCTTTTCAAGTTTTAAACTGGTCCTAAATGGGACCTACCGTGAGAGATACAGATACATTATAATTAAAAGTAAGAATATTTTTTCTCCTTATTTTGTGAGCTGGTTGATCAATTATCCATCTGTGAACTACTAGGGGAATAAAACCCATGCTTTCTATGAATTATTTAAGTGCAATGTTTTCTGTAGAGAGCCAGGTATTAGGAAAAAATAAAAAGGGTTTTAGAACTACTCTGTGTGTGGCTATTAGTAAGTTTTTGCATCAAAAGTATATTGACTGCCATTTTTAAATAAGATTATTTGAAATATTTTTTTCTTCCATCACACTAGATTCAACTAAAAAATTTTTGCATTCTGTATTGGTACAAATTGTTTGATTCATACTCTTTGACAAATCTTAGGCCAATTAAATTCAAGTTAGCAAGAGTGACTACAGATCCCAAAGTTTAACTGGTAACACAACAAGTATTTTTTTATACCCCACTTATATAAATAATAATTTTATATATTTGATACACTATTATATAAGCTTATTACTGCATAGTACTCCTTTATAAAGCAGCTTTTGCCACAAAAATAAAATAAATAAATAGATAGTTCTCGACTGGCTTTTAAACTATTCTACACAAAAATATTCTGCATATGCGGCATTACCAAAGACAGATGGATTACACTTTCTCCATGCTCAGCAACACTGGAAATCCTGGAAGTTGAATATTAAGGGAGGAGAAATGCAAAAGTGCCTTCTGGGATCAAGATAACAGGCCTGTCTGGTACACCTAATGTTTTATACGCTGTCACTGAGAGTTAAATATCACTGAAAACTTTTGAAGCAAAGTCCTGTAGGAGTAAATTAGGTGTGTCCTTCCTCCACTGATGGGCACAGAATTGAACCTTGCTAGGCAGTTTGCTGTAAATCACTTTGGGCTTAGGTACATATATGTGGCTCACTGAATGTAACAAAACTACTCCCTCAGGCTCTTCCAACATCGTGGCTGGTCTAAGACGAGGGCAAAACAGATGGAATTGCTTGCTTCAAACACTGACATTAGTTAGACGAAAGATAAGTATTTCCAGTTTCCAACAGTGCCTTCTAATCTAGTTTTTGCAATCCCATCAGAATAAAAGAAATTAGATCAGCAGGAGAAAGATCACCATCTTCTTTTCAATGACCAACTGAAGCCCTAAAATGTTAATGTTTTCTAAGAAATTTAAATGTATTAATGATAGCTTTCTGCTCAACTTTGGATCAGAACAGGCTGTACACATCTGTCTCTGTAAACAGGAGCTAAAAAACCCACCCCAAAACCCAAACAAAAGAAAACCCCACAACAGCTAAAGTTGAATACCTGAGGGATTTGCATACTCTATAATGCCTAATGACTTTATGTACAAAAGATTAATTATCTGGATTTTTGCCTGGTATTTATGTTCTATACTTGCAATTATTCTTAGTGCCCAACAGGGATTTGGGTAGATGGGATCACAAAATACTTGGCGCTTGATTTAAGTGATAGATCAACACTCCAAAGTTAAGGGGAAGTCATTGTACTTCACAGACCTAAAAAACAAACAAAAAAAATTAAATAACCAGAGAGAATATGCATTCTATGACAGCTTTTAGAGCTTTTGGAAGATGGAGAACATACCCAATTTTAATATAATAGATGGGCTCAAAAATTTCTAAATAATAATAATAATAATAATAATAATAATAATAATAATAAGTTGCTTCTTGTACCCAGGTTTTTTTTTGGGAGAATTGTTGTGTTCTGTCCCATGAGAACTGTAGCTCTGATGCTTCCTGAAGAGATCTTGGCCTCCTCAAGAGCTCTTTGATAAAGAAGTTACAATACAGATTACACAGCCTAAAAATAGTAATTCAAATGATACTTATGAATTTTAATCCCTTTTTGATTCCTTCTCCAGGCAGTTAGCAGGCAAGAGGCCTCTCCTCTCCTTGGAGCTACCCCTACCAAAGCTTGTAGCTGGATAGAATGATAATCCTGCAATTATTCACTGTATCTAATTAACTGGATATAGCTTTTGTCATGCTTTAAGTCAGAACTGAGGCATCACTTAAGACTTGTGTAAACCCTCAATTCCATCTGTCAAAATATCTTACCACTTCTTTGGTAGGGGCCTGAATGCTTGGCACAAGACACAGACCACCTTCAGAGACACCATTAATGAGCTGCAATATTGGTCAAAAATGGTCCCTAAAATTGCAAAAAACTCTGCAATTAGAAATTTGATGCATGATTTTCTAGATTTGCTTTTTTAATCAAATAACAAATCACTCAGAACAGTAGCTATTACTTAGGTTAGCTAAAAGGACAGACTCCTTCATTCAAAAGTCTGAGGACCAAACAATACTCAAATAGATCTAAACTATTTCATTCTATTTTATCCATATCTGCTGTTTACACAATACAGAATCCATTTCTCTGCATCTTCAGACAGGAGCTCAGATTATCAGATGGTTTGGTTTTGTTTGATTTTGAGGGTTTGTGGTTTGTTTTTATCTTAAACCCATACTTTCTGTATTTCTAACATAAATAGCAGTCTTCTATTGAATAGAATATAGAATAGCTGCCCTTGGGTAGCTGCAAGTCTAAGATGACAGATCCAAGACACTTGAAGACAACTACATGTTGTGTCTCGAGATATACCCCTCACCACAGTGAAACAGGTAAGTCTGTGGATCAGAGACACCAGATCCTGAAAAGGCATTAATTCATGGGGATCATTTGAAATTTTGTCTGGTGGCTTCCAAATGCTTTCTGAGGCAGAGTTTGATACCTAAATATGGTGTAATTAATCTGTCAAAGCTGTTGATGAAGCCACAGTGTCCTGGAACACGTAGTTCTTGGAAAGGATGCTCCATTTTGGTTACTTCTTGACTCTTGGATCTACTTTTTCCAATGTCCGCGGCAAACACGTCAACAATTCGACTACTACCGATCCACTACAATGATTGAATTGAGGAAAAATTGTTCCTGGACCAACAACAGACCACGTTTGTTCAGCTGTCCTTACAGTTCTGCCTTTAGCCAGTGGGTTCCTTCTTGACACATGACAAAGAATAAGAATAGCCCTATGCACTGGGTCCAAACACCACAAGGAACTACCTCTCCTGCAGCTTGAATAAAAAACATCAAAGCCATGGGTCTATTTCATAAACAGGGAATCATGATTACTGGCTTTTTACTGGATGTAATCAGGCAACTATTAATACTTTAGAATTGACTTCTCTGCTCTACCTATGTGCTAAATACAGTGTCATTTTAGTCTTTTATCACAACCGCATGGTCTGTTTATGACATATCTTCAAATGTTATTTTTGGATATTTTCCAGTCTGTCTTGCCTTTACAATTACGCTGTTGCTTTATATAGATCACATTTAGTCCTTGATGGACTACAGACATCCTGTTTGCTGGCCTATTATCCAACTTCTTATCAGTTCCACTCTAAACCCTTATTTCAGAGTATCTGTTGTAGTTGTGCAACTTTCTCACACAACAGTTTTAATTTACCCTTTCTAAAAAAGTTGTTCCAAGTACTTGAAAAACTTTTTCTAACTAATGAAAATAAAGCACATTTTAAGAGAACCGCAGAAGAAAAGGCAAATAGACTAAAATATAATGATATAATTACTTTTATCATGTGAAACAGAAATATCCCTTGCATAAGTCCAATGCCTGCACAAATTATCACACTTCAAGCAAAAACCTCCAACAAATTAAGTTCTCCTTTTGGACATTTTTGAGGCACTGGAATTTATTTTCAGCTTGTCGCCAGAGTTTCAAGAGGGATCTGACTAATAACCTTAGACTAGAAAAAAAACCTCCTTATAAACGTGCTTGTTCAAGCACAAGACAGGTAATAATTTAATTTTTTTTTCCTGAAGAGAAATGTTTTCTCAGGTTGAAGCAAAAGGTCTGTTTGCAGGCATTGAACTCCCTACGCTGCACAACAGCAGAAAGCAGATATAACACATATAGCTCTGGAATTACACTTAATGTTAAAGGGATTGTTAAAGGGATAAACTAAGCTAACTATGTTGCAATTTTTTTTAAACATCCTGTTGTTCCACAGTGCCAAGGTTTAGCACCAGCTATTTGGAGAGCTGATCATAAGAATCATCATTATTACATTACATTACATGTAACCTCAGGCCAGACACAACTCGTTGATGTCAACTCCTCACTGAGAAGTATCTTCACTTGGGAAAGGAACATTTGTAAATATGCTGCTTCCACCAATTAAAACAAAGTCACCTCATCATCCTCAGCAGAACACTTTGCATCACCTTAATGACGTATTTTCCTGATGGAAAAAATTGCACCAAGGAGTGCAATTCCCATTAAATAAGGAGGATGTGAGGAATGAGAGTTAAAGACAGCCCCATATAATGACCACTCATTACAAAAGAATAGCAACTTCCAAGCTAGTTTGTAGCAGAATATTTTTTCCTGAAAAAATTGTTATTATGAGAGGCATGGAGAAAAACTGGGAGTCCAGGATGACTGGAACTTTTAGCTTCTAGGCACAATTAGATAAAAATATCATGTTTTAAAATATTTATTAAAAGTACCTGAAGAATTTGTATAATACTACTACTAATAATAATAATAGTAAGAAGAAGGAGGAGGAGGAGGAGAAGGAGGAGATGAAGGAGAGGAAGAAGAACAAGAAGAAGAACAAGAAGAAGAGCAAGAAGAAGGAGAAGAAGAATACCACCAATACCCCAATCAGTACATTTCTAAAAACAGTCAGCAGAAAGATTGCTCTGAAATTTTACCAGACAAAGTAGAGGAGGAAATGGAGAATTATTCTTTGATGGTGAAAAGTGGTTTTAATGGAAATCTTCAAGAACGTCATTTTGAATGATGACCTATTCCTCACAGAACCATCACAAAACAACTAATTCTCTGTTTATGTTAACACCCCAAAAATATAAACACAGCACTTCATAGCTGTGATTGCTTATTTTGCAAATATGTACCAGTTTTCCAAGGAATGACTCAAATAAGCAAAACAGTCTCGAAATTTTTGTAAATTCTTTCACCAAAAATACTGAATTGGGATTTCAGTAGCAGAGAGTTACAATCAGCTTCTGCCTCAGAGCTCCCAAGAGCTAAATAGACTAAATCCCCAAAATAATCAGTTTTCTGACTAAGCATTTAATGACTAAGCATTTTGTTTTCTAGTTGCTTG
Organism: Cinclus cinclus; assembly: GCF_963662255.1. NCBI lineage: Eukaryota > Metazoa > Chordata > Aves > Passeriformes > Cinclidae > Cinclus > Cinclus cinclus. The sequence goes on from NC_085046.1 coordinate 28,272,749, forward strand.
AAGATGTTTGGAAATATCTCCCAGCACTTGTCAGAACTTTCCTGAGTGGCTTGAAGGCTTTGATGCATGGCTGTTCTTACAATGCCATGGCTGATGAGTGCCTCAGAGGTTTACAAACAATGTAATGAATCTCTGCATCTCCTCCATGAAAAATAAACAGCATCAAGCTTACAATTTTTCTCCTCTTCATTAAGAAGCTCCTTCTAGAAATTTCTGTATTTCTACCCTTTTTCCAGCACAAAACCAATTTCACATTAACTAACATTGCAATTCACTCCTTTCATTGAACGAAATGAGACAAATTAGCAGTATTGCAGTATTGTTTTTCAAAGTAAAAATTTAAGCTATTTGCTTCCACAGCATCTCATATGGACTGACCTTTGAGTGCTACAGTAGATGGTTCATTGGTCTATGTTACTGTTACAATTCTCAAGTATCAGCTCCTACTTTCTGCTATTATGAACCCAGATCTTGATTGTACCAGTGCGTTTTTAGAATACTGCATTTTGATGTGCTATGTTGTTCCTGCTGTTTTTTAGCTACAGATAGTCTACCAGTCTACTAAGTAAGTCAAGGTTGCATTAAATGCAAGAAGTGTATTACACAGTCCTTTTGTCCAGAGCTCATGATTTTTATCAATGGTCCATCCCAAGACTGGAAAAGGACATTATGAAAATAAATATAAAGCATTTTCTAACCAGGAGGTGTTAATATCAAGTGTGAATGTACAGGAAATGAAATGTTAGGACTTATTTTTCTCTTCTTTAGGCTTTACACTTTTTTTTCCTCCATAGTGACTTCAAAATGTTGTTGTGTTGATAAAAATATAAGGTTAATCATCTGTGTATCATCTAACTTAATAGAATTGTTTCTTTACCTAATAATTGGGGAACAATGAAAGCAGAGTTGATTTTTTCCACCTCATTCTTTGATTTGAGACTGAATCTAAAAGAGATACACTTTCACACCCTTGGGGGAAAGAAATAGAAAATTAATCTTCCATTGCTGTTCTGCCTCTGTTAGCAGCGGGGTATGAGGTCACACTGCTGCCTCAATAAAGATTGCTCAACCTCCTACGCCAAGTGATGTGGTCCTGCAGAGTATGAACAGCTTGTCTATGAAAGAAACTCTGGATGCAGTGGCTCTATAAATACCTAGCCTTTGCTGTTAATAAGGTATATCAGCTGGCAAAATGTCCTGCAGATGACTAAAGGCTATTGAACAGTAGTTTTCCAGCCTTGTAAAATTGCTCTCCCACACCTTCTCCTTAAGAGTTCACCCACACACAGGCATAAATCTGGACAAAACTGTAAGTTCCCAAGGTGCAAGGTGCAAGATATAAAAGCAGGGATTTAATTCCCACTTTCTCCCCATGACATCATCCTCCAAGATGGAGGATACAAAAGAAGGGGTGGGTGGTGTGGTGGTGGTTCCTGAAAAGCAAATACTGCAGCTACTGACTCCCTAAAAAGGCTGGGAAGTGCCTGGATCACATTGTCAGCATCACCCTCTACATTACCTGTGTTTTCCCTTTTCTACTCCACTCTATTGAGTTGCATTTGTGAAAGAATCATAGAATATCCTGAGCTGGAAGGGACCCACAAGGATCATAAAGTTCAACTCCTGGCCTGGCATAGGACAATCCCAAGAATTACACTGTGTCTAAGAGTGTTGTCCAAATGCTTTTCGAACTCTCTCAGGCTGGTGCTGCGACCACTTCCCTGAGGAGCCTGTTCCAATGTCCAACCACCCTCTGGATGAAGAACCTTTTACTAGTATCCATCATAAACCTTCCCTGATACAATTTTATACCATTCCCTCAAATCCCACCACTGGTTACCAGAGAGATCAGTGCCTGCCCCTTGTCTTCCCCTCTTGAGGAAGTTGTAACTGCAGTGTAGTCTCTCCTCAGTCTCCTCCAGGCTGAACAAACCAAGTGACCTGAGCCACTCCTCATGCAACTTCCCCTCCAGACCCTTCACCATCTGATTTGCCTTCCTTTGGATGCTCTCTAGTACCTTTATAACATTCTTATACTGTGGTGCCTAGAACTGCATACACCACTCGAGGTAAAAGACTAGCACTGGGAAAGACTAGGAAAGGGAAGCCTAGGACAGCAGCTGCAGCTATTTGAAATGCATGCAGTTCTAGTTCCTTCTCCCTTTAAAGGGTTTCCACTTACCAACATCACTACAGAAGAAGTTAGAAGATTAAAACTAATGAACCTCATCTAATATTGGTAATTTCCAACACCAGCACTATAAAATATTCACTTGCATGGCCTTAATGCATATCTTACAGGTCATATCAAACAAGAAAGTGGAACAGATCAATACCTGAAGCCACCAGATCTGTCCTCTGCACAGCCAAGAAAACAGGTATGCTGTGGCATTTTGCAGCTGAACACAACACAAAAGCAACTACTCCAGCTAAGGGAGGAAAAAGGTCAATGATAAAGGAGGAAATATAAGAACAGGGAATTTAGCTTTCCACCAGCCTCAAACTTCTTCATTTTAAGTCCCCCCCCAAGACACACCTTCTTCCTTTCCTCTAGACACCAACAAGCTCATGGAGGAGACATTCACTGTTAGTGCCAAATATGAGATTTTAGCACATAGTGTATTCTTTGACTAGAGGTTCTACAGATCAGCTACATATGTGAAGGACCACCCTTTTGTTTTGTTTTAAACCTGGCTCTGACTACATAATCGCTACTTGTTAATTTTTGCCATTGGTTTTTTGCTCCTCTGTTCCCCACAACGAAGTTAATATGGCAGCAATTTTCTGCTCACAGCCTGTGTGCTACAAATGCATCATTGTTAAGTCTCCTCTCCAAGTTGTCTTTCCCTCAGTCACTTGATTGAACACTTCAGCTCTCTAGACTTTTACTATTTGTAACAGAAAATAACTCAGACGCTTGTAATTCAAAGGTAGGAGTACTAAAAATTCCCAAAATAGACAATAAAGCATCCTCAAAAGCCCCACCACATCCTGACCAGAACGCATGACATTTTTAGAAATTATGCATGCTTTTGTGTACTACTGTCCTAGCTATTAGGAATAATATGATTTATTACACTACCTAGTCAGATTTACAATCAAACCTACAGTGGTAATATTTTACAATACTTCATTATTGACTCCAAAAATTGAAGGCAAGCTTTAAGCCCTGACTTTAGGGCATATACATTTCACAGAACATTTTGGGGGAAAATGAAAAACCCCACACCTTTTTTATTAATTTACTCACATTCACCCTTTCAACTTCCTCTTTCTTGATGTGATAATACAGTTTGTTTACATGAACACCTAGGCTTCCCTAGCTCTTGCTCACCAAACTAGTGGCCAGTATAGCTCCCCCAGGCTCCAGCTCCAAGGCCTGTTGTCTTTTTTTATTTGCCCGTGATTACACGTCTCTAATCATACATAAAAGTACTTCACACAGCTCCTACTCACAGTTTGTTTGTACACTCACAAACCAAGTTGACTGTGAGCTCTTGAATCTACCAGTATCTTATTCTCCACTACTCTAGTAATAATGGAAGTCCCTTCCAGTACCAAGTTTCAAACCTCTTTTACAGAGCTATCAGCCTTTTGCCTAATCCTGCTGTGAACACCTTTAGGATTTTATCTCCAGAGATAAATCAAGGAAGTTTTATTCCTCAGACTTTGATCTTTAAGAAAGAGATGTTACATTTATAGATCATTTTAGGATACAATTATATAAGTACAATTTGATAATTATGAGTCATTGTGGATATGCAAAGAGTAAATCATGTTAAAGAAACCTGGTTACTTTTAAAAATGGAAAATGTTACTAGCCTAGATAAACCAAGAGTCCTGATTTAGCCGGAGTCTTAAAAAGGTTCAGAGGAAAGTCAAAATAATGGATCATTGTTATCATTTAGAGGGCTTTTTTGTGGATAGAGTAAATCTTCATTAAAATTTTTCTCCCAATATCAAGCACTTGTGACCCAGCATTCACATCTCAAAGTCTGTATCCTGAAGTCCTGAATCCTTGATGGGTTTGGGTTTTATAGGGCATCTGCTTTTTCTGTAAAGTCTTACAGAAGTGATATGTTCACTTGACTCCAGATCTGATGTAGTTGCCTGTCTTCAGGTTCGATCAGTACCACGGTGTCATTTACTACCCAGAAAAACAGGGGATTGGATGGAAAATGGAAAGGCAGCTGCTGAGAAGTGAAGTCTCACAGGATTGTAGATTAATACCAGCAGATTTTCATATTTTATTCAATGGTCTAAAGCTGTAATAAGTCAGATCATTAAATTTGCAGACGATACTAAAATAAGCAGAGTATTCAAGACTCAGAGGGATGCAAGTATAATCCTGACATTAACAAAATGGGCTCAGAGGTGAGATAGGAAATTAAATAAGTATTCATTTAATGTAATGAAAATTGACACACTTCAGTAAAAATAATGTTCAGGACACATACTGAGACACAGCTTATATTGTACTAAGGTAGTTAATATGTAAAGAGAGAGAAAGTTATGAGCTATTCTTGCACTGCTATTCATAGCTTTAAATCCTAGAAAGACATGACCCCTGTCCTAAAGAGATAACAGATTGGCATAGACGAAATAACACACTGTCATTTAATACAGTAAGAAAGAGTGTCTGCCAGTACAGTCTAGAAAAGAGAAGGAGGGCCCTCTGGACCAGCTAGTCAGTAAGACGGCTCAGAAGAGTGACTGTGATAGCCATCACCACATTTGACTAATTATTTTCTTCTCTACGAACTTATGTCTTCTTAGAGGCTACTTCAAAGCTACACAAAGCATTTTAAGAAAATAGTCCTCAGATATGAAAATAAAAATGTTGTATTACCAGTTATCTGAATAACAGTCAAGAAAATTAAATGCTTATTTCAGAGGAGGCAAAAAAACCCCAGCTGGCAAACAAAAAAAATCCCCAAATCCCAACCCCTAAAAGTAGGCTTTTAACTATTTTAAGGTTGCTGAAGGAAAAAGGTCTGAGAATAAATCAAGCAAAAAGCAAGCAAGATGCAGAGGAAATGGTAAAAAATAGAAAAAAATATATCAAGAACATACTAAACCTGCAGGCAAGCTAAAGACAAAGACCTTTTGCCCTGGTCCACACCAGAAAAAAAGCAACTTCAAAAAACATCACATGAAGCATCAAAATACTTTTAAAGTATATAGTAAAAAGACTGTAAAAACCAAAACTGTTCTTTATTAATACTACTATAACAGCTTGTCATAACACATACCTCCACAGTGGAAGATCCCTTTTCATTATACTAGTGAAAAAGTCTGATGAAGGCTGAAAAACCTCCTCCTCACAATTTCCTCATTGAACCTATTGAACCATCTACATTAAGCAAGCAGGGTCCCCTGCTGTACTTGGTTTAGCCAAATTTCCCTGCCTAGTCTATTAACAGCCCAAATTAACCACCAGCATCTACAAACACGTAGAGAGTTAGTTAGATCTATTGTTTGTTACAATTTGAAGAGCAAAATTTCAAGGAAAAATAACAGCAGTATTAACAGAGGGAAACTGCCAAGGTCATATGATTCATTTATGTAGGAGCTTAGCAACAAAGAAGAACTGTGAAATAATGCAATAGCAATAAGCCAGTGGATTAACACAGCATCAAGCAACATCTTGAAGGAGATCAAAGTAGTAAACAAAATGAAATGCAGTGACAAGAATGAAATAAGGGTGTTCAGTTTTTAGCAGCATGAAAGACTGAATGAATTGCAAGGGATGTATATATTACAGCAAAAACAAGAGGAAGGGAAAATATGCTAGCTTTACCTCAGTTAAAAAAAAAAAAAACTGAAATAATTTTCTATTCTTTCTTTAATGAAATATTTTGTTGATGTCTTTCCTAAATAAAAGGACAAGAACTCTGATTTTTATAAATAATGTTATCCTAAAATATTTAAACAAAAAGTAGAACAGTTACAGGACGTAACGAAGTACTATTTAAGATTGCCAGAGAACAAAATAATTAATCTAGGACACACTGCAGTGTAAAAAACCTCAAAAAACACTGACTTATACCCATAATCAAGCATTCTGTTTCTCTGATTTAAGTTTATAAAACATAGTTTGATAAGTTTGTGAAAGAATTACATTAAGAATATCAATATCAATCAAGTCTGAGGATATATAAAAAACCTACTGTATCAGAAATCAGTGTTCCACACAAATAAAGGGCACAGTCTGTGATATAAGTGGAATAAAACCTGTTAAAACACCACAAATTCTGATTAGTAAAGATAAAACCTCATTTAAATATAAACTTAGCGGATATCAAAGCTGTTGTGAATGAAGAGCATGCTAGGTGTCAGGATGATGGAATCACACTCTGTAAATAGGAGTGCATCATCTGTCAGTCACATCTCCTTGCTGCAAGCACCAAATTACATCTACAAAATATTTTATCTTGATCACATCTGCTGCTAAATATCAAGATTCATAAGCCTGTATATGAATGTATACAAGTGATGACACTAAAAAGTCTAATTTATCAGTAATATTTCCTATGCAAATCTCTGTAATGTCTCAAATACAATAACAAATATATGAAAATACTTATTAATAGCAAATGCCACAATTGTGGGTTCAATCCCTGTATGGACCATTCACATACAAGAGCTGGACTCCATGAGCCTTGTGCATTGCTTCTAACTCAGAATATTCTGCTATTCATCTGTGACTCAGTTACTATTGAAGATGGAAGACACACAAAAGCTGAAATATTTATTCCCCAACACTTTTGGGTTTTTTGTCTCTAGCAGTCTCCCTCACCCCATCAAGTCACTCACCCATACGGCCAGGCCTTCAAGGTGTCTGCACGTAATGACATCCAGTCTTGGTGAGTTTTTACTTAGCTGAATAATTCTGATTTTCTGTTTGCAAGAGATGGCAAGAAAGGAAGTGTCTACTTCCCTTTTTCTCTCACTTTATACCATTTGAATGCATGTATGACTCTGTTTAGGACAGGAATGGCAAGGAACTCTGATACTACAGTCTACTATTGATATCCTACCAGCTGTGTTAGGAAGCAATTCCAAAACATCTACTTTCAAATTTTTATTTTAAATTTATTGATGATTACTTTTCCCACCATATCCTAAGGCTTCCTTGCCAATTAGTTTACCAGCTTCAGTTTTTTAATGTTTAATCCCTGAGGACTCAAAGGTTATGGGCCAACTGACCTTTTATTCTCTCAGGTTCTGGTGCGCACCCCACTTGTGTTTTGACTACCTGCTGGAGTATGGCAGGAACTTTCCACTCCTTCCCTCACTATGGCAGGTGATTATGCCAGTCTGAAATCAATCTGAACAAGAGCAATTCCCTGTTAATTCTGTAATCTACAGACAGCCTAGGAAAAGCAATATTAATGTCTCTAAGATTTTGGTTTATTTCTTATAAAGGTGATGCCTTTTACAGTCTTCAAATAGCCTACATCTACACGCAGGTGACTGGAACAGTATCTAATATCATGGTAATATAGAGATGGTCTCATTGGCATCTTGCAAAAATAGTATTAAGCCTTTTCCCTCTAAACAAGGAATTTCTCATTGCAATCACCTCCTTTCTCAATCCTTTAGAGATCCCTGGAACTGACTAACAAACACAGATATTCCTTCTCAATTACACTTAGTCACTTGTGCTTTGAGTTAGCAGCAGGTTTTTGTCATTAACCTTTCAGTGAATGACATCGCTATTCACATTACTAGAGTTCATTGAATTTCTGTTATTCTATTTATTATACTATATCCAGATCTGTCTGTCCCAATGTCTTTCAGCTTTATCAGCTAATTTTCATTTCTGCACTCAAAAATTCTGCGCCAAGGTAATTAGAGAAAAGTTAAATAATAATGGCCCGAAGACTGAGTCTCTAAGAGTCTAATATTAACTCCCATGGTGTTCTTTATCAGCTTCATCCAAGAAAATTAGAGTAGATGAACTGCATGAGACCAGAATTTCCCTTTTACCTAAGTGCTTGAACGCATACGATTTTTGTGCTGAACTGCCCAAGAAAGATTTTTAAAAATTATTCCATAAATTCAAGCAATTTTTAAGTCCAAAAACAAATTTTGCATCAATAATATTCTACAGCTGTGAAGTTCACAGTTTAATTATGTGGTAGGTGAACCCCATTTTCTCTTGAATCTAACATCCTATAGCTTCATTTGATGCTAGTAAATTTTTCAATATTAAAGGAAGTTGATGAGCATCCCTGTCTACTTTTGATTCTATAAAACACAATTATATTCCTTTTATTGAGTGTAAGAAGACCTATTGTATTTAGTCATCCATTGTTTTCTGTTTCCTTACATACTTTCTTTATTACATTTATCACAGTCTCTCTCAAACTTTGCAATAATTGTTAAAGTAATGATATATAATATAATATGCTGTTCTTGTCTAAAAAAAAAAATCACTTACCCTATGGAGAAATGGCAGCAATTTAATCTGCAATGACCTTGCTTTTGTTAACCATGCTGCATTTTACTGTTTTTCCTATTTACCTGATCACTTTAAATTTTTCTTCGCTTCTTAAACACCTTTGAATTCTACTAAGGTCAGATTAATGAACATCAAATTACTTTAATTATTTTCTCTTTTTATCTAATAGAATTGCAGTTTCTGTTGTTCTCCAGGGATGAAAGCATCCTTATTATTTCATTATTTCATTATATAAATAATGGGTGCCCAAAGCTGAAGTCATTACGCTTACCTCGTTTTGTTTCCAAGAGTTATTTCCTTTTTATATATTTGAACTCGTGAATCATCCTCATTTTGCTTTCATGTTCTATGTCTTCCTCCTAATTTAAAACTGAAACAGGGCATTCATTTGGATATGCAGACATACTTGTAAAATTTATTTTTCCATCCCTTTTACAGCTTCTGAGCTCAGTATTTTGGAGTTCCCAATTGATATTTACTAGTGTAAAGCTTCCTAGGTAAAGTTTTCTTTGCTGATGAGTTCTTTGTTTCAATCCCTTCAGATTTACTCCTAGCATATTTTTAACACAACTATTAATCATGTCAGGTTTAGACCTTTCCCTGTGTATTTATGTTCTTTGTTATTTTTATATTAATAATTTGTTTTATCTTTGTACAAGCTATTTAGGTACCAGTGGAGGGATCATTTCCTCAAAGCAGTGCCTTTCTAATAGCCTGCATCATCACAGATCTAGTAATGTACCTGAACTAGCATGCAACCCCTGTAGGCTGAACCGTGGGGAAAGTGATGTAGCCGGCATCTAGGTGGCTCTGCTCTGTCACAGCTGAGATGAAGGTGGATTTTAATAAGACAGGACAGGCTCAGCCAGGATGTCTCTGTTCTGTGCTCTCAGTACACAATGTTCCAAGGAGCTTATCAGCACAGCACTGTACAAATTGGGCTGGAGCCTTTCTGAGCTTAATGGACCCAATTGCATGATAAAAGAGCAGAGGTCTAAATACCTTTTCAGAGTCTGGTTGAGAATAGTCAGGTATATTAGAATCTCCTGGCCATACCAGAGAACAGATACAGGTACATATATAAAAATCCCTTGTGATATCCCTATCCCTCTCTTTCTTGTGATCTTACCTGCTAAGTACCCTGCAGAGATATAAGTGAGTTTTATTCATTTAAACTGAATAATTTTCTCCCCTCAAGCTTAGAAAATCAAACTTTATGCTTCTAGTACTCACTCCTTATATTCATTTGTGCAACCAATCATCTTGAAAGCACTGTTCAGCAGAGAGAAGTGACTCTGCAGAGCTTGCTCACATGAACTATGTCACAAAAATTGTCCGTAAAAGTGAAATGGACACAGTACCAAACCAGGATTATTTTTATGTAGAGATATTTGCACAGAAAAGTCACAAGATGCTAAATGAATGACTTAATTACTTCCTATTTTATTCTTTTACAGAAAATCTGAAACTACTAAAGAGTATGATAGAATTCCTCTTGAATAAATGAAAGGTGTGATTAATTTGGATGTATTTTCATTATAAAAAGTGTATTTACAACATCATTAACATTTCATTTCTCCCGCAGGTTCTGTAAAGGCTGAATAAGAATGGAAAACATACCATTGGCTGTAAATGTTGAACATTTCTCACTCAGCAGCAGGAGAAATGGGTAAGTGATTTTTATAAAAACAATAACTGCATTATAAATTCTTTTATGTGGTATATTCTAGGGTTTAGGTACAGAAATCTGCAAAACAAGCAGTTCAGAAAACAGTAAAGTAATTTGAGGCTTTGTCAAGTACTTTTGCAGTAAGATTGTTTGAGTCAATTACATTTGCTATTCTAAGATCATACTTCACCTTTTCTTTTCATAGTAAGTTCCCTGTCTGACTAGTTCCCTGACTGATGTGTGGGTTTATCATCATAATGGAGTGAATAGGATATAGCCATGCTGCTACTGGGGAAGACATACTAGAATAAAAAATAGCAAAATCAATTTTAAGATACATGAAACAATATCAAGAAGTTCAATTCCATTTATATCTTTGATTTCTTGACAAAAGAAAATTTCTTTAAAAATCAGTATTAACGTAAATCAAATCATACAGAAAAAAACCAAACCAAAATAAAACCCTAGCAAAATCTATAATCTGAGGCAAGGAGGAAACCTCCAGATTTTTTTTACAGGGAACTATTTATCACATTTTTGTAGAAAAGAAGAAACCAGGAAAAAGCCCCAAGGTCACAACTTTCAGCAAATGAAAATGAAATTTTCCTATGAAGATATTCATCATGACCCAGATGTGGATAAAGAGAGGTGGCTTGGGGAAAATTTGCATTTCTCTGGTGTGCATTAAGGGACTCAGAGTTCTTGGGAGAATAAGGAGCACACAGAAATGAAAAGTCCTGAAAAAGTCCTGAGGACTTGCCACAGCACACTCTCCTTGCATATTTCACATCTCCTAACTTCACCTTGGGATTTTGTGAGGTAGCATTACTCAATTCTGCTTACTCTTGACACCAGGGACTGACTGCTAGAGCTGTTTTACAGTGCATATGCATTTGAAAAAATGTAAATACATTGGGTAATTTAGAGCAATGTCAATCCACTGGCCACACTTACTAATTGTTTATCACTCTTACACTTCTGGAAAAGTCTATGACCCTTGCTGTAAGCTCTAAACAGACACAAGCCATATTCTCAGTATAATCCATGAAGATGGCTTGCTTCTTCAAAGCAGAGCTGATTTCATTCCTGATACTCTGGATGGCTGTATGCCTTTGACAGCAGAGATCATTGCTCATGAGGAAGGCTTGTCAGGTGTTTGCTGACTGGCTGACTGCTACTGTACCCACTCTGTTAGATTTGGTTCTGTTAATACTTGTCAAAGTCTTGCGTGTATCTCCAGAGAATTCTATCAAATACTGTATTTATTTCACTATGAGGTTACAGCTTAAGTTGATGGGTCTGTTGTAAACAAACTTCAGACATCGGGGGAAGTTTCTAAGTTCACCCAACATCAAAAAAAGAGAAAGGCAATTTTTTCTTCCTGAATCTGATTTGAGCTGCTGCTACTTTTTCCTTTTTTTTTTCTTGTCAGTATTTGTTTGTAATCTGTTTTGATGACAGATATATATCTGCTTTTGCTTGAACTGAAAATTTTATCCTCCAACAATTTTGCTTTTACTAATATACATTTGGATTTTTTTTCCCAAATATTATTCTTCAAAGCTCCAATAGATGTCACTATCAAAATATAAAAGGGAGCTGGTTGTGTAATGCAGTCAAAGAGAAACAGCAGGGAAGCCTCACTTGCTGGACTGCTTCAAATCCCAGCATGAGAGCACAAGTCATTAAGCTAGACATCGAAGTGAGCAGCTGCCAGCCATAGAGTGCATTCTTCATTCTTTAAACCCTCACTGTTACATCAAAAATATCTAATAGTTTCACTGAACATGAAAGTAACACTGAACCTACTGGGTGTTTGGGCTAATAAGCAGTTTCCTGTTAGGTTTTTTGCTCTCTGCCCATTCAACTTAAAAAAACAAAAAAAAAAACAAAAAAAACTACCTATCTTTTCTTTAGCCCACTTTGCACATTATTGTGCTGTGTTTTACAAATTCTCATTTTTCCTGTTGGTTTGGATCACATCTGGAGTCAGTCTGCTGTGAAGCTTTACTACTGCTTTTGGAATGACATGTCAAAACATGAGAGCACTGCTTCAAACGGATAAGTAAAATAAAGTAAAGTAAATTTTACAAGTAAAATTATTTCAGAGCTATTTGCCCATACTACAGAAATCTAAGCTTTTGTACTGACCAAGAAGATACTTTGTTCTTTTATCTAACCCTTAAGTCTTTAGGAAAAAAATCCCATATGCTTTCTGTATGAATATTGGAAATCTTTAATTTTTCTGAACAATCTCTTTTTTATAGTGCTTGAAAGAGGAGGTAAACTCTGTACCTTTACTATATGATGTTGAGATGGAACTACTAGCTCTCCTGCCTTGGAAAACAAGCTACTTTAAAAATTAAAACAAATTACTTATTTCTTTATTTTTAAATAAATAAAATCTGTGTAGCCACTAATTCTTGGGGACACATCTGGGAATGGGAGGCTTTCCATATTTAAAAAATCTTGTGGCTTTTTCTATAAATCTCTGCAAGCTTGTATATTGAATGTCATTTTGAACAAGTAGTAAAGTATTTTCACTGGTCTAAATTTGTCAAGTTTGTCCTTGCATCAGGACCCATTCCCAAACTAAATTGTACCACAAGATGTCAGTGCAAACAATTCCCATATTGGTTGCTCCACATGATTTGCTTGTGAACCTTGTTCCAGTTTGAAGTTATTTTGAGCAACAAATATGCCCAAAAAGTTTCTAGTCTATTTACAAGCAAGTAGCTGAAGGACAAAAAAAAAAAAAAAAAAAAAAAATTGAATAATTTGTAGCAGGATGACCTGTCCAACCTAGATCCCCATTGTTTATGTAGGAAGTATTCCTGCTGTGTCTAGAACCCCAGACTGTGCATTAGTTTGAAGACACAGACACCTGAACAATTCTGCTGAAGAGGTCTGTGACTACAGTCTAGAGAGCCTTTGAGATAGAATACTAATGTCTTTGTAAAATAAATTATGCCTGAAGCTACAGAATTTACAATATGCTACTGCACTTACCTTTAAAACCATGTTTTAAAACAATTTGGCTGAGCCAAGTTTAATGAGCTTAGGATGTGAGGGAATTCAATGAGACCAAAAGAAAAAACAACCAAACACAAAGGTCAGCACAGCTACCCAATTTATGTCAGCCAAAGATCAGGCTCTTTTTATCGAAACACAGGAAGAAGACCAAGCTACTGCTTCTCTCTCATCTACTTATTTTTATTTTTTTTTTTTTTTTATTCCAAGACCAGCTTTGATCTGGGATGATGGGAACCTCCAAAAGGTATAAACATTTGGGCATGCTGGAGACCACCAAGTATGAGCACACACACCAGGCTGCAAGGTTTCTTCCCACCAGTAATGACATGACCTGAGTACATATAATCTAAAATTAACTCTTAGGGAACACAGTAAGTGCCTTGTCCATTTGCTTCTCACCTGCTGTTTCTTGTGAGGAGGAGTTATTCTTTTATCTCATACAAACCTTTTCTGACGTGCTACTGACCAGTGACCAAGGGAGTGGCCTGAAGCTTTATCAGGGAAGGTTTAGTTTGAATATAAGAAAAAGTTTCTTCACCAGAGGGTGGTTGGGCACTGGAACAGGCTTCCCAGGGGAGTGGTCACAGCACCAGCCTGAGAGAGTTCCAGCAGCATTTGGACAATACCCTTGGGCAAACAGTGTGACTTTGCAGGGCCAGGAATTGGCTCTGATGATGTTTGTGGATCCCTTCCAATCGAGCATATTCTGTGAGTTTGTGATTCCATATTTGCTATAGAGACAAAGAAAATAAAATATCAACTTCACAATGATCAGAGCCATGAAAAGCTGAAAATTTTAGCAGGACTTTTAATGCATAGATAAAAAAATTAACATACCTTCTCCAGACATGCAAGTAAGAAACCATGAAAAAAAATATTTTTCAATGTAATTTTAGCTCACTTCTCCTAAGAAGCTGTTTCCTAGGTGAACCAAATTAAAAAAAAAAAAAAAAAAAGCAAGCCATGTAGTGTTATTATTTTGCACCTTTTTAACCCTACTGTCTGCTGAATATCGAGTCAGCTAAAATATGGAGGTTATGACTGCAGGTACCCAGAAATTACTGCAGTTACTAGAGATCAGCTGCCTTCTGGAAAACACAAATCTTCATCTACATAACCCATTCTGTCAGAATTCAGACATAAATCTCCACATCTTAGAAACCAAATGCATATCTGCTAACCAGACAAGCTCAAGGACTCAGGCACTATTAATTCTGTTTCCCTGAGATATCCTCAACAGGAAAATGGACCATATAGTTGAGTATTTTCCACAGAGTATATTTAGACTACATAACTACATTTTCCATAAGTTCCAGAAAATCTTCCAGAAAAAACAAAAACATCCCAGTGCACATTTTTGGCAAATTTGACTGAGCTCAGACTGTACAACTGAACCTAAAAAGCTGAAATGCTTTTACATGTATTAATAGTATATTGATTAATATTTTATAAGACTTTCTAACACTTAACAGTCTTTGCTACTGTTTCCCTCTAAAATCTGATGAGAAGACATCTCTGATAATTTCTGCAATATACTTACAAAAATTAACTTCATAGCTACTACTCTGTGTTAAACTGCCTATGACTTTATTTGTGAAATACTATCTAGAGGAAATATTACCAGAACTTTTGTTCATTCTGAAAATTCAAAAGAAAGATTTTTTTTAAATACTAGACTTCAGCATCCACTAAGGAAAAGTGGTTTCTGATGGTGATTCACACTCACTGTCTACAACTCTGTACAGTCAACCTGCTAGAAGAGAAAATAGCAGGAAATGTACTAAATTGTCCTATTTAACTGATGTCTTTATCACAGCTACAGAGTCTAGAGGTCTATCTTGTCCATTTTCATTATCTTGCATGTAAGTACAATAGAATATGACAGGACCATAAGTACTTGTATTGTGAATATGTCTCAAGTCCTCAAATGTACCAGCATACATTTCATCCTCTTTATTCAAATACTGTTAGAAAAATCCCTGATAAGTAGGAGAAGACACATTTGCTTTGCACTCATCCAAGGCACAGTGTAACAGAGAAATTCCGAAAAAGGAAAAGCCCAAAGAAACCATAATAACAGCCACCACCACAAACAGGACACAGGAACTCTTTGTCATAACTGTTCTTATTAAATTCATATTTTGAATGACAGTGACTTTGAGCTGTTCACTTCTGTGCCTGCCAGGCTTGTAATGGTGATAGGCTTGTAACTGTCCCTGTGCCAGGGGACACCCCCCTGGCCACGCCAGCAGAGACTGCTATAACCTGTGCTCCTTTCTTGTTCTGCAAGCTTTGCTGCTCAAGTCCATCTATGCTTCCCCCCCTGGAAATGCCGAGGAAAGGAGACTGGTCACCTCACCTTGATTAGGCTGCTTGACACAGTACCACACCCGTCTCTGCCAATGCTCAGGTGTCTCTCAGCCACACTCAGAGATGAACCATTTTGCATGTTACATCTTAAGAGATGGTTAATTCCTCGGGGAAAAACACCATAGGTTTCCATAAAGAGGTGCAAAGAGGAAGCCATTAGTACAATACAGCAAGTTTTCATGATCCTTTAACACCCAGGACTATGTTAGCTGAATTCCAGCTCTACCACTGGGCTTTCTTGCAAGGAGAAAACCTTGGGAAAATAATAGCAAAGAATAATTCTTCTCCTCTAGCACAAATCATTGATAATTGTTCTTCCTTAATAAGGCCATTTACACACATACTAGAGTCCAATTATCAGGCATAATTAACCATAATAAACTACAGGCACATGAGACTCATTGATTTTCTCATGAATAATAGGAATATTGTTTGCAAAGAAAAAAATGTACTCAGGAATATATATGTTATAATATATAACTAATATAATATATAATTACATAATTATGTATTAATATATATTTCATTTTTGTCCACAAAGTCATGAAGACATAACTTTTCTCTTACAGCTGTATTTCAGATAAAATAACTAATATACAAAATAAAACTAAAGGCGATCTGACCTTCAATGACACACTTTCTTCTCATAATCTCATCTTTAATTGCCTTTGATTTCTTCCACCAATTCCAGATCATCAGAGTTTCCTTTGTTAGACATCACTGTGAAATCTAGTTTAAGGTCATGGATAGAAAACTGGAAATACCTGAGGTTTTACAAAAATAAGTACACTGGTATATACCTACAATGCTGCAGTATGTAACACTTCACCTTCCCTCAAAGTATTATTTTTTTTTGCACTGTGATTAAAGAAGAGCAAAAATAAAATCTTTGCTTTCAGAATGATTAAAGGTAGTGAGTCAGCCATGAGTCATGAGTGGAGAGAAGGTAAAGGGCTGTTAGATCTGAAATCACAAATGCTGCTACGTGAGGCAAAAGAGTAATGCCATTATCTTCAAATAACAGGCTCATGACCTCAATGCAGACAGACAGCAGCAAAAGACATGATCACACTCAGTAAGTTAATAAGCTATTCTTTGATCTAAAAATTGTAGTTCAATTGTCTTACTGCATTTTTCTTTCCTGGCAAACATCTATAATTGTAATTTATGTGCTGATAAGTACTTACATTCAAGCTTTGTAGAAAAAATATAAGTAGCAGAAAACACCACAAATTCCACAGTGTTTAAAATGTTCCATGATTTTCTTTATTAATTTAATCTCTTTTTAATCAAGCATTGCTATTACTGGGCTGTCTGTCTCTGCCACATTAAAAGCAGCAGGTTAGAAAATGAACCACAAAAACTGTAGTGGTACATCCTGTAGCAAAGAGACAGTGACAGCTAAAGCATGGTGCTGAAGGGACAACAATTAACTACAAGGAATTAATAACAAGGAAGCAGAAGAGTGAGTAGAAACTGGGAAAAGGACAGTGCCATGTTACTGGAATGTAAATAGAAAATGAATCATTAGAGGAAACTAGGGCAATACAAGTGAAATAAATATAACAGTAACAATGTATGAGCAGTGCATTATGTTTTGTGAATATTAGAAGATAGCCTGTTGACCGACAGGAACAGCAAAAAAGTAAAACGTAAGCACCTTTAGGTAAGTATTGGCTCTCATCAAACAAAAAAAAATTAAAATAAATAAAGTAAAATAAAAATAAAGTAAAATATTTGTGGATATGGAATATACCATTATGTACCTCCACACATAACAAACCTCAAGAAAGGAGAGAATATTTTACAAAGATGAATAAACAGTAGCGCAAGAAAGAGAAAAATGGGGAGAAAGAATAAAGGAGGAAACAGTAAAAATATAGCAAGGGGTGGGGTGGAGAGAATTCATTTTGTATCACTTTTCTGTGCCAAACCATAAACATAAGGACACTCAGCAGTTCATTCTTACTCAATGTTTCCACATTTTTCTGCTGTTTTCCATAGGTGGGGCAAAAAAGACAAAGAATGGAGCCAAGCTTTCCATTGGCCTCGATATTAAAATGGAAGTGCTTCTCCAGTATGAGAAACATCTTATTTTTGCTTTATGTTGTGGTTTGTACCCGAGTTTCAAATGTGACATCTTAATACTTTTTTTTTCCTCTATAGCAAGAGAAAATCCTGAAGTCCACAGTACATCTCTTGTTTGCTTTGCCCTATCTGCTGGGGCAGGAAGGGCACACAGTGGTGAGGTCTGTGTGTGCTCAGAGTTACTCTGCGTCAGGTCCCTCAGAGAATCAGCTTGTGGCCAGCTTTGTTTGAATTCCAAAGTGAATTGCTGGCCACACACCAGCAGGGAACCAGGAAACCCAGCAGAACTCTGCCTCATAGGCACTGTATATGCCTGTGCCGGAAACAGAGGTTTTATGGAAAAAGGGTAGACCAAGAATAGTTTTTTCCCATTCAGCATTAGCAATCCCAAGTGCTTAAAAACCATGAGTCAAGCCTCATGTAATCACTGGGGTGTTTTAAAAAGGAAAGTATTTTAAAATATTACAGATTAAAATCTTGTTTGCCTTTTAGATTTTGAACTTTCTATAGGTCTTGTTTTCAGCAGGCAAAAAATTTCTTCATTCACACAATTTCAGGAGCCAGAGTTTTAAGAAAAACTTCCATGAAGAGCAACATAGTTTACATAATAGTAAATTCTTTGAGTAGTGTCTGAGAGCTATTATTTTCTCGATGAACCACGTTGCTAAGACTTAGCTTTTTTTGTCACAAATTAAAGAGCAAATAAGAAAAATCCAAACAACTCTCACCTTTAGTGCCATGCAGTTTAGTAGTTTCTTATCACACTGCAGAAATTCCTGAAAGCTCACATACATTTAGCTGTAAAAAGCTTTAAAATATCTGATCAACTACCTCCTTCAGGTAATGGTTTAAATAATGTCCTTAATCCCACAAGTCTGAGAGAAAACTGAAGACAACAAAGAGGAGAGAAAGTGCTCTGGCTCCTTTATATCTGGTAAGTAAAGGTTACAGCTGTAACTGTCAGCATTTATCCTACAAAGTGATCTGATTTTATTATACCAGAAAGGATATGATGTTAGCCACTCTCAGGAATAAGCAATCATGCAACTCTGTTACATCTAATCAATGCACCTCACCAATGCTTGAGTTATAGTAAATATTGCATCATTCTTGTTTTCATACATTCTGAGGTCAGCAGCAAGTTTTTTGGGGACTTGAATGGCGCAGGGTCAGGTCTCAAGTGACACAGGATTCAGCTGCTTACCTCTGGGTTTTCAGTAACTTGATATTGCTGTGTACATAGTCCAGGAAAGGCCATGTGTAGTGGATGTGACATTACAACAGCTGGTAGGAGCGGGGGAACCACTTTTTAACAGTCTTGATTAAAAAAAAAGTTCTGTTTATCCACATTTTTCTCCTAAGGTGTATCACTGGAGAGTTTAATAACAAACAACACCAAAAGGAAGTCTTATGCAATAGTGCAAATTACAAATGTTATTTATAAACTTTCATGCTCGGACATGTGAGGCTAGGCTGTCAGTCTCTAGAATATTTTTCTTTCTAGAGACCTGAAAGTCTTGTTTACCAAAGGGAAGAAAGTTACTCATACAGCACCTGTTAGTTCTGCATCAATATTTTGTTCACTACTGTCCTCACATAATTCACCTTATTTCAGTTGATCCCACATGACCTGGTCAAATTCTAAAGAAAAAAGTAATGGAATATTAAAAAACTGAGGGGAGAAGGCTTTCTTATCAAAATACCATGGTACAATGAGCATAGTTTTCAGTTTGCATTAAATTAATTTAATTAAATTCATGATATATATTAGCTGCACATAATTCAATTCAGAGGCCAATAGTCTTCAAAGTCTCCTGATTACTCCCACCCAGACACCTTTGGGATGATTATTTCACTCTTTGCAGTGGATGTAAAGACAGTATAAACTAGATCCAGGAATGGTGTTAGGTACCTAAAATATGATATAATTTGTATTTTAAAAAACTTGTGATGAACAAGTTTACAGGGATATAGTTACTTACCCACAAAGCTACTGAAAGAATAGTGCAAAGGTGTTTCTAAGAGCTTGTCCCTGAAACACCTTTCTGCAAGAATGGTAAATCCTTGCTTTCAGTCTGTAGCCAAAGGATTGCTTATACATACCCAGGTGATGTTGTTGTAAAGCACACGAGTCTTGGAAACCCACCACGAGCCTGTTCAAGTCTTCAGGAGCTGTTCTCAGACCCTAATGATCAGTATGCAATGGAAGAATGTTGTTTCTGTCCTGCATCTTGCTTTCAAACAACCTATACACAATGGCAAGTCCCTGGAAGCAGAACATTTGGGATCTAAAAACCCTTGGGAAAGTGAAAATTTGTTTGGCCTCTACTTTAATGACTAGGTTGTCCTCATCAGACATATTTTATACTTGCCCCTGAAATCACATTCCTTTCCTCTTGTAAATATATGACATTCATTAGGACAGCTTTAAAATTAATTTAATTTTACTTTATTGTTGCTCCCTCAAAACTGCCAGTTTTCAAATGCAGAAAAAGTTATTTTTTAATCTCCTGTTCCAGTCTCTTTGAAGGATTTATTTTGATAAGGAAACTGACTTTCAATGTGATTTTTTGTTATGTCATATTAAACTGACCATGTCAGCGTTACAGATTTGGAAAATATAGGCGTGTTAACTCAAAGGGCCACATAGGTTTGTAGATTTTCTTGAACTACTGGAATCAGATTCTGTTATTTTTAAATGATATATTAAATAACCTATCATTAATGTTCCTTGCAATCCAAGCATTTTGATGATTCTATCTTAAAATTAACATGATACTATTGCTAGATATTGCAACAATTTTATATAAATAACTTTACTGTGTTTCTGAGAATTTATTGGAAACATCCCATTCCACAGACACTGGCATTGGTTACAGCTACAGACTGAAAATATGGATTAATTAAAAGTAGGCTGTCTAAATCTGAGATGTCTGAATGAAATCGGTAAAACAACTAGATCACAAACTTAAACTCATTTTTAAATCCAAGTATTATTACTAGTTTGAAGCATCTAAGACAGACTCCATTTTTTTAGCTACTTGACTTTAAGCACTTCTAAAAGGCTTGGAGCCAAAAGAAAAGTTGGATGAGTGTGAGGAAAGAAAAACAACCTAGATCCAGTATTTTCGCCACTCCTGCTGTTTGGAGACTCCCTCTACCATTTGTACTTAATTTTCCTATCTTAGTAGACACCGTCTTTCCAACAGCTTCTGAAAGACAAGACGTGCATCTCCCCTGACATCACCCGGCAGGAAATTACCAGAAATTATGGGCTCAGCCTTGCAAATGTTTTGTCACGTGAGTATCAGTGGGACACCCACGTGTACATCCTGGTTTGATCACTATCTAAAGCTGGCAACGCAGGTGTATTCCGTAAATAACTCAGCCTAAACTGCGTGTCTGCATTATCCAACACAAGTATCAGCCAATTCTACTGAAGATGTTTCAAATCATACTAGGTCGAGTTATTTTATGCTGTTTTCAATAATTTTCTTGCCTCAACTACTCATCCTCATGTAGCTGGATGTTGTGAACACTGAATTGGGCATGACATGGAGATTCCGGTGTAATTCAATCATTACAGAAAAAAATAACATTCACATATGTTTAGATTTAGCCTCAATAAGAAGACAGTCAATCACTTTATACCAGGTTACATCAGATATGATTTTAATTGCTTCTCTTGTGAAAAATACTTTTCACATAATATTACTAACAAAATCACTGCAAAAATGAAATTAGTTTTACATGATTTCTAAGAATTTTTAATCCTAGGAATACAAAAATCTATGCTGTGAATGAATATTTGATGTAAATTGTGAAGAAATTAAATATTTCTTTTAAAAATCAAATAAAAATTAATATACCCCCTTAGGAATCTTTCAAACCTTCATACCAAAATCACAAATCTCTCATATCATAAGTGAACTGACTGCAATTCAGCATGATTCATGGTTGATTAATTCCAAGGAACTTAGAAGGTAATTCTAAAGTGCTGTTTCCATATTTAAGGTGATGTTAGATCTGCTCTTTCAGTGGTGTTTATCTTTCATTGAAGTGATCCGCTTCATAATTCGGATTCCCCAGAATGCAGCACAGAGGAAAAACAAGACCTACAACACAGAATTTACAATAAGAATGAGAAACATTATATGCGGTTGGATTTTTTTTTTTAATTTTTGCTTTTAGTTCTATTGATATGGAAACATAATGAGTGGGTGAAAACAGAGAACTTGAGAAAAAAAACCCCAAGAATTCTAGATACACTGATAAGTTCTCTTTAGAAAAACATGCTTTCTTTTTGTACTACTCTTTATCGTGGACATTCCTGTTGAATTTTGACAAAGAAGAATGCTGACACTAAGATGCATGATAGGGTACGAATAACCTTCTAACTGAAGTACTTATTCCCCAACCTGCTGTTTAGGATAAGATATAAAGTAGATTGAAAACAACTTGAAAGTGCAATACTCTTTATTTTGTCCTTTACTGTTTGTAATGTTTTTTTTGTTTGGTGAATTTATTGAGAGATCTAATAATTTTTTTTTTCCAAAACTTTATGTACTGAAAACTGCATTAGTATGAGTAGGAAAGATTTCAGAGTAAAGTCTAAATTAGGTGATGGTTCTGCTTAGAACCCACAATGGAGCAAGATGTGTATGCTCACATGCACATGTGATATTTTGTATTTAAAATTTTCTGAAAGGAACCTTTGTCTTTCTCACAGAAGAATTTCTCTAACTTGGAAAACTGCAAAATTGAGGCAGTTGTTATTGGCTACTGAAGTGATTTTTTTTCTGTGAATAAAACAAAACAATTTGTTTATACTGAAAGATATTTTAAAAATGTCGTTTCATGCTTGTTTAAACAGAAAATTTTGACATGAAATTTTTGAGTCAGGTTGTAATACTTCTTTTTTCAGGTCAATCTGCTATCTAAAGGTGCTGACTAGAAGAGATCCAATTTTAACATTAGCATAATTTAACATTCACCATTTAATAATGCATGGCCCGAAGGTCTACTTCTGTCTTTACCTACACAGTCACTCACTGAAGTACATGGGATCAGAACGTCCAACATAAATAATAAATTACCATAATACCCAAAAGGTACTAATTTTTCACTTAGTGAAGGCAGTGTCTGCTCTGATCCCTCTCAGAATCTTTTCAGGACAGGTACAGGCTTCATGCAATGTGTATGTTAGGTGTACATGCTTATGCGTGCTTAGTTGCACAAGATGAAAATGGCACAACATAGGAGTAAGCAAAACTCAAAGTAAAATTAAAATTCCCCAATTTTCATTCAATTTTTATGAATTTCAATTATTTTCATTGGAGGTTTTAGTTCTGTTTGAGCAGAGGTAAGCTTTCTCCTGTGTTTAAAACCTCTGATGATGGCATTGGCACTGTACTTGTGGTTCTATTTGTAGGAAAGACTCATAAAGTGCTCACCAAAAGATTTTTTTGTAAGAGTTTCAGACTTAAGGTATGAAATATTTAACTTCTTTTTATTTTCTTGCATTATCACAAACACCTTGTAAAGCTGTATAGCTCATTTTTTACAGCTACAGTCTTTTTAAGCATTACTGCTTAAAACTGCAGTCACACACTGCATCTTTTGTGATATTTTTCTAGGCTGAGACACTCTGCAGAAGAAATCTAACTACAAATAACTATCTGAATTTCTGATCTGGCTGTTATGCAATTGAGATGAGCGTAAATCACGATGTACATAAAATGATGACTTACATACAACATGCCCTTACTGTGGAAAAATTCTTTGCCATACTAGCTCCAGAAAAAGAACTTATCCACTTGTCATAATTAGCACTTCTTTGACACATTAATAAACTTCTTTCATTCCTCACCTCAGAAAGATCACTCCTATTCCTGGAAGATGCATTAAATATAGAACTATTTCATTTTCAGAAGAAGCACATTTAAGCACATTTAATGACTGAGGTGCAGGGCATTCGTAGGGGATTAATGACTGTTGGGAGATGATGATGATCACCTGAAGAAGCACAGCCATGGGCCATTAAGCCCCAGGAAATGTCCTCAGCTAAAGATGGTTATTGCTATTATAGTCTGAAAATGAACAAAAATATCTTGGTTGAATTTCTCTTTTTTAAATAAAGTGATGCAATTTCTTCTTTCTTAATTAAATTCTTTACTGTGAATTTCCTAAAGAATGCAATCAATGCTTGTGGGGGAGTATTTTGGATTGCAGTTATTATATCCAGAATGGAAAATCACATACTGCACACTGTGTATCTGCAAAACCAGTTTGGTTTCACAATTCTATGTAAGTATTGATTCATTGCCTATCAATGTCAGGACTGCCAGTACTTGATGGAAATAACGCATTCATGAAACAATAATGCTGCAAGGTTCTTGGAGGTGGAGGGGCTAAGAAAAACCCAAACATCAGGATAAAAAATTAAGGGGCCACATCCTTGCTTGCATGACAGCAATTCTGGCTGTCTGCACTGCTGTAATGCTGAGCTGCCCTGAACAGAGCCAGCTGTATGGGGCTACCAAGCAGAAACTTGCTGTGTAGGTTGGAGTTCAGTTTATTTTGATTGCTGCTACATATTTTGGAGTTACAAGGTTGACCCACTTGAATGAATCGTGCAATCAGGTGATGTCAGGAATGGAAAGCTGAGACAATACGTGCCAGAACTCTGAGCAGACAATGGTGTGGGCAGCAGGAAGCAAAAGAGCATTCCACCAGGCAAGCTGAACTATAGTTGACCAGTATTTTTCTGATGCCCTTGGGAAAACATACTTCCTGAATCCTATGTACAGATATTTTGTCTTTTCTACTCAACACTCTCACATGCTAATGGGTTAGGTTTCTTCCATGGTTGTTTGGTTTTGGGTTATTTCACTTTCTAAATTATTTTCCCAGAAATTCTCATTCCTTCTTCTATTTGTCCTTTGATAAAAATATTCATATATTGGTTTCATAATTCAGCTGGTTTTGAAAGAATGAGAGAATTTAATATTATACCTTTTTCGTTTTTTTACACTGAACAAAGTTCCCCTACCAACAATATAAGATAAGAACAACAGTTTCACTTCTGTCTTAAAATGAAAAATTACTGTGGACAGTAGTTATATATGGAAGAAGTCTAAAAGCAGCATTTCTCAAAACCTTATATTTAGCCAAGTTAAATGCAAACTTTTTGTCACCTTAATATAAACACTTGTTACATTTACCTGTTCAAGTAACTACAGATTAATTATAGACTGTCCTTTAGACTGCTGGAAGGGTACAAATATTTACATTACCTCCTTTCACACAGTTCTATTTCCATACAGCCCATATTCTCTCCCTGAGTTGCAGAAATGCAAATAGCGTTATTCACAAGAACAAAGATGGCTTAACTAATGGAATGACTGAGTCTGCTCTTCACAGGAAATTCCCACTGGAGCAATCAAAGTTTATTAGGCTGTAAAGTACTTTAAAATCATTAGCTAAATTCAGTCACCCACTTCTGCATGATTAGCTTTGTTTCTGAACACTAATGTTGTTTTCTGCCATTTTCTCTTTTGTGATGTCTTTGTATATCTGAGATGCCTAGACATGATGTCTTTCTTTCCTTCTGCAGATTTCATCTGGATAGAATTAGAAGGCTTTAGACATTGGTCTAAAAATGTAGACAAATGTCCAAAGACAGTTCTGCTTTAAAGAGGGGGAAGAGTCTCGAACTACACCACCTCAGATCCTTTCCAAAAATCATTCAACGATTCTCTGACATTTCTCAGATTCTGCCCAGACATGTTCACTCAAAATTTTGCTGCAGAGACAATCTGCAACTGTTATTCACAACTTCTGGGGAACAACATCATATGAATGGGCATGCTTATTATATTGAATTCTTTGAACACCTCTGTGCTGGATAATGTATTCTTAACTCTGGAGAGGCTCAGGAAGATCAGCACATCCATATATTTCATTAAGTTTGGTGTTCACATCATAAAGTGGACCTGGTACTGGCAAATACGACAAACCATCAGTCTTCTCAAAGTGATGCTGAACACTGTCAATGTTATGCTAGAGTAGTTAAACTGATACTACAAAACAAACATGATTAAGGCTCTTTTTATGTCCTTTATATACAAATTTGGACATGGCTTCTTCATAGGTACTAGACAACTTTATGCCATGAATAGTAATGATAGTGGAATTTTTAGACTTTGTCTGAGAAAGCTGTATCTGGTTAATGTCACTGTCCTTTCCAACTAAAGATGGAGATCATAAACTGATACAAAGGCTGAAAAATTGCTAATATTAATAACAAAATGATTGAATAAACTACTCCACATTTCACAAGTACCCAAATGATGCATTTTTCACCAATACCATATTTTTTCCCCTATATCTCTACAGATGACTATTACTGGTGCTGAAATACAAAAGAGGAGATAGAAAATTTATGTCTCATAAGTGGGGGAAGAAGTTTATTATTCCTGGAAGTCAGGATTTGGATAACAAATGCATGGATCTTCATTTTCAGTACAATGTTTGGAGACAAGCAGTCTGAGGCTAGTAGAGAAATGCCATAACATCAGCAGCAAATCCAGAAAACACTAATCTTGTACAGTGCACAGACCAAGAAGATTGCACTTCAAAAAAAGTTGCAATAATAATAGATGGAAAGGGAAGCTAGGAAACAGGAAGGTTCCTCCTCTGTGTGATGAGAAAAAACATGCAGAAGAAAGAGGGAAGCTGATTTTTTTGTTTGTTTGTTTTTTGTTTGTATTATTTTTTATTTTTTTTTTTGGCAAGGGAACTGTGGATACAGGGGAAGAGGGACAGCTACAATAATAGTGTAATCAAAGCTTTTGTTCAGTTATGTTCAGTATTTCCCTTATGGAAATTCTCCATAAGGGTTCATGACACACCTTCAGACTCCTGGTGCAGCAGGTCTCACAGATGCAGCACACCCCTGACCTAGAACAAGGTTTGCATCTCATGTCTCTGCTCATTGCAGGGAAGGAACCAGACTATCTCTAGAGGTCCCTTCCAAGCCTAACTATTCTATAATTCTGTGATTAAGACTGTTGGCACACACAGGATTTAGCCAAGTATCTTCAACACCCTCAAAGCATATTGATAGTTCATTCACAGTGGTTTCTTTTATACTCATTGGTTTTATACTTCACTGTTAACAAATAATGAGAAAACAACAGGGAAGAGATATATATCTATATATATACCTAATTTTTATTCTGCTAAATGTTTTAAACATTACTTCTTTTAATAAAATATGGTCTGAGACTCTAAGGCTAGATAATGCATGAAAACACAGGCTGAAAAGGCCCAAATTCCTTAAAAGGCTTATATTACCTACCCAGGAAAGACAAAGAAAGATTTGGAGAAAGAATATATATTTCTCAGTTGCTTTCACAGCTGGACACATCCTCAGTATGAAATGAAATGCACTGCAGAGATGCCTGAGCTAGCAAGCACATAAGCTGCTAAAGCTCAGCACAGCAGCACCAGCTTGACTCTGTCTTTCCTGGCACTGCACACAAGCTAATAAGTCACATTCCTCAGTTAAATACGTGGGGATTTTTGCACAGGCAGTGCTACTGCAGTTATATTTAGACCTGAAATGGCTTATGTGCAAGCAGCATGTTATTTGGCATCATGTCTTTCACTCATGAGAAGCCAGCCCACTGCCTCTCAAATCACTTGTGCAGATAAATGTATCCTATTGAACTGTTACCTACTAAATACCTTCTCTCTTGAGTCACAGAATAATTCACAACCTAAGCACTAGGATTGGGAAGATTTTACCTCATTCCCCAAAAGACAAAAATAGTTACTGAAGAGGGAAGCTTTCCTGTCAGTCATATGAATAGAAACTCCAAAATATGCTAATAATTATTAAATCTTCACCTTGTGATGAGCTAATGCAAGCTGGAGACAGTATCAACATCATACTCATTAACATGTATATAAGCCCTTTATCTCATCAGTATAAAATTTGTTCTATAGTATTTTATTGAAACATCAGAGAATACTTTCTACAGTGTCACCTAATTCCATCTGTAAATTTCTAGATTATCCTAAAATGTTTGTCTACCTCAAGCTGACCTCAAAGTAAAATCATGTTAAAGAGAGAAATGCTTTTTATAATTTAAAACTATTTAAAAATAACTTCTGAACCAAGTCTGTTTCATAGTTTTGCAATTAATTTCCAAAAAAAGAAAATTAGTGTTTAGAATATATCATCTGAGCGCAAAGATTTCATAAAATCTGTGACAAAAAATTACAATTTTCAATTATAGAGCACAACAGTATTTTAAAGTTTCTTTCATACTGCTTTAGTTTTATTTCTGACACAACAGTTCTGAAAAACAAGTTCAAAGACCAACAGTTTCAGAAGGCCTTAATTCTGAATGCTACCTTTTGTATTTTAAATGTTATTAATTTTTTCAGCCTCAGCTAAACCCCAAATTTGAGAAACAAGAGCCATGGAAATTTTCTCAATTATTATATGATAAATCAACAATTGAAAATAAGGTGTTCAGAAAATTAACAAAATTGAAGGTAAAACAAAATTTAAAACTTAAAACAACTGGTAAACATACCAGTTTAATCTGCTGCAGGCTAACAGGCCAAATGATATTGAGAGAGTTCATTGAAAAAATGAAATATTTGAGAAAGTTGTATCTCAGTTTGGCTAAAGTTGTTGAGTTTATTGTCTTAAACATTTAAACAGGAATTGTATCCATTGAGATGAAACATCTCATTTACTTTTGCACCTGTCATCAACTGTAGCATAACTGCATGCACCCCATTGCATCACTTCTAGCTCAAACACAAGTTGGAGGGTTAAACAGACATCTGTGAATAAGTATTTCACTTCACAAGTTATTATTTAATTTATATGTTAAGAGTAGTTTAATATTCCTTACTAAAAATAAATGAAGCTCACGTTACATCACCTGATAGATTACTGCACAGATCTTATATTTTATCAAATTTAGAATGTTCTCTTAGGCTTAAAGAATTGAATGCTTTAATGTGAGAAAGATATCGATATATATCTACATGTATGTAGGTATAAATATATATGTATAAATACATATATACACACATATATATATATATATGTACATGTATACAAGAGCAAGAGTATGCTTCTTCTATGGTCATGGCTGTAAGGAATGTTTAGGTACCATACTACTTATTTCTGCTTTGAAGACAGTTTTGCTTAAAAGATAGGACACATTCATTTAAAGGAGCAGTGCAAAAGAGAGCTCTACTTTATGCCTTCATCCTTGCTTGAAAATACAGAAAGATTATAGCTACAGTAAAAAAAAAAAAAAAAAAAAAAAGTAGTTTGAACATGGAAGAAAAATTGCTAAACATAATATTTCAGAATTTGTACAAGATAGCAAGATAGTACTTGGCTGTGTAATGTTTTCCAAAGAGGCATCTACAGACATATTTCAATGTCTTCAATCCTTTCATTTTTATTTCAGTTTAATACAATACTATACTGAAACAATACAGTGTCTAATCTCTCCATCATTAGCAGACATAAAATATTCTTTGTTTTAAATGGATGCCTTCATTTCAGAGTGTAGCTCTAGTGCTAACCACCCTGGCAGGTGGTGAAGAGAACCAAGAGTGCTCTGTCAGCCTGAAGAGCTCTGACAAAGGTGCTGCAAAGTGATCTCCACTCACTGGCATACTAAATATCCTCTTGAGAGAAGGCTGACTAGCTATGAGCTCCAAAATGGAAATTTTTCCATTGTATGTGGGGAAAAAAATATCAAAAAAGTAATCCCAGCCTTTAAGTATAACCCACAGACATTAGATCACTGATGGGAAAAACGTTGCTGCAGATGTTGAAAAGACGTGATGGAGAAAAGCTGGCTACTGTGACTAATGGCAAACGTGAAAAAATGGATTAAGAATGTGCAGAGAGGGATAAAACAATTGACTGACAAGGAGAAGGATTTCCAGTACAGTGAAAAAACACCAGAAAAGTATTCAAGACAGACATTGGAAGATCAAGGCTAAAAGTCACGCTCGATGGAGATTGCTTTGAAAGCCAACATGTCGTAAGGAGAAATTAATCCTTTAATTGAAAAATGGAGAACACAGAGGGCTGTTCTCAGCATTAAAAAACCCAGAAAAACGAACCAAGTTAACTGATTTCTGAATGAAGGAATGGATCAATATTCATTGATACCATAAAGGAGAAAGCTTGCCATGGAAGACACATGTCC